>NC_091810.1:6094166-7388333 GCF_041296235.1 Equus asinus
GAATATGAGTTTCCAACAATGAAAGAAACACTGTGCTGAATCCAGCTTGCAAGTAAGTTTTAACTAACACTTCACTACAAGTGTCACAGAATATCTGCAATATTGTTTCACTGAAAGACCTCTGTGGTGAAAGCATCTTGAAGCTATTATTAGGAACATTTGTATTTGAGACATTTCTCACATTTCAGTATATGCCATAATGAATGGGTATCATTTTCCTACAATGAAAGAACACTGTGCTAAATAGAGCTCACAGATAGCTATCTAGGAACGTTTTTACATAAGACTTATCAAACATTTTACAATAGTCGTGACAGACTATACATCACATTCAGTCACTGAAAGAAAACTGTGGAGAAACAATCTTGCTTGTATATATTTAGAAACTTCTTCATGTTCACCATTTCAAGCATTTCCATATAAGACATACTGAATGAATATCACTTTGAGACAATGATATAATGTGCTGAGGCCAGATTGCAGGCAGCTGTTTAGGAACCTTTTCCTAAGAGACTTATCATACATTTCACTACAAAGTATCTGTTACATCCATTCAGTGAAAGAACACTATTGTGAAGCCAGATTGCTGGTAGCTAATTAGGAACATCTTGATATAAGGCTTTTCTAATATTTCAGTTTATGCCAAACAGAATGACTATCATTTTCTTAAAATGAAATAACACTGTGTTGAACTCATCTTGCAGGAAGCCATTTAGGGTTTCTTCATACAAAACACCAAACATGTCACTACTGCTCTGACAGAATCTCTGTAAGATTCCTTCACTGAGGAACACACTCTGGTGAAACCAGATTGCTCATAAGTTTTTAGGAATATCTTTATATAAGGCTATTCAAACACATCATATGCTGTACAGAATGATTATCACTTCCATTAAATTAAACAACATTGTGATGCAACCAGCTGGCACATGCTATTTACGAACATTTTGTGTGTGTCTTATCAAACGTTTCTCTGCAGCCACAATGTGATAATTATTACATTCATTCAATGAAATACTGTGTTGAAAAAGCCTGCTTGTGGCTGTTTAGAAACATCTTCATGTAAGTGTTCATGCAAGCCTTATCAAACATTTCCCTACAGGCATGACAGAATATCTATAACATTCAATGTCTGTAAGAACACTGTTGGGAAACCATTTTGCTTGTAGCTACTTAGGGACATCTTCATAAAACTTATCCAGCATTTCACTACGGGTGTGATAGACTATCTATAACATCCATTCACTGAAAGAACATTGTCTGGAAAACACCTAGCAAGTAGCTCTTAAGGAACATCTTCACATATGCCATTTCAAACATTTCAGTATATGCCACAAGGAACGGCTATCACTTTCTTACAATGAAAGAGCATCGTGCTTAATCAAGCCAACAGGTAGCTGTTTAGGGATATTTTCACATAAATCATATCAAACATTTGACTACAGATGTGACAATGTCTATAACATTTGTTATCTGAAAGAAAATTATGCAAAAACCATCTTCTTTTCACTGTTTAGGAACATCTGCACATAGTACACTTCAAATACTTAAGTATATTCCACACAGAGCGACTATCATTTTCACAAAATGAAAGAACACATGCTGAATCCAGTTTATGGGTAGCTGTTTAGGAACATCATATATCAAATATTTCACCACAGATGTGACAATATCTAGAACATTCATTCACTGAAAGAACACTGTGAAGAAACCATCTTGCTTGTTAGCTGTTTAAGAATATAAATAAAAGGCTCTTCAAACATATCACTTTATGCCATACAGAATGGCTATCATCTCCCTAGCCAGAAAAGAATACTGTGATGAACCCAGCTTGCAAGTAATTGTTTATTAATATTTTGCTCAAGTCTTATCAGACATTTGCCTACAGTCATGACAGGATATCTTTAATGTCTATTCAATGTAATAACACTATATTTAAAAGAATTTCCTTGTAGCTGTTTAGAAACATCTTCATGTAAGACTTATTAAACATTCCTTTGCAGGAATGACAGAATCTCTAAACATTCACTCATTGAATGAACACAGGGATGAAAGCAGTTTTCTTGTAACTGTTGAGGAACATCTTCATATAAAGCTTTTCAAGCATTTCAGTATATGGCATACAGCATGGCCATACCCTTCTTACAAGGAAAGAAGGTTGTGTTTAATAGCTTTCAGGTAGATTATTAGGAGCATTTTTATGTAAGACCTATTGAACTTTTAACTACAGGCATGACAGAATATCTATTACATCCATTCAATGAAAGAACACTATGGTGAAAGTGGCTTGGTTTGACTGTTAAGGAAGATCTTCATTTGAGTCCTTTTCAGCATTTCTGTATATGCCATACTAAACGGCTGTCACTATCTTATGATGAAATTATTCTGTCCTGAACACGTCTTGTTGGATTCTATTTAGGAACATCTTCATATAAGACCTCTCTAACATTTAAGCATATGCCATACAGAAGGGCTCTCACTTACTTACAGTTAAAGGACACTGTGCTAAACCCGGCTTGCTGGCGGCTGTTTGAAACCTCTTCATATAAGACTTATTAAACATTTCACTACAGGCATGACAGACTAGCTATAACACTCGTTCACTGAAAGAACACTGTGGTGAAGCCAGATTACTTCTGGCGCCTTGGGAATGTCTTCGTATAAGGCTCTTCAAACACTTCATTATGCCTACAGAATGGCTATCGCTTCCATATCCAGAAAGAACGTTCTGATGAAACCAGTGGCTCTTTATGAGCATTTCATTTATGTCTTATCAAACGTTTCTCTACAGCCGCAACATGATATCCATAACATTCATTCAAGGAAGCCACACTATGTTGAAAAAGCTTGCTTGTAGCTGTTCAGGAACACTCTCACCTAAGACATCAAATAGTTCTCTTGAGGCATGACAGAATACGTATAACATTCATTTTCTGAATGAACACTGTGGTGAAAACACCTTGCTTGCAGCTGTTTAGGGGAATCTTCAAATAAGTCCTATCAAACATTTCACTACGGGCATGATGGAATATCTATAACATTCACTCATTGAAAGAATGCTGTGGTGAAACCAACTTCCTTGTAGCTTTTAAGGAACATCTTCATGTAAGTCTTTTCTAGCATTTCAGTATGAGCCATAGAGAACAGCTATACTTTCTTAAAATGAAAAAACATTGTACTTAACTCAGCTTTCAGGTAGACTTATAGTAACATTTTCATGTAAGATTTATTGAAAATTTCACAACATGTGCGACAGAATATCTATTACATTAATTCAATGAAAGATCACTATTGTGAAACCAGCTTGCTTGTATCTCTTTAGAAATACACTCATATAAGTCTTTTCTGACATTTCAGTGTATGCCATACAAAGTAACTATCACCTTATTACAATGAAAAGTCAGTGTGCTGATCCCAGCTTGCAGGTAGCTGTAGGAACCTTTTCATATATGATATAAAACATTTCACTACAGCTATAGGAGACTATATATAAAGTTTATTAAATGAAAGAACACTGTGGTGTAACCAGATTGCTTGTAGCTATTTAGGAGTATCTTCATACAAGTCTTTTCAAACATTTCAGTGTATTCCATCCAGAATGGTTATCACTTCCATAAAATGAAAGAACGATGTTAAGAACCCAGCTGGAAAGTTGTCTTTTAGAAATATCTTTTTATAAGTCTTAACAAATATTGCGCTATGGTCATGACAGAATGATTTTAATATTCACTCAAGGAAAGAAGGATGAGCTGAACCCTTGTTTCCTAGTATCTGTTTAGGAAGAACTTCATAAAATACTTAAAAAATTACACTACAGACTTGAAAAATATCCATAAGATTCAGACACTAAAGGAACTCTGGTGAAACAAATGTGCTTACAGCTGTTTAGGGGCATATTCACATAAGACAGTTCAAACATTTCAGCATATGCCCTACAGATGACCTATCAATTACTAACAATGTGAGAACGCTGTTCTAAGCCCAGTTTGCGGGTAGCTGTTTAGGAACATGTTCATATAAGACTTAACAAACATTTCATTGCATGTGGGACAGAATGTATATAGCATTTGTTCACTGAGAGAAAACTGTGGTGAAACCATCTTACTTGCAGCCATTAAGGATCATCTTCATATTAGTCATTATAACCATTTCAATATTTGCTGTTCTGATTGAATATGAGTTTCCAACAATGAAAGAAACACTGTGCTGAATCCAGCTTGCAAGTAAGTTTTAACTAACACTTCACTACAAGTGTCACAGAATATCTGCAATATTGTTTCACTGAAAGACCTCTGTGGTGAAAGCATCTTGAAGCTATTATTAGGAACATTTGTATTTGAGACATTTCTCACATTTCAGTATATGCCATAATGAATGGGTATCATTTTCCTACAATGAAAGAACACTGTGCTAAATAGAGCTCACAGATAGCTATCTAGGAACGTTTTTACATAAGACTTATCAAACATTTTACAATAGTCGTGACAGACTATACATCACATTCAGTCACTGAAAGAAAACTGTGGAGAAACAATCTTGCTTGTATATATTTAGAAACTTCTTCATGTTCACCATTTCAAGCATTTCCATATAAGACATACTGAATGAATATCACTTTGAGACAATGATATAATGTGCTGAGGCCAGATTGCAGGCAGCTGTTTAGGAACCTTTTCCTAAGAGACTTATCATACATTTCACTACAAAGTATCTGTTACATCCATTCAGTGAAAGAACACTATTGTGAAGCCAGATTGCTGGTAGCTAATTAGGAACATCTTGATATAAGGCTTTTCTAATATTTCAGTTTATGCCAAACAGAATGACTATCATTTTCTTAAAATGAAATAACACTGTGTTGAACTCATCTTGCAGGAAGCCATTTAGGGTTTCTTCATACAAAACACCAAACATGTCACTACTGCTCTGACAGAATCTCTGTAAGATTCCTTCACTGAGGAACACACTCTGGTGAAACCAGATTGCTCATAAGTTTTTAGGAATATCTTTATATAAGGCTATTCAAACACATCATATGCTGTACAGAATGATTATCACTTCCATTAAATTAAACAACATTGTGATGCAACCAGCTGGCACATGCTATTTACGAACATTTTGTGTGTGTCTTATCAAACGTTTCTCTGCAGCCACAATGTGATAATTATTACATTCATTCAATGAAATACTGTGTTGAAAAAGCCTGCTTGTGGCTGTTTAGAAACATCTTCATGTAAGTGTTCATGCAAGCCTTATCAAACATTTCCCTACAGGCATGACAGAATATCTATAACATTCAATGTCTGTAAGAACACTGTTGGGAAACCATTTTGCTTGTAGCTACTTAGGGACATCTTCATAAAACTTATCCAGCATTTCACTACGGGTGTGATAGACTATCTATAACATCCATTCACTGAAAGAACATTGTCTGGAAAACACCTAGCAAGTAGCTCTTAAGGAACATCTTCACATATGCCATTTCAAACATTTCAGTATATGCCACAAGGAACGGCTATCACTTTCTTACAATGAAAGAGCATCGTGCTTAATCAAGCCAACAGGTAGCTGTTTAGGGATATTTTCACATAAATCATATCAAACATTTGACTACAGATGTGACAATGTCTATAACATTTGTTATCTGAAAGAAAATTATGCAAAAACCATCTTCTTTTCACTGTTTAGGAACATCTGCACATAGTACACTTCAAATACTTAAGTATATTCCACACAGAGCGACTATCATTTTCACAAAATGAAAGAACACATGCTGAATCCAGTTTATGGGTAGCTGTTTAGGAACATCATATATCAAATATTTCACCACAGATGTGACAATATCTAGAACATTCATTCACTGAAAGAACACTGTGAAGAAACCATCTTGCTTGTTAGCTGTTTAAGAATATAAATAAAAGGCTCTTCAAACATATCACTTTATGCCATACAGAATGGCTATCATCTCCCTAGCCAGAAAAGAATACTGTGATGAACCCAGCTTGCAAGTAATTGTTTATTAATATTTTGCTCAAGTCTTATCAGACATTTGCCTACAGTCATGACAGGATATCTTTAATGTCTATTCAATGTAATAACACTATATTTAAAAGAATTTCCTTGTAGCTGTTTAGAAACATCTTCATGTAAGACTTATTAAACATTCCTTTGCAGGAATGACAGAATCTCTAAACATTCACTCATTGAATGAACACAGGGATGAAAGCAGTTTTCTTGTAACTGTTGAGGAACATCTTCATAAAAAGCTTTTCAAGCATTTCAGTATATGGCATACAGCATGGCCATACCCTTCTTACAAGGAAAGAAGGTTGTGTTTAATAGCTTTCAGGTAGATTATTAGGAGCATTTTTATGTAAGACCTATTGAACTTTTAACTACAGGCATGACAGAATATCTATTACATCCATTCAATGAAAGAACACTATGGTGAAAGTGGCTTGGTTTGACTGTTAAGGAAGATCTTCATTTGAGTCCTTTTCAGCATTTCTGTATATGCCATACTAAACGGCTGTCACTATCTTATGATGAAATTATTCTGTCCTGAACACGTCTTGTTGGATTCTATTTAGGAACATCTTCATATAAGACCTCTCTAACATTTAAGCATATGCCATACAGAAGGGCTCTCACTTACAGTTAAAGGACACTGTGCTAAACCCGGCTTGCTGGCGGCTGTTTGAAACCTCTTCATATAAGACTTATTAAACATTTCACTACAGGCATGACAGACTAGCTATAACACTCGTTCACTGAAAGAACACTGTGGTGAAGCCAGATTACTTCTGGCGCCTTGGGAATGTCTTCGTATAAGGCTCTTCAAACACTTCATTATGCCTACAGAATGGCTATCGCTTCCATATCCAGAAAGAACGTTCTGATGAAACCAGTGGCTCTTTATGAGCATTTCATTTATGTCTTATCAAACGTTTCTCTACAGCCGCAACATGATATCCATAACATTCATTCAAGGAAGCCACACTATGTTGAAAAAGCTTGCTTGTAGCTGTTCAGGAACACTCTCACCTAAGACATCAAATAGTTCTCTTGAGGCATGACAGAATACGTATAACATTCATTTTCTGAATGAACACTGTGGTGAAAACACCTTGCTTGCAGCTGTTTAGGGGAATCTTCAAATAAGTCCTATCAAACATTTCACTACGGGCATGATGGAATATCTATAACATTCACTCATTGAAAGAATGCTGTGGTGAAACCAACTTCCTTGTAGCTTTTAAGGAACATCTTCATGTAAGTCTTTTCTAGCATTTCAGTATGAGCCATAGAGAACAGCTATACTTTCTTAAAATGAAAAAACATTGTACTTAACTCAGCTTTCAGGTAGACTTATAGTAACATTTTCATGTAAGATTTATTGAAAATTTCACAACATGTGCGACAGAATATCTATTACATTAATTCAATGAAAGATCACTATTGTGAAACCAGCTTGCTTGTATCTCTTTAGAAATACACTCATATAAGTCTTTTCTGACATTTCAGTGTATGCCATACAAAGTAACTATCACCTTATTACAATGAAAAGTCAGTGTGCTGATCCCAGCTTGCAGGTAGCTGTAGGAACCTTTTCATATATGATATAAAACATTTCACTACAGCTATAGGAGACTATATATAAAGTTTATTAAATGAAAGAACACTGTGGTGTAACCAGATTGCTTGTAGCTATTTAGGAGTATCTTCATACAAGTCTTTTCAAACATTTCAGTGTATTCCATCCAGAATGGTTATCACTTCCATAAAATGAAAGAACGATGTTAAGAACCCAGCTGGAAAGTTGTCTTTTAGAAATATCTTTTTATAAGTCTTAACAAATATTGCGCTATGGTCATGACAGAATGATTTTAATATTCACTCAAGGAAAGAAGGATGAGCTGAACCCTTGTTTCCTAGTATCTGTTTAGGAAGAACTTCATAAAATACTTAAAAAATTACACTACAGACTTGAAAAATATCCATAAGATTCAGACACTAAAGGAACTCTGGTGAAACAAATGTGCTTACAGCTGTTTAGGGGCATATTCACATAAGACAGTTCAAACATTTCAGCATATGCCCTACAGATGACCTATCAATTACTAACAATGTGAGAACGCTGTTCTAAGCCCAGTTTGCGGGTAGCTGTTTAGGAACATGTTCATATAAGACTTAACAAACATTTCATTGCATGTGGGACAGAATGTATATAGCATTTGTTCACTGAGAGAAAACTGTGGTGAAACCATCTTACTTGCAGCCATTAAGGATCATCTTCATATTAGTCATTATAACCATTTCAATATTTGCTGTTCTGATTGAATATGAGTTTCCAACAATGAAAGAAACACTGTGCTGAATCCAGCTTGCAAGTAAGTTTTAACTAACACTTCACTACAAGTGTCACAGAATATCTGCAATATTGTTTCACTGAAAGACCTCTGTGGTGAAAGCATCTTGAAGCTATTATTAGGAACATTTGTATTTGAGACATTTCTCACATTTCAGTATATGCCATAATGAATGGGTATCATTTTCCTACAATGAAAGAACACTGTGCTAAATAGAGCTCACAGATAGCTATCTAGGAACGTTTTTACATAAGACTTATCAAACATTTTACAATAGTCGTGACAGACTATACATCACATTCAGTCACTGAAAGAAAACTGTGGAGAAACAATCTTGCTTGTATATATTTAGAAACTTCTTCATGTTCACCATTTCAAGCATTTCCATATAAGACATACTGAATGAATATCACTTTGAGACAATGATATAATGTGCTGAGGCCAGATTGCAGGCAGCTGTTTAGGAACCTTTTCCTAAGAGACTTATCATACATTTCACTACAAAGTATCTGTTACATCCATTCAGTGAAAGAACACTATTGTGAAGCCAGATTGCTGGTAGCTAATTAGGAACATCTTGATATAAGGCTTTTCTAATATTTCAGTTTATGCCAAACAGAATGACTATCATTTTCTTAAAATGAAATAACACTGTGTTGAACTCATCTTGCAGGAAGCCATTTAGGGTTTCTTCATACAAAACACCAAACATGTCACTACTGCTCTGACAGAATCTCTGTAAGATTCCTTCACTGAGGAACACACTCTGGTGAAACCAGATTGCTCATAAGTTTTTAGGAATATCTTTATATAAGGCTATTCAAACACATCATATGCTGTACAGAATGATTATCACTTCCATTAAATTAAACAACATTGTGATGCAACCAGCTGGCACATGCTATTTACGAACATTTTGTGTGTGTCTTATCAAACGTTTCTCTGCAGCCACAATGTGATAATTATTACATTCATTCAATGAAATACTGTGTTGAAAAAGCCTGCTTGTGGCTGTTTAGAAACATCTTCATGTAAGTGTTCATGCAAGCCTTATCAAACATTTCCCTACAGGCATGACAGAATATCTATAACATTCAATGTCTGTAAGAACACTGTTGGGAAACCATTTTGCTTGTAGCTACTTAGGGACATCTTCATAAAACTTATCCAGCATTTCACTACGGGTGTGATAGACTATCTATAACATCCATTCACTGAAAGAACATTGTCTGGAAAACACCTAGCAAGTAGCTCTTAAGGAACATCTTCACATATGCCATTTCAAACATTTCAGTATATGCCACAAGGAACGGCTATCACTTTCTTACAATGAAAGAGCATCGTGCTTAATCAAGCCAACAGGTAGCTGTTTAGGGATATTTTCACATAAATCATATCAAACATTTGACTACAGATGTGACAATGTCTATAACATTTGTTATCTGAAAGAAAATTATGCAAAAACCATCTTCTTTTCACTGTTTAGGAACATCTGCACATAGTACACTTCAAATACTTAAGTATATTCCACACAGAGCGACTATCATTTTCACAAAATGAAAGAACACATGCTGAATCCAGTTTATGGGTAGCTGTTTAGGAACATCATATATCAAATATTTCACCACAGATGTGACAATATCTAGAACATTCATTCACTGAAAGAACACTGTGAAGAAACCATCTTGCTTGTTAGCTGTTTAAGAATATAAATAAAAGGCTCTTCAAACATATCACTTTATGCCATACAGAATGGCTATCATCTCCCTAGCCAGAAAAGAATACTGTGATGAACCCAGCTTGCAAGTAATTGTTTATTAATATTTTGCTCAAGTCTTATCAGACATTTGCCTACAGTCATGACAGGATATCTTTAATGTCTATTCAATGTAATAACACTATATTTAAAAGAATTTCCTTGTAGCTGTTTAGAAACATCTTCATGTAAGACTTATTAAACATTCCTTTGCAGGAATGACAGAATCTCTAAACATTCACTCATTGAATGAACACAGGGATGAAAGCAGTTTTCTTGTAACTGTTGAGGAACATCTTCATATAAAGCTTTTCAAGCATTTCAGTATATGGCATACAGCATGGCCATACCCTTCTTACAAGGAAAGAAGGTTGTGTTTAATAGCTTTCAGGTAGATTATTAGGAGCATTTTTATGTAAGACCTATTGAACTTTTAACTACAGGCATGACAGAATATCTATTACATCCATTCAATGAAAGAACACTATGGTGAAAGTGGCTTGGTTTGACTGTTAAGGAAGATCTTCATTTGAGTCCTTTTCAGCATTTCTGTATATGCCATACTAAACGGCTGTCACTATCTTATGATGAAATTATTCTGTCCTGAACACGTCTTGTTGGATTCTATTTAGGAACATCTTCATATAAGACCTCTCTAACATTTAAGCATATGCCATACAGAAGGGCTCTCACTTACTTACAGTTAAAGGACACTGTGCTAAACCCGGCTTGCTGGCGGCTGTTTGAAACCTCTTCATATAAGACTTATTAAACATTTCACTACAGGCATGACAGACTAGCTATAACACTCGTTCACTGAAAGAACACTGTGGTGAAGCCAGATTACTTCTGGCGCCTTGGGAATGTCTTCGTATAAGGCTCTTCAAACACTTCATTATGCCTACAGAATGGCTATCGCTTCCATATCCAGAAAGAACGTTCTGATGAAACCAGTGGCTCTTTATGAGCATTTCATTTATGTCTTATCAAACGTTTCTCTACAGCCGCAACATGATATCCATAACATTCATTCAAGGAAGCCACACTATGTTGAAAAAGCTTGCTTGTAGCTGTTCAGGAACACTCTCACCTAAGACATCAAATAGTTCTCTTGAGGCATGACAGAATACGTATAACATTCATTTTCTGAATGAACACTGTGGTGAAAACACCTTGCTTGCAGCTGTTTAGGGGAATCTTCAAATAAGTCCTATCAAACATTTCACTACGGGCATGATGGAATATCTATAACATTCACTCATTGAAAGAATGCTGTGGTGAAACCAACTTCCTTGTAGCTTTTAAGGAACATCTTCATGTAAGTCTTTTCTAGCATTTCAGTATGAGCCATAGAGAACAGCTATACTTTCTTAAAATGAAAAAACATTGTACTTAACTCAGCTTTCAGGTAGACTTATAGTAACATTTTCATGTAAGATTTATTGAAAATTTCACAACATGTGCGACAGAATATCTATTACATTAATTCAATGAAAGATCACTATTGTGAAACCAGCTTGCTTGTATCTCTTTAGAAATACACTCATATAAGTCTTTTCTGACATTTCAGTGTATGCCATACAAAGTAACTATCACCTTATTACAATGAAAAGTCAGTGTGCTGATCCCAGCTTGCAGGTAGCTGTAGGAACCTTTTCATATATGATATAAAACATTTCACTACAGCTATAGGAGACTATATATAAAGTTTATTAAATGAAAGAACACTGTGGTGTAACCAGATTGCTTGTAGCTATTTAGGAGTATCTTCATACAAGTCTTTTCAAACATTTCAGTGTATTCCATCCAGAATGGTTATCACTTCCATAAAATGAAAGAACGATGTTAAGAACCCAGCTGGAAAGTTGTCTTTTAGAAATATCTTTTTATAAGTCTTAACAAATATTGCGCTATGGTCATGACAGAATGATTTTAATATTCACTCAAGGAAAGAAGGATGAGCTGAACCCTTGTTTCCTAGTATCTGTTTAGGAAGAACTTCATAAAATACTTAAAAAATTACACTACAGACTTGAAAAATATCCATAAGATTCAGACACTAAAGGAACTCTGGTGAAACAAATGTGCTTACAGCTGTTTAGGGGCATATTCACATAAGACAGTTCAAACATTTCAGCATATGCCCTACAGATGACCTATCAATTACTAACAATGTGAGAACGCTGTTCTAAGCCCAGTTTGCGGGTAGCTGTTTAGGAACATGTTCATATAAGACTTAACAAACATTTCATTGCATGTGGGACAGAATGTATATAGCATTTGTTCACTGAGAGAAAACTGTGGTGAAACCATCTTACTTGCAGCCATTAAGGATCATCTTCATATTAGTCATTATAACCATTTCAATATTTGCTGTTCTGATTGAATATGAGTTTCCAACAATGAAAGAAACACTGTGCTGAATCCAGCTTGCAAGTAAGTTTTAACTAACACTTCACTACAAGTGTCACAGAATATCTGCAATATTGTTTCACTGAAAGACCTCTGTGGTGAAAGCATCTTGAAGCTATTATTAGGAACATTTGTATTTGAGACATTTCTCACATTTCAGTATATGCCATAATGAATGGGTATCATTTTCCTACAATGAAAGAACACTGTGCTAAATAGAGCTCACAGATAGCTATCTAGGAACGTTTTTACATAAGACTTATCAAACATTTTACAATAGTCGTGACAGACTATACATCACATTCAGTCACTGAAAGAAAACTGTGGAGAAACAATCTTGCTTGTATATATTTAGAAACTTCTTCATGTTCACCATTTCAAGCATTTCCATATAAGACATACTGAATGAATATCACTTTGAGACAATGATATAATGTGCTGAGGCCAGATTGCAGGCAGCTGTTTAGGAACCTTTTCCTAAGAGACTTATCATACATTTCACTACAAAGTATCTGTTACATCCATTCAGTGAAAGAACACTATTGTGAAGCCAGATTGCTGGTAGCTAATTAGGAACATCTTGATATAAGGCTTTTCTAATATTTCAGTTTATGCCAAACAGAATGACTATCATTTTCTTAAAATGAAATAACACTGTGTTGAACTCATCTTGCAGGAAGCCATTTAGGGTTTCTTCATACAAAACACCAAACATGTCACTACTGCTCTGACAGAATCTCTGTAAGATTCCTTCACTGAGGAACACACTCTGGTGAAACCAGATTGCTCATAAGTTTTTAGGAATATCTTTATATAAGGCTATTCAAACACATCATATGCTGTACAGAATGATTATCACTTCCATTAAATTAAACAACATTGTGATGCAACCAGCTGGCACATGCTATTTACGAACATTTTGTGTGTGTCTTATCAAACGTTTCTCTGCAGCCACAATGTGATAATTATTACATTCATTCAATGAAATACTGTGTTGAAAAAGCCTGCTTGTGGCTGTTTAGAAACATCTTCATGTAAGTGTTCATGCAAGCCTTATCAAACATTTCCCTACAGGCATGACAGAATATCTATAACATTCAATGTCTGTAAGAACACTGTTGGGAAACCATTTTGCTTGTAGCTACTTAGGGACATCTTCATAAAACTTATCCAGCATTTCACTACGGGTGTGATAGACTATCTATAACATCCATTCACTGAAAGAACATTGTCTGGAAAACACCTAGCAAGTAGCTCTTAAGGAACATCTTCACATATGCCATTTCAAACATTTCAGTATATGCCACAAGGAACGGCTATCACTTTCTTACAATGAAAGAGCATCGTGCTTAATCAAGCCAACAGGTAGCTGTTTAGGGATATTTTCACATAAATCATATCAAACATTTGACTACAGATGTGACAATGTCTATAACATTTGTTATCTGAAAGAAAATTATGCAAAAACCATCTTCTTTTCACTGTTTAGGAACATCTGCACATAGTACACTTCAAATACTTAAGTATATTCCACACAGAGCGACTATCATTTTCACAAAATGAAAGAACACATGCTGAATCCAGTTTATGGGTAGCTGTTTAGGAACATCATATATCAAATATTTCACCACAGATGTGACAATATCTAGAACATTCATTCACTGAAAGAACACTGTGAAGAAACCATCTTGCTTGTTAGCTGTTTAAGAATATAAATAAAAGGCTCTTCAAACATATCACTTTATGCCATACAGAATGGCTATCATCTCCCTAGCCAGAAAAGAATACTGTGATGAACCCAGCTTGCAAGTAATTGTTTATTAATATTTTGCTCAAGTCTTATCAGACATTTGCCTACAGTCATGACAGGATATCTTTAATGTCTATTCAATGTAATAACACTATATTTAAAAGAATTTCCTTGTAGCTGTTTAGAAACATCTTCATGTAAGACTTATTAAACATTCCTTTGCAGGAATGACAGAATCTCTAAACATTCACTCATTGAATGAACACAGGGATGAAAGCAGTTTTCTTGTAACTGTTGAGGAACATCTTCATATAAAGCTTTTCAAGCATTTCAGTATATGGCATACAGCATGGCCATACCCTTCTTACAAGGAAAGAAGGTTGTGTTTAATAGCTTTCAGGTAGATTATTAGGAGCATTTTTATGTAAGACCTATTGAACTTTTAACTACAGGCATGACAGAATATCTATTACATCCATTCAATGAAAGAACACTATGGTGAAAGTGGCTTGGTTTGACTGTTAAGGAAGATCTTCATTTGAGTCCTTTTCAGCATTTCTGTATATGCCATACTAAACGGCTGTCACTATCTTATGATGAAATTATTCTGTCCTGAACACGTCTTGTTGGATTCTATTTAGGAACATCTTCATATAAGACCTCTCTAACATTTAAGCATATGCCATACAGAAGGGCTCTCACTTACTTACAGTTAAAGGACACTGTGCTAAACCCGGCTTGCTGGCGGCTGTTTGAAACCTCTTCATATAAGACTTATTAAACATTTCACTACAGGCATGACAGACTAGCTATAACACTCGTTCACTGAAAGAACACTGTGGTGAAGCCAGATTACTTCTGGCGCCTTGGGAATGTCTTCGTATAAGGCTCTTCAAACACTTCATTATGCCTACAGAATGGCTATCGCTTCCATATCCAGAAAGAACGTTCTGATGAAACCAGTGGCTCTTTATGAGCATTTCATTTATGTCTTATCAAACGTTTCTCTACAGCCGCAACATGATATCCATAACATTCATTCAAGGAAGCCACACTATGTTGAAAAAGCTTGCTTGTAGCTGTTCAGGAACACTCTCACCTAAGACATCAAATAGTTCTCTTGAGGCATGACAGAATACGTATAACATTCATTTTCTGAATGAACACTGTGGTGAAAACACCTTGCTTGCAGCTGTTTAGGGGAATCTTCAAATAAGTCCTATCAAACATTTCACTACGGGCATGATGGAATATCTATAACATTCACTCATTGAAAGAATGCTGTGGTGAAACCAACTTCCTTGTAGCTTTTAAGGAACATCTTCATGTAAGTCTTTTCTAGCATTTCAGTATGAGCCATAGAGAACAGCTATACTTTCTTAAAATGAAAAAACATTGTACTTAACTCAGCTTTCAGGTAGACTTATAGTAACATTTTCATGTAAGATTTATTGAAAATTTCACAACATGTGCGACAGAATATCTATTACATTAATTCAATGAAAGATCACTATTGTGAAACCAGCTTGCTTGTATCTCTTTAGAAATACACTCATATAAGTCTTTTCTGACATTTCAGTGTATGCCATACAAAGTAACTATCACCTTATTACAATGAAAAGTCAGTGTGCTGATCCCAGCTTGCAGGTAGCTGTAGGAACCTTTTCATATATGATATAAAACATTTCACTACAGCTATAGGAGACTATATATAAAGTTTATTAAATGAAAGAACACTGTGGTGTAACCAGATTGCTTGTAGCTATTTAGGAGTATCTTCATACAAGTCTTTTCAAACATTTCAGTGTATTCCATCCAGAATGGTTATCACTTCCATAAAATGAAAGAACGATGTTAAGAACCCAGCTGGAAAGTTGTCTTTTAGAAATATCTTTTTATAAGTCTTAACAAATATTGCGCTATGGTCATGACAGAATGATTTTAATATTCACTCAAGGAAAGAAGGATGAGCTGAACCCTTGTTTCCTAGTATCTGTTTAGGAAGAACTTCATAAAATACTTAAAAAATTACACTACAGACTTGAAAAATATCCATAAGATTCAGACACTAAAGGAACTCTGGTGAAACAAATGTGCTTACAGCTGTTTAGGGGCATATTCACATAAGACAGTTCAAACATTTCAGCATATGCCCTACAGATGACCTATCAATTACTAACAATGTGAGAACGCTGTTCTAAGCCCAGTTTGCGGGTAGCTGTTTAGGAACATGTTCATATAAGACTTAACAAACATTTCATTGCATGTGGGACAGAATGTATATAGCATTTGTTCACTGAGAGAAAACTGTGGTGAAACCATCTTACTTGCAGCCATTAAGGATCATCTTCATATTAGTCATTATAACCATTTCAATATTTGCTGTTCTGATTGAATATGAGTTTCCAACAATGAAAGAAACACTGTGCTGAATCCAGCTTGCAAGTAAGTTTTAACTAACACTTCACTACAAGTGTCACAGAATATCTGCAATATTGTTTCACTGAAAGACCTCTGTGGTGAAAGCATCTTGAAGCTATTATTAGGAACATTTGTATTTGAGACATTTCTCACATTTCAGTATATGCCATAATGAATGGGTATCATTTTCCTACAATGAAAGAACACTGTGCTAAATAGAGCTCACAGATAGCTATCTAGGAACGTTTTTACATAAGACTTATCAAACATTTTACAATAGTCGTGACAGACTATACATCACATTCAGTCACTGAAAGAAAACTGTGGAGAAACAATCTTGCTTGTATATATTTAGAAACTTCTTCATGTTCACCATTTCAAGCATTTCCATATAAGACATACTGAATGAATATCACTTTGAGACAATGATATAATGTGCTGAGGCCAGATTGCAGGCAGCTGTTTAGGAACCTTTTCCTAAGAGACTTATCATACATTTCACTACAAAGTATCTGTTACATCCATTCAGTGAAAGAACACTATTGTGAAGCCAGATTGCTGGTAGCTAATTAGGAACATCTTGATATAAGGCTTTTCTAATATTTCAGTTTATGCCAAACAGAATGACTATCATTTTCTTAAAATGAAATAACACTGTGTTGAACTCATCTTGCAGGAAGCCATTTAGGGTTTCTTCATACAAAACACCAAACATGTCACTACTGCTCTGACAGAATCTCTGTAAGATTCCTTCACTGAGGAACACACTCTGGTGAAACCAGATTGCTCATAAGTTTTTAGGAATATCTTTATATAAGGCTATTCAAACACATCATATGCTGTACAGAATGATTATCACTTCCATTAAATTAAACAACATTGTGATGCAACCAGCTGGCACATGCTATTTACGAACATTTTGTGTGTGTCTTATCAAACGTTTCTCTGCAGCCACAATGTGATAATTATTACATTCATTCAATGAAATACTGTGTTGAAAAAGCCTGCTTGTGGCTGTTTAGAAACATCTTCATGTAAGTGTTCATGCAAGCCTTATCAAACATTTCCCTACAGGCATGACAGAATATCTATAACATTCAATGTCTGTAAGAACACTGTTGGGAAACCATTTTGCTTGTAGCTACTTAGGGACATCTTCATAAAACTTATCCAGCATTTCACTACGGGTGTGATAGACTATCTATAACATCCATTCACTGAAAGAACATTGTCTGGAAAACACCTAGCAAGTAGCTCTTAAGGAACATCTTCACATATGCCATTTCAAACATTTCAGTATATGCCACAAGGAACGGCTATCACTTTCTTACAATGAAAGAGCATCGTGCTTAATCAAGCCAACAGGTAGCTGTTTAGGGATATTTTCACATAAATCATATCAAACATTTGACTACAGATGTGACAATGTCTATAACATTTGTTATCTGAAAGAAAATTATGCAAAAACCATCTTCTTTTCACTGTTTAGGAACATCTGCACATAGTACACTTCAAATACTTAAGTATATTCCACACAGAGCGACTATCATTTTCACAAAATGAAAGAACACATGCTGAATCCAGTTTATGGGTAGCTGTTTAGGAACATCATATATCAAATATTTCACCACAGATGTGACAATATCTAGAACATTCATTCACTGAAAGAACACTGTGAAGAAACCATCTTGCTTGTTAGCTGTTTAAGAATATAAATAAAAGGCTCTTCAAACATATCACTTTATGCCATACAGAATGGCTATCATCTCCCTAGCCAGAAAAGAATACTGTGATGAACCCAGCTTGCAAGTAATTGTTTATTAATATTTTGCTCAAGTCTTATCAGACATTTGCCTACAGTCATGACAGGATATCTTTAATGTCTATTCAATGTAATAACACTATATTTAAAAGAATTTCCTTGTAGCTGTTTAGAAACATCTTCATGTAAGACTTATTAAACATTCCTTTGCAGGAATGACAGAATCTCTAAACATTCACTCATTGAATGAACACAGGGATGAAAGCAGTTTTCTTGTAACTGTTGAGGAACATCTTCATATAAAGCTTTTCAAGCATTTCAGTATATGGCATACAGCATGGCCATACCCTTCTTACAAGGAAAGAAGGTTGTGTTTAATAGCTTTCAGGTAGATTATTAGGAGCATTTTTATGTAAGACCTATTGAACTTTTAACTACAGGCATGACAGAATATCTATTACATCCATTCAATGAAAGAACACTATGGTGAAAGTGGCTTGGTTTGACTGTTAAGGAAGATCTTCATTTGAGTCCTTTTCAGCATTTCTGTATATGCCATACTAAACGGCTGTCACTATCTTATGATGAAATTATTCTGTCCTGAACACGTCTTGTTGGATTCTATTTAGGAACATCTTCATATAAGACCTCTCTAACATTTAAGCATATGCCATACAGAAGGGCTCTCACTTACTTACAGTTAAAGGACACTGTGCTAAACCCGGCTTGCTGGCGGCTGTTTGAAACCTCTTCATATAAGACTTATTAAACATTTCACTACAGGCATGACAGACTAGCTATAACACTCGTTCACTGAAAGAACACTGTGGTGAAGCCAGATTACTTCTGGCGCCTTGGGAATGTCTTCGTATAAGGCTCTTCAAACACTTCATTATGCCTACAGAATGGCTATCGCTTCCATATCCAGAAAGAACGTTCTGATGAAACCAGTGGCTCTTTATGAGCATTTCATTTATGTCTTATCAAACGTTTCTCTACAGCCGCAACATGATATCCATAACATTCATTCAAGGAAGCCACACTATGTTGAAAAAGCTTGCTTGTAGCTGTTCAGGAACACTCTCACCTAAGACATCAAATAGTTCTCTTGAGGCATGACAGAATACGTATAACATTCATTTTCTGAATGAACACTGTGGTGAAAACACCTTGCTTGCAGCTGTTTAGGGGAATCTTCAAATAAGTCCTATCAAACATTTCACTACGGGCATGATGGAATATCTATAACATTCACTCATTGAAAGAATGCTGTGGTGAAACCAACTTCCTTGTAGCTTTTAAGGAACATCTTCATGTAAGTCTTTTCTAGCATTTCAGTATGAGCCATAGAGAACAGCTATACTTTCTTAAAATGAAAAAACATTGTACTTAACTCAGCTTTCAGGTAGACTTATAGTAACATTTTCATGTAAGATTTATTGAAAATTTCACAACATGTGCGACAGAATATCTATTACATTAATTCAATGAAAGATCACTATTGTGAAACCAGCTTGCTTGTATCTCTTTAGAAATACACTCATATAAGTCTTTTCTGACATTTCAGTGTATGCCATACAAAGTAACTATCACCTTATTACAATGAAAAGTCAGTGTGCTGATCCCAGCTTGCAGGTAGCTGTAGGAACCTTTTCATATATGATATAAAACATTTCACTACAGCTATAGGAGACTATATATAAAGTTTATTAAATGAAAGAACACAGTGGTGTAACCAGATTGCTTGTAGCTATTTAGGAGTATCTTCATACAAGTCTTTTCAAACATTTCAGTGTATTCCATCCAGAATGGTTATCACTTCCATAAAATGAAAGAACGATGTTAAGAACCCAGCTGGAAAGTTGTCTTTTAGAAATATCTTTTTATAAGTCTTAACAAATATTGCGCTATGGTCATGACAGAATGATTTTAATATTCACTCAAGGAAAGAAGGATGAGCTGAACCCTTGTTTCCTAGTATCTGTTTAGGAAGAACTTCATAAAATACTTAAAAAATTACACTACAGACTTGAAAAATATCCATAAGATTCAGACACTAAAGGAACTCTGGTGAAACAAATGTGCTTACAGCTGTTTAGGGGCATATTCACATAAGACAGTTCAAACATTTCAGCATATGCCCTACAGATGACCTATCAATTACTAACAATGTGAGAACACTGTTCTAAGCCCAGTTTGCGGGTAGCTGTTTAGGAACATGTTCATATAAGACTTAACAAACATTTCATTGCATGTGGGACAGAATGTATATAGCATTTGTTCACTGAGAGAAAACTGTGGTGAAACCATCTTACTTGCAGCCATTAAGGATCATCTTCATATTAGTCATTATAACCATTTCAATATTTGCTGTTCTGATTGAATATGAGTTTCCAACAATGAAAGAAACACTGTGCTGAATCCAGCTTGCAAGTAAGTTTTAACTAACACTTCACTACAAGTGTCACAGAATATCTGCAATATTGTTTCACTGAAAGACCTCTGTGGTGAAAGCATCTTGAAGCTATTATTAGGAACATTTGTATTTGAGACATTTCTCACATTTCAGTATATGCCATAATGAATGGGTATCATTTTCCTACAATGAAAGAACACTGTGCTAAATAGAGCTCACAGATAGCTATCTAGGAACGTTTTTACATAAGACTTATCAAACATTTTACAATAGTCGTGACAGACTATACATCACATTCAGTCACTGAAAGAAAACTGTGGAGAAACAATCTTGCTTGTATATATTTAGAAACTTCTTCATGTTCACCATTTCAAGCATTTCCATATAAGACATACTGAATGAATATCACTTTGAGACAATGATATAATGTGCTGAGGCCAGATTGCAGGCAGCTGTTTAGGAACCTTTTCCTAAGAGACTTATCATACATTTCACTACAAAGTATCTGTTACATCCATTCAGTGAAAGAACACTATTGTGAAGCCAGATTGCTGGTAGCTAATTAGGAACGTCTTGATATAAGGCTTTTCTAATATTTCAGTTTATGCCAAACAGAATGACTATCATTTTCTTAAAATGAAATAACACTGTGTTGAACTCATCTTGCAGGAAGCCATTTAGGGTTTCTTCATACAAAACACCAAACATGTCACTACTGCTCTGACAGAATCTCTGTAAGATTCCTTCACTGAGGAACACACTCTGGTGAAACCAGATTGCTCATAAGTTTTTAGGAATATCTTTATATAAGGCTATTCAAACACATCATATGCTGTACAGAATGATTATCACTTCCATTAAATTAAACAACATTGTGATGCAACCAGCTGGCACATGCTATTTACGAACATTTTGTGTGTGTCTTATCAAACGTTTCTCTGCAGCCACAATGTGATAATTATTACATTCATTCAATGAAATACTGTGTTGAAAAAGCCTGCTTGTGGCTGTTTAGAAACATCTTCATGTAAGTGTTCATGCAAGCCTTATCAAACATTTCCCTACAGGCATGACAGAATATCTATAACATTCAATGTCTGTAAGAACACTGTTGTGAAACCATTTTGCTTGTAGCTACTTAGGGACATCTTCATAAAACTTATCCAGCATTTCACTACGGGTGTGATAGACTATCTATAACATCCATTCACTGAAAGAACATTGTCTGGAAAACACCTAGCAAGTAGCTCTTAAGGAACATCTTCACATATGCCATTTCAAACATTTCAGTATATGCCACAAGGAACGGCTATCACTTTCTTACAATGAAAGAGCATCGTGCTTAATCAAGCCAACAGGTAGCTGTTTAGGGATATTTTCACATAAATCATATCAAACATTTGACTACAGATGTGACAATGTCTATAACATTTGTTATCTGAAAGAAAATTATGCAAAAACCATCTTCTTTTCACTGTTTAGGAACATCTGCACATAGTACACTTCAAATACTTAAGTATATTCCACACAGAGCGACTATCATTTTCACAAAATGAAAGAACACATGCTGAATCCAGTTTATGGGTAGCTGTTTAGGAACATCATATATCAAATATTTCACCACAGATGTGACAATATCTAGAACATTCATTCACTGAAAGAACACTGTGAAGAAACC
Source organism: Equus asinus (assembly GCF_041296235.1). Lineage (NCBI taxonomy): Eukaryota > Metazoa > Chordata > Mammalia > Perissodactyla > Equidae > Equus > Equus asinus. Next base: position 6,116,731 of record NC_091810.1, read on the forward strand.
ATCTTGCTTGTTAGCTGTTTAAGAATATAAATAAAAGGCTCTTCAAACATATCACTTTATGCCATACAGAATGGCTATCATCTCCCTAGCCAGAAAAGAATACTGTGATGAACCCAGCTTGCAAGTAATTGTTTATTAATATTTTGCTCAAGTCTTATCAGACATTTGCCTACAGTCATGACAGGATATCTTTAATGTCTATTCAATGTAATAACACTATATTTAAAAGAATTTCCTTGTAGCTGTTTAGAAACATCTTCATGTAAGACTTATTAAACATTCCTTTGCAGGAATGACAGAATCTCTAAACATTCACTCATTGAATGAACACAGGGATGAAAGCAGTTTTCTTGTAACTGTTGAGGAACATCTTCATAAAAAGCTTTTCAAGCATTTCAGTATATGGCATACAGCATGGCCATACCCTTCTTACAAGGAAAGAAGGTTGTGTTTAATAGCTTTCAGGTAGATTATTAGGAGCATTTTTATGTAAGACCTATTGAACTTTTAACTACAGGCATGACAGAATATCTATTACATCCATTCAATGAAAGAACACTATGGTGAAAGTGGCTTGGTTTGACTGTTAAGGAAGATCTTCATTTAAGTCCTTTTCAGCATTTCTGTATATGCCATACTAAACGGCTGTCACTATCTTATGATGAAATTATTCTGTCCTGAACACGTCTTGTTGGATTCTATTTAGGAACATCTTCATATAAGACCTCTCTAACATTTAAGCATATGCCATACAGAAGGGCTCTCACTTACTTACAGTTAAAGGACACTGTGCTAAACCCGGCTTGCTGGCGGCTGTTTGAAACCTCTTCATATAAGACTTATTAAACATTTCACTACAGGCATGACAGACTAGCTATAACACTCGTTCACTGAAAGAACACTGTGGTGAAGCCAGATTACTTCTGGCGCCTTGGGAATGTCTTCGTATAAGGCTCTTCAAACACTTCATTATGCCTACAGAATGGCTATCGCTTCCATATCCAGAAAGAACGTTCTGATGAAACCAGTGGCTCTTTATGAGCATTTCATTTATGTCTTATCAAACGTTTCTCTACAGCCGCAACATGATATCCATAACATTCATTCAAGGAAGCCACACTATGTTGAAAAAGCTTGCTTGTAGCTGTTCAGGAACACTCTCACCTAAGACATCAAATAGTTCTCTTGAGGCATGACAGAATACGTATAACATTCATTTTCTGAATGAACACTGTGGTGAAAACACCTTGCTTGCAGCTGTTTAGGGGAATCTTCAAATAAGTCCTATCAAACATTTCACTACGGGCATGATGGAATATCTATAACATTCACTCATTGAAAGAATGCTGTGGTGAAACCAACTTCCTTGTAGCTTTTAAGGAACATCTTCATGTAAGTCTTTTCTAGCATTTCAGTATGAGCCATAGAGAACAGCTATACTTTCTTAAAATGAAAAAACATTGTACTTAACTCAGCTTTCAGGTAGACTTATAGTAACATTTTCATGTAAGATTTATTGAAAATTTCACAACATGTGCGACAGAATATCTATTACATTAATTCAATGAAAGATCACTATTGTGAAACCAGCTTGCTTGTATCTCTTTAGAAATACACTCATATAAGTCTTTTCTGACATTTCAGTGTATGCCATACAAAGTAACTATCACCTTATTACAATGAAAAGTCAGTGTGCTGATCCCAGCTTGCAGGTAGCTGTAGGAACCTTTTCATATATGATATAAAACATTTCACTACAGCTATAGGAGACTATATATAAAGTTTATTAAATGAAAGAACACTGTGGTGTAACCAGATTGCTTGTAGCTATTTAGGAGTATCTTCATACAAGTCTTTTCAAACATTTCAGTGTATTCCATCCAGAATGGTTATCACTTCCATAAAATGAAAGAACGATGTTAAGAACCCAGCTGGAAAGTTGTCTTTTAGAAATATCTTTTTATAAGTCTTAACAAATATTGCGCTATGGTCATGACAGAATGATTTTAATATTCACTCAAGGAAAGAAGGATGAGCTGAACCCTTGTTTCCTAGTATCTGTTTAGGAAGAACTTCATAAAATACTTAAAAAATTACACTACAGACTTGAAAAATATCCATAAGATTCAGACACTAAAGGAACTCTGGTGAAACAAATGTGCTTACAGCTGTTTAGGGGCATATTCACATAAGACAGTTCAAACATTTCAGCATATGCCCTACAGATGACCTATCAATTACTAACAATGTGAGAACACTGTTCTAAGCCCAGTTTGCGGGTAGCTGTTTAGGAACATGTTCATATAAGACTTAACAAACATTTCATTGCATGTGGGACAGAATGTATATAGCATTTGTTCACTGAGAGAAAACTGTGGTGAAACCATCTTACTTGCAGCCATTAAGGATCATCTTCATATTAGTCATTATAACCATTTCAATATTTGCTGTTCTGATTGAATATGAGTTTCCAACAATGAAAGAAACACTGTGCTGAATCCAGCTTGCAAGTAAGTTTTAACTAACACTTCACTACAAGTGTCACAGAATATCTGCAATATTGTTTCACTGAAAGACCTCTGTGGGGAAAGCATCTTGAAGCTATTATTAGGAACATTTGTATTTGAGACATTTCTCACATTTCAGTATATGCCATAATGAATGGGTATCATTTTCCTACAATGAAAGAACACTGTGCTAAATAGAGCTCACAGATAGCTATCTAGGAACGTTTTTACATAAGACTTATCAAACATTTTACAATAGTCGTGACAGACTATACATCACATTCAGTCACTGAAAGAAAACTGTGGAGAAACAATCTTGCTTGTATATATTTAGAAACTTCTTCATGTTCACCATTTCAAGCATTTCCATATAAGACATACTGAATGAATATCACTTTGAGACAATGATATAACGTGCTGAAGCCAGATTGCAGGCAGCTGTTTAGGAACCTTTTCCTAAGAGACTTATCATACATTTCACTACAAAGTATCTGTTACATCCATTCAGTGAAAGAACACTATTGTGAAGCCAGATTGCTGGTAGCTAATTAGGAACGTCTTGATATAAGGCTTTTCTAATATTTCAGTTTATGCCAAACAGAATGACTATCATTTTCTTAAAATGAAATAACACTGTGTTGAACTCATCTTGCAGGAAGCCATTTAGGGTTTCTTCATACAAAACACCAAACATGTCACTACTGCTCTGACAGAATCTCTGTAAGATTCCTTCACTGAGGAACACACTCTGGTGAAACCAGATTGCTCATAAGTTTTTAGGAATATCTTTATATAAGGCTATTCAAACACATCATATGCTGTAAAGAATGATGATCACTTCCATTAAATTAAACAACATTGTGATGCAACCAGCTGGCACATGCTATTTATGAACATTTTGTGTGTGTCTTATCAAACGTTTCTCTGCAGCCACAATGTGATAATTATTACATTCATTCAATGAAATACTGTGTTGAAAAAGCCTGCTTGTGGCTGTTTAGAAACATCTTCATGTAAGTGTTCATGCAAGCCTTATCAAACATTTCCCTACAGGCATGACAGAATATCTATAACATTCAATGTCTGTAAGAACACTGTTGTGAAACCATTTTGCTTGTAGCTACTTAGGGACATCTTCATAAAACTTATCCAGCATTTCACTACGGGTGTGATAGACTATCTATAACATCCATTCACTGAAAGAACATTGTCTGGAAAACACCTAGCAAGTAGCTCTTAAGGAACATCTTCACATATGCCATTTCAAACATTTCAGTATATGCCACAAGGAACGGCTATCACTTTCTTACAATGAAAGAGCATCGTGCTTAATCAAGCCAACAGGTAGCTGTTTAGGGATATTTTCACATAAATCATATCAAACATTTGACTACAGATGTGACAATGTCTATAACATTTGTTATCTGAAAGAAAATTATGCAAAAACCATCTTCTTTTCACTGTTTAGGAACATCTGCACATAGTACACTTCAAATACTTAAGTATATTCCACACAGAGCGACTATCATTTTCACAAAATGAAAGAACACATGCTGAATCCAGTTTATGGGTAGCTGTTTAGGAACATCATATATCAAATATTTCACCACAGATGTGACAATATCTAGAACATTCATTCACTGAAAGAACACTGTGAAGAAACCATCTTGCTTGTTAGCTGTTTAAGAATATAAATAAAAGGCTCTTCAAACATATCACTTTATGCCATACAGAATGGCTATCATCTCCCTAGCCAGAAAAGAATACTGTGATGAACCCAGCTTGCAAGTAATTGTTTATTAATATTTTGCTCAAGTCTTATCAGACATTTGCCTACAGTCATGACAGGATATCTTTAATGTCTATTCAATGTAATAACACTATATTTAAAAGAATTTCCTTGTAGCTGTTTAGAAACATATTCATGTAAGACTTATTAAACATTCCTTTGCAGGAATGACAGAATCTCTAAACATTCACTCATTGAATGAACACAGGGATGAAAGCAGTTTTCTTGTAACTGTTGAGGAACATCTTCATAAAAAGCTTTTCAAGCATTTCAGTATATGGCATACAGCATGGCCATACCCTTCTTACAAGGAAAGAAGGTTGTGTTTAATAGCTTTCAGGTAGATTATTAGGAGCATTTTTATGTAAGACCTATTGAACTTTTAACTACAGGCATGACAGAATATCTATTACATCCATTCAATGAAAGAACACTATGGTGAAAGTGGCTTGGTTTGACTGTTAAGGAAGATCTTCATTTAAGTCCTTTTCAGCATTTCTGTATATGCCATACTAAACGGCTGTCACTATCTTATGATGAAATTATTCTGTCCTGAACACGTCTTGTTGGATTCTATTTAGGAACATCTTCATATAAGACCTCTCTAACATTTAAGCATATGCCATACAGAAGGGCTCTCACTTACTTACAGTTAAAGGACACTGTGCTAAACCCGGCTTGCTGGCGGCTGTTTGAAACCTCTTCATATAAGACTTATTAAACATTTCACTACAGGCATGACAGACTAGCTATAACACTCGTTCACTGAAAGAACACTGTGGTGAAGCCAGATTACTTCTGGCGCCTTGGGAATGTCTTCGTATAAGGCTCTTCAAACACTTCATTATGCCTACAGAATGGCTATCGCTTCCATATCCAGAAAGAACGTTCTGATGAAACCAGTGGCTCTTTATGAGCATTTCATTTATGTCTTATCAAACGTTTCTCTACAGCCGCAACATGATATCCATAACATTCATTCAAGGAAGCCACACTATGTTGAAAAAGCTTGCTTGTAGCTGTTCAGGAACACTCTCACCTAAGACATCAAATAGTTCTCTTGAGGCATGACAGAATACGTATAACATTCATTTTCTGAATGAACACTGTGGTGAAAACACCTTGCTTGCAGCTGTTTAGGGGAATCTTCAAATAAGTCCTATCAAACATTTCACTACGGGCATGATGGAATATCTATAACATTCACTCATTGAAAGAATGCTGTGGTGAAACCAACTTCCTTGTAGCTTTTAAGGAACATCTTCATGTAAGTCTTTTCTAGCATTTCAGTATGAGCCATAGAGAACAGCTATACTTTCTTAAAATGAAAAAACATTGTACTTAACTCAGCTTTCAGGTAGACTTATAGTAACATTTTCATGTAAGATTTATTGAAAATTTCACAACATGTGCGACAGAATATCTATTACATTAATTCAATGAAAGATCACTATTGTGAAACCAGCTTGCTTGTATCTCTTTAGAAATACACTCATATAAGTCTTTTCTGACATTTCAGTGTATGCCATACAAAGTAACTATCACCTTATTACAATGAAAAGTCAGTGTGCTGATCCCAGCTTGCAGGTAGCTGTAGGAACCTTTTCATATATGATATAAAACATTTCACTACAGCTATAGGAGACTATATATAAAGTTTATTAAATGAAAGAACACTGTGGTGTAACCAGATTGCTTGTAGCTATTTAGGAGTATCTTCATACAAGTCTTTTCAAACATTTCAGTGTATTCCATCCAGAATGGTTATCACTTCCATAAAATGAAAGAACGATGTTAAGAACCCAGCTGGAAAGTTGTCTTTTAGAAATATCTTTTTATAAGTCTTAACAAATATTGCGCTATGGTCATGACAGAATGATTTTAATATTCACTCAAGGAAAGAAGGATGAGCTGAACCCTTGTTTCCTAGTATCTGTTTAGGAAGAACTTCATAAAATACTTAAAAAATTACACTACAGACTTGAAAAATATCCATAAGATTCAGACACTAAAGGAACTCTGGTGAAACAAATGTGCTTACAGCTGTTTAGGGGCATATTCACATAAGACAGTTCAAACATTTCAGCATATGCCCTACAGATGACCTATCAATTACTAACAATGTGAGAACGCTGTTCTAAGCCCAGTTTGCGGGTAGCTGTTTAGGAACATGTTCATATAAGACTTAACAAACATTTCATTGCATGTGGGACAGAATATATATAGCATTTGTTCACTGAGAGAAAACTGTGGTGAAACCATCTTACTTGCAGCCATTAAGGATCATCTTCATATTAGTCATTATAACCATTTCAATATTTGCTGTTCTGATTGAATATGAGTTTCCAACAATGAAAGAAACACTGTGCTGAATCCAGCTTGCAAGTAAGTTTTAACTAACACTTCACTACAAGTGTCACAGAATATCTGCAATATTGTTTCACTGAAAGACCTCTGTGGGGAAAGCATCTTGAAGCTATTATTAGGAACATTTGTATTTGAGACATTTCTCACATTTCAGTATATGCCATAATGAATGGGTATCATTTTCCTACAATGAAAGAACACTGTGCTAAATAGAGCTCACAGATAGCTATCTAGGAACGTTTTTACATAAGACTTATCAAACATTTTACAATAGTCGTGACAGACTATACATCACATTCAGTCACTGAAAGAAAACTGTGGAGAAACAATCTTGCTTGTATATATTTAGAAACTTCTTCATGTTCACCATTTCAAGCATTTCCATATAAGACATACTGAATGAATATCACTTTGAGACAATGATATAATGTGCTGAAGCCAGATTGCAGGCAGCTGTTTAGGAACCTTTTCCTAAGAGACTTATCATACATTTCACTACAAAGTATCTGTTACATCCATTCAGTGAAAGAACACTATTGTGAAGCCAGATTGCTGGTAGCTAATTAGGAACATCTTGATATAAGGCTTTTCTAATATTTCAGTTTATGCCAAACAGAATGACTATCATTTTCTTAAAATGAAATAACACTGTGTTGAACTCATCTTGCAGGAAGCCATTTAGGGTTTCTTCATACAAAACACCAAACATGTCACTACTGCTCTGACAGAATCTCTGTAAGATTCCTTCACTGAGGAACACACTCTGGTGAAACCAGATTGCTCATAAGTTTTTAGGAATATCTTTATATAAGGCTATTCAAACACATCATATGCTATACAGAATGATGATCACTTCCATTAAATTAAACAACATTGTGATGCAACCAGCTGGCACATGCTATTTATGAACATTTTGTGTGTGTCTTATCAAACGTTTCTCTGCAGCCACAATGTGATAATTATTACATTCATTCAATGAAATACTGTGTTGAAAAAGCCTGCTTGTGGCTGTTTAGAAACATCTTCATGTAAGTGTTCATGCAAGCCTTATCAAACATTTCCCTACAGGCATGACAGAATATCTATAACATTCAATGTCTGTAAGAACACTGTTGTGAAACCATTTTGCTTGTAGCTACTTAGGGACATCTTCATAAAACTTATCCAGCATTTCACTACGGGTGTGATAGACTATCTATAACATCCATTCACTGAAAGAACATTGTCTGGAAAACACCTAGCAAGTAGCTCTTAAGGAACATCTTCACATATGCCATTTCAAACATTTCAGTATATGCCACAAGGAACGGCTATCACTTTCTTACAATGAAAGAGCATCGTGCTTAATCAAGCCAACAGGTAGCTGTTTAGGGATATTTTCACATAAATCATATCAAACATTTGACTACAGATGTGACAATGTCTATAACATTTGTTATCTGAAAGAAAATTATGCAAAAACCATCTTCTTTTCACTGTTTAGGAACATCTGCACATAGTACACTTCAAATACTTAAGTATATTCCACACAGAGCGACTATCATTTTCACAAAATGAAAGAACACATGCTGAATCCAGTTTATGGGTAGCTGTTTAGGAACATCATATATCAAATATTTCACCACAGATGTGACAATATCTAGAACATTCATTCACTGAAAGAACACTGTGAAGAAACCATCTTGCTTGTTAGCTGTTTAAGAATATAAATAAAAGGCTCTTCAAACATATCACTTTATGCCATACAGAATGGCTATCATCTCCATAGCCAGAAAAGAATACTGTGATGAACCCAGCTTGCAAGTAATTGTTTATTAATATTTTGCTCAAGTCTTATCAGACATTTGCCTACAGTCATGACAGGATATCTTTAATGTCTATTCAATGTAATAACACTATATTTAAAAGAATTTCCTTGTAGCTGTTTAGAAACATCTTCATGTAAGACTTATTAAACATTCCTTTGCAGGAATGACAGAATCTCTAAACATTCACTCATTGAATGAACACAGGGATGAAAGCAGTTTTCTTGTAACTGTTGAGGAACATCTTCATAAAAAGCTTTTCAAGCATTTCAGTATATGGCATACAGCATGGCCATACCCTTCTTACAAGGAAAGAAGGTTGTGTTTAATAGCTTTCAGGTAGATTATTAGGAGCATTTTTATGTAAGACCTATTGAACTTTTAACTACAGGCATGACAGAATATCTATTACATCCATTCAATGAAAGAACACTATGGTGAAAGTGGCTTGGTTTGACTGTTAAGGAAGATCTTCATTTAAGTCCTTTTCAGCATTTCTGTATATGCCATACTAAACGGCTGTCACTATCTTATGATGAAATTATTCTGTCCTGAACACGTCTTGTTGGATTCTATTTAGGAACATCTTCATATAAGACCTCTCTAACATTTAAGCATATGCCATACAGAAGGGCTCTCACTTACTTACAGTTAAAGGACACTGTGCTAAACCCGGCTTGCTGGCGGCTGTTTGAAACCTCTTCATATAAGACTTATTAAACATTTCACTACAGGCATGACAGACTAGCTATAACACTCGTTCACTGAAAGAACACTGTGGTGAAGCCAGATTACTTCTGGCGCCTTGGGAATGTCTTCGTATAAGGCTCTTCAAACACTTCATTATGCCTACAGAATGGCTATCGCTTCCATATCCAGAAAGAACGTTCTGATGAAACCAGTGGCTCTTTATGAGCATTTCATTTATGTCTTATCAAACGTTTCTCTACAGCCGCAACATGATATCCATAACATTCATTCAAGGAAGCCACACTATGTTGAAAAAGCTTGCTTGTAGCTGTTCAGGAACACTCTCACCTAAGACATCAAATAGTTCTCTTGAGGCATGACAGAATACGTATAACATTCATTTTCTGAATGAACACTGTGGTGAAAACACCTTGCTTGCAGCTGTTTAGGGGAATCTTCAAATAAGTCCTATCAAACATTTCACTACGGGCATGATGGAATATCTATAACATTCACTCATTGAAAGAATGCTGTGGTGAAACCAACTTCCTTGTAGCTTTTAAGGAACATCTTCATGTAAGTCTTTTCTAGCATTTCAGTATGAGCCATAGAGAACAGCTATACTTTCTTAAAATGAAAAAACATTGTACTTAACTCAGCTTTCAGGTAGACTTATAGTAACATTTTCATGTAAGATTTATTGAAAATTTCACAACATGTGCGACAGAATATCTATTACATTAATTCAATGAAAGATCACTATTGTGAAACCAGCTTGCTTGTATCTCTTTAGAAATACACTCATATAAGTCTTTTCTGACATTTCAGTGTATGCCATACAAAGTAACTATCACCTTATTACAATGAAAAGTCAGTGTGCTGATCCCAGCTTGCAGGTAGCTGTAGGAACCTTTTCATATATGATATAAAACATTTCACTACAGCTATAGGAGACTATATATAAAGTTTATTAAATGAAAGAACACTGTGGTGTAACCAGATTGCTTGTAGCTATTTAGGAGTATCTTCATACAAGTCTTTTCAAACATTTCAGTGTATTCCATCCAGAATGGTTATCACTTCCATAAAATGAAAGAACGATGTTAAGAACCCAGCTGGAAAGTTGTCTTTTAGAAATATCTTTTTATAAGTCTTAACAAATATTGCGCTATGGTCATGACAGAATGATTTTAATATTCACTCAAGGAAAGAAGGATGAGCTGAACCCTTGTTTCCTAGTATCTGTTTAGGAAGAACTTCATAAAATACTTAAAAAATTACACTACAGACTTGAAAAATATCCATAAGATTCAGACACTAAAGGAACTCTGGTGAAACAAATGTGCTTACAGCTGTTTAGGGGCATATTCACATAAGACAGTTCAAACATTTCAGCATATGCCCTACAGATGACCTATCAATTACTAACAATGTGAGAACGCTGTTCTAAGCCCAGTTTGCGGGTAGCTGTTTAGGAACATGTTCATATAAGACTTAACAAACATTTCATTGCATGTGGGACAGAATATATATAGCATTTGTTCACTGAGAGAAAACTGTGGTGAAACCATCTTACTTGCAGCCATTAAGGATCATCTTCATATTAGTCATTATAACCATTTCAATATTTGCTGTTCTGATTGAATATGAGTTTCCAACAATGAAAGAAACACTGTGCTGAATCCAGCTTGCAAGTAAGTTTTAACTAACACTTCACTACAAGTGTCACAGAATATCTGCAATATTGTTTCACTGAAAGACCTCTGTGGTGAAAGCATCTTGAAGCTATTATTAGGAACATTTGTATTTGAGACATTTCTCACATTTCAGTATATGCCATAATGAATGGGTATCATTTTCCTACAATGAAAGAACACTGTGCTAAATAGAGCTCACAGATAGCTATCTAGGAACGTTTTTACATAAGACTTATCAAACATTTTACAATAGTCGTGACAGACTATACATCACATTCAGTCACTGAAAGAAAACTGTGGAGAAACAATCTTGCTTGTATATATTTAGAAACTTCTTCATGTTCACCATTTCAAGCATTTCCATATAAGACATACTGAATGAATATCACTTTGAGACAATGATATAATGTGCTGAAGCCAGATTGCAGGCAGCTGTTTAGGAACCTTTTCCTAAGAGACTTATCATACATTTCACTACAAAGTATCTGTTACATCCATTCAGTGAAAGAACACTATTGTGAAGCCAGATTGCTGGTAGCTAATTAGGAACATCTTGATATAAGGCTTTTCTAATATTTCAGTTTATGCCAAACAGAATGACTATCATTTTCTTAAAATGAAATAACACTGTGTTGAACTCATCTTGCAGGAAGCCATTTAGGGTTTCTTCATACAAAACACCAAACATGTCACTACTGCTCTGACAGAATCTCTGTAAGATTCCTTCACTGAGGAACACACTCTGGTGAAACCAGATTGCTCATAAGTTTTTAGGAATATCTTTATATAAGGCTATTCAAACACATCATATGCTATACAGAATGATGATCACTTCCATTAAATTAAACAACATTGTGATGCAACCAGCTGGCACATGCTATTTATGAACATTTTGTGTGTGTCTTATCAAACGTTTCTCTGCAGCCACAATGTGATAATTATTACATTCATTCAATGAAATACTGTGTTGAAAAAGCCTGCTTGTGGCTGTTTAGAAACATCTTCATGTAAGTGTTCATGCAAGCCTTATCAAACATTTCCCTACAGGCATGACAGAATATCTATAACATTCAATGTCTGTAAGAACACTGTTGTGAAACCATTTTGCTTGTAGCTACTTAGGGACATCTTCATAAAACTTATCCAGCATTTCACTACGGGTGTGATAGACTATCTATAACATCCATTCACTGAAAGAACATTGTCTGGAAAACACCTAGCAAGTAGCTCTTAAGGAACATCTTCACATATGCCATTTCAAACATTTCAGTATATGCCACAAGGAACGGCTATCACTTTCTTACAATGAAAGAGCATCGTGCTTAATCAAGCCAACAGGTAGCTGTTTAGGGATATTTTCACATAAATCATATCAAACATTTGACTACAGATGTGACAATGTCTATAACATTTGTTATCTGAAAGAAAATTATGCAAAAACCATCTTCTTTTCACTGTTTAGGAACATCTGCACATAGTACACTTCAAATACTTAAGTATATTCCACACAGAGCGACTATCATTTTCACAAAATGAAAGAACACATGCTGAATCCAGTTTATGGGTAGCTGTTTAGGAACATCATATATCAAATATTTCACCACAGATGTGACAATATCTAGAACATTCATTCACTGAAAGAACACTGTGAAGAAACCATCTTGCTTGTTAGCTGTTTAAGAATATAAATAAAAGGCTCTTCAAACATATCACTTTATGCCATACAGAATGGCTATCATCTCCCTAGCCAGAAAAGAATACTGTGATGAACCCAGCTTGCAAGTAATTGTTTATTAATATTTTGCTCAAGTCTTATCAGACATTTGCCTACAGTCATGACAGGATATCTTTAATGTCTATTCAATGTAATAACACTATATTTAAAAGAATTTCCTTGTAGCTGTTTAGAAACATCTTCATGTAAGACTTATTAAACATTCCTTTGCAGGAATGACAGAATCTCTAAACATTCACTCATTGAATGAACACAGGGATGAAAGCAGTTTTCTTGTAACTGCTGAGGAACATCTTCATAAAAAGCTTTTCAAGCATTTCAGTATATGGCATACAGCATGGCCATACCCTTCTTACAAGGAAAGAAGGTTGTGTTTAATAGCTTTCAGGTAGATTATTAGGAGCATTTTTATGTAAGACCTATTGAACTTTTAACTACAGGCATGACAGAATATCTATTACATCCATTCAATGAAAGAACACTATGGTGAAAGTGGCTTGGTTTGACTGTTAAGGAAGATCTTCATTTAAGTCCTTTTCAGCATTTCTGTATATGCCATACTAAACGGCTGTCACTATCTTATGATGAAATTATTCTGTCCTGAACACGTCTTGTTGGATTCTATTTAGGAACATCTTCATATAAGACCTCTCTAACATTTAAGCATATGCCATACAGAAGGGCTCTCACTTACTTACAGTTAAAGGACACTGTGCTAAACCCGGCTTGCTGGCGGCTGTTTGAAACCTCTTCATATAAGACTTATTAAACATTTCACTACAGGCATGACAGACTAGCTATAACACTCGTTCACTGAAAGAACACTGTGGTGAAGCCAGATTACTTCTGGCGCCTTGGGAATGTCTTCGTATAAGGCTCTTCAAACACTTCATTATGCCTACAGAATGGCTATCGCTTCCATATCCAGAAAGAACGTTCTGATGAAACCAGTGGCTCTTTATGAGCATTTCATTTATGTCTTATCAAACGTTTCTCTACAGCCGCAACATGATATCCATAACATTCATTCAAGGAAGCCACACTATGTTGAAAAAGCTTGCTTGTAGCTGTTCAGGAACACTCTCACCTAAGACATCAAATAGTTCTCTTGAGGCATGACAGAATACGTATAACATTCATTTTCTGAATGAACACTGTGGTGAAAACACCTTGCTTGCAGCTGTTTAGGGGAATCTTCAAATAAGTCCTATCAAACATTTCACTACGGGCATGATGGAATATCTATAACATTCACTCATTGAAAGAATGCTGTGGTGAAACCAACTTCCTTGTAGCTTTTAAGGAACATCTTCATGTAAGTCTTTTCTAGCATTTCAGTATGAGCCATAGAGAACAGCTATACTTTCTTAAAATGAAAAAACATTGTACTTAACTCAGCTTTCAGGTAGACTTATAGTAACATTTTCATGTAAGATTTATTGAAAATTTCACAACATGTGCGACAGAATATCTATTACATTAATTCAATGAAAGATCACTATTGTGAAACCAGCTTGCTTGTATCTCTTTAGAAATACACTCATATAAGTCTTTTCTGACATTTCAGTGTATGCCATACAAAGTAACTATCACCTTATTACAATGAAAAGTCAGTGTGCTGATCCCAGCTTGCAGGTAGCTGTAGGAACCTTTTCATATATGATATAAAACATTTCACTACAGCTATAGGAGACTATATATAAAGTTTATTAAATGAAAGAACACTGTGGTGTAACCAGATTGCTTGTAGCTATTTAGGAGTATCTTCATACAAGTCTTTTCAAACATTTCAGTGTATTCCATCCAGAATGGTTATCACTTCCATAAAATGAAAGAACGATGTTAAGAACCCAGCTGGAAAGTTGTCTTTTAGAAATATCTTTTTATAAGTCTTAACAAATATTGCGCTATGGTCATGACAGAATGATTTTAATATTCACTCAAGGAAAGAAGGATGAGCTGAACCCTTGTTTCCTAGTATCTGTTTAGGAAGAACTTCATAAAATACTTAAAAAATTACACTACAGACTTGAAAAATATCCATAAGATTCAGACACTAAAGGAACTCTGGTGAAACAAATGTGCTTACAGCTGTTTAGGGGCATATTCACATAAGACAGTTCAAACATTTCAGCATATGCCCTACAGATGACCTATCAATTACTAACAATGTGAGAACGCTGTTCTAAGCCCAGTTTGCGGGTAGCTGTTTAGGAACATGTTCATATAAGACTTAACAAACATTTCATTGCATGTGGGACAGAATATATATAGCATTTGTTCACTGAGAGAAAACTGTGGTGAAACCATCTTACTTGCAGCCATTAAGGATCATCTTCATATTAGTCATTATAACCATTTCAATATTTGCTGTTCTGATTGAATATGAGTTTCCAACAATGAAAGAAACACTGTGCTGAATCCAGCTTGCAAGTAAGTTTTAACTAACACTTCACTACAAGTGTCACAGAATATCTGCAATATTGTTTCACTGAAAGACCTCTGTGGTGAAAGCATCTTGAAGCTATTATTAGGAACATTTGTATTTGAGACATTTCTCACATTTCAGTATATGCCATAATGAATGGGTATCATTTTCCTACAATGAAAGAACACTGTGCTAAATAGAGCTCACAGATAGCTATCTAGGAACGTTTTTACATAAGACTTATCAAACATTTTACAATAGTCGTGACAGACTATACATCACATTCAGTCACTGAAAGAAAACTGTGGAGAAACAATCTTGCTTGTATATATTTAGAAACTTCTTCATGTTCACCATTTCAAGCATTTCCATATAAGACATACTGAATGAATATCACTTTGAGACAATGATATAATGTGCTGAAGCCAGATTGCAGGCAGCTGTTTAGGAACCTTTTCCTAAGAGACTTATCATACATTTCACTACAAAGTATCTGTTACATCCATTCAGTGAAAGAACACTATTGTGAAGCCAGATTGCTGGTAGCTAATTAGGAACATCTTGATATAAGGCTTTTCTAATATTTCAGTTTATGCCAAACAGAATGACTATCATTTCTTAAAATGAAATAACACTGTGTTGAACTCATCTTGCAGGAAGCCATTTAGGGTTTCTTCATACAAAACACCAAACATGTCACTACTGCTCTGACAGAATCTCTGTAAGATTCCTTCACTGAGGAACACACTCTGGTGAAACCAGATTGCTCATAAGTTTTTAGGAATATCTTTATATAAGGCTATTCAAACACATCATATGCTATACAGAATGATGATCACTTCCATTAAATTAAACAACATTGTGATGCAACCAGCTGGCACATGCTATTTATGAACATTTTGTGTGTGTCTTATCAAACGTTTCTCTGCAGCCACAATGTGATAATTATTACATTCATTCAATGAAATACTGTGTTGAAAAAGCCTGCTTGTGGCTGTTTAGAAACATCTTCATGTAAGTGTTCATGCAAGCCTTATCAAACATTTCCCTACAGGCATGACAGAATATCTATAACATTCAATGTCTGTAAGAACACTGTTGTGAAACCATTTTGCTTGTAGCTACTTAGGGACATCTTCATAAAACTTATCCAGCATTTCACTACGGGTGTGATAGACTATCTATAACATCCATTCACTGAAAGAACATTGTCTGGAAAACACCTAGCAAGTAGCTCTTAAGGAACATCTTCACATATGCCATTTCAAACATTTCAGTATATGCCACAAGGAACGGCTATCACTTTCTTACAATGAAAGAGCATCGTGCTTAATCAAGCCAACAGGTAGCTGTTTAGGGATATTTTCACATAAATCATATCAAACATTTGACTACAGATGTGACAATGTCTATAACATTTGTTATCTGAAAGAAAATTATGCAAAAACCATCTTCTTTTCACTGTTTAGGAACATCTGCACATAGTACACTTCAAATACTTAAGTATATTCCACACAGAGCGACTATCATTTTCACAAAATGAAAGAACACATGCTGAATCCAGTTTATGGGTAGCTGTTTAGGAACATCATATATCAAATATTTCACCACAGATGTGACAATATCTAGAACATTCATTCACTGAAAGAACACTGTGAAGAAACCATCTTGCTTGTTAGCTGTTTAAGAATATAAATAAAAGGCTCTTCAAACATATCACTTTATGCCATACAGAATGGCTATCATCTCCCTAGCCAGAAAAGAATACTGTGATGAACCCAGCTTGCAAGTAATTGTTTATTAATATTTTGCTCAAGTCTTATCAGACATTTGCCTACAGTCATGACAGGATATCTTTAATGTCTATTCAATGTAATAACACTATATTTAAAAGAATTTCCTTGTAGCTGTTTAGAAACATCTTCATGTAAGACTTATTAAACATTCCTTTGCAGGAATGACAGAATCTCTAAACATTCACTCATTGAATGAACACAGGGATGAAAGCAGTTTTCTTGTAACTGCTGAGGAACATCTTCATAAAAAGCTTTTCAAGCATTTCAGTATATGGCATACAGCATGGCCATACCCTTCTTACAAGGAAAGAAGGTTGTGTTTAATAGCTTTCAGGTAGATTATTAGGAGCATTTTTATGTAAGACCTATTGAACTTTTAACTACAGGCATGACAGAATATCTATTACATCCATTCAATGAAAGAACACTATGGTGAAAGTGGCTTGGTTTGACTGTTAAGGAAGATCTTCATTTGAGTCCTTTTCAGCATTTCTGTATATGCCATACTAAACGGCTGTCACTATCTTATGATGAAATTATTCTGTCCTGAACACGTCTTGTTGGATTCTATTTAGGAACATCTTCATATAAGACCTCTCTAACATTTAAGCATATGCCATACAGAAGGGCTCTCACTTACTTACAGTTAAAGGACACTGTGCTAAACCCGGCTTGCTGGCGGCTGTTTGAAACCTCTTCATATAAGACTTATTAAACATTTCACTACAGGCATGACAGACTAGCTATAACACTCGTTCACTGAAAGAACACTGTGGTGAAGCCAGATTACTTCTGGCGCCTTGGGAATGTCTTCGTATAAGGCTCTTCAAACACTTCATTATGCCTACAGAATGGCTATCGCTTCCATATCCAGAAAGAACGTTCTGATGAAACCAGTGGCTCTTTATGAGCATTTCATTTATGTCTTATCAAACGTTTCTCTACAGCCGCAACATGATATCCATAACATTCATTCAAGGAAGCCACACTATGTTGAAAAAGCTTGCTTGTAGCTGTTCAGGAACACTCTCACCTAAGACATCAAATAGTTCTCTTGAGGCATGACAGAATACGTATAACATTCATTTTCTGAATGAACACTGTGGTGAAAACACCTTGCTTGCAGCTGTTTAGGGGAATCTTCAAATAAGTCCTATCAAACATTTCACTACGGGCATGATGGAATATCTATAACATTCACTCATTGAAAGAATGCTGTGGTGAAACCAACTTCCTTGTAGCTTTTAAGGAACATCTTCATGTAAGTCTTTTCTAGCATTTCAGTATGAGCCATAGAGAACAGCTATACTTTCTTAAAATGAAAAAACATTGTACTTAACTCAGCTTTCAGGTAGACTTATAGTAACATTTTCATGTAAGATTTATTGAAAATTTCACAACATGTGCGACAGAATATCTATTACATTAATTCAATGAAAGATCACTATTGTGAAACCAGCTTGCTTGTATCTCTTTAGAAATACACTCATATAAGTCTTTTCTGACATTTCAGTGTATGCCATACAAAGTAACTATCACCTTATTACAATGAAAAGTCAGTGTGCTGATCCCAGCTTGCAGGTAGCTGTAGGAACCTTTTCATATATGATATAAAACATTTCACTACAGCTATAGGAGACTATATATAAAGTTTATTAAATGAAAGAACACTGTGGTGTAACCAGATTGCTTGTAGCTATTTAGGAGTATCTTCATACAAGTCTTTTCAAACATTTCAGTGTATTCCATCCAGAATGGTTATCACTTCCATAAAATGAAAGAACGATGTTAAGAACCCAGCTGGAAAGTTGTCTTTTAGAAATATCTTTTTATAAGTCTTAACAAATATTGCGCTATGGTCATGACAGAATGATTTTAATATTCACTCAAGGAAAGAAGGATGAGCTGAACCCTTGTTTCCTAGTATCTGTTTAGGAAGAACTTCATAAAATACTTAAAAAATTACACTACAGACTTGAAAAATATCCATAAGATTCAGACACTAAAGGAACTCTGGTGAAACAAATGTGCTTACAGCTGTTTAGGGGCATATTCACATAAGACAGTTCAAACATTTCAGCATATGCCCTACAGATGACCTATCAATTACTAACAATGTGAGAACGCTGTTCTAAGCCCAGTTTGCGGGTAGCTGTTTAGGAACATGTTCATATAAGACTTAACAAACATTTCATTGCATGTGGGACAGAATATATATAGCATTTGTTCACTGAGAGAAAACTGTGGTGAAACCATCTTACTTGCAGCCATTAAGGATCATCTTCATATTAGTCATTATAACCATTTCAATATTTGCTGTTCTGATTGAATATGAGTTTCCAACAATGAAAGAAACACTGTGCTGAATCCAGCTTGCAAGTAAGTTTTAACTAACACTTCACTACAAGTGTCACAGAATATCTGCAATATTGTTTCACTGAAAGACCTCTGTGGTGAAAGCATCTTGAAGCTATTATTAGGAACATTTGTATTTGAGACATTTCTCACATTTCAGTATATGCCATAATGAATGGGTATCATTTTCCTACAATGAAAGAACACTGTGCTAAATAGAGCTCACAGATAGCTATCTAGGAACGTTTTTACATAAGACTTATCAAACATTTTACAATAGTCGTGACAGACTATACATCACATTCAGTCACTGAAAGAAAACTGTGGAGAAACAATCTTGCTTGTATATATTTAGAAACTTCTTCATGTTCACCATTTCAAGCATTTCCATATAAGACATACTGAATGAATATCACTTTGAGACAATGATATAATGTGCTGAGGCCAGATTGCAGGCAGCTGTTTAGGAACCTTTTCCTAAGAGACTTATCATACATTTCACTACAAAGTATCTGTTACATCCATTCAGTGAAAGAACACTATTGTGAAGCCAGATTGCTGGTAGCTAATTAGGAACATCTTGATATAAGGCTTTTCTAATATTTCAGTTTATGCCAAACAGAATGACTATCATTTTCTTAAAATGAAATAACACTGTGTTGAACTCATCTTGCAGGAAGCCATTTAGGGTTTCTTCATACAAAACACCAAACATGTCACTACTGCTCTGACAGAATCTCTGTAAGATTCCTTCACTGAGGAACACACTCTGGTGAAACCAGATTGCTCATAAGTTTTTAGGAATATCTTTATATAAGGCTATTCAAACACATCATATGCTGTACAGAATGATTATCACTTCCATTAAATTAAACAACATTGTGATGCAACCAGCTGGCACATGCTATTTACGAACATTTTGTGTGTGTCTTATCAAACGTTTCTCTGCAGCCACAATGTGATAATTATTACATTCATTCAATGAAATACTGTGTTGAAAAAGCCTGCTTGTGGCTGTTTAGAAACATCTTCATGTAAGTGTTCATGCAAGCCTTATCAAACATTTCCCTACAGGCATGACAGAATATCTATAACATTCAATGTCTGTAAGAACACTGTTGGGAAACCATTTTGCTTGTAGCTACTTAGGGACATCTTCATAAAACTTATCCAGCATTTCACTACGGGTGTGATAGACTATCTATAACATCCATTCACTGAAAGAACATTGTCTGGAAAACACCTAGCAAGTAGCTCTTAAGGAACATCTTCACATATGCCATTTCAAACATTTCAGTATATGCCACAAGGAACGGCTATCACTTTCTTACAATGAAAGAGCATCGTGCTTAATCAAGCCAACAGGTAGCTGTTTAGGGATATTTTCACATAAATCATATCAAACATTTGACTACAGATGTGACAATGTCTATAACATTTGTTATCTGAAAGAAAATTATGCAAAAACCATCTTCTTTTCACTGTTTAGGAACATCTGCACATAGTACACTTCAAATACTTAAGTATATTCCACACAGAGCGACTATCATTTTCACAAAATGAAAGAACACATGCTGAATCCAGTTTATGGGTAGCTGTTTAGGAACATCATATATCAAATATTTCACCACAGATGTGACAATATCTAGAACATTCATTCACTGAAAGAACACTGTGAAGAAACCATCTTGCTTGTTAGCTGTTTAAGAATATAAATAAAAGGCTCTTCAAACATATCACTTTATGCCATACAGAATGGCTATCATCTCCATAGCCAGAAAAGAATACTGTGATGAACCCAGCTTGCAAGTAATTGTTTATTAATATTTTGCTCAAGTCTTATCAGACATTTGCCTACAGTCATGACAGGATATCTTTAATGTCTATTCAATGTAATAACACTATATTTAAAAGAATTTCCTTGTAGCTGTTTAGAAACATCTTCATGTAAGACTTATTAAACATTCCTTTGCAGGAATGACAGAATCTCTAAACATTCACTCATTGAATGAACACAGGGATGAAAGCAGTTTTCTTGTAACTGCTGAGGAACATCTTCATAAAAAGCTTTTCAAGCATTTCAGTATATGGCATACAGCATGGCCATACCCTTCTTACAAGGAAAGAAGGTTGTGTTTAATAGCTTTCAGGTAGATTATTAGGAGCATTTTTATGTAAGACCTATTGAACTTTTAACTACAGGCATGACAGAATATCTATTACATCCATTCAATGAAAGAACACTATGGTGAAAGTGGCTTGGTTTGACTGTTAAGGAAGATCTTCATTTAAGTCCTTTTCAGCATTTCTGTATATGCCATACTAAACGGCTGTCACTATCTTATGATGAAATTATTCTGTCCTGAACACGTCTTGTTGGATTCTATTTAGGAACATCTTCATATAAGACCTCTCTAACATTTAAGCATATGCCATACAGAAGGGCTCTCACTTACTTACAGTTAAAGGACACTGTGCTAAACCCGGCTTGCTGGCGGCTGTTTGAAACCTCTTCATATAAGACTTATTAAACATTTCACTACAGGCATGACAGACTAGCTATAACACTCGTTCACTGAAAGAACACTGTGGTGAAGCCAGATTACTTCTGGCGCCTTGGGAATGTCTTCGTATAAGGCTCTTCAAACACTTCATTATGCCTACAGAATGGCTATCGCTTCCATATCCAGAAAGAACGTTCTGATGAAACCAGTGGCTCTTTATGAGCATTTCATTTATGTCTTATCAAACGTTTCTCTACAGCCGCAACATGATATCCATAACATTCATTCAAGGAAGCCACACTATGTTGAAAAAGCTTGCTTGTAGCTGTTCAGGAACACTCTCACCTAAGACATCAAATAGTTCTCTTGAGGCATGACAGAATACGTATAACATTCATTTTCTGAATGAACACTGTGGTGAAAACACCTTGCTTGCAGCTGTTTAGGGGAATCTTCAAATAAGTCCTATCAAACATTTCACTACGGGCATGATGGAATATCTATAACATTCACTCATTGAAAGAATGCTGTGGTGAAACCAACTTCCTTGTAGCTTTTAAGGAACATCTTCATGTAAGTCTTTTCTAGCATTTCAGTATGAGCCATAGAGAACAGCTATACTTTCTTAAAATGAAAAAACATTGTACTTAACTCAGCTTTCAGGTAGACTTATAGTAACATTTTCATGTAAGATTTATTGAAAATTTCACAACATGTGCGACAGAATATCTATTACATTAATTCAATGAAAGATCACTATTGTGAAACCAGCTTGCTTGTATCTCTTTAGAAATACACTCATATAAGTCTTTTCTGACATTTCAGTGTATGCCATACAAAGTAACTATCACCTTATTACAATGAAAAGTCAGTGTGCTGATCCCAGCTTGCAGGTAGCTGTAGGAACCTTTTCATATATGATATAAAACATTTCACTACAGCTATAGGAGACTATATATAAAGTTTATTAAATGAAAGAACACTGTGGTGTAACCAGATTGCTTGTAGCTATTTAGGAGTATCTTCATACAAGTCTTTTCAAACATTTCAGTGTATTCCATCCAGAATGGTTATCACTTCCATAAAATGAAAGAACGATGTTAAGAACCCAGCTGGAAAGTTGTCTTTTAGAAATATCTTTTTATAAGTCTTAACAAATATTGCGCTATGGTCATGACAGAATGATTTTAATATTCACTCAAGGAAAGAAGGATGAGCTGAACCCTTGTTTCCTAGTATCTGTTTAGGAAGAACTTCATAAAATACTTAAAAAATTACACTACAGACTTGAAAAATATCCATAAGATTCAGACACTAAAGGAACTCTGGTGAAACAAATGTGCTTACAGCTGTTTAGGGGCATATTCACATAAGACAGTTCAAACATTTCAGCATATGCCCTACAGATGACCTATCAATTACTAACAATGTGAGAACGCTGTTCTAAGCCCAGTTTGCGGGTAGCTGTTTAGGAACATGTTCATATAAGACTTAACAAACATTTCATTGCATGTGGGACAGAATGTATATAGCATTTGTTCACTGAGAGAAAACTGTGGTGAAACCATCTTACTTGCAGCCATTAAGGATCATCTTCATATTAGTCATTATAACCATTTCAATATTTGCTGTTCTGATTGAATATGAGTTTCCAACAATGAAAGA
The DNA here is from genome assembly GCF_041296235.1 of Equus asinus. NCBI lineage: Eukaryota > Metazoa > Chordata > Mammalia > Perissodactyla > Equidae > Equus > Equus asinus. Next base: position 6,140,069 of record NC_091810.1, read on the forward strand.
AACACTGTGCTGAATCCAGCTTGCAAGTAAGTTTTAACTAACACTTCACTACAAGTGTCACAGAATATCTGCAATATTGTTTCACTGAAAGACCTCTGTGGTGAAAGCATCTTGAAGCTATTATTAGGAACATTTGTATTTGAGACATTTCTCACATTTCAGTATATGCCATAATGAATGGGTATCATTTTCCTACAATGAAAGAACACTGTGCTAAATAGAGCTCACAGATAGCTATCTAGGAACGTTTTTACATAAGACTTATCAAACATTTTACAATAGTCGTGACAGACTATACATCACATTCAGTCACTGAAAGAAAACTGTGGAGAAACAATCTTGCTTGTATATATTTAGAAACTTCTTCATGTTCACCATTTCAAGCATTTCCATATAAGACATACTGAATGAATATCACTTTGAGACAATGATATAATGTGCTGAAGCCAGATTGCAGGCAGCTGTTTAGGAACCTTTTCCTAAGAGACTTATCATACATTTCACTACAAAGTATCTGTTACATCCATTCAGTGAAAGAACACTATTGTGAAGCCAGATTGCTGGTAGCTAATTAGGAACATCTTGATATAAGGCTTTTCTAATATTTCAGTTTATGCCAAACAGAATGACTATCATTTTCTTAAAATGAAATAACACTGTGTTGAACTCATCTTGCAGGAAGCCATTTAGGGTTTCTTCATACAAAACACCAAACATGTCACTACTGCTCTGACAGAATCTCTGTAAGATTCCTTCACTGAGGAACACACTCTGGTGAAACCAGATTGCTCATAAGTTTTTAGGAATATCTTTATATAAGGCTATTCAAACACATCATATGCTATACAGAATGATGATCACTTCCATTAAATTAAACAACATTGTGATGCAACCAGCTGGCACATGCTATTTACGAACATTTTGTGTGTGTCTTATCAAACGTTTCTCTGCAGCCACAATGTGATAATTATTACATTCATTCAATGAAATACTGTGTTGAAAAAGCCTGCTTGTGGCTGTTTAGAAACATCTTCATGTAAGTGTTCATGCAAGCCTTATCAAACATTTCCCTACAGGCATGACAGAATATCTATAACATTCAATGTCTGTAAGAACACTGTTGTGAAACCATTTTGCTTGTAGCTACTTAGGGACATCTTCATAAAACTTATCCAGCATTTCACTACGGGTGTGATAGACTATCTATAACATCCATTCACTGAAAGAACATTGTCTGGAAAACACCTAGCAAGTAGCTCTTAAGGAACATCTTCACATATGCCATTTCAAACATTTCAGTATATGCCACAAGGAACGGCTATCACTTTCTTACAATGAAAGAGCATCGTGCTTAATCAAGCCAACAGGTAGCTGTTTAGGGATATTTTCACATAAATCATATCAAACATTTGACTACAGATGTGACAATGTCTATAACATTTGTTATCTGAAAGAAAATTATGCAAAAACCATCTTCTTTTCACTGTTTAGGAACATCTGCACATAGTACACTTCAAATACTTAAGTATATTCCACACAGAGCGACTATCATTTTCACAAAATGAAAGAACACATGCTGAATCCAGTTTATGGGTAGCTGTTTAGGAACATCATATATCAAATATTTCACCACAGATGTGACAATATCTAGAACATTCATTCACTGAAAGAACACTGTGAAGAAACCATCTTGCTTGTTAGCTGTTTAAGAATATAAATAAAAGGCTCTTCAAACATATCACTTTATGCCATACAGAATGGCTATCATCTCCATAGCCAGAAAAGAATACTGTGATGAACCCAGCTTGCAAGTAATTGTTTATTAATATTTTGCTCAAGTCTTATCAGACATTTGCCTACAGTCATGACAGGATATCTTTAATGTCTATTCAATGTAATAACACTATATTTAAAAGAATTTCCTTGTAGCTGTTTAGAAACATCTTCATGTAAGACTTATTAAACATTCCTTTGCAGGAATGACAGAATCTCTAAACATTCACTCATTGAATGAACACAGGGATGAAAGCAGTTTTCTTGTAACTGTTGAGGAACATCTTCATATAAAGCTTTTCAAGCATTTCAGTATATGGCATACAGCATGGCCATACCCTTCTTACAAGGAAAGAAGGTTGTGTTTAATAGCTTTCAGGTAGATTATTAGGAGCATTTTTATGTAAGACCTATTGAACTTTTAACTACAGGCATGACAGAATATCTATTACATCCATTCAATGAAAGAACACTATGGTGAAAGTGGCTTGGTTTGACTGTTAAGGAAGATCTTCATTTGAGTCCTTTTCAGCATTTCTGTATATGCCATACTAAACGGCTGTCACTATCTTATGATGAAATTATTCTGTCCTGAACACGTCTTGTTGGATTCTATTTAGGAACATCTTCATATAAGACCTCTCTAACATTTAAGCATATGCCATACAGAAGGGCTCTCACTTACTTACAGTTAAAGGACACTGTGCTAAACCCGGCTTGCTGGCGGCTGTTTGAAACCTCTTCATATAAGACTTATTAAACATTTCACTACAGGCATGACAGACTAGCTATAACACTCGTTCACTGAAAGAACACTGTGGTGAAGCCAGATTACTTCTGGCGCCTTGGGAATGTCTTCGTATAAGGCTCTTCAAACACTTCATTATGCCTACAGAATGGCTATCGCTTCCATATCCAGAAAGAACGTTCTGATGAAACCAGTGGCTCTTTATGAGCATTTCATTTATGTCTTATCAAACGTTTCTCTACAGCCGCAACATGATATCCATAACATTCATTCAAGGAAGCCACACTATGTTGAAAAAGCTTGCTTGTAGCTGTTCAGGAACACTCTCACCTAAGACATCAAATAGTTCTCTTGAGGCATGACAGAATACGTATAACATTCATTTTCTGAATGAACACTGTGGTGAAAACACCTTGCTTGCAGCTGTTTAGGGGAATCTTCAAATAAGTCCTATCAAACATTTCACTACGGGCATGATGGAATATCTATAACATTCACTCATTGAAAGAATGCTGTGGTGAAACCAACTTCCTTGTAGCTTTTAAGGAACATCTTCATGTAAGTCTTTTCTAGCATTTCAGTATGAGCCATAGAGAACAGCTATACTTTCTTAAAATGAAAAAACATTGTACTTAACTCAGCTTTCAGGTAGACTTATAGTAACATTTTCATGTAAGATTTATTGAAAATTTCACAACATGTGCGACAGAATATCTATTACATTAATTCAATGAAAGATCACTATTGTGAAACCAGCTTGCTTGTATCTCTTTAGAAATACACTCATATAAGTCTTTTCTGACATTTCAGTGTATGCCATACAAAGTAACTATCACCTTATTACAATGAAAAGTCAGTGTGCTGATCCCAGCTTGCAGGTAGCTGTAGGAACCTTTTCATATATGATATAAAACATTTCACTACAGCTATAGGAGACTATATATAAAGTTTATTAAATGAAAGAACACTGTGGTGTAACCAGATTGCTTGTAGCTATTTAGGAGTATCTTCATACAAGTCTTTTCAAACATTTCAGTGTATTCCATCCAGAATGGTTATCACTTCCATAAAATGAAAGAACGATGTTAAGAACCCAGCTGGAAAGTTGTCTTTTAGAAATATCTTTTTATAAGTCTTAACAAATATTGCGCTATGGTCATGACAGAATGATTTTAATATTCACTCAAGGAAAGAAGGATGAGCTGAACCCTTGTTTCCTAGTATCTGTTTAGGAAGAACTTCATAAAATACTTAAAAAATTACACTACAGACTTGAAAAATATCCATAAGATTCAGACACTAAAGGAACTCTGGTGAAACAAATGTGCTTACAGCTGTTTAGGGGCATATTCACATAAGACAGTTCAAACATTTCAGCATATGCCCTACAGATGACCTATCAATTACTAACAATGTGAGAACGCTGTTCTAAGCCCAGTTTGCGGGTAGCTGTTTAGGAACATGTTCATATAAGACTTAACAAACATTTCATTGCATGTGGGACAGAATGTATATAGCATTTGTTCACTGAGAGAAAACTGTGGTGAAACCATCTTACTTGCAGCCATTAAGGATCATCTTCATATTAGTCATTATAACCATTTCAATATTTGCTGTTCTGATTGAATATGAGTTTCCAACAATGAAAGAAACACTGTGCTGAATCCAGCTTGCAAGTAAGTTTTAACTAACACTTCACTACAAGTGTCACAGAATATCTGCAATATTGTTTCACTGAAAGACCTCTGTGGTGAAAGCATCTTGAAGCTATTATTAGGAACATTTGTATTTGAGACATTTCTCACATTTCAGTATATGCCATAATGAATGGGTATCATTTTCCTACAATGAAAGAACACTGTGCTAAATAGAGCTCACAGATAGCTATCTAGGAACGTTTTTACATAAGACTTATCAAACATTTTACAATAGTCGTGACAGACTATACATCACATTCAGTCACTGAAAGAAAACTGTGGAGAAACAATCTTGCTTGTATATATTTAGAAACTTCTTCATGTTCACCATTTCAAGCATTTCCATATAAGACATACTGAATGAATATCACTTTGAGACAATGATATAATGTGCTGAGGCCAGATTGCAGGCAGCTGTTTAGGAACCTTTTCCTAAGAGACTTATCATACATTTCACTACAAAGTATCTGTTACATCCATTCAGTGAAAGAACACTATTGTGAAGCCAGATTGCTGGTAGCTAATTAGGAACATCTTGATATAAGGCTTTTCTAATATTTCAGTTTATGCCAAACAGAATGACTATCATTTTCTTAAAATGAAATAACACTGTGTTGAACTCATCTTGCAGGAAGCCATTTAGGGTTTCTTCATACAAAACACCAAACATGTCACTACTGCTCTGACAGAATCTCTGTAAGATTCCTTCACTGAGGAACACACTCTGGTGAAACCAGATTGCTCATAAGTTTTTAGGAATATCTTTATATAAGGCTATTCAAACACATCATATGCTGTACAGAATGATGATCACTTCCATTAAATTAAACAACATTGTGATGCAACCAGCTGGCACATGCTATTTACGAACATTTTGTGTGTGTCTTATCAAACGTTTCTCTGCAGCCACAATGTGATAATTATTACATTCATTCAATGAAATACTGTGTTGAAAAAGCCTGCTTGTGGCTGTTTAGAAACATCTTCATGTAAGTGTTCATGCAAGCCTTATCAAACATTTCCCTACAGGCATGACAGAATATCTATAACATTCAATGTCTGTAAGAACACTGTTGGGAAACCATTTTGCTTGTAGCTACTTAGGGACATCTTCATAAAACTTATCCAGCATTTCACTACGGGTGTGATAGACTATCTATAACATCCATTCACTGAAAGAACATTGTCTGGAAAACACCTAGCAAGTAGCTCTTAAGGAACATCTTCACATATGCCATTTCAAACATTTCAGTATATGCCACAAGGAACGGCTATCACTTTCTTACAATGAAAGAGCATCGTGCTTAATCAAGCCAACAGGTAGCTGTTTAGGGATATTTTCACATAAATCATATCAAACATTTGACTACAGATGTGACAATGTCTATAACATTTGTTATCTGAAAGAAAATTATGCAAAAACCATCTTCTTTTCACTGTTTAGGAACATCTGCACATAGTACACTTCAAATACTTAAGTATATTCCACACAGAGCGACTATCATTTTCACAAAATGAAAGAACACATGCTGAATCCAGTTTATGGGTAGCTGTTTAGGAACATCATATATCAAATATTTCACCACAGATGTGACAATATCTAGAACATTCATTCACTGAAAGAACACTGTGAAGAAACCATCTTGCTTGTTAGCTGTTTAAGAATATAAATAAAAGGCTCTTCAAACATATCACTTTATGCCATACAGAATGGCTATCATCTCCATAGCCAGAAAAGAATACTGTGATGAACCCAGCTTGCAAGTAATTGTTTATTAATATTTTGCTCAAGTCTTATCAGACATTTGCCTACAGTCATGACAGGATATCTTTAATGTCTATTCAATGTAATAACACTATATTTAAAAGAATTTCCTTGTAGCTGTTTAGAAACATCTTCATGTAAGACTTATTAAACATTCCTTTGCAGGAATGACAGAATCTCTAAACATTCACTCATTGAATGAACACAGGGATGAAAGCAGTTTTCTTGTAACTGCTGAGGAACATCTTCATAAAAAGCTTTTCAAGCATTTCAGTATATGGCATACAGCATGGCCATACCCTTCTTACAAGGAAAGAAGGTTGTGTTTAATAGCTTTCAGGTAGATTATTAGGAGCATTTTTATGTAAGACCTATTGAACTTTTAACTACAGGCATGACAGAATATCTATTACATCCATTCAATGAAAGAACACTATGGTGAAAGTGGCTTGGTTTGACTGTTAAGGAAGATCTTCATTTAAGTCCTTTTCAGCATTTCTGTATATGCCATACTAAACGGCTGTCACTATCTTATGATGAAATTATTCTGTCCTGAACACGTCTTGTTGGATTCTATTTAGGAACATCTTCATATAAGACCTCTCTAACATTTAAGCATATGCCATACAGAAGGGCTCTCACTTACTTACAGTTAAAGGACACTGTGCTAAACCCGGCTTGCTGGCGGCTGTTTGAAACCTCTTCATATAAGACTTATTAAACATTTCACTACAGGCATGACAGACTAGCTATAACACTCGTTCACTGAAAGAACACTGTGGTGAAGCCAGATTACTTCTGGCGCCTTGGGAATGTCTTCGTATAAGGCTCTTCAAACACTTCATTATGCCTACAGAATGGCTATCGCTTCCATATCCAGAAAGAACGTTCTGATGAAACCAGTGGCTCTTTATGAGCATTTCATTTATGTCTTATCAAACGTTTCTCTACAGCCGCAACATGATATCCATAACATTCATTCAAGGAAACCACACTATGTTGAAAAAGCTTGCTTGTAGCTGTTCAGGAACACTCTCACCTAAGACATCAAATAGTTCTCTTGAGGCATGACAGAATACGTATAACATTCATTTTCTGAATGAACACTGTGGTGAAAACACCTTGCTTGCAGCTGTTTAGGGGAATCTTCAAATAAGTCCTATCAAACATTTCACTACGGGCATGATGGAATATCTATAACATTCACTCATTGAAAGAATGCTGTGGTGAAACCAACTTCCTTGTAGCTTTTAAGGAACATCTTCATGTAAGTCTTTTCTAGCATTTCAGTATGAGCCATAGAGAACAGCTATACTTTCTTAAAATGAAAAAACATTGTACCTAACTCAGCTTTCAGGTAGACTTATAGTAACATTTTCATGTAAGATTTATTGAAAATTTCACAACATGTGCGACAGAATATCTATTACATTAATTCAATGAAAGATCACTATTGTGAAACCAGCTTGCTTGTATCTCTTTAGAAATACACTCATATAAGTCTTTTCTGACATTTCAGTGTATGCCATACAAAGTAACTATCACCTTATTACAATGAAAAGTCAGTGTGCTGATCCCAGCTTGCAGGTAGCTGTAGGAACCTTTTCATATATGATATAAAACATTTCACTACAGCTATAGGAGACTATATATAAAGTTTATTAAATGAAAGAACACTGTGGTGTAACCAGATTGCTTGTAGCTATTTAGGAGTATCTTCATACAAGTCTTTTCAAACATTTCAGTGTATTCCATCCAGAATGGTTATCACTTCCATAAAATGAAAGAACGATGTTAAGAACCCAGCTGGAAAGTTGTCTTTTAGAAATATCTTTTTATAAGTCTTAACAAATATTGCGCTATGGTCATGACAGAATGATTTTAATATTCACTCAAGGAAAGAAGGATGAGCTGAACCCTTGTTTCCTAGTATCTGTTTAGGAAGAACTTCATAAAATACTTAAAAAATTACACTACAGACTTGAAAAATATCCATAAGATTCAGACACTAAAGGAACTCTGGTGAAACAAATGTGCTTACAGCTGTTTAGGGGCATATTCACATAAGACAGTTCAAACATTTCAGCATATGCCCTACAGATGACCTATCAATTACTAACAATGTGAGAACGCTGTTCTAAGCCCAGTTTGCGGGTAGCTGTTTAGGAACATGTTCATATAAGACTTAACAAACATTTCATTGCATGTGGGACAGAATATATATAGCATTTGTTCACTGAGAGAAAACTGTGGTGAAACCATCTTACTTGCAGCCATTAAGGATCATCTTCATATTAGTCATTATAACCATTTCAATATTTGCTGTTCTGATTGAATATGAGTTTCCAACAATGAAAGAAACACTGTGCTGAATCCAGCTTGCAAGTAAGTTTTAACTAACACTTCACTACAAGTGTCACAGAATATCTGCAATATTGTTTCACTGAAAGACCTCTGTGGTGAAAGCATCTTGAAGCTATTATTAGGAACATTTGTATTTGAGACATTTCTCACATTTCAGTATATGCCATAATGAATGGGTATCATTTTCCTACAATGAAAGAACACTGTGCTAAATAGAGCTCACAGATAGCTATCTAGGAACGTTTTTACATAAGACTTATCAAACATTTTACAATAGTCGTGACAGACTATACATCACATTCAGTCACTGAAAGAAAACTGTGGAGAAACAATCTTGCTTGTATATATTTAGAAACTTCTTCATGTTCACCATTTCAAGCATTTCCATATAAGACATACTGAATGAATATCACTGTGAGACAATGATATAACGTGCTGAAGCCAGATTGCAGGCAGCTGTTTAGGAACCTTTTCCTAAGAGACTTATCATACATTTCACTACAAAGTATCTGTTACATCCATTCAGTGAAAGAACACTATTGTGAAGCCAGATTGCTGGTAGCTAATTAGGAACATCTTGATATAAGGCTTTTCTAATATTTCAGTTTATGCCAAACAGAATGACTATCATTTTCTTAAAATGAAATAACACTGTGTTGAACTCATCTTGCAGGAAGCCATTTAGGGTTTCTTCATACAAAACACCAAACATGTCACTACTGCTCTGACAGAATCTCTGTAAGATTCCTTCACTGAGGAACACACTCTGGTGAAACCAGATTGCTCATAAGTTTTTAGGAATATCTTTATATAAGGCTATTCAAACACATCATATGCTATACAGAATGATGATCACTTCCATTAAATTAAACAACATTGTGATGCAACCAGCTGGCACATGCTATTTATGAACATTTTGTGTGTGTCTTATCAAACGTTTCTCTGCAGCCACAATGTGATAATTATTACATTCATTCAATGAAATACTGTGTTGAAAAAGCCTGCTTGTGGCTGTTTAGAAACATCTTCATGTAAGTGTTCATGCAAGCCTTATCAAACATTTCCCTACAGGCATGACAGAATATCTATAACATTCAATGTCTGTAAGAACACTGTTGTGAAACCATTTTGCTTGTAGCTACTTAGGGACATCTTCATAAAACTTATCCAGCATTTCACTACGGGTGTGATAGACTATCTATAACATCCATTCACTGAAAGAACATTGTCTGGAAAACACCTAGCAAGTAGCTCTTAAGGAACATCTTCACATATGCCATTTCAAACATTTCAGTATATGCCACAAGGAACGGCTATCACTTTCTTACAATGAAAGAGCATCGTGCTTAATCAAGCCAACAGGTAGCTGTTTAGGGATATTTTCACATAAATCATATCAAACATTTGACTACAGATGTGACAATGTCTATAACATTTGTTATCTGAAAGAAAATTATGCAAAAACCATCTTCTTTTCACTGTTTAGGAACATCTGCACATAGTACACTTCAAATACTTAAGTATATTCCACACAGAGCGACTATCATTTTCACAAAATGAAAGAACACATGCTGAATCCAGTTTATGGGTAGCTGTTTAGGAACATCATATATCAAATATTTCACCACAGATGTGACAATATCTAGAACATTCATTCACTGAAAGAACACTGTGAAGAAACCATCTTGCTTGTTAGCTGTTTAAGAATATAAATAAAAGGCTCTTCAAACATATCACTTTATGCCATACAGAATGGCTATCATCTCCCTAGCCAGAAAAGAATACTGTGATGAACCCAGCTTGCAAGTAATTGTTTATTAATATTTTGCTCAAGTCTTATCAGACATTTGCCTACAGTCATGACAGGATATCTTTAATGTCTATTCAATGTAATAACACTATATTTAAAAGAATTTCCTTGTAGCTGTTTAGAAACATCTTCATGTAAGACTTATTAAACATTCCTTTGCAGGAATGACAGAATCTCTAAACATTCACTCATTGAATGAACACAGGGATGAAAGCAGTTTTCTTGTAACTGTTGAGGAACATCTTCATATAAAGCTTTTCAAGCATTTCAGTATATGGCATACAGCATGGCCATACCCTTCTTACAAGGAAAGAAGGTTGTGTTTAATAGCTTTCAGGTAGATTATTAGGAGCATTTTTATGTAAGACCTATTGAACTTTTAACTACAGGCATGACAGAATATCTATTACATCCATTCAATGAAAGAACACTATGGTGAAAGTGGCTTGGTTTGACTGTTAAGGAAGATCTTCATTTGAGTCCTTTTCAGCATTTCTGTATATGCCATACTAAACGGCTGTCACTATCTTATGATGAAATTATTCTGTCCTGAACACGTCTTGTTGGATTCTATTTAGGAACATCTTCATATAAGACCTCTCTAACATTTAAGCATATGCCATACAGAAGGGCTCTCACTTACTTACAGTTAAAGGACACTGTGCTAAACCCGGCTTGCTGGCGGCTGTTTGAAACCTCTTCATATAAGACTTATTAAACATTTCACTACAGGCATGACAGACTAGCTATAACACTCGTTCACTGAAAGAACACTGTGGTGAAGCCAGATTACTTCTGGCGCCTTGGGAATGTCTTCGTATAAGGCTCTTCAAACACTTCATTATGCCTACAGAATGGCTATCGCTTCCATATCCAGAAAGAACGTTCTGATGAAACCAGTGGCTCTTTATGAGCATTTCATTTATGTCTTATCAAACGTTTCTCTACAGCCGCAACATGATATCCATAACATTCATTCAAGGAAGCCACACTATGTTGAAAAAGCTTGCTTGTAGCTGTTCAGGAACACTCTCACCTAAGACATCAAATAGTTCTCTTGAGGCATGACAGAATACGTATAACATTCATTTTCTGAATGAACACTGTGGTGAAAACACCTTGCTTGCAGCTGTTTAGGGGAATCTTCAAATAAGTCCTATCAAACATTTCACTACGGGCATGATGGAATATCTATAACATTCACTCATTGAAAGAATGCTGTGGTGAAACCAACTTCCTTGTAGCTTTTAAGGAACATCTTCATGTAAGTCTTTTCTAGCATTTCAGTATGAGCCATAGAGAACAGCTATACTTTCTTAAAATGAAAAAACATTGTACTTAACTCAGCTTTCAGGTAGACTTATAGTAACATTTTCATGTAAGATTTATTGAAAATTTCACAACATGTGCGACAGAATATCTATTACATTAATTCAATGAAAGATCACTATTGTGAAACCAGCTTGCTTGTATCTCTTTAGAAATACACTCATATAAGTCTTTTCTGACATTTCAGTGTATGCCATACAAAGTAACTATCACCTTATTACAATGAAAAGTCAGTGTGCTGATCCCAGCTTGCAGGTAGCTGTAGGAACCTTTTCATATATGATATAAAACATTTCACTACAGCTATAGGAGACTATATATAAAGTTTATTAAATGAAAGAACACTGTGGTGTAACCAGATTGCTTGTAGCTATTTAGGAGTATCTTCATACAAGTCTTTTCAAACATTTCAGTGTATTCCATCCAGAATGGTTATCACTTCCATAAAATGAAAGAACGATGTTAAGAACCCAGCTGGAAAGTTGTCTTTTAGAAATATCTTTTTATAAGTCTTAACAAATATTGCGCTATGGTCATGACAGAATGATTTTAATATTCACTCAAGGAAAGAAGGATGAGCTGAACCCTTGTTTCCTAGTATCTGTTTAGGAAGAACTTCATAAAATACTTAAAAAATTACACTACAGACTTGAAAAATATCCATAAGATTCAGACACTAAAGGAACTCTGGTGAAACAAATGTGCTTACAGCTGTTTAGGGGCATATTCACATAAGACAGTTCAAACATTTCAGCATATGCCCTACAGATGACCTATCAATTACTAACAATGTGAGAACGCTGTTCTAAGCCCAGTTTGCGGGTAGCTGTTTAGGAACATGTTCATATAAGACTTAACAAACATTTCATTGCATGTGGGACAGAATATATATAGCATTTGTTCACTGAGAGAAAACTGTGGTGAAACCATCTTACTTGCAGCCATTAAGGATCATCTTCATATTAGTCATTATAACCATTTCAATATTTGCTGTTCTGATTGAATATGAGTTTCCAACAATGAAAGAAACACTGTGCTGAATCCAGCTTGCAAGTAAGTTTTAACTAACACTTCACTACAAGTGTCACAGAATATCTGCAATATTGTTTCACTGAAAGACCTCTGTGGTGAAAGCATCTTGAAGCTATTATTAGGAACATTTGTATTTGAGACATTTCTCACATTTCAGTATATGCCATAATGAATGGGTATCATTTTCCTACAATGAAAGAACACTGTGCTAAATAGAGCTCACAGATAGCTATCTAGGAACGTTTTTACATAAGACTTATCAAACATTTTACAATAGTCGTGACAGACTATACATCACATTCAGTCACTGAAAGAAAACTGTGGAGAAACAATCTTGCTTGTATATATTTAGAAACTTCTTCATGTTCACCATTTCAAGCATTTCCATATAAGACATACTGAATGAATATCACTTTGAGACAATGATATAACGTGCTGAAGCCAGATTGCAGGCAGCTGTTTAGGAACCTTTTCCTAAGAGACTTATCATACATTTCACTACAAAGTATCTGTTACATCCATTCAGTGAAAGAACACTATTGTGAAGCCAGATTGCTGGTAGCTAATTAGGAACATCTTGATATAAGGCTTTTCTAATATTTCAGTTTATGCCAAACAGAATGACTATCATTTTCTTAAAATGAAATAACACTGTGTTGAACTCATCTTGCAGGAAGCCATTTAGGGTTTCTTCATACAAAACACCAAACATGTCACTACTGCTCTGACAGAATCTCTGTAAGATTCCTTCACTGAGGAACACACTCTGGTGAAACCAGATTGCTCATAAGTTTTTAGGAATATCTTTATATAAGGCTATTCAAACACATCATATGCTATACAGAATGATGATCACTTCCATTAAATTAAACAACATTGTGATGCAACCAGCTGGCACATGCTATTTATGAACATTTTGTGTGTGTCTTATCAAACGTTTCTCTGCAGCCACAATGTGATAATTATTACATTCATTCAATGAAATACTGTGTTGAAAAAGCCTGCTTGTGGCTGTTTAGAAACATCTTCATGTAAGTGTTCATGCAAGCCTTATCAAACATTTCCCTACAGGCATGACAGAATATCTATAACATTCAATGTCTGTAAGAACACTGTTGGGAAACCATTTTGCTTGTAGCTACTTAGGGACATCTTCATAAAACTTATCCAGCATTTCACTACGGGTGTGATAGACTATCTATAACATCCATTCACTGAAAGAACATTGTCTGGAAAACACCTAGCAAGTAGCTCTTAAGGAACATCTTCACATATGCCATTTCAAACATTTCAGTATATGCCACAAGGAACGGCTATCACTTTCTTACAATGAAAGAGCATCGTGCTTAATCAAGCCAACAGGTAGCTGTTTAGGGATATTTTCACATAAATCATATCAAACATTTGACTACAGATGTGACAATGTCTATAACATTTGTTATCTGAAAGAAAATTATGCAAAAACCATCTTCTTTTCACTGTTTAGGAACATCTGCACATAGTACACTTCAAATACTTAAGTATATTCCACACAGAGCGACTATCATTTTCACAAAATGAAAGAACACATGCTGAATCCAGTTTATGGGTAGCTGTTTAGGAACATCATATATCAAATATTTCACCACAGATGTGACAATATCTAGAACATTCATTCACTGAAAGAACACTGTGAAGAAACCATCTTGCTTGTTAGCTGTTTAAGAATATAAATAAAAGGCTCTTCAAACATATCACTTTATGCCATACAGAATGGCTATCATCTCCATAGCCAGAAAAGAATACTGTGATGAACCCAGCTTGCAAGTAATTGTTTATTAATATTTTGCTCAAGTCTTATCAGACATTTGCCTACAGTCATGACAGGATATCTTTAATGTCTATTCAATGTAATAACACTATATTTAAAAGAATTTCCTTGTAGCTGTTTAGAAACATCTTCATGTAAGACTTATTAAACATTCCTTTGCAGGAATGACAGAATCTCTAAACATTCACTCATTGAATGAACACAGGGATGAAAGCAGTTTTCTTGTAACTGCTGAGGAACATCTTCATAAAAAGCTTTTCAAGCATTTCAGTATATGGCATACAGCATGGCCATACCCTTCTTACAAGGAAAGAAGGTTGTGTTTAATAGCTTTCAGGTAGATTATTAGGAGCATTTTTATGTAAGACCTATTGAACTTTTAACTACAGGCATGACAGAATATCTATTACATCCATTCAATGAAAGAACACTATGGTGAAAGTGGCTTGGTTTGACTGTTAAGGAAGATCTTCATTTAAGTCCTTTTCAGCATTTCTGTATATGCCATACTAAACGGCTGTCACTATCTTATGATGAAATTATTCTGTCCTGAACACGTCTTGTTGGATTCTATTTAGGAACATCTTCATATAAGACCTCTCTAACATTTAAGCATATGCCATACAGAAGGGCTCTCACTTACTTACAGTTAAAGGACACTGTGCTAAACCCGGCTTGCTGGCGGCTGTTTGAAACCTCTTCATATAAGACTTATTAAACATTTCACTACAGGCATGACAGACTAGCTATAACACTCGTTCACTGAAAGAACACTGTGGTGAAGCCAGATTACTTCTGGCGCCTTGGGAATGTCTTCGTATAAGGCTCTTCAAACACTTCATTATGCCTACAGAATGGCTATCGCTTCCATATCCAGAAAGAACGTTCTGATGAAACCAGTGGCTCTTTATGAGCATTTCATTTATGTCTTATCAAACGTTTCTCTACAGCCGCAACATGATATCCATAACATTCATTCAAGGAAGCCACACTATGTTGAAAAAGCTTGCTTGTAGCTGTTCAGGAACACTCTCACCTAAGACATCAAATAGTTCTCTTGAGGCATGACAGAATACGTATAACATTCATTTTCTGAATGAACACTGTGGTGAAAACACCTTGCTTGCAGCTGTTTAGGGGAATCTTCAAATAAGTCCTATCAAACATTTCACTACGGGCATGATGGAATATCTATAACATTCACTCATTGAAAGAATGCTGTGGTGAAACCAACTTCCTTGTAGCTTTTAAGGAACATCTTCATGTAAGTCTTTTCTAGCATTTCAGTATGAGCCATAGAGAACAGCTATACTTTCTTAAAATGAAAAAACATTGTACCTAACTCAGCTTTCAGGTAGACTTATAGTAACATTTTCATGTAAGATTTATTGAAAATTTCACAACATGTGCGACAGAATATCTATTACATTAATTCAATGAAAGATCACTATTGTGAAACCAGCTTGCTTGTATCTCTTTAGAAATACACTCATATAAGTCTTTTCTGACATTTCAGTGTATGCCATACAAAGTAACTATCACCTTATTACAATGAAAAGTCAGTGTGCTGATCCCAGCTTGCAGGTAGCTGTAGGAACCTTTTCATATATGATATAAAACATTTCACTACAGCTATAGGAGACTATATATAAAGTTTATTAAATGAAAGAACACTGTGGTGTAACCAGATTGCTTGTAGCTATTTAGGAGTATCTTCATACAAGTCTTTTCAAACATTTCAGGGTATTCCATCCAGAATGGTTATCACTTCCATAAAATGAAAGAACGATGTTAAGAACCCAGCTGGAAAGTTGTCTTTTAGAAATATCTTTTTATAAGTCTTAACAAATATTGCGCTATGGTCATGACAGAATGATTTTAATATTCACTCAAGGAAAGAAGGATGAGCTGAACCCTTGTTTCCTAGTATCTGTTTAGGAAGAACTTCATAAAATACTTAAAAAATTACACTACAGACTTGAAAAATATCCATAAGATTCAGACACTAAAGGAACTCTGGTGAAACAAATGTGCTTACAGCTGTTTAGGGGCATATTCACATAAGACAGTTCAAACATTTCAGCATATGCCCTACAGATGACCTATCAATTACTAACAATGTGAGAACGCTGTTCTAAGCCCAGTTTGCGGGTAGCTGTTTAGGAACATGTTCATATAAGACTTAACAAACATTTCATTGCATGTGGGACAGAATATATATAGCATTTGTTCACTGAGAGAAAACTGTGGTGAAACCATCTTACTTGCAGCCATTAAGGATCATCTTCATATTAGTCATTATAACCATTTCAATATTTGCTGTTCTGATTGAATATGAGTTTCCAACAATGAAAGAAACACTGTGCTGAATCCAGCTTGCAAGTAAGTTTTAACTAACACTTCACTACAAGTGTCACAGAATATCTGCAATATTGTTTCACTGAAAGACCTCTGTGGTGAAAGCATCTTGAAGCTATTATTAGGAACATTTGTATTTGAGACATTTCTCACATTTCAGTATATGCCATAATGAATGGGTATCATTTTCCTACAATGAAAGAACACTGTGCTAAATAGAGCTCACAGATAGCTATCTAGGAACGTTTTTACATAAGACTTATCAAACATTTTACAATAGTCGTGACAGACTATACATCACATTCAGTCACTGAAAGAAAACTGTGGAGAAACAATCTTGCTTGTATATATTTAGAAACTTCTTCATGTTCACCATTTCAAGCATTTCCATATAAGACATACTGAATGAATATCACTGTGAGACAATGATATAACGTGCTGAAGCCAGATTGCAGGCAGCTGTTTAGGAACCTTTTCCTAAGAGACTTATCATACATTTCACTACAAAGTATCTGTTACATCCATTCAGTGAAAGAACACTATTGTGAAGCCAGATTGCTGGTAGCTAATTAGGAACATCTTGATATAAGGCTTTTCTAATATTTCAGTTTATGCCAAACAGAATGACTATCATTTTCTTAAAATGAAATAACACTGTGTTGAACTCATCTTGCAGGAAGCCATTTAGGGTTTCTTCATACAAAACACCAAACATGTCACTACTGCTCTGACAGAATCTCTGTAAGATTCCTTCACTGAGGAACACACTCTGGTGAAACCAGATTGCTCATAAGTTTTTAGGAATATCTTTATATAAGGCTATTCAAACACATCATATGCTATACAGAATGATGATCACTTCCATTAAATTAAACAACATTGTGATGCAACCAGCTGGCACATGCTATTTATGAACATTTTGTGTGTGTCTTATCAAACGTTTCTCTGCAGCCACAATGTGATAATTATTACATTCATTCAATGAAATACTGTGTTGAAAAAGCCTGCTTGTGGCTGTTTAGAAACATCTTCATGTAAGTGTTCATGCAAGCCTTATCAAACATTTCCCTACAGGCATGACAGAATATCTATAACATTCAATGTCTGTAAGAACACTGTTGGGAAACCATTTTGCTTGTAGCTACTTAGGGACATCTTCATAAAACTTATCCAGCATTTCACTACGGGTGTGATAGACTATCTATAACATCCATTCACTGAAAGAACATTGTCTGGAAAACACCTAGCAAGTAGCTCTTAAGGAACATCTTCACATATGCCATTTCAAACATTTCAGTATATGCCACAAGGAACGGCTATCACTTTCTTACAATGAAAGAGCATCGTGCTTAATCAAGCCAACAGGTAGCTGTTTAGGGATATTTTCACATAAATCATATCAAACATTTGACTACAGATGTGACAATGTCTATAACATTTGTTATCTGAAAGAAAATTATGCAAAAACCATCTTCTTTTCACTGTTTAGGAACATCTGCACATAGTACACTTCAAATACTTAAGTATATTCCACACAGAGCGACTATCATTTTCACAAAATGAAAGAACACATGCTGAATCCAGTTTATGGGTAGCTGTTTAGGAACATCATATATCAAATATTTCACCACAGATGTGACAATATCTAGAACATTCATTCACTGAAAGAACACTGTGAAGAAACCATCTTGCTTGTTAGCTGTTTAAGAATATAAATAAAAGGCTCTTCAAACATATCACTTTATGCCATACAGAATGGCTATCATCTCCATAGCCAGAAAAGAATACTGTGATGAACCCAGCTTGCAAGTAATTGTTTATTAATATTTTGCTCAAGTCTTATCAGACATTTGCCTACAGTCATGACAGGATATCTTTAATGTCTATTCAATGTAATAACACTATATTTAAAAGAATTTCCTTGTAGCTGTTTAGAAACATCTTCATGTAAGACTTATTAAACATTCCTTTGCAGGAATGACAGAATCTCTAAACATTCACTCATTGAATGAACACAGGGATGAAAGCAGTTTTCTTGTAACTGCTGAGGAACATCTTCATAAAAAGCTTTTCAAGCATTTCAGTATATGGCATACAGCATGGCCATACCCTTCTTACAAGGAAAGAAGGTTGTGTTTAATAGCTTTCAGGTAGATTATTAGGAGCATTTTTATGTAAGACCTATTGAACTTTTAACTACAGGCATGACAGAATATCTATTACATCCATTCAATGAAAGAACACTATGGTGAAAGTGGCTTGGTTTGACTGTTAAGGAAGATCTTCATTTAAGTCCTTTTCAGCATTTCTGTATATGCCATACTAAACGGCTGTCACTATCTTATGATGAAATTATTCTGTCCTGAACACGTCTTGTTGGATTCTATTTAGGAACATCTTCATATAAGACCTCTCTAACATTTAAGCATATGCCATACAGAAGGGCTCTCACTTACTTACAGTTAAAGGACACTGTGCTAAACCCGGCTTGCTGGCGGCTGTTTGAAACCTCTTCATATAAGACTTATTAAACATTTCACTACAGGCATGACAGACTAGCTATAACACTCGTTCACTGAAAGAACACTGTGGTGAAGCCAGATTACTTCTGGCGCCTTGGGAATGTCTTCGTATAAGGCTCTTCAAACACTTCATTATGCCTACAGAATGGCTATCGCTTCCATATCCAGAAAGAACGTTCTGATGAAACCAGTGGCTCTTTATGAGCATTTCATTTATGTCTTATCAAACGTTTCTCTACAGCCGCAACATGATATCCATAACATTCATTCAAGGAAGCCACACTATGTTGAAAAAGCTTGCTTGTAGCTGTTCAGGAACACTCTCACCTAAGACATCAAATAGTTCTCTTGAGGCATGACAGAATACGTATAACATTCATTTTCTGAATGAACACTGTGGTGAAAACACCTTGCTTGCAGCTGTTTAGGGGAATCTTCAAATAAGTCCTATCAAACATTTCACTACGGGCATGATGGAATATCTATAACATTCACTCATTGAAAGAATGCTGTGGTGAAACCAACTTCCTTGTAGCTTTTAAGGAACATCTTCATGTAAGTCTTTTCTAGCATTTCAGTATGAGCCATAGAGAACAGCTATACTTTCTTAAAATGAAAAAACATTGTACCTAACTCAGCTTTCAGGTAGACTTATAGTAACATTTTCATGTAAGATTTATTGAAAATTTCACAACATGTGCGACAGAATATCTATTACATTAATTCAATGAAAGATCACTATTGTGAAACCAGCTTGCTTGTATCTCTTTAGAAATACACTCATATAAGTCTTTTCTGACATTTCAGTGTATGCCATACAAAGTAACTATCACCTTATTACAATGAAAAGTCAGTGTGCTGATCCCAGCTTGCAGGTAGCTGTAGGAACCTTTTCATATATGATATAAAACATTTCACTACAGCTATAGGAGACTATATATAAAGTTTATTAAATGAAAGAACACTGTGGTGTAACCAGATTGCTTGTAGCTATTTAGGAGTATCTTCATACAAGTCTTTTCAAACATTTCAGTGTATTCCATCCAGAATGGTTATCACTTCCATAAAATGAAAGAACGATGTTAAGAACCCAGCTGGAAAGTTGTCTTTTAGAAATATCTTTTTATAAGTCTTAACAAATATTGCGCTATGGTCATGACAGAATGATTTTAATATTCACTCAAGGAAAGAAGGATGAGCTGAACCCTTGTTTCCTAGTATCTGTTTAGGAAGAACTTCATAAAATACTTAAAAAATTACACTACAGACTTGAAAAATATCCATAAGATTCAGACACTAAAGGAACTCTGGTGAAACAAATGTGCTTACAGCTGTTTAGGGGCATATTCACATAAGACAGTTCAAACATTTCAGCATATGCCCTACAGATGACCTATCAATTACTAACAATGTGAGAACGCTGTTCTAAGCCCAGTTTGCGGGTAGCTGTTTAGGAACATGTTCATATAAGACTTAACAAACATTTCATTGCATGTGGGACAGAATATATATAGCATTTGTTCACTGAGAGAAAACTGTGGTGAAACCATCTTACTTGCAGCCATTAAGGATCATCTTCATATTAGTCATTATAACCATTTCAATATTTGCTGTTCTGATTGAATATGAGTTTCCAACAATGAAAGAAACACTGTGCTGAATCCAGCTTGCAAGTAAGTTTTAACTAACACTTCACTACAAGTGTCACAGAATATCTGCAATATTGTTTCACTGAAAGACCTCTGTGGTGAAAGCATCTTGAAGCTATTATTAGGAACATTTGTATTTGAGACATTTCTCACATTTCAGTATATGCCATAATGAATGGGTATCATTTTCCTACAATGAAAGAACACTGTGCTAAATAGAGCTCACAGATAGCTATCTAGGAACGTTTTTACATAAGACTTATCAAACATTTTACAATAGTCGTGACAGACTATACATCACATTCAGTCACTGAAAGAAAACTGTGGAGAAACAATCTTGCTTGTATATATTTAGAAACTTCTTCATGTTCACCATTTCAAGCATTTCCATATAAGACATACTGAATGAATATCACTTTGAGACAATGATATAACGTGCTGAAGCCAGATTGCAGGCAGCTGTTTAGGAACCTTTTCCTAAGAGACTTATCATACATTTCACTACAAAGTATCTGTTACATCCATTCAGTGAAAGAACACTATTGTGAAGCCAGATTGCTGGTAGCTAATTAGGAACATCTTGATATAAGGCTTTTCTAATATTTCAGTTTATGCCAAACAGAATGACTATCATTTTCTTAAAATGAAATAACACTGTGTTGAACTCATCTTGCAGGAAGCCATTTAGGGTTTCTTCATACAAAACACCAAACATGTCACTACTGCTCTGACAGAATCTCTGTAAGATTCCTTCACTGAGGAACACACTCTGGTGAAACCAGATTGCTCATAAGTTTTTAGGAATATCTTTATATAAGGCTATTCAAACACATCATATGCTATACAGAATGATGATCACTTCCATTAAATTAAACAACATTGTGATGCAACCAGCTGGCACATGCTATTTATGAACATTTTGTGTGTGTCTTATCAAACGTTTCTCTGCAGCCACAATGTGATAATTATTACATTCATTCAATGAAATACTGTGTTGAAAAAGCCTGCTTGTGGCTGTTTAGAAACATCTTCATGTAAGTGTTCATGCAAGCCTTATCAAACATTTCCCTACAGGCATGACAGAATATCTATAACATTCAATGTCTGTAAGAACACTGTTGGGAAACCATTTTGCTTGTAGCTACTTAGGGACATCTTCATAAAACTTATCCAGCATTTCACTACGGGTGTGATAGACTATCTATAACATCCATTCACTGAAAGAACATTGTCTGGAAAACACCTAGCAAGTAGCTCTTAAGGAACATCTTCACATATGCCATTTCAAACATTTCAGTATATGCCACAAGGAACGGCTATCACTTTCTTACAATGAAAGAGCATCGTGCTTAATCAAGCCAACAGGTAGCTGTTTAGGGATATTTTCACATAAATCATATCAAACATTTGACTACAGATGTGACAATGTCTATAACATTTGTTATCTGAAAGAAAATTATGCAAAAACCATCTTCTTTTCACTGTTTAGGAACATCTGCACATAGTACACTTCAAATACTTAAGTATATTCCACACAGAGCGAC
Organism: Equus asinus; assembly: GCF_041296235.1. Taxonomy (NCBI): domain Eukaryota; kingdom Metazoa; phylum Chordata; class Mammalia; order Perissodactyla; family Equidae; genus Equus; species Equus asinus. The sequence goes on from NC_091810.1 coordinate 6,162,470, forward strand.
TATCATTTTCACAAAATGAAAGAACACATGCTGAATCCAGTTTATGGGTAGCTGTTTAGGAACATCATATATCAAATATTTCACCACAGATGTGACAATATCTAGAACATTCATTCACTGAAAGAACACTGTGAAGAAACCATCTTGCTTGTTAGCTGTTTAAGAATATAAATAAAAGGCTCTTCAAACATATCACTTTATGCCATACAGAATGGCTATCATCTCCATAGCCAGAAAAGAATACTGTGATGAACCCAGCTTGCAAGTAATTGTTTATTAATATTTTGCTCAAGTCTTATCAGACATTTGCCTACAGTCATGACAGGATATCTTTAATGTCTATTCAATGTAATAACACTATATTTAAAAGAATTTCCTTGTAGCTGTTTAGAAACATCTTCATGTAAGACTTATTAAACATTCCTTTGCAGGAATGACAGAATCTCTAAACATTCACTCATTGAATGAACACAGGGATGAAAGCAGTTTTCTTGTAACTGCTGAGGAACATCTTCATAAAAAGCTTTTCAAGCATTTCAGTATATGGCATACAGCATGGCCATACCCTTCTTACAAGGAAAGAAGGTTGTGTTTAATAGCTTTCAGGTAGATTATTAGGAGCATTTTTATGTAAGACCTATTGAACTTTTAACTACAGGCATGACAGAATATCTATTACATCCATTCAATGAAAGAACACTATGGTGAAAGTGGCTTGGTTTGACTGTTAAGGAAGATCTTCATTTAAGTCCTTTTCAGCATTTCTGTATATGCCATACTAAACGGCTGTCACTATCTTATGATGAAATTATTCTGTCCTGAACACGTCTTGTTGGATTCTATTTAGGAACATCTTCATATAAGACCTCTCTAACATTTAAGCATATGCCATACAGAAGGGCTCTCACTTACTTACAGTTAAAGGACACTGTGCTAAACCCGGCTTGCTGGCGGCTGTTTGAAACCTCTTCATATAAGACTTATTAAACATTTCACTACAGGCATGACAGACTAGCTATAACACTCGTTCACTGAAAGAACACTGTGGTGAAGCCAGATTACTTCTGGCGCCTTGGGAATGTCTTCGTATAAGGCTCTTCAAACACTTCATTATGCCTACAGAATGGCTATCGCTTCCATATCCAGAAAGAACGTTCTGATGAAACCAGTGGCTCTTTATGAGCATTTCATTTATGTCTTATCAAACGTTTCTCTACAGCCGCAACATGATATCCATAACATTCATTCAAGGAAGCCACACTATGTTGAAAAAGCTTGCTTGTAGCTGTTCAGGAACACTCTCACCTAAGACATCAAATAGTTCTCTTGAGGCATGACAGAATACGTATAACATTCATTTTCTGAATGAACACTGTGGTGAAAATACCTTGCTTGCAGCTGTTTAGGGGAATCTTCAAATAAGTCCTATCAAACATTTCACTACGGGCATGATGGAATATCTATAACATTCACTCATTGAAAGAATGCTGTGGTGAAACCAACTTCCTTGTAGCTTTTAAGGAACATCTTCATGTAAGTCTTTTCTAGCATTTCAGTATGAGCCATAGAGAACAGCTATACTTTCTTAAAATGAAAAAACATTGTACCTAACTCAGCTTTCAGGTAGACTTATAGTAACATTTTCATGTAAGATTTATTGAAAATTTCACAACATGTGCGACAGAATATCTATTACATTAATTCAATGAAAGATCACTATTGTGAAACCAGCTTGCTTGTATCTCTTTAGAAATACACTCATATAAGTCTTTTCTGACATTTCAGTGTATGCCATACAAAGTAACTATCACCTTATTACAATGAAAAGTCAGTGTGCTGATCCCAGCTTGCAGGTAGCTGTAGGAACCTTTTCATATATGATATAAAACATTTCACTACAGCTATAGGAGACTATATATAAAGTTTATTAAATGAAAGAACACTGTGGTGTAACCAGATTGCTTGTAGCTATTTAGGAGTATCTTCATACAAGTCTTTTCAAACATTTCAGGGTATTCCATCCAGAATGGTTATCACTTCCATAAAATGAAAGAACGATGTTAAGAACCCAGCTGGAAAGTTGTCTTTTAGAAATATCTTTTTATAAGTCTTAACAAATATTGCGCTATGGTCATGACAGAATGATTTTAATATTCACTCAAGGAAAGAAGGATGAGCTGAACCCTTGTTTCCTAGTATCTGTTTAGGAAGAACTTCATAAAATACTTAAAAAATTACACTACAGACTTGAAAAATATCCATAAGATTCAGACACTAAAGGAACTCTGGTGAAACAAATGTGCTTACAGCTGTTTAGGGGCATATTCACATAAGACAGTTCAAACATTTCAGCATATGCCCTACAGATGACCTATCAATTACTAACAATGTGAGAACGCTGTTCTAAGCCCAGTTTGCGGGTAGCTGTTTAGGAACATGTTCATATAAGACTTAACAAACATTTCATTGCATGTGGGACAGAATATATATAGCATTTGTTCACTGAGAGAAAACTGTGGTGAAACCATCTTACTTGCAGCCATTAAGGATCATCTTCATATTAGTCATTATAACCATTTCAATATTTGCTGTTCTGATTGAATATGAGTTTCCAACAATGAAAGAAACACTGTGCTGAATCCAGCTTGCAAGTAAGTTTTAACTAACACTTCACTACAAGTGTCACAGAATATCTGCAATATTGTTTCACTGAAAGACCTCTGTGGTGAAAGCATCTTGAAGCTATTATTAGGAACATTTGTATTTGAGACATTTCTCACATTTCAGTATATGCCATAATGAATGGGTATCATTTTCCTACAATGAAAGAACACTGTGCTAAATAGAGCTCACAGATAGCTATCTAGGAACGTTTTTACATAAGACTTATCAAACATTTTACAATAGTCGTGACAGACTATACATCACATTCAGTCACTGAAAGAAAACTGTGGAGAAACAATCTTGCTTGTATATATTTAGAAACTTCTTCATGTTCACCATTTCAAGCATTTCCATATAAGACATACTGAATGAATATCACTGTGAGACAATGATATAACGTGCTGAAGCCAGATTGCAGGCAGCTGTTTAGGAACCTTTTCCTAAGAGACTTATCATACATTTCACTACAAAGTATCTGTTACATCCATTCAGTGAAAGAACACTATTGTGAAGCCAGATTGCTGGTAGCTAATTAGGAACATCTTGATATAAGGCTTTTCTAATATTTCAGTTTATGCCAAACAGAATGACTATCATTTTCTTAAAATGAAATAACACTGTGTTGAACTCATCTTGCAGGAAGCCATTTAGGGTTTCTTCATACAAAACACCAAACATGTCACTACTGCTCTGACAGAATCTCTGTAAGATTCCTTCACTGAGGAACACACTCTGGTGAAACCAGATTGCTCATAAGTTTTTAGGAATATCTTTATATAAGGCTATTCAAACACATCATATGCTATACAGAATGATGATCACTTCCATTAAATTAAACAACATTGTGATGCAACCAGCTGGCACATGCTATTTATGAACATTTTGTGTGTGTCTTATCAAACGTTTCTCTGCAGCCACAATGTGATAATTATTACATTCATTCAATGAAATACTGTGTTGAAAAAGCCTGCTTGTGGCTGTTTAGAAACATCTTCATGTAAGTGTTCATGCAAGCCTTATCAAACATTTCCCTACAGGCATGACAGAATATCTATAACATTCAATGTCTGTAAGAACACTGTTGTGAAACCATTTTGCTTGTAGCTACTTAGGGACATCTTCATAAAACTTATCCAGCATTTCACTACGGGTGTGATAGACTATCTATAACATCCATTCACTGAAAGAACATTGTCTGGAAAACACCTAGCAAGTAGCTCTTAAGGAACATCTTCACATATGCCATTTCAAACATTTCAGTATATGCCACAAGGAACGGCTATCACTTTCTTACAATGAAAGAGCATCGTGCTTAATCAAGCCAACAGGTAGCTGTTTAGGGATATTTTCACATAAATCATATCAAACATTTGACTACAGATGTGACAATGTCTATAACATTTGTTATCTGAAAGAAAATTATGCAAAAACCATCTTCTTTTCACTGTTTAGGAACATCTGCACATAGTACACTTCAAATACTTAAGTATATTCCACACAGAGCGACTATCATTTTCACAAAATGAAAGAACACATGCTGAATCCAGTTTATGGGTAGCTGTTTAGGAACATCATATATCAAATATTTCACCACAGATGTGACAATATCTAGAACATTCATTCACTGAAAGAACACTGTGAAGAAACCATCTTGCTTGTTAGCTGTTTAAGAATATAAATAAAAGGCTCTTCAAACATATCACTTTATGCCATACAGAATGGCTATCATCTCCATAGCCAGAAAAGAATACTGTGATGAACCCAGCTTGCAAGTAATTGTTTATTAATATTTTGCTCAAGTCTTATCAGACATTTGCCTACAGTCATGACAGGATATCTTTAATGTCTATTCAATGTAATAACACTATATTTAAAAGAATTTCCTTGTAGCTGTTTAGAAACATCTTCATGTAAGACTTATTAAACATTCCTTTGCAGGAATGACAGAATCTCTAAACATTCACTCATTGAATGAACACAGGGATGAAAGCAGTTTTCTTGTAACTGCTGAGGAACATCTTCATAAAAAGCTTTTCAAGCATTTCAGTATATGGCATACAGCATGGCCATACCCTTCTTACAAGGAAAGAAGGTTGTGTTTAATAGCTTTCAGGTAGATTATTAGGAGCATTTTTATGTAAGACCTATTGAACTTTTAACTACAGGCATGACAGAATATCTATTACATCCATTCAATGAAAGAACACTATGGTGAAAGTGGCTTGGTTTGACTGTTAAGGAAGATCTTCATTTAAGTCCTTTTCAGCATTTCTGTATATGCCATACTAAACGGCTGTCACTATCTTATGATGAAATTATTCTGTCCTGAACACGTCTTGTTGGATTCTATTTAGGAACATCTTCATATAAGACCTCTCTAACATTTAAGCATATGCCATACAGAAGGGCTCTCACTTACTTACAGTTAAAGGACACTGTGCTAAACCCGGCTTGCTGGCGGCTGTTTGAAACCTCTTCATATAAGACTTATTAAACATTTCACTACAGGCATGACAGACTAGCTATAACACTCGTTCACTGAAAGAACACTGTGGTGAAGCCAGATTACTTCTGGCGCCTTGGGAATGTCTTCGTATAAGGCTCTTCAAACACTTCATTATGCCTACAGAATGGCTATCGCTTCCATATCCAGAAAGAACGTTCTGATGAAACCAGTGGCTCTTTATGAGCATTTCATTTATGTCTTATCAAACGTTTCTCTACAGCCGCAACATGATATCCATAACATTCATTCAAGGAAGCCACACTATGTTGAAAAAGCTTGCTTGTAGCTGTTCAGGAACACTCTCACCTAAGACATCAAATAGTTCTCTTGAGGCATGACAGAATACGTATAACATTCATTTTCTGAATGAACACTGTGGTGAAAACACCTTGCTTGCAGCTGTTTAGGGGAATCTTCAAATAAGTCCTATCAAACATTTCACTACGGGCATGATGGAATATCTATAACATTCACTCATTGAAAGAATGCTGTGGTGAAACCAACTTCCTTGTAGCTTTTAAGGAACATCTTCATGTAAGTCTTTTCTAGCATTTCAGTATGAGCCATAGAGAACAGCTATACTTTCTTAAAATGAAAAAACATTGTACCTAACTCAGCTTTCAGGTAGACTTATAGTAACATTTTCATGTAAGATTTATTGAAAATTTCACAACATGTGCGACAGAATATCTATTACATTAATTCAATGAAAGATCACTATTGTGAAACCAGCTTGCTTGTATCTCTTTAGAAATACACTCATATAAGTCTTTTCTGACATTTCAGTGTATGCCATACAAAGTAACTATCACCTTATTACAATGAAAAGTCAGTGTGCTGATCCCAGCTTGCAGGTAGCTGTAGGAACCTTTTCATATATGATATAAAACATTTCACTACAGCTATAGGAGACTATATATAAAGTTTATTAAATGAAAGAACACTGTGGTGTAACCAGATTGCTTGTAGCTATTTAGGAGTATCTTCATACAAGTCTTTTCAAACATTTCAGTGTATTCCATCCAGAATGGTTATCACTTCCATAAAATGAAAGAACGATGTTAAGAACCCAGCTGGAAAGTTGTCTTTTAGAAATATCTTTTTATAAGTCTTAACAAATATTGCGCTATGGTCATGACAGAATGATTTTAATATTCACTCAAGGAAAGAAGGATGAGCTGAACCCTTGTTTCCTAGTATCTGTTTAGGAAGAACTTCATAAAATACTTAAAAAATTACACTACAGACTTGAAAAATATCCATAAGATTCAGACACTAAAGGAACTCTGGTGAAACAAATGTGCTTACAGCTGTTTAGGGGCATATTCACATAAGACAGTTCAAACATTTCAGCATATGCCCTACAGATGACCTATCAATTACTAACAATGTGAGAACGCTGTTCTAAGCCCAGTTTGCGGGTAGCTGTTTAGGAACATGTTCATATAAGACTTAACAAACATTTCATTGCATGTGGGACAGAATATATATAGCATTTGTTCACTGAGAGAAAACTGTGGTGAAACCATCTTACTTGCAGCCATTAAGGATCATCTTCATATTAGTCATTATAACCATTTCAATATTTGCTGTTCTGATTGAATATGAGTTTCCAACAATGAAAGAAACACTGTGCTGAATCCAGCTTGCAAGTAAGTTTTAACTAACACTTCACTACAAGTGTCACAGAATATCTGCAATATTGTTTCACTGAAAGACCTCTGTGGTGAAAGCATCTTGAAGCTATTATTAGGAACATTTTTATTTGAGACATTTCTCACATTTCAGTATATGCCATAATGAATGGGTATCATTTTCCTACAATGAAAGAACACTGTGCTAAATAGAGCTCACAGATAGCTATCTAGGAACGTTTTTACATAAGACTTATCAAACATTTTACAATAGTCGTGACAGACTATACATCACATTCAGTCACTGAAAGAAAACTGTGGAGAAACAATCTTGCTTGTATATATTTAGAAACTTCTTCATGTTCACCATTTCAAGCATTTCCATATAAGACATACTGAATGAATATCACTTTGAGACAATGATATAACGTGCTGAAGCCAGATTGCAGGCAGCTGTTTAGGAACCTTTTCCTAAGAGACTTATCATACATTTCACTACAAAGTATCTGTTACATCCATTCAGTGAAAGAACACTATTGTGAAGCCAGATTGCTGGTAGCTAATTAGGAACATCTTGATATAAGGCTTTTCTAATATTTCAGTTTATGCCAAACAGAATGACTATCATTTTCTTAAAATGAAATAACACTGTGTTGAACTCATCTTGCAGGAAGCCATTTAGGGTTTCTTCATACAAAACACCAAACATGTCACTACTGCTCTGACAGAATCTCTGTAAGATTCCTTCACTGAGGAACACACTCTGGTGAAACCAGATTGCTCATAAGTTTTTAGGAATATCTTTATATAAGGCTATTCAAACACATCATATGCTATACAGAATGATGATCACTTCCATTAAATTAAACAACATTGTGATGCAACCAGCTGGCACATGCTATTTATGAACATTTTGTGTGTGTCTTATCAAACGTTTCTCTGCAGCCACAATGTGATAATTATTACATTCATTCAATGAAATACTGTGTTGAAAAAGCCTGCTTGTGGCTGTTTAGAAACATCTTCATGTAAGTGTTCATGCAAGCCTTATCAAACATTTCCCTACAGGCATGACAGAATATCTATAACATTCAATGTCTGTAAGAACACTGTTGTGAAACCATTTTGCTTGTAGCTACTTAGGGACATCTTCATAAAACTTATCCAGCATTTCACTACGGGTGTGATAGACTATCTATAACATCCATTCACTGAAAGAACATTGTCTGGAAAACACCTAGCAAGTAGCTCTTAAGGAACATCTTCACATATGCCATTTCAAACATTTCAGTATATGCCACAAGGAACGGCTATCACTTTCTTACAATGAAAGAGCATCGTGCTTAATCAAGCCAACAGGTAGCTGTTTAGGGATATTTTCACATAAATCATATCAAACATTTGACTACAGATGTGACAATGTCTATAACATTTGTTATCTGAAAGAAAATTATGCAAAAACCATCTTCTTTTCACTGTTTAGGAACATCTGCACATAGTACACTTCAAATACTTAAGTATATTCCACACAGAGCGACTATCATTTTCACAAAATGAAAGAACACATGCTGAATCCAGTTTATGGGTAGCTGTTTAGGAACATCATATATCAAATATTTCACCACAGATGTGACAATATCTAGAACATTCATTCACTGAAAGAACACTGTGAAGAAACCATCTTGCTTGTTAGCTGTTTAAGAATATAAATAAAAGGCTCTTCAAACATATCACTTTATGCCATACAGAATGGCTATCATCTCCATAGCCAGAAAAGAATACTGTGATGAACCCAGCTTGCAAGTAATTGTTTATTAATATTTTGCTCAAGTCTTATCAGACATTTGCCTACAGTCATGACAGGATATCGTTAATGTCTATTCAATGTAATAACACTATATTTAAAAGAATTTCCTTGTAGCTGTTTAGAAACATCTTCATGTAAGACTTATTAAACATTCCTTTGCAGGAATGACAGAATCTCTAAACATTCACTCATTGAATGAACACAGGGATGAAAGCAGTTTTCTTGTAACTGTTGAGGAACATCTTCATAAAAAGCTTTTCAAGCATTTCAGTATATGGCATACAGCATGGCCATACCCTTCTTACAAGGAAAGAAGGTTGTGTTTAATAGCTTTCAGGTAGATTATTAGGAGCATTTTTATGTAAGACCTATTGAACTTTTAACTACAGGCATGACAGAATATCTATTACATCCATTCAATGAAAGAACACTATGGTGAAAGTGGCTTGGTTTGACTGTTAAGGAAGATCTTCATTTAAGTCCTTTTCAGCATTTCTGTATATGCCATACTAAACGGCTGTCACTATCTTATGATGAAATTATTCTGTCCTGAACACGTCTTGTTGGATTCTATTTAGGAACATCTTCATATAAGACCTCTCTAACATTTAAGCATATGCCATACAGAAGGGCTCTCACTTACTTACAGTTAAAGGACACTGTGCTAAACCCGGCTTGCTGGCGGCTGTTTGAAACCTCTTCATATAAGACTTATTAAACATTTCACTACAGGCATGACAGACTAGCTATAACACTCGTTCACTGAAAGAACACTGTGGTGAAGCCAGATTACTTCTGGCGCCTTGGGAATGTCTTCGTATAAGGCTCTTCAAACACTTCATTATGCCTACAGAATGGCTATCGCTTCCATATCCAGAAAGAACGTTCTGATGAAACCAGTGGCTCTTTATGAGCATTTCATTTATGTCTTATCAAACGTTTCTCTACAGCCGCAACATGATATCCATAACATTCATTCAAGGAAGCCACACTATGTTGAAAAAGCTTGCTTGTAGCTGTTCAGGAACACTCTCACCTAAGACATCAAATAGTTCTCTTGAGGCATGACAGAATACGTATAACATTCATTTTCTGAATGAACACTGTGGTGAAAACACCTTGCTTGCAGCTGTTTAGGGGAATCTTCAAATAAGTCCTATCAAACATTTCACTACGGGCATGATGGAATATCTATAACATTCACTCATTGAAAGAATGCTGTGGTGAAACCAACTTCCTTGTAGCTTTTAAGGAACATCTTCATGTAAGTCTTTTCTAGCATTTCAGTATGAGCCATAGAGAACAGCTATACTTTCTTAAAATGAAAAAACATTGTACCTAACTCAGCTTTCAGGTAGACTTATAGTAACATTTTCATGTAAGATTTATTGAAAATTTCACAACATGTGCGACAGAATATCTATTACATTAATTCAATGAAAGATCACTATTGTGAAACCAGCTTGCTTGTATCTCTTTAGAAATACACTCATATAAGTCTTTTCTGACATTTCAGTGTATGCCATACAAAGTAACTATCACCTTATTACAATGAAAAGTCAGTGTGCTGATCCCAGCTTGCAGGTAGCTGTAGGAACCTTTTCATATATGATATAGAACATTTCACTACAGCTATAGGAGACTATATATAAAGTTTATTAAATGAAAGAACACTGTGGTGTAACCAGATTGCTTGTAGCTATTTAGGAGTATCTTCATACAAGTCTTTTCAAACATTTCAGTGTATTCCATCCAGAATGGTTATCACTTCCATAAAATGAAAGAACGATGTTAAGAACCCAGCTGGAAAGTTGTCTTTTAGAAATATCTTTTTATAAGTCTTAACAAATATTGCGCTATGGTCATGACAGAATGATTTTAATATTCACTCAAGGAAAGAAGGATGAGCTGAACCCTTGTTTCCTAGTATCTGTTTAGGAAGAACTTCATAAAATACTTAAAAAATTACACTACAGACTTGAAAAATATCCATAAGATTCAGACACTAAAGGAACTCTGGTGAAACAAATGTGCTTACAGCTGTTTAGGGGCATATTCACATAAGACAGTTCAAACATTTCAGCATATGCCCTACAGATGACCTATCAATTACTAACAATGTGAGAACGCTGTTCTAAGCCCAGTTTGCGGGTAGCTGTTTAGGAACATGTTCATATAAGACTTAACAAACATTTCATTGCATGTGGGACAGAATATATATAGCATTTGTTCACTGAGAGAAAACTGTGGTGAAACCATCTTACTTGCAGCCATTAAGGATCATCTTCATATTAGTCATTATAACCATTTCAATATTTGCTGTTCTGATTGAATATGAGTTTCCAACAATGAAAGAAACACTGTGCTGAATCCAGCTTGCAAGTAAGTTTTAACTAACACTTCACTACAAGTGTCACAGAATATCTGCAATATTGTTTCACTGAAAGACCTCTGTGGTGAAAGCATCTTGAAGCTATTATTAGGAACATTTGTATTTGAGACATTTCTCACATTTCAGTATATGCCATAATGAATGGGTATCATTTTCCTACAATGAAAGAACACTGTGCTAAATAGAGCTCACAGATAGCTATCTAGGAACGTTTTTACATAAGACTTATCAAACATTTTACAATAGTCGTGACAGACTATACATCACATTCAGTCACTGAAAGAAAACTGTGGAGAAACAATCTTGCTTGTATATATTTAGAAACTTCTTCATGTTCACCATTTCAAGCATTTCCATATAAGACATACTGAATGAATATCACTTTGAGACAATGATATAACGTGCTGAAGCCAGATTGCAGGCAGCTGTTTAGGAACCTTTTCCTAAGAGACTTATCATACATTTCACTACAAAGTATCTGTTACATCCATTCAGTGAAAGAACACTATTGTGAAGCCAGATTGCTGGTAGCTAATTAGGAACATCTTGATATAAGGCTTTTCTAATATTTCAGTTTATGCCAAACAGAATGACTATCATTTTCTTAAAATGAAATAACACTGTGTTGAACTCATCTTGCAGGAAGCCATTTAGGGTTTCTTCATACAAAACACCAAACATGTCACTACTGCTCTGACAGTTCCTTACTGTTCTGTAAGATTCCTTCACTGAGGAACACACTCTGGTGAAACCAGATTGCTCATAAGTTTTTAGGAATATCTTTATATAAGGCTATTCAAACACATCATATGCTATACAGAATGATGATCACTTCCATTAAATTAAACAACATTGTGATGCAACCAGCTGGCACATGCTATTTATGAACATTTTGTGTGTGTCTTATCAAACGTTTCTCTGCAGCCACAATGTGATAATTATTACATTCATTCAATGAAATACTGTGTTGAAAAAGCCTGCTTGTGGCTGTTTAGAAACATCTTCATGTAAGTGTTCATGCAAGCCTTATCAAACATTTCCCTACAGGCATGACAGAATATCTATAACATTCAATGTCTGTAAGAACACTGTTGTGAAACCATTTTGCTTGTAGCTACTTAGGGACATCTTCATAAAACTTATCCAGCATTTCACTACGGGTGTGATAGACTATCTATAACATCCATTCACTGAAAGAACATTGTCTGGAAAACACCTAGCAAGTAGCTCTTAAGGAACATCTTCACATATGCCATTTCAAACATTTCAGTATATGCCACAAGGAACGGCTATCACTTTCTTACAATGAAAGAGCATCGTGCTTAATCAAGCCAACAGGTAGCTGTTTAGGGATATTTTCACATAAATCATATCAAACATTTGACTACAGATGTGACAATGTCTATAACATTTGTTATCTGAAAGAAAATTATGCAAAAACCATCTTCTTTTCACTGTTTAGGAACATCTGCACATAGTACACTTCAAATACTTAAGTATATTCCACACAGAGCGAATATCATTTTCACAAAATGAAAGAACACATGCTGAATCCAGTTTATGGGTAGCTGTTTAGGAACATCATATATCAAATATTTCACCACAGATGTGACAATATCTAGAACATTCATTCACTGAAAGAACACTGTGAAGAAACCATCTTGCTTGTTAGCTGTTTAAGAATATAAATAAAAGGCTCTTCAAACATATCACTTTATGCCATACAGAATGGCTATCATCTCCATAGCCAGAAAAGAATACTGTGATGAACCCAGCTTGCAAGTAATTGTTTATTAATATTTTGCTCAAGTCTTATCAGACATTTGCCTACAGTCATGACAGGATATCTTTAATGTCTATTCAATGTAATAACACTATATTTAAAAGAATTTCCTTGTAGCTGTTTAGAAACATCTTCATGTAAGACTTATTAAACATTCCTTTGCAGGAATGACAGAATCTCTAAACATTCACTCATTGAATGAACACAGGGATGAAAGCAGTTTTCTTGTAACTGTTGAGGAACATCTTCATAAAAAGCTTTTCAAGCATTTCAGTATATGGCATACAGCATGGCCATACCCTTCTTACAAGGAAAGAAGGTTGTGTTTAATAGCTTTCAGGTAGATTATTAGGAGCATTTTTATGTAAGACCTATTGAACTTTTAACTACAGGCATGACAGAATATCTATTACATCCATTCAATGAAAGAACACTATGGTGAAAGTGGCTTGGTTTGACTGTTAAGGAAGATCTTCATTTAAGTCCTTTTCAGCATTTCTGTATATGCCATACTAAACGGCTGTCACTATCTTATGATGAAATTATTCTGTCCTGAACACGTCTTGTTGGATTCTATTTAGGAACATCTTCATATAAGACCTCTCTAACATTTAAGCATATGCCATACAGAAGGGCTCTCACTTACTTACAGTTAAAGGACACTGTGCTAAACCCGGCTTGCTGGCGGCTGTTTGAAACCTCTTCATATAAGACTTATTAAACATTTCACTACAGGCATGACAGACTAGCTATAACACTCGTTCACTGAAAGAACACTGTGGTGAAGCCAGATTACTTCTGGCGCCTTGGGAATGTCTTCGTATAAGGCTCTTCAAACACTTCATTATGCCTACAGAATGGCTATCGCTTCCATATCCAGAAAGAACGTTCTGATGAAACCAGTGGCTCTTTATGAGCATTTCATTTATGTCTTATCAAACGTTTCTCTACAGCCGCAACATGATATCCATAACATTCATTCAAGGAAGCCACACTATGTTGAAAAAGCTTGCTTGTAGCTGTTCAGGAACACTCTCACCTAAGACATCAAATAGTTCTCTTGAGGCATGACAGAATACGTATAACATTCATTTTCTGAATGAACACTGTGGTGAAAACACCTTGCTTGCAGCTGTTTAGGGGAATCTTCAAATAAGTCCTATCAAACATTTCACTACGGGCATGATGGAATATCTATAACATTCACTCATTGAAAGAATGCTGTGGTGAAACCAACTTCCTTGTAGCTTTTAAGGAACATCTTCATGTAAGTCTTTTCTAGCATTTCAGTATGAGCCATAGAGAACAGCTATACTTTCTTAAAATGAAAAAACATTGTACCTAACTCAGCTTTCAGGTAGACTTATAGTAACATTTTCATGTAAGATTTATTGAAAATTTCACAACATGTGCGACAGAATATCTATTACATTAATTCAATGAAAGATCACTATTGTGAAACCAGCTTGCTTGTATCTCTTTAGAAATACACTCATATAAGTCTTTTCTGACATTTCAGTGTATGCCATACAAAGTAACTATCACCTTATTACAATGAAAAGTCAGTGTGCTGATCCCAGCTTGCAGGTAGCTGTAGGAACCTTTTCATATATGATATAAAACATTTCACTACAGCTATAGGAGACTATATATAAAGTTTATTAAATGAAAGAACACTGTGGTGTAACCAGATTGCTTGTAGCTATTTAGGAGTATCTTCATACAAGTCTTTTCAAACATTTCAGGGTATTCCATCCAGAATGGTTATCACTTCCATAAAATGAAAGAACGATGTTAAGAACCCAGCTGGAAAGTTGTCTTTTAGAAATATCTTTTTATAAGTCTTAACAAATATTGCGCTATGGTCATGACAGAATGATTTTAATATTCACTCAAGGAAAGAAGGATGAGCTGAACCCTTGTTTCCTAGTATCTGTTTAGGAAGAACTTCATAAAATACTTAAAAAATTACACTACAGACTTGAAAAATATCCATAAGATTCAGACACTAAAGGAACTCTGGTGAAACAAATGTGCTTACAGCTGTTTAGGGGCATATTCACATAAGACAGTTCAAACATTTCAGCATATGCCCTACAGATGACCTATCAATTACTAACAATGTGAGAACGCTGTTCTAAGCCCAGTTTGCGGGTAGCTGTTTAGGAACATGTTCATATAAGACTTAACAAACATTTCATTGCATGTGGGACAGAATATATATAGCATTTGTTCACTGAGAGAAAACTGTGGTGAAACCATCTTACTTGCAGCCATTAAGGATCATCTTCATATTAGTCATTATAACCATTTCAATATTTGCTGTTCTGATTGAATATGAGTTTCCAACAATGAAAGAAACACTGTGCTGAATCCAGCTTGCAAGTAAGTTTTCACTAACACTTCACTACAAGTGTCACAGAATATCTGCAATATTGTTTCACTGAAAGACCTCTGTGGTGAAAGCATCTTGAAGCTATTATTAGGAACATTTGTATTTGAGACATTTCTCACATTTCAGTATATGCCATAATGAATGGGTATCATTTTCCTACAATGAAAGAACACTGTGCTAAATAGAGCTCACAGATAGCTATCTAGGAACGTTTTTACATAAGACTTATCAAACATTTTACAATAGTCGTGACAGACTATACATCACATTCAGTCACTGAAAGAAAACTGTGGAGAAACAATCTTGCTTGTATATATTTAGAAACTTCTTCATGTTCACCATTTCAAGCATTTCCATATAAGACATACTGAATGAATATCACTTTGAGACAATGATATAACGTGCTGAAGCCAGATTGCAGGCAGCTGTTTAGGAACCTTTTCCTAAGAGACTTATCATACATTTCACTACAAAGTATCTGTTACATCCATTCAGTGAAAGAACACTATTGTGAAGCCAGATTGCTGGTAGCTAATTAGGAACATCTTGATATAAGGCTTTTCTAATATTTCAGTTTATGCCAAACAGAATGACTATCATTTTCTTAAAATGAAATAACACTGTGTTGAACTCATCTTGCAGGAAGCCATTTAGGGTTTCTTCATACAAAACACCAAACATGTCACTACTGCTCTGACAGAATCTCTGTAAGATTCCTTCACTGAGGAACACACTCTGGTGAAACCAGATTGCTCATAAGTTTTTAGGAATATCTTTATATAAGGCTATTCAAACACATCATATGCTATACAGAATGATGATCACTTCCATTAAATTAAACAACATTGTGATGCAACCAGCTGGCACATGCTATTTATGAACATTTTGTGTGTGTCTTATCAAACGTTTCTCTGCAGCCACAATGTGATAATTATTACATTCATTCAATGAAATACTGTGTTGAAAAAGCCTGCTTGTGGCTGTTTAGAAACATCTTCATGTAAGTGTTCATGCAAGCCTTATCAAACATTTCCCTACAGGCATGACAGAATATCTATAACATTCAATGTCTGTAAGAACACTGTTGTGAAACCATTTTGCTTGTAGCTACTTAGGGACATCTTCATAAAACTTATCCAGCATTTCACTACGGGTGTGATAGACTATCTATAACATCCATTCACTGAAAGAACATTGTCTGGAAAACACCTAGCAAGTAGCTCTTAAGGAACATCTTCACATATGCCATTTCAAACATTTCAGTATATGCCACAAGGAACGGCTATCACTTTCTTACAATGAAAGAGCATCGTGCTTAATCAAGCCAACAGGTAGCTGTTTAGGGATATTTTCACATAAATCATATCAAACATTTGACTACAGATGTGACAATGTCTATAACATTTGTTATCTGAAAGAAAATTATGCAAAAACCATCTTCTTTTCACTGTTTAGGAACATCTGCACATAGTACACTTCAAATACTTAAGTATATTCCACACAGAGCGACTATCATTTTCACAAAATGAAAGAACACATGCTGAATCCAGTTTATGGGTAGCTGTTTAGGAACATCATATATCAAATATTTCACCACAGATGTGACAATATCTAGAACATTCATTCACTGAAAGAACACTGTGAAGAAACCATCTTGCTTGTTAGCTGTTTAAGAATATAAATAAAAGGCTCTTCAAACATATCACTTTATGCCATACAGAATGGCTATCATCTCCATAGCCAGAAAAGAATACTGTGATGAACCCAGCTTGCAAGTAATTGTTTATTAATATTTTGCTCAAGTCTTATCAGACATTTGCCTACAGTCATGACAGGATATCTTTAATGTCTATTCAATGTAATAACACTATATTTAAAAGAATTTCCTTGTAGCTGTTTAGAAACATCTTCATGTAAGACTTATTAAACATTCCTTTGCAGGAATGACAGAATCTCTAAACATTCACTCATTGAATGAACACAGGGATGAAAGCAGTTTTCTTGTAACTGTTGAGGAACATCTTCATAAAAAGCTTTTCAAGCATTTCAGTATATGGCATACAGCATGGCCATACCCTTCTTACAAGGAAAGAAGGTTGTGTTTAATAGCTTTCAGGTAGATTATTAGGAGCATTTTTATGTAAGACCTATTGAACTTTTAACTACAGGCATGACAGAATATCTATTACATCCATTCAATGAAAGAACACTATGGTGAAAGTGGCTTGGTTTGACTGTTAAGGAAGATCTTCATTTAAGTCCTTTTCAGCATTTCTGTATATGCCATACTAAACGGCTGTCACTATCTTATGATGAAATTATTCTGTCCTGAACACGTCTTGTTGGATTCTATTTAGGAACATCTTCATATAAGACCTCTCTAACATTTAAGCATATGCCATACAGAAGGGCTCTCACTTACTTACAGTTAAAGGACACTGTGCTAAACCCGGCTTGCTGGCGGCTGTTTGAAACCTCTTCATATAAGACTTATTAAACATTTCACTACAGGCATGACAGACTAGCTATAACACTCGTTCACTGAAAGAACACTGTGGTGAAGCCAGATTACTTCTGGCGCCTTGGGAATGTCTTCGTATAAGGCTCTTCAAACACTTCATTATGCCTACAGAATGGCTATCGCTTCCATATCCAGAAAGAACGTTCTGATGAAACCAGTGGCTCTTTATGAGCATTTCATTTATGTCTTATCAAACGTTTCTCTACAGCCGCAACATGATATCCATAACATTCATTCAAGGAAGCCACACTATGTTGAAAAAGCTTGCTTGTAGCTGTTCAGGAACACTCTCACCTAAGACATCAAATAGTTCTCTTGAGGCATGACAGAATACGTATAACATTCATTTTCTGAATGAACACTGTGGTGAAAACACCTTGCTTGCAGCTGTTTAGGGGAATCTTCAAATAAGTCCTATCAAACATTTCACTACGGGCATGATGGAATATCTATAACATTCACTCATTGAAAGAATGCTGTGGTGAAACCAACTTCCTTGTAGCTTTTAAGGAACATCTTCATGTAAGTCTTTTCTAGCATTTCAGTATGAGCCATAGAGAACAGCTATACTTTCTTAAAATGAAAAAACATTGTACCTAACTCAGCTTTCAGGTAGACTTATAGTAACATTTTCATGTAAGATTTATTGAAAATTTCACAACATGTGCGACAGAATATCTATTACATTAATTCAATGAAAGATCACTATTGTGAAACCAGCTTGCTTGTATCTCTTTAGAAATACACTCATATAAGTCTTTTCTGACATTTCAGTGTATGCCATACAAAGTAACTATCACCTTATTACAATGAAAAGTCAGTGTGCTGATCCCAGCTTGCAGGTAGCTGTAGGAACCTTTTCATATATGATATAGAACATTTCACTACAGCTATAGGAGACTATATATAAAGTTTATTAAATGAAAGAACACTGTGGTGTAACCAGATTGCTTGTAGCTATTTAGGAGTATCTTCATACAAGTCTTTTCAAACATTTCAGTGTATTCCATCCAGAATGGTTATCACTTCCATAAAATGAAAGAACGATGTTAAGAACCCAGCTGGAAAGTTGTCTTTTAGAAATATCTTTTTATAAGTCTTAACAAATATTGCGCTATGGTCATGACAGAATGATTTTAATATTCACTCAAGGAAAGAAGGATGAGCTGAACCCTTGTTTCCTAGTATCTGTTTAGGAAGAACTTCATAAAATACTTAAAAAATTACACTACAGACTTGAAAAATATCCATAAGATTCAGACACTAAAGGAACTCTGGTGAAACAAATGTGCTTACAGCTGTTTAGGGGCATATTCACATAAGACAGTTCAAACATTTCAGCATATGCCCTACAGATGACCTATCAATTACTAACAATGTGAGAACGCTGTTCTAAGCCCAGTTTGCGGGTAGCTGTTTAGGAACATGTTCATATAAGACTTAACAAACATTTCATTGCATGTGGGACAGAATATATATAGCATTTGTTCACTGAGAGAAAACTGTGGTGAAACCATCTTACTTGCAGCCATTAAGGATCATCTTCATATTAGTCATTATAACCATTTCAATATTTGCTGTTCTGATTGAATATGAGTTTCCAACAATGAAAGAAACACTGTGCTGAATCCAGCTTGCAAGTAAGTTTTAACTAACACTTCACTACAAGTGTCACAGAATATCTGCAATATTGTTTCACTGAAAGACCTCTGTGGTGAAAGCATCTTGAAGCTATTATTAGGAACATTTGTATTTGAGACATTTCTCACATTTCAGTATATGCCATAATGAATGGGTATCATTTTCCTACAATGAAAGAACACTGTGCTAAATAGAGCTCACAGATAGCTATCTAGGAACGTTTTTACATAAGACTTATCAAACATTTTACAATAGTCGTGACAGACTATACATCACATTCAGTCACTGAAAGAAAACTGTGGAGAAACAATCTTGCTTGTATATATTTAGAAACTTCTTCATGTTCACCATTTCAAGCATTTCCATATAAGACATACTGAATGAATATCACTGTGAGACAATGATATAACGTGCTGAAGCCAGATTGCAGGCAGCTGTTTAGGAACCTTTTCCTAAGAGACTTATCATACATTTCACTACAAAGTATCTGTTACATCCATTCAGTGAAAGAACACTATTGTGAAGCCAGATTGCTGGTAGCTAATTAGGAACATCTTGATATAAGGCTTTTCTAATATTTCAGTTTATGCCAAACAGAATGACTATCATTTTCTTAAAATGAAATAACACTGTGTTGAACTCATCTTGCAGGAAGCCATTTAGGGTTTCTTCATACAAAACACCAAACATGTCACTACTGCTCTGACAGAATCTCTGTAAGATTCCTTCACTGAGGAACACACTCTGGTGAAACCAGATTGCTCATAAGTTTTTAGGAATATCTTTATATAAGGCTATTCAAACACATCATATGCTATACAGAATGATGATCACTTCCATTAAATTAAACAACATTGTGATGCAACCAGCTGGCACATGCTATTTATGAACATTTTGTGTGTGTCTTATCAAACGTTTCTCTGCAGCCACAATGTGATAATTATTACATTCATTCAATGAAATACTGTGTTGAAAAAGCCTGCTTGTGGCTGTTTAGAAACATCTTCATGTAAGTGTTCATGCAAGCCTTATCAAACATTTCCCTACAGGCATGACAGAATATCTATAACATTCAATGTCTGTAAGAACACTGTTGTGAAACCATTTTGCTTGTAGCTACTTAGGGACATCTTCATAAAACTTATCCAGCATTTCACTACGGGTGTGATAGACTATCTATAACATCCATTCACTGAAAGAACATTGTCTGGAAAACACCTAGCAAGTAGCTCTTAAGGAACATCTTCACATATGCCATTTCAAACATTTCAGTATATGCCACAAGGAACGGCTATCACTTTCTTACAATGAAAGAGCATCGTGCTTAATCAAGCCAACAGGTAGCTGTTTAGGGATATTTTCACATAAATCATATCAAACATTTGACTACAGATGTGACAATGTCTATAACATTTGTTATCTGAAAGAAAATTATGCAAAAACCATCTTCTTTTCACTGTTTAGGAACATCTGCACATAGTACACTTCAAATACTTAAGTATATTCCACACAGAGCGACTATCATTTTCACAAAATGAAAGAACACATGCTGAATCCAGTTTATGGGTAGCTGTTTAGGAACATCATATATCAAATATTTCACCACAGATGTGACAATATCTAGAACATTCATTCACTGAAAGAACACTGTGAAGAAACCATCTTGCTTGTTAGCTGTTTAAGAATATAAATAAAAGGCTCTTCAAACATATCACTTTATGCCATACAGAATGGCTATCATCTCCATAGCCAGAAAAGAATACTGTGATGAACCCAGCTTGCAAGTAATTGTTTATTAATATTTTGCTCAAGTCTTATCAGACATTTGCCTACAGTCATGACAGGATATCGTTAATGTCTATTCAATGTAATAACACTATATTTAAAAGAATTTCCTTGTAGCTGTTTAGAAACATCTTCATGTAAGACTTATTAAACATTCCTTTGCAGGAATGACAGAATCTCTAAACATTCACTCATTGAATGAACACAGGGATGAAAGCAGTTTTCTTGTAACTGTTGAGGAACATCTTCATAAAAAGCTTTTCAAGCATTTCAGTATATGGCATACAGCATGGCCATACCCTTCTTACAAGGAAAGAAGGTTGTGTTTAATAGCTTTCAGGTAGATTATTAGGAGCATTTTTATGTAAGACCTATTGAACTTTTAACTACAGGCATGACAGAATATCTATTACATCCATTCAATGAAAGAACACTATGGTGAAAGTGGCTTGGTTTGACTGTTAAGGAAGATCTTCATTTAAGTCCTTTTCAGCATTTCTGTATATGCCATACTAAACGGCTGTCACTATCTTATGATGAAATTATTCTGTCCTGAACACGTCTTGTTGGATTCTATTTAGGAACATCTTCATATAAGACCTCTCTAACATTTAAGCATATGCCATACAGAAGGGCTCTCACTTACTTACAGTTAAAGGACACTGTGCTAAACCCGGCTTGCTGGCGGCTGTTTGAAACCTCTTCATATAAGACTTATTAAACATTTCACTACAGGCATGACAGACTAGCTATAACACTCGTTCACTGAAAGAACACTGTGGTGAAGCCAGATTACTTCTGGCGCCTTGGGAATGTCTTCGTATAAGGCTCTTCAAACACTTCATTATGCCTACAGAATGGCTATCGCTTCCATATCCAGAAAGAACGTTCTGATGAAACCAGTGGCTCTTTATGAGCATTTCATTTATGTCTTATCAAACGTTTCTCTACAGCCGCAACATGATATCCATAACATTCATTCAAGGAAGCCACACTATGTTGAAAAAGCTTGCTTGTAGCTGTTCAGGAACACTCTCACCTAAGACATCAAATAGTTCTCTTGAGGCATGACAGAATACGTATAACATTCATTTTCTGAATGAACACTGTGGTGAAAACACCTTGCTTGCAGCTGTTTAGGGGAATCTTCAAATAAGTCCTATCAAACATTTCACTACGGGCATGATGGAATATCTATAACATTCACTCATTGAAAGAATGCTGTGGTGAAACCAACTTCCTTGTAGCTTTTAAGGAACATCTTCATGTAAGTCTTTTCTAGCATTTCAGTATGAGCCATAGAGAACAGCTATACTTTCTTAAAATGAAAAAACATTGTACCTAACTCAGCTTTCAGGTAGACTTATAGTAACATTTTCATGTAAGATTTATTGAAAATTTCACAACATGTGCGACAGAATATCTATTACATTAATTCAATGAAAGATCACTATTGTGAAACCAGCTTGCTTGTATCTCTTTAGAAATACACTCATATAAGTCTTTTCTGACATTTCAGTGTATGCCATACAAAGTAACTATCACCTTATTACAATGAAAAGTCAGTGTGCTGATCCCAGCTTGCAGGTAGCTGTAGGAACCTTTTCATATATGATATAGAACATTTCACTACAGCTATAGGAGACTATATATAAAGTTTATTAAATGAAAGAACACTGTGGTGTAACCAGATTGCTTGTAGCTATTTAGGAGTATCTTCATACAAGTCTTTTCAAACATTTCAGTGTATTCCATCCAGAATGGTTATCACTTCCATAAAATGAAAGAACGATGTTAAGAACCCAGCTGGAAAGTTGTCTTTTAGAAATATCTTTTTATAAGTCTTAACAAATATTGCGCTATGGTCATGACAGAATGATTTTAATATTCACTCAAGGAAAGAAGGATGAGCTGAACCCTTGTTTCCTAGTATCTGTTTAGGAAGAACTTCATAAAATACTTAAAAAATTACACTACAGACTTGAAAAATATCCATAAGATTCAGACACTAAAGGAACTCTGGTGAAACAAATGTGCTTACAGCTGTTTAGGGGCATATTCACATAAGACAGTTCAAACATTTCAGCATATGCCCTACAGATGACCTATCAATTACTAACAATGTGAGAACGCTGTTCTAAGCCCAGTTTGCGGGTAGCTGTTTAGGAACATGTTCATATAAGACTTAACAAACATTTCATTGCATGTGGGACAGAATATATATAGCATTTGTTCACTGAGAGAAAACTGTGGTGAAACCATCTTACTTGCAGCCATTAAGGATCATCTTCATATTAGTCATTATAACCATTTCAATATTTGCTGTTCTGATTGAATATGAGTTTCCAACAATGAAAGAAACACTGTGCTGAATCCAGCTTGCAAGTAAGTTTTAACTAACACTTCACTACAAGTGTCACAGAATATCTGCAATATTGTTTCACTGAAAGACCTCTGTGGTGAAAGCATCTTGAAGCTATTATTAGGAACATTTGTATTTGAGACATTTCTCACATTTCAGTATATGCCATAATGAATGGGTATCATTTTCCTACAATGAAAGAACACTGTGCTAAATAGAGCTCACAGATAGCTATCTAGGAACGTTTTTACATAAGACTTATCAAACATTTTACAATAGTCGTGACAGACTATACATCACATTCAGTCACTGAAAGAAAACTGTGGAGAAACAATCTTGCTTGTATATATTTAGAAACTTCTTCATGTTCACCATTTCAAGCATTTCCATATAAGACATACTGAATGAATATCACTGTGAGACAATGATATAACGTGCTGAAGCCAGATTGCAGGCAGCTGTTTAGGAACCTTTTCCTAAGAGACTTATCATACATTTCACTACAAAGTATCTGTTACATCCATTCAGTGAAAGAACACTATTGTGAAGCCAGATTGCTGGTAGCTAATTAGGAACATCTTGATATAAGGCTTTTCTAATATTTCAGTTTATGCCAAACAGAATGACTATCATTTTCTTAAAATGAAATAACACTGTGTTGAACTCATCTTGCAGGAAGCCATTTAGGGTTTCTTCATACAAAACACCAAACATGTCACTACTGCTCTGACAGAATCTCTGTAAGATTCCTTCACTGAGGAACACACTCTGGTGAAACCAGATTGCTCATAAGTTTTTAGGAATATCTTTATATAAGGCTATTCAAACACATCATATGCTATACAGAATGATGATCACTTCCATTAAATTAAACAACATTGTGATGCAACCAGCTGGCACATGCTATTTATGAACATTTTGTGTGTGTCTTATCAAACGTTTCTCTGCAGCCACAATGTGATAATTATTACATTCATTCAATGAAATACTGTGTTGAAAAAGCCTGCTTGTGGCTGTTTAGAAACATCTTCATGTAAGTGTTCATGCAAGCCTTATCAAACATTTCCCTACAGGCATGACAGAATATCTATAACATTCAATGTCTGTAAGAACACTGTTGTGAAACCATTTTGCTTGTAGCTACTTAGGGACATCTTCATAAAACTTATCCAGCATTTCACTACGGGTGTGATAGACTATCTATAACATCCATTCACTGAAAGAACATTGTCTGGAAAACACCTAGCAAGTAGCTCTTAAGGAACATCTTCACATATGCCATTTCAAACATTTCAGTATATGCCACAAGGAACGGCTATCACTTTCTTACAATGAAAGAGCATCGTGCTTAATCAAGCCAACAGGTAGCTGTTTAGGGATATTTTCACATAAATCATATCAAACATTTGACTACAGATGTGACAATGTCTATAACATTTGTTATCTGAAAGAAAATTATGCAAAAACCATCTTCTTTTCACTGTTTAGGAACATCTGCACATAGTACACTTCAAATACTTAAGTATATTCCACACAGAGCGACTATCATTTTCACAAAATGAAAGAACACATGCTGAATCCAGTTTATGGGTAGCTGTTTAGGAACATCATATATCAAATATTTCACCACAGATGTGACAATATCTAGAACATTCATTCACTGAAAGAACACTGTGAAGAAACCATCTTGCTTGTTAGCTGTTTAAGAATATAAATAAAAGGCTCTTCAAACATATCACTTTATGCCATACAGAATGGCTATCATCTCCATAGCCAGAAAAGAATACTGTGATGAACCCAGCTTGCAAGTAATTGTTTATTAATATTTTGCTCAAGTCTTATCAGACATTTGCCTACAGTCATGACAGGATATCTTTAATGTCTATTCAATGTAATAACACTATATTTAAAAGAATTTCCTTGTAGCTGTTTAGAAACATCTTCATGTAAGACTTATTAAACATTCCTTTGCAGGAATGACAGAATCTCTAAACATTCACTCATTGAATGAACACAGGGATGAAAGCAGTTTTCTTGTAACTGTTGAGGAACATCTTCATAAAAAGCTTTTCAAGCATTTCAGTATATGGCATACAGCATGGCCATACCCTTCTTACAAGGAAAGAAGGTTGTGTTTAATAGCTTTCAGGTAGATTATTAGGAGCATTTTTATGTAAGACCTATTGAACTTTTAACTACAGGCATGACAGAATATCTATTACATCCATTCAATGAAAGAACACTATGGTGAAAGTGGCTTGGTTTGACTGTTAAGGAAGATCTTCATTTAAGTCCTTTTCAGCATTTCTGTATATGCCATACTAAACGGCTGTCACTATCTTATGATGAAATTATTCTGTCCTGAACACGTCTTGTTGGATTCTATTTAGGAACATCTTCATATAAGACCTCTCTAACATTTAAGCATATGCCATACAGAAGGGCTCTCACTTACTTACAGTTAAAGGACACTGTGCTAAACCCGGCTTGCTGGCGGCTGTTTGAAACCTCTTCATATAAGACTTATTAAACATTTCACTACAGGCATGACAGACTAGCTATAACACTCGTTCACTGAAAGAACACTGTGGTGAAGCCAGATTACTTCTGGCGCCTTGGGAATGTCTTCGTATAAGGCTCTTCAAACACTTCATTATGCCTACAGAATGGCTATCGCTTCCATATCCAGAAAGAACGTTCTGATGAAACCAGTGGCTCTTTATGAGCATTTCATTTATGTCTTATCAAACGTTTCTCTACAGCCGCAACATGATATCCATAACATTCATTCAAGGAAGCCACACTATGTTGAAAAAGCTTGCTTGTAGCTGTTCAGGAACACTCTCACCTAAGACATCAAATAGTTCTCTTGAGGCATGACAGAATACGTATAACATTCATTTTCTGAATGAACACTGTGGTGAAAACACCTTGCTTGCAGCTGTTTAGGGGAATCTTCAAATAAGTCCTATCAAACATTTCACTACGGGCATGATGGAATATCTATAACATTCACTCATTGAAAGAATGCTGTGGTGAAACCAACTTCCTTGTAGCTTTTAAGGAACATCTTCATGTAAGTCTTTTCTAGCATTTCAGTATGAGCCATAGAGAACAGCTATACTTTCTTAAAATGAAAAAACATTGTACCTAACTCAGCTTTCAGGTAGACTTATAGTAACATTTTCATGTAAGATTTATTGAAAATTTCACAACATGTGCGACAGAATATCTATTACATTAATTCAATGAAAGATCACTATTGTGAAACCAGCTTGCTTGTATCTCTTTAGAAATACACTCATATAAGTCTTTTCTGACATTTCAGTGTATGCCATACAAAGTAACTATCACCTTATTACAATGAAAAGTCAGTGTGCTGATCCCAGCTTGCAGGTAGCTGTAGGAACCTTTTCATATATGATATAAAACATTTCACTACAGCTATAGGAGACTATATATAAAGTTTATTAAATGAAAGAACACTGTGGTGTAACCAGATTGCTTGTAGCTATTTAGGAGTATCTTCATACAAGTCTTTTCAAACATTTCAGTGTATTCCATCCAGAATGGTTATCACTTCCATAAAATGAAAGAACGATGTTAAGAACCCAGCTGGAAAGTTGTCTTTTAGAAATATCTTTTTATAAGTCTTAACAAATATTGCGCTATGGTCATGACAGAATGATTTTAATATTCACTCAAGGAAAGAAGGATGAGCTGAACCCTTGTTTCCTAGTATCTGTTTAGGAAGAACTTCATAAAATACTTAAAAAATTACACTACAGACTTGAAAAATATCCATAAGATTCAGACACTAAAGGAACTCTGGTGAAACAAATGTGCTTACAGCTGTTTAGGGGCATATTCACATAAGACAGTTCAAACATTTCAGCATATGCCCTACAGATGACCTATCAATTACTAACAATGTGAGAACGCTGTTCTAAGCCCAGTTTGCGGGTAGCTGTTTAGGAACATGTTCATATAAGACTTAACAAACATTTCATTGCATGTGGGACAGAATATATATAGCATTTGTTCACTGAGAGAAAACTGTGGTGAAACCATCTTACTTGCAGCCATTAAGGATCATCTTCATATTAGTCATTATAACCATTTCAATATTTGCTGTTCTGATTGAATATGAGTTTCCAACAATGAAAGAAACACTGTGCTGAATCCAGCTTGCAAGTAAGTTTTAACTAACACTTCACTACAAGTGTCACAGAATATCTGCAATATTGTTTCACTGAAAGACCTCTGTGGTGAAAGCATCTTGAAGCTATTATTAGGAACATTTGTATTTGAGACATTTCTCACATTTCAGTATATGCCATAATGAATGGGTATCATTTTCCTACAATGAAAGAACACTGTGCTAAATAGAGCTCACAGATAGCTATCTAGGAACGTTTTTACATAAGACTTATCAAACATTTTACAATAGTCGTGACAGACTATACATCACATTCAGTCACTGAAAGAAAACTGTGGAGAAACAATCTTGCTTGTATATATTTAGAAACTTCTTCATGTTCACCATTTCAAGCATTTCCATATAAGACATACTGAATGAATATCACTTTGAGACAATGATATAACGTGCTGAAGCCAGATTGCAGGCAGCTGTTTAGGAACCTTTTCCTAAGAGACTTATCATACATTTCACTACAAAGTATCTGTTACATCCATTCAGTGAAAGAACACTATTGTGAAGCCAGATTGCTGGTAGCTAATTAGGAACATCTTGATATAAGGCTTTTCTAATATTTCAGTTTATGCCAAACAGAATGACTATCATTTTCTTAAAATGAAATAACACTGTGTTGAACTCATCTTGCAGGAAGCCATTTAGGGTTTCTTCATACAAAACACCAAACATGTCACTACTGCTCTGACAGAATCTCTGTAAGATTCCTTCACTGAGGAACACACTCTGGTGAAACCAGATTGCTCATAAGTTTTTAGGAATATCTTTATATAAGGCTATTCAAACACATCATATGCTATACAGAATGATGATCACTTCCATTAAATTAAACAACATTGTGATGCAACCAGCTGGCACATGCTATTTATGAACATTTTGTGTGTGTCTTATCAAACGTTTCTCTGCAGCCACAATGTGATAATTATTACATTCATTCAATGAAATACTGTGTTGAAAAAGCCTGCTTGTGGCTGTTTAGAAACATCTTCATGTAAGTGTTCATGCAAGCCTTATCAAACATTTCCCTACAGGCATGACAGAATATCTATAACATTCAATGTCTGTAAGAACACTGTTGTGAAACCATTTTGCTTGTAGCTACTTAGGGACATCTTCATAAAACTTATCCAGCATTTCACTACGGGTGTGATAGACTATCTATAACATCCATTCACTGAAAGAACATTGTCTGGAAAACACCTAGCAAGTAGCTCTTAAGGAACATCTTCACATATGCCATTTCAAACATTTCAGTATATGCCACAAGGAACGGCTATCACTTTCTTACAATGAAAGAGCATCGTGCTTAATCAAGCCAACAGGTAGCTGTTTAGGGATATTTTCACATAAATCATATCAAACATTTGACTACAGATGTGACAATGTCTATAACATTTGTTATCTGAAAGAAAATTATGCAAAAACCATCTTCTTTTCACTGTTTAGGAACATCTGCACATAGTACACTTCAAATACTTAAGTATATTCCACACAGAGCGACTATCATTTTCACAAAATGAAAGAACACATGCTGAATCCAGTTTATGGGTAGCTGTTTAGGAACATCATATATCAAATATTTCACCACAGATGTGACAATATCTAGAACATTCATTCACTGAAAGAACACTGTGAAGAAACCATCTTGCTTGTTAGCTGTTTAAGAATATAAATAAAAGGCTCTTCAAACATATCACTTTATGCCATACAGAATGGCTATCATCTCCATAGCCAGAAAAGAATACTGTGATGAACCCAGCTTGCAAGTAATTGTTTATTAATATTTTGCTCAAGTCTTATCAGACATTTGCCTACAGTCATGACAGGATATCTTTAATGTCTATTCAATGTAATAACACTATATTTAAAAGAATTTCCTTGTAGCTGTTTAGAAACATCTTCATGTAAGACTTATTAAACATTCCTTTGCAGGAATGACAGAATCTCTAAACATTCACTCATTGAATGAACACAGGGATGAAAGCAGTTTTCTTGTAACTGTTGAGGAACATCTTCATAAAAAGCTTTTCAAGCATTTCAGTATATGGCATACAGCATGGCCATACCCTTCTTACAAGGAAAGAAGGTTGTGTTTAATAGCTTTCAGGTAGATTATTAGGAGCATTTTTATGTAAGACCTATTGAACTTTTAACTACAGGCATGACAGAATATCTATTACATCCATTCAATGAAAGAACACTATGGTGAAAGTGGCTTGGTTTGACTGTTAAGGAAGATCTTCATTTAAGTCCTTTTCAGCATTTCTGTATATGCCATACTAAACGGCTGTCACTATCTTATGATGAAATTATTCTGTCCTGAACACGTCTTGTTGGATTCTATTTAGGAACATCTTCATATAAGACCTCTCTAACATTTAAGCATATGCCATACAGAAGGGCTCTCACTTACTTACAGTTAAAGGACACTGTGCTAAACCCGGCTTGCTGGCGGCTGTTTGAAACCTCTTCATATAAGACTTATTAAACATTTCACTACAGGCATGACAGACTAGCTATAACACTCGTTCACTGAAAGAACACTGTGGTGAAGCCAGATTACTTCTGGCGCCTTGGGAATGTCTTCGTATAAGGCTCTTCAAACACTTCATTATGCCTACAGAATGGCTATCGCTTCCATATCCAGAAAGAACGTTCTGATGAAACCAGTGGCTCTTTATGAGCATTTCATTTATGTCTTATCAAACGTTTCTCTACAGCCGCAACATGATATCCATAACATTCATTCAAGGAAGCCACACTATGTTGAAAAAGCTTGCTTGTAGCTGTTCAGGAACACTCTCACCTAAGACATCAAATAGTTCTCTTGAGGCATGACAGAATACGTATAACATTCATTTTCTGAATGAACACTGTGGTGAAAACACCTTGCTTGCAGCTGTTTAGGGGAATCTTCAAATAAGTCCTATCAAACATTTCACTACGGGCATGATGGAATATCTATAACATTCACTCATTGAAAGAATGCTGTGGTGAAACCAACTTCCTTGTAGCTTTTAAGGAACATCTTCATGTAAGTCTTTTCTAGCATTTCAGTATGAGCCATAGAGAACAGCTATACTTTCTTAAAATGAAAAAACATTGTACCTAACTCAGCTTTCAGGTAGACTTATAGTAACATTTTCATGTAAGATTTATTGAAAATTTCACAACATGTGCGACAGAATATCTATTACATTAATTCAATGAAAGATCACTATTGTGAAACCAGCTTGCTTGTATCTCTTTAGAAATACACTCATATAAGTCTTTTCTGACATTTCAGTGTATGCCATACAAAGTAACTATCACCTTATTACAATGAAAAGTCAGTGTGCTGATCCCAGCTTGCAGGTAGCTGTAGGAACCTTTTCATATATGATATAAAACATTTCACTACAGCTATAGGAGACTATATATAAAGTTTATTAAATGAAAGAACACTGTGGTGTAACCAGATTGCTTGTAGCTATTTAGGAGTATCTTCATACAAGTCTTTTCAAACATTTCAGTGTATTCCATCCAGAATGGTTATCACTTCCATAAAATGAAAGAACGATGTTAAGAACCCAGCTGGAAAGTTGTCTTTTAGAAATATCTTTTTATAAGTCTTAACAAATATTGCGCTATGGTCATGACAGAATGATTTTAATATTCACTCAAGGAAAGAAGGATGAGCTGAACCCTTGTTTCCTAGTATCTGTTTAGGAAGAACTTCATAAAATACTTAAAAAATTACACTACAGACTTGAAAAATATCCATAAGATTCAGACACTAAAGGAACTCTGGTGAAACAAATGTGCTTACAGCTGTTTAGGGGCATATTCACATAAGACAGTTCAAACATTTCAGCATATGCCCTACAGATGACCTATCAATTACTAACAATGTGAGAACGCTGTTCTAAGCCCAGTTTGCGGGTAGCTGTTTAGGAACATGTTCATATAAGACTTAACAAACATTTCATTGCATGTGGGACAGAATATATATAGCATTTGTTCACTGAGAGAAAACTGTGGTGAAACCATCTTACTTGCAGCCATTAAGGATCATCTTCATATTAGTCATTATAACCATTTCAATATTTGCTGTTCTGATTGAATATGAGTTTCCAACAATGAAAGAAACACTGTGCTGAATCCAGCTTGCAAGTAAGTTTTAACTAACACTTCACTACAAGTGTCACAGAATATCTGCAATATTGTTTCACTGAAAGACCTCTGTGGTGAAAGCATCTTGAAGCTATTATTAGGAACATTTGTATTTGAGACATTTCTCACATTTCAGTATATGCCATAATGAATGGGTATCATTTTCCTACAATGAAAGAACACTGTGCTAAATAGAGCTCACAGATAGCTATCTAGGAACGTTTTTACATAAGACTTATCAAACATTTTACAATAGTCGTGACAGACTATACATCACATTCAGTCACTGAAAGAAAACTGTGGAGAAACAATCTTGCTTGTATATATTTAGAAACTTCTTCATGTTCACCATTTCAAGCATTTCCATATAAGACATACTGAATGAATATCACTTTGAGACAATGATATAACGTGCTGAAGCCAGATTGCAGGCAGCTGTTTAGGAACCTTTTCCTAAGAGACTTATCATACATTTCACTACAAAGTATCTGTTACATCCATTCAGTGAAAGAACACTATTGTGAAGCCAGATTGCTGGTAGCTAATTAGGAACATCTTGATATAAGGCTTTTCTAATATTTCAGTTTATGCCAAACAGAATGACTATCATTTTCTTAAAATGAAATAACACTGTGTTGAACTCATCTTGCAGGAAGCCATTTAGGGTTTCTTCATACAAAACACCAAACATGTCACTACTGCTCTGACAGAATCTCTGTAAGATTCCTTCACTGAGGAACACACTCTGGTGAAACCAGATTGCTCATAAGTTTTTAGGAATATCTTTATATAAGGCTATTCAAACACATCATATGCTATACAGAATGATGATCACTTCCATTAAATTAAACAACATTGTGATGCAACCAGCTGGCACATGCTATTTATGAACATTTTGTGTGTGTCTTATCAAACGTTTCTCTGCAGCCACAATGTGATAATTATTACATTCATTCAATGAAATACTGTGTTGAAAAAGCCTGCTTGTGGCTGTTTAGAAACATCTTCATGTAAGTGTTCATGCAAGCCTTATCAAACATTTCCCTACAGGCATGACAGAATATCTATAACATTCAATGTCTGTAAGAACACTGTTGTGAAACCATTTTGCTTGTAGCTA
The DNA here is from genome assembly GCF_041296235.1 of Equus asinus. Lineage (NCBI taxonomy): Eukaryota > Metazoa > Chordata > Mammalia > Perissodactyla > Equidae > Equus > Equus asinus. The sequence continues at coordinate 6,195,445 of NC_091810.1, forward strand.
CTTAGGGACATCTTCATAAAACTTATCCAGCATTTCACTACGGGTGTGATAGACTATCTATAACATCCATTCACTGAAAGAACATTGTCTGGAAAACACCTAGCAAGTAGCTCTTAAGGAACATCTTCACATATGCCATTTCAAACATTTCAGTATATGCCACAAGGAACGGCTATCACTTTCTTACAATGAAAGAGCATCGTGCTTAATCAAGCCAACAGGTAGCTGTTTAGGGATATTTTCACATAAATCATATCAAACATTTGACTACAGATGTGACAATGTCTATAACATTTGTTATCTGAAAGAAAATTATGCAAAAACCATCTTCTTTTCACTGTTTAGGAACATCTGCACATAGTACACTTCAAATACTTAAGTATATTCCACACAGAGCGACTATCATTTTCACAAAATGAAAGAACACATGCTGAATCCAGTTTATGGGTAGCTGTTTAGGAACATCATATATCAAATATTTCACCACAGATGTGACAATATCTAGAACATTCATTCACTGAAAGAACACTGTGAAGAAACCATCTTGCTTGTTAGCTGTTTAAGAATATAAATAAAAGGCTCTTCAAACATATCACTTTATGCCATACAGAATGGCTATCATCTCCATAGCCAGAAAAGAATACTGTGATGAACCCAGCTTGCAAGTAATTGTTTATTAATATTTTGCTCAAGTCTTATCAGACATTTGCCTACAGTCATGACAGGATATCTTTAATGTCTATTCAATGTAATAACACTATATTTAAAAGAATTTCCTTGTAGCTGTTTAGAAACATCTTCATGTAAGACTTATTAAACATTCCTTTGCAGGAATGACAGAATCTCTAAACATTCACTCATTGAATGAACACAGGGATGAAAGCAGTTTTCTTGTAACTGTTGAGGAACATCTTCATAAAAAGCTTTTCAAGCATTTCAGTATATGGCATACAGCATGGCCATACCCTTCTTACAAGGAAAGAAGGTTGTGTTTAATAGCTTTCAGGTAGATTATTAGGAGCATTTTTATGTAAGACCTATTGAACTTTTAACTACAGGCATGACAGAATATCTATTACATCCATTCAATGAAAGAACACTATGGTGAAAGTGGCTTGGTTTGACTGTTAAGGAAGATCTTCATTTAAGTCCTTTTCAGCATTTCTGTATATGCCATACTAAACGGCTGTCACTATCTTATGATGAAATTATTCTGTCCTGAACACGTCTTGTTGGATTCTATTTAGGAACATCTTCATATAAGACCTCTCTAACATTTAAGCATATGCCATACAGAAGGGCTCTCACTTACTTACAGTTAAAGGACACTGTGCTAAACCCGGCTTGCTGGCGGCTGTTTGAAACCTCTTCATATAAGACTTATTAAACATTTCACTACAGGCATGACAGACTAGCTATAACACTCGTTCACTGAAAGAACACTGTGGTGAAGCCAGATTACTTCTGGCGCCTTGGGAATGTCTTCGTATAAGGCTCTTCAAACACTTCATTATGCCTACAGAATGGCTATCGCTTCCATATCCAGAAAGAACGTTCTGATGAAACCAGTGGCTCTTTATGAGCATTTCATTTATGTCTTATCAAACGTTTCTCTACAGCCGCAACATGATATCCATAACATTCATTCAAGGAAGCCACACTATGTTGAAAAAGCTTGCTTGTAGCTGTTCAGGAACACTCTCACCTAAGACATCAAATAGTTCTCTTGAGGCATGACAGAATACGTATAACATTCATTTTCTGAATGAACACTGTGGTGAAAACACCTTGCTTGCAGCTGTTTAGGGGAATCTTCAAATAAGTCCTATCAAACATTTCACTACGGGCATGATGGAATATCTATAACATTCACTCATTGAAAGAATGCTGTGGTGAAACCAACTTCCTTGTAGCTTTTAAGGAACATCTTCATGTAAGTCTTTTCTAGCATTTCAGTATGAGCCATAGAGAACAGCTATACTTTCTTAAAATGAAAAAACATTGTACCTAACTCAGCTTTCAGGTAGACTTATAGTAACATTTTCATGTAAGATTTATTGAAAATTTCACAACATGTGCGACAGAATATCTATTACATTAATTCAATGAAAGATCACTATTGTGAAACCAGCTTGCTTGTATCTCTTTAGAAATACACTCATATAAGTCTTTTCTGACATTTCAGTGTATGCCATACAAAGTAACTATCACCTTATTACAATGAAAAGTCAGTGTGCTGATCCCAGCTTGCAGGTAGCTGTAGGAACCTTTTCATATATGATATAAAACATTTCACTACAGCTATAGGAGACTATATATAAAGTTTATTAAATGAAAGAACACTGTGGTGTAACCAGATTGCTTGTAGCTATTTAGGAGTATCTTCATACAAGTCTTTTCAAACATTTCAGTGTATTCCATCCAGAATGGTTATCACTTCCATAAAATGAAAGAACGATGTTAAGAACCCAGCTGGAAAGTTGTCTTTTAGAAATATCTTTTTATAAGTCTTAACAAATATTGCGCTATGGTCATGACAGAATGATTTTAATATTCACTCAAGGAAAGAAGGATGAGCTGAACCCTTGTTTCCTAGTATCTGTTTAGGAAGAACTTCATAAAATACTTAAAAAATTACACTACAGACTTGAAAAATATCCATAAGATTCAGACACTAAAGGAACTCTGGTGAAACAAATGTGCTTACAGCTGTTTAGGGGCATATTCACATAAGACAGTTCAAACATTTCAGCATATGCCCTACAGATGACCTATCAATTACTAACAATGTGAGAACGCTGTTCTAAGCCCAGTTTGCGGGTAGCTGTTTAGGAACATGTTCATATAAGACTTAACAAACATTTCATTGCATGTGGGACAGAATATATATAGCATTTGTTCACTGAGAGAAAACTGTGGTGAAACCATCTTACTTGCAGCCATTAAGGATCATCTTCATATTAGTCATTATAACCATTTCAATATTTGCTGTTCTGATTGAATATGAGTTTCCAACAATGAAAGAAACACTGTGCTGAATCCAGCTTGCAAGTAAGTTTTAACTAACACTTCACTACAAGTGTCACAGAATATCTGCAATATTGTTTCACTGAAAGACCTCTGTGGTGAAAGCATCTTGAAGCTATTATTAGGAACATTTGTATTTGAGACATTTCTCACATTTCAGTATATGCCATAATGAATGGGTATCATTTTCCTACAATGAAAGAACACTGTGCTAAATAGAGCTCACAGATAGCTATCTAGGAACGTTTTTACATAAGACTTATCAAACATTTTACAATAGTCGTGACAGACTATACATCACATTCAGTCACTGAAAGAAAACTGTGGAGAAACAATCTTGCTTGTATATATTTAGAAACTTCTTCATGTTCACCATTTCAAGCATTTCCATATAAGACATACTGAATGAATATCACTTTGAGACAATGATATAACGTGCTGAAGCCAGATTGCAGGCAGCTGTTTAGGAACCTTTTCCTAAGAGACTTATCATACATTTCACTACAAAGTATCTGTTACATCCATTCAGTGAAAGAACACTATTGTGAAGCCAGATTGCTGGTAGCTAATTAGGAACATCTTGATATAAGGCTTTTCTAATATTTCAGTTTATGCCAAACAGAATGACTATCATTTTCTTAAAATGAAATAACACTGTGTTGAACTCATCTTGCAGGAAGCCATTTAGGGTTTCTTCATACAAAACACCAAACATGTCACTACTGCTCTGACAGAATCTCTGTAAGATTCCTTCACTGAGGAACACACTCTGGTGAAACCAGATTGCTCATAAGTTTTTAGGAATATCTTTATATAAGGCTATTCAAACACATCATATGCTATACAGAATGATGATCACTTCCATTAAATTAAACAACATTGTGATGCAACCAGCTGGCACATGCTATTTATGAACATTTTGTGTGTGTCTTATCAAACGTTTCTCTGCAGCCACAATGTGATAATTATTACATTCATTCAATGAAATACTGTGTTGAAAAAGCCTGCTTGTGGCTGTTTAGAAACATCTTCATGTAAGTGTTCATGCAAGCCTTATCAAACATTTCCCTACAGGCATGACAGAATATCTATAACATTCAATGTCTGTAAGAACACTGTTGTGAAACCATTTTGCTTGTAGCTACTTAGGGACATCTTCATAAAACTTATCCAGCATTTCACTACGGGTGTGATAGACTATCTATAACATCCATTCACTGAAAGAACATTGTCTGGAAAACACCTAGCAAGTAGCTCTTAAGGAACATCTTCACATATGCCATTTCAAACATTTCAGTATATGCCACAAGGAACGGCTATCACTTTCTTACAATGAAAGAGCATCGTGCTTAATCAAGCCAACAGGTAGCTGTTTAGGGATATTTTCACATAAATCATATCAAACATTTGACTACAGATGTGACAATGTCTATAACATTTGTTATCTGAAAGAAAATTATGCAAAAACCATCTTCTTTTCACTGTTTAGGAACATCTGCACATAGTACACTTCAAATACTTAAGTATATTCCACACAGAGCGACTATCATTTTCACAAAATGAAAGAACACATGCTGAATCCAGTTTATGGGTAGCTGTTTAGGAACATCATATATCAAATATTTCACCACAGATGTGACAATATCTAGAACATTCATTCACTGAAAGAACACTGTGAAGAAACCATCTTGCTTGTTAGCTGTTTAAGAATATAAATAAAAGGCTCTTCAAACATATCACTTTATGCCATACAGAATGGCTATCATCTCCATAGCCAGAAAAGAATACTGTGATGAACCCAGCTTGCAAGTAATTGTTTATTAATATTTTGCTCAAGTCTTATCAGACATTTGCCTACAGTCATGACAGGATATCTTTAATGTCTATTCAATGTAGTAACACTATATTTAAAAGAATTTCCTTGTAGCTGTTTAGAAACATCTTCATGTAAGACTTATTAAACATTCCTTTGCAGGAATGACAGAATCTCTAAACATTCACTCATTGAATGAACACAGGGATGAAAGCAGTTTTCTTGTAACTGTTGAGGAACATCTTCATAAAAAGCTTTTCAAGCATTTCAGTATATGGCATACAGCATGGCCATACCCTTCTTACAAGGAAAGAAGGTTGTGTTTAATAGCTTTCAGGTAGATTATTAGGAGCATTTTTATGTAAGACCTATTGAACTTTTAACTACAGGCATGACAGAATATCTATTACATCCATTCAATGAAAGAACACTATGGTGAAAGTGGCTTGGTTTGACTGTTAAGGAAGATCTTCATTTAAGTCCTTTTCAGCATTTCTGTATATGCCATACTAAACGGCTGTCACTATCTTATGATGAAATTATTCTGTCCTGAACACGTCTTGTTGGATTCTATTTAGGAACATCTTCATATAAGACCTCTCTAACATTTAAGCATATGCCATACAGAAGGGCTCTCACTTACTTACAGTTAAAGGACACTGTGCTAAACCCGGCTTGCTGGCGGCTGTTTGAAACCTCTTCATATAAGACTTATTAAACATTTCACTACAGGCATGACAGACTAGCTATAACACTCGTTCACTGAAAGAACACTGTGGTGAAGCCAGATTACTTCTGGCGCCTTGGGAATGTCTTCGTATAAGGCTCTTCAAACACTTCATTATGCCTACAGAATGGCTATCGCTTCCATATCCAGAAAGAACGTTCTGATGAAACCAGTGGCTCTTTATGAGCATTTCATTTATGTCTTATCAAACGTTTCTCTACAGCCGCAACATGATATCCATAACATTCATTCAAGGAAGCCACACTATGTTGAAAAAGCTTGCTTGTAGCTGTTCAGGAACACTCTCACCTAAGACATCAAATAGTTCTCTTGAGGCATGACAGAATACGTATAACATTCATTTTCTGAATGAACACTGTGGTGAAAACACCTTGCTTGCAGCTGTTTAGGGGAATCTTCAAATAAGTCCTATCAAACATTTCACTACGGGCATGATGGAATATCTATAACATTCACTCATTGAAAGAATGCTGTGGTGAAACCAACTTCCTTGTAGCTTTTAAGGAACATCTTCATGTAAGTCTTTTCTAGCATTTCAGTATGAGCCATAGAGAACAGCTATACTTTCTTAAAATGAAAAAACATTGTACCTAACTCAGCTTTCAGGTAGACTTATAGTAACATTTTCATGTAAGATTTATTGAAAATTTCACAACATGTGCGACAGAATATCTATTACATTAATTCAATGAAAGATCACTATTGTGAAACCAGCTTGCTTGTATCTCTTTAGAAATACACTCATATAAGTCTTTTCTGACATTTCAGTGTATGCCATACAAAGTAACTATCACCTTATTACAATGAAAAGTCAGTGTGCTGATCCCAGCTTGCAGGTAGCTGTAGGAACCTTTTCATATATGATATAAAACATTTCACTACAGCTATAGGAGACTATATATAAAGTTTATTAAATGAAAGAACACTGTGGTGTAACCAGATTGCTTGTAGCTATTTAGGAGTATCTTCATACAAGTCTTTTCAAACATTTCAGTGTATTCCATCCAGAATGGTTATCACTTCCATAAAATGAAAGAACGATGTTAAGAACCCAGCTGGAAAGTTGTCTTTTAGAAATATCTTTTTATAAGTCTTAACAAATATTGCGCTATGGTCATGACAGAATGATTTTAATATTCACTCAAGGAAAGAAGGATGAGCTGAACCCTTGTTTCCTAGTATCTGTTTAGGAAGAACTTCATAAAATACTTAAAAAATTACACTACAGACTTGAAAAATATCCATAAGATTCAGACACTAAAGGAACTCTGGTGAAACAAATGTGCTTACAGCTGTTTAGGGGCATATTCACATAAGACAGTTCAAACATTTCAGCATATGCCCTACAGATGACCTATCAATTACTAACAATGTGAGAACGCTGTTCTAAGCCCAGTTTGCGGGTAGCTGTTTAGGAACATGTTCATATAAGACTTAACAAACATTTCATTGCATGTGGGACAGAATATATATAGCATTTGTTCACTGAGAGAAAACTGTGGTGAAACCATCTTACTTGCAGCCATTAAGGATCATCTTCATATTAGTCATTATAACCATTTCAATATTTGCTGTTCTGATTGAATATGAGTTTCCAACAATGAAAGAAACACTGTGCTGAATCCAGCTTGCAAGTAAGTTTTAACTAACACTTCACTACAAGTGTCACAGAATATCTGCAATATTGTTTCACTGAAAGACCTCTGTGGTGAAAGCATCTTGAAGCTATTATTAGGAACATTTGTATTTGAGACATTTCTCACATTTCAGTATATGCCATAATGAATGGGTATCATTTTCCTACAATGAAAGAACACTGTGCTAAATAGAGCTCACAGATAGCTATCTAGGAACGTTTTTACATAAGACTTATCAAACATTTTACAATAGTCGTGACAGACTATACATCACATTCAGTCACTGAAAGAAAACTGTGGAGAAACAATCTTGCTTGTATATATTTAGAAACTTCTTCATGTTCACCATTTCAAGCATTTCCATATAAGACATACTGAATGAATATCACTTTGAGACAATGATATAACGTGCTGAAGCCAGATTGCAGGCAGCTGTTTAGGAACCTTTTCCTAAGAGACTTATCATACATTTCACTACAAAGTATCTGTTACATCCATTCAGTGAAAGAACACTATTGTGAAGCCAGATTGCTGGTAGCTAATTAGGAACATCTTGATATAAGGCTTTTCTAATATTTCAGTTTATGCCAAACAGAATGACTATCATTTTCTTAAAATGAAATAACACTGTGTTGAACTCATCTTGCAGGAAGCCATTTAGGGTTTCTTCATACAAAACACCAAACATGTCACTACTGCTCTGACAGAATCTCTGTAAGATTCCTTCACTGAGGAACACACTCTGGTGAAACCAGATTGCTCATAAGTTTTTAGGAATATCTTTATATAAGGCTATTCAAACACATCATATGCTATACAGAATGATGATCACTTCCATTAAATTAAACAACATTGTGATGCAACCAGCTGGCACATGCTATTTATGAACATTTTGTGTGTGTCTTATCAAACGTTTCTCTGCAGCCACAATGTGATAATTATTACATTCATTCAATGAAATACTGTGTTGAAAAAGCCTGCTTGTGGCTGTTTAGAAACATCTTCATGTAAGTGTTCATGCAAGCCTTATCAAACATTTCCCTACAGGCATGACAGAATATCTATAACATTCAATGTCTGTAAGAACACTGTTGTGAAACCATTTTGCTTGTAGCTACTTAGGGACATCTTCATAAAACTTATCCAGCATTTCACTACGGGTGTGATAGACTATCTATAACATCCATTCACTGAAAGAACATTGTCTGGAAAACACCTAGCAAGTAGCTCTTAAGGAACATCTTCACATATGCCATTTCAAACATTTCAGTATATGCCACAAGGAACGGCTATCACTTTCTTACAATGAAAGAGCATCGTGCTTAATCAAGCCAACAGGTAGCTGTTTAGGGATATTTTCACATAAATCATATCAAACATTTGACTACAGATGTGACAATGTCTATAACATTTGTTATCTGAAAGAAAATTATGCAAAAACCATCTTCTTTTCACTGTTTAGGAACATCTGCACATAGTACACTTCAAATACTTAAGTATATTCCACACAGAGCGACTATCATTTTCACAAAATGAAAGAACACATGCTGAATCCAGTTTATGGGTAGCTGTTTAGGAACATCATATATCAAATATTTCACCACAGATGTGACAATATCTAGAACATTCATTCACTGAAAGAACACTGTGAAGAAACCATCTTGCTTGTTAGCTGTTTAAGAATATAAATAAAAGGCTCTTCAAACATATCACTTTATGCCATACAGAATGGCTATCATCTCCATAGCCAGAAAAGAATACTGTGATGAACCCAGCTTGCAAGTAATTGTTTATTAATATTTTGCTCAAGTCTTATCAGACATTTGCCTACAGTCATGACAGGATATCTTTAATGTCTATTCAATGTAATAACACTATATTTAAAAGAATTTCCTTGTAGCTGTTTAGAAACATCTTCATGTAAGACTTATTAAACATTCCTTTGCAGGAATGACAGAATCTCTAAACATTCACTCATTGAATGAACACAGGGATGAAAGCAGTTTTCTTGTAACTGCTGAGGAACATCTTCATAAAAAGCTTTTCAAGCATTTCAGTATATGGCATACAGCATGGCCATACCCTTCTTACAAGGAAAGAAGGTTGTGTTTAATAGCTTTCAGGTAGATTATTAGGAGCATTTTTATGTAAGACCTATTGAACTTTTAACTACAGGCATGACAGAATATCTATTACATCCATTCAATGAAAGAACACTATGGTGAAAGTGGCTTGGTTTGACTGTTAAGGAAGATCTTCATTTAAGTCCTTTTCAGCATTTCTGTATATGCCATACTAAACGGCTGTCACTATCTTATGATGAAATTATTCTGTCCTGAACACGTCTTGTTGGATTCTATTTAGGAACATCTTCATATAAGACCTCTCTAACATTTAAGCATATGCCATACAGAAGGGCTCTCACTTACTTACAGTTAAAGGACACTGTGCTAAACCCGGCTTGCTGGCGGCTGTTTGAAACCTCTTCATATAAGACTTATTAAACATTTCACTACAGGCATGACAGACTAGCTATAACACTCGTTCACTGAAAGAACACTGTGGTGAAGCCAGATTACTTCTGGCGCCTTGGGAATGTCTTCGTATAAGGCTCTTCAAACACTTCATTATGCCTACAGAATGGCTATCGCTTCCATATCCAGAAAGAACGTTCTGATGAAACCAGTGGCTCTTTATGAGCATTTCATTTATGTCTTATCAAACGTTTCTCTACAGCCGCAACATGATATCCATAACATTCATTCAAGGAAGCCACACTATGTTGAAAAAGCTTGCTTGTAGCTGTTCAGGAACACTCTCACCTAAGACATCAAATAGTTCTCTTGAGGCATGACAGAATACGTATAACATTCATTTTCTGAATGAACACTGTGGTGAAAACACCTTGCTTGCAGCTGTTTAGGGGAATCTTCAAATAAGTCCTATCAAACATTTCACTACGGGCATGATGGAATATCTATAACATTCACTCATTGAAAGAATGCTGTGGTGAAACCAACTTCCTTGTAGCTTTTAAGGAACATCTTCATGTAAGTCTTTTCTAGCATTTCAGTATGAGCCATAGAGAACAGCTATACTTTCTTAAAATGAAAAAACATTGTACCTAACTCAGCTTTCAGGTAGACTTATAGTAACATTTTCATGTAAGATTTATTGAAAATTTCACAACATGTGCGACAGAATATCTATTACATTAATTCAATGAAAGATCACTATTGTGAAACCAGCTTGCTTGTATCTCTTTAGAAATACACTCATATAAGTCTTTTCTGACATTTCAGTGTATGCCATACAAAGTAACTATCACCTTATTACAATGAAAAGTCAGTGTGCTGATCCCAGCTTGCAGGTAGCTGTAGGAACCTTTTCATATATGATATAAAACATTTCACTACAGCTATAGGAGACTATATATAAAGTTTATTAAATGAAAGAACACTGTGGTGTAACCAGATTGCTTGTAGCTATTTAGGAGTATCTTCATACAAGTCTTTTCAAACATTTCAGGGTATTCCATCCAGAATGGTTATCACTTCCATAAAATGAAAGAACGATGTTAAGAACCCAGCTGGAAAGTTGTCTTTTAGAAATATCTTTTTATAAGTCTTAACAAATATTGCGCTATGGTCATGACAGAATGATTTTAATATTCACTCAAGGAAAGAAGGATGAGCTGAACCCTTGTTTCCTAGTATCTGTTTAGGAAGAACTTCATAAAATACTTAAAAAATTACACTACAGACTTGAAAAATATCCATAAGATTCAGACACTAAAGGAACTCTGGTGAAACAAATGTGCTTACAGCTGTTTAGGGGCATATTCACATAAGACAGTTCAAACATTTCAGCATATGCCCTACAGATGACCTATCAATTACTAACAATGTGAGAACGCTGTTCTAAGCCCAGTTTGCGGGTAGCTGTTTAGGAACATGTTCATATAAGACTTAACAAACATTTCATTGCATGTGGGACAGAATATATATAGCATTTGTTCACTGAGAGAAAACTGTGGTGAAACCATCTTACTTGCAGCCATTAAGGATCATCTTCATATTAGTCATTATAACCATTTCAATATTTGCTGTTCTGATTGAATATGAGTTTCCAACAATGAAAGAAACACTGTGCTGAATCCAGCTTGCAAGTAAGTTTTAACTAACACTTCACTACAAGTGTCACAGAATATCTGCAATATTGTTTCACTGAAAGACCTCTGTGGTGAAAGCATCTTGAAGCTATTATTAGGAACATTTGTATTTGAGACATTTCTCACATTTCAGTATATGCCATAATGAATGGGTATCATTTTCCTACAATGAAAGAACACTGTGCTAAATAGAGCTCACAGATAGCTATCTAGGAACGTTTTTACATAAGACTTATCAAACATTTTACAATAGTCGTGACAGACTATACATCACATTCAGTCACTGAAAGAAAACTGTGGAGAAACAATCTTGCTTGTATATATTTAGAAACTTCTTCATGTTCACCATTTCAAGCATTTCCATATAAGACATACTGAATGAATATCACTTTGAGACAATGATATAACGTGCTGAAGCCAGATTGCAGGCAGCTGTTTAGGAACCTTTTCCTAAGAGACTTATCATACATTTCACTACAAAGTATCTGTTACATCCATTCAGTGAAAGAACACTATTGTGAAGCCAGATTGCTGGTAGCTAATTAGGAACATCTTGATATAAGGCTTTTCTAATATTTCAGTTTATGCCAAACAGAATGACTATCATTTTCTTAAAATGAAATAACACTGTGTTGAACTCATCTTGCAGGAAGCCATTTAGGGTTTCTTCATACAAAACACCAAACATGTCACTACTGCTCTGACAGAATCTCTGTAAGATTCCTTCACTGAGGAACACACTCTGGTGAAACCAGATTGCTCATAAGTTTTTAGGAATATCTTTATATAAGGCTATTCAAACACATCATATGCTATACAGAATGATGATCACTTCCATTAAATTAAACAACATTGTGATGCAACCAGCTGGCACATGCTATTTATGAACATTTTGTGTGTGTCTTATCAAACGTTTCTCTGCAGCCACAATGTGATAATTATTACATTCATTCAATGAAATACTGTGTTGAAAAAGCCTGCTTGTGGCTGTTTAGAAACATCTTCATGTAAGTGTTCATGCAAGCCTTATCAAACATTTCCCTACAGGCATGACAGAATATCTATAACATTCAATGTCTGTAAGAACACTGTTGTGAAACCATTTTGCTTGTAGCTACTTAGGGACATCTTCATAAAACTTATCCAGCATTTCACTACGGGTGTGATAGACTATCTATAACATCCATTCACTGAAAGAACATTGTCTGGAAAACACCTAGCAAGTAGCTCTTAAGGAACATCTTCACATATGCCATTTCAAACATTTCAGTATATGCCACAAGGAACGGCTATCACTTTCTTACAATGAAAGAGCATCGTGCTTAATCAAGCCAACAGGTAGCTGTTTAGGGATATTTTCACATAAATCATATCAAACATTTGACTACAGATGTGACAATGTCTATAACATTTGTTATCTGAAAGAAAATTATGCAAAAACCATCTTCTTTTCACTGTTTAGGAACATCTGCACATAGTACACTTCAAATACTTAAGTATATTCCACACAGAGCGACTATCATTTTCACAAAATGAAAGAACACATGCTGAATCCAGTTTATGGGTAGCTGTTTAGGAACATCATATATCAAATATTTCACCACAGATGTGACAATATCTAGAACATTCATTCACTGAAAGAACACTGTGAAGAAACCATCTTGCTTGTTAGCTGTTTAAGAATATAAATAAAAGGCTCTTCAAACATATCACTTTATGCCATACAGAATGGCTATCATCTCCATAGCCAGAAAAGAATACTGTGATGAACCCAGCTTGCAAGTAATTGTTTATTAATATTTTGCTCAAGTCTTATCAGACATTTGCCTACAGTCATGACAGGATATCTTTAATGTCTATTCAATGTAATAACACTATATTTAAAAGAATTTCCTTGTAGCTGTTTAGAAACATCTTCATGTAAGACTTATTAAACATTCCTTTGCAGGAATGACAGAATCTCTAAACATTCACTCATTGAATGAACACAGGGATGAAAGCAGTTTTCTTGTAACTGCTGAGGAACATCTTCATAAAAAGCTTTTCAAGCATTTCAGTATATGGCATACAGCATGGCCATACCCTTCTTACAAGGAAAGAAGGTTGTGTTTAATAGCTTTCAGGTAGATTATTAGGAGCATTTTTATGTAAGACCTATTGAACTTTTAACTACAGGCATGACAGAATATCTATTACATCCATTCAATGAAAGAACACTATGGTGAAAGTGGCTTGGTTTGACTGTTAAGGAAGATCTTCATTTAAGTCCTTTTCAGCATTTCTGTATATGCCATACTAAACGGCTGTCACTATCTTATGATGAAATTATTCTGTCCTGAACACGTCTTGTTGGATTCTATTTAGGAACATCTTCATATAAGACCTCTCTAACATTTAAGCATATGCCATACAGAAGGGCTCTCACTTACTTACAGTTAAAGGACACTGTGCTAAACCCGGCTTGCTGGCGGCTGTTTGAAACCTCTTCATATAAGACTTATTAAACATTTCACTACAGGCATGACAGACTAGCTATAACACTCGTTCACTGAAAGAACACTGTGGTGAAGCCAGATTACTTCTGGCGCCTTGGGAATGTCTTCGTATAAGGCTCTTCAAACACTTCATTATGCCTACAGAATGGCTATCGCTTCCATATCCAGAAAGAACGTTCTGATGAAACCAGTGGCTCTTTATGAGCATTTCATTTATGTCTTATCAAACGTTTCTCTACAGCCGCAACATGATATCCATAACATTCATTCAAGGAAGCCACACTATGTTGAAAAAGCTTGCTTGTAGCTGTTCAGGAACACTCTCACCTAAGACATCAAATAGTTCTCTTGAGGCATGACAGAATACGTATAACATTCATTTTCTGAATGAACACTGTGGTGAAAACACCTTGCTTGCAGCTGTTTAGGGGAATCTTCAAATAAGTCCTATCAAACATTTCACTACGGGCATGATGGAATATCTATAACATTCACTCATTGAAAGAATGCTGTGGTGAAACCAACTTCCTTGTAGCTTTTAAGGAACATCTTCATGTAAGTCTTTTCTAGCATTTCAGTATGAGCCATAGAGAACAGCTATACTTTCTTAAAATGAAAAAACATTGTACTTAACTCAGCTTTCAGGTAGACTTATAGTAACATTTTCATGTAAGATTTATTGAAAATTTCACAACATGTGCGACAGAATATCTATTACATTAATTCAATGAAAGATCACTATTGTGAAACCAGCTTGCTTGTATCTCTTTAGAAATACACTCATATAAGTCTTTTCTGACATTTCAGTGTATGCCATACAAAGTAACTATCACCTTATTACAATGAAAAGTCAGTGTGCTGATCCCAGCTTGCAGGTAGCTGTAGGAACCTTTTCATATATGATATAAAACATTTCACTACAGCTATAGGAGACTATATATAAAGTTTATTAAATGAAAGAACACTGTGGTGTAACCAGATTGCTTGTAGCTATTTAGGAGTATCTTCATACAAGTCTTTTCAAACATTTCAGTGTATTCCATCCAGAATGGTTATCACTTCCATAAAATGAAAGAACGATGTTAAGAACCCAGCTGGAAAGTTGTCTTTTAGAAATATCTTTTTATAAGTCTTAACAAATATTGCGCTATGGTCATGACAGAATGATTTTAATATTCACTCAAGGAAAGAAGGATGAGCTGAACCCTTGTTTCCTAGTATCTGTTTAGGAAGAACTTCATAAAATACTTAAAAAATTACACTACAGACTTGAAAAATATCCATAAGATTCAGACACTAAAGGAACTCTGGTGAAACAAATGTGCTTACAGCTGTTTAGGGGCATATTCACATAAGACAGTTCAAACATTTCAGCATATGCCCTACAGATGACCTATCAATTACTAACAATGTGAGAACGCTGTTCTAAGCCCAGTTTGCGGGTAGCTGTTTAGGAACATGTTCATATAAGACTTAACAAACATTTCATTGCATGTGGGACAGAATATATATAGCATTTGTTCACTGAGAGAAAACTGTGGTGAAACCATCTTACTTGCAGCCATTAAGGATCATCTTCATATTAGTCATTATAACCATTTCAATATTTGCTGTTCTGATTGAATATGAGTTTCCAACAATGAAAGAAACACTGTGCTGAATCCAGCTTGCAAGTAAGTTTTAACTAACACTTCACTACAAGTGTCACAGAATATCTGCAATATTGTTTCACTGAAAGACCTCTGTGGTGAAAGCATCTTGAAGCTATTATTAGGAACATTTGTATTTGAGACATTTCTCACATTTCAGTATATGCCATAATGAATGGGTATCATTTTCCTACAATGAAAGAACACTGTGCTAAATAGAGCTCACAGATAGCTATCTAGGAACGTTTTTACATAAGACTTATCAAACATTTTACAATAGTCGTGACAGACTATACATCACATTCAGTCACTGAAAGAAAACTGTGGAGAAACAATCTTGCTTGTATATATTTAGAAACTTCTTCATGTTCACCATTTCAAGCATTTCCATATAAGACATACTGAATGAATATCACTTTGAGACAATGATATAACGTGCTGAAGCCAGATTGCAGGCAGCTGTTTAGGAACCTTTTCCTAAGAGACTTATCATACATTTCACTACAAAGTATCTGTTACATCCATTCAGTGAAAGAACACTATTGTGAAGCCAGATTGCTGGTAGCTAATTAGGAACATCTTGATATAAGGCTTTTCTAATATTTCAGTTTATGCCAAACAGAATGACTATCATTTTCTTAAAATGAAATAACACTGTGTTGAACTCATCTTGCAGGAAGCCATTTAGGGTTTCTTCATACAAAACACCAAACATGTCACTACTGCTCTGACAGTTCCTTACTGTTCTGTAAGATTCCTTCACTGAGGAACACACTCTGGTGAAACCAGATTGCTCATAAGTTTTTAGGAATATCTTTATATAAGGCTATTCAAACACATCATATGCTATACAGAATGATGATCACTTCCATTAAATTAAACAACATTGTGATGCAACCAGCTGGCACATGCTATTTATGAACATTTTGTGTGTGTCTTATCAAACGTTTCTCTGCAGCCACAATGTGATAATTATTACATTCATTCAATGAAATACTGTGTTGAAAAAGCCTGCTTGTGGCTGTTTAGAAACATCTTCATGTAAGTGTTCATGCAAGCCTTATCAAACATTTCCCTACAGGCATGACAGAATATCTATAACATTCAATGTCTGTAAGAACACTGTTGTGAAACCATTTTGCTTGTAGCTACTTAGGGACATCTTCATAAAACTTATCCAGCATTTCACTACGGGTGTGATAGACTATCTATAACATCCATTCACTGAAAGAACATTGTCTGGAAAACACCTAGCAAGTAGCTCTTAAGGAACATCTTCACATATGCCATTTCAAACATTTCAGTATATGCCACAAGGAACGGCTATCACTTTCTTACAATGAAAGAGCATCGTGCTTAATCAAGCCAACAGGTAGCTGTTTAGGGATATTTTCACATAAATCATATCAAACATTTGACTACAGATGTGACAATGTCTATAACATTTGTTATCTGAAAGAAAATTATGCAAAAACCATCTTCTTTTCACTGTTTAGGAACATCTGCACATAGTACACTTCAAATACTTAAGTATATTCCACACAGAGCGACTATCATTTTCACAAAATGAAAGAACACATGCTGAATCCAGTTTATGGGTAGCTGCTTAGGAACATCATATATCAAATATTTCACCACAGATGTGACAATATCTAGAACATTCATTCACTGAAAGAACACTGTGAAGAAACCATCTTGCTTGTTAGCTGTTTAAGAATATAAATAAAAGGCTCTTCAAACATATCACTTTATGCCATACAGAATGGCTATCATCTCCATAGCCAGAAAAGAATACTGTGATGAACCCAGCTTGCAAGTAATTGTTTATTAATATTTTGCTCAAGTCTTATCAGACATTTGCCTACAGTCATGACAGGATATCTTTAATGTCTATTCAATGTAATAACACTATATTTAAAAGAATTTCCTTGTAGCTGTTTAGAAACATCTTCATGTAAGACTTATTAAACATTCCTTTGCAGGAATGACAGAATCTCTAAACATTCACTCATTGAATGAACACAGGGATGAAAGCAGTTTTCTTGTAACTGCTGAGGAACATCTTCATAAAAAGCTTTTCAAGCATTTCAGTATATGGCATACAGCATGGCCATACCCTTCTTACAAGGAAAGAAGGTTGTGTTTAATAGCTTTCAGGTAGATTATTAGGAGCATTTTTATGTAAGACCTATTGAACTTTTAACTACAGGCATGACAGAATATCTATTACATCCATTCAATGAAAGAACACTATGGTGAAAGTGGCTTGGTTTGACTGTTAAGGAAGATCTTCATTTAAGTCCTTTTCAGCATTTCTGTATATGCCATACTAAACGGCTGTCACTATCTTATGATGAAATTATTCTGTCCTGAACACGTCTTGTTGGATTCTATTTAGGAACATCTTCATATAAGACCTCTCTAACATTTAAGCATATGCCATACAGAAGGGCTCTCACTTACTTACAGTTAAAGGACACTGTGCTAAACCCGGCTTGCTGGCGGCTGTTTGAAACCTCTTCATATAAGACTTATTAAACATTTCACTACAGGCATGACAGACTAGCTATAACACTCGTTCACTGAAAGAACACTGTGGTGAAGCCAGATTACTTCTGGCGCCTTGGGAATGTCTTCGTATAAGGCTCTTCAAACACTTCATTATGCCTACAGAATGGCTATCGCTTCCATATCCAGAAAGAACGTTCTGATGAAACCAGTGGCTCTTTATGAGCATTTCATTTATGTCTTATCAAACGTTTCTCTACAGCCGCAACATGATATCCATAACATTCATTCAAGGAAGCCACACTATGTTGAAAAAGCTTGCTTGTAGCTGTTCAGGAACACTCTCACCTAAGACATCAAATAGTTCTCTTGAGGCATGACAGAATACGTATAACATTCATTTTCTGAATGAACACTGTGGTGAAAACACCTTGCTTGCAGCTGTTTAGGGGAATCTTCAAATAAGTCCTATCAAACATTTCACTACGGGCATGATGGAATATCTATAACATTCACTCATTGAAAGAATGCTGTGGTGAAACCAACTTCCTTGTAGCTTTTAAGGAACATCTTCATGTAAGTCTTTTCTAGCATTTCAGTATGAGCCATAGAGAACAGCTATACTTTCTTAAAATGAAAAAACATTGTACTTAACTCAGCTTTCAGGTAGACTTATAGTAACATTTTCATGTAAGATTTATTGAAAATTTCACAACATGTGCGACAGAATATCTATTACATTAATTCAATGAAAGATCACTATTGTGAAACCAGCTTGCTTGTATCTCTTTAGAAATACACTCATATAAGTCTTTTCTGACATTTCAGTGTATGCCATACAAAGTAACTATCACCTTATTACAATGAAAAGTCAGTGTGCTGATCCCAGCTTGCAGGTAGCTGTAGGAACCTTTTCATATATGATATAAAACATTTCACTACAGCTATAGGAGACTATATATAAAGTTTATTAAATGAAAGAACACTGTGGTGTAACCAGATTGCTTGTAGCTATTTAGGAGTATCTTCATACAAGTCTTTTCAAACATTTCAGTGTATTCCATCCAGAATGGTTATCACTTCCATAAAATGAAAGAACGATGTTAAGAACCCAGCTGGAAAGTTGTCTTTTAGAAATATCTTTTTATAAGTCTTAACAAATATTGCGCTATGGTCATGACAGAATGATTTTAATATTCACTCAAGGAAAGAAGGATGAGCTGAACCCTTGTTTCCTAGTATCTGTTTAGGAAGAACTTCATAAAATACTTAAAAAATTACACTACAGACTTGAAAAATATCCATAAGATTCAGACACTAAAGGAACTCTGGTGAAACAAATGTGCTTACAGCTGTTTAGGGGCATATTCACATAAGACAGTTCAAACATTTCAGCATATGCCCTACAGATGACCTATCAATTACTAACAATGTGAGAACGCTGTTCTAAGCCCAGTTTGCGGGTAGCTGTTTAGGAACATGTTCATATAAGACTTAACAAACATTTCATTGCATGTGGGACAGAATATATATAGCATTTGTTCACTGAGAGAAAACTGTGGTGAAACCATCTTACTTGCAGCCATTAAGGATCATCTTCGTATTAGTCATTATAACCATTTCAATATTTGCTGTTCTGATTGAATATGAGTTTCCAACAATGAAAGAAACACTGTGCTGAATCCAGCTTGCAAGTAAGTTTTAACTAACACTTCACTACAAGTGTCACAGAATATCTGCAATATTGTTTCACTGAAAGACCTCTGTGGTGAAAGCATCTTGAAGCTATTATTAGGAACATTTGTATTTGAGACATTTCTCACATTTCAGTATATGCCATAATGAATGGGTATCATTTTCCTACAATGAAAGAACACTGTGCTAAATAGAGCTCACAGATAGCTATCTAGGAACGTTTTTACATAAGACTTATCAAACATTTTACAATAGTCGTGACAGACTATACATCACATTCAGTCACTGAAAGAAAACTGTGGAGAAACAATCTTGCTTGTATATATTTAGAAACTTCTTCATGTTCACCATTTCAAGCATTTCCATATAAGACATACTGAATGAATATCACTTTGAGACAATGATATAACGTGCTGAAGCCAGATTGCAGGCAGCTGTTTAGGAACCTTTTCCTAAGAGACTTATCATACATTTCACTACAAAGTATCTGTTACATCCATTCAGTGAAAGAACACTATTGTGAAGCCAGATTGCTGGTAGCTAATTAGGAACATCTTGATATAAGGCTTTTCTAATATTTCAGTTTATGCCAAACAGAATGACTATCATTTTCTTAAAATGAAATAACACTGTGTTGAACTCATCTTGCAGGAAGCCATTTAGGGTTTCTTCATACAAAACACCAAACATGTCACTACTGCTCTGACAGAATCTCTGTAAGATTCCTTCACTGAGGAACACACTCTGGTGAAACCAGATTGCTCATAAGTTTTTAGGAATATCTTTATATAAGGCTATTCAAACACATCATATGCTATACAGAATGATGATCACTTCCATTAAATTAAACAACATTGTGATGCAACCAGCTGGCACATGCTATTTATGAACATTTTGTGTGTGTCTTATCAAACGTTTCTCTGCAGCCACAATGTGATAATTATTACATTCATTCAATGAAATACTGTGTTGAAAAAGCCTGCTTGTGGCTGTTTAGAAACATCTTCATGTAAGTGTTCATGCAAGCCTTATCAAACATTTCCCTACAGGCATGACAGAATATCTATAACATTCAATGTCTGTAAGAACACTGTTGTGAAACCATTTTGCTTGTAGCTACTTAGGGACATCTTCATAAAACTTATCCAGCATTTCACTACGGGTGTGATAGACTATCTATAACATCCATTCACTGAAAGAACATTGTCTGGAAAACACCTAGCAAGTAGCTCTTAAGGAACATCTTCACATATGCCATTTCAAACATTTCAGTATATGCCACAAGGAACGGCTATCACTTTCTTACAATGAAAGAGCATCGTGCTTAATCAAGCCAACAGGTAGCTGTTTAGGGATATTTTCACATAAATCATATCAAACATTTGACTACAGATGTGACAATGTCTATAACATTTGTTATCTGAAAGAAAATTATGCAAAAACCATCTTCTTTTCACTGTTTAGGAACATCTGCACATAGTACACTTCAAATACTTAAGTATATTCCACACAGAGCGACTATCATTTTCACAAAATGAAAGAACACATGCTGAATCCAGTTTATGGGTAGCTGCTTAGGAACATCATATATCAAATATTTCACCACAGATGTGACAATATCTAGAACATTCATTCACTGAAAGAACACTGTGAAGAAACCATCTTGCTTGTTAGCTGTTTAAGAATATAAATAAAAGGCTCTTCAAACATATCACTTTATGCCATACAGAATGGCTATCATCTCCATAGCCAGAAAAGAATACTGTGATGAACCCAGCTTGCAAGTAATTGTTTATTAATATTTTGCTCAAGTCTTATCAGACATTTGCCTACAGTCATGACAGGATATCTTTAATGTCTATTCAATGTAATAACACTATATTTAAAAGAATTTCCTTGTAGCTGTTTAGAAACATCTTCATGTAAGACTTATTAAACATTCCTTTGCAGGAATGACAGAATCTCTAAACATTCACTCATTGAATGAACACAGGGATGAAAGCAGTTTTCTTGTAACTGCTGAGGAACATCTTCATAAAAAGCTTTTCAAGCATTTCAGTATATGGCATACAGCATGGCCATACCCTTCTTACAAGGAAAGAAGGTTGTGTTTAATAGCTTTCAGGTAGATTATTAGGAGCATTTTTATGTAAGACCTATTGAACTTTTAACTACAGGCATGACAGAATATCTATTACATCCATTCAATGAAAGAACACTATGGTGAAAGTGGCTTGGTTTGACTGTTAAGGAAGATCTTCATTTAAGTCCTTTTCAGCATTTCTGTATATGCCATACTAAACGGCTGTCACTATCTTATGATGAAATTATTCTGTCCTGAACACGTCTTGTTGGATTCTATTTAGGAACATCTTCATATAAGACCTCTCTAACATTTAAGCATATGCCATACAGAAGGGCTCTCACTTACTTACAGTTAAAGGACACTGTGCTAAACCCGGCTTGCTGGCGGCTGTTTGAAACCTCTTCATATAAGACTTATTAAACATTTCACTACAGGCATGACAGACTAGCTATAACACTCGTTCACTGAAAGAACACTGTGGTGAAGCCAGATTACTTCTGGCGCCTTGGGAATGTCTTCGTATAAGGCTCTTCAAACACTTCATTATGCCTACAGAATGGCTATCGCTTCCATATCCAGAAAGAACGTTCTGATGAAACCAGTGGCTCTTTATGAGCATTTCATTTATGTCTTATCAAACGTTTCTCTACAGCCGCAACATGATATCCATAACATTCATTCAAGGAAGCCACACTATGTTGAAAAAGCTTGCTTGTAGCTGTTCAGGAACACTCTCACCTAAGACATCAAATAGTTCTCTTGAGGCATGACAGAATACGTATAACATTCATTTTCTGAATGAACACTGTGGTGAAAACACCTTGCTTGCAGCTGTTTAGGGGAATCTTCAAATAAGTCCTATCAAACATTTCACTACGGGCATGATGGAATATCTATAACATTCACTCATTGAAAGAATGCTGTGGTGAAACCAACTTCCTTGTAGCTTTTAAGGAACATCTTCATGTAAGTCTTTTCTAGCATTTCAGTATGAGCCATAGAGAACAGCTATACTTTCTTAAAATGAAAAAACATTGTACCTAACTCAGCTTTCAGGTAGACTTATAGTAACATTTTCATGTAAGATTTATTGAAAATTTCACAACATGTGCGACAGAATATCTATTACATTAATTCAATGAAAGATCACTATTGTGAAACCAGCTTGCTTGTATCTCTTTAGAAATACACTCATATAAGTCTTTTCTGACATTTCAGTGTATGCCATACAAAGTAACTATCACCTTATTACAATGAAAAGTCAGTGTGCTGATCCCAGCTTGCAGGTAGCTGTAGGAACCTTTTCATATATGATATAAAACATTTCACTACAGCTATAGGAGACTATATATAAAGTTTATTAAATGAAAGAACACTGTGGTGTAACCAGATTGCTTGTAGCTATTTAGGAGTATCTTCATACAAGTCTTTTCAAACATTTCAGTGTATTCCATCCAGAATGGTTATCACTTCCATAAAATGAAAGAACGATGTTAAGAACCCAGCTGGAAAGTTGTCTTTTAGAAATATCTTTTTATAAGTCTTAACAAATATTGCGCTATGGTCATGACAGAATGATTTTAATATTCACTCAAGGAAAGAAGGATGAGCTGAACCCTTGTTTCCTAGTATCTGTTTAGGAAGAACTTCATAAAATACTTAAAAAATTACACTACAGACTTGAAAAATATCCATAAGATTCAGACACTAAAGGAACTCTGGTGAAACAAATGTGCTTACAGCTGTTTAGGGGCATATTCACATAAGACAGTTCAAACATTTCAGCATATGCCCTACAGATGACCTATCAATTACTAACAATGTGAGAACGCTGTTCTAAGCCCAGTTTGCGGGTAGCTGTTTAGGAACATGTTCATATAAGACTTAACAAACATTTCATTGCATGTGGGACAGAATATATATAGCATTTGTTCACTGAGAGAAAACTGTGGTGAAACCATCTTACTTGCAGCCATTAAGGATCATCTTCGTATTAGTCATTATAACCATTTCAATATTTGCTGTTCTGATTGAATATGAGTTTCCAACAATGAAAGAAACACTGTGCTGAATCCAGCTTGCAAGTAAGTTTTAACTAACACTTCACTACAAGTGTCACAGAATATCTGCAATATTGTTTCACTGAAAGACCTCTGTGGTGAAAGCATCTTGAAGCTATTATTAGGAACATTTGTATTTGAGACATTTCTCACATTTCAGTATATGCCATAATGAATGGGTATCATTTTCCTACAATGAAAGAACACTGTGCTAAATAGAGCTCACAGATAGCTATCTAGGAACGTTTTTACATAAGACTTATCAAACATTTTACAATAGTCGTGACAGACTATACATCACATTCAGTCACTGAAAGAAAACTGTGGAGAAACAATCTTGCTTGTATATATTTAGAAACTTCTTCATGTTCACCATTTCAAGCATTTCCATATAAGACATACTGAATGAATATCACTTTGAGACAATGATATAACGTGCTGAAGCCAGATTGCAGGCAGCTGTTTAGGAACCTTTTCCTAAGAGACTTATCATACATTTCACTACAAAGTATCTGTTACATCCATTCAGTGAAAGAACACTATTGTGAAGCCAGATTGCTGGTAGCTAATTAGGAACATCTTGATATAAGGCTTTTCTAATATTTCAGTTTATGCCAAACAGAATGACTATCATTTTCTTAAAATGAAATAACACTGTGTTGAACTCATCTTGCAGGAAGCCATTTAGGGTTTCTTCATACAAAACACCAAACATGTCACTACTGCTCTGACAGAATCTCTGTAAGATTCCTTCACTGAGGAACACACTCTGGTGAAACCAGATTGCTCATAAGTTTTTAGGAATATCTTTATATAAGGCTATTCAAACACATCATATGCTATACAGAATGATGATCACTTCCATTAAATTAAACAACATTGTGATGCAACCAGCTGGCACATGCTATTTATGAACATTTTGTGTGTGTCTTATCAAACGTTTCTCTGCAGCCACAATGTGATAATTATTACATTCATTCAATGAAATACTGTGTTGAAAAAGCCTGCTTGTGGCTGTTTAGAAACATCTTCATGTAAGTGTTCATGCAAGCCTTATCAAACATTTCCCTACAGGCATGACAGAATATCTATAACATTCAATGTCTGTAAGAACACTGTTGTGAAACCATTTTGCTTGTAGCTACTTAGGGACATCTTCATAAAACTTATCCAGCATTTCACTACGGGTGTGATAGACTATCTATAACATCCATTCACTGAAAGAACATTGTCTGGAAAACACCTAGCAAGTAGCTCTTAAGGAACATCTTCACATATGCCATTTCAAACATTTCAGTATATGCCACAAGGAACGGCTATCACTTTCTTACAATGAAAGAGCATCGTGCTTAATCAAGCCAACAGGTAGCTGTTTAGGGATATTTTCACATAAATCATATCAAACATTTGACTACAGATGTGACAATGTCTATAACATTTGTTATCTGAAAGAAAATTATGCAAAAACCATCTTCTTTTCACTGTTTAGGAACATCTGCACATAGTACACTTCAAATACTTAAGTATATTCCACACAGAGCGACTATCATTTTCACAAAATGAAAGAACACATGCTGAATCCAGTTTATGGGTAGCTGCTTAGGAACATCATATATCAAATATTTCACCACAGATGTGACAATATCTAGAACATTCATTCACTGAAAGAACACTGTGAAGAAACCATCTTGCTTGTTAGCTGTTTAAGAATATAAATAAAAGGCTCTTCAAACATATCACTTTATGCCATACAGAATGGCTATCATCTCCATAGCCAGAAAAGAATACTGTGATGAACCCAGCTTGCAAGTAATTGTTTATTAATATTTTGCTCAAGTCTTATCAGACATTTGCCTACAGTCATGACAGGATATCTTTAATGTCTATTCAATGTAATAACACTATATTTAAAAGAATTTCCTTGTAGCTGTTTAGAAACATCTTCATGTAAGACTTATTAAACATTCCTTTGCAGGAATGACAGAATCTCTAAACATTCACTCATTGAATGAACACAGGGATGAAAGCAGTTTTCTTGTAACTGCTGAGGAACATCTTCATAAAAAGCTTTTCAAGCATTTCAGTATATGGCATACAGCATGGCCATACCCTTCTTACAAGGAAAGAAGGTTGTGTTTAATAGCTTTCAGGTAGATTATTAGGAGCATTTTTATGTAAGACCTATTGAACTTTTAACTACAGGCATGACAGAATATCTATTACATCCATTCAATGAAAGAACACTATGGTGAAAGTGGCTTGGTTTGACTGTTAAGGAAGATCTTCATTTAAGTCCTTTTCAGCATTTCTGTATATGCCATACTAAACGGCTGTCACTATCTTATGATGAAATTATTCTGTCCTGAACACGTCTTGTTGGATTCTATTTAGGAACATCTTCATATAAGACCTCTCTAACATTTAAGCATATGCCATACAGAAGGGCTCTCACTTACTTACAGTTAAAGGACACTGTGCTAAACCCGGCTTGCTGGCGGCTGTTTGAAACCTCTTCATATAAGACTTATTAAACATTTCACTACAGGCATGACAGACTAGCTATAACACTCGTTCACTGAAAGAACACTGTGGTGAAGCCAGATTACTTCTGGCGCCTTGGGAATGTCTTCGTATAAGGCTCTTCAAACACTTCATTATGCCTACAGAATGGCTATCGCTTCCATATCCAGAAAGAACGTTCTGATGAAACCAGTGGCTCTTTATGAGCATTTCATTTATGTCTTATCAAACGTTTCTCTACAGCCGCAACATGATATCCATAACATTCATTCAAGGAAGCCACACTATGTTGAAAAAGCTTGCTTGTAGCTGTTCAGGAACACTCTCACCTAAGACATCAAATAGTTCTCTTGAGGCATGACAGAATACGTATAACATTCATTTTCTGAATGAACACTGTGGTGAAAACACCTTGCTTGCAGCTGTTTAGGGGAATCTTCAAATAAGTCCTATCAAACATTTCACTACGGGCATGATGGAATATCTATAACATTCACTCATTGAAAGAATGCTGTGGTGAAACCAACTTCCTTGTAGCTTTTAAGGAACATCTTCATGTAAGTCTTTTCTAGCATTTCAGTATGAGCCATAGAGAACAGCTATACTTTCTTAAAATGAAAAAACATTGTACTTAACTCAGCTTTCAGGTAGACTTATAGTAACATTTTCATGTAAGATTTATTGAAAATTTCACAACATGTGCGACAGAATATCTATTACATTAATTCAATGAAAGATCACTATTGTGAAACCAGCTTGCTTGTATCTCTTTAGAAATACACTCATATAAGTCTTTTCTGACATTTCAGTGTATGCCATACAAAGTAACTATCACCTTATTACAATGAAAAGTCAGTGTGCTGATCCCAGCTTGCAGGTAGCTGTAGGAACCTTTTCATATATGATATAAAACATTTCACTACAGCTATAGGAGACTATATATAAAGTTTATTAAATGAAAGAACACTGTGGTGTAACCAGATTGCTTGTAGCTATTTAGGAGTATCTTCATACAAGTCTTTTCAAACATTTCAGGGTATTCCATCCAGAATGGTTATCACTTCCATAAAATGAAAGAACGATGTTAAGAACCCAGCTGGAAAGTTGTCTTTTAGAAATATCTTTTTATAAGTCTTAACAAATATTGCGCTATGGTCATGACAGAATGATTTTAATATTCACTCAAGGAAAGAAGGATGAGCTGAACCCTTGTTTCCTAGTATCTGTTTAGGAAGAACTTCATAAAATACTTAAAAAATTACACTACAGACTTGAAAAATATCCATAAGATTCAGACACTAAAGGAACTCTGGTGAAACAAATGTGCTTACAGCTGTTTAGGGGCATATTCACATAAGACAGTTCAAACATTTCAGCATATGCCCTACAGATGACCTATCAATTACTAACAATGTGAGAACGCTGTTCTAAGCCCAGTTTGCGGGTAGCTGTTTAGGAACATGTTCATATAAGACTTAACAAACATTTCATTGCATGTGGGACAGAATATATATAGCATTTGTTCACTGAGAGAAAACTGTGGTGAAACCATCTTACTTGCAGCCATTAAGGATCATCTTCATATTAGTCATTATAACCATTTCAATATTTGCTGTTCTGATTGAATATGAGTTTCCAACAATGAAAGAAACACTGTGCTGAATCCAGCTTGCAAGTAAGTTTTAACTAACACTTCACTACAAGTGTCACAGAATATCTGCAATATTGTTTCACTGAAAGACCTCTGTGGTGAAAGCATCTTGAAGCTATTATTAGGAACATTTGTATTTGAGACATTTCTCACATTTCAGTATATGCCATAATGAATGGGTATCATTTTCCTACAATGAAAGAACACTGTGCTAAATAGAGCTCACAGATAGCTATCTAGGAACGTTTTTACATAAGACTTATCAAACATTTTACAATAGTCGTGACAGACTATACATCACATTCAGTCACTGAAAGAAAACTGTGGAGAAACAATCTTGCTTGTATATATTTAGAAACTTCTTCATGTTCACCATTTCAAGCATTTCCATATAAGACATACTGAATGAATATCACTTTGAGACAATGATATAACGTGCTGAAGCCAGATTGCAGGCAGCTGTTTAGGAACCTTTTCCTAAGAGACTTATCATACATTTCACTACAAAGTATCTGTTACATCCATTCAGTGAAAGAACACTATTGTGAAGCCAGATTGCTGGTAGCTAATTAGGAACATCTTGATATAAGGCTTTTCTAATATTTCAGTTTATGCCAAACAGAATGACTATCATTTTCTTAAAATGAAATAACACTGTGTTGAACTCATCTTGCAGGAAGCCATTTAGGGTTTCTTCATACAAAACACCAAACATGTCACTACTGCTCTGACAGAATCTCTGTAAGATTCCTTCACTGAGGAACACACTCTGGTGAAACCAGATTGCTCATAAGTTTTTAGGAATATCTTTATATAAGGCTATTCAAACACATCATATGCTATACAGAATGATGATCACTTCCATTAAATTAAACAACATTGTGATGCAACCAGCTGGCACATGCTATTTATGAACATTTTGTGTGTGTCTTATCAAACGTTTCTCTGCAGCCACAATGTGATAATTATTACATTCATTCAATGAAATACTGTGTTGAAAAAGCCTGCTTGTGGCTGTTTAGAAACATCTTCATGTAAGTGTTCATGCAAGCCTTATCAAACATTTCCCTACAGGCATGACAGAATATCTATAACATTCAATGTCTGTAAGAACACTGTTGTGAAACCATTTTGCTTGTAGCTACTTAGGGACATCTTCATAAAACTTATCCAGCATTTCACTACGGGTGTGATAGACTATCTATAACATCCATTCACTGAAAGAACATTGTCTGGAAAACACCTAGCAAGTAGCTCTTAAGGAACATCTTCACATATGCCATTTCAAACATTTCAGTATATGCCACAAGGAACGGCTATCACTTTCTTACAATGAAAGAGCATCGTGCTTAATCAAGCCAACAGGTAGCTGTTTAGGGATATTTTCACATAAATCATATCAAACATTTGACTACAGATGTGACAATGTCTATAACATTTGTTATCTGAAAGAAAATTATGCAAAAACCATCTTCTTTTCACTGTTTAGGAACATCTGCACATAGTACACTTCAAATACTTAAGTATATTCCACACAGAGCGACTATCATTTTCACAAAATGAAAGAACACATGCTGAATCCAGTTTATGGGTAGCTGCTTAGGAACATCATATATCAAATATTTCACCACAGATGTGACAATATCTAGAACATTCATTCACTGAAAGAACACTGTGAAGAAACCATCTTGCTTGTTAGCTGTTTAAGAATATAAATAAAAGGCTCTTCAAACATATCACTTTATGCCATACAGAATGGCTATCATCTCCATAGCCAGAAAAGAATACTGTGATGAACCCAGCTTGCAAGTAATTGTTTATTAATATTTTGCTCAAGTCTTATCAGACATTTGCCTACAGTCATGACAGGATATCTTTAATGTCTATTCAATGTAGTAACACTATATTTAAAAGAATTTCCTTGTAGCTGTTTAGAAACATCTTCATGTAAGACTTATTAAACATTCCTTTGCAGGAATGACAGAATCTCTAAACATTCACTCATTGAATGAACACAGGGATGAAAGCAGTTTTCTTGTAACTGTTGAGGAACATCTTCATATAAAGCTTTTCAAGCATTTCAGTATATGGCATACAGCATGGCCATACCCTTCTTACAAGGAAAGAAGGTTGTGTTTAATAGCTTTCAGGTAGATTATTAGGAGCATTTTTATGTAAGACCTATTGAACTTTTAACTACAGGCATGACAGAATATCTATTACATCCATTCAATGAAAGAACACTATGGTGAAAGTGGCTTGGTTTGACTGTTAAGGAAGATCTTCATTTAAGTCCTTTTCAGCATTTCTGTATATGCCATACTAAACGGCTGTCACTATCTTATGATGAAATTATTCTGTCCTGAACACGTCTTGTTGGATTCTATTTAGGAACATCTTCATATAAGACCTCTCTAACATTTAAGCATATGCCATACAGAAGGGCTCTCACTTACTTACAGTTAAAGGACACTGTGCTAAACCCGGCTTGCTGGCGGCTGTTTGAAACCTCTTCATATAAGACTTATTAAACATTTCACTACAGGCATGACAGACTAGCTATAACACTCGTTCACTGAAAGAACACTGTGGTGAAGCCAGATTACTTCTGGCGCCTTGGGAATGTCTTCGTATAAGGCTCTTCAAACACTTCATTATGCCTACAGAATGGCTATCGCTTCCATATCCAGAAAGAACGTTCTGATGAAACCAGTGGCTCTTTATGAGCATTTCATTTATGTCTTATCAAACGTTTCTCTACAGCCGCAACATGATATCCATAACATTCATTCAAGGAAGCCACACTATGTTGAAAAAGCTTGCTTGTAGCTGTTCAGGAACACTCTCACCTAAGACATCAAATAGTTCTCTTGAGGCATGACAGAATACGTATAACATTCATTTTCTGAATGAACACTGTGGTGAAAACACCTTGCTTGCAGCTGTTTAGGGGAATCTTCAAATAAGTCCTATCAAACATTTCACTACGGGCATGATGGAATATCTATAACATTCACTCATTGAAAGAATGCTGTGGTGAAACCAACTTCCTTGTAGCTTTTAAGGAACATCTTCATGTAAGTCTTTTCTAGCATTTCAGTATGAGCCATAGAGAACAGCTATACTTTCTTAAAATGAAAAAACATTGTACTTAACTCAGCTTTCAGGTAGACTTATAGTAACATTTTCATGTAAGATTTATTGAAAATTTCACAACATGTGCGACAGAATATCTATTACATTAATTCAATGAAAGATCACTATTGTGAAACCAGCTTGCTTGTATCTCTTTAGAAATACACTCATATAAGTCTTTTCTGACATTTCAGTGTATGCCATACAAAGTAACTATCACCTTATTACAATGAAAAGTCAGTGTGCTGATCCCAGCTTGCAGGTAGCTGTAGGAACCTTTTCATATATGATATAAAACATTTCACTACAGCTATAGGAGACTATATATAAAGTTTATTAAATGAAAGAACACTGTGGTGTAACCAGATTGCTTGTAGCTATTTAGGAGTATCTTCATACAAGTCTTTTCAAACATTTCAGGGTATTCCATCCAGAATGGTTATCACTTCCATAAAATGAAAGAACGATGTTAAGAACCCAGCTGGAAAGTTGTCTTTTAGAAATATCTTTTTATAAGTCTTAACAAATATTGCGCTATGGTCATGACAGAATGATTTTAATATTCACTCAAGGAAAGAAGGATGAGCTGAACCCTTGTTTCCTAGTATCTGTTTAGGAAGAACTTCATAAAATACTTAAAAAATTACACTACAGACTTGAAAAATATCCATAAGATTCAGACACTAAAGGAACTCTGGTGAAACAAATGTGCTTACAGCTGTTTAGGGGCATATTCACATAAGACAGTTCAAACATTTCAGCATATGCCCTACAGATGACCTATCAATTACTAACAATGTGAGAACGCTGTTCTAAGCCCAGTTTGCGGGTAGCTGTTTAGGAACATGTTCATATAAGACTTAACAAACATTTCATTGCATGTGGGACAGAATATATATAGCATTTGTTCACTGAGAGAAAACTGTGGTGAAACCATCTTACTTGCAGCCATTAAGGATCATCTTCATATTAGTCATTATAACCATTTCAATATTTGCTGTTCTGATTGAATATGAGTTTCCAACAATGAAAGAAACACTGTGCTGAATCCAGCTTGCAAGTAAGTTTTAACTAACACTTCACTACAAGTGTCACAGAATATCTGCAATATTGTTTCACTGAAAGACCTCTGTGGTGAAAGCATCTTGAAGCTATTATTAGGAACATTTGTATTTGAGACATTTCTCACATTTCAGTATATGCCATAATGAATGGGTATCATTTTCCTACAATGAAAGAACACTGTGCTAAATAGAGCTCACAGATAGCTATCTAGGAACGTTTTTACATAAGACTTATCAAACATTTTACAATAGTCGTGACAGACTATACATCACATTCAGTCACTGAAAGAAAACTGTGGAGAAACAATCTTGCTTGTATATATTTAGAAACTTCTTCATGTTCACCATTTCAAGCATTTCCATATAAGACATACTGAATGAATATCACTTTGAGACAATGATATAACGTGCTGAAGCCAGATTGCAGGCAGCTGTTTAGGAACCTTTTCCTAAGAGACTTATCATACATTTCACTACAAAGTATCTGTTACATCCATTCAGTGAAAGAACACTATTGTGAAGCCAGATTGCTGGTAGCTAATTAGGAACATCTTGATATAAGGCTTTTCTAATATTTCAGTTTATGCCAAACAGAATGACTATCATTTTCTTAAAATGAAATAACACTGTGTTGAACTCATCTTGCAGGAAGCCATTTAGGGTTTCTTCATACAAAACACCAAACATGTCACTACTGCTCTGACAGAATCTCTGTAAGATTCCTTCACTGAGGAACACACTCTGGTGAAACCAGATTGCTCATAAGTTTTTAGGAATATCTTTATATAAGGCTATTCAAACACATCATATGCTATACAGAATGATGATCACTTCCATTAAATTAAACAACATTGTGATGCAACCAGCTGGCACATGCTATTTATGAACATTTTGTGTGTGTCTTATCAAACGTTTCTCTGCAGCCACAATGTGATAATTATTACATTCATTCAATGAAATACTGTGTTGAAAAAGCCTGCTTGTGGCTGTTTAGAAACATCTTCATGTAAGTGTTCATGCAAGCCTTATCAAACATTTCCCTACAGGCATGACAGAATATCTATAACATTCAATGTCTGTAAGAACACTGTTGTGAAACCATTTTGCTTGTAGCTACTTAGGGACATCTTCATAAAACTTATCCAGCATTTCACTACGGGTGTGATAGACTATCTATAACATCCATTCACTGAAAGAACATTGTCTGGAAAACACCTAGCAAGTAGCTCTTAAGGAACATCTTCACATATGCCATTTCAAACATTTCAGTATATGCCACAAGGAACGGCTATCACTTTCTTACAATGAAAGAGCATCGTGCTTAATCAAGCCAACAGGTAGCTGTTTAGGGATATTTTCACATAAATCATATCAAACATTTGACTACAGATGTGACAATGTCTATAACATTTGTTATCTGAAAGAAAATTATGCAAAAACCATCTTCTTTTCACTGTTTAGGAACATCTGCACATAGTACACTTCAAATACTTAAGTATATTCCACACAGAGCGACTATCATTTTCACAAAATGAAAGAACACATGCTGAATCCAGTTTATGGGTAGCTGTTTAGGAACATCATATATCAAATATTTCACCACAGATGTGACAATATCTAGAACATTCATTCACTGAAAGAACACTGTGAAGAAACCATCTTGCTTGTTAGCTGTTTAAGAATATAAATAAAAGGCTCTTCAAACATATCACTTTATGC
Organism: Equus asinus; assembly: GCF_041296235.1. NCBI lineage: Eukaryota > Metazoa > Chordata > Mammalia > Perissodactyla > Equidae > Equus > Equus asinus. The sequence goes on from NC_091810.1 coordinate 6,229,423, forward strand.
CATACAGAATGGCTATCATCTCCATAGCCAGAAAAGAATACTGTGATGAACCCAGCTTGCAAGTAATTGTTTATTAATATTTTGCTCAAGTCTTATCAGACATTTGCCTACAGTCATGACAGGATATCTTTAATGTCTATTCAATGTAGTAACACTATATTTAAAAGAATTTCCTTGTAGCTGTTTAGAAACATCTTCATGTAAGACTTATTAAACATTCCTTTGCAGGAATGACAGAATCTCTAAACATTCACTCATTGAATGAACACAGGGATGAAAGCAGTTTTCTTGTAACTGCTGAGGAACATCTTCATAAAAAGCTTTTCAAACATTTCAGTATATGGCATACAGCATGGCCATACCCTTCTTACAAGGAAAGAAGGTTGTGTTTAATAGCTTTCAGGTAGATTATTAGGAGCATTTTTATGTAAGACCTATTGAACTTTTAACTACAGGCATGACAGAATATCTATTACATCCATTCAATGAAAGAACACTATGGTGAAAGTGGCTTGGTTTGACTGTTAAGGAAGATCTTCATTTAAGTCCTTTTCAGCATTTCTGTATATGCCATACTAAACGGCTGTCACTATCTTATGATGAAATTATTCTGTCCTGAACACGTCTTGTTGGATTCTATTTAGGAACATCTTCATATAAGACCTCTCTAACATTTAAGCATATGCCATACAGAAGGGCTCTCACTTACTTACAGTTAAAGGACACTGTGCTAAACCCGGCTTGCTGGCGGCTGTTTGAAACCTCTTCATATAAGACTTATTAAACATTTCACTACAGGCATGACAGACTAGCTATAACACTCGTTCACTGAAAGAACACTGTGGTGAAGCCAGATTACTTCTGGCGCCTTGGGAATGTCTTCGTATAAGGCTCTTCAAACACTTCATTATGCCTACAGAATGGCTATCGCTTCCATATCCAGAAAGAACGTTCTGATGAAACCAGTGGCTCTTTATGAGCATTTCATTTATGTCTTATCAAACGTTTCTCTACAGCCGCAACATGATATCCATAACATTCATTCAAGGAAGCCACACTATGTTGAAAAAGCTTGCTTGTAGCTGTTCAGGAACACTCTCACCTAAGACATCAAATAGTTCTCTTGAGGCATGACAGAATACGTATAACATTCATTTTCTGAATGAACACTGTGGTGAAAACACCTTGCTTGCAGCTGTTTAGGGGAATCTTCAAATAAGTCCTATCAAACATTTCACTACGGGCATGATGGAATATCTATAACATTCACTCATTGAAAGAATGCTGTGGTGAAACCAACTTCCTTGTAGCTTTTAAGGAACATCTTCATGTAAGTCTTTTCTAGCATTTCAGTATGAGCCATAGAGAACAGCTATACTTTCTTAAAATGAAAAAACATTGTACTTAACTCAGCTTTCAGGTAGACTTATAGTAACATTTTCATGTAAGATTTATTGAAAATTTCACAACATGTGCGACAGAATATCTATTACATTAATTCAATGAAAGATCACTATTGTGAAACCAGCTTGCTTGTATCTCTTTAGAAATACACTCATATAAGTCTTTTCTGACATTTCAGTGTATGCCATACAAAGTAACTATCACCTTATTACAATGAAAAGTCAGTGTGCTGATCCCAGCTTGCAGGTAGCTGTAGGAACCTTTTCATATATGATATAAAACATTTCACTACAGCTATAGGAGACTATATATAAAGTTTATTAAATGAAAGAACACTGTGGTGTAACCAGATTGCTTGTAGCTATTTAGGAGTATCTTCATACAAGTCTTTTCAAACATTTCAGGGTATTCCATCCAGAATGGTTATCACTTCCATAAAATGAAAGAACGATGTTAAGAACCCAGCTGGAAAGTTGTCTTTTAGAAATATCTTTTTATAAGTCTTAACAAATATTGCGCTATGGTCATGACAGAATGATTTTAATATTCACTCAAGGAAAGAAGGATGAGCTGAACCCTTGTTTCCTAGTATCTGTTTAGGAAGAACTTCATAAAATACTTAAAAAATTACACTACAGACTTGAAAAATATCCATAAGATTCAGACACTAAAGGAACTCTGGTGAAACAAATGTGCTTACAGCTGTTTAGGGGCATATTCACATAAGACAGTTCAAACATTTCAGCATATGCCCTACAGATGACCTATCAATTACTAACAATGTGAGAACGCTGTTCTAAGCCCAGTTTGCGGGTAGCTGTTTAGGAACATGTTCATATAAGACTTAACAAACATTTCATTGCATGTGGGACAGAATATATATAGCATTTGTTCACTGAGAGAAAACTGTGGTGAAACCATCTTACTTGCAGCCATTAAGGATCATCTTCATATTAGTCATTATAACCATTTCAATATTTGCTGTTCTGATTGAATATGAGTTTCCAACAATGAAAGAAACACTGTGCTGAATCCAGCTTGCAAGTAAGTTTTAACTAACACTTCACTACAAGTGTCACAGAATATCTGCAATATTGTTTCACTGAAAGACCTCTGTGGTGAAAGCATCTTGAAGCTATTATTAGGAACATTTGTATTTGAGACATTTCTCACATTTCAGTATATGCCATAATGAATGGGTATCATTTTCCTACAATGAAAGAACACTGTGCTAAATAGAGCTCACAGATAGCTATCTAGGAACGTTTTTACATAAGACTTATCAAACATTTTACAATAGTCGTGACAGACTATACATCACATTCAGTCACTGAAAGAAAACTGTGGAGAAACAATCTTGCTTGTATATATTTAGAAACTTCTTCATGTTCACCATTTCAAGCATTTCCATATAAGACATACTGAATGAATATCACTTTGAGACAATGATATAACGTGCTGAAGCCAGATTGCAGGCAGCTGTTTAGGAACCTTTTCCTAAGAGACTTATCATACATTTCACTACAAAGTATCTGTTACATCCATTCAGTGAAAGAACACTATTGTGAAGCCAGATTGCTGGTAGCTAATTAGGAACATCTTGATATAAGGCTTTTCTAATATTTCAGTTTATGCCAAACAGAATGACTATCATTTTCTTAAAATGAAATAACACTGTGTTGAACTCATCTTGCAGGAAGCCATTTAGGGTTTCTTCATACAAAACACCAAACATGTCACTACTGCTCTGACAGAATCTCTGTAAGATTCCTTCACTGAGGAACACACTCTGGTGAAACCAGATTGCTCATAAGTTTTTAGGAATATCTTTATATAAGGCTATTCAAACACATCATATGCTATACAGAATGATGATCACTTCCATTAAATTAAACAACATTGTGATGCAACCAGCTGGCACATGCTATTTATGAACATTTTGTGTGTGTCTTATCAAACGTTTCTCTGCAGCCACAATGTGATAATTATTACATTCATTCAATGAAATACTGTGTTGAAAAAGCCTGCTTGTGGCTGTTTAGAAACATCTTCATGTAAGTGTTCATGCAAGCCTTATCAAACATTTCCCTACAGGCATGACAGAATATCTATAACATTCAATGTCTGTAAGAACACTGTTGTGAAACCATTTTGCTTGTAGCTACTTAGGGACATCTTCATAAAACTTATCCAGCATTTCACTACGGGTGTGATAGACTATCTATAACATCCATTCACTGAAAGAACATTGTCTGGAAAACACCTAGCAAGTAGCTCTTAAGGAACATCTTCACATATGCCATTTCAAACATTTCAGTATATGCCACAAGGAACGGCTATCACTTTCTTACAATGAAAGAGCATCGTGCTTAATCAAGCCAACAGGTAGCTGTTTAGGGATATTTTCACATAAATCATATCAAACATTTGACTACAGATGTGACAATGTCTATAACATTTGTTATCTGAAAGAAAATTATGCAAAAACCATCTTCTTTTCACTGTTTAGGAACATCTGCACATAGTACACTTCAAATACTTAAGTATATTCCACACAGAGCGACTATCATTTTCACAAAATGAAAGAACACATGCTGAATCCAGTTTATGGGTAGCTGCTTAGGAACATCATATATCAAATATTTCACCACAGATGTGACAATATCTAGAACATTCATTCACTGAAAGAACACTGTGAAGAAACCATCTTGCTTGTTAGCTGTTTAAGAATATAAATAAAAGGCTCTTCAAACATATCACTTTATGCCATACAGAATGGCTATCATCTCCATAGCCAGAAAAGAATACTGTGATGAACCCAGCTTGCAAGTAATTGTTTATTAATATTTTGCTCAAGTCTTATCAGACATTTGCCTACAGTCATGACAGGATATCTTTAATGTCTATTCAATGTAATAACACTATATTTAAAAGAATTTCCTTGTAGCTGTTTAGAAACATCTTCATGTAAGACTTATTAAACATTCCTTTGCAGGAATGACAGAATCTCTAAACATTCACTCATTGAATGAACACAGGGATGAAAGCAGTTTTCTTGTAACTGCTGAGGAACATCTTCATAAAAAGCTTTTCAAGCATTTCAGTATATGGCATACAGCATGGCCATACCCTTCTTACAAGGAAAGAAGGTTGTGTTTAATAGCTTTCAGGTAGATTATTAGGAGCATTTTTATGTAAGACCTATTGAACTTTTAACTACAGGCATGACAGAATATCTATTACATCCATTCAATGAAAGAACACTATGGTGAAAGTGGCTTGGTTTGACTGTTAAGGAAGATCTTCATTTAAGTCCTTTTCAGCATTTCTGTATATGCCATACTAAACGGCTGTCACTATCTTATGATGAAATTATTCTGTCCTGAACACGTCTTGTTGGATTCTATTTAGGAACATCTTCATATAAGACCTCTCTAACATTTAAGCATATGCCATACAGAAGGGCTCTCACTTACTTACAGTTAAAGGACACTGTGCTAAACCCGGCTTGCTGGCGGCTGTTTGAAACCTCTTCATATAAGACTTATTAAACATTTCACTACAGGCATGACAGACTAGCTATAACACTCGTTCACTGAAAGAACACTGTGGTGAAGCCAGATTACTTCTGGCGCCTTGGGAATGTCTTCGTATAAGGCTCTTCAAACACTTCATTATGCCTACAGAATGGCTATCGCTTCCATATCCAGAAAGAACGTTCTGATGAAACCAGTGGCTCTTTATGAGCATTTCATTTATGTCTTATCAAACGTTTCTCTACAGCCGCAACATGATATCCATAACATTCATTCAAGGAAGCCACACTATGTTGAAAAAGCTTGCTTGTAGCTGTTCAGGAACACTCTCACCTAAGACATCAAATAGTTCTCTTGAGGCATGACAGAATACGTATAACATTCATTTTCTGAATGAACACTGTGGTGAAAACACCTTGCTTGCAGCTGTTTAGGGGAATCTTCAAATAAGTCCTATCAAACATTTCACTACGGGCATGATGGAATATCTATAACATTCACTCATTGAAAGAATGCTGTGGTGAAACCAACTTCCTTGTAGCTTTTAAGGAACATCTTCATGTAAGTCTTTTCTAGCATTTCAGTATGAGCCATAGAGAACAGCTATACTTTCTTAAAATGAAAAAACATTGTACTTAACTCAGCTTTCAGGTAGACTTATAGTAACATTTTCATGTAAGATTTATTGAAAATTTCACAACATGTGCGACAGAATATCTATTACATTAATTCAATGAAAGATCACTATTGTGAAACCAGCTTGCTTGTATCTCTTTAGAAATACACTCATATAAGTCTTTTCTGACATTTCAGTGTATGCCATACAAAGTAACTATCACCTTATTACAATGAAAAGTCAGTGTGCTGATCCCAGCTTGCAGGTAGCTGTAGGAACCTTTTCATATATGATATAAAACATTTCACTACAGCTATAGGAGACTATATATAAAGTTTATTAAATGAAAGAACACTGTGGTGTAACCAGATTGCTTGTAGCTATTTAGGAGTATCTTCATACAAGTCTTTTCAAACATTTCAGGGTATTCCATCCAGAATGGTTATCACTTCCATAAAATGAAAGAACGATGTTAAGAACCCAGCTGGAAAGTTGTCTTTTAGAAATATCTTTTTATAAGTCTTAACAAATATTGCGCTATGGTCATGACAGAATGATTTTAATATTCACTCAAGGAAAGAAGGATGAGCTGAACCCTTGTTTCCTAGTATCTGTTTAGGAAGAACTTCATAAAATACTTAAAAAATTACACTACAGACTTGAAAAATATCCATAAGATTCAGACACTAAAGGAACTCTGGTGAAACAAATGTGCTTACAGCTGTTTAGGGGCATATTCACATAAGACAGTTCAAACATTTCAGCATATGCCCTACAGATGACCTATCAATTACTAACAATGTGAGAACGCTGTTCTAAGCCCAGTTTGCGGGTAGCTGTTTAGGAACATGTTCATATAAGACTTAACAAACATTTCATTGCATGTGGGACAGAATATATATAGCATTTGTTCACTGAGAGAAAACTGTGGTGAAACCATCTTACTTGCAGCCATTAAGGATCATCTTCATATTAGTCATTATAACCATTTCAATATTTGCTGTTCTGATTGAATATGAGTTTCCAACAATGAAAGAAACACTGTGCTGAATCCAGCTTGCAAGTAAGTTTTAACTAACACTTCACTACAAGTGTCACAGAATATCTGCAATATTGTTTCACTGAAAGACCTCTGTGGTGAAAGCATCTTGAAGCTATTATTAGGAACATTTGTATTTGAGACATTTCTCACATTTCAGTATATGCCATAATGAATGGGTATCATTTTCCTACAATGAAAGAACACTGTGCTAAATAGAGCTCACAGATAGCTATCTAGGAACGTTTTTACATAAGACTTATCAAACATTTTACAATAGTCGTGACAGACTATACATCACATTCAGTCACTGAAAGAAAACTGTGGAGAAACAATCTTGCTTGTATATATTTAGAAACTTCTTCATGTTCACCATTTCAAGCATTTCCATATAAGACATACTGAATGAATATCACTTTGAGACAATGATATAACGTGCTGAAGCCAGATTGCAGGCAGCTGTTTAGGAACCTTTTCCTAAGAGACTTATCATACATTTCACTACAAAGTATCTGTTACATCCATTCAGTGAAAGAACACTATTGTGAAGCCAGATTGCTGGTAGCTAATTAGGAACATCTTGATATAAGGCTTTTCTAATATTTCAGTTTATGCCAAACAGAATGACTATCATTTTCTTAAAATGAAATAACACTGTGTTGAACTCATCTTGCAGGAAGCCATTTAGGGTTTCTTCATACAAAACACCAAACATGTCACTACTGCTCTGACAGAATCTCTGTAAGATTCCTTCACTGAGGAACACACTCTGGTGAAACCAGATTGCTCATAAGTTTTTAGGAATATCTTTATATAAGGCTATTCAAACACATCATATGCTATACAGAATGATGATCACTTCCATTAAATTAAACAACATTGTGATGCAACCAGCTGGCACATGCTATTTATGAACATTTTGTGTGTGTCTTATCAAACGTTTCTCTGCAGCCACAATGTGATAATTATTACATTCATTCAATGAAATACTGTGTTGAAAAAGCCTGCTTGTGGCTGTTTAGAAACATCTTCATGTAAGTGTTCATGCAAGCCTTATCAAACATTTCCCTACAGGCATGACAGAATATCTATAACATTCAATGTCTGTAAGAACACTGTTGTGAAACCATTTTGCTTGTAGCTACTTAGGGACATCTTCATAAAACTTATCCAGCATTTCACTACGGGTGTGATAGACTATCTATAACATCCATTCACTGAAAGAACATTGTCTGGAAAACACCTAGCAAGTAGCTCTTAAGGAACATCTTCACATATGCCATTTCAAACATTTCAGTATATGCCACAAGGAACGGCTATCACTTTCTTACAATGAAAGAGCATCGTGCTTAATCAAGCCAACAGGTAGCTGTTTAGGGATATTTTCACATAAATCATATCAAACATTTGACTACAGATGTGACAATGTCTATAACATTTGTTATCTGAAAGAAAATTATGCAAAAACCATCTTCTTTTCACTGTTTAGGAACATCTGCACATAGTACACTTCAAATACTTAAGTATATTCCACACAGAGCGACTATCATTTTCACAAAATGAAAGAACACATGCTGAATCCAGTTTATGGGTAGCTGCTTAGGAACATCATATATCAAATATTTCACCACAGATGTGACAATATCTAGAACATTCATTCACTGAAAGAACACTGTGAAGAAACCATCTTGCTTGTTAGCTGTTTAAGAATATAAATAAAAGGCTCTTCAAACATATCACTTTATGCCATACAGAATGGCTATCATCTCCATAGCCAGAAAAGAATACTGTGATGAACCCAGCTTGCAAGTAATTGTTTATTAATATTTTGCTCAAGTCTTATCAGACATTTGCCTACAGTCATGACAGGATATCTTTAATGTCTATTCAATGTAGTAACACTATATTTAAAAGAATTTCCTTGTAGCTGTTTAGAAACATCTTCATGTAAGACTTATTAAACATTCCTTTGCAGGAATGACAGAATCTCTAAACATTCACTCATTGAATGAACACAGGGATGAAAGCAGTTTTCTTGTAACTGTTGAGGAACATCTTCATATAAAGCTTTTCAAGCATTTCAGTATATGGCATACAGCATGGCCATACCCTTCTTACAAGGAAAGAAGGTTGTGTTTAATAGCTTTCAGGTAGATTATTAGGAGCATTTTTATGTAAGACCTATTGAACTTTTAACTACAGGCATGACAGAATATCTATTACATCCATTCAATGAAAGAACACTATGGTGAAAGTGGCTTGGTTTGACTGTTAAGGAAGATCTTCATTTAAGTCCTTTTCAGCATTTCTGTATATGCCATACTAAACGGCTGTCACTATCTTATGATGAAATTATTCTGTCCTGAACACGTCTTGTTGGATTCTATTTAGGAACATCTTCATATAAGACCTCTCTAACATTTAAGCATATGCCATACAGAAGGGCTCTCACTTACTTACAGTTAAAGGACACTGTGCTAAACCCGGCTTGCTGGCGGCTGTTTGAAACCTCTTCATATAAGACTTATTAAACATTTCACTACAGGCATGACAGACTAGCTATAACACTCGTTCACTGAAAGAACACTGTGGTGAAGCCAGATTACTTCTGGCGCCTTGGGAATGTCTTCGTATAAGGCTCTTCAAACACTTCATTATGCCTACAGAATGGCTATCGCTTCCATATCCAGAAAGAACGTTCTGATGAAACCAGTGGCTCTTTATGAGCATTTCGTTTATGTCTTATCAAACGTTTCTCTACAGCCGCAACATGATATCCATAACATTCATTCAAGGAAGCCACACTATGTTGAAAAAGCTTGCTTGTAGCTGTTCAGGAACACTCTCACCTAAGACATCAAATAGTTCTCTTGAGGCATGACAGAATACGTATAACATTCATTTTCTGAATGAACACTGTGGTGAAAACACCTTGCTTGCAGCTGTTTAGGGGAATCTTCAAATAAGTCCTATCAAACATTTCACTACGGGCATGATGGAATATCTATAACATTCACTCATTGAAAGAATGCTGTGGTGAAACCAACTTCCTTGTAGCTTTTAAGGAACATCTTCATGTAAGTCTTTTCTAGCATTTCAGTATGAGCCATAGAGAACAGCTATACTTTCTTAAAATGAAAAAACATTGTACTTAACTCAGCTTTCAGGTAGACTTATAGTAACATTTTCATGTAAGATTTATTGAAAATTTCACAACATGTGCGACAGAATATCTATTACATTAATTCAATGAAAGATCACTATTGTGAAACCAGCTTGCTTGTATCTCTTTAGAAATACACTCATATAAGTCTTTTCTGACATTTCAGTGTATGCCATACAAAGTAACTATCACCTTATTACAATGAAAAGTCAGTGTGCTGATCCCAGCTTGCAGGTAGCTGTAGGAACCTTTTCATATATGATATAAAACATTTCACTACAGCTATAGGAGACTATATATAAAGTTTATTAAATGAAAGAACACTGTGGTGTAACCAGATTGCTTGTAGCTATTTAGGAGTATCTTCATACAAGTCTTTTCAAACATTTCAGGGTATTCCATCCAGAATGGTTATCACTTCCATAAAATGAAAGAACGATGTTAAGAACCCAGCTGGAAAGTTGTCTTTTAGAAATATCTTTTTATAAGTCTTAACAAATATTGCGCTATGGTCATGACAGAATGATTTTAATATTCACTCAAGGAAAGAAGGATGAGCTGAACCCTTGTTTCCTAGTATCTGTTTAGGAAGAACTTCATAAAATACTTAAAAAATTACACTACAGACTTGAAAAATATCCATAAGATTCAGACACTAAAGGAACTCTGGTGAAACAAATGTGCTTACAGCTGTTTAGGGGCATATTCACATAAGACAGTTCAAACATTTCAGCATATGCCCTACAGATGACCTATCAATTACTAACAATGTGAGAACGCTGTTCTAAGCCCAGTTTGCGGGTAGCTGTTTAGGAACATGTTCATATAAGACTTAACAAACATTTCATTGCATGTGGGACAGAATATATATAGCATTTGTTCACTGAGAGAAAACTGTGGTGAAACCATCTTACTTGCAGCCATTAAGGATCATCTTCATATTAGTCATTATAACCATTTCAATATTTGCTGTTCTGATTGAATATGAGTTTCCAACAATGAAAGAAACACTGTGCTGAATCCAGCTTGCAAGTAAGTTTTAACTAACACTTCACTACAAGTGTCACAGAATATCTGCAATATTGTTTCACTGAAAGACCTCTGTGGTGAAAGCATCTTGAAGCTATTATTAGGAACATTTGTATTTGAGACATTTCTCACATTTCAGTATATGCCATAATGAATGGGTATCATTTTCCTACAATGAAAGAACACTGTGCTAAATAGAGCTCACAGATAGCTATCTAGGAACGTTTTTACATAAGACTTATCAAACATTTTACAATAGTCGTGACAGACTATACATCACATTCAGTCACTGAAAGAAAACTGTGGAGAAACAATCTTGCTTGTATATATTTAGAAACTTCTTCATGTTCACCATTTCAAGCATTTCCATATAAGACATACTGAATGAATATCACTTTGAGACAATGATATAACGTGCTGAAGCCAGATTGCAGGCAGCTGTTTAGGAACCTTTTCCTAAGAGACTTATCATACATTTCACTACAAAGTATCTGTTACATCCATTCAGTGAAAGAACACTATTGTGAAGCCAGATTGCTGGTAGCTAATTAGGAACATCTTGATATAAGGCTTTTCTAATATTTCAGTTTATGCCAAACAGAATGACTATCATTTTCTTAAAATGAAATAACACTGTGTTGAACTCATCTTGCAGGAAGCCATTTAGGGCTTCTTCATACAAAACACCAAACATGTCACTACTGCTCTGACAGAATCTCTGTAAGATTCCTTCACTGAGGAACACACTCTGGTGAAACCAGATTGCTCATAAGTTTTTAGGAATATCTTTATATAAGGCTATTCAAACACATCATATGCTATACAGAATGATGATCACTTCCATTAAATTAAACAACATTGTGATGCAACCAGCTGGCACATGCTATTTATGAACATTTTGTGTGTGTCTTATCAAACGTTTCTCTGCAGCCACAATGTGATAATTATTACATTCATTCAATGAAATACTGTGTTGAAAAAGCCTGCTTGTGGCTGTTTAGAAACATCTTCATGTAAGTGTTCATGCAAGCCTTATCAAACATTTCCCTACAGGCATGACAGAATATCTATAACATTCAATGTCTGTAAGAACACTGTTGTGAAACCATTTTGCTTGTAGCTACTTAGGGACATCTTCATAAAACTTATCCAGCATTTCACTACGGGTGTGATAGACTATCTATAACATCCATTCACTGAAAGAACATTGTCTGGAAAACACCTAGCAAGTAGCTCTTAAGGAACATCTTCACATATGCCATTTCAAACATTTCAGTATATGCCACAAGGAACGGCTATCACTTTCTTACAATGAAAGAGCATCGTGCTTAATCAAGCCAACAGGTAGCTGTTTAGGGATATTTTCACATAAATCATATCAAACATTTGACTACAGATGTGACAATGTCTATAACATTTGTTATCTGAAAGAAAATTATGCAAAAACCATCTTCTTTTCACTGTTTAGGAACATCTGCACATAGTACACTTCAAATACTTAAGTATATTCCACACAGAGCGACTATCATTTTCACAAAATGAAAGAACACATGCTGAATCCAGTTTATGGGTAGCTGTTTAGGAACATCATATATCAAATATTTCACCACAGATGTGACAATATCTAGAACATTCATTCACTGAAAGAACACTGTGAAGAAACCATCTTGCTTGTTAGCTGTTTAAGAATATAAATAAAAGGCTCTTCAAACATATCACTTTATGCCATACAGAATGGCTATCATCTCCATAGCCAGAAAAGAATACTGTGATGAACCCAGCTTGCAAGTAATTGTTTATTAATATTTTGCTCAAGTCTTATCAGACATTTGCCTACAGTCATGACAGGATATCTTTAATGTCTATTCAATGTAGTAACACTATATTTAAAAGAATTTCCTTGTAGCTGTTTAGAAACATCTTCATGTAAGACTTATTAAACATTCCTTTGCAGGAATGACAGAATCTCTAAACATTCACTCATTGAATGAACACAGGGATGAAAGCAGTTTTCTTGTAACTGCTGAGGAACATCTTCATAAAAAGCTTTTCAAGCATTTCAGTATATGGCATACAGCATGGCCATACCCTTCTTACAAGGAAAGAAGGTTGTGTTTAATAGCTTTCAGGTAGATTATTAGGAGCATTTTTATGTAAGACCTATTGAACTTTTAACTACAGGCATGACAGAATATCTATTACATCCATTCAATGAAAGAACACTATGGTGAAAGTGGCTTGGTTTGACTGTTAAGGAAGATCTTCATTTAAGTCCTTTTCAGCATTTCTGTATATGCCATACTAAACGGCTGTCACTATCTTATGATGAAATTATTCTGTCCTGAACACGTCTTGTTGGATTCTATTTAGGAACATCTTCATATAAGACCTCTCTAACATTTAAGCATATGCCATACAGAAGGGCTCTCACTTACTTACAGTTAAAGGACACTGTGCTAAACCCGGCTTGCTGGCGGCTGTTTGAAACCTCTTCATATAAGACTTATTAAACATTTCACTACAGGCATGACAGACTAGCTATAACACTCGTTCACTGAAAGAACACTGTGGTGAAGCCAGATTACTTCTGGCGCCTTGGGAATGTCTTCGTATAAGGCTCTTCAAACACTTCATTATGCCTACAGAATGGCTATCGCTTCCATATCCAGAAAGAACGTTCTGATGAAACCAGTGGCTCTTTATGAGCATTTCGTTTATGTCTTATCAAACGTTTCTCTACAGCCGCAACATGATATCCATAACATTCATTCAAGGAAGCCACACTATGTTGAAAAAGCTTGCTTGTAGCTGTTCAGGAACACTCTCACCTAAGACATCAAATAGTTCTCTTGAGGCATGACAGAATACGTATAACATTCATTTTCTGAATGAACACTGTGGTGAAAACACCTTGCTTGCAGCTGTTTAGGGGAATCTTCAAATAAGTCCTATCAAACATTTCACTACGGGCATGATGGAATATCTATAACATTCACTCATTGAAAGAATGCTGTGGTGAAACCAACTTCCTTGTAGCTTTTAAGGAACATCTTCATGTAAGTCTTTTCTAGCATTTCAGTATGAGCCATAGAGAACAGCTATACTTTCTTAAAATGAAAAAACATTGTACTTAACTCAGCTTTCAGGTAGACTTATAGTAACATTTTCATGTAAGATTTATTGAAAATTTCACAACATGTGCGACAGAATATCTATTACATTAATTCAATGAAAGATCACTATTGTGAAACCAGCTTGCTTGTATCTCTTTAGAAATACACTCATATAAGTCTTTTCTGACATTTCAGTGTATGCCATACAAAGTAACTATCACCTTATTACAATGAAAAGTCAGTGTGCTGATCCCAGCTTGCAGGTAGCTGTAGGAACCTTTTCATATATGATATAAAACATTTCACTACAGCTATAGGAGACTATATATAAAGTTTATTAAATGAAAGAACACTGTGGTGTAACCAGATTGCTTGTAGCTATTTAGGAGTATCTTCATACAAGTCTTTTCAAACATTTCAGGGTATTCCATCCAGAATGGTTATCACTTCCATAAAATGAAAGAACGATGTTAAGAACCCAGCTGGAAAGTTGTCTTTTAGAAATATCTTTTTATAAGTCTTAACAAATATTGCGCTATGGTCATGACAGAATGATTTTAATATTCACTCAAGGAAAGAAGGATGAGCTGAACCCTTGTTTCCTAGTATCTGTTTAGGAAGAACTTCATAAAATACTTAAAAAATTACACTACAGACTTGGAAAATATCCATAAGATTCAGACACTAAAGGAACTCTGGTGAAACAAATGTGCTTACAGCTGTTTAGGGGCATATTCACATAAGACAGTTCAAACATTTCAGCATATGCCCTACAGATGACCTATCAATTACTAACAATGTGAGAACGCTGTTCTAAGCCCAGTTTGCGGGTAGCTGTTTAGGAACATGTTCATATAAGACTTAACAAACATTTCATTGCATGTGGGACAGAATATATATAGCATTTGTTCACTGAGAGAAAACTGTGGTGAAACCATCTTACTTGCAGCCATTAAGGATCATCTTCATATTAGTCATTATAACCATTTCAATATTTGCTGTTCTGATTGAATATGAGTTTCCAACAATGAAAGAAACACTGTGCTGAATCCAGCTTGCAAGTAAGTTTTAACTAACACTTCACTACAAGTGTCACAGAATATCTGCAATATTGTTTCACTGAAAGACCTCTGTGGTGAAAGCATCTTGAAGCTATTATTAGGAACATTTGTATTTGAGACATTTCTCACATTTCAGTATATGCCATAATGAATGGGTATCATTTTCCTACAATGAAAGAACACTGTGCTAAATAGAGCTCACAGATAGCTATCTAGGAACGTTTTTACATAAGACTTATCAAACATTTTACAATAGTCGTGACAGACTATACATCACATTCAGTCACTGAAAGAAAACTGTGGAGAAACAATCTTGCTTGTATATATTTAGAAACTTCTTCATGTTCACCATTTCAAGCATTTCCATATAAGACATACTGAATGAATATCACTTTGAGACAATGATATAACGTGCTGAAGCCAGATTGCAGGCAGCTGTTTAGGAACCTTTTCCTAAGAGACTTATCATACATTTCACTACAAAGTATCTGTTACATCCATTCAGTGAAAGAACACTATTGTGAAGCCAGATTGCTGGTAGCTAATTAGGAACATCTTGATATAAGGCTTTTCTAATATTTCAGTTTATGCCAAACAGAATGACTATCATTTTCTTAAAATGAAATAACACTGTGTTGAACTCATCTTGCAGGAAGCCATTTAGGGTTTCTTCATACAAAACACCAAACATGTCACTACTGCTCTGACAGAATCTCTGTAAGATTCCTTCACTGAGGAACACACTCTGGTGAAACCAGATTGCTCATAAGTTTTTAGGAATATCTTTATATAAGGCTATTCAAACACATCATATGCTATACAGAATGATGATCACTTCCATTAAATTAAACAACATTGTGATGCAACCAGCTGGCACATGCTATTTATGAACATTTTGTGTGTGTCTTATCAAACGTTTCTCTGCAGCCACAATGTGATAATTATTACATTCATTCAATGAAATACTGTGTTGAAAAAGCCTGCTTGTGGCTGTTTAGAAACATCTTCATGTAAGTGTTCATGCAAGCCTTATCAAACATTTCCCTACAGGCATGACAGAATATCTATAACATTCAATGTCTGTAAGAACACTGTTGTGAAACCATTTTGCTTGTAGCTACTTAGGGACATCTTCATAAAACTTATCCAGCATTTCACTACGGGTGTGATAGACTATCTATAACATCCATTCACTGAAAGAACATTGTCTGGAAAACACCTAGCAAGTAGCTCTTAAGGAACATCTTCACATATGCCATTTCAAACATTTCAGTATATGCCACAAGGAACGGCTATCACTTTCTTACAATGAAAGAGCATCGTGCTTAATCAAGCCAACAGGTAGCTGTTTAGGGATATTTTCACATAAATCATATCAAACATTTGACTACAGATGTGACAATGTCTATAACATTTGTTATCTGAAAGAAAATTATGCAAAAACCATCTTCTTTTCACTGTTTAGGAACATCTGCACATAGTACACTTCAAATACTTAAGTATATTCCACACAGAGCGACTATCATTTTCACAAAATGAAAGAACACATGCTGAATCCAGTTTATGGGTAGCTGTTTAGGAACATCATATATCAAATATTTCACCACAGATGTGACAATATCTAGAACATTCATTCACTGAAAGAACACTGTGAAGAAACCATCTTGCTTGTTAGCTGTTTAAGAATATAAATAAAAGGCTCTTCAAACATATCACTTTATGCCATACAGAATGGCTATCATCTCCATAGCCAGAAAAGAATACTGTGATGAACCCAGCTTGCAAGTAATTGTTTATTAATATTTTGCTCAAGTCTTATCAGACATTTGCCTACAGTCATGACAGGATATCTTTAATGTCTATTCAATGTAATAACACTATATTTAAAAGAATTTCCTTGTAGCTGTTTAGAAACATCTTCATGTAAGACTTATTAAACATTCCTTTGCAGGAATGACAGAATCTCTAAACATTCACTCATTGAATGAACACAGGGATGAAAGCAGTTTTCTTGTAACTGCTGAGGAACATCTTCATAAAAAGCTTTTCAAGCATTTCAGTATATGGCATACAGCATGGCCATACCCTTCTTACAAGGAAAGAAGGTTGTGTTTAATAGCTTTCAGGTAGATTATTAGGAGCATTTTTATGTAAGACCTATTGAACTTTTAACTACAGGCATGACAGAATATCTATTACATCCATTCAATGAAAGAACACTATGGTGAAAGTGGCTTGGTTTGACTGTTAAGGAAGATCTTCATTTAAGTCCTTTTCAGCATTTCTGTATATGCCATACTAAACGGCTGTCACTATCTTATGATGAAATTATTCTGTCCTGAACACGTCTTGTTGGATTCTATTTAGGAACATCTTCATATAAGACCTCTCTAACATTTAAGCATATGCCATACAGAAGGGCTCTCACTTACTTACAGTTAAAGGACACTGTGCTAAACCCGGCTTGCTGGCGGCTGTTTGAAACCTCTTCATATAAGACTTATTAAACATTTCACTACAGGCATGACAGACTAGCTATAACACTCGTTCACTGAAAGAACACTGTGGTGAAGCCAGATTACTTCTGGCGCCTTGGGAATGTCTTCGTATAAGGCTCTTCAAACACTTCATTATGCCTACAGAATGGCTATCGCTTCCATATCCAGAAAGAACGTTCTGATGAAACCAGTGGCTCTTTATGAGCATTTCATTTATGTCTTATCAAACGTTTCTCTACAGCCGCAACATGATATCCATAACATTCATTCAAGGAAGCCACACTATGTTGAAAAAGCTTGCTTGTAGCTGTTCAGGAGCACTCTCACCTAAGACATCAAATAGTTCTCTTGAGGCATGACAGAATACGTATAACATTCATTTTCTGAATGAACACTGTGGTGAAAACACCTTGCTTGCAGCTGTTTAGGGGAATCTTCAAATAAGTCCTATCAAACATTTCACTACGGGCATGATGGAATATCTATAACATTCACTCATTGAAAGAATGCTGTGGTGAAACCAACTTCCTTGTAGCTTTTAAGGAACATCTTCATGTAAGTCTTTTCTAGCATTTCAGTATGAGCCATAGAGAACAGCTATACTTTCTTAAAATGAAAAAACATTGTACTTAACTCAGCTTTCAGGTAGACTTATAGTAACATTTTCATGTAAGATTTATTGAAAATTTCACAACATGTGCGACAGAATATCTATTACATTAATTCAATGAAAGATCACTATTGTGAAACCAGCTTGCTTGTATCTCTTTAGAAATACACTCATATAAGTCTTTTCTGACATTTCAGTGTATGCCATACAAAGTAACTATCACCTTATTACAATGAAAAGTCAGTGTGCTGATCCCAGCTTGCAGGTAGCTGTAGGAACCTTTTCATATATGATATAAAACATTTCACTACAGCTATAGGAGACTATATATAAAGTTTATTAAATGAAAGAACACTGTGGTGTAACCAGATTGCTTGTAGCTATTTAGGAGTATCTTCATACAAGTCTTTTCAAACATTTCAGGGTATTCCATCCAGAATGGTTATCACTTCCATAAAATGAAAGAACGATGTTAAGAACCCAGCTGGAAAGTTGTCTTTTAGAAATATCTTTTTATAAGTCTTAACAAATATTGCGCTATGGTCATGACAGAATGATTTTAATATTCACTCAAGGAAAGAAGGATGAGCTGAACCCTTGTTTCCTAGTATCTGTTTAGGAAGAACTTCATAAAATACTTAAAAAATTACACTACAGACTTGAAAAATATCCATAAGATTCAGACACTAAAGGAACTCTGGTGAAACAAATGTGCTTACAGCTGTTTAGGGGCATATTCACATAAGACAGTTCAAACATTTCAGCATATGCCCTACAGATGACCTATCAATTACTAACAATGTGAGAACGCTGTTCTAAGCCCAGTTTGCGGGTAGCTGTTTAGGAACATGTTCATATAAGACTTAACAAACATTTCATTGCATGTGGGACAGAATATATATAGCATTTGTTCACTGAGAGAAAACTGTGGTGAAACCATCTTACTTGCAGCCATTAAGGATCATCTTCATATTAGTCATTATAACCATTTCAATATTTGCTGTTCTGATTGAATATGAGTTTCCAACAATGAAAGAAACACTGTGCTGAATCCAGCTTGCAAGTAAGTTTTAACTAACACTTCACTACAAGTGTCACAGAATATCTGCAATATTGTTTCACTGAAAGACCTCTGTGGTGAAAGCATCTTGAAGCTATTATTAGGAACATTTGTATTTGAGACATTTCTCACATTTCAGTATATGCCATAATGAATGGGTATCATTTTCCTACAATGAAAGAACACTGTGCTAAATAGAGCTCACAGATAGCTATCTAGGAACGTTTTTACATAAGACTTATCAAACATTTTACAATAGTCGTGACAGACTATACATCACATTCAGTCACTGAAAGAAAACTGTGGAGAAACAATCTTGCTTGTATATATTTAGAAACTTCTTCATGTTCACCATTTCAAGCATTTCCATATAAGACATACTGAATGAATATCACTTTGAGACAATGATATAACGTGCTGAAGCCAGATTGCAGGCAGCTGTTTAGGAACCTTTTCCTAAGAGACTTATCATACATTTCACTACAAAGTATCTGTTACATCCATTCAGTGAAAGAACACTATTGTGAAGCCAGATTGCTGGTAGCTAATTAGGAACATCTTGATATAAGGCTTTTCTAATATTTCAGTTTATGCCAAACAGAATGACTATCATTTTCTTAAAATGAAATAACACTGTGTTGAACTCATCTTGCAGGAAGCCATTTAGGGTTTCTTCATACAAAACACCAAACATGTCACTACTGCTCTGACAGAATCTCTGTAAGATTCCTTCACTGAGGAACACACTCTGGTGAAACCAGATTGCTCATAAGTTTTTAGGAATATCTTTATATAAGGCTATTCAAACACATCATATGCTATACAGAATGATGATCACTTCCATTAAATTAAACAACATTGTGATGCAACCAGCTGGCACATGCTATTTATGAACATTTTGTGTGTGTCTTATCAAACGTTTCTCTGCAGCCACAATGTGATAATTATTACATTCATTCAATGAAATACTGTGTTGAAAAAGCCTGCTTGTGGCTGTTTAGAAACATCTTCATGTAAGTGTTCATGCAAGCCTTATCAAACATTTCCCTACAGGCATGACAGAATATCTATAACATTCAATGTCTGTAAGAACACTGTTGTGAAACCATTTTGCTTGTAGCTACTTAGGGACATCTTCATAAAACTTATCCAGCATTTCACTACGGGTGTGATAGACTATCTATAACATCCATTCACTGAAAGAACATTGTCTGGAAAACACCTAGCAAGTAGCTCTTAAGGAACATCTTCACATATGCCATTTCAAACATTTCAGTATATGCCACAAGGAACGGCTATCACTTTCTTACAATGAAAGAGCATCGTGCTTAATCAAGCCAACAGGTAGCTGTTTAGGGATATTTTCACATAAATCATATCAAACATTTGACTACAGATGTGACAATGTCTATAACATTTGTTATCTGAAAGAAAATTATGCAAAAACCATCTTCTTTTCACTGTTTAGGAACATCTGCACATAGTACACTTCAAATACTTAAGTATATTCCACACAGAGCGACTATCATTTTCACAAAATGAAAGAACACATGCTGAATCCAGTTTATGGGTAGCTGCTTAGGAACATCATATATCAAATATTTCACCACAGATGTGACAATATCTAGAACATTCATTCACTGAAAGAACACTGTGAAGAAACCATCTTGCTTGTTAGCTGTTTAAGAATATAAATAAAAGGCTCTTCAAACATATCACTTTATGCCATACAGAATGGCTATCATCTCCATAGCCAGAAAAGAATACTGTGATGAACCCAGCTTGCAAGTAATTGTTTATTAATATTTTGCTCAAGTCTTATCAGACATTTGCCTACAGTCATGACAGGATATCTTTAATGTCTATTCAATGTAATAACACTATATTTAAAAGAATTTCCTTGTAGCTGTTTAGAAACATCTTCATGTAAGACTTATTAAACATTCCTTTGCAGGAATGACAGAATCTCTAAACATTCACTCATTGAATGAACACAGGGATGAAAGCAGTTTTCTTGTAACTGCTGAGGAACATCTTCATAAAAAGCTTTTCAAGCATTTCAGTATATGGCATACAGCATGGCCATACCCTTCTTACAAGGAAAGAAGGTTGTGTTTAATAGCTTTCAGGTAGATTATTAGGAGCATTTTTATGTAAGACCTATTGAACTTTTAACTACAGGCATGACAGAATATCTATTACATCCATTCAATGAAAGAACACTATGGTGAAAGTGGCTTGGTTTGACTGTTAAGGAAGATCTTCATTTAAGTCCTTTTCAGCATTTCTGTATATGCCATACTAAACGGCTGTCACTATCTTATGATGAAATTATTCTGTCCTGAACACGTCTTGTTGGATTCTATTTAGGAACATCTTCATATAAGACCTCTCTAACATTTAAGCATATGCCATACAGAAGGGCTCTCACTTACTTACAGTTAAAGGACACTGTGCTAAACCCGGCTTGCTGGCGGCTGTTTGAAACCTCTTCATATAAGACTTATTAAACATTTCACTACAGGCATGACAGACTAGCTATAACACTCGTTCACTGAAAGAACACTGTGGTGAAGCCAGATTACTTCTGGCGCCTTGGGAATGTCTTCGTATAAGGCTCTTCAAACACTTCATTATGCCTACAGAATGGCTATCGCTTCCATATCCAGAAAGAACGTTCTGATGAAACCAGTGGCTCTTTATGAGCATTTCATTTATGTCTTATCAAACGTTTCTCTACAGCCGCAACATGATATCCATAACATTCATTCAAGGAAGCCACACTATGTTGAAAAAGCTTGCTTGTAGCTGTTCAGGAACACTCTCACCTAAGACATCAAATAGTTCTCTTGAGGCATGACAGAATACGTATAGCATTCATTTTCTGAATGAACACTGTGGTGAAAACACCTTGCTTGCAGCTGTTTAGGGGAATCTTCAAATAAGTCCTATCAAACATTTCACTACGGGCATGATGGAATATCTATAACATTCACTCATTGAAAGAATGCTGTGGTGAAACCAACTTCCTTGTAGCTTTTAAGGAACATCTTCATGTAAGTCTTTTCTAGCATTTCAGTATGAGCCATAGAGAACAGCTATACTTTCTTAAAATGAAAAAACATTGTACTTAACTCAGCTTTCAGGTAGACTTATAGTAACATTTTCATGTAAGATTTATTGAAAATTTCACAACATGTGCGACAGAATATCTATTACATTAATTCAATGAAAGATCACTATTGTGAAACCAGCTTGCTTGTATCTCTTTAGAAATACACTCATATAAGTCTTTTCTGACATTTCAGTGTATGCCATACAAAGTAACTATCACCTTATTACAATGAAAAGTCAGTGTGCTGATCCCAGCTTGCAGGTAGCTGTAGGAACCTTTTCATATATGATATAAAACATTTCACTACAGCTATAGGAGACTATATATAAAGTTTATTAAATGAAAGAACACTGTGGTGTAACCAGATTGCTTGTAGCTATTTAGGAGTATCTTCATACAAGTCTTTTCAAACATTTCAGGGTATTCCATCCAGAATGGTTATCACTTCCATAAAATGAAAGAACGATGTTAAGAACCCAGCTGGAAAGTTGTCTTTTAGAAATATCTTTTTATAAGTCTTAACAAATATTGCGCTATGGTCATGACAGAATGATTTTAATATTCACTCAAGGAAAGAAGGATGAGCTGAACCCTTGTTTCCTAGTATCTGTTTAGGAAGAACTTCATAAAATACTTAAAAAATTACACTACAGACTTGAAAAATATCCATAAGATTCAGACACTAAAGGAACTCTGGTGAAACAAATGTGCTTACAGCTGTTTAGGGGCATATTCACATAAGACAGTTCAAACATTTCAGCATATGCCCTACAGATGACCTATCAATTACTAACAATGTGAGAACGCTGTTCTAAGCCCAGTTTGCGGGTAGCTGTTTAGGAACATGTTCATATAAGACTTAACAAACATTTCATTGCATGTGGGACAGAATATATATAGCATTTGTTCACTGAGAGAAAACTGTGGTGAAACCATCTTACTTGCAGCCATTAAGGATCATCTTCATATTAGTCATTATAACCATTTCAATATTTGCTGTTCTGATTGAATATGAGTTTCCAACAATGAAAGAAACACTGTGCTGAATCCAGCTTGCAAGTAAGTTTTAACTAACACTTCACTACAAGTGTCACAGAATATCTGCAATATTGTTTCACTGAAAGACCTCTGTGGTGAAAGCATCTTGAAGCTATTATTAGGAACATTTGTATTTGAGACATTTCTCACATTTCAGTATATGCCATAATGAATGGGTATCATTTTCCTACAATGAAAGAACACTGTGCTAAATAGAGCTCACAGATAGCTATCTAGGAACGTTTTTACATAAGACTTATCAAACATTTTACAATAGTCGTGACAGACTATACATCACATTCAGTCACTGAAAGAAAACTGTGGAGAAACAATCTTGCTTGTATATATTTAGAAACTTCTTCATGTTCACCATTTCAAGCATTTCCATATAAGACATACTGAATGAATATCACTTTGAGACAATGATATAACGTGCTGAAGCCAGATTGCAGGCAGCTGTTTAGGAACCTTTTCCTAAGAGACTTATCATACATTTCACTACAAAGTATCTGTTACATCCATTCAGTGAAAGAACACTATTGTGAAGCCAGATTGCTGGTAGCTAATTAGGAACATCTTGATATAAGGCTTTTCTAATATTTCAGTTTATGCCAAACAGAATGACTATCATTTTCTTAAAATGAAATAACACTGTGTTGAACTCATCTTGCAGGAAGCCATTTAGGGTTTCTTCATACAAAACACCAAACATGTCACTACTGCTCTGACAGAATCTCTGTAAGATTCCTTCACTGAGGAACACACTCTGGTGAAACCAGATTGCTCATAAGTTTTTAGGAATATCTTTATATAAGGCTATTCAAACACATCATATGCTATACAGAATGATGATCACTTCCATTAAATTAAACAACATTGTGATGCAACCAGCTGGCACATGCTATTTATGAACATTTTGTGTGTGTCTTATCAAACGTTTCTCTGCAGCCACAATGTGATAATTATTACATTCATTCAATGAAATACTGTGTTGAAAAAGCCTGCTTGTGGCTGTTTAGAAACATCTTCATGTAAGTGTTCATGCAAGCCTTATCAAACATTTCCCTACAGGCATGACAGAATATCTATAACATTCAATGTCTGTAAGAACACTGTTGTGAAACCATTTTGCTTGTAGCTACTTAGGGACATCTTCATAAAACTTATCCAGCATTTCACTACGGGTGTGATAGACTATCTATAACATCCATTCACTGAAAGAACATTGTCTGGAAAACACCTAGCAAGTAGCTCTTAAGGAACATCTTCACATATGCCATTTCAAACATTTCAGTATATGCCACAAGGAACGGCTATCACTTTCTTACAATGAAAGAGCATCGTGCTTAATCAAGCCAACAGGTAGCTGTTTAGGGATATTTTCACATAAATCATATCAAACATTTGACTACAGATGTGACAATGTCTATAACATTTGTTATCTGAAAGAAAATTATGCAAAAACCATCTTCTTTTCACTGTTTAGGAACATCTGCACATAGTACACTTCAAATACTTAAGTATATTCCACACAGAGCGACTATCATTTTCACAAAATGAAAGAACACATGCTGAATCCAGTTTATGGGTAGCTGTTTAGGAACATCATATATCAAATATTTCACCACAGATGTGACAATATCTAGAACATTCATTCACTGAAAGAACACTGTGAAGAAACCATCTTGCTTGTTAGCTGTTTAAGAATATAAATAAAAGGCTCTTCAAACATATCACTTTATGCCATACAGAATGGCTATCATCTCCATAGCCAGAAAAGAATACTGTGATGAACCCAGCTTGCAAGTAATTGTTTATTAATATTTTGCTCAAGTCTTATCAGACATTTGCCTACAGTCATGACAGGATATCTTTAATGTCTATTCAATGTAATAACACTATATTTAAAAGAATTTCCTTGTAGCTGTTTAGAAACATCTTCATGTAAGACTTATTAAACATTCCTTTGCAGGAATGACAGAATCTCTAAACATTCACTCATTGAATGAACACAGGGATGAAAGCAGTTTTCTTGTAACTGCTGAGGAACATCTTCATAAAAAGCTTTTCAAGCATTTCAGTATATGGCATACAGCATGGCCATACCCTTCTTACAAGGAAAGAAGGTTGTGTTTAATAGCTTTCAGGTAGATTATTAGGAGCATTTTTATGTAAGACCTATTGAACTTTTAACTACAGGCATGACAGAATATCTATTACATCCATTCAATGAAAGAACACTATGGTGAAAGTGGCTTGGTTTGACTGTTAAGGAAGATCTTCATTTAAGTCCTTTTCAGCATTTCTGTATATGCCATACTAAACGGCTGTCACTATCTTATGATGAAATTATTCTGTCCTGAACACGTCTTGTTGGATTCTATTTAGGAACATCTTCATATAAGACCTCTCTAACATTTAAGCATATGCCATACAGAAGGGCTCTCACTTACTTACAGTTAAAGGACACTGTGCTAAACCCGGCTTGCTGGCGGCTGTTTGAAACCTCTTCATATAAGACTTATTAAACATTTCACTACAGGCATGACAGACTAGCTATAACACTCGTTCACTGAAAGAACACTGTGGTGAAGCCAGATTACTTCTGGCGCCTTGGGAATGTCTTCGTATAAGGCTCTTCAAACACTTCATTATGCCTACAGAATGGCTATCGCTTCCATATCCAGAAAGAACGTTCTGATGAAACCAGTGGCTCTTTATGAGCATTTCATTTATGTCTTATCAAACGTTTCTCTACAGCCGCAACATGATATCCATAACATTCATTCAAGGAAGCCACACTATGTTGAAAAAGCTTGCTTGTAGCTGTTCAGGAACACTCTCACCTAAGACATCAAATAGTTCTCTTGAGGCATGACAGAATACGTATAACATTCATTTTCTGAATGAACACTGTGGTGAAAACACCTTGCTTGCAGCTGTTTAGGGGAATCTTCAAATAAGTCCTATCAAACATTTCACTACGGGCATGATGGAATATCTATAACATTCACTCATTGAAAGAATGCTGTGGTGAAACCAACTTCCTTGTAGCTTTTAAGGAACATCTTCATGTAAGTCTTTTCTAGCATTTCAGTATGAGCCATAGAGAACAGCTATACTTTCTTAAAATGAAAAAACATTGTACTTAACTCAGCTTTCAGGTAGACTTATAGTAACATTTTCATGTAAGATTTATTGAAAATTTCACAACATGTGCGACAGAATATCTATTACATTAATTCAATGAAAGATCACTATTGTGAAACCAGCTTGCTTGTATCTCTTTAGAAATACACTCATATAAGTCTTTTCTGACATTTCAGTGTATGCCATACAAAGTAACTATCACCTTATTACAATGAAAAGTCAGTGTGCTGATCCCAGCTTGCAGGTAGCTGTAGGAACCTTTTCATATATGATATAAAACATTTCACTACAGCTATAGGAGACTATATATAAAGTTTATTAAATGAAAGAACACTGTGGTGTAACCAGATTGCTTGTAGCTATTTAGGAGTATCTTCATACAAGTCTTTTCAAACATTTCAGGGTATTCCATCCAGAATGGTTATCACTTCCATAAAATGAAAGAACGATGTTAAGAACCCAGCTGGAAAGTTGTCTTTTAGAAATATCTTTTTATAAGTCTTAACAAATATTGCGCTATGGTCATGACAGAATGATTTTAATATTCACTCAAGGAAAGAAGGATGAGCTGAACCCTTGTTTCCTAGTATCTGTTTAGGAAGAACTTCATAAAATACTTAAAAAATTACACTACAGACTTGAAAAATATCCATAAGATTCAGACACTAAAGGAACTCTGGTGAAACAAATGTGCTTACAGCTGTTTAGGGGCATATTCACATAAGACAGTTCAAACATTTCAGCATATGCCCTACAGATGACCTATCAATTACTAACAATGTGAGAACGCTGTTCTAAGCCCAGTTTGCGGGTAGCTGTTTAGGAACATGTTCATATAAGACTTAACAAACATTTCATTGCATGTGGGACAGAATATATATAGCATTTGTTCACTGAGAGAAAACTGTGGTGAAACCATCTTACTTGCAGCCATTAAGGATCATCTTCATATTAGTCATTATAACCATTTCAATATTTGCTGTTCTGATTGAATATGAGTTTCCAACAATGAAAGAAACACTGTGCTGAATCCAGCTTGCAAGTAAGTTTTAACTAACACTTCACTACAAGTGTCACAGAATATCTGCAATATTGTTTCACTGAAAGACCTCTGTGGTGAAAGCATCTTGAAGCTATTATTAGGAACATTTGTATTTGAGACATTTCTCACATTTCAGTATATGCCATAATGAATGGGTATCATTTTCCTACAATGAAAGAACACTGTGCTAAATAGAGCTCACAGATAGCTATCTAGGAACGTTTTTACATAAGACTTATCAAACATTTTACAATAGTCGTGACAGACTATACATCACATTCAGTCACTGAAAGAAAACTGTGGAGAAACAATCTTGCTTGTATATATTTAGAAACTTCTTCATGTTCACCATTTCAAGCATTTCCATATAAGACATACTGAATGAATATCACTTTGAGACAATGATATAACGTGCTGAAGCCAGATTGCAGGCAGCTGTTTAGGAACCTTTTCCTAAGAGACTTATCATACATTTCACTACAAAGTATCTGTTACATCCATTCAGTGAAAGAACACTATTGTGAAGCCAGATTGCTGGTAGCTAATTAGGAACATCTTGATATAAGGCTTTTCTAATATTTCAGTTTATGCCAAACAGAATGACTATCATTTTCTTAAAATGAAATAACACTGTGTTGAACTCATCTTGCAGGAAGCCATTTAGGGTTTCTTCATACAAAACACCAAACATGTCACTACTGCTCTGACAGAATCTCTGTAAGATTCCTTCACTGAGGAACACACTCTGGTGAAACCAGATTGCTCATAAGTTTTTAGGAATATCTTTATATAAGGCTATTCAAACACATCATATGCTATACAGAATGATGATCACTTCCATTAAATTAAACAACATTGTGATGCAACCAGCTGGCACATGCTATTTATGAACATTTTGTGTGTGTCTTATCAAACGTTTCTCTGCAGCCACAATGTGATAATTATTACATTCATTCAATGAAATACTGTGTTGAAAAAGCCTGCTTGTGGCTGTTTAGAAACATCTTCATGTAAGTGTTCATGCAAGCCTTATCAAACATTTCCCTACAGGCATGACAGAATATCTATAACATTCAATGTCTGTAAGAACACTGTTGTGAAACCATTTTGCTTGTAGCTACTTAGGGACATCTTCATAAAACTTATCCAGCATTTCACTACGGGTGTGATAGACTATCTATAACATCCATTCACTGAAAGAACATTGTCTGGAAAACACCTAGCAAGTAGCTCTTAAGGAACATCTTCACATATGCCATTTCAAACATTTCAGTATATGCCACAAGGAACGGCTATCACTTTCTTACAATGAAAGAGCATCGTGCTTAATCAAGCCAACAGGTAGCTGTTTAGGGATATTTTCACATAAATCATATCAAACATTTGACTACAGATGTGACAATGTCTATAACATTTGTTATCTGAAAGAAAATTATGCAAAAACCATCTTCTTTTCACTGTTTAGGAACATCTGCACATAGTACACTTCAAATACTTAAGTATATTCCACACAGAGCGACTATCATTTTCACAAAATGAAAGAACACATGCTGAATCCAGTTTATGGGTAGCTGTTTAGGAACATCATATATCAAATATTTCACCACAGATGTGACAATATCTAGAACATTCATTCACTGAAAGAACACTGTGAAGAAACCATCTTGCTTGTTAGCTGTTTAAGAATATAAATAAAAGGCTCTTCAAACATATCACTTTATGCCATACAGAATGGCTATCATCTCCATAGCCAGAAAAGAATACTGTGATGAACCCAGCTTGCAAGTAATTGTTTATTAATATTTTGCTCAAGTCTTATCAGACATTTGCCTACAGTCATGACAGGATATCTTTAATGTCTATTCAATGTAATAACACTATATTTAAAAGAATTTCCTTGTAGCTGTTTAGAAACATCTTCATGTAAGACTTATTAAACATTCCTTTGCAGGAATGACAGAATCTCTAAACATTCACTCATTGAATGAACACAGGGATGAAAGCAGTTTTCTTGTAACTGCTGAGGAACATCTTCATAAAAAGCTTTTCAAGCATTTCAGTATATGGCATACAGCATGGCCATACCCTTCTTACAAGGAAAGAAGGTTGTGTTTAATAGCTTTCAGGTAGATTATTAGGAGCATTTTTATGTAAGACCTATTGAACTTTTAACTACAGGCATGACAGAATATCTATTACATCCATTCAATGAAAGAACACTATGGTGAAAGTGGCTTGGTTTGACTGTTAAGGAAGATCTTCATTTAAGTCCTTTTCAGCATTTCTGTATATGCCATACTAAACGGCTGTCACTATCTTATGATGAAATTATTCTGTCCTGAACACGTCTTGTTGGATTCTATTTAGGAACATCTTCATATAAGACCTCTCTAACATTTAAGCATATGCCATACAGAAGGGCTCTCACTTACTTACAGTTAAAGGACACTGTGCTAAACCCGGCTTGCTGGCGGCTGTTTGAAACCTCTTCATATAAGACTTATTAAACATTTCACTACAGGCATGACAGACTAGCTATAACACTCGTTCACTGAAAGAACACTGTGGTGAAGCCAGATTACTTCTGGCGCCTTGGGAATGTCTTCGTATAAGGCTCTTCAAACACTTCATTATGCCTACAGAATGGCTATCGCTTCCATATCCAGAAAGAACGTTCTGATGAAACCAGTGGCTCTTTATGAGCATTTCATTTATGTCTTATCAAACGTTTCTCTACAGCCGCAACATGATATCCATAACATTCATTCAAGGAAGCCACACTATGTTGAAAAAGCTTGCTTGTAGCTGTTCAGGAACACTCTCACCTAAGACATCAAATAGTTCTCTTGAGGCATGACAGAATACGTATAACATTCATTTTCTGAATGAACACTGTGGTGAAAACACCTTGCTTGCAGCTGTTTAGGGGAATCTTCAAATAAGTCCTATCAAACATTTCACTACGGGCATGATGGAATATCTATAACATTCACTCATTGAAAGAATGCTGTGGTGAAACCAACTTCCTTGTAGCTTTTAAGGAACATCTTCATGTAAGTCTTTTCTAGCATTTCAGTATGAGCCATAGAGAACAGCTATACTTTCTTAAAATGAAAAAACATTGTACTTAACTCAGCTTTCAGGTAGACTTATAGTAACATTTTCATGTAAGATTTATTGAAAATTTCACAACATGTGCGACAGAATATCTATTACATTAATTCAATGAAAGATCACTATTGTGAAACCAGCTTGCTTGTATCTCTTTAGAAATACACTCATATAAGTCTTTTCTGACATTTCAGTGTATGCCATACAAAGTAACTATCACCTTATTACAATGAAAAGTCAGTGTGCTGATCCCAGCTTGCAGGTAGCTGTAGGAACCTTTTCATATATGATATAAAACATTTCACTACAGCTATAGGAGACTATATATAAAGTTTATTAAATGAAAGAACACTGTGGTGTAACCAGATTGCTTGTAGCTATTTAGGAGTATCTTCATACAAGTCTTTTCAAACATTTCAGGGTATTCCATCCAGAATGGTTATCACTTCCATAAAATGAAAGAACGATGTTAAGAACCCAGCTGGAAAGTTGTCTTTTAGAAATATCTTTTTATAAGTCTTAACAAATATTGCGCTATGGTCATGACAGAATGATTTTAATATTCACTCAAGGAAAGAAGGATGAGCTGAACCCTTGTTTCCTAGTATCTGTTTAGGAAGAACTTCATAAAATACTTAAAAAATTACACTACAGACTTGAAAAATATCCATAAGATTCAGACACTAAAGGAACTCTGGTGAAACAAATGTGCTTACAGCTGTTTAGGGGCATATTCACATAAGACAGTTCAAACATTTCAGCATATGCCCTACAGATGACCTATCAATTACTAACAATGTGAGAACGCTGTTCTAAGCCCAGTTTGCGGGTAGCTGTTTAGGAACATGTTCATATAAGACTTAACAAACATTTCATTGCATGTGGGACAGAATATATATAGCATTTGTTCACTGAGAGAAAACTGTGGTGAAACCATCTTACTTGCAGCCATTAAGGATCATCTTCATATTAGTCATTATAACCATTTCAATATTTGCTGTTCTGATTGAATATGAGTTTCCAACAATGAAAGAAACACTGTGCTGAATCCAGCTTGCAAGTAAGTTTTAACTAACACTTCACTACAAGTGTCACAGAATATCTGCAATATTGTTTCACTGAAAGACCTCTGTGGTGAAAGCATCTTGAAGCTATTATTAGGAACATTTGTATTTGAGACATTTCTCACATTTCAGTATATGCCATAATGAATGGGTATCATTTTCCTACAATGAAAGAACACTGTGCTAAATAGAGCTCACAGATAGCTATCTAGGAACGTTTTTACATAAGACTTATCAAACATTTTACAATAGTCGTGACAGACTATACATCACATTCAGTCACTGAAAGAAAACTGTGGAGAAACAATCTTGCTTGTATATATTTAGAAACTTCTTCATGTTCACCATTTCAAGCATTTCCATATAAGACATACTGAATGAATATCACTTTGAGACAATGATATAACGTGCTGAAGCCAGATTGCAGGCAGCTGTTTAGGAACCTTTTCCTAAGAGACTTATCATACATTTCACTACAAAGTATCTGTTACATCCATTCAGTGAAAGAACACTATTGTGAAGCCAGATTGCTGGTAGCTAATTAGGAACATCTTGATATAAGGCTTTTCTAATATTTCAGTTTATGCCAAACAGAATGACTATCATTTTCTTAAAATGAAATAACACTGTGTTGAACTCATCTTGCAGGAAGCCATTTAGGGTTTCTTCATACAAAACACCAAACATGTCACTACTGCTCTGACAGAATCTCTGTAAGATTCCTTCACTGAGGAACACACTCTGGTGAAACCAGATTGCTCATAAGTTTTTAGGAATATCTTTATATAAGGCTATTCAAACACATCATATGCTATACAGAATGATGATCACTTCCATTAAATTAAACAACATTGTGATGCAACCAGCTGGCACATGCTATTTATGAACATTTTGTGTGTGTCTTATCAAACGTTTCTCTGCAGCCACAATGTGATAATTATTACATTCATTCAATGAAATACTGTGTTGAAAAAGCCTGCTTGTGGCTGTTTAGAAACATCTTCATGTAAGTGTTCATGCAAGCCTTATCAAACATTTCCCTACAGGCATGACAGAATATCTATAACATTCAATGTCTGTAAGAACACTGTTGTGAAACCATTTTGCTTGTAGCTACTTAGGGACATCTTCATAAAACTTATCCAGCATTTCACTACGGGTGTGATAGACTATCTATAACATCCATTCACTGAAAGAACATTGTCTGGAAAACACCTAGCAAGTAGCTCTTAAGGAACATCTTCACATATGCCATTTCAAACATTTCAGTATATGCCACAAGGAACGGCTATCACTTTCTTACAATGAAAGAGCATCGTGCTTAATCAAGCCAACAGGTAGCTGTTTAGGGATATTTTCACATAAATCATATCAAACATTTGACTACAGATGTGACAATGTCTATAACATTTGTTATCTGAAAGAAAATTATGCAAAAACCATCTTCTTTTCACTGTTTAGGAACATCTGCACATAGTACACTTCAAATACTTAAGTATATTCCACACAGAGCGACTATCATTTTCACAAAATGAAAGAACACATGCTGAATCCAGTTTATGGGTAGCTGTTTAGGAACATCATATATCAAATATTTCACCACAGATGTGACAATATCTAGAACATTCATTCACTGAAAGAACACTGTGAAGAAACCATCTTGCTTGTTAGCTGTTTAAGAATATAAATAAAAGGCTCTTCAAACATATCACTTTATGCCATACAGAATGGCTATCATCTCCATAGCCAGAAAAGAATACTGTGATGAACCCAGCTTGCAAGTAATTGTTTATTAATATTTTGCTCAAGTCTTATCAGACATTTGCCTACAGTCATGACAGGATATCTTTAATGTCTATTCAATGTAATAACACTATATTTAAAAGAATTTCCTTGTAGCTGTTTAGAAACATCTTCATGTAAGACTTATTAAACATTCCTTTGCAGGAATGACAGAATCTCTAAACATTCACTCATTGAATGAACACAGGGATGAAAGCAGTTTTCTTGTAACTGCTGAGGAACATCTTCATAAAAAGCTTTTCAAGCATTTCAGTATATGGCATACAGCATGGCCATACCCTTCTTACAAGGAAAGAAGGTTGTGTTTAATAGCTTTCAGGTAGATTATTAGGAGCATTTTTATGTAAGACCTATTGAACTTTTAACTACAGGCATGACAGAATATCTATTACATCCATTCAATGAAAGAACACTATGGTGAAAGTGGCTTGGTTTGACTGTTAAGGAAGATCTTCATTTAAGTCCTTTTCAGCATTTCTGTATATGCCATACTAAACGGCTGTCACTATCTTATGATGAAATTATTCTGTCCTGAACACGTCTTGTTGGATTCTATTTAGGAACATCTTCATATAAGACCTCTCTAACATTTAAGCATATGCCATACAGAAGGGCTCTCACTTACTTACAGTTAAAGGACACTGTGCTAAACCCGGCTTGCTGGCGGCTGTTTGAAACCTCTTCATATAAGACTTATTAAACATTTCACTACAGGCATGACAGACTAGCTATAACACTCGTTCACTGAAAGAACACTGTGGTGAAGCCAGATTACTTCTGGCGCCTTGGGAATGTCTTCGTATAAGGCTCTTCAAACACTTCATTATGCCTACAGAATGGCTATCGCTTCCATATCCAGAAAGAACGTTCTGATGAAACCAGTGGCTCTTTATGAGCATTTCATTTATGTCTTATCAAACGTTTCTCTACAGCCGCAACATGATATCCATAACATTCATTCAAGGAAGCCACACTATGTTGAAAAAGCTTGCTTGTAGCTGTTCAGGAACACTCTCACCTAAGACATCAAATAGTTCTCTTGAGGCATGACAGAATACGTATAACATTCATTTTCTGAATGAACACTGTGGTGAAAACACCTTGCTTGCAGCTGTTTAGGGGAATCTTCAAATAAGTCCTATCAAACATTTCACTACGGGCATGATGGAATATCTATAACATTCACTCATTGAAAGAATGCTGTGGTGAAACCAACTTCCTTGTAGCTTTTAAGGAACATCTTCATGTAAGTCTTTTCTAGCATTTCAGTATGAGCCATAGAGAACAGCTATACTTTCTTAAAATGAAAAAACATTGTACTTAACTCAGCTTTCAGGTAGACTTATAGTAACATTTTCATGTAAGATTTATTGAAAATTTCACAACATGTGCGACAGAATATCTATTACATTAATTCAATGAAAGATCACTATTGTGAAACCAGCTTGCTTGTATCTCTTTAGAAATACACTCATATAAGTCTTTTCTGACATTTCAGTGTATGCCATACAAAGTAACTATCACCTTATTACAATGAAAAGTCAGTGTGCTGATCCCAGCTTGCAGGTAGCTGTAGGAACCTTTTCATATATGATATAAAACATTTCACTACAGCTATAGGAGACTATATATAAAGTTTATTAAATGAAAGAACACTGTGGTGTAACCAGATTGCTTGTAGCTATTTAGGAGTATCTTCATACAAGTCTTTTCAAACATTTCAGGGTATTCCATCCAGAATGGTTATCACTTCCATAAAATGAAAGAACGATGTTAAGAACCCAGCTGGAAAGTTGTCTTTTAGAAATATCTTTTTATAAGTCTTAACAAATATTGCGCTATGGTCATGACAGAATGATTTTAATATTCACTCAAGGAAAGAAGGATGAGCTGAACCCTTGTTTCCTAGTATCTGTTTAGGAAGAACTTCATAAAATACTTAAAAAATTACACTACAGACTTGAAAAATATCCATAAGATTCAGACACTAAAGGAACTCTGGTGAAACAAATGTGCTTACAGCTGTTTAGGGGCATATTCACATAAGACAGTTCAAACATTTCAGCATATGCCCTACAGATGACCTATCAATTACTAACAATGTGAGAACGCTGTTCTAAGCCCAGTTTGCGGGTAGCTGTTTAGGAACATGTTCATATAAGACTTAACAAACATTTCATTGCATGTGGGACAGAATATATATAGCATTTGTTCACTGAGAGAAAACTGTGGTGAAACCATCTTACTTGCAGCCATTAAGGATCATCTTCATATTA
Source organism: Equus asinus (assembly GCF_041296235.1). Lineage (NCBI taxonomy): Eukaryota > Metazoa > Chordata > Mammalia > Perissodactyla > Equidae > Equus > Equus asinus. The sequence goes on from NC_091810.1 coordinate 6,265,151, forward strand.
GTCATTATAACCATTTCAATATTTGCTGTTCTGATTGAATATGAGTTTCCAACAATGAAAGAAACACTGTGCTGAATCCAGCTTGCAAGTAAGTTTTAACTAACACTTCACTACAAGTGTCACAGAATATCTGCAATATTGTTTCACTGAAAGACCTCTGTGGTGAAAGCATCTTGAAGCTATTATTAGGAACATTTGTATTTGAGACATTTCTCACATTTCAGTATATGCCATAATGAATGGGTATCATTTTCCTACAATGAAAGAACACTGTGCTAAATAGAGCTCACAGATAGCTATCTAGGAACGTTTTTACATAAGACTTATCAAACATTTTACAATAGTCGTGACAGACTATACATCACATTCAGTCACTGAAAGAAAACTGTGGAGAAACAATCTTGCTTGTATATATTTAGAAACTTCTTCATGTTCACCATTTCAAGCATTTCCATATAAGACATACTGAATGAATATCACTTTGAGACAATGATATAACGTGCTGAAGCCAGATTGCAGGCAGCTGTTTAGGAACCTTTTCCTAAGAGACTTATCATACATTTCACTACAAAGTATCTGTTACATCCATTCAGTGAAAGAACACTATTGTGAAGCCAGATTGCTGGTAGCTAATTAGGAACATCTTGATATAAGGCTTTTCTAATATTTCAGTTTATGCCAAACAGAATGACTATCATTTTCTTAAAATGAAATAACACTGTGTTGAACTCATCTTGCAGGAAGCCATTTAGGGTTTCTTCATACAAAACACCAAACATGTCACTACTGCTCTGACAGAATCTCTGTAAGATTCCTTCACTGAGGAACACACTCTGGTGAAACCAGATTGCTCATAAGTTTTTAGGAATATCTTTATATAAGGCTATTCAAACACATCATATGCTATACAGAATGATGATCACTTCCATTAAATTAAACAACATTGTGATGCAACCAGCTGGCACATGCTATTTATGAACATTTTGTGTGTGTCTTATCAAACGTTTCTCTGCAGCCACAATGTGATAATTATTACATTCATTCAATGAAATACTGTGTTGAAAAAGCCTGCTTGTGGCTGTTTAGAAACATCTTCATGTAAGTGTTCATGCAAGCCTTATCAAACATTTCCCTACAGGCATGACAGAATATCTATAACATTCAATGTCTGTAAGAACACTGTTGTGAAACCATTTTGCTTGTAGCTACTTAGGGACATCTTCATAAAACTTATCCAGCATTTCACTACGGGTGTGATAGACTATCTATAACATCCATTCACTGAAAGAACATTGTCTGGAAAACACCTAGCAAGTAGCTCTTAAGGAACATCTTCACATATGCCATTTCAAACATTTCAGTATATGCCACAAGGAACGGCTATCACTTTCTTACAATGAAAGAGCATCGTGCTTAATCAAGCCAACAGGTAGCTGTTTAGGGATATTTTCACATAAATCATATCAAACATTTGACTACAGATGTGACAATGTCTATAACATTTGTTATCTGAAAGAAAATTATGCAAAAACCATCTTCTTTTCACTGTTTAGGAACATCTGCACATAGTACACTTCAAATACTTAAGTATATTCCACACAGAGCGACTATCATTTTCACAAAATGAAAGAACACATGCTGAATCCAGTTTATGGGTAGCTGCTTAGGAACATCATATATCAAATATTTCACCACAGATGTGACAATATCTAGAACATTCATTCACTGAAAGAACACTGTGAAGAAACCATCTTGCTTGTTAGCTGTTTAAGAATATAAATAAAAGGCTCTTCAAACATATCACTTTATGCCATACAGAATGGCTATCATCTCCATAGCCAGAAAAGAATACTGTGATGAACCCAGCTTGCAAGTAATTGTTTATTAATATTTTGCTCAAGTCTTATCAGACATTTGCCTACAGTCATGACAGGATATCTTTAATGTCTATTCAATGTAGTAACACTATATTTAAAAGAATTTCCTTGTAGCTGTTTAGAAACATCTTCATGTAAGACTTATTAAACATTCCTTTGCAGGAATGACAGAATCTCTAAACATTCACTCATTGAATGAACACAGGGATGAAAGCAGTTTTCTTGTAACTGCTGAGGAACATCTTCATATAAAGCTTTTCAAGCATTTCAGTATATGGCATACAGCATGGCCATACCCTTCTTACAAGGAAAGAAGGTTGTGTTTAATAGCTTTCAGGTAGATTATTAGGAGCATTTTTATGTAAGACCTATTGAACTTTTAACTACAGGCATGACAGAATATCTATTACATCCATTCAATGAAAGAACACTATGGTGAAAGTGGCTTGGTTTGACTGTTAAGGAAGATCTTCATTTAAGTCCTTTTCAGCATTTCTGTATATGCCATACTAAACGGCTGTCACTATCTTATGATGAAATTATTCTGTCCTGAACACGTCTTGTTGGATTCTATTTAGGAACATCTTCATATAAGACCTCTCTAACATTTAAGCATATGCCATACAGAAGGGCTCTCACTTACTTACAGTTAAAGGACACTGTGCTAAACCCGGCTTGCTGGCGGCTGTTTGAAACCTCTTCATATAAGACTTATTAAACATTTCACTACAGGCATGACAGACTAGCTATAACACTCGTTCACTGAAAGAACACTGTGGTGAAGCCAGATTACTTCTGGCGCCTTGGGAATGTCTTCGTATAAGGCTCTTCAAACACTTCATTATGCCTACAGAATGGCTATCGCTTCCATATCCAGAAAGAACGTTCTGATGAAACCAGTGGCTCTTTATGAGCATTTCATTTATGTCTTATCAAACGTTTCTCTACAGCCGCAACATGATATCCATAACATTCATTCAAGGAAGCCACACTATGTTGAAAAAGCTTGCTTGTAGCTGTTCAGGAACACTCTCACCTAAGACATCAAATAGTTCTCTTGAGGCATGACAGAATACGTATAGCATTCATTTTCTGAATGAACACTGTGGTGAAAACACCTTGCTTGCAGCTGTTTAGGGGAATCTTCAAATAAGTCCTATCAAACATTTCACTACGGGCATGATGGAATATCTATAACATTCACTCATTGAAAGAATGCTGTGGTGAAACCAACTTCCTTGTAGCTTTTAAGGAACATCTTCATGTAAGTCTTTTCTAGCATTTCAGTATGAGCCATAGAGAACAGCTATACTTTCTTAAAATGAACAAACATTGTACCTAACTCAGCTTTCAGGTAGACTTATAGTAACATTTTCATGTAAGATTTATTGAAAATTTCACAACATGTGCGACAGAATATCTATTACATTAATTCAATGAAAGATCACTATTGTGAAACCAGCTTGCTTGTATCTCTTTAGAAATACACTCATATAAGTCTTTTCTGACATTTCAGTGTATGCCATACAAAGTAACTATCACCTTATTACAATGAAAAGTCAGTGTGCTGATCCCAGCTTGCAGGTAGCTGTAGGAACCTTTTCATATATGATATAAAACATTTCACTACAGCTATAGGAGACTATATATAAAGTTTATTAAATGAAAGAACACTGTGGTGTAACCAGATTGCTTGTAGCTATTTAGGAGTATCTTCATACAAGTCTTTTCAAACATTTCAGTGTATTCCATCCAGAATGGTTATCACTTCCATAAAATGAAAGAACGATGTTAAGAACCCAGCTGGAAAGTTGTCTTTTAGAAATATCTTTTTATAAGTCTTAACAAATATTGCGCTATGGTCATGACAGAATGATTTTAATATTCACTCAAGGAAAGAAGGATGAGCTGAACCCTTGTTTCCTAGTATCTGTTTAGGAAGAACTTCATAAAATACTTAAAAAATTACACTACAGACTTGAAAAATATCCATAAGATTCAGACACTAAAGGAACTCTGGTGAAACAAATGTGCTTACAGCTGTTTAGGGGCATATTCACATAAGACAGTTCAAACATTTCAGCATATGCCCTACAGATGACCTATCAATTACTAACAATGTGAGAACGCTGTTCTAAGCCCAGTTTGCGGGTAGCTGTTTAGGAACATGTTCATATAAGACTTAACAAACATTTCATTGCATGTGGGACAGAATATATATAGCATTTGTTCACTGAGAGAAAACTGTGGTGAAACCATCTTACTTGCAGCCATTAAGGATCATCTTCGTATTAGTCATTATAACCATTTCAATATTTGCTGTTCTGATTGAATATGAGTTTCCAACAATGAAAGAAACACTGTGCTGAATCCAGCTTGCAAGTAAGTTTTAACTAACACTTCACTACAAGTGTCACAGAATATCTGCAATATTGTTTCACTGAAAGACCTCTGTGGTGAAAGCATCTTGAAGCTATTATTAGGAACATTTGTATTTGAGACATTTCTCACATTTCAGTATATGCCATAATGAATGGGTATCATTTTCCTACAATGAAAGAACACTGTGCTAAATAGAGCTCACAGATAGCTATCTAGGAACGTTTTTACATAAGACTTATCAAACATTTTACAATAGTCGTGACAGACTATACATCACATTCAGTCACTGAAAGAAAACTGTGGAGAAACAATCTTGCTTGTATATATTTAGAAACTTCTTCATGTTCACCATTTCAAGCATTTCCATATAAGACATACTGAATGAATATCACTTTGAGACAATGATATAACGTGCTGAAGCCAGATTGCAGGCAGCTGTTTAGGAACCTTTTCCTAAGAGACTTATCATACATTTCACTACAAAGTATCTGTTACATCCATTCAGTGAAAGAACACTATTGTGAAGCCAGATTGCTGGTAGCTAATTAGGAACATCTTGATATAAGGCTTTTCTAATATTTCAGTTTATGCCAAACAGAATGACTATCATTTTCTTAAAATGAAATAACACTGTGTTGAACTCATCTTGCAGGAAGCCATTTAGGGTTTCTTCATACAAAACACCAAACATGTCACTACTGCTCTGACAGAATCTCTGTAAGATTCCTTCACTGAGGAACACACTCTGGTGAAACCAGATTGCTCATAAGTTTTTAGGAATATCTTTATATAAGGCTATTCAAACACATCATATGCTATACAGAATGATGATCACTTCCATTAAATTAAACAACATTGTGATGCAACCAGCTGGCACATGCTATTTATGAACATTTTGTGTGTGTCTTATCAAACGTTTCTCTGCAGCCACAATGTGATAATTATTACATTCATTCAATGAAATACTGTGTTGAAAAAGCCTGCTTGTGGCTGTTTAGAAACATCTTCATGTAAGTGTTCATGCAAGCCTTATCAAACATTTCCCTACAGGCATGACAGAATATCTATAACATTCAATGTCTGTAAGAACACTGTTGTGAAACCATTTTGCTTGTAGCTACTTAGGGACATCTTCATAAAACTTATCCAGCATTTCACTACGGGTGTGATAGACTATCTATAACATCCATTCACTGAAAGAACATTGTCTGGAAAACACCTAGCAAGTAGCTCTTAAGGAACATCTTCACATATGCCATTTCAAACATTTCAGTATATGCCACAAGGAACGGCTATCACTTTCTTACAATGAAAGAGCATTGTGCTTAATCAAGCCAACAGGTAGCTGTTTAGGGATATTTTCACATAAATCATATCAAACATTTGACTACAGATGTGACAATGTCTATAACATTTGTTATCTGAAAGAAAATTATGCAAAAACCATCTTCTTTTCACTGTTTAGGAACATCTGCACATAGTACACTTCAAATACTTAAGTATATTCCACACAGAGCGACTATCATTTTCACAAAATGAAAGAACACATGCTGAATCCAGTTTATGGGTAGCTGCTTAGGAACATCATATATCAAATATTTCACCACAGATGTGACAATATCTAGAACATTCATTCACTGAAAGAACACTGTGAAGAAACCATCTTGCTTGTTAGCTGTTTAAGAATATAAATAAAAGGCTCTTCAAACATATCACTTTATGCCATACAGAATGGCTATCATCTCCATAGCCAGAAAAGAATACTGTGATGAACCCAGCTTGCAAGTAATTGTTTATTAATATTTTGCTCAAGTCTTATCAGACATTTGCCTACAGTCATGACAGGATATCTTTAATGTCTATTCAATGTAGTAACACTATATTTAAAAGAATTTCCTTGTAGCTGTTTAGAAACATCTTCATGTAAGACTTATTAAACATTCCTTTGCAGGAATGACAGAATCTCTAAACATTCACTCATTGAATGAACACAGGGATGAAAGCAGTTTTCTTGTAACTGCTGAGGAACATCTTCATATAAAGCTTTTCAAGCATTTCAGTATATGGCATACAGCATGGCCATACCCTTCTTACAAGGAAAGAAGGTTGTGTTTAATAGCTTTCAGGTAGATTATTAGGAGCATTTTTATGTAAGACCTATTGAACTTTTAACTACAGGCATGACAGAATATCTATTACATCCATTCAATGAAAGAACACTATGGTGAAAGTGGCTTGGTTTGACTGTTAAGGAAGATCTTCATTTAAGTCCTTTTCAGCATTTCTGTATATGCCATACTAAACGGCTGTCACTATCTTATGATGAAATTATTCTGTCCTGAACACGTCTTGTTGGATTCTATTTAGGAACATCTTCATATAAGACCTCTCTAACATTTAAGCATATGCCATACAGAAGGGCTCTCACTTACTTACAGTTAAAGGACACTGTGCTAAACCCGGCTTGCTGGCGGCTGTTTGAAACCTCTTCATATAAGACTTATTAAACATTTCACTACAGGCATGACAGACTAGCTATAACACTCGTTCACTGAAAGAACACTGTGGTGAAGCCAGATTACTTCTGGCGCCTTGGGAATGTCTTCGTATAAGGCTCTTCAAACACTTCATTATGCCTACAGAATGGCTATCGCTTCCATATCCAGAAAGAACGTTCTGATGAAACCAGTGGCTCTTTATGAGCATTTCATTTATGTCTTATCAAACGTTTCTCTACAGCCGCAACATGATATCCATAACATTCATTCAAGGAAGCCACACTATGTTGAAAAAGCTTGCTTGTAGCTGTTCAGGAACACTCTCACCTAAGACATCAAATAGTTCTCTTGAGGCATGACAGAATACGTATAGCATTCATTTTCTGAATGAACACTGTGGTGAAAACACCTTGCTTGCAGCTGTTTAGGGGAATCTTCAAATAAGTCCTATCAAACATTTCACTACGGGCATGATGGAATATCTATAACATTCACTCATTGAAAGAATGCTGTGGTGAAACCAACTTCCTTGTAGCTTTTAAGGAACATCTTCATGTAAGTCTTTTCTAGCATTTCAGTATGAGCCATAGAGAACAGCTATACTTTCTTAAAATGAACAAACATTGTACCTAACTCAGCTTTCAGGTAGACTTATAGTAACATTTTCATGTAAGATTTATTGAAAATTTCACAACATGTGCGACAGAATATCTATTACATTAATTCAATGAAAGATCACTATTGTGAAACCAGCTTGCTTGTATCTCTTTAGAAATACACTCATATAAGTCTTTTCTGACATTTCAGTGTATGCCATACAAAGTAACTATCACCTTATTACAATGAAAAGTCAGTGTGCTGATCCCAGCTTGCAGGTAGCTGTAGGAACCTTTTCATATATGATATAAAACATTTCACTACAGCTATAGGAGACTATATATAAAGTTTATTAAATGAAAGAACACTGTGGTGTAACCAGATTGCTTGTAGCTATTTAGGAGTATCTTCATACAAGTCTTTTCAAACATTTCAGGGTATTCCATCCAGAATGGTTATCACTTCCATAAAATGAAAGAACGATGTTAAGAACCCAGCTGGAAAGTTGTCTTTTAGAAATATCTTTTTATAAGTCTTAACAAATATTGCGCTATGGTCATGACAGAATGATTTTAATATTCACTCAAGGAAAGAAGGATGAGCTGAACCCTTGTTTCCTAGTATCTGTTTAGGAAGAACTTCATAAAATACTTAAAAAATTACACTACAGACTTGAAAAATATCCATAAGATTCAGACACTAAAGGAACTCTGGTGAAACAAATGTGCTTACAGCTGTTTAGGGGCATATTCACATAAGACAGTTCAAACATTTCAGCATATGCCCTACAGATGACCTATCAATTACTAACAATGTGAGAACGCTGTTCTAAGCCCAGTTTGCGGGTAGCTGTTTAGGAACATGTTCATATAAGACTTAACAAACATTTCATTGCATGTGGGACAGAATATATATAGCATTTGTTCACTGAGAGAAAACTGTGGTGAAACCATCTTACTTGCAGCCATTAAGGATCATCTTCGTATTAGTCATTATAACCATTTCAATATTTGCTGTTCTGATTGAATATGAGTTTCCAACAATGAAAGAAACACTGTGCTGAATCCAGCTTGCAAGTAAGTTTTAACTAACACTTCACTACAAGTGTCACAGAATATCTGCAATATTGTTTCACTGAAAGACCTCTGTGGTGAAAGCATCTTGAAGCTATTATTAGGAACATTTGTATTTGAGACATTTCTCACATTTCAGTATATGCCATAATGAATGGGTATCATTTTCCTACAATGAAAGAACACTGTGCTAAATAGAGCTCACAGATAGCTATCTAGGAACGTTTTTACATAAGACTTATCAAACATTTTACAATAGTCGTGACAGACTATACATCACATTCAGTCACTGAAAGAAAACTGTGGAGAAACAATCTTGCTTGTATATATTTAGAAACTTCTTCATGTTCACCATTTCAAGCATTTCCATATAAGACATACTGAATGAATATCACTTTGAGACAATGATATAACGTGCTGAAGCCAGATTGCAGGCAGCTGTTTAGGAACCTTTTCCTAAGAGACTTATCATACATTTCACTACAAAGTATCTGTTACATCCATTCAGTGAAAGAACACTATTGTGAAGCCAGATTGCTGGTAGCTAATTAGGAACATCTTGATATAAGGCTTTTCTAATATTTCAGTTTATGCCAAACAGAATGACTATCATTTTCTTAAAATGAAATAACACTGTGTTGAACTCATCTTGCAGGAAGCCATTTAGGGTTTCTTCATACAAAACACCAAACATGTCACTACTGCTCTGACAGAATCTCTGTAAGATTCCTTCACTGAGGAACACACTCTGGTGAAACCAGATTGCTCATAAGTTTTTAGGAATATCTTTATATAAGGCTATTCAAACACATCATATGCTATACAGAATGATGATCACTTCCATTAAATTAAACAACATTGTGATGCAACCAGCTGGCACATGCTATTTATGAACATTTTGTGTGTGTCTTATCAAACGTTTCTCTGCAGCCACAATGTGATAATTATTACATTCATTCAATGAAATACTGTGTTGAAAAAGCCTGCTTGTGGCTGTTTAGAAACATCTTCATGTAAGTGTTCATGCAAGCCTTATCAAACATTTCCCTACAGGCATGACAGAATATCTATAACATTCAATGTCTGTAAGAACACTGTTGTGAAACCATTTTGCTTGTAGCTACTTAGGGACATCTTCATAAAACTTATCCAGCATTTCACTACGGGTGTGATAGACTATCTATAACATCCATTCACTGAAAGAACATTGTCTGGAAAACACCTAGCAAGTAGCTCTTAAGGAACATCTTCACATATGCCATTTCAAACATTTCAGTATATGCCACAAGGAACGGCTATCACTTTCTTACAATGAAAGAGCATCGTGCTTAATCAAGCCAACAGGTAGCTGTTTAGGGATATTTTCACATAAATCATATCAAACATTTGACTACAGATGTGACAATGTCTATAACATTTGTTATCTGAAAGAAAATTATGCAAAAACCATCTTCTTTTCACTGTTTAGGAACATCTGCACATAGTACACTTCAAATACTTAAGTATATTCCACACAGAGCGACTATCATTTTCACAAAATGAAAGAACACATGCTGAATCCAGTTTATGGGTAGCTGCTTAGGAACATCATATATCAAATATTTCACCACAGATGTGACAATATCTAGAACATTCATTCACTGAAAGAACACTGTGAAGAAACCATCTTGCTTGTTAGCTGTTTAAGAATATAAATAAAAGGCTCTTCAAACATATCACTTTATGCCATACAGAATGGCTATCATCTCCATAGCCAGAAAAGAATACTGTGATGAACCCAGCTTGCAAGTAATTGTTTATTAATATTTTGCTCAAGTCTTATCAGACATTTGCCTACAGTCATGACAGGATATCTTTAATGTCTATTCAATGTAGTAACACTATATTTAAAAGAATTTCCTTGTAGCTGTTTAGAAACATCTTCATGTAAGACTTATTAAACATTCCTTTGCAGGAATGACAGAATCTCTAAACATTCACTCATTGAATGAACACAGGGATGAAAGCAGTTTTCTTGTAACTGCTGAGGAACATCTTCATATAAAGCTTTTCAAGCATTTCAGTATATGGCATACAGCATGGCCATACCCTTCTTACAAGGAAAGAAGGTTGTGTTTAATAGCTTTCAGGTAGATTATTAGGAGCATTTTTATGTAAGACCTATTGAACTTTTAACTACAGGCATGACAGAATATCTATTACATCCATTCAATGAAAGAACACTATGGTGAAAGTGGCTTGGTTTGACTGTTAAGGAAGATCTTCATTTAAGTCCTTTTCAGCATTTCTGTATATGCCATACTAAACGGCTGTCACTATCTTATGATGAAATTATTCTGTCCTGAACACGTCTTGTTGGATTCTATTTAGGAACATCTTCATATAAGACCTCTCTAACATTTAAGCATATGCCATACAGAAGGGCTCTCACTTACTTACAGTTAAAGGACACTGTGCTAAACCCGGCTTGCTGGCGGCTGTTTGAAACCTCTTCATATAAGACTTATTAAACATTTCACTACAGGCATGACAGACTAGCTATAACACTCGTTCACTGAAAGAACACTGTGGTGAAGCCAGATTACTTCTGGCGCCTTGGGAATGTCTTCGTATAAGGCTCTTCAAACACTTCATTATGCCTACAGAATGGCTATCGCTTCCATATCCAGAAAGAACGTTCTGATGAAACCAGTGGCTCTTTATGAGCATTTCATTTATGTCTTATCAAACGTTTCTCTACAGCCGCAACATGATATCCATAACATTCATTCAAGGAAGCCACACTATGTTGAAAAAGCTTGCTTGTAGCTGTTCAGGAACACTCTCACCTAAGACATCAAATAGTTCTCTTGAGGCATGACAGAATACGTATAGCATTCATTTTCTGAATGAACACTGTGGTGAAAACACCTTGCTTGCAGCTGTTTAGGGGAATCTTCAAATAAGTCCTATCAAACATTTCACTACGGGCATGATGGAATATCTATAACATTCACTCATTGAAAGAATGCTGTGGTGAAACCAACTTCCTTGTAGCTTTTAAGGAACATCTTCATGTAAGTCTTTTCTAGCATTTCAGTATGAGCCATAGAGAACAGCTATACTTTCTTAAAATGAACAAACATTGTACCTAACTCAGCTTTCAGGTAGACTTATAGTAACATTTTCATGTAAGATTTATTGAAAATTTCACAACATGTGCGACAGAATATCTATTACATTAATTCAATGAAAGATCACTATTGTGAAACCAGCTTGCTTGTATCTCTTTAGAAATACACTCATATAAGTCTTTTCTGACATTTCAGTGTATGCCATACAAAGTAACTATCACCTTATTACAATGAAAAGTCAGTGTGCTGATCCCAGCTTGCAGGTAGCTGTAGGAACCTTTTCATATATGATATAAAACATTTCACTACAGCTATAGGAGACTATATATAAAGTTTATTAAATGAAAGAACACTGTGGTGTAACCAGATTGCTTGTAGCTATTTAGGAGTATCTTCATACAAGTCTTTTCAAACATTTCAGGGTATTCCATCCAGAATGGTTATCACTTCCATAAAATGAAAGAACGATGTTAAGAACCCAGCTGGAAAGTTGTCTTTTAGAAATATCTTTTTATAAGTCTTAACAAATATTGCGCTATGGTCATGACAGAATGATTTTAATATTCACTCAAGGAAAGAAGGATGAGCTGAACCCTTGTTTCCTAGTATCTGTTTAGGAAGAACTTCATAAAATACTTAAAAAATTACACTACAGACTTGAAAAATATCCATAAGATTCAGACACTAAAGGAACTCTGGTGAAACAAATGTGCTTACAGCTGTTTAGGGGCATATTCACATAAGACAGTTCAAACATTTCAGCATATGCCCTACAGATGACCTATCAATTACTAACAATGTGAGAACGCTGTTCTAAGCCCAGTTTGCGGGTAGCTGTTTAGGAACATGTTCATATAAGACTTAACAAACATTTCATTGCATGTGGGACAGAATATATATAGCATTTGTTCACTGAGAGAAAACTGTGGTGAAACCATCTTACTTGCAGCCATTAAGGATCATCTTCGTATTAGTCATTATAACCATTTCAATATTTGCTGTTCTGATTGAATATGAGTTTCCAACAATGAAAGAAACACTGTGCTGAATCCAGCTTGCAAGTAAGTTTTAACTAACACTTCACTACAAGTGTCACAGAATATCTGCAATATTGTTTCACTGAAAGACCTCTGTGGTGAAAGCATCTTGAAGCTATTATTAGGAACATTTGTATTTGAGACATTTCTCACATTTCAGTATATGCCATAATGAATGGGTATCATTTTCCTACAATGAAAGAACACTGTGCTAAATAGAGCTCACAGATAGCTATCTAGGAACGTTTTTACATAAGACTTATCAAACATTTTACAATAGTCGTGACAGACTATACATCACATTCAGTCACTGAAAGAAAACTGTGGAGAAACAATCTTGCTTGTATATATTTAGAAACTTCTTCATGTTCACCATTTCAAGCATTTCCATATAAGACATACTGAATGAATATCACTTTGAGACAATGATATAACGTGCTGAAGCCAGATTGCAGGCAGCTGTTTAGGAACCTTTTCCTAAGAGACTTATCATACATTTCACTACAAAGTATCTGTTACATCCATTCAGTGAAAGAACACTATTGTGAAGCCAGATTGCTGGTAGCTAATTAGGAACATCTTGATATAAGGCTTTTCTAATATTTCAGTTTATGCCAAACAGAATGACTATCATTTTCTTAAAATGAAATAACACTGTGTTGAACTCATCTTGCAGGAAGCCATTTAGGGTTTCTTCATACAAAACACCAAACATGTCACTACTGCTCTGACAGAATCTCTGTAAGATTCCTTCACTGAGGAACACACTCTGGTGAAACCAGATTGCTCATAAGTTTTTAGGAATATCTTTATATAAGGCTATTCAAACACATCATATGCTATACAGAATGATGATCACTTCCATTAAATTAAACAACATTGTGATGCAACCAGCTGGCACATGCTATTTATGAACATTTTGTGTGTGTCTTATCAAACGTTTCTCTGCAGCCACAATGTGATAATTATTACATTCATTCAATGAAATACTGTGTTGAAAAAGCCTGCTTGTGGCTGTTTAGAAACATCTTCATGTAAGTGTTCATGCAAGCCTTATCAAACATTTCCCTACAGGCATGACAGAATATCTATAACATTCAATGTCTGTAAGAACACTGTTGTGAAACCATTTTGCTTGTAGCTACTTAGGGACATCTTCATAAAACTTATCCAGCATTTCACTACGGGTGTGATAGACTATCTATAACATCCATTCACTGAAAGAACATTGTCTGGAAAACACCTAGCAAGTAGCTCTTAAGGAACATCTTCACATATGCCATTTCAAACATTTCAGTATATGCCACAAGGAACGGCTATCACTTTCTTACAATGAAAGAGCATCGTGCTTAATCAAGCCAACAGGTAGCTGTTTAGGGATATTTTCACATAAATCATATCAAACATTTGACTACAGATGTGACAATGTCTATAACATTTGTTATCTGAAAGAAAATTATGCAAAAACCATCTTCTTTTCACTGTTTAGGAACATCTGCACATAGTACACTTCAAATACTTAAGTATATTCCACACAGAGCGACTATCATTTTCACAAAATGAAAGAACACATGCTGAATCCAGTTTATGGGTAGCTGCTTAGGAACATCATATATCAAATATTTCACCACAGATGTGACAATATCTAGAACATTCATTCACTGAAAGAACACTGTGAAGAAACCATCTTGCTTGTTAGCTGTTTAAGAATATAAATAAAAGGCTCTTCAAACATATCACTTTATGCCATACAGAATGGCTATCATCTCCATAGCCAGAAAAGAATACTGTGATGAACCCAGCTTGCAAGTAATTGTTTATTAATATTTTGCTCAAGTCTTATCAGACATTTGCCTACAGTCATGACAGGATATCTTTAATGTCTATTCAATGTGGTAACACTATATTTAAAAGAATTTCCTTGTAGCTGTTTAGAAACATCTTCATGTAAGACTTATTAAACATTCCTTTGCAGGAATGACAGAATCTCTAAACATTCACTCATTGAATGAACACAGGGATGAAAGCAGTTTTCTTGTAACTGCTGAGGAACATCTTCATATAAAGCTTTTCAAGCTTTTCAGTATATGGCATACAGCATGGCCATACCCTTCTTACAAGGAAAGAAGGTTGTGTTTAATAGCTTTCAGGTAGATTATTAGGAGCATTTTTATGTAAGACCTATTGAACTTTTAACTACAGGCATGACAGAATATCTATTACATCCATTCAATGAAAGAACACTATGGTGAAAGTGGCTTGGTTTGACTGTTAAGGAAGATCTTCATTTAAGTCCTTTTCAGCATTTCTGTATATGCCATACTAAACGGCTGTCACTATCTTATGATGAAATTATTCTGTCCTGAACACGTCTTGTTGGATTCTATTTAGGAACATCTTCATATAAGACCTCTCTAACATTTAAGCATATGCCATACAGAAGGGCTCTCACTTACTTACAGTTAAAGGACACTGTGCTAAACCCGGCTTGCTGGCGGCTGTTTGAAACCTCTTCATATAAGACTTATTAAACATTTCACTACAGGCATGACAGACTAGCTATAACACTCGTTCACTGAAAGAACACTGTGGTGAAGCCAGATTACTTCTGGCGCCTTGGGAATGTCTTCGTATAAGGCTCTTCAAACACTTCATTATGCCTACAGAATGGCTATCGCTTCCATATCCAGAAAGAACGTTCTGATGAAACCAGTGGCTCTTTATGAGCATTTCATTTATGTCTTATCAAACGTTTCTCTACAGCCGCAACATGATATCCATAACATTCATTCAAGGAAGCCACACTATGTTGAAAAAGCTTGCTTGTAGCTGTTCAGGAACACTCTCACCTAAGACATCAAATAGTTCTCTTGAGGCATGACAGAATACGTATAGCATTCATTTTCTGAATGAACACTGTGGTGAAAACACCTTGCTTGCAGCTGTTTAGGGGAATCTTCAAATAAGTCCTATCAAACATTTCACTACGGGCATGATGGAATATCTATAACATTCACTCATTGAAAGAATGCTGTGGTGAAACCAACTTCCTTGTAGCTTTTAAGGAACATCTTCATGTAAGTCTTTTCTAGCATTTCAGTATGAGCCATAGAGAACAGCTATACTTTCTTAAAATGAACAAACATTGTACCTAACTCAGCTTTCAGGTAGACTTATAGTAACATTTTCATGTAAGATTTATTGAAAATTTCACAACATGTGCGACAGAATATCTATTACATTAATTCAATGAAAGATCACTATTGTGAAACCAGCTTGCTTGTATCTCTTTAGAAATACACTCATATAAGTCTTTTCTGACATTTCAGTGTATGCCATACAAAGTAACTATCACCTTATTACAATGAAAAGTCAGTGTGCTGATCCCAGCTTGCAGGTAGCTGTAGGAACCTTTTCATATATGATATAAAACATTTCACTACAGCTATAGGAGACTATATATAAAGTTTATTAAATGAAAGAACACTGTGGTGTAACCAGATTGCTTGTAGCTATTTAGGAGTATCTTCATACAAGTCTTTTCAAACATTTCAGTGTATTCCATCCAGAATGGTTATCACTTCCATAAAATGAAAGAACGATGTTAAGAACCCAGCTGGAAAGTTGTCTTTTAGAAATATCTTTTTATAAGTCTTAACAAATATTGCGCTATGGTCATGACAGAATGATTTTAATATTCACTCAAGGAAAGAAGGATGAGCTGAACCCTTGTTTCCTAGTATCTGTTTAGGAAGAACTTCATAAAATACTTAAAAAATTACACTACAGACTTGAAAAATATCCATAAGATTCAGACACTAAAGGAACTCTGGTGAAACAAATGTGCTTACAGCTGTTTAGGGGCATATTCACATAAGACAGTTCAAACATTTCAGCATATGCCCTACAGATGACCTATCAATTACTAACAATGTGAGAACGCTGTTCTAAGCCCAGTTTGCGGGTAGCTGTTTAGGAACATGTTCATATAAGACTTAACAAACATTTCATTGCATGTGGGACAGAATATATATAGCATTTGTTCACTGAGAGAAAACTGTGGTGAAACCATCTTACTTGCAGCCATTAAGGATCATCTTCGTATTAGTCATTATAACCATTTCAATATTTGCTGTTCTGATTGAATATGAGTTTCCAACAATGAAAGAAACACTGTGCTGAATCCAGCTTGCAAGTAAGTTTTAACTAACACTTCACTACAAGTGTCACAGAATATCTGCAATATTGTTTCACTGAAAGACCTCTGTGGTGAAAGCATCTTGAAGCTATTATTAGGAACATTTGTATTTGAGACATTTCTCACATTTCAGTATATGCCATAATGAATGGGTATCATTTTCCTACAATGAAAGAACACTGTGCTAAATAGAGCTCACAGATAGCTATCTAGGAACGTTTTTACATAAGACTTATCAAACATTTTACAATAGTCGTGACAGACTATACATCACATTCAGTCACTGAAAGAAAACTGTGGAGAAACAATCTTGCTTGTATATATTTAGAAACTTCTTCATGTTCACCATTTCAAGCATTTCCATATAAGACATACTGAATGAATATCACTTTGAGACAATGATATAACGTGCTGAAGCCAGATTGCAGGCAGCTGTTTAGGAACCTTTTCCTAAGAGACTTATCATACATTTCACTACAAAGTATCTGTTACATCCATTCAGTGAAAGAACACTATTGTGAAGCCAGATTGCTGGTAGCTAATTAGGAACATCTTGATATAAGGCTTTTCTAATATTTCAGTTTATGCCAAACAGAATGACTATCATTTTCTTAAAATGAAATAACACTGTGTTGAACTCATCTTGCAGGAAGCCATTTAGGGTTTCTTCATACAAAACACCAAACATGTCACTACTGCTCTGACAGAATCTCTGTAAGATTCCTTCACTGAGGAACACACTCTGGTGAAACCAGATTGCTCATAAGTTTTTAGGAATATCTTTATATAAGGCTATTCAAACACATCATATGCTATACAGAATGATGATCACTTCCATTAAATTAAACAACATTGTGATGCAACCAGCTGGCACATGCTATTTATGAACATTTTGTGTGTGTCTTATCAAACGTTTCTCTGCAGCCACAATGTGATAATTATTACATTCATTCAATGAAATACTGTGTTGAAAAAGCCTGCTTGTGGCTGTTTAGAAACATCTTCATGTAAGTGTTCATGCAAGCCTTATCAAACATTTCCCTACAGGCATGACAGAATATCTATAACATTCAATGTCTGTAAGAACACTGTTGTGAAACCATTTTGCTTGTAGCTACTTAGGGACATCTTCATAAAACTTATCCAGCATTTCACTACGGGTGTGATAGACTATCTATAACATCCATTCACTGAAAGAACATTGTCTGGAAAACACCTAGCAAGTAGCTCTTAAGGAACATCTTCACATATGCCATTTCAAACATTTCAGTATATGCCACAAGGAACGGCTATCACTTTCTTACAATGAAAGAGCATCGTGCTTAATCAAGCCAACAGGTAGCTGTTTAGGGATATTTTCACATAAATCATATCAAACATTTGACTACAGATGTGACAATGTCTATAACATTTGTTATCTGAAAGAAAATTATGCAAAAACCATCTTCTTTTCACTGTTTAGGAACATCTGCACATAGTACACTTCAAATACTTAAGTATATTCCACACAGAGCGACTATCATTTTCACAAAATGAAAGAACACATGCTGAATCCAGTTTATGGGTAGCTGCTTAGGAACATCATATATCAAATATTTCACCACAGATGTGACAATATCTAGAACATTCATTCACTGAAAGAACACTGTGAAGAAACCATCTTGCTTGTTAGCTGTTTAAGAATATAAATAAAAGGCTCTTCAAACATATCACTTTATGCCATACAGAATGGCTATCATCTCCATAGCCAGAAAAGAATACTGTGATGAACCCAGCTTGCAAGTAATTGTTTATTAATATTTTGCTCAAGTCTTATCAGACATTTGCCTACAGTCATGACAGGATATCTTTAATGTCTATTCAATGTAGTAACACTATATTTAAAAGAATTTCCTTGTAGCTGTTTAGAAACATCTTCATGTAAGACTTATTAAACATTCCTTTGCAGGAATGACAGAATCTCTAAACATTCACTCATTGAATGAACACAGGGATGAAAGCAGTTTTCTTGTAACTGCTGAGGAACATCTTCATATAAAGCTTTTCAAGCATTTCAGTATATGGCATACAGCATGGCCATACCCTTCTTACAAGGAAAGAAGGTTGTGTTTAATAGCTTTCAGGTAGATTATTAGGAGCATTTTTATGTAAGACCTATTGAACTTTTAACTACAGGCATGACAGAATATCTATTACATCCATTCAATGAAAGAACACTATGGTGAAAGTGGCTTGGTTTGACTGTTAAGGAAGATCTTCATTTAAGTCCTTTTCAGCATTTCTGTATATGCCATACTAAACGGCTGTCACTATCTTATGATGAAATTATTCTGTCCTGAACACGTCTTGTTGGATTCTATTTAGGAACATCTTCATATAAGACCTCTCTAACATTTAAGCATATGCCATACAGAAGGGCTCTCACTTACTTACAGTTAAAGGACACTGTGCTAAACCCGGCTTGCTGGCGGCTGTTTGAAACCTCTTCATATAAGACTTATTAAACATTTCACTACAGGCATGACAGACTAGCTATAACACTCGTTCACTGAAAGAACACTGTGGTGAAGCCAGATTACTTCTGGCGCCTTGGGAATGTCTTCGTATAAGGCTCTTCAAACACTTCATTATGCCTACAGAATGGCTATCGCTTCCATATCCAGAAAGAACGTTCTGATGAAACCAGTGGCTCTTTATGAGCATTTCATTTATGTCTTATCAAACGTTTCTCTACAGCCGCAACATGATATCCATAACATTCATTCAAGGAAGCCACACTATGTTGAAAAAGCTTGCTTGTAGCTGTTCAGGAACACTCTCACCTAAGACATCAAATAGTTCTCTTGAGGCATGACAGAATACGTATAGCATTCATTTTCTGAATGAACACTGTGGTGAAAACACCTTGCTTGCAGCTGTTTAGGGGAATCTTCAAATAAGTCCTATCAAACATTTCACTACGGGCATGATGGAATATCTATAACATTCACTCATTGAAAGAATGCTGTGGTGAAACCAACTTCCTTGTAGCTTTTAAGGAACATCTTCATGTAAGTCTTTTCTAGCATTTCAGTATGAGCCATAGAGAACAGCTATACTTTCTTAAAATGAACAAACATTGTACCTAACTCAGCTTTCAGGTAGACTTATAGTAACATTTTCATGTAAGATTTATTGAAAATTTCACAACATGTGCGACAGAATATCTATTACATTAATTCAATGAAAGATCACTATTGTGAAACCAGCTTGCTTGTATCTCTTTAGAAATACACTCATATAAGTCTTTTCTGACATTTCAGTGTATGCCATACAAAGTAACTATCACCTTATTACAATGAAAAGTCAGTGTGCTGATCCCAGCTTGCAGGTAGCTGTAGGAACCTTTTCATATATGATATAAAACATTTCACTACAGCTATAGGAGACTATATATAAAGTTTATTAAATGAAAGAACACTGTGGTGTAACCAGATTGCTTGTAGCTATTTAGGAGTATCTTCATACAAGTCTTTTCAAACATTTCAGTGTATTCCATCCAGAATGGTTATCACTTCCATAAAATGAAAGAACGATGTTAAGAACCCAGCTGGAAAGTTGTCTTTTAGAAATATCTTTTTATAAGTCTTAACAAATATTGCGCTATGGTCATGACAGAATGATTTTAATATTCACTCAAGGAAAGAAGGATGAGCTGAACCCTTGTTTCCTAGTATCTGTTTAGGAAGAACTTCATAAAATACTTAAAAAATTACACTACAGACTTGAAAAATATCCATAAGATTCAGACACTAAAGGAACTCTGGTGAAACAAATGTGCTTACAGCTGTTTAGGGGCATATTCACATAAGACAGTTCAAACATTTCAGCATATGCCCTACAGATGACCTATCAATTACTAACAATGTGAGAACGCTGTTCTAAGCCCAGTTTGCGGGTAGCTGTTTAGGAACATGTTCATATAAGACTTAACAAACATTTCATTGCATGTGGGACAGAATATATATAGCATTTGTTCACTGAGAGAAAACTGTGGTGAAACCATCTTACTTGCAGCCATTAAGGATCATCTTCGTATTAGTCATTATAACCATTTCAATATTTGCTGTTCTGATTGAATATGAGTTTCCAACAATGAAAGAAACACTGTGCTGAATCCAGCTTGCAAGTAAGTTTTAACTAACACTTCACTACAAGTGTCACAGAATATCTGCAATATTGTTTCACTGAAAGACCTCTGTGGTGAAAGCATCTTGAAGCTATTATTAGGAACATTTGTATTTGAGACATTTCTCACATTTCAGTATATGCCATAATGAATGGGTATCATTTTCCTACAATGAAAGAACACTGTGCTAAATAGAGCTCACAGATAGCTATCTAGGAACGTTTTTACATAAGACTTATCAAACATTTTACAATAGTCGTGACAGACTATACATCACATTCAGTCACTGAAAGAAAACTGTGGAGAAACAATCTTGCTTGTATATATTTAGAAACTTCTTCATGTTCACCATTTCAAGCATTTCCATATAAGACATACTGAATGAATATCACTTTGAGACAATGATATAACGTGCTGAAGCCAGATTGCAGGCAGCTGTTTAGGAACCTTTTCCTAAGAGACTTATCATACATTTCACTACAAAGTATCTGTTACATCCATTCAGTGAAAGAACACTATTGTGAAGCCAGATTGCTGGTAGCTAATTAGGAACATCTTGATATAAGGCTTTTCTAATATTTCAGTTTATGCCAAACAGAATGACTATCATTTTCTTAAAATGAAATAACACTGTGTTGAACTCATCTTGCAGGAAGCCATTTAGGGTTTCTTCATACAAAACACCAAACATGTCACTACTGCTCTGACAGAATCTCTGTAAGATTCCTTCACTGAGGAACACACTCTGGTGAAACCAGATTGCTCATAAGTTTTTAGGAATATCTTTATATAAGGCTATTCAAACACATCATATGCTATACAGAATGATTATCACTTCCATTAAATTAAACAACATTGTGATGCAACCAGCTGGCACATGCTATTTATGAACATTTTGTGTGTGTCTTATCAAACGTTTCTCTGCAGCCACAATGTGATAATTATTACATTCATTCAATGAAATACTGTGTTGAAAAAGCCTGCTTGTGGCTGTTTAGAAACATCTTCATGTAAGTGTTCATGCAAGCCTTATCAAACATTTCCCTACAGGCATGACAGAATATCTATAACATTCAATGTCTGTAAGAACACTGTTGTGAAACCATTTTGCTTGTAGCTACTTAGGGACATCTTCATAAAACTTATCCAGCATTTCACTACGGGTGTGATAGACTATCTATAACATCCATTCACTGAAAGAACATTGTCTGGAAAACACCTAGCAAGTAGCTCTTAAGGAACATCTTCACATATGCCATTTCAAACATTTCAGTATATGCCACAAGGAACGGCTATCACTTTCTTACAATGAAAGAGCATCGTGCTTAATCAAGCCAACAGGTAGCTGTTTAGGGATATTTTCACATAAATCATATCAAACATTTGACTACAGATGTGACAATGTCTATAACATTTGTTATCTGAAAGAAAATTATGCAAAAACCATCTTCTTTTCACTGTTTAGGAACATCTGCACATAGTACACTTCAAATACTTAAGTATATTCCACACAGAGCGACTATCATTTTCACAAAATGAAAGAACACATGCTGAATCCAGTTTATGGGTAGCTGCTTAGGAACATCATATATCAAATATTTCACCACAGATGTGACAATATCTAGAACATTCATTCACTGAAAGAACACTGTGAAGAAACCATCTTGCTTGTTAGCTGTTTAAGAATATAAATAAAAGGCTCTTCAAACATATCACTTTATGCCATACAGAATGGCTATCATCTCCATAGCCAGAAAAGAATACTGTGATGAACCCAGCTTGCAAGTAATTGTTTATTAATATTTTGCTCAAGTCTTATCAGACATTTGCCTACAGTCATGACAGGATATCTTTAATGTCTATTCAATGTAGTAACACTATATTTAAAAGAATTTCCTTGTAGCTGTTTAGAAACATCTTCATGTAAGACTTATTAAACATTCCTTTGCAGGAATGACAGAATCTCTAAACATTCACTCATTGAATGAACACAGGGATGAAAGCAGTTTTCTTGTAACTGCTGAGGAACATCTTCATATAAAGCTTTTCAAGCATTTCAGTATATGGCATACAGCATGGCCATACCCTTCTTACAAGGAAAGAAGGTTGTGTTTAATAGCTTTCAGGTAGATTATTAGGAGCATTTTTATGTAAGACCTATTGAACTTTTAACTACAGGCATGACAGAATATCTATTACATCCATTCAATGAAAGAACACTATGGTGAAAGTGGCTTGGTTTGACTGTTAAGGAAGATCTTCATTTAAGTCCTTTTCAGCATTTCTGTATATGCCATACTAAACGGCTGTCACTATCTTATGATGAAATTATTCTGTCCTGAACACGTCTTGTTGGATTCTATTTAGGAACATCTTCATATAAGACCTCTCTAACATTTAAGCATATGCCATACAGAAGGGCTCTCACTTACTTACAGTTAAAGGACACTGTGCTAAACCCGGCTTGCTGGCGGCTGTTTGAAACCTCTTCATATAAGACTTATTAAACATTTCACTACAGGCATGACAGACTAGCTATAACACTCGTTCACTGAAAGAACACTGTGGTGAAGCCAGATTACTTCTGGCGCCTTGGGAATGTCTTCGTATAAGGCTCTTCAAACACTTCATTATGCCTACAGAATGGCTATCGCTTCCATATCCAGAAAGAACGTTCTGATGAAACCAGTGGCTCTTTATGAGCATTTCATTTATGTCTTATCAAACGTTTCTCTACAGCCGCAACATGATATCCATAACATTCATTCAAGGAAGCCACACTATGTTGAAAAAGCTTGCTTGTAGCTGTTCAGGAACACTCTCACCTAAGACATCAAATAGTTCTCTTGAGGCATGACAGAATACGTATAGCATTCATTTTCTGAATGAACACTGTGGTGAAAACACCTTGCTTGCAGCTGTTTAGGGGAATCTTCAAATAAGTCCTATCAAACATTTCACTACGGGCATGATGGAATATCTATAACATTCACTCATTGAAAGAATGCTGTGGTGAAACCAACTTCCTTGTAGCTTTTAAGGAACATCTTCATGTAAGTCTTTTCTAGCATTTCAGTATGAGCCATAGAGAACAGCTATACTTTCTTAAAATGAACAAACATTGTACCTAACTCAGCTTTCAGGTAGACTTATAGTAACATTTTCATGTAAGATTTATTGAAAATTTCACAACATGTGCGACAGAATATCTATTACATTAATTCAATGAAAGATCACTATTGTGAAACCAGCTTGCTTGTATCTCTTTAGAAATACACTCATATAAGTCTTTTCTGACATTTCAGTGTATGCCATACAAAGTAACTATCACCTTATTACAATGAAAAGTCAGTGTGCTGATCCCAGCTTGCAGGTAGCTGTAGGAACCTTTTCATATATGATATAAAACATTTCACTACAGCTATAGGAGACTATATATAAAGTTTATTAAATGAAAGAACACTGTGGTGTAACCAGATTGCTTGTAGCTATTTAGGAGTATCTTCATACAAGTCTTTTCAAACATTTCAGTGTATTCCATCCAGAATGGTTATCACTTCCATAAAATGAAAGAACGATGTTAAGAACCCAGCTGGAAAGTTGTCTTTTAGAAATATCTTTTTATAAGTCTTAACAAATATTGCGCTATGGTCATGACAGAATGATTTTAATATTCACTCAAGGAAAGAAGGATGAGCTGAACCCTTGTTTCCTAGTATCTGTTTAGGAAGAACTTCATAAAATACTTAAAAAATTACACTACAGACTTGAAAAATATCCATAAGATTCAGACACTAAAGGAACTCTGGTGAAACAAATGTGCTTACAGCTGTTTAGGGGCATATTCACATAAGACAGTTCAAACATTTCAGCATATGCCCTACAGATGACCTATCAATTACTAACAATGTGAGAACGCTGTTCTAAGCCCAGTTTGCGGGTAGCTGTTTAGGAACATGTTCATATAAGACTTAACAAACATTTCATTGCATGTGGGACAGAATATATATAGCATTTGTTCACTGAGAGAAAACTGTGGTGAAACCATCTTACTTGCAGCCATTAAGGATCATCTTCGTATTAGTCATTATAACCATTTCAATATTTGCTGTTCTGATTGAATATGAGTTTCCAACAATGAAAGAAACACTGTGCTGAATCCAGCTTGCAAGTAAGTTTTAACTAACACTTCACTACAAGTGTCACAGAATATCTGCAATATTGTTTCACTGAAAGACCTCTGTGGTGAAAGCATCTTGAAGCTATTATTAGGAACATTTGTATTTGAGACATTTCTCACATTTCAGTATATGCCATAATGAATGGGTATCATTTTCCTACAATGAAAGAACACTGTGCTAAATAGAGCTCACAGATAGCTATCTAGGAACGTTTTTACATAAGACTTATCAAACATTTTACAATAGTCGTGACAGACTATACATCACATTCAGTCACTGAAAGAAAACTGTGGAGAAACAATCTTGCTTGTATATATTTAGAAACTTCTTCATGTTCACCATTTCAAGCATTTCCATATAAGACATACTGAATGAATATCACTTTGAGACAATGATATAACGTGCTGAAGCCAGATTGCAGGCAGCTGTTTAGGAACCTTTTCCTAAGAGACTTATCATACATTTCACTACAAAGTATCTGTTACATCCATTCAGTGAAAGAACACTATTGTGAAGCCAGATTGCTGGTAGCTAATTAGGAACATCTTGATATAAGGCTTTTCTAATATTTCAGTTTATGCCAAACAGAATGACTATCATTTTCTTAAAATGAAATAACACTGTGTTGAACTCATCTTGCAGGAAGCCATTTAGGGTTTCTTCATACAAAACACCAAACATGTCACTACTGCTCTGACAGAATCTCTGTAAGATTCCTTCACTGAGGAACACACTCTGGTGAAACCAGATTGCTCATAAGTTTTTAGGAATATCTTTATATAAGGCTATTCAAACACATCATATGCTATACAGAATGATTATCACTTCCATTAAATTAAACAACATTGCGATGCAACCAGCTGGCACATGCTATTTATGAACATTTTGTGTGTGTCTTATCAAACGTTTCTCTGCAGCCACAATGTGATAATTATTACATTCATTCAATGAAATACTGTGTTGAAAAAGCCTGCTTGTGGCTGTTTAGAAACATCTTCATGTAAGTGTTCATGCAAGCCTTATCAAACATTTCCCTACAGGCATGACAGAATATCTATAACATTCAATGTCTGTAAGAACACTGCTGTGAAACCATTTTGCTTGTAGCTACTTAGGGACATCTTCATAAAACTTATCCAGCATTTCACTACGGGTGTGATAGACTATCTATAACATCCATTCACTGAAAGAACATTGTCTGGAAAACACCTAGCAAGTAGCTCTTAAGGAACATCTTCACATATGCCATTTCAAACATTTCAGTATATGCCACAAGGAACGGCTATCACTTTCTTACAATGAAAGAGCATCGTGCTTAATCAAGCCAACAGGTAGCTGTTTAGGGATATTTTCACATAAATCATATCAAACATTTGACTACAGATGTGACAATGTCTATAACATTTGTTATCTGAAAGAAAATTATGCAAAAACCATCTTCTTTTCACTGTTTAGGAACATCTGCACATAGTACACTTCAAATACTTAAGTATATTCCACACAGAGCGACTATCATTTTCACAAAATGAAAGAACACATGCTGAATCCAGTTTATGGGTAGCTGCTTAGGAACATCATATATCAAATATTTCACCACAGATGTGACAATATCTAGAACATTCATTCACTGAAAGAACACTGTGAAGAAACCATCTTGCTTGTTAGCTGTTTAAGAATATAAATAAAAGGCTCTTCAAACATATCACTTTATGCCATACAGAATGGCTATCATCTCCATAGCCAGAAAAGAATACTGTGATGAACCCAGCTTGCAAGTAATTGTTTATTAATATTTTGCTCAAGTCTTATCAGACATTTGCCTACAGTCATGACAGGATATCTTTAATGTCTATTCAATGTAGTAACACTATATTTAAAAGAATTTCCTTGTAGCTGTTTAGAAACATCTTCATGTAAGACTTATTAAACATTCCTTTGCAGGAATGACAGAATCTCTAAACATTCACTCATTGAATGAACACAGGGATGAAAGCAGTTTTCTTGTAACTGCTGAGGAACATCTTCATATAAAGCTTTTCAAGCATTTCAGTATATGGCATACAGCATGGCCATACCCTTCTTACAAGGAAAGAAGGTTGTGTTTAATAGCTTTCAGGTAGATTATTAGGAGCATTTTTATGTAAGACCTATTGAACTTTTAACTACAGGCATGACAGAATATCTATTACATCCATTCAATGAAAGAACACTATGGTGAAAGTGGCTTGGTTTGACTGTTAAGGAAGATCTTCATTTAAGTCCTTTTCAGCATTTCTGTATATGCCATACTAAACGGCTGTCACTATCTTATGATGAAATTATTCTGTCCTGAACACGTCTTGTTGGATTCTATTTAGGAACATCTTCATATAAGACCTCTCTAACATTTAAGCATATGCCATACAGAAGGGCTCTCACTTACTTACAGTTAAAGGACACTGTGCTAAACCCGGCTTGCTGGCGGCTGTTTGAAACCTCTTCATATAAGACTTATTAAACATTTCACTACAGGCATGACAGACTAGCTATAACACTCGTTCACTGAAAGAACACTGTGGTGAAGCCAGATTACTTCTGGCGCCTTGGGAATGTCTTCGTATAAGGCTCTTCAAACACTTCATTATGCCTACAGAATGGCTATCGCTTCCATATCCAGAAAGAACGTTCTGATGAAACCAGTGGCTCTTTATGAGCATTTCATTTATGTCTTATCAAACGTTTCTCTACAGCCGCAACATGATATCCATAACATTCATTCAAGGAAGCCACACTATGTTGAAAAAGCTTGCTTGTAGCTGTTCAGGAACACTCTCACCTAAGACATCAAATAGTTCTCTTGAGGCATGACAGAATACGTATAGCATTCATTTTCTGAATGAACACTGTGGTGAAAACACCTTGCTTGCAGCTGTTTAGGGGAATCTTCAAATAAGTCCTATCAAACATTTCACTACGGGCATGATGGAATATCTATAACATTCACTCATTGAAAGAATGCTGTGGTGAAACCAACTTCCTTGTAGCTTTTAAGGAACATCTTCATGTAAGTCTTTTCTAGCATTTCAGTATGAGCCATAGAGAACAGCTATACTTTCTTAAAATGAACAAACATTGTACCTAACTCAGCTTTCAGGTAGACTTATAGTAACATTTTCATGTAAGATTTATTGAAAATTTCACAACATGTGCGACAGAATATCTATTACATTAATTCAATGAAAGATCACTATTGTGAAACCAGCTTGCTTGTATCTCTTTAGAAATACACTCATATAAGTCTTTTCTGACATTTCAGTGTATGCCATACAAAGTAACTATCACCTTATTACAATGAAAAGTCAGTGTGCTGATCCCAGCTTGCAGGTAGCTGTAGGAACCTTTTCATATATGATATAAAACATTTCACTACAGCTATAGGAGACTATATATAAAGTTTATTAAATGAAAGAACACTGTGGTGTAACCAGATTGCTTGTAGCTATTTAGGAGTATCTTCATACAAGTCTTTTCAAACATTTCAGTGTATTCCATCCAGAATGGTTATCACTTCCATAAAATGAAAGAACGATGTTAAGAACCCAGCTGGAAAGTTGTCTTTTAGAAATATCTTTTTATAAGTCTTAACAAATATTGCGCTATGGTCATGACAGAATGATTTTAATATTCACTCAAGGAAAGAAGGATGAGCTGAACCCTTGTTTCCTAGTATCTGTTTAGGAAGAACTTCATAAAATACTTAAAAAATTACACTACAGACTTGAAAAATATCCATAAGATTCAGACACTAAAGGAACTCTGGTGAAACAAATGTGCTTACAGCTGTTTAGGGGCATATTCACATAAGACAGTTCAAACATTTCAGCATATGCCCTACAGATGACCTATCAATTACTAACAATGTGAGAACGCTGTTCTAAGCCCAGTTTGCGGGTAGCTGTTTAGGAACATGTTCATATAAGACTTAACAAACATTTCATTGCATGTGGGACAGAATATATATAGCATTTGTTCACTGAGAGAAAACTGTGGTGAAACCATCTTACTTGCAGCCATTAAGGATCATCTTCGTATTAGTCATTATAACCATTTCAATATTTGCTGTTCTGATTGAATATGAGTTTCCAACAATGAAAGAAACACTGTGCTGAATCCAGCTTGCAAGTAAGTTTTAACTAACACTTCACTACAAGTGTCACAGAATATCTGCAATATTGTTTCACTGAAAGACCTCTGTGGTGAAAGCATCTTGAAGCTATTATTAGGAACATTTGTATTTGAGACATTTCTCACATTTCAGTATATGCCATAATGAATGGGTATCATTTTCCTACAATGAAAGAACACTGTGCTAAATAGAGCTCACAGATAGCTATCTAGGAACGTTTTTACATAAGACTTATCAAACATTTTACAATAGTCGTGACAGACTATACATCACATTCAGTCACTGAAAGAAAACTGTGGAGAAACAATCTTGCTTGTATATATTTAGAAACTTCTTCATGTTCACCATTTCAAGCATTTCCATATAAGACATACTGAATGAATATCACTTTGAGACAATGATATAACGTGCTGAAGCCAGATTGCAGGCAGCTGTTTAGGAACCTTTTCCTAAGAGACTTATCATACATTTCACTACAAAGTATCTGTTACATCCATTCAGTGAAAGAACACTATTGTGAAGCCAGATTGCTGGTAGCTAATTAGGAACATCTTGATATAAGGCTTTTCTAATATTTCAGTTTATGCCAAACAGAATGACTATCATTTTCTTAAAATGAAATAACACTGTGTTGAACTCATCTTGCAGGAAGCCATTTAGGGTTTCTTCATACAAAACACCAAACATGTCACTACTGCTCTGACAGAATCTCTGTAAGATTCCTTCACTGAGGAACACACTCTGGTGAAACCAGATTGCTCATAAGTTTTTAGGAATATCTTTATATAAGGCTATTCAAACACATCATATGCTATACAGAATGATTATCACTTCCATTAAATTAAACAACATTGCGATGCAACCAGCTGGCACATGCTATTTATGAACATTTTGTGTGTGTCTTATCAAACGTTTCTCTGCAGCCACAATGTGATAATTATTACATTCATTCAATGAAATACTGTGTTGAAAAAGCCTGCTTGTGGCTGTTTAGAAACATCTTCATGTAAGTGTTCATGCAAGCCTTATCAAACATTTCCCTACAGGCATGACAGAATATCTATAACATTCAATGTCTGTAAGAACACTGTTGTGAAACCATTTTGCTTGTAGCTACTTAGGGACATCTTCATAAAACTTATCCAGCATTTCACTACGGGTGTGATAGACTATCTATAACATCCATTCACTGAAAGAACATTGTCTGGAAAACACCTAGCAAGTAGCTCTTAAGGAACATCTTCACATATGCCATTTCAAACATTTCAGTATATGCCACAAGGAACGGCTATCACTTTCTTACAATGAAAGAGCATCGTGCTTAATCAAGCCAACAGGTAGCTGTTTAGGGATATTTTCACATAAATCATATCAAACATTTGACTACAGATGTGACAATGTCTATAACATTTGTTATCTGAAAGAAAATTATGCAAAAACCATCTTCTTTTCACTGTTTAGGAACATCTGCACATAGTACACTTCAAATACTTAAGTATATTCCACACAGAGCGACTATCATTTTCACAAAATGAAAGAACACATGCTGAATCCAGTTTATGGGTAGCTGCTTAGGAACATCATATATCAAATATTTCACCACAGATGTGACAATATCTAGAACATTCATTCACTGAAAGAACACTGTGAAGAAACCATCTTGCTTGTTAGCTGTTTAAGAATATAAATAAAAGGCTCTTCAAACATATCACTTTATGCCATACAGAATGGCTATCATCTCCATAGCCAGAAAAGAATACTGTGATGAACCCAGCTTGCAAGTAATTGTTTATTAATATTTTGCTCAAGTCTTATCAGACATTTGCCTACAGTCATGACAGGATATCTTTAATGTCTATTCAATGTAGTAACACTATATTTAAAAGAATTTCCTTGTAGCTGTTTAGAAACATCTTCATGTAAGACTTATTAAACATTCCTTTGCAGGAATGACAGAATCTCTAAACATTCACTCATTGAATGAACACAGGGATGAAAGCAGTTTTCTTGTAACTGCTGAGGAACATCTTCATATAAAGCTTTTCAAGCATTTCAGTATATGGCATACAGCATGGCCATACCCTTCTTACAAGGAAAGAAGGTTGTGTTTAATAGCTTTCAGGTAGATTATTAGGAGCATTTTTATGTAAGACCTATTGAACTTTTAACTACAGGCATGACAGAATATCTATTACATCCATTCAATGAAAGAACACTATGGTGAAAGTGGCTTGGTTTGACTGTTAAGGAAGATCTTCATTTAAGTCCTTTTCAGCATTTCTGTATATGCCATACTAAACGGCTGTCACTATCTTATGATGAAATTATTCTGTCCTGAACACGTCTTGTTGGATTCTATTTAGGAACATCTTCATATAAGACCTCTCTAACATTTAAGCATATGCCATACAGAAGGGCTCTCACTTACTTACAGTTAAAGGACACTGTGCTAAACCCGGCTTGCTGGCGGCTGTTTGAAACCTCTTCATATAAGACTTATTAAACATTTCACTACAGGCATGACAGACTAGCTATAACACTCGTTCACTGAAAGAACACTGTGGTGAAGCCAGATTACTTCTGGCGCCTTGGGAATGTCTTCGTATAAGGCTCTTCAAACACTTCATTATGCCTACAGAATGGCTATCGCTTCCATATCCAGAAAGAACGTTCTGATGAAACCAGTGGCTCTTTATGAGCATTTCATTTATGTCTTATCAAACGTTTCTCTACAGCCGCAACATGATATCCATAACATTCATTCAAGGAAGCCACACTATGTTGAAAAAGCTTGCTTGTAGCTGTTCAGGAACACTCTCACCTAAGACATCAAATAGTTCTCTTGAGGCATGACAGAATACGTATAGCATTCATTTTCTGAATGAACACTGTGGTGAAAACACCTTGCTTGCAGCTGTTTAGGGGAATCTTCAAATAAGTCCTATCAAACATTTCACTACGGGCATGATGGAATATCTATAACATTCACTCATTGAAAGAATGCTGTGGTGAAACCAACTTCCTTGTAGCTTTTAAGGAACATCTTCATGTAAGTCTTTTCTAGCATTTCAGTATGAGCCATAGAGAACAGCTATACTTTCTTAAAATGAACAAACATTGTACCTAACTCAGCTTTCAGGTAGACTTATAGTAACATTTTCATGTAAGATTTATTGAAAATTTCACAACATGTGCGACAGAATATCTATTACATTAATTCAATGAAAGATCACTATTGTGAAACCAGCTTGCTTGTATCTCTTTAGAAATACACTCATATAAGTCTTTTCTGACATTTCAGTGTATGCCATACAAAGTAACTATCACCTTATTACAATGAAAAGTCAGTGTGCTGATCCCAGCTTGCAGGTAGCTGTAGGAACCTTTTCATATATGATATAAAACATTTCACTACAGCTATAGGAGACTATATATAAAGTTTATTAAATGAAAGAACACTGTGGTGTAACCAGATTGCTTGTAGCTATTTAGGAGTATCTTCATACAAGTCTTTTCAAACATTTCAGTGTATTCCATCCAGAATGGTTATCACTTCCATAAAATGAAAGAACGATGTTAAGAACCCAGCTGGAAAGTTGTCTTTTAGAAATATCTTTTTATAAGTCTTAACAAATATTGCGCTATGGTCATGACAGAATGATTTTAATATTCACTCAAGGAAAGAAGGATGAGCTGAACCCTTGTTTCCTAGTATCTGTTTAGGAAGAACTTCATAAAATACTTAAAAAATTACACTACAGACTTGAAAAATATCCATAAGATTCAGACACTAAAGGAACTCTGGTGAAACAAATGTGCTTACAGCTGTTTAGGGGCATATTCACATAAGACAGTTCAAACATTTCAGCATATGCCCTACAGATGACCTATCAATTACTAACAATGTGAGAACGCTGTTCTAAGCCCAGTTTGCGGGTAGCTGTTTAGGAACATGTTCATATAAGACTTAACAAACATTTCATTGCATGTGGGACAGAATATATATAGCATTTGTTCACTGAGAGAAAACTGTGGTGAAACCATCTTACTTGCAGCCATTAAGGATCATCTTCGTATTAGTCATTATAACCATTTCAATATTTGCTGTTCTGATTGAATATGAGTTTCCAACAATGAAAGAAACACTGTGCTGAATCCAGCTTGCAAGTAAGTTTTAACTAACACTTCACTACAAGTGTCACAGAATATCTGCAATATTGTTTCACTGAAAGACCTCTGTGGTGAAAGCATCTTGAAGCTATTATTAGGAACATTTGTATTTGAGACATTTCTCACATTTCAGTATATGCCATAATGAATGGGTATCATTTTCCTACAATGAAAGAACACTGTGCTAAATAGAGCTCACAGATAGCTATCTAGGAACGTTTTTACATAAGACTTATCAAACATTTTACAATAGTCGTGACAGACTATACATCACATTCAGTCACTGAAAGAAAACTGTGGAGAAACAATCTTGCTTGTATATATTTAGAAACTTCTTCATGTTCACCATTTCAAGCATTTCCATATAAGACATACTGAATGAATATCACTTTGAGACAATGATATAACGTGCTGAAGCCAGATTGCAGGCAGCTGTTTAGGAACCTTTTCCTAAGAGACTTATCATACATTTCACTACAAAGTATCTGTTACATCCATTCAGTGAAAGAACACTATTGTGAAGCCAGATTGCTGGTAGCTAATTAGGAACATCTTGATATAAGGCTTTTCTAATATTTCAGTTTATGCCAAACAGAATGACTATCATTTTCTTAAAATGAAATAACACTGTGTTGAACTCATCTTGCAGGAAGCCATTTAGGGTTTCTTCATACAAAACACCAAACATGTCACTACTGCTCTGACAGAATCTCTGTAAGATTCCTTCACTGAGGAACACACTCTGGTGAAACCAGATTGCTCATAAGTTTTTAGGAATATCTTTATATAAGGCTATTCAAACACATCATATGCTATACAGAATGATTATCACTTCCATTAAATTAAACAACATTGCGATGCAACCAGCTGGCACATGCTATTTATGAACATTTTGTGTGTGTCTTATCAAACGTTTCTCTGCAGCCACAATGTGATAATTATTACATTCATTCAATGAAATACTGTGTTGAAAAAGCCTGCTTGTGGCTGTTTAGAAACATCTTCATGTAAGTGTTCATGCAAGCCTTATCAAACATTTCACTACAGGCATGACAGAATATCTATAACATTCAATGTCTGTAAGAAGACTGCTGTGAAACCATTTTGCTTGTAGCTACTTAGGGACATCTTCATAAAACTTATCCAGCATTTCACTACGGGTGTGATAGACTATCTATAACATCCATTCACTGAAAGAACATTGTCTGGAAAACACCTAGCAAGTAGCTCTTAAGGAACATCTTCACATATGCCATTTCAAACATTTCAGTATATGCCACAAGGAACGGCTATCACTTTCTTACAATGAAAGAGCATCGTGCTTAATCAAGCCAACAGGTAGCTGTTTAGGGATATTTTCACATAAATCATATCAAACATTTGACTACAGATGTGACAATGTCTATAACATTTGTTATCTGAAAGAAAATTATGCAAAAACCATCTTCTTTTCACTGTTTAGGAACATCTGCACATAGTACACTTCAAATACTTAAGTATATTCCACACAGAGCGACTATCATTTTCACAAAATGAAAGAACACATGCTGAATCCAGTTTATGGGTAGCTGCTTAGGAACATCATATATCAAATATTTCACCACAGATGTGACAATATCTAGAACATTCATTCACTGAAAGAACACTGTGAAGAAACCATCTTGCTTGTTAGCTGTTTAAGAATATAAATAAAAGGCTCTTCAAACATATCACTTTATGCCATACAGAATGGCTATCATCTCCATAGCCAGAAAAGAATACTGTGATGAACCCAGCTTGCAAGTAATTGTTTATTAATATTTTGCTCAAGTCTTATCAGACATTTGCCTACAGTCATGACAGGATATCTTTAATGTCTATTCAATGTAGTAACACTATATTTAAAAGAATTTCCTTGTAGCTGTTTAGAAACATCTTCATGTAAGACTTATTAAACATTCCTTTGCAGGAATGACAGAATCTCTAAACATTCACTCATTGAATGAACACAGGGATGAAAGCAGTTTTCTTGTAACTGTTGAGGAACATCTTCATATAAAGCTTTTCAAGCATTTCAGTATATGGCATACAGCATGGCCATACCCTTCTTACAAGGAAAGAAGGTTGTGTTTAATAGCTTTCAGGTAGATTATTAGGAGCATTTTTATGTAAGACCTATTGAACTTTTAACTACAGGCATGACAGAATATCTATTACATCCATTCAATGAAAGAACACTATGGTGAAAGTGGCTTGGTTTGACTGTTAAGGAAGATCTTCATTTAAGTCCTTTTCAGCATTTCTGTATATGCCATACTAAACGGCTGTCACTATCTTATGATGAAATTATTCTGTCCTGAACACGTCTTGTTGGATTCTATTTAGGAACATCTTCATATAAGACCTCTCTAACATTTAAGCATATGCCATACAGAAGGGCTCTCACTTACTTACAGTTAAAGGACACTGTGCTAAACCCGGCTTGCTGGCGGCTGTTTGAAACCTCTTCATATAAGACTTATTAAACATTTCACTACAGGCATGACAGACTAGCTATAACACTCGTTCACTGAAAGAACACTGTGGTGAAGCCAGATTACTTCTGGCGCCTTGGGAATGTCTTCGTATAAGGCTCTTCAAACACTTCATTATGCCTACAGAATGGCTATCGCTTCCATATCCAGAAAGAACGTTCTGATGAAACCAGTGGCTCTTTATGAGCATTTCATTTATGTCTTATCAAACGTTTCTCTACAGCCGCAACATGATATCCATAACATTCATTCAAGGAAGCCACACTATGTTGAAAAAGCTTGCTTGTAGCTGTTCAGGAACACTCTCACCTAAGACATCAAATAGTTCTCTTGAGGCATGACAGAATACGTATAGCATTCATTTTCTGAATGAACACTGTGGTGAAAACACCTTGCTTGCAGCTGTTTAGGGGAATCTTCAAATAAGTCCTATCAAACATTTCACTACGGGCATGATGGAATATCTATAACATTCACTCATTGAAAGAATGCTGTGGTGAAACCAACTTCCTTGTAGCTTTTAAGGAACATCTTCATGTAAGTCTTTTCTAGCATTTCAGTATGAGCCATAGAGAACAGCTATACTTTCTTAAAATGAACAAACATTGTACCTAACTCAGCTTTCAGGTAGACTTATAGTAACATTTTCATGTAAGATTTATTGAAAATTTCACAACATGTGCGACAGAATATCTATTACATTAATTCAATGAAAGATCACTATTGTGAAACCAGCTTGCTTGTATCTCTTTAGAAATACACTCATATAAGTCTTTTCTGACATTTCAGTGTATGCCATACAAAGTAACTATCACCTTATTACAATGAAAAGTCAGTGTGCTGATCCCAGCTTGCAGGTAGCTGTAGGAACCTTTTCATATATGATATAAAACATTTCACTACAGCTATAGGAGACTATATATAAAGTTTATTAAATGAAAGAACACTGTGGTGTAACCAGATTGCTTGTAGCTATTTAGGAGTATCTTCATACAAGTCTTTTCAAACATTTCAGTGTATTCCATCCAGAATGGTTATCACTTCCATAAAATGAAAGAACGATGTTAAGAACCCAGCTGGAAAGTTGTCTTTTAGAAATATCTTTTTATAAGTCTTAACAAATATTGCGCTATGGTCATGACAGAATGATTTTAATATTCACTCAAGGAAAGAAGGATGAGCTGAACCCTTGTTTCCTAGTATCTGTTTAGGAAGAACTTCATAAAATACTTAAAAAATTACACTACAGACTTGAAAAATATCCATAAGATTCAGACACTAAAGGAACTCTGGTGAAACAAATGTGCTTACAGCTGTTTAGGGGCATATTCACATAAGACAGTTCAAACATTTCAGCATATGCCCTACAGATGACCTATCAATTACTAACAATGTGAGAACGCTGTTCTAAGCCCAGTTTGCGGGTAGCTGTTTAGGAACATGTTCATATAAGACTTAACAAACATTTCATTGCATGTGGGACAGAATATATATAGCATTTGTTCACTGAGAGAAAACTGTGGTGAAACCATCTTACTTGCAGCCATTAAGGATCATCTTCGTATTAGTCATTATAACCATTTCAATATTTGCTGTTCTGATTGAATATGAGTTTCCAACAATGAAAGAAACACTGTGCTGAATCCAGCTTGCAAGTAAGTTTTAACTAACACTTCACTACAAGTGTCACAGAATATCTGCAATATTGTTTCACTGAAAGACCTCTGTGGTGAAAGCATCTTGAAGCTATTATTAGGAACATTTGTATTTGAGACATTTCTCACATTTCAGTATATGCCATAATGAATGGGTATCATTTTCCTACAATGAAAGAACACTGTGCTAAATAGAGCTCACAGATAGCTATCTAGGAACGTTTTTACATAAGACTTATCAAACATTTTACAATAGTCGTGACAGACTATACATCACATTCAGTCACTGAAAGAAAACTGTGGAGAAACAATCTTGCTTGTATATATTTAGAAACTTCTTCATGTTCACCATTTCAAGCATTTCCATATAAGACATACTGAATGAATATCACTTTGAGACAATGATATAACGTGCTGAAGCCAGATTGCAGGCAGCTGTTTAGGAACCTTTTCCTAAGAGACTTATCATACATTTCACTACAAAGTATCTGTTACATCCATTCAGTGAAAGAACACTATTGTGAAGCCAGATTGCTGGTAGCTAATTAGGAACATCTTGATATAAGGCTTTTCTAATATTTCAGTTTATGCCAAACAGAATGACTATCATTTTCTTAAAATGAAATAACACTGTGTTGAACTCATCTTGCAGGAAGCCATTTAGGGTTTCTTCATACAAAACACCAAACATGTCACTACTGCTCTGACAGAATCTCTGTAAGATTCCTTCACTGAGGAACACACTCTGGTGAAACCAGATTGCTCATAAGTTTTTAGGAATATCTTTATATAAGGCTATTCAAACACATCATATGCTATACAGAATGATTATCACTTCCATTAAATTAAACAACATTGCGATGCAACCAGCTGGCACATGCTATTTATGAACATTTTGTGTGTGTCTTATCAAACGTTTCTCTGCAGCCACAATGTGATAATTATTACATTCATTCAATGAAATACTGTGTTGAAAAAGCCTGCTTGTGGCTGTTTAGAAACATCTTCATGTAAGTGTTCATGCAAGCCTTATCAAACATTTCACTACAGGCATGACAGAATATCTATAACATTCAATGTCTGTAAGAAGACTGCTGTGAAACCATTTTGCTTGTAGCTACTTAGGGACATCTTCATAAAACTTATCCAGCATTTCACTACGGGTGTGATAGACTATCTATAACATCCATTCACTGAAAGAACATTGTCTGGAAAACACCTAGCAAGTAGCTCTTAAGGAACATCTTCACATATGCCATTTCAAACATTTCAGTATATGCCACAAGGAACGGCTATCACTTTCTTACAATGAAAGAGCATCGTGCTTAATCAAGCCAACAGGTAGCTGTTTAGGGATATTTTCACATAAATCATATCAAACATTTGACTACAGATGTGACAATGTCTATAACATTTGTTATCTGAAAGAAAATTATGCAAAAACCATCTTCTTTTCACTGTTTAGGAACATCTGCACATAGTACACTTCAAATACTTAAGTATATTCCACACAGAGCGACTATCATTTTCACAAAATGAAAGAACACATGCTGAATCCAGTTTATGGGTAGCTGCTTAGGAACATCATATATCAAATATTTCACCACAGATGTGACAATATCTAGAACATTCATTCACTGAAAGAACACTGTGAAGAAACCATCTTGCTTGTTAGCTGTTTAAGAATATAAATAAAAGGCTCTTCAAACATATCACTTTATGCCATACAGAATGGCTATCATCTCCATAGCCAGAAAAGAATACTGTGATGAACCCAGCTTGCAAGTAATTGTTTATTAATATTTTGCTCAAGTCTTATCAGACATTTGCCTACAGTCATGACAGGATATCTTTAATGTCTATTCAATGTAGTAACACTATATTTAAAAGAATTTCCTTGTAGCTGTTTAGAAACATCTTCATGTAAGACTTATTAAACATTCCTTTGCAGGAATGACAGAATCTCTAAACATTCACTCATTGAATGAACACAGGGATGAAAGCAGTTTTCTTGTAACTGCTGAGGAACATCTTCATATAAAGCTTTTCAAGCATTTCAGTATATGGCATACAGCATGGCCATACCCTTCTTACAAGGAAAGAAGGTTGTGTTTAATAGCTTTCAGGTAGATTATTAGGAGCATTTTTATGTAAGACCTATTGAACTTTTAACTACAGGCATGACAGAATATCTATTACATCCATTCAATGAAAGAACACTATGGTGAAAGTGGCTTGGTTTGACTGTTAAGGAAGATCTTCATTTAAGTCCTTTTCAGCATTTCTGTATATGCCATACTAAACGGCTGTCACTATCTTATGATGAAATTATTCTGTCCTGAACACGTCTTGTTGGATTCTATTTAGGAACATCTTCATATAAGACCTCTCTAACATTTAAGCATATGCCATACAGAAGGGCTCTCACTTACTTACAGTTAAAGGACACTGTGCTAAACCCGGCTTGCTGGCGGCTGTTTGAAACCTCTTCATATAAGACTTATTAAACATTTCACTACAGGCATGACAGACTAGCTATAACACTCGTTCACTGAAAGAACACTGTGGTGAAGCCAGATTACTTCTGGCGCCTTGGGAATGTCTTCGTATAAGGCTCTTCAAACACTTCATTATGCCTACAGAATGGCTATCGCTTCCATATCCAGAAAGAACGTTCTGATGAAACCAGTGGCTCTTTATGAGCATTTCATTTATGTCTTATCAAACGTTTCTCTACAGCCGCAACATGATATCCATAACATTCATTCAAGGAAGCCACACTATGTTGAAAAAGCTTGCTTGTAGCTGTTCAGGAACACTCTCACCTAAGACATCAAATAGTTCTCTTGAGGCATGACAGAATACGTATAGCATTCATTTTCTGAATGAACACTGTGGTGAAAACACCTTGCTTGCAGCTGTTTAGGGGAATCTTCAAATAAGTCCTATCAAACATTTCACTACGGGCATGATGGAATATCTATAACATTCACTCATTGAAAGAATGCTGTGGTGAAACCAACTTCCTTGTAGCTTTTAAGGAACATCTTCATGTAAGTCTTTTCTAGCATTTCAGTATGAGCCATAGAGAACAGCTATACTTTCTTAAAATGAACAAACATTGTACCTAACTCAGCTTTCAGGTAGACTTATAGTAACATTTTCATGTAAGATTTATTGAAAATTTCACAACATGTGCGACAGAATATCTATTACATTAATTCAATGAAAGATCACTATTGTGAAACCAGCTTGCTTGTATCTCTTTAGAAATACACTCATATAAGTCTTTTCTGACATTTCAGTGTATGCCATACAAAGTAACTATCACCTTATTACAATGAAAAGTCAGTGTGCTGATCCCAGCTTGCAGGTAGCTGTAGGAACCTTTT
The DNA here is from genome assembly GCF_041296235.1 of Equus asinus. Taxonomy (NCBI): domain Eukaryota; kingdom Metazoa; phylum Chordata; class Mammalia; order Perissodactyla; family Equidae; genus Equus; species Equus asinus. The sequence goes on from NC_091810.1 coordinate 6,306,170, forward strand.
CATATATGATATAAAACATTTCACTACAGCTATAGGAGACTATATATAAAGTTTATTAAATGAAAGAACACTGTGGTGTAACCAGATTGCTTGTAGCTATTTAGGAGTATCTTCATACAAGTCTTTTCAAACATTTCAGTGTATTCCATCCAGAATGGTTATCACTTCCATAAAATGAAAGAACGATGTTAAGAACCCAGCTGGAAAGTTGTCTTTTAGAAATATCTTTTTATAAGTCTTAACAAATATTGCGCTATGGTCATGACAGAATGATTTTAATATTCACTCAAGGAAAGAAGGATGAGCTGAACCCTTGTTTCCTAGTATCTGTTTAGGAAGAACTTCATAAAATACTTAAAAAATTACACTACAGACTTGAAAAATATCCATAAGATTCAGACACTAAAGGAACTCTGGTGAAACAAATGTGCTTACAGCTGTTTAGGGGCATATTCACATAAGACAGTTCAAACATTTCAGCATATGCCCTACAGATGACCTATCAATTACTAACAATGTGAGAACGCTGTTCTAAGCCCAGTTTGCGGGTAGCTGTTTAGGAACATGTTCATATAAGACTTAACAAACATTTCATTGCATGTGGGACAGAATATATATAGCATTTGTTCACTGAGAGAAAACTGTGGTGAAACCATCTTACTTGCAGCCATTAAGGATCATCTTCGTATTAGTCATTATAACCATTTCAATATTTGCTGTTCTGATTGAATATGAGTTTCCAACAATGAAAGAAACACTGTGCTGAATCCAGCTTGCAAGTAAGTTTTAACTAACACTTCACTACAAGTGTCACAGAATATCTGCAATATTGTTTCACTGAAAGACCTCTGTGGTGAAAGCATCTTGAAGCTATTATTAGGAACATTTGTATTTGAGACATTTCTCACATTTCAGTATATGCCATAATGAATGGGTATCATTTTCCTACAATGAAAGAACACTGTGCTAAATAGAGCTCACAGATAGCTATCTAGGAACGTTTTTACATAAGACTTATCAAACATTTTACAATAGTCGTGACAGACTATACATCACATTCAGTCACTGAAAGAAAACTGTGGAGAAACAATCTTGCTTGTATATATTTAGAAACTTCTTCATGTTCACCATTTCAAGCATTTCCATATAAGACATACTGAATGAATATCACTTTGAGACAATGATATAACGTGCTGAAGCCAGATTGCAGGCAGCTGTTTAGGAACCTTTTCCTAAGAGACTTATCATACATTTCACTACAAAGTATCTGTTACATCCATTCAGTGAAAGAACACTATTGTGAAGCCAGATTGCTGGTAGCTAATTAGGAACATCTTGATATAAGGCTTTTCTAATATTTCAGTTTATGCCAAACAGAATGACTATCATTTTCTTAAAATGAAATAACACTGTGTTGAACTCATCTTGCAGGAAGCCATTTAGGGTTTCTTCATACAAAACACCAAACATGTCACTACTGCTCTGACAGAATCTCTGTAAGATTCCTTCACTGAGGAACACACTCTGGTGAAACCAGATTGCTCATAAGTTTTTAGGAATATCTTTATATAAGGCTATTCAAACACATCATATGCTATACAGAATGATTATCACTTCCATTAAATTAAACAACATTGCGATGCAACCAGCTGGCACATGCTATTTATGAACATTTTGTGTGTGTCTTATCAAACGTTTCTCTGCAGCCACAATGTGATAATTATTACATTCATTCAATGAAATACTGTGTTGAAAAAGCCTGCTTGTGGCTGTTTAGAAACATCTTCATGTAAGTGTTCATGCAAGCCTTATCAAACATTTCACTACAGGCATGACAGAATATCTATAACATTCAATGTCTGTAAGAAGACTGCTGTGAAACCATTTTGCTTGTAGCTACTTAGGGACATCTTCATAAAACTTATCCAGCATTTCACTACGGGTGTGATAGACTATCTATAACATCCATTCACTGAAAGAACATTGTCTGGAAAACACCTAGCAAGTAGCTCTTAAGGAACATCTTCACATATGCCATTTCAAACATTTCAGTATATGCCACAAGGAACGGCTATCACTTTCTTACAATGAAAGAGCATCGTGCTTAATCAAGCCAACAGGTAGCTGTTTAGGGATATTTTCACATAAATCATATCAAACATTTGACTACAGATGTGACAATGTCTATAACATTTGTTATCTGAAAGAAAATTATGCAAAAACCATCTTCTTTTCACTGTTTAGGAACATCTGCACATAGTACACTTCAAATACTTAAGTATATTCCACACAGAGCGACTATCATTTTCACAAAATGAAAGAACACATGCTGAATCCAGTTTATGGGTAGCTGCTTAGGAACATCATATATCAAATATTTCACCACAGATGTGACAATATCTAGAACATTCATTCACTGAAAGAACACTGTGAAGAAACCATCTTGCTTGTTAGCTGTTTAAGAATATAAATAAAAGGCTCTTCAAACATATCACTTTATGCCATACAGAATGGCTATCATCTCCATAGCCAGAAAAGAATACTGTGATGAACCCAGCTTGCAAGTAATTGTTTATTAATATTTTGCTCAAGTCTTATCAGACATTTGCCTACAGTCATGACAGGATATCTTTAATGTCTATTCAATGTAGTAACACTATATTTAAAAGAATTTCCTTGTAGCTGTTTAGAAACATCTTCATGTAAGACTTATTAAACATTCCTTTGCAGGAATGACAGAATCTCTAAACATTCACTCATTGAATGAACACAGGGATGAAAGCAGTTTTCTTGTAACTGCTGAGGAACATCTTCATATAAAGCTTTTCAAGCATTTCAGTATATGGCATACAGCATGGCCATACCCTTCTTACAAGGAAAGAAGGTTGTGTTTAATAGCTTTCAGGTAGATTATTAGGAGCATTTTTATGTAAGACCTATTGAACTTTTCACTACAGGCATGACAGAATATCTATTACATCCATTCAATGAAAGAACACTATGGTGAAAGTGGCTTGGTTTGACTGTTAAGGAAGATCTTCATTTAAGTCCTTTTCAGCATTTCTGTATATGCCATACTAAACGGCTGTCACTATCTTATGATGAAATTATTCTGTCCTGAACACGTCTTGTTGGATTCTATTTAGGAACATCTTCATATAAGACCTCTCTAACATTTAAGCATATGCCATACAGAAGGGCTCTCACTTACTTACAGTTAAAGGACACTGTGCTAAACCCGGCTTGCTGGCGGCTGTTTGAAACCTCTTCATATAAGACTTATTAAACATTTCACTACAGGCATGACAGACTAGCTATAACACTCGTTCACTGAAAGAACACTGTGGTGAAGCCAGATTACTTCTGGCGCCTTGGGAATGTCTTCGTATAAGGCTCTTCAAACACTTCATTATGCCTACAGAATGGCTATCGCTTCCATATCCAGAAAGAACGTTCTGATGAAACCAGTGGCTCTTTATGAGCATTTCATTTATGTCTTATCAAACGTTTCTCTACAGCCGCAACATGATATCCATAACATTCATTCAAGGAAGCCACACTATGTTGAAAAAGCTTGCTTGTAGCTGTTCAGGAACACTCTCACCTAAGACATCAAATAGTTCTCTTGAGGCATGACAGAATACGTATAGCATTCATTTTCTGAATGAACACTGTGGTGAAAACACCTTGCTTGCAGCTGTTTAGGGGAATCTTCAAATAAGTCCTATCAAACATTTCACTACGGGCATGATGGAATATCTATAACATTCACTCATTGAAAGAATGCTGTGGTGAAACCAACTTCCTTGTAGCTTTTAAGGAACATCTTCATGTAAGTCTTTTCTAGCATTTCAGTATGAGCCATAGAGAACAGCTATACTTTCTTAAAATGAACAAACATTGTACCTAACTCAGCTTTCAGGTAGACTTATAGTAACATTTTCATGTAAGATTTATTGAAAATTTCACAACATGTGCGACAGAATATCTATTACATTAATTCAATGAAAGATCACTATTGTGAAACCAGCTTGCTTGTATCTCTTTAGAAATACACTCATATAAGTCTTTTCTGACATTTCAGTGTATGCCATACAAAGTAACTATCACCTTATTACAATGAAAAGTCAGTGTGCTGATCCCAGCTTGCAGGTAGCTGTAGGAACCTTTTCATATATGATATAAAACATTTCACTACAGCTATAGGAGACTATATATAAAGTTTATTAAATGAAAGAACACTGTGGTGTAACCAGATTGCTTGTAGCTATTTAGGAGTATCTTCATACAAGTCTTTTCAAACATTTCAGTGTATTCCATCCAGAATGGTTATCACTTCCATAAAATGAAAGAACGATGTTAAGAACCCAGCTGGAAAGTTGTCTTTTAGAAATATCTTTTTATAAGTCTTAACAAATATTGCGCTATGGTCATGACAGAATGATTTTAATATTCACTCAAGGAAAGAAGGATGAGCTGAACCCTTGTTTCCTAGTATCTGTTTAGGAAGAACTTCATAAAATACTTAAAAAATTACACTACAGACTTGAAAAATATCCATAAGATTCAGACACTAAAGGAACTCTGGTGAAACAAATGTGCTTACAGCTGTTTAGGGGCATATTCACATAAGACAGTTCAAACATTTCAGCATATGCCCTACAGATGACCTATCAATTACTAACAATGTGAGAACGCTGTTCTAAGCCCAGTTTGCGGGTAGCTGTTTAGGAACATGTTCATATAAGACTTAACAAACATTTCATTGCATGTGGGACAGAATATATATAGCATTTGTTCACTGAGAGAAAACTGTGGTGAAACCATCTTACTTGCAGCCATTAAGGATCATCTTCGTATTAGTCATTATAACCATTTCAATATTTGCTGTTCTGATTGAATATGAGTTTCCAACAATGAAAGAAACACTGTGCTGAATCCAGCTTGCAAGTAAGTTTTAACTAACACTTCACTACAAGTGTCACAGAATATCTGCAATATTGTTTCACTGAAAGACCTCTGTGGTGAAAGCATCTTGAAGCTATTATTAGGAACATTTGTATTTGAGACATTTCTCACATTTCAGTATATGCCATAATGAATGGGTATCATTTTCCTACAATGAAAGAACACTGTGCTAAATAGAGCTCACAGATAGCTATCTAGGAACGTTTTTACATAAGACTTATCAAACATTTTACAATAGTCGTGACAGACTATACATCACATTCAGTCACTGAAAGAAAACTGTGGAGAAACAATCTTGCTTGTATATATTTAGAAACTTCTTCATGTTCACCATTTCAAGCATTTCCATATAAGACATACTGAATGAATATCACTTTGAGACAATGATATAACGTGCTGAAGCCAGATTGCAGGCAGCTGTTTAGGAACCTTTTCCTAAGAGACTTATCATACATTTCACTACAAAGTATCTGTTACATCCATTCAGTGAAAGAACACTATTGTGAAGCCAGATTGCTGGTAGCTAATTAGGAACATCTTGATATAAGGCTTTTCTAATATTTCAGTTTATGCCAAACAGAATGACTATCATTTTCTTAAAATGAAATAACACTGTGTTGAACTCATCTTGCAGGAAGCCATTTAGGGTTTCTTCATACAAAACACCAAACATGTCACTACTGCTCTGACAGAATCTCTGTAAGATTCCTTCACTGAGGAACACACTCTGGTGAAACCAGATTGCTCATAAGTTTTTAGGAATATCTTTATATAAGGCTATTCAAACACATCATATGCTATACAGAATGATTATCACTTCCATTAAATTAAACAACATTGCGATGCAACCAGCTGGCACATGCTATTTATGAACATTTTGTGTGTGTCTTATCAAACGTTTCTCTGCAGCCACAATGTGATAATTATTACATTCATTCAATGAAATACTGTGTTGAAAAAGCCTGCTTGTGGCTGTTTAGAAACATCTTCATGTAAGTGTTCATGCAAGCCTTATCAAACATTTCACTACAGGCATGACAGAATATCTATAACATTCAATGTCTGTAAGAAGACTGCTGTGAAACCATTTTGCTTGTAGCTACTTAGGGACATCTTCATAAAACTTATCCAGCATTTCACTACGGGTGTGATAGACTATCTATAACATCCATTCACTGAAAGAACATTGTCTGGAAAACACCTAGCAAGTAGCTCTTAAGGAACATCTTCACATATGCCATTTCAAACATTTCAGTATATGCCACAAGGAACGGCTATCACTTTCTTACAATGAAAGAGCATCGTGCTTAATCAAGCCAACAGGTAGCTGTTTAGGGATATTTTCACATAAATCATATCAAACATTTGACTACAGATGTGACAATGTCTATAACATTTGTTATCTGAAAGAAAATTATGCAAAAACCATCTTCTTTTCACTGTTTAGGAACATCTGCACATAGTACACTTCAAATACTTAAGTATATTCCACACAGAGCGACTATCATTTTCACAAAATGAAAGAACACATGCTGAATCCAGTTTATGGGTAGCTGCTTAGGAACATCATATATCAAATATTTCACCACAGATGTGACAATATCTAGAACATTCATTCACTGAAAGAACACTGTGAAGAAACCATCTTGCTTGTTAGCTGTTTAAGAATATAAATAAAAGGCTCTTCAAACATATCACTTTATGCCATACAGAATGGCTATCATCTCCATAGCCAGAAAAGAATACTGTGATGAACCCAGCTTGCAAGTAATTGTTTATTAATATTTTGCTCAAGTCTTATCAGACATTTGCCTACAGTCATGACAGGATATCTTTAATGTCTATTCAATGTAGTAACACTATATTTAAAAGAATTTCCTTGTAGCTGTTTAGAAACATCTTCATGTAAGACTTATTAAACATTCCTTTGCAGGAATGACAGAATCTCTAAACATTCACTCATTGAATGAACACAGGGATGAAAGCAGTTTTCTTGTAACTGTTGAGGAACATCTTCATATAAAGCTTTTCAAGCATTTCAGTATATGGCATACAGCATGGCCATACCCTTCTTACAAGGAAAGAAGGTTGTGTTTAATAGCTTTCAGGTAGATTATTAGGAGCATTTTTATGTAAGACCTATTGAACTTTTCACTACAGGCATGACAGAATATCTATTACATCCATTCAATGAAAGAACACTATGGTGAAAGTGGCTTGGTTTGACTGTTAAGGAAGATCTTCATTTAAGTCCTTTTCAGCATTTCTGTATATGCCATACTAAACGGCTGTCACTATCTTATGATGAAATTATTCTGTCCTGAACACGTCTTGTTGGATTCTATTTAGGAACATCTTCATATAAGACCTCTCTAACATTTAAGCATATGCCATACAGAAGGGCTCTCACTTACTTACAGTTAAAGGACACTGTGCTAAACCCGGCTTGCTGGCGGCTGTTTGAAACCTCTTCATATAAGACTTATTAAACATTTCACTACAGGCATGACAGACTAGCTATAACACTCGTTCACTGAAAGAACACTGTGGTGAAGCCAGATTACTTCTGGCGCCTTGGGAATGTCTTCGTATAAGGCTCTTCAAACACTTCATTATGCCTACAGAATGGCTATCGCTTCCATATCCAGAAAGAACGTTCTGATGAAACCAGTGGCTCTTTATGAGCATTTCATTTATGTCTTATCAAACGTTTCTCTACAGCCGCAACATGATATCCATAACATTCATTCAAGGAAACCACACTATGTTGAAAAAGCTTGCTTGTAGCTGTTCAGGAACACTCTCACCTAAGACATCAAATAGTTCTCTTGAGGCATGACAGAATACGTATAGCATTCATTTTCTGAATGAACACTGTGGTGAAAACACCTTGCTTGCAGCTGTTTAGGGGAATCTTCAAATAAGTCCTATCAAACATTTCACTACGGGCATGATGGAATATCTATAACATTCACTCATTGAAAGAATGCTGTGGTGAAACCAACTTCCTTGTAGCTTTTAAGGAACATCTTCATGTAAGTCTTTTCTAGCATTTCAGTATGAGCCATAGAGAACAGCTATACTTTCTTAAAATGAACAAACATTGTACCTAACTCAGCTTTCAGGTAGACTTATAGTAACATTTTCATGTAAGATTTATTGAAAATTTCACAACATGTGCGACAGAATATCTATTACATTAATTCAATGAAAGATCACTATTGTGAAACCAGCTTGCTTGTATCTCTTTAGAAATACACTCATATAAGTCTTTTCTGACATTTCAGTGTATGCCATACAAAGTAACTATCACCTTATTACAATGAAAAGTCAGTGTGCTGATCCCAGCTTGCAGGTAGCTGTAGGAACCTTTTCATATATGATATAAAACATTTCACTACAGCTATAGGAGACTATATATAAAGTTTATTAAATGAAAGAACACTGTGGTGTAACCAGATTGCTTGTAGCTATTTAGGAGTATCTTCATACAAGTCTTTTCAAACATTTCAGTGTATTCCATCCAGAATGGTTATCACTTCCATAAAATGAAAGAACGATGTTAAGAACCCAGCTGGAAAGTTGTCTTTTAGAAATATCTTTTTATAAGTCTTAACAAATATTGCGCTATGGTCATGACAGAATGATTTTAATATTCACTCAAGGAAAGAAGGATGAGCTGAACCCTTGTTTCCTAGTATCTGTTTAGGAAGAACTTCATAAAATACTTAAAAAATTACACTACAGACTTGAAAAATATCCATAAGATTCAGACACTAAAGGAACTCTGGTGAAACAAATGTGCTTACAGCTGTTTAGGGGCATATTCACCTAAGACAGTTCAAACATTTCAGCATATGCCCTACAGATGACCTATCAATTACTAACAATGTGAGAACACTGTTCTAAGCCCAGTTTGCGGGTAGCTGTTTAGGAACATGTTCATATAAGACTTAACAAACATTTCATTGCATGTGGGACAGAATATATATAGCATTTGTTCACTGAGAGAAAACTGTGGTGAAACCATCTTACTTGCAGCCATTAAGGATCATCTTCGTATTAGTCATTATAACCATTTCAATATTTGCTGTTCTGATTGAATATGAGTTTCCAACAATGAAAGAAACACTGTGCTGAATCCAGCTTGCAAGTAAGTTTTAACTAACACTTCACTACAAGTGTCACAGAATATCTGCAATATTGTTTCACTGAAAGACCTCTGTGGTGAAAGCATCTTGAAGCTATTATTAGGAACATTTGTATTTGAGACATTTCTCACATTTCAGTATATGCCATAATGAATGGGTATCATTTTCCTACAATGAAAGAACACTGTGCTAAATAGAGCTCACAGATAGCTATCTAGGAACGTTTTTACATAAGACTTATCAAACATTTTACAATAGTCGTGACAGACTATACATCACATTCAGTCACTGAAAGAAAACTGTGGAGAAACAATCTTGCTTGTATATATTTAGAAACTTCTTCATGTTCACCATTTCAAGCATTTCCATATAAGACATACTGAATGAATATCACTTTGAGACAATGATATAACGTGCTGAAGCCAGATTGCAGGCAGCTGTTTAGGAACCTTTTCCTAAGAGACTTATCATACATTTCACTACAAAGTATCTGTTACATCCATTCAGTGAAAGAACACTATTGTGAAGCCAGATTGCTGGTAGCTAATTAGGAACATCTTGATATAAGGCTTTTCTAATATTTCAGTTTATGCCAAACAGAATGACTATCATTTTCTTAAAATGAAATAACACTGTGTTGAACTCATCTTGCAGGAAGCCATTTAGGGTTTCTTCATACAAAACACCAAACATGTCACTACTGCTCTGACAGAATCTCTGTAAGATTCCTTCACTGAGGAACACACTCTGGTGAAACCAGATTGCTCATAAGTTTTTAGGAATATCTTTATATAAGGCTATTCAAACACATCATATGCTATACAGAATGATTATCACTTCCATTAAATTAAACAACATTGCGATGCAACCAGCTGGCACATGCTATTTATGAACATTTTGTGTGTGTCTTATCAAACGTTTCTCTGCAGCCACAATGTGATAATTATTACATTCATTCAATGAAATACTGTGTTGAAAAAGCCTGCTTGTGGCTGTTTAGAAACATCTTCATGTAAGTGTTCATGCAAGCCTTATCAAACATTTCACTACAGGCATGACAGAATATCTATAACATTCAATGTCTGTAAGAAGACTGCTGTGAAACCATTTTGCTTGTAGCTACTTAGGGACATCTTCATAAAACTTATCCAGCATTTCACTACGGGTGTGATAGACTATCTATAACATCCATTCACTGAAAGAACATTGTCTGGAAAACACCTAGCAAGTAGCTCTTAAGGAACATCTTCACATATGCCATTTCAAACATTTCAGTATATGCCACAAGGAACGGCTATCACTTTCTTACAATGAAAGAGCATCGTGCTTAATCAAGCCAACAGGTAGCTGTTTAGGGATATTTTCACATAAATCATATCAAACATTTGACTACAGATGTGACAATGTCTATAACATTTGTTATCTGAAAGAAAATTATGCAAAAACCATCTTCTTTTCACTGTTTAGGAACATCTGCACATAGTACACTTCAAATACTTAAGTATATTCCACACAGAGCGACTATCATTTTCACAAAATGAAAGAACACATGCTGAATCCAGTTTATGGGTAGCTGCTTAGGAACATCATATATCAAATATTTCACCACAGATGTGACAATATCTAGAACATTCATTCACTGAAAGAACACTGTGAAGAAACCATCTTGCTTGTTAGCTGTTTAAGAATATAAATAAAAGGCTCTTCAAACATATCACTTTATGCCATACAGAATGGCTATCATCTCCATAGCCAGAAAAGAATACTGTGATGAACCCAGCTTGCAAGTAATTGTTTATTAATATTTTGCTCAAGTCTTATCAGACATTTGCCTACAGTCATGACAGGATATCTTTAATGTCTATTCAATGTAGTAACACTATATTTAAAAGAATTTCCTTGTAGCTGTTTAGAAACATCTTCATGTAAGACTTATTAAACATTCCTTTGCAGGAATGACAGAATCTCTAAACATTCACTCATTGAATGAACACAGGGATGAAAGCAGTTTTCTTGTAACTGTTGAGGAACATCTTCATATAAAGCTTTTCAAGCATTTCAGTATATGGCATACAGCATGGCCATACCCTTCTTACAAGGAAAGAAGGTTGTGTTTAATAGCTTTCAGGTAGATTATTAGGAGCATTTTTATGTAAGACCTATTGAACTTTTCACTACAGGCATGACAGAATATCTATTACATCCATTCAATGAAAGAACACTATGGTGAAAGTGGCTTGGTTTGACTGTTAAGGAAGATCTTCATTTAAGTCCTTTTCAGCATTTCTGTATATGCCATACTAAACGGCTGTCACTATCTTATGATGAAATTATTCTGTCCTGAACACGTCTTGTTGGATTCTATTTAGGAACATCTTCATATAAGACCTCTCTAACATTTAAGCATATGCCATACAGAAGGGCTCTCACTTACTTACAGTTAAAGGACACTGTGCTAAACCCGGCTTGCTGGCGGCTGTTTGAAACCTCTTCATATAAGACTTATTAAACATTTCACTACAGGCATGACAGACTAGCTATAACACTCGTTCACTGAAAGAACACTGTGGTGAAGCCAGATTACTTCTGGCGCCTTGGGAATGTCTTCGTATAAGGCTCTTCAAACACTTCATTATGCCTACAGAATGGCTATCGCTTCCATATCCAGAAAGAACGTTCTGATGAAACCAGTGGCTCTTTATGAGCATTTCATTTATGTCTTATCAAACGTTTCTCTACAGCCGCAACATGATATCCATAACATTCATTCAAGGAAACCACACTATGTTGAAAAAGCTTGCTTGTAGCTGTTCAGGAACACTCTCACCTAAGACATCAAATAGTTCTCTTGAGGCATGACAGAATACGTATAACATTCATTTTCTGAATGAACACTGTGGTGAAAACACCTTGCTTGCAGCTGTTTAGGGGAATCTTCAAATAAGTCCTATCAAACATTTCACTACGGGCATGATGGAATATCTATAACATTCACTCATTGAAAGAATGCTGTGGTGAAACCAACTTCCTTGTAGCTTTTAAGGAACATCTTCATGTAAGTCTTTTCTAGCATTTCAGTATGAGCCATAGAGAACAGCTATACTTTCTTAAAATGAACAAACATTGTACCTAACTCAGCTTTCAGGTAGACTTATAGTAACATTTTCATGTAAGATTTATTGAAAATTTCACAACATGTGCGACAGAATATCTATTACATTAATTCAATGAAAGATCACTATTGTGAAACCAGCTTGCTTGTATCTCTTTAGAAATACACTCATATAAGTCTTTTCTGACATTTCAGTGTATGCCATACAAAGTAACTATCACTTTATTACAATGAAAAGTCAGTGTGCTGATCCCAGCTTGCAGGTAGCTGTAGGAACCTTTTCATATATGATATAAAACATTTCACTACAGCTATAGGAGACTATATATATAAAGTTTATTAAATGAAAGAACACTGTGGTGTAACCAGATTGCTTGTAGCTATTTAGGAGTATCTTCATACAAGTCTTTTCAAACATTTCAGTGTATTCCATCCAGAATGGTTATCACTTCCATAAAATGAAAGAACGATGTTAAGAACCCAGCTGGAAAGTTGTCTTTTAGAAATATCTTTTTATAAGTCTTAACAAATATTGCGCTATGGTCATGACAGAATGATTTTAATATTCACTCAAGGAAAGAAGGATGAGCTGAACCCTTGTTTCCTAGTATCTGTTTAGGAAGAACTTCATAAAATACTTAAAAAATTACACTACAGACTTGAAAAATATCCATAAGATTCAGACACTAAAGGAACTCTGGTGAAACAAATGTGCTTACAGCTGTTTAGGGGCATATTCACCTAAGACAGTTCAAACATTTCAGCATATGCCCTACAGATGACCTATCAATTACTAACAATGTGAGAAGACTGTTCTAAGCCCAGTTTGCGGGTAGCTGTTTAGGAACATGTTCATATAAGACTTAACAAACATTTCATTGCATGTGGGACAGAATATATATAGCATTTGTTCACTGAGAGAAAACTGTGGTGAAACCATCTTACTTGCAGCCATTAAGGATCATCTTCGTATTAGTCATTATAACCATTTCAATATTTGCTGTTCTGATTGAATATGAGTTTCCAACAATGAAAGAAACACTGTGCTGAATCCAGCTTGCAAGTAAGTTTTAACTAACACTTCACTACAAGTGTCACAGAATATCTGCAATATTGTTTCACTGAAAGACCTCTGTGGTGAAAGCATCTTGAAGCTATTATTAGGAACATTTGTATTTGAGACATTTCTCACATTTCAGTATATGCCATAATGAATGGGTATCATTTTCCTACAATGAAAGAACACTGTGCTAAATAGAGCTCACAGATAGCTATCTAGGAACGTTTTTACATAAGACTTATCAAACATTTTACAATAGTCGTGACAGACTATACATCACATTCAGTCACTGAAAGAAAACTGTGGAGAAACAATCTTGCTTGTATATATTTAGAAACTTCTTCATGTTCACCATTTCAAGCATTTCCATATAAGACATACTGAATGAATATCACTTTGAGACAATGATATAACGTGCTGAAGCCAGATTGCAGGCAGCTGTTTAGGAACCTTTTCCTAAGAGACTTATCATACATTTCACTACAAAGTATCTGTTACATCCATTCAGTGAAAGAACACTATTGTGAAGCCAGATTGCTGGTAGCTAATTAGGAACATCTTGATATAAGGCTTTTCTAATATTTCAGTTTATGCCAAACAGAATGACTATCATTTTCTTAAAATGAAATAACACTGTGTTGAACTCATCTTGCAGGAAGCCATTTAGGGTTTCTTCATACAAAACACCAAACATGTCACTACTGCTCTGACAGAATCTCTGTAAGATTCCTTCACTGAGGAACACACTCTGGTGAAACCAGATTGCTCATAAGTTTTTAGGAATATCTTTATATAAGGCTATTCAAACACATCATATGCTATACAGAATGATTATCACTTCCATTAAATTAAACAACATTGCGATGCAACCAGCTGGCACATGCTATTTATGAACATTTTGTGTGTGTCTTATCAAACGTTTCTCTGCAGCCACAATGTGATAATTATTACATTCATTCAATGAAATACTGTGTTGAAAAAGCCTGCTTGTGGCTGTTTAGAAACATCTTCATGTAAGTGTTCATGCAAGCCTTATCAAACATTTCACTACAGGCATGACAGAATATCTATAACATTCAATGTCTGTAAGAAGACTGCTGTGAAACCATTTTGCTTGTAGCTACTTAGGGACATCTTCATAAAACTTATCCAGCATTTCACTACGGGTGTGATAGACTATCTATAACATCCATTCACTGAAAGAACATTGTCTGGAAAACACCTAGCAAGTAGCTCTTAAGGAACATCTTCACATATGCCATTTCAAACATTTCAGTATATGCCACAAGGAACGGCTATCACTTTCTTACAATGAAAGAGCATCGTGCTTAATCAAGCCAACAGGTAGCTGTTTAGGGATATTTTCACATAAATCATATCAAACATTTGACTACAGATGTGACAATGTCTATAACATTTGTTATCTGAAAGAAAATTATGCAAAAACCATCTTCTTTTCACTGTTTAGGAACATCTGCACATAGTACACTTCAAATACTTAAGTATATTCCACACAGAGCGACTATCATTTTCACAAAATGAAAGAACACATGCTGAATCCAGTTTATGGGTAGCTGTTTAGGAACATCATATATCAAATATTTCACCACAGATGTGACAATATCTAGAACATTCATTCACTGAAAGAACACTGTGAAGAAACCATCTTGCTTGTTAGCTGTTTAAGAATATAAATAAAAGGCTCTTCAAACATATCACTTTATGCCATACAGAATGGCTATCATCTCCATAGCCAGAAAAGAATACTGTGATGAACCCAGCTTGCAAGTAATTGTTTATTAATATTTTGCTCAAGTCTTATCAGACATTTGCCTACAGTCATGACAGGATATCTTTAATGTCTATTCAATGTAGTAACACTATATTTAAAAGAATTTCCTTGTAGCTGTTTAGAAACATCTTCATGTAAGACTTATTAAACATTCCTTTGCAGGAATGACAGAATCTCTAAACATTCACTCATTGAATGAACACAGGGATGAAAGCAGTTTTCTTGTAACTGTTGAGGAACATCTTCATATAAAGCTTTTCAAGCATTTCAGTATATGGCATACAGCATGGCCATACCCTTCTTACAAGGAAAGAAGGTTGTGTTTAATAGCTTTCAGGTAGATTATTAGGAGCATTTTTATGTAAGACCTATTGAACTTTTCACTACAGGCATGACAGAATATCTATTACATCCATTCAATGAAAGAACACTATGGTGAAAGTGGCTTGGTTTGACTGTTAAGGAAGATCTTCATTTAAGTCCTTTTCAGCATTTCTGTATATGCCATACTAAACGGCTGTCACTATCTTATGATGAAATTATTCTGTCCTGAACACGTCTTGTTGGATTCTATTTAGGAACATCTTCATATAAGACCTCTCTAACATTTAAGCATATGCCATACAGAAGGGCTCTCACTTACTTACAGTTAAAGGACACTGTGCTAAACCCGGCTTGCTGGCGGCTGTTTGAAACCTCTTCATATAAGACTTATTAAACATTTCACTACAGGCATGACAGACTAGCTATAACACTCGTTCACTGAAAGAACACTGTGGTGAAGCCAGATTACTTCTGGCGCCTTGGGAATGTCTTCGTATAAGGCTCTTCAAACACTTCATTATGCCTACAGAATGGCTATCGCTTCCATATCCAGAAAGAACGTTCTGATGAAACCAGTGGCTCTTTATGAGCATTTCATTTATGTCTTATCAAACGTTTCTCTACAGCCGCAACATGATATCCATAACATTCATTCAAGGAAACCACACTATGTTGAAAAAGCTTGCTTGTAGCTGTTCAGGAACACTCTCACCTAAGACATCAAATAGTTCTCTTGAGGCATGACAGAATACGTATAACATTCATTTTCTGAATGAACACTGTGGTGAAAACACCTTGCTTGCAGCTGTTTAGGGGAATCTTCAAATAAGTCCTATCAAACATTTCACTACGGGCATGATGGAATATCTATAACATTCACTCATTGAAAGAATGCTGTGGTGAAACCAACTTCCTTGTAGCTTTTAAGGAACATCTTCATGTAAGTCTTTTCTAGCATTTCAGTATGAGCCATAGAGAACAGCTATACTTTCTTAAAATGAACAAACATTGTACCTAACTCAGCTTTCAGGTAGACTTATAGTAACATTTTCATGTAAGATTTATTGAAAATTTCACAACATGTGCGACAGAATATCTATTACATTAATTCAATGAAAGATCACTATTGTGAAACCAGCTTGCTTGTATCTCTTTAGAAATACACTCATATAAGTCTTTTCTGACATTTCAGTGTATGCCATACAAAGTAACTATCACTTTATTACAATGAAAAGTCAGTGTGCTGATCCCAGCTTGCAGGTAGCTGTAGGAACCTTTTCATATATGATATAAAACATTTCACTACAGCTATAGGAGACTATATATATAAAGTTTATTAAATGAAAGAACACTGTGGTGTAACCAGATTGCTTGTAGCTATTTAGGAGTATCTTCATACAAGTCTTTTCAAACATTTCAGTGTATTCCATCCAGAATGGTTATCACTTCCATAAAATGAAAGAACGATGTTAAGAACCCAGCTGGAAAGTTGTCTTTTAGAAATATCTTTTTATAAGTCTTAACAAATATTGCGCTATGGTCATGACAGAATGATTTTAATATTCACTCAAGGAAAGAAGGATGAGCTGAACCCTTGTTTCCTAGTATCTGTTTAGGAAGAACTTCATAAAATACTTAAAAAATTACACTACAGACTTGAAAAATATCCATAAGATTCAGACACTAAAGGAACTCTGGTGAAACAAATGTGCTTACAGCTGTTTAGGGGCATATTCACCTAAGACAGTTCAAACATTTCAGCATATGCCCTACAGATGACCTATCAATTACTAACAATGTGAGAAGACTGTTCTAAGCCCAGTTTGCGGGTAGCTGTTTAGGAACATGTTCATATAAGACTTAACAAACATTTCATTGCATGTGGGACAGAATATATATAGCATTTGTTCACTGAGAGAAAACTGTGGTGAAACCATCTTACTTGCAGCCATTAAGGATCATCTTCGTATTAGTCATTATAACCATTTCAATATTTGCTGTTCTGATTGAATATGAGTTTCCAACAATGAAAGAAACTCTGTGCTGAATCCAGCTTGCAAGTAAGTTTTAACTAACACTTCACTACAAGTGTCACGGAATATCTGCAATATTGTTTCACTGAAAGACCTCTGTGGTGAAAGCATCTTGAAGCTATTATTAGGAACATTTGTATTTGAGACATTTCTCACATTTCAGTATATGCCATAATGAATGGGTATCATTTTCCTACAATGAAAGAACACTGTGCTAAATAGAGCTCACAGATAGCTATCTAGGAACGTTTTTACATAAGACTTATCAAACATTTTACAATAGTCGTGACAGACTATACATCACATTCAGTCACTGAAAGAAAACTGTGGAGAAACAATCTTGCTTGTATATATTTAGAAACTTCTTCATGTTCACCATTTCAAGCATTTCCATATAAGACATACTGAATGAATATCACTTTGAGACAATGATATAACGTGCTGAAGCCAGATTGCAGGCAGCTGTTTAGGAACCTTTTCCTAAGAGACTTATCATACATTTCACTACAAAGTATCTGTTACATCCATTCAGTGAAAGAACACTATTGTGAAGCCAGATTGCTGGTAGCTAATTAGGAACATCTTGATATAAGGCTTTTCTAATATTTCAGTTTATGCCAAACAGAATGACTATCATTTTCTTAAAATGAAATAACACTGTGTTGAACTCATCTTGCAGGAAGCCATTTAGGGTTTCTTCATACAAAACACCAAACATGTCACTACTGCTCTGACAGAATCTCTGTAAGATTCCTTCACTGAGGAACACACTCTGGTGAAACCAGATTGCTCATAAGTTTTTAGGAATATCTTTATATAAGGCTATTCAAACACATCATATGCTATACAGAATGATTATCACTTCCATTAAATTAAACAACATTGCGATGCAACCAGCTGGCACATGCTATTTATGAACATTTTGTGTGTGTCTTATCAAACGTTTCTCTGCAGCCACAATGTGATAATTATTACATTCATTCAATGAAATACTGTGTTGAAAAAGCCTGCTTGTGGCTGTTTAGAAACATCTTCATGTAAGTGTTCATGCAAGCCTTATCAAACATTTCACTACAGGCATGACAGAATATCTATAACATTCAATGTCTGTAAGAAGACTGCTGTGAAACCATTTTGCTTGTAGCTACTTAGGGACATCTTCATAAAACTTATCCAGCATTTCACTACGGGTGTGATAGACTATCTATAACATCCATTCACTGAAAGAACATTGTCTGGAAAACACCTAGCAAGTAGCTCTTAAGGAACATCTTCACATATGCCATTTCAAACATTTCAGTATATGCCACAAGGAACGGCTATCACTTTCTTACAATGAAAGAGCATCGTGCTTAATCAAGCCAACAGGTAGCTGTTTAGGGATATTTTCACATAAATCATATCAAACATTTGACTACAGATGTGACAATGTCTATAACATTTGTTATCTGAAAGAAAATTATGCAAAAACCATCTTCTTTTCACTGTTTAGGAACATCTGCACATAGTACACTTCAAATACTTAAGTATATTCCACACAGAGCGACTATCATTTTCACAAAATGAAAGAACACATGCTGAATCCAGTTTATGGGTAGCTGCTTAGGAACATCATATATCAAATATTTCACCACAGATGTGACAATATCTAGAACATTCATTCACTGAAAGAACACTGTGAAGAAACCATCTTGCTTGTTAGCTGTTTAAGAATATAAATAAAAGGCTCTTCAAACATATCACTTTATGCCATACAGAATGGCTATCATCTCCATAGCCAGAAAAGAATACTGTGATGAACCCAGCTTGCAAGTAATTGTTTATTAATATTTTGCTCAAGTCTTATCAGACATTTGCCTACAGTCATGACAGGATATCTTTAATGTCTATTCAATGTAGTAACACTATATTTAAAAGAATTTCCTTGTAGCTGTTTAGAAACATCTTCATGTAAGACTTATTAAACATTCCTTTGCAGGAATGACAGAATCTCTAAACATTCACTCATTGAATGAACACAGGGATGAAAGCAGTTTTCTTGTAACTGTTGAGGAACATCTTCATATAAAGCTTTTCAAGCATTTCAGTATATGGCATACAGCATGGCCATACCCTTCTTACAAGGAAAGAAGGTTGTGTTTAATAGCTTTCAGGTAGATTATTAGGAGCATTTTTATGTAAGACCTATTGAACTTTTCACTACAGGCATGACAGAATATCTATTACATCCATTCAATGAAAGAACACTATGGTGAAAGTGGCTTGGTTTGACTGTTAAGGAAGATCTTCATTTAAGTCCTTTTCAGCATTTCTGTATATGCCATACTAAACGGCTGTCACTATCTTATGATGAAATTATTCTGTCCTGAACACGTCTTGTTGGATTCTATTTAGGAACATCTTCATATAAGACCTCTCTAACATTTAAGCATATGCCATACAGAAGGGCTCTCACTTACTTACAGTTAAAGGACACTGTGCTAAACCCGGCTTGCTGGCGGCTGTTTGAAACCTCTTCATATAAGACTTATTAAACATTTCACTACAGGCATGACAGACTAGCTATAACACTCGTTCACTGAAAGAACACTGTGGTGAAGCCAGATTACTTCTGGCGCCTTGGGAATGTCTTCGTATAAGGCTCTTCAAACACTTCATTATGCCTACAGAATGGCTATCGCTTCCATATCCAGAAAGAACGTTCTGATGAAACCAGTGGCTCTTTATGAGCATTTCATTTATGTCTTATCAAACGTTTCTCTACAGCCGCAACATGATATCCATAACATTCATTCAAGGAAACCACACTATGTTGAAAAAGCTTGCTTGTAGCTGTTCAGGAACACTCTCACCTAAGACATCAAATAGTTCTCTTGAGGCATGACAGAATACGTATAACATTCATTTTCTGAATGAACACTGTGGTGAAAACACCTTGCTTGCAGCTGTTTAGGGGAATCTTCAAATAAGTCCTATCAAACATTTCACTACGGGCATGATGGAATATCTATAACATTCACTCATTGAAAGAATGCTGTGGTGAAACCAACTTCCTTGTAGCTTTTAAGGAACATCTTCATGTAAGTCTTTTCTAGCATTTCAGTATGAGCCATAGAGAACAGCTATACTTTCTTAAAATGAACAAACATTGTACCTAACTCAGCTTTCAGGTAGACTTATAGTAACATTTTCATGTAAGATTTATTGAAAATTTCACAACATGTGCGACAGAATATCTATTACATTAATTCAATGAAAGATCACTATTGTGAAACCAGCTTGCTTGTATCTCTTTAGAAATACACTCATATAAGTCTTTTCTGACATTTCAGTGTATGCCATACAAAGTAACTATCACTTTATTACAATGAAAAGTCAGTGTGCTGATCCCAGCTTGCAGGTAGCTGTAGGAACCTTTTCATATATGATATAAAACATTTCACTACAGCTATAGGAGACTATATATATAAAGTTTATTAAATGAAAGAACACTGTGGTGTAACCAGATTGCTTGTAGCTATTTAGGAGTATCTTCATACAAGTCTTTTCAAACATTTCAGTGTATTCCATCCAGAATGGTTATCACTTCCATAAAATGAAAGAACGATGTTAAGAACCCAGCTGGAAAGTTGTCTTTTAGAAATATCTTTTTATAAGTCTTAACAAATATTGCGCTATGGTCATGACAGAATGATTTTAATATTCACTCAAGGAAAGAAGGATGAGCTGAACCCTTGTTTCCTAGTATCTGTTTAGGAAGAACTTCATAAAATACTTAAAAAATTACACTACAGACTTGAAAAATATCCATAAGATTCAGACACTAAAGGAACTCTGGTGAAACAAATGTGCTTACAGCTGTTTAGGGGCATATTCACCTAAGACAGTTCAAACATTTCAGCATATGCCCTACAGATGACCTATCAATTACTAACAATGTGAGAAGACTGTTCTAAGCCCAGTTTGCGGGTAGCTGTTTAGGAACATGTTCATATAAGACTTAACAAACATTTCATTGCATGTGGGACAGAATATATATAGCATTTGTTCACTGAGAGAAAACTGTGGTGAAACCATCTTACTTGCAGCCATTAAGGATCATCTTCGTATTAGTCATTATAACCATTTCAATATTTGCTGTTCTGATTGAATATGAGTTTCCAACAATGAAAGAAACTCTGTGCTGAATCCAGCTTGCAAGTAAGTTTTAACTAACACTTCACTACAAGTGTCACGGAATATCTGCAATATTGTTTCACTGAAAGACCTCTGTGGTGAAAGCATCTTGAAGCTATTATTAGGAACATTTGTATTTGAGACATTTCTCACATTTCAGTATATGCCATAATGAATGGGTATCATTTTCCTACAATGAAAGAACACTGTGCTAAATAGAGCTCACAGATAGCTATCTAGGAACGTTTTTACATAAGACTTATCAAACATTTTACAATAGTCGTGACAGACTATACATCACATTCAGTCACTGAAAGAAAACTGTGGAGAAACAATCTTGCTTGTATATATTTAGAAACTTCTTCATGTTCACCATTTCAAGCATTTCCATATAAGACATACTGAATGAATATCACTTTGAGACAATGATATAACGTGCTGAAGCCAGATTGCAGGCAGCTGTTTAGGAACCTTTTCCTAAGAGACTTATCATACATTTCACTACAAAGTATCTGTTACATCCATTCAGTGAAAGAACACTATTGTGAAGCCAGATTGCTGGTAGCTAATTAGGAACATCTTGATATAAGGCTTTTCTAATATTTCAGTTTATGCCAAACAGAATGACTATCATTTTCTTAAAATGAAATAACACTGTGTTGAACTCATCTTGCAGGAAGCCATTTAGGGTTTCTTCATACAAAACACCAAACATGTCACTACTGCTCTGACAGAATCTCTGTAAGATTCCTTCACTGAGGAACACACTCTGGTGAAACCAGATTGCTCATAAGTTTTTAGGAATATCTTTATATAAGGCTATTCAAACACATCATATGCTATACAGAATGATTATCACTTCCATTAAATTAAACAACATTGCGATGCAACCAGCTGGCACATGCTATTTATGAACATTTTGTGTGTGTCTTATCAAACGTTTCTCTGCAGCCACAATGTGATAATTATTACATTCATTCAATGAAATACTGTGTTGAAAAAGCCTGCTTGTGGCTGTTTAGAAACATCTTCATGTAAGTGTTCATGCAAGCCTTATCAAACATTTCACTACAGGCATGACAGAATATCTATAACATTCAATGTCTGTAAGAAGACTGCTGTGAAACCATTTTGCTTGTAGCTACTTAGGGACATCTTCATAAAACTTATCCAGCATTTCACTACGGGTGTGATAGACTATCTATAACATCCATTCACTGAAAGAACATTGTCTGGAAAACACCTAGCAAGTAGCTCTTAAGGAACATCTTCACATATGCCATTTCAAACATTTCAGTATATGCCACAAGGAACGGCTATCACTTTCTTACAATGAAAGAGCATCGTGCTTAATCAAGCCAACAGGTAGCTGTTTAGGGATATTTTCACATAAATCATATCAAACATTTGACTACAGATGTGACAATGTCTATAACATTTGTTATCTGAAAGAAAATTATGCAAAAACCATCTTCTTTTCACTGTTTAGGAACATCTGCACATAGTACACTTCAAATACTTAAGTATATTCCACACAGAGCGACTATCATTTTCACAAAATGAAAGAACACATGCTGAATCCAGTTTATGGGTAGCTGCTTAGGAACATCATATATCAAATATTTCACCACAGATGTGACAATATCTAGAACATTCATTCACTGAAAGAACACTGTGAAGAAACCATCTTGCTTGTTAGCTGTTTAAGAATATAAATAAAAGGCTCTTCAAACATATCACTTTATGCCATACAGAATGGCTATCATCTCCATAGCCAGAAAAGAATACTGTGATGAACCCAGCTTGCAAGTAATTGTTTATTAATATTTTGCTCAAGTCTTATCAGACATTTGCCTACAGTCATGACAGGATATCTTTAATGTCTATTCAATGTAGTAACACTATATTTAAAAGAATTTCCTTGTAGCTGTTTAGAAACATCTTCATGTAAGACTTATTAAACATTCCTTTGCAGGAATGACAGAATCTCTAAACATTCACTCATTGAATGAACACAGGGATGAAAGCAGTTTTCTTGTAACTGTTGAGGAACATCTTCATATAAAGCTTTTCAAGCATTTCAGTATATGGCATACAGCATGGCCATACCCTTCTTACAAGGAAAGAAGGTTGTGTTTAATAGCTTTCAGGTAGATTATTAGGAGCATTTTTATGTAAGACCTATTGAACTTTTCACTACAGGCATGACAGAATATCTATTACATCCATTCAATGAAAGAACACTATGGTGAAAGTGGCTTGGTTTGACTGTTAAGGAAGATCTTCATTTAAGTCCTTTTCAGCATTTCTGTATATGCCATACTAAACGGCTGTCACTATCTTATGATGAAATTATTCTGTCCTGAACACGTCTTGTTGGATTCTATTTAGGAACATCTTCATATAAGACCTCTCTAACATTTAAGCATATGCCATACAGAAGGGCTCTCACTTACTTACAGTTAAAGGACACTGTGCTAAACCCGGCTTGCTGGCGGCTGTTTGAAACCTCTTCATATAAGACTTATTAAACATTTCACTACAGGCATGACAGACTAGCTATAACACTCGTTCACTGAAAGAACACTGTGGTGAAGCCAGATTACTTCTGGCGCCTTGGGAATGTCTTCGTATAAGGCTCTTCAAACACTTCATTATGCCTACAGAATGGCTATCGCTTCCATATCCAGAAAGAACGTTCTGATGAAACCAGTGGCTCTTTATGAGCATTTCATTTATGTCTTATCAAACGTTTCTCTACAGCCGCAACATGATATCCATAACATTCATTCAAGGAAACCACACTATGTTGAAAAAGCTTGCTTGTAGCTGTTCAGGAACACTCTCACCTAAGACATCAAATAGTTCTCTTGAGGCATGACAGAATACGTATAACATTCATTTTCTGAATGAACACTGTGGTGAAAACACCTTGCTTGCAGCTGTTTAGGGGAATCTTCAAATAAGTCCTATCAAACATTTCACTACGGGCATGATGGAATATCTATAACATTCACTCATTGAAAGAATGCTGTGGTGAAACCAACTTCCTTGTAGCTTTTAAGGAACATCTTCATGTAAGTCTTTTCTAGCATTTCAGTATGAGCCATAGAGAACAGCTATACTTTCTTAAAATGAACAAACATTGTACCTAACTCAGCTTTCAGGTAGACTTATAGTAACATTTTCATGTAAGATTTATTGAAAATTTCACAACATGTGCGACAGAATATCTATTACATTAATTCAATGAAAGATCACTATTGTGAAACCAGCTTGCTTGTATCTCTTTAGAAATACACTCATATAAGTCTTTTCTGACATTTCAGTGTATGCCATACAAAGTAACTATCACTTTATTACAATGAAAAGTCAGTGTGCTGATCCCAGCTTGCAGGTAGCTGTAGGAACCTTTTCATATATGATATAAAACATTTCACTACAGCTATAGGAGACTATATATATAAAGTTTATTAAATGAAAGAACACTGTGGTGTAACCAGATTGCTTGTAGCTATTTAGGAGTATCTTCATACAAGTCTTTTCAAACATTTCAGTGTATTCCATCCAGAATGGTTATCACTTCCATAAAATGAAAGAACGATGTTAAGAACCCAGCTGGAAAGTTGTCTTTTAGAAATATCTTTTTATAAGTCTTAACAAATATTGCGCTATGGTCATGACAGAATGATTTTAATATTCACTCAAGGAAAGAAGGATGAGCTGAACCCTTGTTTCCTAGTATCTGTTTAGGAAGAACTTCATAAAATACTTAAAAAATTACACTACAGACTTGAAAAATATCCATAAGATTCAGACACTAAAGGAACTCTGGTGAAACAAATGTGCTTACAGCTGTTTAGGGGCATATTCACATAAGACAGTTCAAACATTTCAGCATATGCCCTACAGATGACCTATCAATTACTAACAATGTGAGAACACTGTTCTAAGCCCAGTTTGCGGGTAGCTGTTTAGGAACATGTTCATATAAGACTTAACAAACATTTCATTGCATGTGGGACAGAATATATATAGCATTTGTTCACTGAGAGAAAACTGTGGTGAAACCATCTTACTTGCAGCCATTAAGGATCATCTTCATATTAGTCATTATAACCATTTCAATATTTGCTGTTCTGATTGAATATGAGTTTCCAACAATGAAAGAAACACTGTGCTGAATCCAGCTTGCAAGTAAGTTTTAACTAACACTTCACTACAAGTGTCACGGAATACCTGCAATATTGTTTCACTGAAAGACCTCTGTGGTGAAAGCATCTTGAAGCTATTATTAGCAACATTTGTATTTGAGACATTTCTCACATTTCAGTATATGCCATAATGAATGGGTATCATTTTCCTACAATGAAAGAACACTGTGCTAAATAGAGCTCACAGATAGCTATCTAGGAACGTTTTTACATAAGACTTATCAAACATTTTACAATAGTCGTGACAGACTATACATAACATTCAGTCACTGAAAGAAAACTGTGGAGAAACAATCTTGCTTGTATATATTTAGAAACTTCTTCATGTTCACCATTTCAAGCATTTCCATATAAGACATACTGAATGAATATCACTTTGAGACAATGATATAACGTGCTGAAGCCAGATTGCAGGCAGCTGTTTAGGAACCTTTTCATAAGAGACTTATCATACATTTCACTACAAAGTATCTATTACATCCATTCAGTGAAAGAACACTATTGTGAAGCCAGATTGCTGGTAGCTAATTAGGAACATCTTGATATAAGGCTTTTCTAATATTTCAGTTTATGCCAAACAGAATGACTATCATTTTCTTAAAATGAAATAACACTGTGTGAACTCATCTTGCAGGAAGCCATTTAGGGTTTCTTCATACAAAACACCAAACATGTCACTACTGCTCTGACAGAATCTCTGTAAGATTCCTTCACTGAGGAACACACTCTGGTGAAACCAGATTGCTCATAAGTTTTTAGGAATATCTTTATATAAGGCTATTCAAACACATCATATGCTATACAGAATGATGATCACTTCCATTAAATTAAACAACATTGCGATGCAACCAGCTGGCACATGCTATTTATGAACATTTTGTGTGTGTCTTATCAAACGTTTCTCTGCAGCCACAATGTGATAATTATTACATTCATTCAATGAAATACTGTGTTGAAAAAGCCTGCTTGTGGCTGTTTAGAAACATCTTCATGTAAGTGTTCATGCAAGCCTTATCAAACATTTCACTACAGGCATGACAGAATATCTATAACATTCAATGTCTGTAAGAAGACTGCTGTGAAACCATTTTGCTTGTAGCTACTTAGGGACATCTTCATAAAACTTATCCAGCATTTCACTACGGGTGTGATAGACTATCTATAACATCCATTCACTGAAAGAACATTGTCTGGAAAACACCTAGCAAGTAGCTCTTAAGGAACATCTTCACATATGCCATTTCAAACATTTCAGTATATGCCACAAGGAACGGCTATCACTTTCTTACAATGAAAGCGCATTGTGCTTAATCAAGCCAACAGGTAGCTGTTTAGGGATATTTTCACATAAATCATATCAAACATTTGACTACAGATGTGACAATGTCTATAACATTTGTTATCTGAAAGAAAATTATGCAAAAACCATCTTCTTTTCACTGTTTAGGAACATCTGCACATAGTACACTTCAAATACTTAAGTATATTCCACACAGAGCGACTATCATTTTCACAAAATGAAAGAACACATGCTGAATCCAGTTTATGGGTAGCTGTTTAGGAACATCATATATCAAATATTTCACCACAGATGTGACAATATCTAGAACATTCATTCACTGAAAGAACACTGTGAAGAAACCATCTTGCTTGTTAGCTGTTTAAGAATATAAATAAAAGGCTCTTCAAACATATCACTTTATGCCATACAGAATGGCTATCATCTCCATAGCCAGAAAAGAATACTGTGATGAACCCAGCTTGCAAGTAATTGTTTATTAATATTTTGCTCAAGTCTTATCAGACATTTGCCTACAGTCATGACAGGATATCTTTAATGTCTATTCAATGTAGTAACACTATATTTAAAAGAATTTCCTTGTAGCTGTTTAGAAACATCTTCATGTAAGACTTATTAAACATTCCTTTGCAGGAATGACAGAATCTCTAAACATTCACTCATTGAATGAACACAGGGATGAAAGCAGTTTTCTTGTAACTGTTGAGGAACATCTTCATATAAAGCTTTTCAAGCATTTCAGTATATGGCATACAGCATGGCCATACCCTTCTTACAAGGAAAGAAGGTTGTGTTTAATAGCTTTCAGGTAGATTATTAGGAGCATTTTTATGTAAGACCTATTGAACTTTTAACTACAGGCATGACAGAATATCTATTACATCCATTCAATGAAAGAACACTATGGTGAAAGTGGCTTGGTTTGACTGTTAAGGAAGATCTTCATTTAAGTCCTTTTCAGCATTTCTGTATATGCCATACTAAACGGCTGTCACTATCTTATGATGAAATTATTCTGTCCTGAACACGTCTTGTTGGATTCTATTTAGGAACATCTTCATATAAGACCTCTCTAACATTTAAGCATATGCCATACAGAAGGGCTCTCACTTACTTACAGTTAAAGGACACTGTGCTAAACCCGGCTTGCTGGCGGCTGTTTGAAACCTCTTCATATAAGACTTATTAAACATTTCACTACAGGCATGACAGACTAGCTATAACACTCGTTCACTGAAAGAACACTGTG
This sequence comes from Equus asinus, assembly GCF_041296235.1. Taxonomy (NCBI): domain Eukaryota; kingdom Metazoa; phylum Chordata; class Mammalia; order Perissodactyla; family Equidae; genus Equus; species Equus asinus. The sequence goes on from NC_091810.1 coordinate 6,334,549, forward strand.
GTGAAGCCAGATTACTTCTGGCGCCTTGGGAATGTCTTCGTATAAGGCTCTTCAAACACTTCATTATGCCTACAGAATGGCTATCGCTTCCATATCCAGAAAGAACGTTCTGATGAAACCAGTGGCTCTTTATGAGCATTTCATTTATGTCTTATCAAACGTTTCTCTACAGCCGCAACATGATATCCATAACATTCATTCAAGGAAACCACACTATGTTGAAAAAGCTTGCTTGTAGCTGTTCAGGAACACTCTCACCTAAGACATCAAATAGTTCTCTTGAGGCATGACAGAATACGTATAACATTCATTTTCTGAATGAACACTGTGGTGAAAACACCTTGCTTGCAGCTGTTTAGGGGAATCTTCAAATAAGTCCTATCAAACATTTCACTACGGGCATGATGGAATATCTATAACATTCACTCATTGAAAGAATGCTGTGGTGAAACCAACTTCCTTGTAGCTTTTAAGGAACATCTTCATGTAAGTCTTTTCTAGCATTTCAGTATGAGCCATAGAGAACAGCTATACTTTCTTAAAATGAACAAACATTGTACCTAACTCAGCTTTCAGGTAGACTTATAGTAACATTTTCATGTAAGATTTATTGAAAATTTCACAACATGTGCGACAGAATATCTATTACATTAATTCAATGAAAGATCACTATTGTGAAACCAGCTTGCTTGTATCTCTTTAGAAATACACTCATATAAGTCTTTTCTGACATTTCAGTGTATGCCATACAAAGTAACTATCACTTTATTACAATGAAAAGTCAGTGTGCTGATCCCAGCTTGCAGGTAGCTGTAGGAACCTTTTCATATATGATATAAAACATTTCACTACAGCTATAGGAGACTATATATATAAAGTTTATTAAATGAAAGAACACTGTGGTGTAACCAGATTGCTTGTAGCTATTTAGGAGTATCTTCATACAAGTCTTTTCAAACATTTCAGTGTATTCCATCCAGAATGGTTATCACTTCCATAAAATGAAAGAACGATGTTAAGAACCCAGCTGGAAAGTTGTCTTTTAGAAATATCTTTTTATAAGTCTTAACAAATATTGCGCTATGGTCATGACAGAATGATTTTAATATTCACTCAAGGAAAGAAGGATGAGCTGAACCCTTGTTTCCTAGTATCTGTTTAGGAAGAACTTCATAAAATACTTAAAAAATTACACTACAGACTTGAAAAATATCCATAAGATTCAGACACTAAAGGAACTCTGGTGAAACAAATGTGCTTACAGCTGTTTAGGGGCATATTCACATAAGACAGTTCAAACATTTCAGCATATGCCCTACAGATGACCTATCAATTACTAACAATGTGAGAACACTGTTCTAAGCCCAGTTTGCGGGTAGCTGTTTAGGAACATGTTCATATAAGACTTAACAAACATTTCATTGCATGTGGGACAGAATATATATAGCATTTGTTCACTGAGAGAAAACTGTGGTGAAACCATCTTACTTGCAGCCATTAAGGATCATCTTCATATTAGTCATTATAACCATTTCAATATTTGCTGTTCTGATTGAATATGAGTTTCCAACAATGAAAGAAACACTGTGCTGAATCCAGCTTGCAAGTAAGTTTTAACTAACACTTCACTACAAGTGTCACGGAATACCTGCAATATTGTTTCACTGAAAGACCTCTGTGGTGAAAGCATCTTGAAGCTATTATTAGCAACATTTGTATTTGAGACATTTCTCACATTTCAGTATATGCCATAATGAATGGGTATCATTTTCCTACAATGAAAGAACACTGTGCTAAATAGAGCTCACAGATAGCTATCTAGGAACGTTTTTACATAAGACTTATCAAACATTTTACAATAGTCGTGACAGACTATACATAACATTCAGTCACTGAAAGAAAACTGTGGAGAAACAATCTTGCTTGTATATATTTAGAAACTTCTTCATGTTCACCATTTCAAGCATTTCCATATAAGACATACTGAATGAATATCACTTTGAGACAATGATATAACGTGCTGAAGCCAGATTGCAGGCAGCTGTTTAGGAACCTTTTCATAAGAGACTTATCATACATTTCACTACAAAGTATCTATTACATCCATTCAGTGAAAGAACACTATTGTGAAGCCAGATTGCTGGTAGCTAATTAGGAACATCTTGATATAAGGCTTTTCTAATATTTCAGTTTATGCCAAACAGAATGACTATCATTTTCTTAAAATGAAATAACACTGTGTGAACTCATCTTGCAGGAAGCCATTTAGGGTTTCTTCATACAAAACACCAAACATGTCACTACTGCTCTGACAGAATCTCTGTAAGATTCCTTCACTGAGGAACACACTCTGGTGAAACCAGATTGCTCATAAGTTTTTAGGAATATCTTTATATAAGGCTATTCAAACACATCATATGCTATACAGAATGATGATCACTTCCATTAAATTAAACAACATTGCGATGCAACCAGCTGGCACATGCTATTTATGAACATTTTGTGTGTGTCTTATCAAACGTTTCTCTGCAGCCACAATGTGATAATTATTACATTCATTCAATGAAATACTGTGTTGAAAAAGCCTGCTTGTGGCTGTTTAGAAACATCTTCATGTAAGTGTTCATGCAAGCCTTATCAAACATTTCACTACAGGCATGACAGAATATCTATAACATTCAATGTCTGTAAGAAGACTGCTGTGAAACCATTTTGCTTGTAGCTACTTAGGGACATCTTCATAAAACTTATCCAGCATTTCACTACGGGTGTGATAGACTATCTATAACATCCATTCACTGAAAGAACATTGTCTGGAAAACACCTAGCAAGTAGCTCTTAAGGAACATCTTCACATATGCCATTTCAAACATTTCAGTATATGCCACAAGGAACGGCTATCACTTTCTTACAATGAAAGCGCATTGTGCTTAATCAAGCCAACAGGTAGCTGTTTAGGGATATTTTCACATAAATCATATCAAACATTTGACTACAGATGTGACAATGTCTATAACATTTGTTATCTGAAAGAAAATTATGCAAAAACCATCTTCTTTTCACTGTTTAGGAACATCTGCACATAGTACACTTCAAATACTTAAGTATATTCCACACAGAGCGACTATCATTTTCACAAAATGAAAGAACACATGCTGAATCCAGTTTATGGGTAGCTGTTTAGGAACATCATATATCAAATATTTCACCACAGATGTGACAATATCTAGAACATTCATTCACTGAAAGAACACTGTGAAGAAACCATCTTGCTTGTTAGCTGTTTAAGAATATAAATAAAAGGCTCTTCAAACATATCACTTTATGCCATACAGAATGGCTATCATCTCCATAGCCAGAAAAGAATACTGTGATGAACCCAGCTTGCAAGTAATTGTTTATTAATATTTTGCTCAAGTCTTATCAGACATTTGCCTACAGTCATGACAGGATATCTTTAATGTCTATTCAATGTAGTAACACTATATTTAAAAGAATTTCCTTGTAGCTGTTTAGAAACATCTTCATGTAAGACTTATTAAACATTCCTTTGCAGGAATGACAGAATCTCTAAACATTCACTCATTGAATGAACACAGGGATGAAAGCAGTTTTCTTGTAACTGTTGAGGAACATCTTCATATAAAGCTTTTCAAGCATTTCAGTATATGGCATACAGCATGGCCATACCCTTCTTACAAGGAAAGAAGGTTGTGTTTAATAGCTTTCAGGTAGATTATTAGGAGCATTTTTATGTAAGACCTATTGAACTTTTAACTACAGGCATGACAGAATATCTATTACATCCATTCAATGAAAGAACACTATGGTGAAAGTGGCTTGGTTTGACTGTTAAGGAAGATCTTCATTTAAGTCCTTTTCAGCATTTCTGTATATGCCATACTAAACGGCTGTCACTATCTTATGATGAAATTATTCTGTCCTGAACACGTCTTGTTGGATTCTATTTAGGAACATCTTCATATAAGACCTCTCTAACATTTAAGCATATGCCATACAGAAGGGCTCTCACTTACTTACAGTTAAAGGACACTGTGCTAAACCCGGCTTGCTGGCGGCTGTTTGAAACCTCTTCATATAAGACTTATTAAACATTTCACTACAGGCATGACAGACTAGCTATAACACTCGTTCACTGAAAGAACACTGTGGTGAAGCCAGATTACTTCTGGCGCCTTGGGAATGTCTTCGTATAAGGCTCTTCAAACACTTCATTATGCCTACAGAATGGCTATCGCTTCCATATCCAGAAAGAACGTTCTGATGAAACCAGTGGCTCTTTATGAGCATTTCATTTATGTCTTATCAAACGTTTCTCTACAGCCGCAACATGATATCCATAACATTCATTCAAGGAAACCACACTATGTTGAAAAAGCTTGCTTGTAGCTGTTCAGGAACACTCTCACCTAAGACATCAAATAGTTCTCTTGAGGCATGACAGAATACGTATAACATTCATTTTCTGAATGAACACTGTGGTGAAAACACCTTGCTTGCAGCTGTTTAGGGGAATCTTCAAATAAGTCCTATCAAACATTTCACTACGGGCATGATGGAATATCTATAACATTCACTCATTGAAAGAATGCTGTGGTGAAACCAACTTCCTTGTAGCTTTTAAGGAACATCTTCATGTAAGTCTTTTCTAGCATTTCAGTATGAGCCATAGAGAACAGCTATACTTTCTTAAAATGAACAAACATTGTACCTAACTCAGCTTTCAGGTAGACTTATAGTAACATTTTCATGTAAGATTTATTGAAAATTTCACAACATGTGCGACAGAATATCTATTACATTAATTCAATGAAAGATCACTATTGTGAAACCAGCTTGCTTGTATCTCTTTAGAAATACACTCATATAAGTCTTTTCTGACATTTCAGTGTATGCCATACAAAGTAACTATCACTTTATTACAATGAAAAGTCAGTGTGCTGATCCCAGCTTGCAGGTAGCTGTAGGAACCTTTTCATATATGATATAAAACATTTCACTACAGCTATAGGAGACTATATATATAAAGTTTATTAAATGAAAGAACACTGTGGTGTAACCAGATTGCTTGTAGCTATTTAGGAGTATCTTCATACAAGTCTTTTCAAACATTTCAGTGTATTCCATCCAGAATGGTTATCACTTCCATAAAATGAAAGAACGATGTTAAGAACCCAGCTGGAAAGTTGTCTTTTAGAAATATCTTTTTATAAGTCTTAACAAATATTGCGCTATGGTCATGACAGAATGATTTTAATATTCACTCAAGGAAAGAAGGATGAGCTGAACCCTTGTTTCCTAGTATCTGTTTAGGAAGAACTTCATAAAATACTTAAAAAATTACACTACAGACTTGAAAAATATCCATAAGATTCAGACACTAAAGGAACTCTGGTGAAACAAATGTGCTTACAGCTGTTTAGGGGCATATTCACATAAGACAGTTCAAACATTTCAGCATATGCCCTACAGATGACCTATCAATTACTAACAATGTGAGAACACTGTTCTAAGCCCAGTTTGCGGGTAGCTGTTTAGGAACATGTTCATATAAGACTTAACAAACATTTCATTGCATGTGGGACAGAATATATATAGCATTTGTTCACTGAGAGAAAACTGTGGTGAAACCATCTTACTTGCAGCCATTAAGGATCATCTTCATATTAGTCATTATAACCATTTCAATATTTGCTGTTCTGATTGAATATGAGTTTCCAACAATGAAAGAAACACTGTGCTGAATCCAGCTTGCAAGTAAGTTTTAACTAACACTTCACTACAAGTGTCACGGAATACCTGCAATATTGTTTCACTGAAAGACCTCTGTGGTGAAAGCATCTTGAAGCTATTATTAGCAACATTTGTATTTGAGACATTTCTCACATTTCAGTATATGCCATAATGAATGGGTATCATTTTCCTACAATGAAAGAACACTGTGCTAAATAGAGCTCACAGATAGCTATCTAGGAACGTTTTTACATAAGACTTATCAAACATTTTACAATAGTCGTGACAGACTATACATAACATTCAGTCACTGAAACAAAACTGTGGAGAAACAATCTTGCTTGTATATATTTAGAAACTTCTTCATGTTCACCATTTCAAGCATTTCCATATAAGACATACTGAATGAATATCACTTTGAGACAATGATATAACGTGCTGAAGCCAGATTGCAGGCAGCTGTTTAGGAACCTTTTCATAAGAGACTTATCATACATTTCACTACAAAGTATCTATTACATCCATTCAGTGAAAGAACACTATTGTGAAGCCAGATTGCTGGTAGCTAATTAGGAACATCTTGATATAAGGCTTTTCTAATATTTCAGTTTATGCCAAACAGAATGACTATCATTTTCTTAAAATGAAATAACACTGTGTGAACTCATCTTGCAGGAAGCCATTTAGGGTTTCTTCATACAAAACACCAAACATGTCACTACTGCTCTGACAGAATCTCTGTAAGATTCCTTCACTGAGGAACACACTCTGGTGAAACCAGATTGCTCATAAGTTTTTAGGAATATCTTTATATAAGGCTATTCAAACACATCATATGCTATACAGAATGATGATCACTTCCATTAAATTAAACAACATTGCGATGCAACCAGCTGGCACATGCTATTTATGAACATTTTGTGTGTGTCTTATCAAACGTTTCTCTGCAGCCACAATGTGATAATTATTACATTCATTCAATGAAATACTGTGTTGAAAAAGCCTGCTTGTGGCTGTTTAGAAACATCTTCATGTAAGTGTTCATGCAAGCCTTATCAAACATTTCACTACAGGCATGACAGAATATCTATAACATTCAATGTCTGTAAGAAGACTGCTGTGAAACCATTTTGCTTGTAGCTACTTAGGGACATCTTCATAAAACTTATCCAGCATTTCACTACGGGTGTGATAGACTATCTATAACATCCATTCACTGAAAGAACATTGTCTGGAAAACACCTAGCAAGTAGCTCTTAAGGAACATCTTCACATATGCCATTTCAAACATTTCAGTATATGCCACAAGGAACGGCTATCACTTTCTTACAATGAAAGCGCATTGTGCTTAATCAAGCCAACAGGTAGCTGTTTAGGGATATTTTCACATAAATCATATCAAACATTTGACTACAGATGTGACAATGTCTATAACATTTGTTATCTGAAAGAAAATTATGCAAAAACCATCTTCTTTTCACTGTTTAGGAACATCTGCACATAGTACACTTCAAATACTTAAGTATATTCCACACAGAGCGACTATCATTTTCACAAAATGAAAGAACACATGCTGAATCCAGTTTATGGGTAGCTGTTTAGGAACATCATATATCAAATATTTCACCACAGATGTGACAATATCTAGAACATTCATTCACTGAAAGAACACTGTGAAGAAACCATCTTGCTTGTTAGCTGTTTAAGAATATAAATAAAAGGCTCTTCAAACATATCACTTTATGCCATACAGAATGGCTATCATCTCCATAGCCAGAAAAGAATACTGTGATGAACCCAGCTTGCAAGTAATTGTTTATTAATATTTTGCTCAAGTCTTATCAGACATTTGCCTACAGTCATGACAGGATATCTTTAATGTCTATTCAATGTAGTAACACTATATTTAAAAGAATTTCCTTGTAGCTGTTTAGAAACATCTTCATGTAAGACTTATTAAACATTCCTTTGCAGGAATGACAGAATCTCTAAACATTCACTCATTGAATGAACACAGGGATGAAAGCAGTTTTCTTGTAACTGTTGAGGAACATCTTCATATAAAGCTTTTCAAGCATTTCAGTATATGGCATACAGCATGGCCATACCCTTCTTACAAGGAAAGAAGGTTGTGTTTAATAGCTTTCAGGTAGATTATTAGGAGCATTTTTATGTAAGACCTATTGAACTTTTAACTACAGGCATGACAGAATATCTATTACATCCATTCAATGAAAGAACACTATGGTGAAAGTGGCTTGGTTTGACTGTTAAGGAAGATCTTCATTTAAGTCCTTTTCAGCATTTCTGTATATGCCATACTAAACGGCTGTCACTATCTTATGATGAAATTATTCTGTCCTGAACACGTCTTGTTGGATTCTATTTAGGAACATCTTCATATAAGACCTCTCTAACATTTAAGCATATGCCATACAGAAGGGCTCTCACTTACTTACAGTTAAAGGACACTGTGCTAAACCCGGCTTGCTGGCGGCTGTTTGAAACCTCTTCATATAAGACTTATTAAACATTTCACTACAGGCATGACAGACTAGCTATAACACTCGTTCACTGAAAGAACACTGTGGTGAAGCCAGATTACTTCTGGCGCCTTGGGAATGTCTTCGTATAAGGCTCTTCAAACACTTCATTATGCCTACAGAATGGCTATCGCTTCCATATCCAGAAAGAACGTTCTGATGAAACCAGTGGCTCTTTATGAGCATTTCATTTATGTCTTATCAAACGTTTCTCTACAGCCGCAACATGATATCCATAACATTCATTCAAGGAAACCACACTATGTTGAAAAAGCTTGCTTGTAGCTGTTCAGGAACACTCTCACCTAAGACATCAAATAGTTCTCTTGAGGCATGACAGAATACGTATAACATTCATTTTCTGAATGAACACTGTGGTGAAAACACCTTGCTTGCAGCTGTTTAGGGGAATCTTCAAATAAGTCCTATCAAACATTTCACTACGGGCATGATGGAATATCTATAACATTCACTCATTGAAAGAATGCTGTGGTGAAACCAACTTCCTTGTAGCTTTTAAGGAACATCTTCATGTAAGTCTTTTCTAGCATTTCAGTATGAGCCATAGAGAACAGCTATACTTTCTTAAAATGAACAAACATTGTACCTAACTCAGCTTTCAGGTAGACTTATAGTAACATTTTCATGTAAGATTTATTGAAAATTTCACAACATGTGCGACAGAATATCTATTACATTAATTCAATGAAAGATCACTATTGTGAAACCAGCTTGCTTGTATCTCTTTAGAAATACACTCATATAAGTCTTTTCTGACATTTCAGTGTATGCCATACAAAGTAACTATCACTTTATTACAATGAAAAGTCAGTGTGCTGATCCCAGCTTGCAGGTAGCTGTAGGAACCTTTTCATATATGATATAAAACATTTCACTACAGCTATAGGAGACTATATATATAAAGTTTATTAAATGAAAGAACACTGTGGTGTAACCAGATTGCTTGTAGCTATTTAGGAGTATCTTCATACAAGTCTTTTCAAACATTTCAGTGTATTCCATCCAGAATGGTTATCACTTCCATAAAATGAAAGAACGATGTTAAGAACCCAGCTGGAAAGTTGTCTTTTAGAAATATCTTTTTATAAGTCTTAACAAATATTGCGCTATGGTCATGACAGAATGATTTTAATATTCACTCAAGGAAAGAAGGATGAGCTGAACCCTTGTTTCCTAGTATCTGTTTAGGAAGAACTTCATAAAATACTTAAAAAATTACACTACAGACTTGAAAAATATCCATAAGATTCAGACACTAAAGGAACTCTGGTGAAACAAATGTGCTTACAGCTGTTTAGGGGCATATTCACATAAGACAGTTCAAACATTTCAGCATATGCCCTACAGATGACCTATCAATTACTAACAATGTGAGAACACTGTTCTAAGCCCAGTTTGCGGGTAGCTGTTTAGGAACATGTTCATATAAGACTTAACAAACATTTCATTGCATGTGGGACAGAATATATATAGCATTTGTTCACTGAGAGAAAACTGTGGTGAAACCATCTTACTTGCAGCCATTAAGGATCATCTTCATATTAGTCATTATAACCATTTCAATATTTGCTGTTCTGATTGAATATGAGTTTCCAACAATGAAAGAAACACTGTGCTGAATCCAGCTTGCAAGTAAGTTTTAACTAACACTTCACTACAAGTGTCACGGAATACCTGCAATATTGTTTCACTGAAAGACCTCTGTGGTGAAAGCATCTTGAAGCTATTATTAGCAACATTTGTATTTGAGACATTTCTCACATTTCAGTATATGCCATAATGAATGGGTATCATTTTCCTACAATGAAAGAACACTGTGCTAAATAGAGCTCACAGATAGCTATCTAGGAACGTTTTTACATAAGACTTATCAAACATTTTACAATAGTCGTGACAGACTATACATAACATTCAGTCACTGAAAGAAAACTGTGGAGAAACAATCTTGCTTGTATATATTTAGAAACTTCTTCATGTTCACCATTTCAAGCATTTCCGTATAAGACATACTGAATGAATATCACTTTGAGACAATGATATAACGTGCTGAAGCCAGATTGCAGGCAGCTGTTTAGGAACCTTTTCATAAGAGACTTATCATACATTTCACTACAAAGTATCTATTACATCCATTCAGTGAAAGAACACTATTGTGAAGCCAGATTGCTGGTAGCTAATTAGGAACATCTTGATATAAGGCTTTTCTAATATTTCAGTTTATGCCAAACAGAATGACTATCATTTTCTTAAAATGAAATAACACTGTGTGAACTCATCTTGCAGGAAGCCATTTAGGGTTTCTTCATACAAAACACCAAACATGTCACTACTGCTCTGACAGAATCTCTGTAAGATTCCTTCACTGAGGAACACACTCTGGTGAAACCAGATTGCTCATAAGTTTTTAGGAATATCTTTATATAAGGCTATTCAAACACATCATATGCTATACAGAATGATGATCACTTCCATTAAATTAAACAACATTGCGATGCAACCAGCTGGCACATGCTATTTATGAACATTTTGTGTGTGTCTTATCAAACGTTTCTCTGCAGCCACAATGTGATAATTATTACATTCATTCAATGAAATACTGTGTTGAAAAAGCCTGCTTGTGGCTGTTTAGAAACATCTTCATGTAAGTGTTCATGCAAGCCTTATCAAACATTTCACTACAGGCATGACAGAATATCTATAACATTCAATGTCTGTAAGAAGACTGCTGTGAAACCATTTTGCTTGTAGCTACTTAGGGACATCTTCATAAAACTTATCCAGCATTTCACTACGGGTGTGATAGACTATCTATAACATCCATTCACTGAAAGAACATTGTCTGGAAAACACCTAGCAAGTAGCTCTTAAGGAACATCTTCACATATGCCATTTCAAACATTTCAGTATATGCCACAAGGAACGGCTATCACTTTCTTACAATGAAAGCGCATTGTGCTTAATCAAGCCAACAGGTAGCTGTTTAGGGATATTTTCACATAAATCATATCAAACATTTGACTACAGATGTGACAATGTCTATAACATTTGTTATCTGAAAGAAAATTATGCAAAAACCATCTTCTTTTCACTGTTTAGGAACATCTGCACATAGTACACTTCAAATACTTAAGTATATTCCACACAGAGCGACTATCATTTTCACAAAATGAAAGAACACATGCTGAATCCAGTTTATGGGTAGCTGTTTAGGAACATCATATATCAAATATTTCACCACAGATGTGACAATATCTAGAACATTCATTCACTGAAAGAACACTGTGAAGAAACCATCTTGCTTGTTAGCTGTTTAAGAATATAAATAAAAGGCTCTTCAAACATATCACTTTATGCCATACAGAATGGCTATCATCTCCATAGCCAGAAAAGAATACTGTGATGAACCCAGCTTGCAAGTAATTGTTTATTAATATTTTGCTCAAGTCTTATCAGACATTTGCCTACAGTCATGACAGGATATCTTTAATGTCTATTCAATGTAGTAACACTATATTTAAAAGAATTTCCTTGTAGCTGTTTAGAAACATCTTCATGTAAGACTTATTAAACATTCCTTTGCAGGAATGACAGAATCTCTAAACATTCACTCATTGAATGAACACAGGGATGAAAGCAGTTTTCTTGTAACTGTTGAGGAACATCTTCATATAAAGCTTTTCAAGCATTTCAGTATATGGCATACAGCATGGCCATACCCTTCTTACAAGGAAAGAAGGTTGTGTTTAATAGCTTTCAGGTAGATTATTAGGAGCATTTTTATGTAAGACCTATTGAACTTTTAACTACAGGCATGACAGAATATCTATTACATCCATTCAATGAAAGAACACTATGGTGAAAGTGGCTTGGTTTGACTGTTAAGGAAGATCTTCATTTAAGTCCTTTTCAGCATTTCTGTATATGCCATACTAAACGGCTGTCACTATCTTATGATGAAATTATTCTGTCCTGAACACGTCTTGTTGGATTCTATTTAGGAACATCTTCATATAAGACCTCTCTAACATTTAAGCATATGCCATACAGAAGGGCTCTCACTTACTTACAGTTAAAGGACACTGTGCTAAACCCGGCTTGCTGGCGGCTGTTTGAAACCTCTTCATATAAGACTTATTAAACATTTCACTACAGGCATGACAGACTAGCTATAACACTCGTTCACTGAAAGAACACTGTGGTGAAGCCAGATTACTTCTGGCGCCTTGGGAATGTCTTCGTATAAGGCTCTTCAAACACTTCATTATGCCTACAGAATGGCTATCGCTTCCATATCCAGAAAGAACGTTCTGATGAAACCAGTGGCTCTTTATGAGCATTTCATTTATGTCTTATCAAACGTTTCTCTACAGCCGCAACATGATATCCATAACATTCATTCAAGGAAACCACACTATGTTGAAAAAGCTTGCTTGTAGCTGTTCAGGAACACTCTCACCTAAGACATCAAATAGTTCTCTTGAGGCATGACAGAATACGTATAACATTCATTTTCTGAATGAACACTGTGGTGAAAACACCTTGCTTGCAGCTGTTTAGGGGAATCTTCAAATAAGTCCTATCAAACATTTCACTACGGGCATGATGGAATATCTATAACATTCACTCATTGAAAGAATGCTGTGGTGAAACCAACTTCCTTGTAGCTTTTAAGGAACATCTTCATGTAAGTCTTTTCTAGCATTTCAGTATGAGCCATAGAGAACAGCTATACTTTCTTAAAATGAACAAACATTGTACCTAACTCAGCTTTCAGGTAGACTTATAGTAACATTTTCATGTAAGATTTATTGAAAATTTCACAACATGTGCGACAGAATATCTATTACATTAATTCAATGAAAGATCACTATTGTGAAACCAGCTTGCTTGTATCTCTTTAGAAATACACTCATATAAGTCTTTTCTGACATTTCAGTGTATGCCATACAAAGTAACTATCACTTTATTACAATGAAAAGTCAGTGTGCTGATCCCAGCTTGCAGGTAGCTGTAGGAACCTTTTCATATATGATATAAAACATTTCACTACAGCTATAGGAGACTATATATATAAAGTTTATTAAATGAAAGAACACTGTGGTGTAACCAGATTGCTTGTAGCTATTTAGGAGTATCTTCATACAAGTCTTTTCAAACATTTCAGTGTATTCCATCCAGAATGGTTATCACTTCCATAAAATGAAAGAACGATGTTAAGAACCCAGCTGGAAAGTTGTCTTTTAGAAATATCTTTTTATAAGTCTTAACAAATATTGCGCTATGGTCATGACAGAATGATTTTAATATTCACTCAAGGAAAGAAGGATGAGCTGAACCCTTGTTTCCTAGTATCTGTTTAGGAAGAACTTCATAAAATACTTAAAAAATTACACTACAGACTTGAAAAATATCCATAAGATTCAGACACTAAAGGAACTCTGGTGAAACAAATGTGCTTACAGCTGTTTAGGGGCATATTCACATAAGACAGTTCAAACATTTCAGCATATGCCCTACAGATGACCTATCAATTACTAACAATGTGAGAACACTGTTCTAAGCCCAGTTTGCGGGTAGCTGTTTAGGAACATGTTCATATAAGACTTAACAAACATTTCATTGCATGTGGGACAGAATATATATAGCATTTGTTCACTGAGAGAAAACTGTGGTGAAACCATCTTACTTGCAGCCATTAAGGATCATCTTCATATTAGTCATTATAACCATTTCAATATTTGCTGTTCTGATTGAATATGAGTTTCCAACAATGAAAGAAACACTGTGCTGAATCCAGCTTGCAAGTAAGTTTTAACTAACACTTCACTACAAGTGTCACGGAATACCTGCAATATTGTTTCACTGAAAGACCTCTGTGGTGAAAGCATCTTGAAGCTATTATTAGCAACATTTGTATTTGAGACATTTCTCACATTTCAGTATATGCCATAATGAATGGGTATCATTTTCCTACAATGAAAGAACACTGTGCTAAATAGAGCTCACAGATAGCTATCTAGGAACGTTTTTACATAAGACTTATCAAACATTTTACAATAGTCGTGACAGACTATACATAACATTCAGTCACTGAAAGAAAACTGTGGAGAAACAATCTTGCTTGTATATATTTAGAAACTTCTTCATGTTCACCATTTCAAGCATTTCCGTATAAGACATACTGAATGAATATCACTTTGAGACAATGATATAACGTGCTGAAGCCAGATTGCAGGCAGCTGTTTAGGAACCTTTTCATAAGAGACTTATCATACATTTCACTACAAAGTATCTATTACATCCATTCAGTGAAAGAACACTATTGTGAAGCCAGATTGCTGGTAGCTAATTAGGAACATCTTGATATAAGGCTTTTCTAATATTTCAGTTTATGCCAAACAGAATGACTATCATTTTCTTAAAATGAAATAACACTGTGTGAACTCATCTTGCAGGAAGCCATTTAGGGTTTCTTCATACAAAACACCAAACATGTCACTACTGCTCTGACAGAATCTCTGTAAGATTCCTTCACTGAGGAACACACTCTGGTGAAACCAGATTGCTCATAAGTTTTTAGGAATATCTTTATATAAGGCTATTCAAACACATCATATGCTATACAGAATGATGATCACTTCCATTAAATTAAACAACATTGCGATGCAACCAGCTGGCACATGCTATTTATGAACATTTTGTGTGTGTCTTATCAAACGTTTCTCTGCAGCCACAATGTGATAATTATTACATTCATTCAATGAAATACTGTGTTGAAAAAGCCTGCTTGTGGCTGTTTAGAAACATCTTCATGTAAGTGTTCATGCAAGCCTTATCAAACATTTCACTACAGGCATGACAGAATATCTATAACATTCAATGTCTGTAAGAAGACTGCTGTGAAACCATTTTGCTTGTAGCTACTTAGGGACATCTTCATAAAACTTATCCAGCATTTCACTACGGGTGTGATAGACTATCTATAACATCCATTCACTGAAAGAACATTGTCTGGAAAACACCTAGCAAGTAGCTCTTAAGGAACATCTTCACATATGCCATTTCAAACATTTCAGTATATGCCACAAGGAACGGCTATCACTTTCTTACAATGAAAGCGCATTGTGCTTAATCAAGCCAACAGGTAGCTGTTTAGGGATATTTTCACATAAATCATATCAAACATTTGACTACAGATGTGACAATGTCTATAACATTTGTTATCTGAAAGAAAATTATGCAAAAACCATCTTCTTTTCACTGTTTAGGAACATCTGCACATAGTACACTTCAAATACTTAAGTATATTCCACACAGAGCGACTATCATTTTCACAAAATGAAAGAACACATGCTGAATCCAGTTTATGGGTAGCTGTTTAGGAACATCATATATCAAATATTTCACCACAGATGTGACAATATCTAGAACATTCATTCACTGAAAGAACACTGTGAAGAAACCATCTTGCTTGTTAGCTGTTTAAGAATATAAATAAAAGGCTCTTCAAACATATCATTTTATGCCATACAGAATGGCTATCATCTCCATAGCCAGAAAAGAATACTGTGATGAACCCAGCTTGCAAGTAATTGTTTATTAATATTTTGCTCAAGTCTTATCAGACATTTGCCTACAGTCATGACAGGATATCTTTAATGTCTATTCAATGTAGTAACACTATATTTAAAAGAATTTCCTTGTAGCTGTTTAGAAACATCTTCATGTAAGACTTATTAAACATTCCTTTGCAGGAATGACAGAATCTCTAAACATTCACTCATTGAATGAACACAGGGATGAAAGCAGTTTTCTTGTAACTGTTGAGGAACATCTTCATATAAAGCTTTTCAAGCATTTCAGTATATGGCATACAGCATGGCCATACCCTTCTTACAAGGAAAGAAGGTTGTGTTTAATAGCTTTCAGGTAGATTATTAGGAGCATTTTTATGTAAGACCTATTGAACTTTTAACTACAGGCATGACAGAATATCTATTACATCCATTCAATGAAAGAACACTATGGTGAAAGTGGCTTGGTTTGACTGTTAAGGAAGATCTTCATTTAAGTCCTTTTCAGCATTTCTGTATATGCCATACTAAACGGCTGTCACTATCTTATGATGAAATTATTCTGTCCTGAACACGTCTTGTTGGATTCTATTTAGGAACATCTTCATATAAGACCTCTCTAACATTTAAGCATATGCCATACAGAAGGGCTCTCACTTACTTACAGTTAAAGGACACTGTGCTAAACCCGGCTTGCTGGCGGCTGTTTGAAACCTCTTCATATAAGACTTATTAAACATTTCACTACAGGCATGACAGACTAGCTATAACACTCGTTCACTGAAAGAACACTGTGGTGAAGCCAGATTACTTCTGGCGCCTTGGGAATGTCTTCGTATAAGGCTCTTCAAACACTTCATTATGCCTACAGAATGGCTATCGCTTCCATATCCAGAAAGAACGTTCTGATGAAACCAGTGGCTCTTTATGAGCATTTCATTTATGTCTTATCAAACGTTTCTCTACAGCCGCAACATGATATCCATAACATTCATTCAAGGAAACCACACTATGTTGAAAAAGCTTGCTTGTAGCTGTTCAGGAACACTCTCACCTAAGACATCAAATAGTTCTCTTGAGGCATGACAGAATACGTATAACATTCATTTTCTGAATGAACACTGTGGTGAAAACACCTTGCTTGCAGCTGTTTAGGGGAATCTTCAAATAAGTCCTATCAAACATTTCACTACGGGCATGATGGAATATCTATAACATTCACTCATTGAAAGAATGCTGTGGTGAAACCAACTTCCTTGTAGCTTTTAAGGAACATCTTCATGTAAGTCTTTTCTAGCATTTCAGTATGAGCCATAGAGAACAGCTATACTTTCTTAAAATGAACAAACATTGTACCTAACTCAGCTTTCAGGTAGACTTATAGTAACATTTTCATGTAAGATTTATTGAAAATTTCACAACATGTGCGACAGAATATCTATTACATTAATTCAATGAAAGATCACTATTGTGAAACCAGCTTGCTTGTATCTCTTTAGAAATACACTCATATAAGTCTTTTCTGACATTTCAGTGTATGCCATACAAAGTAACTATCACTTTATTACAATGAAAAGTCAGTGTGCTGATCCCAGCTTGCAGGTAGCTGTAGGAACATTTTCATATATGATATAAAACATTTCACTACAGCTATAGGAGACTATATATATAAAGTTTATTAAATGAAAGAACACTGTGGTGTAACCAGATTGCTTGTAGCTATTTAGGAGTATCTTCATACAAGTCTTTTCAAACATTTCAGTGTATTCCATCCAGAATGGTTATCACTTCCATAAAATGAAAGAACGATGTTAAGAACCCAGCTGGAAAGTTGTCTTTTAGAAATATCTTTTTATAAGTCTTAACAAATATTGCGCTATGGTCATGACAGAATGATTTTAATATTCACTCAAGGAAAGAAGGATGAGCTGAACCCTTGTTTCCTAGTATCTGTTTAGGAAGAACTTCATAAAATACTTAAAAAATTACACTACAGACTTGAAAAATATCCATAAGATTCAGACACTAAAGGAACTCTGGTGAAACAAATGTGCTTACAGCTGTTTAGGGGCATATTCACATAAGACAGTTCAAACATTTCAGCATATGCCCTACAGATGACCTATCAATTACTAACAATGTGAGAACACTGTTCTAAGCCCAGTTTGCGGGTAGCTGTTTAGGAACATGTTCATATAAGACTTAACAAACATTTCATTGCATGTGGGACAGAATATATATAGCATTTGTTCACTGAGAGAAAACTGTGGTGAAACCATCTTACTTGCAGCCATTAAGGATCATCTTCATATTAGTCATTATAACCATTTCAATATTTGCTGTTCCGATTGAATATGAGTTTCCAACAATGAAAGAAACACTGTGCTGAATCCAGCTTGCAAGTAAGTTTTAACTAACACTTCACTACAAGTGTCACAGAATATCTGCAATATTGTTTCACTGAAAGACCTCTGTGGTGAAAGCATCTTGAAGCTATTATTAGGAACATTTTTATTTGAGACATTTCTCACATTTCAGTATATGCCATAATGAATGGGTATCATTTTCCTACAATGAAAGAACACTGTGCTAAATAGAGCTCACAGATAGCTATCTAGGAACGTTTTTACATAAGACTTATCAAACATTTTACAATAGTCGTGACAGACTATACATAACATTCAGTCACTGAAAGAAAACTGTGGAGAAACAATCTTGCTTGTATATATTTAGAAACTTCTTCATGTTCACCATTTCAAGCATTTCCATATAAGACATACTGAATGAATATCACTTTGAGACAATGATATAACGTGCTGAAGCCAGATTGCAGGCAGCTGTTTAGGAACCTTTTCATAAGAGACTTATCATACATTTCACTACAAAGTATCTATTACATCCATTCAGTGAAAGAACACTATTGTGAAGCCAGATTGCTGGTAGCTAATTAGGAACATCTTGATATAAGGCTTTTCTAATATTTCAGTTTATGCCAAACAGAATGACTATCATTTTCTTAAAATGAAATAACACTGTGTGAACTCATCTTGCAGGAAGCCATTTAGGGTTTCTTCATACAAAACACCAAACATGTCACTACTGCTCTGACAGAATCTCTGTAAGATTCCTTCACTGAGGAACACACTCTGGTGAAACCAGATTGCTCATAAGTTTTTAGGAATATCTTTATATAAGGCTATTCAAACACATCATATGCTGTACAGAATGATTATCACTTCCATTAAATTAAACAACATTGTGATGCAACCAGCTGGCACATGCTATTTATGAACATTTTGTGTGTGTCTTATCAAACGTTTCTCTGCAGCCACAATGTGATAATTATTGCATTCATTCAATGAAATACTGTGTTGAAAAAGCCTGCTTGTGGCTGTTTAGAAACATCTTCATGTAAGTGTTCATGCAAGCCTTATCAAACATTTCACTACAGGCATGACAGAATATCTATAACATTCAATGTCTGTAAGAAGACTGCTGTGAAACCATTTTGCTTGTAGCTACTTAGGGACATCTTCATAAAACTTATCCAGCATTTCACTACGGGTGTGATAGACTATCTATAACATCCATTCACTGAAAGAACATTGTCTGGAAAACACCTAGCAAGTAGCTCTTAAGGAACATCTTCACATATGCCATTTCAAACATTTCAGTATATGCCACAAGGAACGGCTATCACTTTCTTACAATGAAAGAGCATTGTGCTTAATCAAGCCAACAGGTAGCTGTTTAGGGATATTTTCACATAAATCATATCAAACATTTGACTACAGATGTGACAATGTCTATAACATTTGTTATCTGAAAGAAAATTATGCAAAAACCATCTTCTTTTCACTGTTTAGGAACATCTGCACATAGTACACTTCAAATACTTAAGTATATTCCACACAGAGCGACTATCATTTTCACAAAATGAAAGAACACATGCTGAATCCAGTTTATGGGTAGCTGTTTAGGAACATCATATATCAAATATTTCACCACAGATGTGACAATATCTAGAACATTCATTCACTGAAAGAACACTGTGAAGAAACCATCTTGCTTGTTAGCTGTTTAAGAATATAAATAAAAGGCTCTTCAAACATATCACTTTATGCCATACAGAATGGCTATCATCTCCATAGCCAGAAAAGAATACTGTGATGAACCCAGCTTGCAAGTAATTGTTTATTAATATTTTGCTCAAGTCTTATCAGACATTTGCCTACAGTCATGACAGGATATCTTTAATGTCTATTCAATGTAATAACACTATATTTAAAAGAATTTCCTTGTAGCTGTTTAGAAACATCTTCATGTAAGACTTATTAAACATTCCTTTGCAGGAATGACAGAATCTCTAAACATTCACTCATTGAATGAACACAGGGATGAAAGCAGTTTTCTTGTAACTGTTGAGGAACATCTTCATATAAAGCTTTTCAAGCATTTCAGTATATGGCATACAGCATGGCCATACCCTTCTTACAAGGAAAGAAGGTTGTGTTTAATAGCTTTCAGGTAGATTATTAGGAGCATTTTTATGTAAGACCTATTGAACATTTAACTACAGGCATGACAGAATATCTATTACATCCATTCAATGAAAGAACACTATGGTGAAAGTGGCTTGGTTTGACTGTTAAGGAAGATCTTCATTTAAGTCCTTTTCAGCATTTCTGTATATGCCATACTAAACGGCTGTCACTATCTTATGATGAAATTATTCTGTCCTGAACACGTCTTGTTGGATTCTATTTAGGAACATCTTCATATAAGACCTCTCTAACATTTAAGCATATGCCATACAGAATGGCTCTCACTTACTTACAGTTAAAGGACACTGTGCTAAACCCGGCTTGCTGGCGGCTGTTTGAAACCTCTTCATATAAGACTTATTAAACATTTCACTACAGGCATGACAGACTAGCTATAGCACTCGTTCACTGAAAGAACACTGTGGTGAAGCCAGATTACTTCTGGCGCCTTGGGAATGTCTTCGTATAAGGCTCTTCAAACACTTCATTATGCCTACAGAATGGCTATCGCTTCCATATCCAGAAAGAACGTTCTGATGAAACCAGTGGCTCTTTATGAGCATTTCATTTATGTCTTATCAAACGTTTCTCTACAGCCGCAACATGATATCCATAACATTCATTCAAGGAAACCACACTATGTTGAAAAAGCTTGCTTGTAGCTGTTCAGGAACACTCTCACCTAAGACATCAAATAGTTCTCTTGAGGCATGACAGAATACGTATAACATTCATTTTCTGAATGAACACTGTGGTGAAAACACCTTGCTTGCAGCTGTTTAGGGGAATCTTCAAATAAGTCCTATCAAACATTTCACTACGGGCATGATGGAATATCTATAACATTCACTCATTGAAAGAATGCTGTGGTGAAACCAACTTCCTTGTAGCTTTTAAGGAACATCTTCATGTAAGTCTTTTCTAGCATTTCAGTATGAGCCATAGAGAACAGCTATACTTTCTTAAAATGAACAAACATTGTACCTAACTCAGCTTTCAGGTAGACTTATAGTAACATTTTCATGTAAGATTTATTGAAAATTTCACAACATGTGCGACAGAATATCTATTACATTAATTCAATGAAAGATCACTATTGTGAAACCAGCTTGCTTGTATCTCTTTAGAAATACACTCATATAAGTCTTTTCTGACATTTCAGTGTATGCCATACAAAGTAACTATCACTTTATTACAATGAAAAGTCAGTGTGCTGATCCCAGCTTGCAGGTAGCTGTAGGAACATTTTCATATATGATATAAAACATTTCACTACAGCTATAGGAGACTATATATATAAAGTTTATTAAATGAAAGAACACTGTGGTGTAACCAGATTGCTTGTAGCTATTTAGGAGTATCTTCATACAAGTCTTTTCAAACATTTCAGTGTATTCCATCCAGAATGGTTATCACTTCCATAAAATGAAAGAACGATGTTAAGAACCCAGCTGGAAAGTTGTCTTTTAGAAATATCTTTTTATAAGTCTTAACAAATATTGCGCTATGGTCATGACAGAATGATTTTAATATTCACTCAAGGAAAGAAGGATGAGCTGAACCCTTGTTTCCTAGTATCTGTTTAGGAAGAACTTCATAAAATACTTAAAAAATTACACTACAGACTTGAAAAATATCCATAAGATTCAGACACTAAAGGAACTCTGGTGAAACAAATGTGCTTACAGCTGTTTAGGGGCATATTCACATAAGACAGTTCAAACATTTCAGCATATGCCCTACAGATGACCTATCAATTACTAACAATGTGAGAACACTGTTCTAAGCCCAGTTTGCGGGTAGCTGTTTAGGAACATGTTCATATAAGACTTAACAAACATTTCATTGCATGTGGGACAGAATATATATAGCATTTGTTCACTGAGAGAAAACTGTGGTGAAACCATCTTACTTGCAGCCATTAAGGATCATCTTCATATTAGTCATTATAACCATTTCAATATTTGCTGTTCCGATTGAATATGAGTTTCCAACAATGAAAGAAACACTGTGCTGAATCCAGCTTGCAAGTAAGTTTTAACTAACACTTCACTACAAGTGTCACAGAATATCTGCAATATTGTTTCACTGAAAGACCTCTGTGGTGAAAGCATCTTGAAGCTATTATTAGGAACATTTTTATTTGAGACATTTCTCACATTTCAGTATATGCCATAATGAATGGGTATCATTTTCCTACAATGAAAGAACACTGTGCTAAATAGAGCTCACAGATAGCTATCTAGGAACGTTTTTACATAAGACTTATCAAACATTTTACAATAGTCGTGACAGACTATACATAACATTCAGTCACTGAAAGAAAACTGTGGAGAAACAATCTTGCTTGTATATATTTAGAAACTTCTTCATGTTCACCATTTCAAGCATTTCCGTATAAGACATACTGAATGAATATCACTTTGAGACAATGATATAACGTGCTGAAGCCAGATTGCAGGCAGCTGTTTAGGAACCTTTTCATAAGAGACTTATCATACATTTCACTACAAAGTATCTATTACATCCATTCAGTGAAAGAACACTATTGTGAAGCCAGATTGCTGGTAGCTAATTAGGAACATCTTGATATAAGGCTTTTCTAATATTTCAGTTTATGCCAAACAGAATGACTATCATTTTCTTAAAATGAAATAACACTGTGTTGAACTCATCTTGCAGGAAGCCATTTAGGGTTTCTTCATACAAAACACCAAACATGTCACTACTGCTCTGACAGAATCTCTGTAAGATTCCTTCACTGAGGAACACACTCTGGTGAAACCAGATTGCTCATAAGTTTTTAGGAATATCTTTATATAAGGCTATTCAAACACATCATATGCTGTACAGAATGATGATCACTTCCATTAAATTAAACAACATTGTGATGCAACCAGCTGGCACATGCTATTTATGAACATTTTGTGTGTGTCTTATCAAACGTTTCTCTGCAGCCACAATGTGATAATTATTGCATTCATTCAATGAAATACTGTGTTGAAAAAGCCTGCTTGTGGCTGTTTAGAAACATCTTCATGTAAGTGTTCATGCAAGCCTTATCAAACATTTCACTACAGGCATGACAGAATATCTATAACATTCAATGTCTGTAAGAAGACTGCTGTGAAACCATTTTGCTTGTAGCTACTTAGGGACATCTTCATAAAACTTATCCAGCATTTCACTACGGGTGTGATAGACTATCTATAACATCCATTCACTGAAAGAACATTGTCTGGAAAACACCTAGCAAGTAGCTCTTAAGGAACATCTTCACATATGCCATTTCAAACATTTCAGTATATGCCACAAGGAACGGCTATCACTTTCTTACAATGAAAGCGCATTGTGCTTAATCAAGCCAACAGGTAGCTGTTTAGGGATATTTTCACATAAATCATATCAAACATTTGACTACAGATGTGACAATGTCTATAACATTTGTTATCTGAAAGAAAATTATGCAAAAACCATCTTCTTTTCACTGTTTAGGAACATCTGCACATAGTACACTTCAAATACTTAAGTATATTCCACACAGAGCGACTATCATTTTCACAAAATGAAAGAACACATGCTGAATCCAGTTTATGGGTAGCTGTTTAGGAACATCATATATCAAATATTTCACCACAGATGTGACAATATCTAGAACATTCATTCACTGAAAGAACACTGTGAAGAAACCATCTTGCTTGTTAGCTGTTTAAGAATATAAATAAAAGGCTCTTCAAACATATCATTTTATGCCATACAGAATGGCTATCATCTCCATAGCCAGAAAAGAATACTGTGATGAACCCAGCTTGCAAGTAATTGTTTATTAATATTTTGCTCAAGTCTTATCAGACATTTGCCTACAGTCATGACAGGATATCTTTAATGTCTATTCAATGTAGTAACACTATATTTAAAAGAATTTCCTTGTAGCTGTTTAGAAACATCTTCATGTAAGACTTATTAAACATTCCTTTGCAGGAATGACAGAATCTCTAAACATTCACTCATTGAATGAACACAGGGATGAAAGCAGTTTTCTTGTAACTGTTGAGGAACATCTTCATATAAAGCTTTTCAAGCATTTCAGTATATGGCATACAGCATGGCCATACCCTTCTTACAAGGAAAGAAGGTTGTGTTTAATAGCTTTCAGGTAGATTATTAGGAGCATTTTTATGTAAGACCTATTGAACTTTTAACTACAGGCATGACAGAATATCTATTACATCCATTCAATGAAAGAACACTATGGTGAAAGTGGCTTGGTTTGACTGTTAAGGAAGATCTTCATTTAAGTCCTTTTCAGCATTTCTGTATATGCCATACTAAACGGCTGTCACTATCTTATGATGAAATTATTCTGTCCTGAACACGTCTTGTTGGATTCTATTTAGGAACATCTTCATATAAGACCTCTCTAACATTTAAGCATATGCCATACAGAAGGGCTCTCACTTACTTACAGTTAAAGGACACTGTGCTAAACCCGGCTTGCTGGCGGCTGTTTGAAACCTCTTCATATAAGACTTATTAAACATTTCACTACAGGCATGACAGACTAGCTATAACACTCGTTCACTGAAAGAACACTGTGGTGAAGCCAGATTACTTCTGGCGCCTTGGGAATGTCTTCGTATAAGGCTCTTCAAACACTTCATTATGCCTACAGAATGGCTATCGCTTCCATATCCAGAAAGAACGTTCTGATGAAACCAGTGGCTCTTTATGAGCATTTCATTTATGTCTTATCAAACGTTTCTCTACAGCCGCAACATGATATCCATAACATTCATTCAAGGAAACCACACTATGTTGAAAAAGCTTGCTTGTAGCTGTTCAGGAACACTCTCACCTAAGACATCAAATAGTTCTCTTGAGGCATGACAGAATACGTATAACATTCATTTTCTGAATGAACACTGTGGTGAAAACACCTTGCTTGCAGCTGTTTAGGGGAATCTTCAAATAAGTCCTATCAAACATTTCACTACGGGCATGATGGAATATCTATAACATTCACTCATTGAAAGAATGCTGTGGTGAAACCAACTTCCTTGTAGCTTTTAAGGAACATCTTCATGTAAGTCTTTTCTAGCATTTCAGTATGAGCCATAGAGAACAGCTATACTTTCTTAAAATGAACAAACATTGTACCTAACTCAGCTTTCAGGTAGACTTATAGTAACATTTTCATGTAAGATTTATTGAAAATTTCACAACATGTGCGACAGAATATCTATTACATTAATTCAATGAAAGATCACTATTGTGAAACCAGCTTGCTTGTATCTCTTTAGAAATACACTCATATAAGTCTTTTCTGACATTTCAGTGTATGCCATACAAAGTAACTATCACTTTATTACAATGAAAAGTCAGTGTGCTGATCCCAGCTTGCAGGTAGCTGTAGGAACATTTTCATATATGATATAAAACATTTCACTACAGCTATAGGAGACTATATATATAAAGTTTATTAAATGAAAGAACACTGTGGTGTAACCAGATTGCTTGTAGCTATTTAGGAGTATCTTCATACAAGTCTTTTCAAACATTTCAGTGTATTCCATCCAGAATGGTTATCACTTCCATAAAATGAAAGAACGATGTTAAGAACCCAGCTGGAAAGTTGTCTTTTAGAAATATCTTTTTATAAGTCTTAACAAATATTGCGCTATGGTCATGACAGAATGATTTTAATATTCACTCAAGGAAAGAAGGATGAGCTGAACCCTTGTTTCCTAGTATCTGTTTAGGAAGAACTTCATAAAATACTTAAAAAATTACACTACAGACTTGAAAAATATCCATAAGATTCAGACACTAAAGGAACTCTGGTGAAACAAATGTGCTTACAGCTGTTTAGGGGCATATTCACATAAGACAGTTCAAACATTTCAGCATATGCCCTACAGATGACCTATCAATTACTAACAATGTGAGAACACTGTTCTAAGCCCAGTTTGCGGGTAGCTGTTTAGGAACATGTTCATATAAGACTTAACAAACATTTCATTGCATGTGGGACAGAATATATATAGCATTTGTTCACTGAGAGAAAACTGTGGTGAAACCATCTTACTTGCAGCCATTAAGGATCATCTTCATATTAGTCATTATAACCATTTCAATATTTGCTGTTCCGATTGAATATGAGTTTCCAACAATGAAAGAAACACTGTGCTGAATCCAGCTTGCAAGTAAGTTTTAACTAACACTTCACTACAAGTGTCACAGAATATCTGCAATATTGTTTCACTGAAAGACCTCTGTGGTGAAAGCATCTTGAAGCTATTATTAGGAACATTTTTATTTGAGACATTTCTCACATTTCAGTATATGCCATAATGAATGGGTATCATTTTCCTACAATGAAAGAACACTGTGCTAAATAGAGCTCACAGATAGCTATCTAGGAACGTTTTTACATAAGACTTATCAAACATTTTACAATAGTCGTGACAGACTATACATAACATTCAGTCACTGAAAGAAAACTGTGGAGAAACAATCTTGCTTGTATATATTTAGAAACTTCTTCATGTTCACCATTTCAAGCATTTCCATATAAGACATACTGAATGAATATCACTTTGAGACAATGATATAACGTGCTGAAGCCAGATTGCAGGCAGCTGTTTAGGAACCTTTTCATAAGAGACTTATCATACATTTCACTACAAAGTATCTATTACATCCATTCAGTGAAAGAACACTATTGTGAAGCCAGATTGCTGGTAGCTAATTAGGAACATCTTGATATAAGGCTTTTCTAATATTTCAGTTTATGCCAAACAGAATGACTATCATTTTCTTAAAATGAAATAACACTGTGTGAACTCATCTTGCAGGAAGCCATTTAGGGTTTCTTCATACAAAACACCAAACATGTCACTACTGCTCTGACAGAATCTCTGTAAGATTCCTTCACTGAGGAACACACTCTGGTGAAACCAGATTGCTCATAAGTTTTTAGGAATATCTTTATATAAGGCTATTCAAACACATCATATGCTGTACAGAATGATTATCACTTCCATTAAATTAAACAACATTGTGATGCAACCAGCTGGCACATGCTATTTATGAACATTTTGTGTGTGTCTTATCAAACGTTTCTCTGCAGCCACAATGTGATAATTATTGCATTCATTCAATGAAATACTGTGTTGAAAAAGCCTGCTTGTGGCTGTTTAGAAACATCTTCATGTAAGTGTTCATGCAAGCCTTATCAAACATTTCACTACAGGCATGACAGAATATCTATAACATTCAATGTCTGTAAGAAGACTGCTGTGAAACCATTTTGCTTGTAGCTACTTAGGGACATCTTCATAAAACTTATCCAGCATTTCACTACGGGTGTGATAGACTATCTATAACATCCATTCACTGAAAGAACATTGTCTGGAAAACACCTAGCAAGTAGCTCTTAAGGAACATCTTCACATATGCCATTTCAAACATTTCAGTATATGCCACAAGGAACGGCTATCACTTTCTTACAATGAAAGAGCATTGTGCTTAATCAAGCCAACAGGTAGCTGTTTAGGGATATTTTCACATAAATCATATCAAACATTTGACTACAGATGTGACAATGTCTATAACATTTGTTATCTGAAAGAAAATTATGCAAAAACCATCTTCTTTTCACTGTTTAGGAACATCTGCACATAGTACACTTCAAATACTTAAGTATATTCCACACAGAGCGACTATCATTTTCACAAAATGAAAGAACACATGCTGAATCCAGTTTATGGGTAGCTGTTTAGGAACATCATATATCAAATATTTCACCACAGATGTGACAATATCTAGAACATTCATTCACTGAAAGAACACTGTGAAGAAACCATCTTGCTTGTTAGCTGTTTAAGAATATAAATAAAAGGCTCTTCAAACATATCACTTTATGCCATACAGAATGGCTATCATCTCCATAGCCAGAAAAGAATACTGTGATGAACCCAGCTTGCAAGTAATTGTTTATTAATATTTTGCTCAAGTCTTATCAGACATTTGCCTACAGTCATGACAGGATATCTTTAATGTCTATTCAATGTAATAACACTATATTTAAAAGAATTTCCTTGTAGCTGTTTAGAAACATCTTCATGTAAGACTTATTAAACATTCCTTTGCAGGAATGACAGAATCTCTAAACATTCACTCATTGAATGAACACAGGGATGAAAGCAGTTTTCTTGTAACTGTTGAGGAACATCTTCATATAAAGCTTTTCAAGCATTTCAGTATATGGCATACAGCATGGCCATACCCTTCTTACAAGGAAAGAAGGTTGTGTTTAATAGCTTTCAGGTAGATTATTAGGAGCATTTTTATGTAAGACCTATTGAACATTTAACTACAGGCATGACAGAATATCTATTACATCCATTCAATGAAAGAACACTATGGTGAAAGTGGCTTGGTTTGACTGTTAAGGAAGATCTTCATTTAAGTCCTTTTCAGCATTTCTGTATATGCCATACTAAACGGCTGTCACTATCTTATGATGAAATTATTCTGTCCTGAACACGTCTTGTTGGATTCTATTTAGGAACATCTTCATATAAGACCTCTCTAACATTTAAGCATATGCCATACAGAATGGCTCTCACTTACTTACAGTTAAAGGACACTGTGCTAAACCCGGCTTGCTGGCGGCTGTTTGAAACCTCTTCATATAAGACTTATTAAACATTTCACTACAGGCATGACAGACTAGCTATAGCACTCGTTCACTGAAAGAACACTGTGGTGAAGCCAGATTACTTCTGGCGCCTTGGGAATGTCTTCGTATAAGGCTCTTCAAACACTTCATTATGCCTACAGAATGGCTATCGCTTCCATATCCAGAAAGAACGTTCTGATGAAACCAGTGGCTCTTTATGAGCATTTCATTTATGTCTTATCAAACGTTTCTCTACAGCCGCAACATGATATCCATAACATTCATTCAAGGAAACCACACTATGTTGAAAAAGCTTGCTTGTAGCTGTTCAGGAACACTCTCACCTAAGACATCAAATAGTTCTCTTGAGGCATGACAGAATACGTATAACATTCATTTTCTGAATGAACACTGTGGTGAAAACACCTTGCTTGCAGCTGTTTAGGGGAATCTTCAAATAAGTCCTATCAAACATTTCACTACGGGCATGATGGAATATCTATAACATTCACTCATTGAAAGAATGCTGTGGTGAAACCAACTTCCTTGTAGCTTTTAAGGAACATCTTCATGTAAGTCTTTTCTAGCATTTCAGTATGAGCCATAGAGAACAGCTATACTTTCTTAAAATGAACAAACATTGTACCTAACTCAGCTTTCAGGTAGACTTATAGTAACATTTTCATGTAAGATTTATTGAAAATTTCACAACATGTGCGACAGAATATCTATTACATTAATTCAATGAAAGATCACTATTGTGAAACCAGCTTGCTTGTATCTCTTTAGAAATACACTCATATAAGTCTTTTCTGACATTTCAGTGTATGCCATACAAAGTAACTATCACTTTATTACAATGAAAAGTCAGTGTGCTGATCCCAGCTTGCAGGTAGCTGTAGGAACATTTTCATATATGATATAAAACATTTCACTACAGCTATAGGAGACTATATATATAAAGTTTATTAAATGAAAGAACACTGTGGTGTAACCAGATTGCTTGTAGCTATTTAGGAGTATCTTCATACAAGTCTTTTCAAACATTTCAGTGTATTCCATCCAGAATGGTTATCACTTCCATAAAATGAAAGAACGATGTTAAGAACCCAGCTGGAAAGTTGTCTTTTAGAAATATCTTTTTATAAGTCTTAACAAATATTGCGCTATGGTCATGACAGAATGATTTTAATATTCACTCAAGGAAAGAAGGATGAGCTGAACCCTTGTTTCCTAGTATCTGTTTAGGAAGAACTTCATAAAATACTTAAAAAATTACACTACAGACTTGAAAAATATCCATAAGATTCAGACACTAAAGGAACTCTGGTGAAACAAATGTGCTTACAGCTGTTTAGGGGCATATTCACATAAGACAGTTCAAACATTTCAGCATATGCCCTACAGATGACCTATCAATTACTAACAATGTGAGAACACTGTTCTAAGCCCAGTTTGCGGGTAGCTGTTTAGGAACATGTTCATATAAGACTTAACAAACATTTCATTGCATGTGGGACAGAATATATATAGCATTTGTTCACTGAGAGAAAACTGTGGTGAAACCATCTTACTTGCAGCCATTAAGGATCATCTTCATATTAGTCATTATAACCATTTCAATATTTGCTGTTCCGATTGAATATGAGTTTCCAACAATGAAAGAAACACTGTGCTGAATCCAGCTTGCAAGTAAGTTTTAACTAACACTTCACTACAAGTGTCACAGAATATCTGCAATATTGTTTCACTGAAAGACCTCTGTGGTGAAAGCATCTTGAAGCTATTATTAGGAACATTTTTATTTGAGACATTTCTCACATTTCAGTATATGCCATAATGAATGGGTATCATTTTCCTACAATGAAAGAACACTGTGCTAAATAGAGCTCACAGATAGCTATCTAGGAACGTTTTTACATAAGACTTATCAAACATTTTACAATAGTCGTGACAGACTATACATAACATTCAGTCACTGAAAGAAAACTGTGGAGAAACAATCTTGCTTGTATATATTTAGAAACTTCTTCATGTTCACCATTTCAAGCATTTCCGTATAAGACATACTGAATGAATATCACTTTGAGACAATGATATAACGTGCTGAAGCCAGATTGCAGGCAGCTGTTTAGGAACCTTTTCATAAGAGACTTATCATACATTTCACTACAAAGTATCTATTACATCCATTCAGTGAAAGAACACTATTGTGAAGCCAGATTGCTGGTAGCTAATTAGGAACATCTTGATATAAGGCTTTTCTAATATTTCAGTTTATGCCAAACAGAATGACTATCATTTTCTTAAAATGAAATAACACTGTGTTGAACTCATCTTGCAGGAAGCCATTTAGGGTTTCTTCATACAAAACACCAAACATGTCACTACTGCTCTGACAGAATCTCTGTAAGATTCCTTCACTGAGGAACACACTCTGGTGAAACCAGATTGCTCATAAGTTTTTAGGAATATCTTTATATAAGGCTATTCAAACACATCATATGCTGTACAGAATGATTATCACTTCCATTAAATTAAACAACATTGTGATGCAACCAGCTGGCACATGCTATTTATGAACATTTTGTGTGTGTCTTATCAAACGTTTCTCTGCAGCCACAATGTGATAATTATTGCATTCATTCAATGAAATACTGTGTTGAAAAAGCCTGCTTGTGGCTGTTTAGAAACATCTTCATGTAAGTGTTCATGCAAGCCTTATCAAACATTTCACTACAGGCATGACAGAATATCTATAACATTCAATGTCTGTAAGAAGACTGCTGTGAAACCATTTTGCTTGTAGCTACTTAGGGACATCTTCATAAAACTTATCCAGCATTTCACTACGGGTGTGATAGACTATCTATAACATCCATTCACTGAAAGAACATTGTCTGGAAAACACCTAGCAAGTAGCTCTTAAGGAACATCTTCACATATGCCATTTCAAACATTTCAGTATATGCCACAAGGAACGGCTATCACTTTCTTACAATGAAAGAGCATTGTGCTTAATCAAGCCAACAGGTAGCTGTTTAGGGATATTTTCACATAAATCATATCAAACATTTGACTACAGATGTGACAATGTCTATAACATTTGTTATCTGAAAGAAAATTATGCAAAAACCATCTTCTTTTCACTGTTTAGGAACATCTGCACATAGTACACTTCAAATACTTAAGTATATTCCACACAGAGCGACTATCATTTTCACAAAATGAAAGAACACATGCTGAATCCAGTTTATGGGTAGCTGTTTAGGAACATCATATATCAAATATTTCACCACAGATGTGACAATATCTAGAACATTCATTCACTGAAAGAACACTGTGAAGAAACCATCTTGCTTGTTAGCTGTTTAAGAATATAAATAAAAGGCTCTTCAAACATATCACTTTATGCCATACAGAATGGCTATCATCTCCCTAGCCAGAAAAGAATACTGTGATGAACCCAGCTTGCAAGTAATTGTTTATTAATATTTTGCTCAAGTCTTATCAGACATTTGCCTACAGTCATGACAGGATATCTTTAATGTCTATTCAATGTAATAACACTATATTTAAAAGAATTTCCTTGTAGCTGTTTAGAAACATCTTCATGTAAGACTTATTAAACATTCCTTTGCAGGAATGACAGAATCTCTAAACATTCACTCATTGAATGAACACAGGGATGAAAGCAGTTTTCTTGTAACTGTTGAGGAACATCTTCATATAAAGCTTTTCAAGCATTTCAGTATATGGCATACAGCATGGCCATACCCTTCTTACAAGGAAAGAAGGTTGTGTTTAATAGCTTTCAGGTAGATTATTAGGAGCATTTTTATGTAAGACCTATTGAACATTTAACTACAGGCATGACAGAATATCTATTACATCCATTCAATGAAAGAACACTATGGTGAAAGTGGCTTGGTTTGACTGTTAAGGAAGATCTTCATTTAAGTCCTTTTCAGCATTTCTGTATATGCCATACTAAACGGCTGTCACTATCTTATGATGAAATTATTCTGTCCTGAACACGTCTTGTTGGATTCTATTTAGGAACATCTTCATATAAGACCTCTCTAACATTTAAGCATATGCCATACAGAATGGCTCTCACTTACTTACAGTTAAAGGACACTGTGCTAAACCCGGCTTGCTGGCGGCTGTTTGAAACCTCTTCATATAAGACTTATTAAACATTTCACTACAGGCATGACAGACTAGCTATAACACTCGTTCACTGAAAGAACACTGTGGTGAAGCCAGATTACTTCTGGCGCCTTGGGAATGTCTTCGTATAAGGCTCTTCAAACACTTCATTATGCCTACAGAATGGCTATCGCTTCCATATCCAGAAAGAACGTTCTGATGAAACCAGTGGCTCTTTATGAGCATTTCATTTATGTCTTATCAAACGTTTCTCTACAGCCGCAACATGATATCCATAACATTCATTCAAGGAAACCACACTATGTTGAAAAAGCTTGCTTGTAGCTGTTCAGGAACACTCTCACCTAAGACATCAAATAGTTCTCTTGAGGCATGACAGAATACGTATAACATTCATTTTCTGAATGAACACTGTGGTGAAAACACCTTGCTTGCAGCTGTTTAGGGGAATCTTCAAATAAGTCCTATCAAACATTTCACTACGGGCATGATGGAATATCTATAACATTCACTCATTGAAAGAATGCTGTGGTGAAACCAACTTCCTTGTAGCTTTTAAGGAACATCTTCATGTAAGTCTTTTCTAGCATTTCAGTATGAGCCATAGAGAACAGCTATACTTTCTTAAAATGAACAAACATTGTACCTAACTCAGCTTTCAGGTAGACTTATAGTAACATTTTCATGTAAGATTTATTGAAAATTTCACAACATGTGCGACAGAATATCTATTACATTAATTCAATGAAAGATCACTATTGTGAAACCAGCTTGCTTGTATCTCTTTAGAAATACACTCATATAAGTCTTTTCTGACATTTCAGTGTATGCCATACAAAGTAACTATCACTTTATTACAATGAAAAGTCAGTGTGCTGATCCCAGCTTGCAGGTAGCTGTAGGAACCTTTTCATATATGATATAAAACATTTCACTACAGCTATAGGAGACTATATATATAAAGTTTATTAAATGAAAGAACACTGTGGTGTAACCAGATTTCTTGTAGCTATTTAGGAGTATCTTCATACAAGTCTTTTCAAACATTTCAGTGTATTCCATCCAGAATGGTTATCACTTCCATAAAATGAAAGAACGATGTTAAGAACCCAGCTGGAAAGTTGTCTTTTAGAAATATCTTTTTATAAGTCTTAACAAATATTGCGCTATGGTCATGACAGAATGATTTTAATATTCACTCAAGGAAAGAAGGATGAGCTGAACCCTTGTTTCCTAGTATCTGTTTAGGAAGAACTTCATAAAATACTTAAAAAATTACACTACAGACTTGAAAAATATCCATAAGATTCAGACACTAAAGGAACTCTGGTGAAACAAATGTGCTTACAGCTGTTTAGGGGCATATTCACATAAGACAGTTCAAACATTTCAGCATATGCCCTACAGATGACCTATCAATTACTAACAATGTGAGAACACTGTTCTAAGCCCAGTTTGCGGGTAGCTGTTTAGGAACATGTTCATATAAGACTTAACAAACATTTCATTGCATGTGGGACAGAATATATATAGCATTTGTTCACTGAGAGAAAACTGTGGTGAAACCATCTTACTTGCAGCCATTAAGGATCATCTTCGTATTAGTCATTATAACCATTTCAATATTTGCTGTTCTGATTGAATATGAGTTTCCAACAATGAAAGAAACACTGTGCTGAATCCAGCTTGCAAGTAAGTTTTAACTAACACTTCACTACAAGTGTCACAGAATATCTGCAATATTGTTTCACTGAAAGACCTCTGTGGTGAAAGCATCTTGAAGCTATTATTAGGAACATTTGTATTTAAGACATTTCTCACATTTCAGTATATGCCATAATGAATGGGTATCATTTTCCTACAATGAAAGAACACTGTGCTAAATAGAGCTCACAGATAGCTATCTAGGAACGTTTTTACATAAGACTTATCAAACATTTTACAATAGTCGTGACAGACTATACATAACATTCAGTCACTGAAAGAAAACTGTGGAGAAACAATCTTGCTTGTATATATTTAGAAACTTCTTCATGTTCACCATTTCAAGCATTTCCATATAAGACATACTGAATGAATATCACTTTGAGACAATGATATAACGTGCTGAAGCCAGATTGCAGGCAGCTGTTTAGGAACCTTTTCCTAAGAGACTTATCATACATTTCACTACAAAGTATCTGTTACATCCATTCAGTGAAAGAACACTATTGTGAAGCCAGATTGCTGGTAGCTAATTAGGAACATCTTGATATAAGGCTTTTCTAATATTTCAGTTTATGCCAAACAGAATGACTATCATTTTCTTAAAATGAAATAACACTGTGTTGAACTCATCTTGCAGGAAGCCATTTAGGGTTTCTTCATACAAAACACCAAACATGTCACTACTGCTCTGACAGAATCTCTGTAAGATTCCTTCACTGAGGAACACACTCTGGTGAAACCAGATTGCTCATAAGTTTTTAGGAATATCTTTATATAAGGCTATTCAAACACATCATATGCTGTACAGAATGATTATCACTTCCATTAAATTAAACAACATTGTGATGCAACCAGCTGGCACATGCTATTTATGAACATTTTGTGTGTGTCTTATCAAACGTTTCTCTGCAGCCACAATGTGATAATTATTACATTCATTCAATGAAATACTGTGTTGAAAAAGCCTGCTTGTGGCTGTTTAGAAACATCTTCATGTAAGTGTTCATGCAAGCCTTATCAAACATTTCCCTACAGGCATGACAGAATATCTATAACATTCAATGTCTGTAAGAACACTGTTGTGAAACCATTTTGCTTGTAGCTACTTAGGGACATCTTCATAAAACTTATCCAGCATTTCACTACGGGTGTGATAGACTATCTATAACATCCATTCACTGAAAGAACATTGTCTGGAAAACACCTAGCAAGTAGCTCTTAAGGAACATCTTCACATATGCCATTTCAAACATTTCAGTATATGCCACAAGGAACGGCTATCACTTTCTTACAATGAAAGAGCATCGTGCTTAATCAAGCCAACAGGTAGCTGTTTAGGGATATTTTCACATAAATCATATCAAACATTTGACTACAGATGTGACAATGTCTATAACATTTGTTATCTGAAAGAAAATTATGCAAAAACCATCTTCTTTTCACTGTTTAGGAACATCTGCACATAGTACACTTCAAATACTTAAGTATATTCCACACAGAGCGACTATCATTTTCACAAAATGAAAGAACACATGCTGAATCCAGTTTATGGGTAGCTGTTTAGGAACATCATATATCAAATATTTCACCACAGATGTGACAATATCTAGAACATTCATTCACTGAAAGAACACTGTGAAGAAACCATCTTGCTTGTTAGCTGTTTAAGAATATAAATAAAAGGCTCTTCAAACATATCACTTTATGCCATACAGAATGGCTATCATCTCCATAGCCAGAAAAGAATACTGTGATGAACCCAGCTTGCAAGTAATTGTTTATTAATATTTTGCTCAAGTCTTATCAGACATTTGCCTACAGTCATGACAGGATATCTTTAATGTCTATTCAATGTAGTAACACTGTATTTAAAAGAATTTCCTTGTAGCTGTTTAGAAACATCTTCATGTAAGACTTATTAAACATTCCTTTGCAGGAATGACAGAATCTCTAAACATTCACTCATTGAATGAACACAGGGATGAAAGCAGTTTTCTTGTAACTGTTGAGGAACATCTTCATATAAAGCTTTTCAAGCATTTCAGTATATGGCATACAGCATGGCCATACCCTTCTTACAAGGAAAGAAGGTTGTGTTTAATAGCTTTCAGGTAGATTATTAGGAGCATTTTTATGTAAGACCTATTGAACATTTAACTACAGGCATGACAGAATATCTATTACATCCATTCAATGAAAGAACACTATGGTGAAAGTGGCTTGGTTTGACTGTTAAGGAAGATCTTCATTTAAGTCCTTTTCAGCATTTCTGTATATGCCATACTAAACGGCTGTCACTATCTTATGATGAAATTATTCTGTCCTGAACACGTCTTGTTGGATTCTATTTAGGAACATCTTCATATAAGACCTCTCTAACATTTAAGCATATGCCATACAGAAGGGCTCTCACTTACTTACAGTTAAAGGACACTGTGCTAAACCCGGCTTGCTGGCGGCTGTTTGAAACCTCTTCATATAAGACTTATTAAACATTTCACTACAGGCATGACAGACTAGCTATAACACTCGTTCACTGAAAGAACACTGTGGTGAAGCCAGATTACTTCTGGCGCCTTGGGAATGTCTTCGTATAAGGCTCTTCAAACACTTCATTATGCCTACAGAATGGCTATCGCTTCCATATCCAGAAAGAACGTTCTGATGAAACCAGTGGCTCTTTATGAGCATTTCATTTATGTCTTATCAAACGTTTCTCTACAGCCGCAACATGATATCCATAACATTCATTCAAGGAAACCACACTATGTTGAAAAAGCTTGCTTGTAGCTGTTCAGGAACACTCTCACCTAAGACATCAAATAGTTCTCTTGAGGCATGACAGAATACGTATAACATTCATTTTCTGAATGAACACTGTGGTGAAAACACCTTGCTTGCAGCTGTTTAGGGGAATCTTCAAATAAGTCCTATCAAACATTTCACTACGGGCATGATGGAATATCTATAACATTCACTCATTGAAAGAATGCTGTGGTGAAACCAACTTCCTTGTAGCTTTTAAGGAACATCTTCATGTAAGTCTTTTCTAGCATTTCAGTATGAGCCATAGAGAACAGCTATACTTTCTTAAAATGAACAAACATTGTACCTAACTCAGCTTTCAGGTAGACTTATAGTAACATTTTCATGTAAGATTTATTGAAAATTTCACAACATGTGCGACAGAATATCTATTACATTAATTCAATGAAAGATCACTATTGTGAAACCAGCTTGCTTGTATCTCTTTAGAAATACACTCATATAAGTCTTTTCTGACATTTCAGTGTATGCCATACAAAGTAACTATCACTTTATTACAATGAAAAGTCAGTGTGCTGATCCCAGCTTGCAGGTAGCTGTAGGAACCTTTTCATATATGATATAAAACATTTCACTACAGCTATAGGAGACTATATATATAAAGTTTATTAAATGAAAGAACACTGTGGTGTAACCAGATTGCTTGTAGCTATTTAGGAGTATCTTCATACAAGTCTTTTCAAACATTTCAGTGTATTCCATCCAGAATGGTTATCACTTCCATAAAATGAAAGAACGATGTTAAGAACCCAGCTGGAAAGTTGTCTTTTAGAAATATCTTTTTATAAGTCTTAACAAATATTGCGCTATGGTCATGACAGAATGATTTTAATATTCACTCAAGGAAAGAAGGATGAGCTGAACCCTTGTTTCCTAGTATCTGTTTAGGAAGAACTTCATAAAATACTTAAAAAATTACACTACAGACTTGAAAAATATCCATAAGATTCAGACACTAAAGGAACTCTGGTGAAACAAATGTGCTTACAGCTGTTTAGGGGCATATTCACATAAGACAGTTCAAACATTTCAGCATATGCCCTACAGATGACCTATCAATTACTAACAATGTGAGAACACTGTTCTAAGCCCAGTTTGCGGGTAGCTGTTTAGGAACATGTTCATATAAGACTTAACAAACATTTCATTGCATGTGGGACAGAATATATATAGCATTTGTTCACTGAGAGAAAACTGTGGTGAAACCATCTTACTTGCAGCCATTAAGGATCATCTTCGTATTAGTCATTATAACCATTTCAATATTTGCTGTTCTGATTGAATATGAGTTTCCAACAATGAAAGAAACACTGTGCTGAATCCAGCTTGCAAGTAAGTTTTAACTAACACTTCACTACAAGTGTCACAGAATATCTGCAATATTGTTTCACTGAAAGACCTCTGTGGTGAAAGCATCTTGAAGCTATTATTAGGAACATTTGTATTTAAGACATTTCTCACATTTCAGTATATGCCATAATGAATGGGTATCATTTTCCTACAATGAAAGAACACTGTGCTAAATAGAGCTCACAGATAGCTATCTAGGAACGTTTTTACATAAGACTTATCAAACATTTTACAATAGTCGTGACAGACTATACATAACATTCAGTCACTGAAAGAAAACTGTGGAGAAACAATCTTGCTTGTATATATTTAGAAACTTCTTCATGTTCACCATTTCAAGCATTTCCATATAAGACATACTGAATGAATATCACTTTGAGACAATGATATAACGTGCTGAAGCCAGATTGCAGGCAGCTGTTTAGGAACCTTTTCCTAAGAGACTTATCATACATTTCACTACAAAGTATCTGTTACATCCATTCAGTGAAAGAACACTATTGTGAAGCCAGATTGCTGGTAGCTAATTAGGAACATCTTGATATAAGGCTTTTCTAATATTTCAGTTTATGCCAAACAGAATGACTATCATTTTCTTAAAATGAAATAACACTGTGTTGAACTCATCTTGCAGGAAGCCATTTAGGGTTTCTTCATACAAAACACCAAACATGTCACTACTGCTCTGACAGAATCTCTGTAAGATTCCTTCACTGAGGAACACACTCTGGTGAAACCAGATTGCTCATAAGTTTTTAGGAATATCCTTATATAAGGCTATTCAAACACATCATATGCTGTACAGAATGATGATCACTTCCATTAAATTAAACAACATTGTGATGCAACCAGCTGGCACATGCTATTTATGAACATTTTGTGTGTGTCTTATCAAACGTTTCTCTGCAGCCACAATGTGATAATTATTGCATTCATTCAATGAAATACTGTGTTGAAAAAGCCTGCTTGTGGCTGTTTAGAAACATCTTCATGTAAGTGTTCATGCAAGCCTTATCAAACATTTCCCTACAGGCATGACAGAATATCTATAACATTCAATGTCTGTAAGAACACTGTTGTGAAACCATTTTGCTTGTAGCTACTTAGGGACATCTTCATAAAACTTATCCAGCATTTCACTACGGGTGTGATAGACTATCTATAACATCCATTCACTGAAAGAACATTGTCTGGAAAACACCTAGCAAGTAGCTCTTAAGGAACATCTTCACATATGCCATTTCAAACATTTCAGTATATGCCACAAGGAACGGCTATCACTTTCTTACAATGAAAGAGCATCGTGCTTAATCAAGCCAACAGGTAGCTGTTTAGGGATATTTTCACATAAATCATATCAAACATTTGACTACAGATGTGACAATGTCTATAACATTTGTTATCTGAAAGAAAATTATGCAAAAACCATCTTCTTTTCACTGTTTAGGAACATCTGCACATAGTACACTTCAAATACTTAAGTATATTCCACACAGAGCGACTATCATTTTCACAAAATGAAAGAACACATGCTGAATCCAGTTTATGGGTAGCTGTTTAGGAACATCATATATCAAATATTTCACCACAGATGTGACAATATCTAGAACATTCATTCACTGAAAGAACACTGTGAAGAAACCATCTTGCTTGTTAGCTGTTTAAGAATATAAATAAAAGGCTCTTCAAACATATCACTTTATGCCATACAGAATGGCTATCATCTCCATAGCCAGAAAAGAATACTGTGATGAACCCAGCTTGCAAGTAATTGTTTATTAATATTTTGCTCAAGTCTTATCAGACATTTGCCTACAGTCATGACAGGATATCTTTAATGCCTATTCAATGTAATAACACTGTATTTAAAAGAATTTCCTTGTAGCTGTTTAGAAACATCTTCATGTAAGACTTATTAAACATTCCTTTGCAGGAATGACAGAATCTCTAAACATTCACTCATTGAATGAACACAGGGATGAAAGCAGTTTTCTTGTAACTGTTGAGGAACATCTTCATATAAAGCTTTTCAAGCATTTCAGTATATGGCATACAGCATGGCCATACCCTTCTTACAAGGAAAGAAGGTTGTGTTTAATAGCTTTCAGGTAGATTATTAGGAGCATTTTTATGTAAGACCTATTGAACATTTAACTACAGGCATGACAGAATATCTATTACATCCATTCAATGAAAGAACACTATGGTGAAAGTGGCTTGGTTTGACTGTTAAGGAAGATCTTCATTTAAGTCCTTTTCAGCATTTCTGTATATGCCATACTAAACGGCTGTCACTATCTTATGATGAAATTATTCTGTCCTGAACACGTCTTGTTGGATTCTATTTAGGAACATCTTCATATAAGACCTCTCTAACATTTAAGCATATGCCATACAGAATGGCTCTCACTTACTTACAGTTAAAGGACACTGTGCTAAACCCGGCTTGCTGGCGGCTGTTTGAAACCTCTTCATATAAGACTTATTAAACATTTCACTACAGGCATGACAGACTAGCTATAACACTCGTTCACTGAAAGAACACTGTGGTGAAGCCAGATTACTTCTGGCGCCTTGGGAATGTCTTCGTATAAGGCTCTTCAAACACTTCATTATGCCTACAGAATGGCTATCGCTTCCATATCCAGAAAGAACGTTCTGATGAAACCAGTGGCTCTTTATGAGCATTTCATTTATGTCTTATCAAACGTTTCTCTACAGCCGCAACATGATATCCATAACATTCATTCAAGGAAACCACACTATGTTGAAAAAGCTTGCTTGTAGCTGTTCAGGAACACTCTCACCTAAGACATCAAATAGTTCTCTTGAGGCATGACAGAATACGTATAACATTCATTTTCTGAATGAACACTGTGGTGAAAACACCTTGCTTGCAGCTGTTTAGGGGAATCTTCAAATAAGTCCTATCAAACATTTCACTACGGGCATGATGGAATATCTATAACATTCACTCATTGAAAGAATGCTGTGGTGAAACCAACTTCCTTGTAGCTTTTAAGGAACATCTTCATGTAAGTCTTTTCTAGCATTTCAGTATGAGCCATAGAGAACAGCTATACTTTCTTAAAATGAACAAACATTGTACCTAACTCAGCTTTCAGGTAGACTTATAGTAACATTTTCATGTAAGATTTATTGAAAATTTCACAACATGTGCGACAGAATATCTATTACATTAATTCAATGAAAGATCACTATTGTGAAACCAGCTTGCTTGTATCTCTTTAGAAATACACTCATATAAGTCTTTTCTGACATTTCAGTGTATGCCATACAAAGTAACTATCACTTTATTACAATGAAAAGTCAGTGTGCTGATCCCAGCTTGCAGGTAGCTGTAGGAACCTTTTCATATATGATATAAAACATTTCACTACAGCTATAGGAGACTATATATATAAAGTTTATTAAATGAAAGAACACTGTGGTGTAACCAGATTGCTTGTAGCTATTTAGGAGTATCTTCATACAAGTCTTTTCAAACATTTCAGTGTATTCCATCCAGAATGGTTATCACTTCCATAAAATGAAAGAACGATGTTAAGAACCCAGCTGGAAAGTTGTCTTTTAGAAATATCTTTTTATAAGTCTTAACAAATATTGCGCTATGGTCATGACAGAATGATTTTAATATTCACTCAAGGAAAGAAGGATGAGCTGAACCCTTGTTTCCTAGTATCTGTTTAGGAAGAACTTCATAAAATACTTAAAAAATTACACTACAGACTTGAAAAATATCCATAAGATTCAGACACTAAAGGAACTCTGGTGA
The DNA here is from genome assembly GCF_041296235.1 of Equus asinus. NCBI lineage: Eukaryota > Metazoa > Chordata > Mammalia > Perissodactyla > Equidae > Equus > Equus asinus. The sequence goes on from NC_091810.1 coordinate 6,377,520, forward strand.
AACAAATGTGCTTACAGCTGTTTAGGGGCATATTCACATAAGACAGTTCAAACATTTCAGCATATGCCCTACAGATGACCTATCAATTACTAACAATGTGAGAACACTGTTCTAAGCCCAGTTTGCGGGTAGCTGTTTAGGAACATGTTCATATAAGACTTAACAAACATTTCATTGCATGTGGGACAGAATATATATAGCATTTGTTCACTGAGAGAAAACTGTGGTGAAACCATCTTACTTGCAGCCATTAAGGATCATCTTCGTATTAGTCATTATAACCATTTCAATATTTGCTGTTCTGATTGAATATGAGTTTCCAACAATGAAAGAAACACTGTGCTGAATCCAGCTTGCAAGTAAGTTTTAACTAACACTTCACTACAAGTGTCACAGAATATCTGCAATATTGTTTCACTGAAAGACCTCTGTGGTGAAAGCATCTTGAAGCTATTATTAGGAACATTTGTATTTAAGACATTTCTCACATTTCAGTATATGCCATAATGAATGGGTATCATTTTCCTACAATGAAAGAACACTGTGCTAAATAGAGCTCACAGATAGCTATCTAGGAACGTTTTTACATAAGACTTATCAAACATTTTACAATAGTCGTGACAGAATATACATAACATTCAGTCACTGAAAGAAAACTGTGGAGAAACAATCTTGCTTGTATATATTTAGAAACTTCTTCATGTTCACCATTTCAAGCATTTCCATATAAGACATACTGAATGAATATCACTTTGAGACAATGATATAACGTGCTGAAGCCAGATTGCAGGCAGCTGTTTAGGAACCTTTTCCTAAGAGACTTATCATACATTTCACTACAAAGTATCTATTACATCCATTCAGTGAAAGAACACTATTGTGAAGCCAGATTGCTGGTAGCTAATTAGGAACATCTTGATATAAGGCTTTTCTAATATTTCAGTTTATGCCAAACAGAATGACTATCATTTTCTTAAAATGAAATAACACTGTGTTGAACTCATCTTGCAGGAAGCCATTTAGGGTTTCTTCATACAAAACACCAAACATGTCACTACTGCTCTGACAGAATCTCTGTAAGATTCCTTCACTGAGGAACACACTCTGGTGAAACCAGATTGCTCATAAGTTTTTAGGAATATCTTTATATAAGGCTATTCAAACACATCATATGCTATACAGAATGATGATCACTTCCATTAAATTAAACAACATTGCGATGCAACCAGCTGGCACATGCTATTTATGAACATTTTGTGTGTGTCTTATCAAACGTTTCTCTGCAGCCACAATGTGATAATTATTGCATTCATTCAATGAAATACTGTGTTGAAAAAGCCTGCTTGTGGCTGTTTAGAAACATCTTCATGTAAGTGTTCATGCAAGCCTTATCAAACATTTCACTACAGGCATGACAGAATATCTATAACATTCAATGTCTGTAAGAACACTGTTGTGAAACCATTTTGCTTGTAGCTACTTAGGGACATCTTCATAAAACTTATCCAGCATTTCACTACGGGTGTGATAGACTATCTATAACATCCATTCACTGAAAGAACATTGTCTGGCAAACACCTAGCAAGTAGCTCTTAAGGAACATCTTCACATACGCCATTTCAAACATTTCAGTATATGCCACAAGGAACGGCTATCACTTTCTTACAATGAAAGAGCATTGTGCTTAATCAAGCCAACAGGTAGCTGTTTAGGGATATTTTCACATAAATCATATCAAACATTTGACTACAGATGTGACAATGTCTATAACATTTGTTATCTGAAAGAAAATTATGCAAAAACCATCTTCTTTTCACTGTTTAGGAACATCTGCACATAGTACACTTCAAATACTTAAGTATATTCCACACAGAGCGACTATCATTTTCACAAAATGAAAGAACACATGCTGAATCCAGTTTATGGGTAGCTGTTTAGGAACATCATATATCAAATATTTCACCACAGATGTGACAATATCTAGAACATTCATTCACTGAAAGAACACTGTGAAGAAACCATCTTGCTTGTTAGCTGTTTAAGAATATAAATAAAAGGCTCTTCAAACATATCACTTTATGCCATACAGAATGGCTATCATCTCCATAGCCAGAAAAGAATACTGTGATGAACCCAGCTTGCAAGTAATTGTTTATTAATATTTTGCTCAAGTCTTATCAGACATTTGCCTACAGTCATGACAGGATATCTTTAATGTCTATTCAATGTAATAACACTATATTTAAAAGAATTTCCTTGTAGCTGTTTAGAAACATCTTCATGTAAGACTTATTAAACATTCCTTTGCAGGAATGACAGAATCTCTAAACATTCACTCATTGAATGAACACAGGGATGAAAGCAGTTTTCTTGTAACTGTTGAGGAACATCTTCATATAAAGCTTTTCAAGCATTTCAGTATATGGCATACAGCATGGCCATACCCTTCTTACAAGGAAAGAAGGTTGTGTTTAATAGCTTTCAGGTAGATTATTAGGAGCATTTTTATGTAAGACCTATTGAACATTTAACTACAGGCATGACAGAATATCTATTACATCCATTCAATGAAAGAACACTATGGTGAAAGTGGCTTGGTTTGACTGTTAAGGAAGATCTTCATTTAAGTCCTTTTCAGCATTTCTGTATATGCCATACTAAACGGCTGTCACTATCTTATGATGAAATTATTCTGTCCTGAACACGTCTTGTTGGATTCTATTTAGGAACATCTTCATATAAGACCTCTCTAACATTTAAGCATATGCCATACAGAATGGCTCTCACTTACTTACAGTTAAAGGACACTGTGCTAAACCCGGCTTGCTGGCGGCTGTTTGAAACCTCTTCATATAAGACTTATTAAACATTTCACTACAGGCATGACAGACTAGCTATAACACTCGTTCACTGAAAGAACACTGTGGTGAAGCCAGATTACTTCTGGCGCCTTGGGAATGTCTTCGTATAAGGCTCTTCAAACACTTCATTATGCCTACAGAATGGCTATCACTTCCATATCCAGAAAGAACGTTCTGATGAAACCAGTGGCTCTTTATGAGCATTTCATTTATGTCTTATCAAACGTTTCTCTACAGCCGCAACATGATATCCATAACATTCATTCAAGGAAACCACACTATGTTGAAAAAGCTTGCTTGTAGCTGTTCAGGAACACTCTCACCTAAGACATCAAATAGTTCTCTTGAGGCATGACAGAATACGTATAACATTCATTTTCTGAATGAACACTGTGGTGAAAACACCTTGCTTGCAGCTGTTTAGGGGAATCTTCAAATAAGTCCTATCAAACATTTCACTACGGGCATGATGGAATATCTATAACATTCACTCATTGAAAGAATGCTGTGGTGAAACCAACTTCCTTGTAGCTTTTAAGGAACATCTTCATGTAAGTCTTTTCTAGCATTTCAGTATGAGCCATAGAGAACAGCTATACTTTCTTAAAATGAACAAACATTGTACCTAACTCAGCTTTCAGGTAGACTTATAGTAACATTTTCATGTAAGATTTATTGAAAATTTCACAACATGTGCGACAGAATATCTATTACATTAATTCAATGAAAGATCACTATTGTGAAACCAGCTTGCTTGTATCTCTTTAGAAATACACTCATATAAGTCTTTTCTGACATTTCAGTGTATGCCATACAAAGTAACTATCACTTTATTACAATGAAAAGTCAGTGTGCTGATCCCAGCTTGCAGGTAGCTGTAGGAACCTTTTCATATATGATATAAAACATTTCACTACAGCTATAGGAGACTATATATATAAAGTTTATTAAATGAAAGAACACTGTGGTGTAACCAGATTGCTTGTAGCTATTTAGGAGTATCTTCATACAAGTCTTTTCAAACATTTCAGTGTATTCCATCCAGAATGGTTATCACTTCCATAAAATGAAAGAACGATGTTAAGAACCCAGCTGGAAAGTTGTCTTTTAGAAATATCTTTTTATAAGTCTTAACAAATATTGCGCTATGGTCATGACAGAATGATTTTAATATTCACTCAAGGAAAGAAGGATGAGCTGAACCCTTGTTTCCTAGTATCTGTTTAGGAAGAACTTCATAAAATACTTAAAAAATTACACTACAGACTTGAAAAATATCCATAAGATTCAGACACTAAAGGAACTCTGGTGAAACAAATGTGCTTACAGCTGTTTAGGGGCATATTCACATAAGACAGTTCAAACATTTCAGCATATGCCCTACAGATGACCTATCAATTACTAACAATGTGAGAACACTGTTCTAAGCCCAGTTTGCGGGTAGCTGTTTAGGAACATGTTCATATAAGACTTAACAAACATTTCATTGCATGTGGGACAGAATATATATAGCATTTGTTCACTGAGAGAAAACTGTGGTGAAACCATCTTACTTGCAGCCATTAAGGATCATCTTCGTATTAGTCATTATAACCATTTCAATATTTGCTGTTCTGATTGAATATGAGTTTCCAACAATGAAAGAAACACTGTGCTGAATCCAGCTTGCAAGTAAGTTTTAACTAACACTTCACTACAAGTGTCACAGAATATCTGCAATATTGTTTCACTGAAAGACCTCTGTGGTGAAAGCATCTTGAAGCTATTATTAGGAACATTTGTATTTGAGACATTTCTCACATTTCAGTATATGCCATAATGAATGGGTATCATTTTCCTACAATGAAAGAACACTGTGCTAAATAGAGCTCACAGATAGCTATCTAGGAACGTTTTTACATAAGACTTATCAAACATTTTACAATAGTCGTGACAGAATATACATAACATTCAGTCACTGAAAGAAAACTGTGGAGAAACAATCTTGCTTGTATATATTTAGAAACTTCTTCATGTTCACCATTTCAAGCATTTCCATATAAGACATACTGAATGAATATCACTTTGAGACAATGATATAACGTGCTGAAGCCAGATTGCAGGCAGCTGTTTAGGAACCTTTTCCTAAGAGACTTATCATACATTTCACTACAAAGTATCTATTACATCCATTCAGTGAAAGAACACTATTGTGAAGCCAGATTGCTGGTAGCTAATTAGGAACATCTTGATATAAGGCTTTTCTAATATTTCAGTTTATGCCAAACAGAATGACTATCATTTTCTTAAAATGAAATAACACTGTGTTGAACTCATCTTGCAGGAAGCCATTTAGGGTTTCTTCATACAAAACACCAAACATGTCACTACTGCTCTGACAGAATCTCTGTAAGATTCCTTCACTGAGGAACACACTCTGGTGAAACCAGATTGCTCATAAGTTTTTAGGAATATCTTTATATAAGGCTATTCAAACACATCATATGCTATACAGAATGATGATCACTTCCATTAAATTAAACAACATTGCGATGCAACCAGCTGGCACATGCTATTTATGAACATTTTGTGTGTGTCTTATCAAACGTTTCTCTGCAGCCACAATGTGATAATTATTGCATTCATTCAATGAAATACTGTGTTGAAAAAGCCTGCTTGTGGCTGTTTAGAAACATCTTCATGTAAGTGTTCATGCAAGCCTTATCAAACATTTCACTACAGGCATGACAGAATATCTATAACATTCAATGTCTGTAAGAACACTGTTGTGAAACCATTTTGCTTGTAGCTACTTAGGGACATCTTCATAAAACTTATCCAGCATTTCACTACGGGTGTGATAGACTATCTATAACATCCATTCACTGAAAGAACATTGTCTGGCAAACACCTAGCAAGTAGCTCTTAAGGAACATCTTCACATACGCCATTTCAAACATTTCAGTATATGCCACAAGGAACGGCTATCACTTTCTTACAATGAAAGAGCATTGTGCTTAATCAAGCCAACAGGTAGCTGTTTAGGGATATTTTCACATAAATCATATCAAACATTTGACTACAGATGTGACAATGTCTATAACATTTGTTATCTGAAAGAAAATTATGCAAAAACCATCTTCTTTTCACTGTTTAGGAACATCTGCACATAGTACACTTCAAATACTTAAGTATATTCCACACAGAGCGACTATCATTTTCACAAAATGAAAGAACACATGCTGAATCCAGTTTATGGGTAGCTGTTTAGGAACATCATATATCAAATATTTCACCACAGATGTGACAATATCTAGAACATTCATTCACTGAAAGAACACTGTGAAGAAACCATCTTGCTTGTTAGCTGTTTAAGAATATAAATAAAAGGCTCTTCAAACATATCACTTTATGCCATACAGAATGGCTATCATCTCCATAGCCAGAAAAGAATACTGTGATGAACCCAGCTTGCAAGTAATTGTTTATTAATATTTTGCTCAAGTCTTATCAGACATTTGCCTACAGTCATGACAGGATATCTTTAATGTCTATTCAATGTAATAACACTGTATTTAAAAGAATTTCCTTGTAGCTGTTTAGAAACATCTTCATGTAAGACTTATTAAACATTCCTTTGCAGGAATGACAGAATCTCTAAACATTCACTCATTGAATGAACACAGGGATGAAAGCAGTTTTCTTGTAACTGTTGAGGAACATCTTCATATAAAGCTTTTCAAGCATTTCAGTATATGGCATACAGCATGGCCATACCCTTCTTACAAGGAAAGAAGGTTGTGTTTAATAGCTTTCAGGTAGATTATTAGGAGCATTTTTATGTAAGACCTATTGAACTTTTAACTACAGGCATGACAGAATATCTATTACATCCATTCAATGAAAGAACACTATGGTGAAAGTGGCTTGGTTTGACTGTTAAGGAAGATCTTCATTTAAGTCCTTTTCAGCATTTCTGTATATGCCATACTAAACGGCTGTCACTATCTTATGATGAAATTATTCTGTCCTGAACACGTCTTGTTGGATTCTATTTAGGAACATCTTCATATAAGACCTCTCTAACATTTAAGCATATGCCATACAGAAGGGCTCTCACTTACTTACAGTTAAAGGACACTGTGCTAAACCCGGCTTGCTGGCGGCTGTTTGAAACCTCTTCATATAAGACTTATTAAACATTTCACTACAGGCATGACAGACTAGCTATAACACTCGTTCACTGAAAGAACACTGTGGTGAAGCCAGATTACTTCTGGCGCCTTGGGAATGTCTTCGTATAAGGCTCTTCAAACACTTCATTATGCCTACAGAATGGCTATCACTTCCATATCCAGAAAGAACGTTCTGATGAAACCAGTGGCTCTTTATGAGCATTTCATTTATGTCTTATCAAACGTTTCTCTACAGCCGCAACATGATATCCATAACATTCATTCAAGGAAACCACACTATGTTGAAAAAGCTTGCTTGTAGCTGTTCAGGAACACTCTCACCTAAGACATCAAATAGTTCTCTTGAGGCATGACAGAATACGTATAACATTCATTTTCTGAATGAACACTGTGGTGAAAACACCTTGCTTGCAGCTGTTTAGGGGAATCTTCAAATAAGTCCTATCAAACATTTCACTACGGGCATGATGGAATATCTATAACATTCACTCATTGAAAGAATGCTGTGGTGAAACCAACTTCCTTGTAGCTTTTAAGGAACATCTTCATGTAAGTCTTTTCTAGCATTTCAGTATGAGCCATAGAGAACAGCTATACTTTCTTAAAATGAACAAACATTGTACCTAACTCAGCTTTCAGGTAGACTTATAGTAACATTTTCATGTAAGATTTATTGAAAATTTCACAACATGTGCGACAGAATATCTATTACATTAATTCAATGAAAGATCACTATTGTGAAACCAGCTTGCTTGTATCTCTTTAGAAATACACTCATATAAGTCTTTTCTGACATTTCAGTGTATGCCATACAAAGTAACTATCACTTTATTACAATGAAAAGTCAGTGTGCTGATCCCAGCTTGCAGGTAGCTGTAGGAACCTTTTCATATATGATATAAAACATTTCACTACAGCTATAGGAGACTATATATATAAAGTTTATTAAATGAAAGAACACTGTGGTGTAACCAGATTGCTTGTAGCTATTTAGGAGTATCTTCATACAAGTCTTTTCAAACATTTCAGTGTATTCCATCCAGAATGGTTATCACTTCCATAAAATGAAAGAACGATGTTAAGAACCCAGCTGGAAAGTTGTCTTTTAGAAATATCTTTTTATAAGTCTTAACAAATATTGCGCTATGGTCATGACAGAATGATTTTAATATTCACTCAAGGAAAGAAGGATGAGCTGAACCCTTGTTTCCTAGTATCTGTTTAGGAAGAACTTCATAAAATACTTAAAAAATTACACTACAGACTTGAAAAATATCCATAAGATTCAGACACTAAAGGAACTCTGGTGAAACAAATGTGCTTACAGCTGTTTAGGGGCATATTCACATAAGACAGTTCAAACATTTCAGCATATGCCCTACAGATGACCTATCAATTACTAACAATGTGAGAACACTGTTCTAAGCCCAGTTTGCGGGTAGCTGTTTAGGAACATGTTCATATAAGACTTAACAAACATTTCATTGCATGTGGGACAGAATATATATAGCATTTGTTCACTGAGAGAAAACTGTGGTGAAACCATCTTACTTGCAGCCATTAAGGATCATCTTCGTATTAGTCATTATAACCATTTCAATATTTGCTGTTCTGATTGAATATGAGTTTCCAACAATGAAAGAAACACTGTGCTGAATCCAGCTTGCAAGTAAGTTTTAACTAACACTTCACTACAAGTGTCACAGAATATCTGCAATATTGTTTCACTGAAAGACCTCTGTGGTGAAAGCATCTTGAAGCTATTATTAGGAACATTTGTATTTAAGACATTTCTCACATTTCAGTATATGCCATAATGAATGGGTATCATTTTCCTACAATGAAAGAACACTGTGCTAAATAGAGCTCACAGATAGCTATCTAGGAACGTTTTTACATAAGACTTATCAAACATTTTACAATAGTCGTGACAGAATATACATAACATTCAGTCACTGAAAGAAAACTGTGGAGAAACAATCTTGCTTGTATATATTTAGAAACTTCTTCATGTTCACCATTTCAAGCATTTCCATATAAGACATACTGAATGAATATCACTTTGAGACAATGATATAACGTGCTGAAGCCAGATTGCAGGCAGCTGTTTAGGAACCTTTTCATAAGAGACTTATCATACATTTCACTACAAAGTATCTATTACATCCATTCAGTGAAAGAACACTATTGTGAAGCCAGATTGCTGGTAGCTAATTAGGAACATCTTGATATAAGGCTTTTCTAATATTTCAGTTTATGCCAAACAGAATGACTATCATTTTCTTAAAATGAAATAACACTGTGTTGAACTCATCTTGCAGGAAGCCATTTAGGGTTTCTTCATACAAAACACCAAACATGTCACTACTGCTCTGACAGAATCTCTGTAAGATTCCTTCACTGAGGAACACACTCTGGTGAAACCAGATTGCTCATAAGTTTTTAGGAATATCTTTATATAAGGCTATTCAAACACATCATATGCTATACAGAATGATGATCACTTCCATTAAATTAAACAACATTGCGATGCAACCAGCTGGCACATGCTATTTATGAACATTTTGTGTGTGTCTTATCAAACGTTTCTCTGCAGCCACAATGTGATAATTATTGCATTCATTCAATGAAATACTGTGTTGAAAAAGCCTGCTTGTGGCTGTTTAGAAACATCTTCATGTAAGTGTTCATGCAAGCCTTATCAAACATTTCACTACAGGCATGACAGAATATCTATAACATTCAATGTCTGTAAGAACACTGTTGTGAAACCATTTTGCTTGTAGCTACTTAGGGACATCTTCATAAAACTTATCCAGCATTTCACTACGGGTGTGATAGACTATCTATAACATCCATTCACTGAAAGAACATTGTCTGGCAAACACCTAGCAAGTAGCTCTTAAGGAACATCTTCACATATGCCATTTCAAACATTTCAGTATATGCCACAAGGAACGGCTATCACTTTCTTACAATGAAAGCGCATTGTGCTTAATCAAGCCAACAGGTAGCTGTTTAGGGATATTTTCACATAAATCATATCAAACATTTGACTACAGATGTGACAATGTCTATAACATTTGTTATCTGAAAGAAAATTATGCAAAAACCATCTTCTTTTCACTGTTTAGGAACATCTGCACATAGTACACTTCAAATACTTAAGTATATTCCACACAGAGCGACTATCATTTTCACAAAATGAAAGAACACATGCTGAATCCAGTTTATGGGTAGCTGTTTAGGAACATCATATATCAAATATTTCACCACAGATGTGACAATATCTAGAACATTCATTCACTGAAAGAACACTGTGAAGAAACCATCTTGCTTGTTAGCTGTTTAAGAATATAAATAAAAGGCTCTTCAAACATATCACTTTATGCCATACAGAATGGCTATCATCTCCATAGCCAGAAAAGAATACTGTGATGAACCCAGCTTGCAAGTAATTGTTTATTAATATTTTGCTCAAGTCTTATCAGACATTTGCCTACAGTCATGACAGGATATCTTTAATGTCTATTCAATGTAATAACACTGTATTTAAAAGAATTTCCTTGTAGCTGTTTAGAAACATCTTCATGTAAGACTTATTAAACATTCCTTTGCAGGAATGACAGAATCTCTAAACATTCACTCATTGAATGAACACAGGGATGAAAGCAGTTTTCTTGTAACTGTTGAGGAACATCTTCATATAAAGCTTTTCAAGCATTTCAGTATATGGCATACAGCATGGCCATACCCTTCTTACAAGGAAAGAAGGTTGTGTTTAATAGCTTTCAGGTAGATTATTAGGAGCATTTTTATGTAAGACCTATTGAACATTTAACTACAGGCATGACAGAATATCTATTACATCCATTCAATGAAAGAACACTATGGTGAAAGTGGCTTGGTTTGACTGTTAAGGAAGATCTTCATTTAAGTCCTTTTCAGCATTTCTGTATATGCCATACTAAACGGCTGTCACTATCTTATGATGAAATTATTCTGTCCTGAACACGTCTTGTTGGATTCTATTTAGGAACATCTTCATATAAGACCTCTCTAACATTTAAGCATATGCCATACAGAATGGCTCTCACTTACTTACAGTTAAAGGACACTGTGCTAAACCCGGCTTGCTGGCGGCTGTTTGAAACCTCTTCATATAAGACTTATTAAACATTTCACTACAGGCATGACAGACTAGCTATAACACTCGTTCACTGAAAGAACACTGTGGTGAAGCCAGATTACTTCTGGCGCCTTGGGAATGTCTTCGTATAAGGCTCTTCAAACACTTCATTATGCCTACAGAATGGCTATCACTTCCATATCCAGAAAGAACGTTCTGATGAAACCAGTGGCTCTTTATGAGCATTTCATTTATGTCTTATCAAACGTTTCTCTACAGCCGCAACATGATATCCATAACATTCATTCAAGGAAACCACACTATGTTGAAAAAGCTTGCTTGTAGCTGTTCAGGAACACTCTCACCTAAGACATCAAATAGTTCTCTTGAGGCATGACAGAATACGTATAACATTCATTTTCTGAATGAACACTGTGGTGAAAACACCTTGCTTGCAGCTGTTTAGGGGAATCTTCAAATAAGTCCTATCAAACATTTCACTACGGGCATGATGGAATATCTATAACATTCACTCATTGAAAGAATGCTGTGGTGAAACCAACTTCCTTGTAGCTTTTAAGGAACATCTTCATGTAAGTCTTTTCTAGCATTTCAGTATGAGCCATAGAGAACAGCTATACTTTCTTAAAATGAACAAACATTGTACCTAACTCAGCTTTCAGGTAGACTTATAGTAACATTTTCATGTAAGATTTATTGAAAATTTCACAACATGTGCGACAGAATATCTATTACATTAATTCAATGAAAGATCACTATTGTGAAACCAGCTTGCTTGTATCTCTTTAGAAATACACTCATATAAGTCTTTTCTGACATTTCAGTGTATGCCATACAAAGTAACTATCACTTTATTACAATGAAAAGTCAGTGTGCTGATCCCAGCTTGCAGGTAGCTGTAGGAACCTTTTCATATATGATATAAAACATTTCACTACAGCTATAGGAGACTATATATATAAAGTTTATTAAATGAAAGAACACTGTGGTGTAACCAGATTGCTTGTAGCTATTTAGGAGTATCTTCATACAAGTCTTTTCAAACATTTCAGTGTATTCCATCCAGAATGGTTATCACTTCCATAAAATGAAAGAACGATGTTAAGAACCCAGCTGGAAAGTTGTCTTTTAGAAATATCTTTTTATAAGTCTTAACAAATATTGCGCTATGGTCATGACAGAATGATTTTAATATTCACTCAAGGAAAGAAGGATGAGCTGAACCCTTGTTTCCTAGTATCTGTTTAGGAAGAACTTCATAAAATACTTAAAAAATTACACTACAGACTTGAAAAATATCCATAAGATTCAGACACTAAAGGAACTCTGGTGAAACAAATGTGCTTACAGCTGTTTAGGGGCATATTCACATAAGACAGTTCAAACATTTCAGCATATGCCCTACAGATGACCTATCAATTACTAACAATGTGAGAACACTGTTCTAAGCCCAGTTTGCGGGTAGCTGTTTAGGAACATGTTCATATAAGACTTAACAAACATTTCATTGCATGTGGGACAGAATATATATAGCATTTGTTCACTGAGAGAAAACTGTGGTGAAACCATCTTACTTGCAGCCATTAAGGATCATCTTCGTATTAGTCATTATAACCATTTCAATATTTGCTGTTCTGATTGAATATGAGTTTCCAACAATGAAAGAAACACTGTGCTGAATCCAGCTTGCAAGTAAGTTTTAACTAACACTTCACTACAAGTGTCACAGAATATCTGCAATATTGTTTCACTGAAAGACCTCTGTGGTGAAAGCATCTTGAAGCTATTATTAGGAACATTTGTATTTAAGACATTTCTCACATTTCAGTATATGCCATAATGAATGGGTATCATTTTCCTACAATGAAAGAACACTGTGCTAAATAGAGCTCACAGATAGCTATCTAGGAACGTTTTTACATAAGACTTATCAAACATTTTACAATAGTCGTGACAGAATATACATAACATTCAGTCACTGAAAGAAAACTGTGGAGAAACAATCTTGCTTGTATATATTTAGAAACTTCTTCATGTTCACCATTTCAAGCATTTCCATATAAGACATACTGAATGAATATCACTTTGAGACAATGATATAACGTGCTGAAGCCAGATTGCAGGCAGCTGTTTAGGAACCTTTTCATAAGAGACTTATCATACATTTCACTACAAAGTATCTATTACATCCATTCAGTGAAAGAACACTATTGTGAAGCCAGATTGCTGGTAGCTAATTAGGAACATCTTGATATAAGGCTTTTCTAATATTTCAGTTTATGCCAAACAGAATGACTATCATTTTCTTAAAATGAAATAACACTGTGTTGAACTCATCTTGCAGGAAGCCATTTAGGGTTTCTTCATACAAAACACCAAACATGTCACTACTGCTCTGACAGAATCTCTGTAAGATTCCTTCACTGAGGAACACACTCTGGTGAAACCAGATTGCTCATAAGTTTTTAGGAATATCTTTATATAAGGCTATTCAAACACATCATATGCTATACAGAATGATGATCACTTCCATTAAATTAAACAACATTGCGATGCAACCAGCTGGCACATGCTATTTATGAACATTTTGTGTGTGTCTTATCAAACGTTTCTCTGCAGCCACAATGTGATAATTATTGCATTCATTCAATGAAATACTGTGTTGAAAAAGCCTGCTTGTGGCTGTTTAGAAACATCTTCATGTAAGTGTTCATGCAAGCCTTAGCAAACATTTCACTACAGGCATGACAGAATATCTATAACATTCAATGTCTGTAAGAACACTGTTGTGAAACCATTTTGCTTGTAGCTACTTAGGGACATCTTCATAAAACTTATCCAGCATTTCACTACGGGTGTGATAGACTATCTATAACATCCATTCACTGAAAGAACATTGTCTGGCAAACACCTAGCAAGTAGCTCTTAAGGAACATCTTCACATATGCCATTTCAAACATTTCAGTATATGCCACAAGGAACGGCTATCACTTTCTTACAATGAAAGAGCATTGTGCTTAATCAAGCCAACAGGTAGCTGTTTAGGGATATTTTCACATAAATCATATCAAACATTTGACTACAGATGTGACAATGTCTATAACATTTGTTATCTGAAAGAAAATTATGCAAAAACCATCTTCTTTTCACTGTTTAGGAACATCTGCACATAGTACACTTCAAATACTTAAGTATATTCCACACAGAGCGACTATCATTTTCACAAAATGAAAGAACACATGCTGAATCCAGTTTATGGGTAGCTGTTTAGGAACATCATATATCAAATATTTCACCACAGATGTGACAATATCTAGAACATTCATTCACTGAAAGAACACTGTGAAGAAACCATCTTGCTTGTTAGCTGTTTAAGAATATAAATAAAAGGCTCTTCAAACATATCACTTTATGCCATACAGAATGGCTATCATCTCCATAGCCAGAAAAGAATACTGTGATGAACCCAGCTTGCAAGTAATTGTTTATTAATATTTTGCTCAAGTCTTATCAGACATTTGCCTACAGTCATGACAGGATATCTTTAATGTCTATTCAATGTAATAACACTGTATTTAAAAGAATTTCCTTGTAGCTGTTTAGAAACATCTTCATGTAAGACTTATTAAACATTCCTTTGCAGGAATGACAGAATCTCTAAACATTCACTCATTGAATGAACACAGGGATGAAAGCAGTTTTCTTGTAACTGTTGAGGAACATCTTCATATAAAGCTTTTCAAGCATTTCAGTATATGGCATACAGCATGGCCATACCCTTCTTACAAGGAAAGAAGGTTGTGTTTAATAGCTTTCAGGTAGATTATTAGGAGCATTTTTATGTAAGACCTATTGAACATTTAACTACAGGCATGACAGAATATCTATTACATCCATTCAATGAAAGAACACTATGGTGAAAGTGGCTTGGTTTGACTGTTAAGGAAGATCTTCATTTAAGTCCTTTTCAGCATTTCTGTATATGCCATACTAAACGGCTGTCACTATCTTATGATGAAATTATTCTGTCCTGAACACGTCTTGTTGGATTCTATTTAGGAACATCTTCATATAAGACCTCTCTAACATTTAAGCATATGCCATACAGAATGGCTCTCACTTACTTACAGTTAAAGGACACTGTGCTAAACCCGGCTTGCTGGCGGCTGTTTGAAACCTCTTCATATAAGACTTATTAAACATTTCACTACAGGCATGACAGACTAGCTATAACACTCGTTCACTGAAAGAACACTGTGGTGAAGCCAGATTACTTCTGGCGCCTTGGGAATGTCTTCGTATAAGGCTCTTCAAACACTTCATTATGCCTACAGAATGGCTATCACTTCCATATCCAGAAAGAACGTTCTGATGAAACCAGTGGCTCTTTATGAGCATTTCATTTATGTCTTATCAAACGTTTCTCTACAGCCGCAACATGATATCCATAACATTCATTCAAGGAAACCACACTATGTTGAAAAAGCTTGCTTGTAGCTGTTCAGGAACACTCTCACCTAAGACATCAAATAGTTCTCTTGAGGCATGACAGAATACGTATAACATTCATTTTCTGAATGAACACTGTGGTGAAAACACCTTGCTTGCAGCTGTTTAGGGGAATCTTCAAATAAGTCCTATCAAACATTTCACTACGGGCATGATGGAATATCTATAACATTCACTCATTGAAAGAATGCTGTGGTGAAACCAACTTCCTTGTAGCTTTTAAGGAACATCTTCATGTAAGTCTTTTCTAGCATTTCAGTATGAGCCATAGAGAACAGCTATACTTTCTTAAAATGAACAAACATTGTACCTAACTCAGCTTTCAGGTAGACTTATAGTAACATTTTCATGTAAGATTTATTGAAAATTTCACAACATGTGCGACAGAATATCTATTACATTAATTCAATGAAAGATCACTATTGTGAAACCAGCTTGCTTGTATCTCTTTAGAAATACACTCATATAAGTCTTTTCTGACATTTCAGTGTATGCCATACAAAGTAACTATCACTTTATTACAATGAAAAGTCAGTGTGCTGATCCCAGCTTGCAGGTAGCTGTAGGAACCTTTTCATATATGATATAAAACATTTCACTACAGCTATAGGAGACTATATATATAAAGTTTATTAAATGAAAGAACACTGTGGTGTAACCAGATTGCTTGTAGCTATTTAGGAGTATCTTCATACAAGTCTTTTCAAACATTTCAGTGTATTCCATCCAGAATGGTTATCACTTCCATAAAATGAAAGAACGATGTTAAGAACCCAGCTGGAAAGTTGTCTTTTAGAAATATCTTTTTATAAGTCTTAACAAATATTGCGCTATGGTCATGACAGAATGATTTTAATATTCACTCAAGGAAAGAAGGATGAGCTGAACCCTTGTTTCCTAGTATCTGTTTAGGAAGAACTTCATAAAATACTTAAAAAATTACACTACAGACTTGAAAAATATCCATAAGATTCAGACACTAAAGGAACTCTGGTGAAACAAATGTGCTTACAGCTGTTTAGGGGCATATTCACATAAGACAGTTCAAACATTTCAGCATATGCCCTACAGATGACCTATCAATTACTAACAATGTGAGAACACTGTTCTAAGCCCAGTTTGCGGGTAGCTGTTTAGGAACATGTTCATATAAGACTTAACAAACATTTCATTGCATGTGGGACAGAATATATATAGCATTTGTTCACTGAGAGAAAACTGTGGTGAAACCATCTTACTTGCAGCCATTAAGGATCATCTTCGTATTAGTCATTATAACCATTTCAATATTTGCTGTTCTGATTGAATATGAGTTTCCAACAATGAAAGAAACACTGTGCTGAATCCAGCTTGCAAGTAAGTTTTAACTAACACTTCACTACAAGTGTCACAGAATATCTGCAATATTGTTTCACTGAAAGACCTCTGTGGTGAAAGCATCTTGAAGCTATTATTAGGAACATTTGTATTTAAGACATTTCTCACATTTCAGTATATGCCATAATGAATGGGTATCATTTTCCTACAATGAAAGAACACTGTGCTAAATAGAGCTCACAGATAGCTATCTAGGAACGTTTTTACATAAGACTTATCAAACATTTTACAATAGTCGTGACAGAATATACATAACATTCAGTCACTGAAAGAAAACTGTGGAGAAACAATCTTGCTTGTATATATTTAGAAACTTCTTCATGTTCACCATTTCAAGCATTTCCATATAAGACATACTGAATGAATATCACTTTGAGACAATGATATAACGTGCTGAAGCCAGATTGCAGGCAGCTGTTTAGGAACCTTTTCCTAAGAGACTTATCATACATTTCACTACAAAGTATCTATTACATCCATTCAGTGAAAGAACACTATTGTGAAGCCAGATTGCTGGTAGCTAATTAGGAACATCTTGATATAAGGCTTTTCTAATATTTCAGTTTATGCCAAACAGAATGACTATCATTTTCTTAAAATGAAATAACACTGTGTTGAACTCATCTTGCAGGAAGCCATTTAGGGTTTCTTCATACAAAACACCAAACATGTCACTACTGCTCTGACAGAATCTCTGTAAGATTCCTTCACTGAGGAACACACTCTGGTGAAACCAGATTGCTCATAAGTTTTTAGGAATATCTTTATATAAGGCTATTCAAACACATCATATGCTATACAGAATGATGATCACTTCCATTAAATTAAACAACATTGCGATGCAACCAGCTGGCACATGCTATTTATGAACATTTTGTGTGTGTCTTATCAAACGTTTCTCTGCAGCCACAATGTGATAATTATTGCATTCATTCAATGAAATACTGTGTTGAAAAAGCCTGCTTGTGGCTGTTTAGAAACATCTTCATGTAAGTGTTCATGCAAGCCTTATCAAACATTTCACTACAGGCATGACAGAATATCTATAACATTCAATGTCTGTAAGAACACTGTTGTGAAACCATTTTGCTTGTAGCTACTTAGGGACATCTTCATAAAACTTATCCAGCATTTCACTACGGGTGTGATAGACTATCTATAACATCCATTCACTGAAAGAACATTGTCTGGAAAACACCTAGCAAGTAGCTCTTAAGGAACATCTTCACATATGCCATTTCAAACATTTCAGTATATGCCACAAGGAACGGCTATCACTTTCTTACAATGAAAGCGCATTGTGCTTAATCAAGCCAACAGGTAGCTGTTTAGGGATATTTTCACATAAATCATATCAAACATTTGACTACAGATGTGACAATGTCTATAACATTTGTTATCTGAAAGAAAATTATGCAAAAACCATCTTCTTTTCACTGTTTAGGAACATCTGCACATAGTACACTTCAAATACTTAAGTATATTCCACACAGAGCGACTATCATTTTCACAAAATGAAAGAACACATGCTGAATCCAGTTTATGGGTAGCTGTTTAGGAACATCATATATCAAATATTTCACCACAGATGTGACAATATCTAGAACATTCATTCACTGAAAGAACACTGTGAAGAAACCATCTTGCTTGTTAGCTGTTTAAGAATATAAATAAAAGGCTCTTCAAACATATCACTTTATGCCATACAGAATGGCTATCATCTCCATAGCCAGAAAAGAATACTGTGATGAACCCAGCTTGCAAGTAATTGTTTATTAATATTTTGCTCAAGTCTTATCAGACATTTGCCTACAGTCATGACAGGATATCTTTAATGTCTATTCAATGTAATAACACTGTATTTAAAAGAATTTCCTTGTAGCTGTTTAGAAACATCTTCATGTAAGACTTATTAAACATTCCTTTGCAGGAATGACAGAATCTCTAAACATTCACTCATTGAATGAACACAGGGATGAAAGCAGTTTTCTTGTAACTGTTGAGGAACATCTTCATATAAAGCTTTTCAAGCATTTCAGTATATGGCATACAGCATGGCCATACCCTTCTTACAAGGAAAGAAGGTTGTGTTTAATAGCTTTCAGGTAGATTATTAGGAGCATTTTTATGTAAGACCTATTGAACATTTAACTACAGGCATGACAGAATATCTATTACATCCATTCAATGAAAGAACACTATGGTGAAAGTGGCTTGGTTTGACTGTTAAGGAAGATCTTCATTTAAGTCCTTTTCAGCATTTCTGTATATGCCATACTAAACGGCTGTCACTATCTTATGATGAAATTATTCTGTCCTGAACACGTCTTGTTGGATTCTATTTAGGAACATCTTCATATAAGACCTCTCTAACATTTAAGCATATGCCATACAGAATGGCTCTCACTTACTTACAGTTAAAGGACACTGTGCTAAACCCGGCTTGCTGGCGGCTGTTTGAAACCTCTTCATATAAGACTTATTAAACATTTCACTACAGGCATGACAGACTAGCTATAACACTCGTTCACTGAAAGAACACTGTGGTGAAGCCAGATTACTTCTGGCGCCTTGGGAATGTCTTCGTATAAGGCTCTTCAAACACTTCATTATGCCTACAGAATGGCTATCACTTCCATATCCAGAAAGAACGTTCTGATGAAACCAGTGGCTCTTTATGAGCATTTCATTTATGTCTTATCAAACGTTTCTCTACAGCCGCAACATGATATCCATAACATTCATTCAAGGAAACCACACTATGTTGAAAAAGCTTGCTTGTAGCTGTTCAGGAACACTCTCACCTAAGACATCAAATAGTTCTCTTGAGGCATGACAGAATACGTATAACATTCATTTTCTGAATGAACACTGTGGTGAAAACACCTTGCTTGCAGCTGTTTAGGGGAATCTTCAAATAAGTCCTATCAAACATTTCACTACGGGCATGATGGAATATCTATAACATTCACTCATTGAAAGAATGCTGTGGTGAAACCAACTTCCTTGTAGCTTTTAAGGAACATCTTCATGTAAGTCTTTTCTAGCATTTCAGTATGAGCCATAGAGAACAGCTATACTTTCTTAAAATGAACAAACATTGTACCTAACTCAGCTTTCAGGTAGACTTATAGTAACATTTTCATGTAAGATTTATTGAAAATTTCACAACATGTGCGACAGAATATCTATTACATTAATTCAATGAAAGATCACTATTGTGAAACCAGCTTGCTTGTATCTCTTTAGAAATACACTCATATAAGTCTTTTCTGACATTTCAGTGTATGCCATACAAAGTAACTATCACTTTATTACAATGAAAAGTCAGTGTGCTGATCCCAGCTTGCAGGTAGCTGTAGGAACCTTTTCATATATGATATAAAACATTTCACTACAGCTATAGGAGACTATATATATAAAGTTTATTAAATGAAAGAACACTGTGGTGTAACCAGATTGCTTGTAGCTATTTAGGAGTATCTTCATACAAGTCTTTTCAAACATTTCAGTGTATTCCATCCAGAATGGTTATCACTTCCATAAAATGAAAGAACGATGTTAAGAACCCAGCTGGAAAGTTGTCTTTTAGAAATATCTTTTTATAAGTCTTAACAAATATTGCGCTATGGTCATGACAGAATGATTTTAATATTCACTCAAGGAAAGAAGGATGAGCTGAACCCTTGTTTCCTAGTATCTGTTTAGGAAGAACTTCATAAAATACTTAAAAAATTACACTACAGACTTGAAAAATATCCATAAGATTCAGACACTAAAGGAACTCTGGTGAAACAAATGTGCTTACAGCTGTTTAGGGGCATATTCACATAAGACAGTTCAAACATTTCAGCATATGCCCTACAGATGACCTATCAATTACTAACAATGTGAGAACACTGTTCTAAGCCCAGTTTGCGGGTAGCTGTTTAGGAACATGTTCATATAAGACTTAACAAACATTTCATTGCATGTGGGACAGAATATATATAGCATTTGTTCACTGAGAGAAAACTGTGGTGAAACCATCTTACTTGCAGCCATTAAGGATCATCTTCGTATTAGTCATTATAACCATTTCAATATTTGCTGTTCTGATTGAATATGAGTTTCCAACAATGAAAGAAACACTGTGCTGAATCCAGCTTGCAAGTAAGTTTTAACTAACACTTCACTACAAGTGTCACAGAATATCTGCAATATTGTTTCACTGAAAGACCTCTGTGGTGAAAGCATCTTGAAGCTATTATTAGGAACATTTGTATTTAAGACATTTCTCACATTTCAGTATATGCCATAATGAATGGGTATCATTTTCCTACAATGAAAGAACACTGTGCTAAATAGAGCTCACAGATAGCTATCTAGGAACGTTTTTACATAAGACTTATCAAACATTTTACAATAGTCGTGACAGAATATACATAACATTCAGTCACTGAAAGAAAACTGTGGAGAAACAATCTTGCTTGTATATATTTAGAAACTTCTTCATGTTCACCATTTCAAGCATTTCCATATAAGACATACTGAATGAATATCACTTTGAGACAATGATATAACGTGCTGAAGCCAGATTGCAGGCAGCTGTTTAGGAACCTTTTCCTAAGAGACTTATCATACATTTCACTACAAAGTATCTATTACATCCATTCAGTGAAAGAACACTATTGTGAAGCCAGATTGCTGGTAGCTAATTAGGAACATCTTGATATAAGGCTTTTCTAATATTTCAGTTTATGCCAAACAGAATGACTATCATTTTCTTAAAATGAAATAACACTGTGTTGAACTCATCTTGCAGGAAGCCATTTAGGGTTTCTTCATACAAAACACCAAACATGTCACTACTGCTCTGACAGAATCTCTGTAAGATTCCTTCACTGAGGAACACACTCTGGTGAAACCAGATTGCTCATAAGTTTTTAGGAATATCTTTATATAAGGCTATTCAAACACATCATATGCTATACAGAATGATGATCACTTCCATTAAATTAAACAACATTGCGATGCAACCAGCTGGCACATGCTATTTATGAACATTTTGTGTGTGTCTTATCAAACGTTTCTCTGCAGCCACAATGTGATAATTATTGCATTCATTCAATGAAATACTGTGTTGAAAAAGCCTGCTTGTGGCTGTTTAGAAACATCTTCATGTAAGTGTTCATGCAAGCCTTAGCAAACATTTCACTACAGGCATGACAGAATATCTATAACATTCAATGTCTGTAAGAACACTGTTGTGAAACCATTTTGCTTGTAGCTACTTAGGGACATCTTCATAAAACTTATCCAGCATTTCACTACGGGTGTGATAGACTATCTATAACATCCATTCACTGAAAGAACATTGTCTGGCAAACACCTAGCAAGTAGCTCTTAAGGAACATCTTCACATATGCCATTTCAAACATTTCAGTATATGCCACAAGGAACGGCTATCACTTTCTTACAATGAAAGAGCATTGTGCTTAATCAAGCCAACAGGTAGCTGTTTAGGGATATTTTCACATAAATCATATCAAACATTTGACTACAGATGTGACAATGTCTATAACATTTGTTATCTGAAAGAAAATTATGCAAAAACCATCTTCTTTTCACTGTTTAGGAACATCTGCACATAGTACACTTCAAATACTTAAGTATATTCCACACAGAGCGACTATCATTTTCACAAAATGAAAGAACACATGCTGAATCCAGTTTATGGGTAGCTGTTTAGGAACATCATATATCAAATATTTCACCACAGATGTGACAATATCTAGAACATTCATTCACTGAAAGAACACTGTGAAGAAACCATCTTGCTTGTTAGCTGTTTAAGAATATAAATAAAAGGCTCTTCAAACATATCACTTTATGCCATACAGAATGGCTATCATCTCCATAGCCAGAAAAGAATACTGTGATGAACCCAGCTTGCAAGTAATTGTTTATTAATATTTTGCTCAAGTCTTATCAGACATTTGCCTACAGTCATGACAGGATATCTTTAATGTCTATTCAATGTAATAACACTGTATTTAAAAGAATTTCCTTGTAGCTGTTTAGAAACATCTTCATGTAAGACTTATTAAACATTCCTTTGCAGGAATGACAGAATCTCTAAACATTCACTCATTGAATGAACACAGGGATGAAAGCAGTTTTCTTGTAACTGTTGAGGAACATCTTCATATAAAGCTTTTCAAGCATTTCAGTATATGGCATACAGCATGGCCATACCCTTCTTACAAGGAAAGAAGGTTGTGTTTAATAGCTTTCAGGTAGATTATTAGGAGCATTTTTATGTAAGACCTATTGAACATTTAACTACAGGCATGACAGAATATCTATTACATCCATTCAATGAAAGAACACTATGGTGAAAGTGGCTTGGTTTGACTGTTAAGGAAGATCTTCATTTAAGTCCTTTTCAGCATTTCTGTATATGCCATACTAAACGGCTGTCACTATCTTATGATGAAATTATTCTGTCCTGAACACGTCTTGTTGGATTCTATTTAGGAACATCTTCATATAAGACCTCTCTAACATTTAAGCATATGCCATACAGAATGGCTCTCACTTACTTACAGTTAAAGGACACTGTGCTAAACCCGGCTTGCTGGCGGCTGTTTGAAACCTCTTCATATAAGACTTATTAAACATTTCACTACAGGCATGACAGACTAGCTATAACACTCGTTCACTGAAAGAACACTGTGGTGAAGCCAGATTACTTCTGGCGCCTTGGGAATGTCTTCGTATAAGGCTCTTCAAACACTTCATTATGCCTACAGAATGGCTATCGCTTCCATATCCAGAAAGAACGTTCTGATGAAACCAGTGGCTCTTTATGAGCATTTCATTTATGTCTTATCAAACGTTTCTCTACAGCCGCAACATGATATCCATAACATTCATTCAAGGAAACCACACTATGTTGAAAAAGCTTGCTTGTAGCTGTTCAGGAACACTCTCACCTAAGACATCAAATAGTTCTCTTGAGGCATGACAGAATACGTATAACATTCATTTTCTGAATGAACACTGTGGTGAAAACACCTTGCTTGCAGCTGTTTAGGGGAATCTTCAAATAAGTCCTATCAAACATTTCACTACGGGCATGATGGAATATCTATAACATTCACTCATTGAAAGAATGCTGTGGTGAAACCAACTTCCTTGTAGCTTTTAAGGAACATCTTCATGTAAGTCTTTTCTAGCATTTCAGTATGAGCCATAGAGAACAGCTATACTTTCTTAAAATGAACAAACATTGTACCTAACTCAGCTTTCAGGTAGACTTATAGTAACATTTTCATGTAAGATTTATTGAAAATTTCACAACATGTGCGACAGAATATCTATTACATTAATTCAATGAAAGATCACTATTGTGAAACCAGCTTGCTTGTATCTCTTTAGAAATACACTCATATAAGTCTTTTCTGACATTTCAGTGTATGCCATACAAAGTAACTATCACTTTATTACAATGAAAAGTCAGTGTGCTGATCCCAGCTTGCAGGTAGCTGTAGGAACCTTTTCATATATGATATAAAACATTTCACTACAGCTATAGGAGACTATATATATAAAGTTTATTAAATGAAAGAACACTGTGGTGTAACCAGATTGCTTGTAGCTATTTAGGAGTATCTTCATACAAGTCTTTTCAAACATTTCAGTGTATTCCATCCAGAATGGTTATCACTTCCATAAAATGAAAGAACGATGTTAAGAACCCAGCTGGAAAGTTGTCTTTTAGAAATATCTTTTTATAAGTCTTAACAAATATTGCGCTATGGTCATGACAGAATGATTTTAATATTCACTCAAGGAAAGAAGGATGAGCTGAACCCTTGTTTCCTAGTATCTGTTTAGGAAGAACTTCATAAAATACTTAAAAAATTACACTACAGACTTGAAAAATATCCATAAGATTCAGACACTAAAGGAACTCTGGTGAAACAAATGTGCTTACAGCTGTTTAGGGGCATATTCACATAAGACAGTTCAAACATTTCAGCATATGCCCTACAGATGACCTATCAATTACTAACAATGTGAGAACACTGTTCTAAGCCCAGTTTGCGGGTAGCTGTTTAGGAACATGTTCATATAAGACTTAACAAACATTTCATTGCATGTGGGACAGAATATATATAGCATTTGTTCACTGAGAGAAAACTGTGGTGAAACCATCTTACTTGCAGCCATTAAGGATCATCTTCGTATTAGTCATTATAACCATTTCAATATTTGCTGTTCTGATTGAATATGAGTTTCCAACAATGAAAGAAACACTGTGCTGAATCCAGCTTGCAAGTAAGTTTTAACTAACACTTCACTACAAGTGTCACAGAATATCTGCAATATTGTTTCACTGAAAGACCTCTGTGGTGAAAGCATCTTGAAGCTATTATTAGGAACATTTGTATTTAAGACATTTCTCACATTTCAGTATATGCCATAATGAATGGGTATCATTTTCCTACAATGAAAGAACACTGTGCTAAATAGAGCTCACAGATAGCTATCTAGGAACGTTTTTACATAAGACTTATCAAACATTTTACAATAGTCGTGACAGAATATACATAACATTCAGTCACTGAAAGAAAACTGTGGAGAAACAATCTTGCTTGTATATATTTAGAAACTTCTTCATGTTCACCATTTCAAGCATTTCCATATAAGACATACTGAATGAATATCACTTTGAGACAATGATATAACGTGCTGAAGCCAGATTGCAGGCAGCTGTTTAGGAACCTTTTCCTAAGAGACTTATCATACATTTCACTACAAAGTATCTATTACATCCATTCAGTGAAAGAACACTATTGTGAAGCCAGATTGCTGGTAGCTAATTAGGAACATCTTGATATAAGGCTTTTCTAATATTTCAGTTTATGCCAAACAGAATGACTATCATTTTCTTAAAATGAAATAACACTGTGTTGAACTCATCTTGCAGGAAGCCATTTAGGGTTTCTTCATACAAAACACCAAACATGTCACTACTGCTCTGACAGAATCTCTGTAAGATTCCTTCACTGAGGAACACACTCTGGTGAAACCAGATTGCTCATAAGTTTTTAGGAATATCTTTATATAAGGCTATTCAAACACATCATATGCTATACAGAATGATGATCACTTCCATTAAATTAAACAACATTGCGATGCAACCAGCTGGCACATGCTATTTATGAACATTTTGTGTGTGTCTTATCAAACGTTTCTCTGCAGCCACAATGTGATAATTATTGCATTCATTCAATGAAATACTGTGTTGAAAAAGCCTGCTTGTGGCTGTTTAGAAACATCTTCATGTAAGTGTTCATGCAAGCCTTATCAAACATTTCACTACAGGCATGACAGAATATCTATAACATTCAATGTCTGTAAGAACACTGTTGTGAAACCATTTTGCTTGTAGCTACTTAGGGACATCTTCATAAAACTTATCCAGCATTTCACTACGGGTGTGATAGACTATCTATAACATCCATTCACTGAAAGAACATTGTCTGGCAAACACCTAGCAAGTAGCTCTTAAGGAACATCTTCACATATGCCATTTCAAACATTTCAGTATATGCCACAAGGAACGGCTATCACTTTCTTACAATGAAAGAGCATTGTGCTTAATCAAGCCAACAGGTAGCTGTTTAGGGATATTTTCACATAAATCATATCAAACATTTGACTACAGATGTGACAATGTCTATAACATTTGTTATCTGAAAGAAAATTATGCAAAAACCATCTTCTTTTCACTGTTTAGGAACATCTGCACATAGTACACTTCAAATACTTAAGTATATTCCACACAGAGCGACTATCATTTTCACAAAATGAAAGAACACATGCTGAATCCAGTTTATGGGTAGCTGTTTAGGAACATCATATATCAAATATTTCACCACAGATGTGACAATATCTAGAACATTCATTCACTGAAAGAACACTGTGAAGAAACCATCTTGCTTGTTAGCTGTTTAAGAATATAAATAAAAGGCTCTTCAAACATATCACTTTATGCCATACAGAATGGCTATCATCTCCATAGCCAGAAAAGAATACTGTGATGAACCCAGCTTGCAAGTAATTGTTTATTAATATTTTGCTCAAGTCTTATCAGACATTTGCCTACAGTCATGACAGGATATCTTTAATGTCTATTCAATGTAATAACACTGTATTTAAAAGAATTTCCTTGTAGCTGTTTAGAAACATCTTCATGTAAGACTTATTAAACATTCCTTTGCAGGAATGACAGAATCTCTAAACATTCACTCATTGAATGAACACAGGGATGAAAGCAGTTTTCTTGTAACTGTTGAGGAACATCTTCATATAAAGCTTTTCAAGCATTTCAGTATATGGCATACAGCATGGCCATACCCTTCTTACAAGGAAAGAAGGTTGTGTTTAATAGCTTTCAGGTAGATTATTAGGAGCATTTTTATGTAAGACCTATTGAACATTTAACTACAGGCATGACAGAATATCTATTACATCCATTCAATGAAAGAACACTATGGTGAAAGTGGCTTGGTTTGACTGTTAAGGAAGATCTTCATTTAAGTCCTTTTCAGCATTTCTGTATATGCCATACTAAACGGCTGTCACTATCTTATGATGAAATTATTCTGTCCTGAACACGTCTTGTTGGATTCTATTTAGGAACATCTTCATATAAGACCTCTCTAACATTTAAGCATATGCCATACAGAATGGCTCTCACTTACTTACAGTTAAAGGACACTGTGCTAAACCCGGCTTGCTGGCGGCTGTTTGAAACCTCTTCATATAAGACTTATTAAACATTTCACTACAGGCATGACAGACTAGCTATAACACTCGTTCACTGAAAGAACACTGTGGTGAAGCCAGATTACTTCTGGCGCCTTGGGAATGTCTTCGTATAAGGCTCTTCAAACACTTCATTATGCCTACAGAATGGCTATCGCTTCCATATCCAGAAAGAACGTTCTGATGAAACCAGTGGCTCTTTATGAGCATTTCATTTATGTCTTATCAAACGTTTCTCTACAGCCGCAACATGATATCCATAACATTCATTCAAGGAAACCACACTATGTTGAAAAAGCTTGCTTGTAGCTGTTCAGGAACACTCTCACCTAAGACATCAAATAGTTCTCTTGAGGCATGACAGAATACGTATAACATTCATTTTCTGAATGAACACTGTGGTGAAAACACCTTGCTTGCAGCTGTTTAGGGGAATCTTCAAATAAGTCCTATCAAACATTTCACTACGGGCATGATGGAATATCTATAACATTCACTCATTGAAAGAATGCTGTGGTGAAACCAACTTCCTTGTAGCTTTTAAGGAACATCTTCATGTAAGTCTTTTCTAGCATTTCAGTATGAGCCATAGAGAACAGCTATACTTTCTTAAAATGAACAAACATTGTACCTAACTCAGCTTTCAGGTAGACTTATAGTAACATTTTCATGTAAGATTTATTGAAAATTTCACAACATGTGCGACAGAATATCTATTACATTAATTCAATGAAAGATCACTATTGTGAAACCAGCTTGCTTGTATCTCTTTAGAAATACACTCATATAAGTCTTTTCTGACATTTCAGTGTATGCCATACAAAGTAACTATCACTTTATTACAATGAAAAGTCAGTGTGCTGATCCCAGCTTGCAGGTAGCTGTAGGAACCTTTTCATATATGATATAAAACATTTCACTACAGCTATAGGAGACTATATATATAAAGTTTATTAAATGAAAGAACACTGTGGTGTAACCAGATTGCTTGTAGCTATTTAGGAGTATCTTCATACAAGTCTTTTCAAACATTTCAGTGTATTCCATCCAGAATGGTTATCACTTCCATAAAATGAAAGAACGATGTTAAGAACCCAGCTGGAAAGTTGTCTTTTAGAAATATCTTTTTATAAGTCTTAACAAATATTGCGCTATGGTCATGACAGAATGATTTTAATATTCACTCAAGGAAAGAAGGATGAGCTGAACCCTTGTTTCCTAGTATCTGTTTAGGAAGAACTTCATAAAATACTTAAAAAATTACACTACAGACTTGAAAAATATCCATAAGATTCAGACACTAAAGGAACTCTGGTGAAACAAATGTGCTTACAGCTGTTTAGGGGCATATTCACATAAGACAGTTCAAACATTTCAGCATATGCCCTACAGATGACCTATCAATTACTAACAATGTGAGAACACTGTTCTAAGCCCAGTTTGCGGGTAGCTGTTTAGGAACATGTTCATATAAGACTTAACAAACATTTCATTGCATGTGGGACAGAATATATATAGCATTTGTTCACTGAGAGAAAACTGTGGTGAAACCATCTTACTTGCAGCCATTAAGGATCATCTTCGTATTAGTCATTATAACCATTTCAATATTTGCTGTTCTGATTGAATATGAGTTTCCAACAATGAAAGAAACACTGTGCTGAATCCAGCTTGCAAGTAAGTTTTAACTAACACTTCACTACAAGTGTCACAGAATATCTGCAATATTGTTTCACTGAAAGACCTCTGTGGTGAAAGCATCTTGAAGCTATTATTAGGAACATTTGTATTTAAGACATTTCTCACATTTCAGTATATGCCATAATGAATGGGTATCATTTTCCTACAATGAAAGAACACTGTGCTAAATAGAGCTCACAGATAGCTATCTAGGAACGTTTTTACATAAGACTTATCAAACATTTTACAATAGTCGTGACAGAATATACATAACATTCAGTCACTGAAAGAAAACTGTGGAGAAACAATCTTGCTTGTATATATTTAGAAACTTCTTCATGTTCACCATTTCAAGCATTTCCATATAAGACATACTGAATGAATATCACTTTGAGACAATGATATAACGTGCTGAAGCCAGATTGCAGGCAGCTGTTTAGGAACCTTTTCCTAAGAGACTTATCATACATTTCACTACAAAGTATCTATTACATCCATTCAGTGAAAGAACACTATTGTGAAGCCAGATTGCTGGTAGCTAATTAGGAACATCTTGATATAAGGCTTTTCTAATATTTCAGTTTATGCCAAACAGAATGACTATCATTTTCTTAAAATGAAATAACACTGTGTTGAACTC
The DNA here is from genome assembly GCF_041296235.1 of Equus asinus. Lineage (NCBI taxonomy): Eukaryota > Metazoa > Chordata > Mammalia > Perissodactyla > Equidae > Equus > Equus asinus. The sequence continues at coordinate 6,407,733 of NC_091810.1, forward strand.
ATCTTGCAGGAAGCCATTTAGGGTTTCTTCATACAAAACACCAAACATGTCACTACTGCTCTGACAGAATCTCTGTAAGATTCCTTCACTGAGGAACACACTCTGGTGAAACCAGATTGCTCATAAGTTTTTAGGAATATCTTTATATAAGGCTATTCAAACACATCATATGCTATACAGAATGATGATCACTTCCATTAAATTAAACAACATTGCGATGCAACCAGCTGGCACATGCTATTTATGAACATTTTGTGTGTGTCTTATCAAACGTTTCTCTGCAGCCACAATGTGATAATTATTGCATTCATTCAATGAAATACTGTGTTGAAAAAGCCTGCTTGTGGCTGTTTAGAAACATCTTCATGTAAGTGTTCATGCAAGCCTTATCAAACATTTCACTACAGGCATGACAGAATATCTATAACATTCAATGTCTGTAAGAACACTGTTGTGAAACCATTTTGCTTGTAGCTACTTAGGGACATCTTCATAAAACTTATCCAGCATTTCACTACGGGTGTGATAGACTATCTATAACATCCATTCACTGAAAGAACATTGTCTGGAAAACACCTAGCAAGTAGCTCTTAAGGAACATCTTCACATATGCCATTTCAAACATTTCAGTATATGCCACAAGGAACGGCTATCACTTTCTTACAATGAAAGCGCATTGTGCTTAATCAAGCCAACAGGTAGCTGTTTAGGGATATTTTCACATAAATCATATCAAACATTTGACTACAGATGTGACAATGTCTATAACATTTGTTATCTGAAAGAAAATTATGCAAAAACCATCTTCTTTTCACTGTTTAGGAACATCTGCACATAGTACACTTCAAATACTTAAGTATATTCCACACAGAGCGACTATCATTTTCACAAAATGAAAGAACACATGCTGAATCCAGTTTATGGGTAGCTGTTTAGGAACATCATATATCAAATATTTCACCACAGATGTGACAATATCTAGAACATTCATTCACTGAAAGAACACTGTGAAGAAACCATCTTGCTTGTTAGCTGTTTAAGAATATAAATAAAAGGCTCTTCAAACATATCACTTTATGCCATACAGAATGGCTATCATCTCCATAGCCAGAAAAGAATACTGTGATGAACCCAGCTTGCAAGTAATTGTTTATTAATATTTTGCTCAAGTCTTATCAGACATTTGCCTACAGTCATGACAGGATATCTTTAATGTCTATTCAATGTAATAACACTGTATTTAAAAGAATTTCCTTGTAGCTGTTTAGAAACATCTTCATGTAAGACTTATTAAACATTCCTTTGCAGGAATGACAGAATCTCTAAACATTCACTCATTGAATGAACACAGGGATGAAAGCAGTTTTCTTGTAACTGTTGAGGAACATCTTCATATAAAGCTTTTCAAGCATTTCAGTATATGGCATACAGCATGGCCATACCCTTCTTACAAGGAAAGAAGGTTGTGTTTAATAGCTTTCAGGTAGATTATTAGGAGCATTTTTATGTAAGACCTATTGAACATTTAACTACAGGCATGACAGAATATCTATTACATCCATTCAATGAAAGAACACTATGGTGAAAGTGGCTTGGTTTGACTGTTAAGGAAGATCTTCATTTAAGTCCTTTTCAGCATTTCTGTATATGCCATACTAAACGGCTGTCACTATCTTATGATGAAATTATTCTGTCCTGAACACGTCTTGTTGGATTCTATTTAGGAACATCTTCATATAAGACCTCTCTAACATTTAAGCATATGCCATACAGAATGGCTCTCACTTACTTACAGTTAAAGGACACTGTGCTAAACCCGGCTTGCTGGCGGCTGTTTGAAACCTCTTCATATAAGACTTATTAAACATTTCACTACAGGCATGACAGACTAGCTATAACACTCGTTCACTGAAAGAACACTGTGGTGAAGCCAGATTACTTCTGGCGCCTTGGGAATGTCTTCGTATAAGGCTCTTCAAACACTTCATTATGCCTACAGAATGGCTATCGCTTCCATATCCAGAAAGAACGTTCTGATGAAACCAGTGGCTCTTTATGAGCATTTCATTTATGTCTTATCAAACGTTTCTCTACAGCCGCAACATGATATCCATAACATTCATTCAAGGAAACCACACTATGTTGAAAAAGCTTGCTTGTAGCTGTTCAGGAACACTCTCACCTAAGACATCAAATAGTTCTCTTGAGGCATGACAGAATACGTATAACATTCATTTTCTGAATGAACACTGTGGTGAAAACACCTTGCTTGCAGCTGTTTAGGGGAATCTTCAAATAAGTCCTATCAAACATTTCACTACGGGCATGATGGAATATCTATAACATTCACTCATTGAAAGAATGCTGTGGTGAAACCAACTTCCTTGTAGCTTTTAAGGAACATCTTCATGTAAGTCTTTTCTAGCATTTCAGTATGAGCCATAGAGAACAGCTATACTTTCTTAAAATGAACAAACATTGTACCTAACTCAGCTTTCAGGTAGACTTATAGTAACATTTTCATGTAAGATTTATTGAAAATTTCACAACATGTGCGACAGAATATCTATTACATTAATTCAATGAAAGATCACTATTGTGAAACCAGCTTGCTTGTATCTCTTTAGAAATACACTCATATAAGTCTTTTCTGACATTTCAGTGTATGCCATACAAAGTAACTATCACTTTATTACAATGAAAAGTCAGTGTGCTGATCCCAGCTTGCAGGTAGCTGTAGGAACCTTTTCATATATGATATAAAACATTTCACTACAGCTATAGGAGACTATATATATAAAGTTTATTAAATGAAAGAACACTGTGGTGTAACCAGATTGCTTGTAGCTATTTAGGAGTATCTTCATACAAGTCTTTTCAAACATTTCAGTGTATTCCATCCAGAATGGTTATCACTTCCATAAAATGAAAGAACGATGTTAAGAACCCAGCTGGAAAGTTGTCTTTTAGAAATATCTTTTTATAAGTCTTAACAAATATTGCGCTATGGTCATGACAGAATGATTTTAATATTCACTCAAGGAAAGAAGGATGAGCTGAACCCTTGTTTCCTAGTATCTGTTTAGGAAGAACTTCATAAAATACTTAAAAAATTACACTACAGACTTGAAAAATATCCATAAGATTCAGACACTAAAGGAACTCTGGTGAAACAAATGTGCTTACAGCTGTTTAGGGGCATATTCACATAAGACAGTTCAAACATTTCAGCATATGCCCTACAGATGACCTATCAATTACTAACAATGTGAGAACACTGTTCTAAGCCCAGTTTGCGGGTAGCTGTTTAGGAACATGTTCATATAAGACTTAACAAACATTTCATTGCATGTGGGACAGAATATATATAGCATTTGTTCACTGAGAGAAAACTGTGGTGAAACCATCTTACTTGCAGCCATTAAGGATCATCTTCGTATTAGTCATTATAACCATTTCAATATTTGCTGTTCTGATTGAATATGAGTTTCCAACAATGAAAGAAACACTGTGCTGAATCCAGCTTGCAAGTAAGTTTTAACTAACACTTCACTACAAGTGTCACAGAATATCTGCAATATTGTTTCACTGAAAGACCTCTGTGGTGAAAGCATCTTGAAGCTATTATTAGGAACATTTGTATTTAAGACATTTCTCACATTTCAGTATATGCCATAATGAATGGGTATCATTTTCCTACAATGAAAGAACACTGTGCTAAATAGAGCTCACAGATAGCTATCTAGGAACGTTTTTACATAAGACTTATCAAACATTTTACAATAGTCGTGACAGAATATACATAACATTCAGTCACTGAAAGAAAACTGTGGAGAAACAATCTTGCTTGTATATATTTAGAAACTTCTTCATGTTCACCATTTCAAGCATTTCCATATAAGACATACTGAATGAATATCACTTTGAGACAATGATATAACGTGCTGAAGCCAGATTGCAGGCAGCTGTTTAGGAACCTTTTCATAAGAGACTTATCATACATTTCACTACAAAGTATCTATTACATCCATTCAGTGAAAGAACACTATTGTGAAGCCAGATTGCTGGTAGCTAATTAGGAACATCTTGATATAAGGCTTTTCTAATATTTCAGTTTATGCCAAACAGAATGACTATCATTTTCTTAAAATGAAATAACACTGTGTTGAACTCATCTTGCAGGAAGCCATTTAGGGTTTCTTCATACAAAACACCAAACATGTCACTACTGCTCTGACAGAATCTCTGTAAGATTCCTTCACTGAGGAACACACTCTGGTGAAACCAGATTGCTCATAAGTTTTTAGGAATATCTTTATATAAGGCTATTCAAACACATCATATGCTATACAGAATGATGATCACTTCCATTAAATTAAACAACATTGCGATGCAACCAGCTGGCACATGCTATTTATGAACATTTTGTGTGTGTCTTATCAAACGTTTCTCTGCAGCCACAATGTGATAATTATTGCATTCATTCAATGAAATACTGTGTTGAAAAAGCCTGCTTGTGGCTGTTTAGAAACATCTTCATGTAAGTGTTCATGCAAGCCTTAGCAAACATTTCACTACAGGCATGACAGAATATCTATAACATTCAATGTCTGTAAGAACACTGTTGTGAAACCATTTTGCTTGTAGCTACTTAGGGACATCTTCATAAAACTTATCCAGCATTTCACTACGGGTGTGATAGACTATCTATAACATCCATTCACTGAAAGAACATTGTCTGGCAAACACCTAGCAAGTAGCTCTTAAGGAACATCTTCACATATGCCATTTCAAACATTTCAGTATATGCCACAAGGAACGGCTATCACTTTCTTACAATGAAAGAGCATTGTGCTTAATCAAGCCAACAGGTAGCTGTTTAGGGATATTTTCACATAAATCATATCAAACATTTGACTACAGATGTGACAATGTCTATAACATTTGTTATCTGAAAGAAAATTATGCAAAAACCATCTTCTTTTCACTGTTTAGGAACATCTGCACATAGTACACTTCAAATACTTAAGTATATTCCACACAGAGCGACTATCATTTTCACAAAATGAAAGAACACATGCTGAATCCAGTTTATGGGTAGCTGTTTAGGAACATCATATATCAAATATTTCACCACAGATGTGACAATATCTAGAACATTCATTCACTGAAAGAACACTGTGAAGAAACCATCTTGCTTGTTAGCTGTTTAAGAATATAAATAAAAGGCTCTTCAAACATATCACTTTATGCCATACAGAATGGCTATCATCTCCATAGCCAGAAAAGAATACTGTGATGAACCCAGCTTGCAAGTAATTGTTTATTAATATTTTGCTCAAGTCTTATCAGACATTTGCCTACAGTCATGACAGGATATCTTTAATGTCTATTCAATGTAATAACACTGTATTTAAAAGAATTTCCTTGTAGCTGTTTAGAAACATCTTCATGTAAGACTTATTAAACATTCCTTTGCAGGAATGACAGAATCTCTAAACATTCACTCATTGAATGAACACAGGGATGAAAGCAGTTTTCTTGTAACTGTTGAGGAACATCTTCATATAAAGCTTTTCAAGCATTTCAGTATATGGCATACAGCATGGCCATACCCTTCTTACAAGGAAAGAAGGTTGTGTTTAATAGCTTTCAGGTAGATTATTAGGAGCATTTTTATGTAAGACCTATTGAACATTTAACTACAGGCATGACAGAATATCTATTACATCCATTCAATGAAAGAACACTATGGTGAAAGTGGCTTGGTTTGACTGTTAAGGAAGATCTTCATTTAAGTCCTTTTCAGCATTTCTGTATATGCCATACTAAACGGCTGTCACTATCTTATGATGAAATTATTCTGTCCTGAACACGTCTTGTTGGATTCTATTTAGGAACATCTTCATATAAGACCTCTCTAACATTTAAGCATATGCCATACAGAATGGCTCTCACTTACTTACAGTTAAAGGACACTGTGCTAAACCCGGCTTGCTGGCGGCTGTTTGAAACCTCTTCATATAAGACTTATTAAACATTTCACTACAGGCATGACAGACTAGCTATAACACTCGTTCACTGAAAGAACACTGTGGTGAAGCCAGATTACTTCTGGCGCCTTGGGAATGTCTTCGTATAAGGCTCTTCAAACACTTCATTATGCCTACAGAATGGCTATCGCTTCCATATCCAGAAAGAACGTTCTGATGAAACCAGTGGCTCTTTATGAGCATTTCATTTATGTCTTATCAAACGTTTCTCTACAGCCGCAACATGATATCCATAACATTCATTCAAGGAAACCACACTATGTTGAAAAAGCTTGCTTGTAGCTGTTCAGGAACACTCTCACCTAAGACATCAAATAGTTCTCTTGAGGCATGACAGAATACGTATAACATTCATTTTCTGAATGAACACTGTGGTGAAAACACCTTGCTTGCAGCTGTTTAGGGGAATCTTCAAATAAGTCCTATCAAACATTTCACTACGGGCATGATGGAATATCTATAACATTCACTCATTGAAAGAATGCTGTGGTGAAACCAACTTCCTTGTAGCTTTTAAGGAACATCTTCATGTAAGTCTTTTCTAGCATTTCAGTATGAGCCATAGAGAACAGCTATACTTTCTTAAAATGAACAAACATTGTACCTAACTCAGCTTTCAGGTAGACTTATAGTAACATTTTCATGTAAGATTTATTGAAAATTTCACAACATGTGCGACAGAATATCTATTACATTAATTCAATGAAAGATCACTATTGTGAAACCAGCTTGCTTGTATCTCTTTAGAAATACACTCATATAAGTCTTTTCTGACATTTCAGTGTATGCCATACAAAGTAACTATCACTTTATTACAATGAAAAGTCAGTGTGCTGATCCCAGCTTGCAGGTAGCTGTAGGAACCTTTTCATATATGATATAAAACATTTCACTACAGCTATAGGAGACTATATATATAAAGTTTATTAAATGAAAGAACACTGTGGTGTAACCAGATTGCTTGTAGCTATTTAGGAGTATCTTCATACAAGTCTTTTCAAACATTTCAGTGTATTCCATCCAGAATGGTTATCACTTCCATAAAATGAAAGAACGATGTTAAGAACCCAGCTGGAAAGTTGTCTTTTAGAAATATCTTTTTATAAGTCTTAACAAATATTGCGCTATGGTCATGACAGAATGATTTTAATATTCACTCAAGGAAAGAAGGATGAGCTGAACCCTTGTTTCCTAGTATCTGTTTAGGAAGAACTTCATAAAATACTTAAAAAATTACACTACAGACTTGAAAAATATCCATAAGATTCAGACACTAAAGGAACTCTGGTGAAACAAATGTGCTTACAGCTGTTTAGGGGCATATTCACATAAGACAGTTCAAACATTTCAGCATATGCCCTACAGATGACCTATCAATTACTAACAATGTGAGAACACTGTTCTAAGCCCAGTTTGCGGGTAGCTGTTTAGGAACATGTTCATATAAGACTTAACAAACATTTCATTGCATGTGGGACAGAATATATATAGCATTTGTTCACTGAGAGAAAACTGTGGTGAAACCATCTTACTTGCAGCCATTAAGGATCATCTTCGTATTAGTCATTATAACCATTTCAATATTTGCTGTTCTGATTGAATATGAGTTTCCAACAATGAAAGAAACACTGTGCTGAATCCAGCTTGCAAGTAAGTTTTAACTAACACTTCACTACAAGTGTCACAGAATATCTGCAATATTGTTTCACTGAAAGACCTCTGTGGTGAAAGCATCTTGAAGCTATTATTAGGAACATTTGTATTTAAGACATTTCTCACATTTCAGTATATGCCATAATGAATGGGTATCATTTTCCTACAATGAAAGAACACTGTGCTAAATAGAGCTCACAGATAGCTATCTAGGAACGTTTTTACATAAGACTTATCAAACATTTTACAATAGTCGTGACAGAATATACATAACATTCAGTCACTGAAAGAAAACTGTGGAGAAACAATCTTGCTTGTATATATTTAGAAACTTCTTCATGTTCACCATTTCAAGCATTTCCATATAAGACATACTGAATGAATATCACTTTGAGACAATGATATAACGTGCTGAAGCCAGATTGCAGGCAGCTGTTTAGGAACCTTTTCCTAAGAGACTTATCATACATTTCACTACAAAGTATCTGTTACATCCATTCAGTGAAAGAACACTATTGTGAAGCCAGATTGCTGGTAGCTAATTAGGAACATCTTGATATAAGGCTTTTCTAATATTTCAGTTTATGCCAAACAGAATGACTATCATTTTCTTAAAATGAAATAACACTGTGTTGAACTCATCTTGCAGGAAGCCATTTAGGGTTTCTTCATACAAAACACCAAACATGTCACTACTGCTCTGACAGAATCTCTGTAAGATTCCTTCACTGAGGAACACACTCTGGTGAAACCAGATTGCTCATAAGTTTTTAGGAATATCTTTATATAAGGCTATTCAAACACATCATATGCTATACAGAATGATGATCACTTCCATTAAATTAAACAACATTGCGATGCAACCAGCTGGCACATGCTATTTATGAACATTTTGTGTGTGTCTTATCAAACGTTTCTCTGCAGCCACAATGTGATAATTATTGCATTCATTCAATGAAATACTGTGTTGAAAAAGCCTGCTTGTGGCTGTTTAGAAACATCTTCATGTAAGTGTTCATGCAAGCCTTATCAAACATTTCACTACAGGCATGACAGAATATCTATAACATTCAATGTCTGTAAGAACACTGTTGTGAAACCATTTTGCTTGTAGCTACTTAGGGACATCTTCATAAAACTTATCCAGCATTTCACTACGGGTGTGATAGACTATCTATAACATCCATTCACTGAAAGAACATTGTCTGGCAAACACCTAGCAAGTAGCTCTTAAGGAACATCTTCACATATGCCATTTCAAACATTTCAGTATATGCCACAAGGAACGGCTATCACTTTCTTACAATGAAAGAGCATTGTGCTTAATCAAGCCAACAGGTAGCTGTTTAGGGATATTTTCACATAAATCATATCAAACATTTGACTACAGATGTGACAATGTCTATAACATTTGTTATCTGAAAGAAAATTATGCAAAAACCATCTTCTTTTCACTGTTTAGGAACATCTGCACATAGTACACTTCAAATACTTAAGTATATTCCACACAGAGCGACTATCATTTTCACAAAATGAAAGAACACATGCTGAATCCAGTTTATGGGTAGCTGTTTAGGAACATCATATATCAAATATTTCACCACAGATGTGACAATATCTAGAACATTCATTCACTGAAAGAACACTGTGAAGAAACCATCTTGCTTGTTAGCTGTTTAAGAATATAAATAAAAGGCTCTTCAAACATATCACTTTATGCCATACAGAATGGCTATCATCTCCATAGCCAGAAAAGAATACTGTGATGAACCCAGCTTGCAAGTAATTGTTTATTAATATTTTGCTCAAGTCTTATCAGACATTTGCCTACAGTCATGACAGGATATCTTTAATGTCTATTCAATGTAATAACACTGTATTTAAAAGAATTTCCTTGTAGCTGTTTAGAAACATCTTCATGTAAGACTTATTAAACATTCCTTTGCAGGAATGACAGAATCTCTAAACATTCACTCATTGAATGAACACAGGGATGAAAGCAGTTTTCTTGTAACTGTTGAGGAACATCTTCATATAAAGCTTTTCAAGCATTTCAGTATATGGCATACAGCATGGCCATACCCTTCTTACAAGGAAAGAAGGTTGTGTTTAATAGCTTTCAGGTAGATTATTAGGAGCATTTTTATGTAAGACCTATTGAACATTTAACTACAGGCATGACAGAATATCTATTACATCCATTCAATGAAAGAACACTATGGTGAAAGTGGCTTGGTTTGACTGTTAAGGAAGATCTTCATTTAAGTCCTTTTCAGCATTTCTGTATATGCCATACTAAACGGCTGTCACTATCTTATGATGAAATTATTCTGTCCTGAACACGTCTTGTTGGATTCTATTTAGGAACATCTTCATATAAGACCTCTCTAACATTTAAGCATATGCCATACAGAATGGCTCTCACTTACTTACAGTTAAAGGACACTGTGCTAAACCCGGCTTGCTGGCGGCTGTTTGAAACCTCTTCATATAAGACTTATTAAACATTTCACTACAGGCATGACAGACTAGCTATAACACTCGTTCACTGAAAGAACACTGTGGTGAAGCCAGATTACTTCTGGCGCCTTGGGAATGTCTTCGTATAAGGCTCTTCAAACACTTCATTATGCCTACAGAATGGCTATCGCTTCCATATCCAGAAAGAACGTTCTGATGAAACCAGTGGCTCTTTATGAGCATTTCATTTATGTCTTATCAAACGTTTCTCTACAGCCGCAACATGATATCCATAACATTCATTCAAGGAAACCACACTATGTTGAAAAAGCTTGCTTGTAGCTGTTCAGGAACACTCTCACCTAAGACATCAAATAGTTCTCTTGAGGCATGACAGAATACGTATAACATTCATTTTCTGAATGAACACTGTGGTGAAAACACCTTGCTTGCAGCTGTTTAGGGGAATCTTCAAATAAGTCCTATCAAACATTTCACTACGGGCATGATGGAATATCTATAACATTCACTCATTGAAAGAATGCTGTGGTGAAACCAACTTCCTTGTAGCTTTTAAGGAACATCTTCATGTAAGTCTTTTCTAGCATTTCAGTATGAGCCATAGAGAACAGCTATACTTTCTTAAAATGAACAAACATTGTACCTAACTCAGCTTTCAGGTAGACTTATAGTAACATTTTCATGTAAGATTTATTGAAAATTTCACAACATGTGCGACAGAATATCTATTACATTAATTCAATGAAAGATCACTATTGTGAAACCAGCTTGCTTGTATCTCTTTAGAAATACACTCATATAAGTCTTTTCTGACATTTCAGTGTATGCCATACAAAGTAACTATCACTTTATTACAATGAAAAGTCAGTGTGCTGATCCCAGCTTGCAGGTAGCTGTAGGAACCTTTTCATATATGATATAAAACATTTCACTACAGCTATAGGAGACTATATATATAAAGTTTATTAAATGAAAGAACACTGTGGTGTAACCAGATTGCTTGTAGCTATTTAGGAGTATCTTCATACAAGTCTTTTCAAACATTTCAGTGTATTCCATCCAGAATGGTTATCACTTCCATAAAATGAAAGAACGATGTTAAGAACCCAGCTGGAAAGTTGTCTTTTAGAAATATCTTTTTATAAGTCTTAACAAATATTGCGCTATGGTCATGACAGAATGATTTTAATATTCACTCAAGGAAAGAAGGATGAGCTGAACCCTTGTTTCCTAGTATCTGTTTAGGAAGAACTTCATAAAATACTTAAAAAATTACACTACAGACTTGAAAAATATCCATAAGATTCAGACACTAAAGGAACTCTGGTGAAACAAATGTGCTTACAGCTGTTTAGGGGCATATTCACATAAGACAGTTCAAACATTTCAGCATATGCCCTACAGATGACCTATCAATTACTAACAATGTGAGAACACTGTTCTAAGCCCAGTTTGCGGGTAGCTGTTTAGGAACATGTTCATATAAGACTTAACAAACATTTCATTGCATGTGGGACAGAATATATATAGCATTTGTTCACTGAGAGAAAACTGTGGTGAAACCATCTTACTTGCAGCCATTAAGGATCATCTTCGTATTAGTCATTATAACCATTTCAATATTTGCTGTTCTGATTGAATATGAGTTTCCAACAATGAAAGAAACACTGTGCTGAATCCAGCTTGCAAGTAAGTTTTAACTAACACTTCACTACAAGTGTCACAGAATATCTGCAATATTGTTTCACTGAAAGACCTCTGTGGTGAAAGCATCTTGAAGCTATTATTAGGAACATTTGTATTTAAGACATTTCTCACATTTCAGTATATGCCATAATGAATGGGTATCATTTTCCTACAATGAAAGAACACTGTGCTAAATAGAGCTCACAGATAGCTATCTAGGAACGTTTTTACATAAGACTTATCAAACATTTTACAATAGTCGTGACAGAATATACATAACATTCAGTCACTGAAAGAAAACTGTGGAGAAACAATCTTGCTTGTATATATTTAGAAACTTCTTCATGTTCACCATTTCAAGCATTTCCATATAAGACATACTGAATGAATATCACTTTGAGACAATGATATAACGTGCTGAAGCCAGATTGCAGGCAGCTGTTTAGGAACCTTTTCATAAGAGACTTATCATACATTTCACTACAAAGTATCTATTACATCCATTCAGTGAAAGAACACTATTGTGAAGCCAGATTGCTGGTAGCTAATTAGGAACATCTTGATATAAGGCTTTTCTAATATTTCAGTTTATGCCAAACAGAATGACTATCATTTTCTTAAAATGAAATAACACTGTGTTGAACTCATCTTGCAGGAAGCCATTTAGGGTTTCTTCATACAAAACACCAAACATGTCACTACTGCTCTGACAGAATCTCTGTAAGATTCCTTCACTGAGGAACACACTCTGGTGAAACCAGATTGCTCATAAGTTTTTAGGAATATCTTTATATAAGGCTATTCAAACACATCATATGCTATACAGAATGATGATCACTTCCATTAAATTAAACAACATTGCGATGCAACCAGCTGGCACATGCTATTTATGAACATTTTGTGTGTGTCTTATCAAACGTTTCTCTGCAGCCACAATGTGATAATTATTGCATTCATTCAATGAAATACTGTGTTGAAAAAGCCTGCTTGTGGCTGTTTAGAAACATCTTCATGTAAGTGTTCATGCAAGCCTTATCAAACATTTCACTACAGGCATGACAGAATATCTATAACATTCAATGTCTGTAAGAACACTGTTGTGAAACCATTTTGCTTGTAGCTACTTAGGGACATCTTCATAAAACTTATCCAGCATTTCACTACGGGTGTGATAGACTATCTATAACATCCATTCACTGAAAGAACATTGTCTGGCAAACACCTAGCAAGTAGCTCTTAAGGAACATCTTCACATATGCCATTTCAAACATTTCAGTATATGCCACAAGGAACGGCTATCACTTTCTTACAATGAAAGAGCATTGTGCTTAATCAAGCCAACAGGTAGCTGTTTAGGGATATTTTCACATAAATCATATCAAACATTTGACTACAGATGTGACAATGTCTATAACATTTGTTATCTGAAAGAAAATTATGCAAAAACCATCTTCTTTTCACTGTTTAGGAACATCTGCACATAGTACACTTCAAATACTTAAGTATATTCCACACAGAGCGACTATCATTTTCACAAAATGAAAGAACACATGCTGAATCCAGTTTATGGGTAGCTGTTTAGGAACATCATATATCAAATATTTCACCACAGATGTGACAATATCTAGAACATTCATTCACTGAAAGAACACTGTGAAGAAACCATCTTGCTTGTTAGCTGTTTAAGAATATAAATAAAAGGCTCTTCAAACATATCACTTTATGCCATACAGAATGGCTATCATCTCCATAGCCAGAAAAGAATACTGTGATGAACCCAGCTTGCAAGTAATTGTTTATTAATATTTTGCTCAAGTCTTATCAGACATTTGCCTACAGTCATGACAGGATATCTTTAATGTCTATTCAATGTAATAACACTGTATTTAAAAGAATTTCCTTGTAGCTGTTTAGAAACATCTTCATGTAAGACTTATTAAACATTCCTTTGCAGGAATGACAGAATCTCTAAACATTCACTCATTGAATGAACACAGGGATGAAAGCAGTTTTCTTGTAACTGTTGAGGAACATCTTCATATAAAGCTTTTCAAGCATTTCAGTATATGGCATACAGCATGGCCATACCCTTCTTACAAGGAAAGAAGGTTGTGTTTAATAGCTTTCAGGTAGATTATTAGGAGCATTTTTATGTAAGACCTATTGAACATTTAACTACAGGCATGACAGAATATCTATTACATCCATTCAATGAAAGAACACTATGGTGAAAGTGGCTTGGTTTGACTGTTAAGGAAGATCTTCATTTAAGTCCTTTTCAGCATTTCTGTATATGCCATACTAAACGGCTGTCACTATCTTATGATGAAATTATTCTGTCCTGAACACGTCTTGTTGGATTCTATTTAGGAACATCTTCATATAAGACCTCTCTAACATTTAAGCATATGCCATACAGAATGGCTCTCACTTACTTACAGTTAAAGGACACTGTGCTAAACCCGGCTTGCTGGCGGCTGTTTGAAACCTCTTCATATAAGACTTATTAAACATTTCACTACAGGCATGACAGACTAGCTATAACACTCGTTCACTGAAAGAACACTGTGGTGAAGCCAGATTACTTCTGGCGCCTTGGGAATGTCTTCGTATAAGGCTCTTCAAACACTTCATTATGCCTACAGAATGGCTATCGCTTCCATATCCAGAAAGAACGTTCTGATGAAACCAGTGGCTCTTTATGAGCATTTCATTTATGTCTTATCAAACGTTTCTCTACAGCCGCAACATGATATCCATAACATTCATTCAAGGAAACCACACTATGTTGAAAAAGCTTGCTTGTAGCTGTTCAGGAACACTCTCACCTAAGACATCAAATAGTTCTCTTGAGGCATGACAGAATACGTATAACATTCATTTTCTGAATGAACACTGTGGTGAAAACACCTTGCTTGCAGCTGTTTAGGGGAATCTTCAAATAAGTCCTATCAAACATTTCACTACGGGCATGATGGAATATCTATAACATTCACTCATTGAAAGAATGCTGTGGTGAAACCAACTTCCTTGTAGCTTTTAAGGAACATCTTCATGTAAGTCTTTTCTAGCATTTCAGTATGAGCCATAGAGAACAGCTATACTTTCTTAAAATGAACAAACATTGTACCTAACTCAGCTTTCAGGTAGACTTATAGTAACATTTTCATGTAAGATTTATTGAAAATTTCACAACATGTGCGACAGAATATCTATTACATTAATTCAATGAAAGATCACTATTGTGAAACCAGCTTGCTTGTATCTCTTTAGAAATACACTCATATAAGTCTTTTCTGACATTTCAGTGTATGCCATACAAAGTAACTATCACTTTATTACAATGAAAAGTCAGTGTGCTGATCCCAGCTTGCAGGTAGCTGTAGGAACCTTTTCATATATGATATAAAACATTTCACTACAGCTATAGGAGACTATATATATAAAGTTTATTAAATGAAAGAACACTGTGGTGTAACCAGATTGCTTGTAGCTATTTAGGAGTATCTTCATACAAGTCTTTTCAAACATTTCAGTGTATTCCATCCAGAATGGTTATCACTTCCATAAAATGAAAGAACGATGTTAAGAACCCAGCTGGAAAGTTGTCTTTTAGAAATATCTTTTTATAAGTCTTAACAAATATTGCGCTATGGTCATGACAGAATGATTTTAATATTCACTCAAGGAAAGAAGGATGAGCTGAACCCTTGTTTCCTAGTATCTGTTTAGGAAGAACTTCATAAAATACTTAAAAAATTACACTACAGACTTGAAAAATATCCATAAGATTCAGACACTAAAGGAACTCTGGTGAAACAAATGTGCTTACAGCTGTTTAGGGGCATATTCACATAAGACAGTTCAAACATTTCAGCATATGCCCTACAGATGACCTATCAATTACTAACAATGTGAGAACACTGTTCTAAGCCCAGTTTGCGGGTAGCTGTTTAGGAACATGTTCATATAAGACTTAACAAACATTTCATTGCATGTGGGACAGAATATATATAGCATTTGTTCACTGAGAGAAAACTGTGGTGAAACCATCTTACTTGCAGCCATTAAGGATCATCTTCGTATTAGTCATTATAACCATTTCAATATTTGCTGTTCTGATTGAATATGAGTTTCCAACAATGAAAGAAACACTGTGCTGAATCCAGCTTGCAAGTAAGTTTTAACTAACACTTCACTACAAGTGTCACAGAATATCTGCAATATTGTTTCACTGAAAGACCTCTGTGGTGAAAGCATCTTGAAGCTATTATTAGGAACATTTGTATTTAAGACATTTCTCACATTTCAGTATATGCCATAATGAATGGGTATCATTTTCCTACAATGAAAGAACACTGTGCTAAATAGAGCTCACAGATAGCTATCTAGGAACGTTTTTACATAAGACTTATCAAACATTTTACAATAGTCGTGACAGAATATACATAACATTCAGTCACTGAAAGAAAACTGTGGAGAAACAATCTTGCTTGTATATATTTAGAAACTTCTTCATGTTCACCATTTCAAGCATTTCCATATAAGACATACTGAATGAATATCACTTTGAGACAATGATATAACGTGCTGAAGCCAGATTGCAGGCAGCTGTTTAGGAACCTTTTCATAAGAGACTTATCATACATTTCACTACAAAGTATCTATTACATCCATTCAGTGAAAGAACACTATTGTGAAGCCAGATTGCTGGTAGCTAATTAGGAACATCTTGATATAAGGCTTTTCTAATATTTCAGTTTATGCCAAACAGAATGACTATCATTTTCTTAAAATGAAATAACACTGTGTTGAACTCATCTTGCAGGAAGCCATTTAGGGTTTCTTCATACAAAACACCAAACATGTCACTACTGCTCTGACAGAATCTCTGTAAGATTCCTTCACTGAGGAACACACTCTGGTGAAACCAGATTGCTCATAAGTTTTTAGGAATATCTTTATATAAGGCTATTCAAACACATCATATGCTATACAGAATGATGATCACTTCCATTAAATTAAACAACATTGCGATGCAACCAGCTGGCACATGCTATTTATGAACATTTTGTGTGTGTCTTATCAAACGTTTCTCTGCAGCCACAATGTGATAATTATTGCATTCATTCAATGAAATACTGTGTTGAAAAAGCCTGCTTGTGGCTGTTTAGAAACATCTTCATGTAAGTGTTCATGCAAGCCTTATCAAACATTTCACTACAGGCATGACAGAATATCTATAACATTCAATGTCTGTAAGAACACTGTTGTGAAACCATTTTGCTTGTAGCTACTTAGGGACATCTTCATAAAACTTATCCAGCATTTCACTACGGGTGTGATAGACTATCTATAACATCCATTCACTGAAAGAACATTGTCTGGCAAACACCTAGCAAGTAGCTCTTAAGGAACATCTTCACATATGCCATTTCAAACATTTCAGTATATGCCACAAGGAACGGCTATCACTTTCTTACAATGAAAGAGCATTGTGCTTAATCAAGCCAACAGGTAGCTGTTTAGGGATATTTTCACATAAATCATATCAAACATTTGACTACAGATGTGACAATGTCTATAACATTTGTTATCTGAAAGAAAATTATGCAAAAACCATCTTCTTTTCACTGTTTAGGAACATCTGCACATAGTACACTTCAAATACTTAAGTATATTCCACACAGAGCGACTATCATTTTCACAAAATGAAAGAACACATGCTGAATCCAGTTTATGGGTAGCTGTTTAGGAACATCATATATCAAATATTTCACCACAGATGTGACAATATCTAGAACATTCATTCACTGAAAGAACACTGTGAAGAAACCATCTTGCTTGTTAGCTGTTTAAGAATATAAATAAAAGGCTCTTCAAACATATCACTTTATGCCATACAGAATGGCTATCATCTCCATAGCCAGAAAAGAATACTGTGATGAACCCAGCTTGCAAGTAATTGTTTATTAATATTTTGCTCAAGTCTTATCAGACATTTGCCTACAGTCATGACAGGATATCTTTAATGTCTATTCAATGTAATAACACTGTATTTAAAAGAATTTCCTTGTAGCTGTTTAGAAACATCTTCATGTAAGACTTATTAAACATTCCTTTGCAGGAATGACAGAATCTCTAAACATTCACTCATTGAATGAACACAGGGATGAAAGCAGTTTTCTTGTAACTGTTGAGGAACATCTTCATATAAAGCTTTTCAAGCATTTCAGTATATGGCATACAGCATGGCCATACCCTTCTTACAAGGAAAGAAGGTTGTGTTTAATAGCTTTCAGGTAGATTATTAGGAGCATTTTTATGTAAGACCTATTGAACATTTAACTACAGGCATGACAGAATATCTATTACATCCATTCAATGAAAGAACACTATGGTGAAAGTGGCTTGGTTTGACTGTTAAGGAAGATCTTCATTTAAGTCCTTTTCAGCATTTCTGTATATGCCATACTAAACGGCTGTCACTATCTTATGATGAAATTATTCTGTCCTGAACACGTCTTGTTGGATTCTATTTAGGAACATCTTCATATAAGACCTCTCTAACATTTAAGCATATGCCATACAGAATGGCTCTCACTTACTTACAGTTAAAGGACACTGTGCTAAACCCGGCTTGCTGGCGGCTGTTTGAAACCTCTTCATATAAGACTTATTAAACATTTCACTACAGGCATGACAGACTAGCTATAACACTCGTTCACTGAAAGAACACTGTGGTGAAGCCAGATTACTTCTGGCGCCTTGGGAATGTCTTCGTATAAGGCTCTTCAAACACTTCATTATGCCTACAGAATGGCTATCGCTTCCATATCCAGAAAGAACGTTCTGATGAAACCAGTGGCTCTTTATGAGCATTTCATTTATGTCTTATCAAACGTTTCTCTACAGCCGCAACATGATATCCATAACATTCATTCAAGGAAACCACACTATGTTGAAAAAGCTTGCTTGTAGCTGTTCAGGAACACTCTCACCTAAGACATCAAATAGTTCTCTTGAGGCATGACAGAATACGTATAACATTCATTTTCTGAATGAACACTGTGGTGAAAACACCTTGCTTGCAGCTGTTTAGGGGAATCTTCAAATAAGTCCTATCAAACATTTCACTACGGGCATGATGGAATATCTATAACATTCACTCATTGAAAGAATGCTGTGGTGAAACCAACTTCCTTGTAGCTTTTAAGGAACATCTTCATGTAAGTCTTTTCTAGCATTTCAGTATGAGCCATAGAGAACAGCTATACTTTCTTAAAATGAACAAACATTGTACCTAACTCAGCTTTCAGGTAGACTTATAGTAACATTTTCATGTAAGATTTATTGAAAATTTCACAACATGTGCGACAGAATATCTATTACATTAATTCAATGAAAGATCACTATTGTGAAACCAGCTTGCTTGTATCTCTTTAGAAATACACTCATATAAGTCTTTTCTGACATTTCAGTGTATGCCATACAAAGTAACTATCACTTTATTACAATGAAAAGTCAGTGTGCTGATCCCAGCTTGCAGGTAGCTGTAGGAACCTTTTCATATATGATATAAAACATTTCACTACAGCTATAGGAGACTATATATATAAAGTTTATTAAATGAAAGAACACTGTGGTGTAACCAGATTGCTTGTAGCTATTTAGGAGTATCTTCATACAAGTCTTTTCAAACATTTCAGTGTATTCCATCCAGAATGGTTATCACTTCCATAAAATGAAAGAACGATGTTAAGAACCCAGCTGGAAAGTTGTCTTTTAGAAATATCTTTTTATAAGTCTTAACAAATATTGCGCTATGGTCATGACAGAATGATTTTAATATTCACTCAAGGAAAGAAGGATGAGCTGAACCCTTGTTTCCTAGTATCTGTTTAGGAAGAACTTCATAAAATACTTAAAAAATTACACTACAGACTTGAAAAATATCCATAAGATTCAGACACTAAAGGAACTCTGGTGAAACAAATGTGCTTACAGCTGTTTAGGGGCATATTCACATAAGACAGTTCAAACATTTCAGCATATGCCCTACAGATGACCTATCAATTACTAACAATGTGAGAACACTGTTCTAAGCCCAGTTTGCGGGTAGCTGTTTAGGAACATGTTCATATAAGACTTAACAAACATTTCATTGCATGTGGGACAGAATATATATAGCATTTGTTCACTGAGAGAAAACTGTGGTGAAACCATCTTACTTGCAGCCATTAAGGATCATCTTCGTATTAGTCATTATAACCATTTCAATATTTGCTGTTCTGATTGAATATGAGTTTCCAACAATGAAAGAAACACTGTGCTGAATCCAGCTTGCAAGTAAGTTTTAACTAACACTTCACTACAAGTGTCACAGAATATCTGCAATATTGTTTCACTGAAAGACCTCTGTGGTGAAAGCATCTTGAAGCTATTATTAGGAACATTTGTATTTAAGACATTTCTCACATTTCAGTATATGCCATAATGAATGGGTATCATTTTCCTACAATGAAAGAACACTGTGCTAAATAGAGCTCACAGATAGCTATCTAGGAACGTTTTTACATAAGACTTATCAAACATTTTACAATAGTCGTGACAGAATATACATAACATTCAGTCACTGAAAGAAAACTGTGGAGAAACAATCTTGCTTGTATATATTTAGAAACTTCTTCATGTTCACCATTTCAAGCATTTCCATATAAGACATACTGAATGAATATCACTTTGAGACAATGATATAACGTGCTGAAGCCAGATTGCAGGCAGCTGTTTAGGAACCTTTTCATAAGAGACTTATCATACATTTCACTACAAAGTATCTATTACATCCATTCAGTGAAAGAACACTATTGTGAAGCCAGATTGCTGGTAGCTAATTAGGAACATCTTGATATAAGGCTTTTCTAATATTTCAGTTTATGCCAAACAGAATGACTATCATTTTCTTAAAATGAAATAACACTGTGTTGAACTCATCTTGCAGGAAGCCATTTAGGGTTTCTTCATACAAAACACCAAACATGTCACTACTGCTCTGACAGAATCTCTGTAAGATTCCTTCACTGAGGAACACACTCTGGTGAAACCAGATTGCTCATAAGTTTTTAGGAATATCTTTATATAAGGCTATTCAAACACATCATATGCTATACAGAATGATGATCACTTCCATTAAATTAAACAACATTGCGATGCAACCAGCTGGCACATGCTATTTATGAACATTTTGTGTGTGTCTTATCAAACGTTTCTCTGCAGCCACAATGTGATAATTATTGCATTCATTCAATGAAATACTGTGTTGAAAAAGCCTGCTTGTGGCTGTTTAGAAACATCTTCATGTAAGTGTTCATGCAAGCCTTATCAAACATTTCACTACAGGCATGACAGAATATCTATAACATTCAATGTCTGTAAGAACACTGTTGTGAAACCATTTTGCTTGTAGCTACTTAGGGACATCTTCATAAAACTTATCCAGCATTTCACTACGGGTGTGATAGACTATCTATAACATCCATTCACTGAAAGAACATTGTCTGGCAAACACCTAGCAAGTAGCTCTTAAGGAACATCTTCACATATGCCATTTCAAACATTTCAGTATATGCCACAAGGAACGGCTATCACTTTCTTACAATGAAAGAGCATTGTGCTTAATCAAGCCAACAGGTAGCTGTTTAGGGATATTTTCACATAAATCATATCAAACATTTGACTACAGATGTGACAATGTCTATAACATTTGTTATCTGAAAGAAAATTATGCAAAAACCATCTTCTTTTCACTGTTTAGGAACATCTGCACATAGTACACTTCAAATACTTAAGTATATTCCACACAGAGCGACTATCATTTTCACAAAATGAAAGAACACATGCTGAATCCAGTTTATGGGTAGCTGTTTAGGAACATCATATATCAAATATTTCACCACAGATGTGACAATATCTAGAACATTCATTCACTGAAAGAACACTGTGAAGAAACCATCTTGCTTGTTAGCTGTTTAAGAATATAAATAAAAGGCTCTTCAAACATATCACTTTATGCCATACAGAATGGCTATCATCTCCATAGCCAGAAAAGAATACTGTGATGAACCCAGCTTGCAAGTAATTGTTTATTAATATTTTGCTCAAGTCTTATCAGACATTTGCCTACAGTCATGACAGGATATCTTTAATGTCTATTCAATGTAATAACACTATATTTAAAAGAATTTCCTTGTAGCTGTTTAGAAACATCTTCATGTAAGACTTATTAAACATTCCTTTGCAGGAATGACAGAATCTCTAAACATTCACTCATTGAATGAACACAGGGATGAAAGCAGTTTTCTTGTAACTGTTGAGGAACATCTTCATATAAAGCTTTTCAAGCATTTCAGTATATGGCATACAGCATGGCCATACCCTTCTTACAAGGAAAGAAGGTTGTGTTTAATAGCTTTCAGGTAGATTATTAGGAGCATTTTTATGTAAGACCTATTGAACATTTAACTACAGGCATGACAGAATATCTATTACATCCATTCAATGAAAGAACACTATGGTGAAAGTGGCTTGGTTTGACTGTTAAGGAAGATCTTCATTTAAGTCCTTTTCAGCATTTCTGTATATGCCATACTAAACGGCTGTCACTATCTTATGATGAAATTATTCTGTCCTGAACACGTCTTGTTGGATTCTATTTAGGAACATCTTCATATAAGACCTCTCTAACATTTAAGCATATGCCATACAGAATGGCTCTCACTTACTTACAGTTAAAGGACACTGTGCTAAACCC
Source organism: Equus asinus (assembly GCF_041296235.1). NCBI lineage: Eukaryota > Metazoa > Chordata > Mammalia > Perissodactyla > Equidae > Equus > Equus asinus. The sequence continues at coordinate 6,430,416 of NC_091810.1, forward strand.
GGCTTGCTGGCGGCTGTTTGAAACCTCTTCATATAAGACTTATTAAACATTTCACTACAGGCATGACAGACTAGCTATAACACTCGTTCACTGAAAGAACACTGTGGTGAAGCCAGATTACTTCTGGCGCCTTGGGAATGTCTTCGTATAAGGCTCTTCAAACACTTCATTATGCCTACAGAATGGCTATCGCTTCCATATCCAGAAAGAACGTTCTGATGAAACCAGTGGCTCTTTATGAGCATTTCATTTATGTCTTATCAAACGTTTCTCTACAGCCGCAACATGATATCCATAACATTCATTCAAGGAAACCACACTATGTTGAAAAAGCTTGCTTGTAGCTGTTCAGGAACACTCTCACCTAAGACATCAAATAGTTCTCTTGAGGCATGACAGAATACGTATAACATTCATTTTCTGAATGAACACTGTGGTGAAAACACCTTGCTTGCAGCTGTTTAGGGGAATCTTCAAATAAGTCCTATCAAACATTTCACTACGGGCATGATGGAATATCTATAACATTCACTCATTGAAAGAATGCTGTGGTGAAACCAACTTCCTTGTAGCTTTTAAGGAACATCTTCATGTAAGTCTTTTCTAGCATTTCAGTATGAGCCATAGAGAACAGCTATACTTTCTTAAAATGAACAAACATTGTACCTAACTCAGCTTTCAGGTAGACTTATAGTAACATTTTCATGTAAGATTTATTGAAAATTTCACAACATGTGCGACAGAATATCTATTACATTAATTCAATGAAAGATCACTATTGTGAAACCAGCTTGCTTGTATCTCTTTAGAAATACACTCATATAAGTCTTTTCTGACATTTCAGTGTATGCCATACAAAGTAACTATCACTTTATTACAATGAAAAGTCAGTGTGCTGATCCCAGCTTGCAGGTAGCTGTAGGAACCTTTTCATATATGATATAAAACATTTCACTACAGCTATAGGAGACTATATATATAAAGTTTATTAAATGAAAGAACACTGTGGTGTAACCAGATTGCTTGTAGCTATTTAGGAGTATCTTCATACAAGTCTTTTCAAACATTTCAGTGTATTCCATCCAGAATGGTTATCACTTCCATAAAATGAAAGAACGATGTTAAGAACCCAGCTGGAAAGTTGTCTTTTAGAAATATCTTTTTATAAGTCTTAACAAATATTGCGCTATGGTCATGACAGAATGATTTTAATATTCACTCAAGGAAAGAAGGATGAGCTGAACCCTTGTTTCCTAGTATCTGTTTAGGAAGAACTTCATAAAATACTTAAAAAATTACACTACAGACTTGAAAAATATCCATAAGATTCAGACACTAAAGGAACTCTGGTGAAACAAATGTGCTTACAGCTGTTTAGGGGCATATTCACATAAGACAGTTCAAACATTTCAGCATATGCCCTACAGATGACCTATCAATTACTAACAATGTGAGAACACTGTTCTAAGCCCAGTTTGCGGGTAGCTGTTTAGGAACATGTTCATATAAGACTTAACAAACATTTCATTGCATGTGGGACAGAATATATATAGCATTTGTTCACTGAGAGAAAACTGTGGTGAAACCATCTTACTTGCAGCCATTAAGGATCATCTTCGTATTAGTCATTATAACCATTTCAATATTTGCTGTTCTGATTGAATATGAGTTTCCAACAATGAAAGAAACACTGTGCTGAATCCAGCTTGCAAGTAAGTTTTAACTAACACTTCACTACAAGTGTCACAGAATATCTGCAATATTGTTTCACTGAAAGACCTCTGTGGTGAAAGCATCTTGAAGCTATTATTAGGAACATTTGTATTTAAGACATTTCTCACATTTCAGTATATGCCATAATGAATGGGTATCATTTTCCTACAATGAAAGAACACTGTGCTAAATAGAGCTCACAGATAGCTATCTAGGAACGTTTTTACATAAGACTTATCAAACATTTTACAATAGTCGTGACAGAATATACATAACATTCAGTCACTGAAAGAAAACTGTGGAGAAACAATCTTGCTTGTATATATTTAGAAACTTCTTCATGTTCACCATTTCAAGCATTTCCATATAAGACATACTGAATGAATATCACTTTGAGACAATGATATAACGTGCTGAAGCCAGATTGCAGGCAGCTGTTTAGGAACCTTTTCATAAGAGACTTATCATACATTTCACTACAAAGTATCTATTACATCCATTCAGTGAAAGAACACTATTGTGAAGCCAGATTGCTGGTAGCTAATTAGGAACATCTTGATATAAGGCTTTTCTAATATTTCAGTTTATGCCAAACAGAATGACTATCATTTTCTTAAAATGAAATAACACTGTGTTGAACTCATCTTGCAGGAAGCCATTTAGGGTTTCTTCATACAAAACACCAAACATGTCACTACTGCTCTGACAGAATCTCTGTAAGATTCCTTCACTGAGGAACACACTCTGGTGAAACCAGATTGCTCATAAGTTTTTAGGAATATCTTTATATAAGGCTATTCAAACACATCATATGCTATACAGAATGATGATCACTTCCATTAAATTAAACAACATTGCGATGCAACCAGCTGGCACATGCTATTTATGAACATTTTGTGTGTGTCTTATCAAACGTTTCTCTGCAGCCACAATGTGATAATTATTGCATTCATTCAATGAAATACTGTGTTGAAAAAGCCTGCTTGTGGCTGTTTAGAAACATCTTCATGTAAGTGTTCATGCAAGCCTTATCAAACATTTCACTACAGGCATGACAGAATATCTATAACATTCAATGTCTGTAAGAACACTGTTGTGAAACCATTTTGCTTGTAGCTACTTAGGGACATCTTCATAAAACTTATCCAGCATTTCACTACGGGTGTGATAGACTATCTATAACATCCATTCACTGAAAGAACATTGTCTGGCAAACACCTAGCAAGTAGCTCTTAAGGAACATCTTCACATATGCCATTTCAAACATTTCAGTATATGCCACAAGGAACGGCTATCACTTTCTTACAATGAAAGAGCATTGTGCTTAATCAAGCCAACAGGTAGCTGTTTAGGGATATTTTCACATAAATCATATCAAACATTTGACTACAGATGTGACAATGTCTATAACATTTGTTATCTGAAAGAAAATTATGCAAAAACCATCTTCTTTTCACTGTTTAGGAACATCTGCACATAGTACACTTCAAATACTTAAGTATATTCCACACAGAGCGACTATCATTTTCACAAAATGAAAGAACACATGCTGAATCCAGTTTATGGGTAGCTGTTTAGGAACATCATATATCAAATATTTCACCACAGATGTGACAATATCTAGAACATTCATTCACTGAAAGAACACTGTGAAGAAACCATCTTGCTTGTTAGCTGTTTAAGAATATAAATAAAAGGCTCTTCAAACATATCACTTTATGCCATACAGAATGGCTATCATCTCCATAGCCAGAAAAGAATACTGTGATGAACCCAGCTTGCAAGTAATTGTTTATTAATATTTTGCTCAAGTCTTATCAGACATTTGCCTACAGTCATGACAGGATATCTTTAATGTCTATTCAATGTAATAACACTGTATTTAAAAGAATTTCCTTGTAGCTGTTTAGAAACATCTTCATGTAAGACTTATTAAACATTCCTTTGCAGGAATGACAGAATCTCTAAACATTCACTCATTGAATGAACACAGGGATGAAAGCAGTTTTCTTGTAACTGTTGAGGAACATCTTCATATAAAGCTTTTCAAGCATTTCAGTATATGGCATACAGCATGGCCATACCCTTCTTACAAGGAAAGAAGGTTGTGTTTAATAGCTTTCAGGTAGATTATTAGGAGCATTTTTATGTAAGACCTATTGAACATTTAACTACAGGCATGACAGAATATCTATTACATCCATTCAATGAAAGAACACTATGGTGAAAGTGGCTTGGTTTGACTGTTAAGGAAGATCTTCATTTAAGTCCTTTTCAGCATTTCTGTATATGCCATACTAAACGGCTGTCACTATCTTATGATGAAATTATTCTGTCCTGAACACGTCTTGTTGGATTCTATTTAGGAACATCTTCATATAAGACCTCTCTAACATTTAAGCATATGCCATACAGAATGGCTCTCACTTACTTACAGTTAAAGGACACTGTGCTAAACCCGGCTTGCTGGCGGCTGTTTGAAACCTCTTCATATAAGACTTATTAAACATTTCACTACAGGCATGACAGACTAGCTATAACACTCGTTCACTGAAAGAACACTGTGGTGAAGCCAGATTACTTCTGGCGCCTTGGGAATGTCTTCGTATAAGGCTCTTCAAACACTTCATTATGCCTACAGAATGGCTATCGCTTCCATATCCAGAAAGAACGTTCTGATGAAACCAGTGGCTCTTTATGAGCATTTCATTTATGTCTTATCAAACGTTTCTCTACAGCCGCAACATGATATCCATAACATTCATTCAAGGAAACCACACTATGTTGAAAAAGCTTGCTTGTAGCTGTTCAGGAACACTCTCACCTAAGACATCAAATAGTTCTCTTGAGGCATGACAGAATACGTATAACATTCATTTTCTGAATGAACACTGTGGTGAAAACACCTTGCTTGCAGCTGTTTAGGGGAATCTTCAAATAAGTCCTATCAAACATTTCACTACGGGCATGATGGAATATCTATAACATTCACTCATTGAAAGAATGCTGTGGTGAAACCAACTTCCTTGTAGCTTTTAAGGAACATCTTCATGTAAGTCTTTTCTAGCATTTCAGTATGAGCCATAGAGAACAGCTATACTTTCTTAAAATGAACAAACATTGTACCTAACTCAGCTTTCAGGTAGACTTATAGTAACATTTTCATGTAAGATTTATTGAAAATTTCACAACATGTGCGACAGAATATCTATTACATTAATTCAATGAAAGATCACTATTGTGAAACCAGCTTGCTTGTATCTCTTTAGAAATACACTCATATAAGTCTTTTCTGACATTTCAGTGTATGCCATACAAAGTAACTATCACTTTATTACAATGAAAAGTCAGTGTGCTGATCCCAGCTTGCAGGTAGCTGTAGGAACCTTTTCATATATGATATAAAACATTTCACTACAGCTATAGGAGACTATATATATAAAGTTTATTAAATGAAAGAACACTGTGGTGTAACCAGATTGCTTGTAGCTATTTAGGAGTATCTTCATACAAGTCTTTTCAAACATTTCAGTGTATTCCATCCAGAATGGTTATCACTTCCATAAAATGAAAGAACGATGTTAAGAACCCAGCTGGAAAGTTGTCTTTTAGAAATATCTTTTTATAAGTCTTAACAAATATTGCGCTATGGTCATGACAGAATGATTTTAATATTCACTCAAGGAAAGAAGGATGAGCTGAACCCTTGTTTCCTAGTATCTGTTTAGGAAGAACTTCATAAAATACTTAAAAAATTACACTACAGACTTGAAAAATATCCATAAGATTCAGACACTAAAGGAACTCTGGTGAAACAAATGTGCTTACAGCTGTTTAGGGGCATATTCACATAAGACAGTTCAAACATTTCAGCATATGCCCTACAGATGACCTATCAATTACTAACAATGTGAGAACACTGTTCTAAGCCCAGTTTGCGGGTAGCTGTTTAGGAACATGTTCATATAAGACTTAACAAACATTTCATTGCATGTGGGACAGAATATATATAGCATTTGTTCACTGAGAGAAAACTGTGGTGAAACCATCTTACTTGCAGCCATTAAGGATCATCTTCGTATTAGTCATTATAACCATTTCAATATTTGCTGTTCTGATTGAATATGAGTTTCCAACAATGAAAGAAACACTGTGCTGAATCCAGCTTGCAAGTAAGTTTTAACTAACACTTCACTACAAGTGTCACAGAATATCTGCAATATTGTTTCACTGAAAGACCTCTGTGGTGAAAGCATCTTGAAGCTATTATTAGGAACATTTGTATTTGAGACATTTCTCACATTTCAGTATATGCCATAATGAATGGGTATCATTTTCCTACAATGAAAGAACACTGTGCTAAATAGAGCTCACAGATAGCTATCTAGGAACGTTTTTACATAAGACTTATCAAACATTTTACAATAGTCGTGACAGAATATACATAACATTCAGTCACTGAAAGAAAACTGTGGAGAAACAATCTTGCTTGTATATATTTAGAAACTTCTTCATGTTCACCATTTCAAGCATTTCCATATAAGACATACTGAATGAATATCACTTTGAGACAATGATATAACGTGCTGAAGCCAGATTGCAGGCAGCTGTTTAGGAACCTTTTCCTAAGAGACTTATCATACATTTCACTACAAAGTATCTATTACATCCATTCAGTGAAAGAACACTATTGTGAAGCCAGATTGCTGGTAGCTAATTAGGAACATCTTGATATAAGGCTTTTCTAATATTTCAGTTTATGCCAAACAGAATGACTATCATTTTCTTAAAATGAAATAACACTGTGTTGAACTCATCTTGCAGGAAGCCATTTAGGGTTTCTTCATACAAAACACCAAACATGTCACTACTGCTCTGACAGAATCTCTGTAAGATTCCTTCACTGAGGAACACACTCTGGTGAAACCAGATTGCTCATAAGTTTTTAGGAATATCTTTATATAAGGCTATTCAAACACATCATATGCTATACAGAATGATGATCACTTCCATTAAATTAAACAACATTGCGATGCAACCAGCTGGCACATGCTATTTATGAACATTTTGTGTGTGTCTTATCAAACGTTTCTCTGCAGCCACAATGTGATAATTATTGCATTCATTCAATGAAATACTGTGTTGAAAAAGCCTGCTTGTGGCTGTTTAGAAACATCTTCATGTAAGTGTTCATGCAAGCCTTATCAAACATTTCACTACAGGCATGACAGAATATCTATAACATTCAATGTCTGTAAGAACACTGTTGTGAAACCATTTTGCTTGTAGCTACTTAGGGACATCTTCATAAAACTTATCCAGCATTTCACTACGGGTGTGATAGACTATCTATAACATCCATTCACTGAAAGAACATTGTCTGGCAAACACCTAGCAAGTAGCTCTTAAGGAACATCTTCACATATGCCATTTCAAACATTTCAGTATATGCCACAAGGAACGGCTATCACTTTCTTACAATGAAAGAGCATTGTGCTTAATCAAGCCAACAGGTAGCTGTTTAGGGATATTTTCACATAAATCATATCAAACATTTGACTACAGATGTGACAATGTCTATAACATTTGTTATCTGAAAGAAAATTATGCAAAAACCATCTTCTTTTCACTGTTTAGGAACATCTGCACATAGTACACTTCAAATACTTAAGTATATTCCACACAGAGCGACTATCATTTTCACAAAATGAAAGAACACATGCTGAATCCAGTTTATGGGTAGCTGTTTAGGAACATCATATATCAAATATTTCACCACAGATGTGACAATATCTAGAACATTCATTCACTGAAAGAACACTGTGAAGAAACCATCTTGCTTGTTAGCTGTTTAAGAATATAAATAAAAGGCTCTTCAAACATATCACTTTATGCCATACAGAATGGCTATCATCTCCATAGCCAGAAAAGAATACTGTGATGAACCCAGCTTGCAAGTAATTGTTTATTAATATTTTGCTCAAGTCTTATCAGACATTTGCCTACAGTCATGACAGGATATCTTTAATGTCTATTCAATGTAATAACACTGTATTTAAAAGAATTTCCTTGTAGCTGTTTAGAAACATCTTCATGTAAGACTTATTAAACATTCCTTTGCAGGAATGACAGAATCTCTAAACATTCACTCATTGAATGAACACAGGGATGAAAGCAGTTTTCTTGTAACTGTTGAGGAACATCTTCATATAAAGCTTTTCAAGCATTTCAGTATATGGCATACAGCATGGCCATACCCTTCTTACAAGGAAAGAAGGTTGTGTTTAATAGCTTTCAGGTAGATTATTAGGAGCATTTTTATGTAAGACCTATTGAACATTTAACTACAGGCATGACAGAATATCTATTACATCCATTCAATGAAAGAACACTATGGTGAAAGTGGCTTGGTTTGACTGTTAAGGAAGATCTTCATTTAAGTCCTTTTCAGCATTTCTGTATATGCCATACTAAACGGCTGTCACTATCTTATGATGAAATTATTCTGTCCTGAACACGTCTTGTTGGATTCTATTTAGGAACATCTTCATATAAGACCTCTCTAACATTTAAGCATATGCCATACAGAAGGGCTCTCACTTACTTACAGTTAAAGGACACTGTGCTAAACCCGGCTTGCTGGCGGCTGTTTGAAACCTCTTCATATAAGACTTATTAAACATTTCACTACAGGCATGACAGACTAGCTATAACACTCGTTCACTGAAAGAACACTGTGGTGAAGCCAGATTACTTCTGGCGCCTTGGGAATGTCTTCGTATAAGGCTCTTCAAACACTTCATTATGCCTACAGAATGGCTATCACTTCCATATCCAGAAAGAACGTTCTGATGAAACCAGTGGCTCTTTATGAGCATTTCATTTATGTCTTATCAAACGTTTCTCTACAGCCGCAACATGATATCCATAACATTCATTCAAGGAAACCACACTATGTTGAAAAAGCTTGCTTGTAGCTGTTCAGGAACACTCTCACCTAAGACATCAAATAGTTCTCTTGAGGCATGACAGAATACGTATAACATTCATTTTCTGAATGAACACTGTGGTGAAAACACCTTGCTTGCAGCTGTTTAGGGGAATCTTCAAATAAGTCCTATCAAACATTTCACTACGGGCATGATGGAATATCTATAACATTCACTCATTGAAAGAATGCTGTGGTGAAACCAACTTCCTTGTAGCTTTTAAGGAACATCTTCATGTAAGTCTTTTCTAGCATTTCAGTATGAGCCATAGAGAACAGCTATACTTTCTTAAAATGAACAAACATTGTACCTAACTCAGCTTTCAGGTAGACTTATAGTAACATTTTCATGTAAGATTTATTGAAAATTTCACAACATGTGCGACAGAATATCTATTACATTAATTCAATGAAAGATCACTATTGTGAAACCAGCTTGCTTGTATCTCTTTAGAAATACACTCATATAAGTCTTTTCTGACATTTCAGTGTATGCCATACAAAGTAACTATCACTTTATTACAATGAAAAGTCAGTGTGCTGATCCCAGCTTGCAGGTAGCTGTAGGAACCTTTTCATATATGATATAAAACATTTCACTACAGCTATAGGAGACTATATATATAAAGTTTATTAAATGAAAGAACACTGTGGTGTAACCAGATTGCTTGTAGCTATTTAGGAGTATCTTCATACAAGTCTTTTCAAACATTTCAGTGTATTCCATCCAGAATGGTTATCACTTCCATAAAATGAAAGAACGATGTTAAGAACCCAGCTGGAAAGTTGTCTTTTAGAAATATCTTTTTATAAGTCTTAACAAATATTGCGCTATGGTCATGACAGAATGATTTTAATATTCACTCAAGGAAAGAAGGATGAGCTGAACCCTTGTTTCCTAGTATCTGTTTAGGAAGAACTTCATAAAATACTTAAAAAATTACACTACAGACTTGAAAAATATCCATAAGATTCAGACACTAAAGGAACTCTGGTGAAACAAATGTGCTTACAGCTGTTTAGGGGCATATTCACATAAGACAGTTCAAACATTTCAGCATATGCCCTACAGATGACCTATCAATTACTAACAATGTGAGAACACTGTTCTAAGCCCAGTTTGCGGGTAGCTGTTTAGGAACATGTTCATATAAGACTTAACAAACATTTCATTGCATGTGGGACAGAATATATATAGCATTTGTTCACTGAGAGAAAACTGTGGTGAAACCATCTTACTTGCAGCCATTAAGGATCATCTTCGTATTAGTCATTATAACCATTTCAATATTTGCTGTTCTGATTGAATATGAGTTTCCAACAATGAAAGAAACACTGTGCTGAATCCAGCTTGCAAGTAAGTTTTAACTAACACTTCACTACAAGTGTCACAGAATATCTGCAATATTGTTTCACTGAAAGACCTCTGTGGTGAAAGCATCTTGAAGCTATTATTAGGAACATTTGTATTTAAGACATTTCTCACATTTCAGTATATGCCATAATGAATGGGTATCATTTTCCTACAATGAAAGAACACTGTGCTAAATAGAGCTCACAGATAGCTATCTAGGAACGTTTTTACATAAGACTTATCAAACATTTTACAATAGTCGTGACAGAATATACATAACATTCAGTCACTGAAAGAAAACTGTGGAGAAACAATCTTGCTTGTATATATTTAGAAACTTCTTCATGTTCACCATTTCAAGCATTTCCATATAAGACATACTGAATGAATATCACTTTGAGACAATGATATAACGTGCTGAAGCCAGATTGCAGGCAGCTGTTTAGGAACCTTTTCCTAAGAGACTTATCATACATTTCACTACAAAGTATCTATTACATCCATTCAGTGAAAGAACACTATTGTGAAGCCAGATTGCTGGTAGCTAATTAGGAACATCTTGATATAAGGCTTTTCTAATATTTCAGTTTATGCCAAACAGAATGACTATCATTTTCTTAAAATGAAATAACACTGTGTTGAACTCATCTTGCAGGAAGCCATTTAGGGTTTCTTCATACAAAACACCAAACATGTCACTACTGCTCTGACAGAATCTCTGTAAGATTCCTTCACTGAGGAACACACTCTGGTGAAACCAGATTGCTCATAAGTTTTTAGGAATATCTTTATATAAGGCTATTCAAACACATCATATGCTATACAGAATGATGATCACTTCCATTAAATTAAACAACATTGCGATGCAACCAGCTGGCACATGCTATTTATGAACATTTTGTGTGTGTCTTATCAAACGTTTCTCTGCAGCCACAATGTGATAATTATTGCATTCATTCAATGAAATACTGTGTTGAAAAAGCCTGCTTGTGGCTGTTTAGAAACATCTTCATGTAAGTGTTCATGCAAGCCTTATCAAACATTTCCCTACAGGCATGACAGAATATCTATAACATTCAATGTCTGTAAGAACACTGTTGTGAAACCATTTTGCTTGTAGCTACTTAGGGACATCTTCATAAAACTTATCCAGCATTTCACTACGGGTGTGATAGACTATCTATAACATCCATTCACTGAAAGAACATTGTCTGGAAAACACCTAGCAAGTAGCTCTTAAGGAACATCTTCACATATGCCATTTCAAACATTTCAGTATATGCCACAAGGAACGGCTATCACTTTCTTACAATGAAAGCGCATTGTGCTTAATCAAGCCAACAGGTAGCTGTTTAGGGATATTTTCACATAAATCATATCAAACATTTGACTACAGATGTGACAATGTCTATAACATTTGTTATCTGAAAGAAAATTATGCAAAAACCATCTTCTTTTCACTGTTTAGGAACATCTGCACATAGTACACTTCAAATACTTAAGTATATTCCACACAGAGCGACTATCATTTTCACAAAATGAAAGAACACATGCTGAATCCAGTTTATGGGTAGCTGTTTAGGAACATCATATATCAAATATTTCACCACAGATGTGACAATATCTAGAACATTCATTCACTGAAAGAACACTGTGAAGAAACCATCTTGCTTGTTAGGTGTTTAAGAATATAAATAAAAGGCTCTTCAAACATATCACTTTATGCCATACAGAATGGCTATCATCTCCATAGCCAGAAAAGAATACTGTGATGAACCCAGCTTGCAAGTAATTGTTTATTAATATTTTGCTCAAGTCTTATCAGACATTTGCCTACAGTCATGACAGGATATCTTTAATGTCTATTCAATGTAATAACACTGTATTTAAAAGAATTTCCTTGTAGCTGTTTAGAAACATCTTCATGTAAGACTTATTAAACATTCCTTTGCAGGAATGACAGAATCTCTAAACATTCACTCATTGAATGAACACAGGGATGAAAGCAGTTTTCTTGTAACTGTTGAGGAACATCTTCATATAAAGCTTTTCAAGCATTTCAGTATATGGCATACAGCATGGCCATACCCTTCTTACAAGGAAAGAAGGTTGTGTTTAATAGCTTTCAGGTAGATTATTAGGAGCATTTTTATGTAAGACCTATTGAACATTTAACTACAGGCATGACAGAATATCTATTACATCCATTCAATGAAAGAACACTATGGTGAAAGTGGCTTGGTTTGACTGTTAAGGAAGATCTTCATTTAAGTCCTTTTCAGCATTTCTGTATATGCCATACTAAACGGCTGTCACTATCTTATGATGAAATTATTCTGTCCTGAACACGTCTTGTTGGATTCTATTTAGGAACATCTTCATATAAGACCTCTCTAACATTTAAGCATATGCCATACAGAATGGCTCTCACTTACTTACAGTTAAAGGACACTGTGCTAAACCCGGCTTGCTGGCGGCTGTTTGAAACCTCTTCATATAAGACTTATTAAACATTTCACTACAGGCATGACAGACTAGCTATAACACTCGTTCACTGAAAGAACACTGTGGTGAAGCCAGATTACTTCTGGCGCCTTGGGAATGTCTTCGTATAAGGCTCTTCAAACACTTCATTATGCCTACAGAATGGCTATCACTTCCATATCCAGAAAGAACGTTCTGATGAAACCAGTGGCTCTTTATGAGCATTTCATTTATGTCTTATCAAACGTTTCTCTACAGCCGCAACATGATATCCATAACATTCATTCAAGGAAACCACACTATGTTGAAAAAGCTTGCTTGTAGCTGTTCAGGAACACTCTCACCTAAGACATCAAATAGTTCTCTTGAGGCATGACAGAATACGTATAACATTCATTTTCTGAATGAACACTGTGGTGAAAACACCTTGCTTGCAGCTGTTTAGGGGAATCTTCAAATAAGTCCTATCAAACATTTCACTACGGGCATGATGGAATATCTATAACATTCACTCATTGAAAGAATGCTGTGGTGAAACCAACTTCCTTGTAGCTTTTAAGGAACATCTTCATGTAAGTCTTTTCTAGCATTTCAGTATGAGCCATAGAGAACAGCTATACTTTCTTAAAATGAACAAACATTGTACCTAACTCAGCTTTCAGGTAGACTTATAGTAACATTTTCATGTAAGATTTATTGAAAATTTCACAACATGTGCGACAGAATATCTATTACATTAATTCAATGAAAGATCACTATTGTGAAACCAGCTTGCTTGTATCTCTTTAGAAATACACTCATATAAGTCTTTTCTGACATTTCAGTGTATGCCATACAAAGTAACTATCACTTTATTACAATGAAAAGTCAGTGTGCTGATCCCAGCTTGCAGGTAGCTGTAGGAACCTTTTCATATATGATATAAAACATTTCACTACAGCTATAGGAGACTATATATATAAAGTTTATTAAATGAAAGAACACTGTGGTGTAACCAGATTGCTTGTAGCTATTTAGGAGTATCTTCATACAAGTCTTTTCAAACATTTCAGTGTATTCCATCCAGAATGGTTATCACTTCCATAAAATGAAAGAACGATGTTAAGAACCCAGCTGGAAAGTTGTCTTTTAGAAATATCTTTTTATAAGTCTTAACAAATATTGCGCTATGGTCATGACAGAATGATTTTAATATTCACTCAAGGAAAGAAGGATGAGCTGAACCCTTGTTTCCTAGTATCTGTTTAGGAAGAACTTCATAAAATACTTAAAAAATTACACTACAGACTTGAAAAATATCCATAAGATTCAGACACTAAAGGAACTCTGGTGAAACAAATGTGCTTACAGCTGTTTAGGGGCATATTCACATAAGACAGTTCAAACATTTCAGCATATGCCCTACAGATGACCTATCAATTACTAACAATGTGAGAACACTGTTCTAAGCCCAGTTTGCGGGTAGCTGTTTAGGAACATGTTCATATAAGACTTAACAAACATTTCATTGCATGTGGGACAGAATATATATAGCATTTGTTCACTGAGAGAAAACTGTGGTGAAACCATCTTACTTGCAGCCATTAAGGATCATCTTCGTATTAGTCATTATAACCATTTCAATATTTGCTGTTCTGATTGAATATGAGTTTCCAACAATGAAAGAAACACTGTGCTGAATCCAGCTTGCAAGTAAGTTTTAACTAACACTTCACTACAAGTGTCACAGAATATCTGCAATATTGTTTCACTGAAAGACCTCTGTGGTGAAAGCATCTTGAAGCTATTATTAGGAACATTTGTATTTAAGACATTTCTCACATTTCAGTATATGCCATAATGAATGGGTATCATTTTCCTACAATGAAAGAACACTGTGCTAAATAGAGCTCACAGATAGCTATCTAGGAACGTTTTTACATAAGACTTATCAAACATTTTACAATAGTCGTGACAGAATATACATAACATTCAGTCACTGAAAGAAAACTGTGGAGAAACAATCTTGCTTGTATATATTTAGAAACTTCTTCATGTTCACCATTTCAAGCATTTCCATATAAGACATACTGAATGAATATCACTTTGAGACAATGATATAACGTGCTGAAGCCAGATTGCAGGCAGCTGTTTAGGAACCTTTTCATAAGAGACTTATCATACATTTCACTACAAAGTATCTATTACATCCATTCAGTGAAAGAACACTATTGTGAAGCCAGATTGCTGGTAGCTAATTAGGAACATCTTGATATAAGGCTTTTCTAATATTTCAGTTTATGCCAAACAGAATGACTATCATTTTCTTAAAATGAAATAACACTGTGTTGAACTCATCTTGCAGGAAGCCATTTAGGGTTTCTTCATACAAAACACCAAACATGTCACTACTGCTCTGACAGAATCTCTGTAAGATTCCTTCACTGAGGAACACACTCTGGTGAAACCAGATTGCTCATAAGTTTTTAGGAATATCTTTATATAAGGCTATTCAAACACATCATATGCTATACAGAATGATGATCACTTCCATTAAATTAAACAACATTGCGATGCAACCAGCTGGCACATGCTATTTATGAACATTTTGTGTGTGTCTTATCAAACGTTTCTCTGCAGCCACAATGTGATAATTATTGCATTCATTCAATGAAATACTGTGTTGAAAAAGCCTGCTTGTGGCTGTTTAGAAACATCTTCATGTAAGTGTTCATGCAAGCCTTATCAAACATTTCCCTACAGGCATGACAGAATATCTATAACATTCAATGTCTGTAAGAACACTGTTGTGAAACCATTTTGCTTGTAGCTACTTAGGGACATCTTCATAAAACTTATCCAGCATTTCACTACGGGTGTGATAGACTATCTATAACATCCATTCACTGAAAGAACATTGTCTGGCAAACACCTAGCAAGTAGCTCTTAAGGAACATCTTCACATATGCCATTTCAAACATTTCAGTATATGCCACAAGGAACGGCTATCACTTTCTTACAATGAAAGAGCATTGTGCTTAATCAAGCCAACAGGTAGCTGTTTAGGGATATTTTCACATAAATCATATCAAACATTTGACTACAGATGTGACAATGTCTATAACATTTGTTATCTGAAAGAAAATTATGCAAAAACCATCTTCTTTTCACTGTTTAGGAACATCTGCACATAGTACACTTCAAATACTTAAGTATATTCCACACAGAGCGACTATCATTTTCACAAAATGAAAGAACACATGCTGAATCCAGTTTATGGGTAGCTGTTTAGGAACATCATATATCAAATATTTCACCACAGATGTGACAATATCTAGAACATTCATTCACTGAAAGAACACTGTGAAGAAACCATCTTGCTTGTTAGCTGTTTAAGAATATAAATAAAAGGCTCTTCAAACATATCACTTTATGCCATACAGAATGGCTATCATCTCCATAGCCAGAAAAGAATACTGTGATGAACCCAGCTTGCAAGTAATTGTTTATTAATATTTTGCTCAAGTCTTATCAGACATTTGCCTACAGTCATGACAGGATATCTTTAATGTCTATTCAATGTAATAACACTGTATTTAAAAGAATTTCCTTGTAGCTGTTTAGAAACATCTTCATGTAAGACTTATTAAACATTCCTTTGCAGGAATGACAGAATCTCTAAACATTCACTCATTGAATGAACACAGGGATGAAAGCAGTTTTCTTGTAACTGTTGAGGAACATCTTCATATAAAGCTTTTCAAGCATTTCAGTATATGGCATACAGCATGGCCATACCCTTCTTACAAGGAAAGAAGGTTGTGTTTAATAGCTTTCAGGTAGATTATTAGGAGCATTTTTATGTAAGACCTATTGAACATTTAACTACAGGCATGACAGAATATCTATTACATCCATTCAATGAAAGAACACTATGGTGAAAGTGGCTTGGTTTGACTGTTAAGGAAGATCTTCATTTAAGTCCTTTTCAGCATTTCTGTATATGCCATACTAAACGGCTGTCACTATCTTATGATGAAATTATTCTGTCCTGAACACGTCTTGTTGGATTCTATTTAGGAACATCTTCATATAAGACCTCTCTAACATTTAAGCATATGCCATACAGAATGGCTCTCACTTACTTACAGTTAAAGGACACTGTGCTAAACCCGGCTTGCTGGCGGCTGTTTGAAACCTCTTCATATAAGACTTATTAAACATTTCACTACAGGCATGACAGACTAGCTATAACACTCGTTCACTGAAAGAACACTGTGGTGAAGCCAGATTACTTCTGGCGCCTTGGGAATGTCTTCGTATAAGGCTCTTCAAACACTTCATTATGCCTACAGAATGGCTATCGCTTCCATATCCAGAAAGAACGTTCTGATGAAACCAGTGGCTCTTTATGAGCATTTCATTTATGTCTTATCAAACGTTTCTCTACAGCCGCAACATGATATCCATAACATTCATTCAAGGAAACCACACTATGTTGAAAAAGCTTGCTTGTAGCTGTTCAGGAACACTCTCACCTAAGACATCAAATAGTTCTCTTGAGGCATGACAGAATACGTATAACATTCATTTTCTGAATGAACACTGTGGTGAAAACACCTTGCTTGCAGCTGTTTAGGGGAATCTTCAAATAAGTCCTATCAAACATTTCACTACGGGCATGATGGAATATCTATAACATTCACTCATTGAAAGAATGCTGTGGTGAAACCAACTTCCTTGTAGCTTTTAAGGAACATCTTCATGTAAGTCTTTTCTAGCATTTCAGTATGAGCCATAGAGAACAGCTATACTTTCTTAAAATGAACAAACATTGTACCTAACTCAGCTTTCAGGTAGACTTATAGTAACATTTTCATGTAAGATTTATTGAAAATTTCACAACATGTGCGACAGAATATCTATTACATTAATTCAATGAAAGATCACTATTGTGAAACCAGCTTGCTTGTATCTCTTTAGAAATACACTCATATAAGTCTTTTCTGACATTTCAGTGTATGCCATACAAAGTAACTATCACTTTATTACAATGAAAAGTCAGTGTGCTGATCCCAGCTTGCAGGTAGCTGTAGGAACCTTTTCATATATGATATAAAACATTTCACTACAGCTATAGGAGACTATATATATAAAGTTTATTAAATGAAAGAACACTGTGGTGTAACCAGATTGCTTGTAGCTATTTAGGAGTATCTTCATACAAGTCTTTTCAAACATTTCAGTGTATTCCATCCAGAATGGTTATCACTTCCATAAAATGAAAGAACGATGTTAAGAACCCAGCTGGAAAGTTGTCTTTTAGAAATATCTTTTTATAAGTCTTAACAAATATTGCGCTATGGTCATGACAGAATGATTTTAATATTCACTCAAGGAAAGAAGGATGAGCTGAACCCTTGTTTCCTAGTATCTGTTTAGGAAGAACTTCATAAAATACTTAAAAAATTACACTACAGACTTGAAAAATATCCATAAGATTCAGACACTAAAGGAACTCTGGTGAAACAAATGTGCTTACAGCTGTTTAGGGGCATATTCACATAAGACAGTTCAAACATTTCAGCATATGCCCTACAGATGACCTATCAATTACTAACAATGTGAGAACACTGTTCTAAGCCCAGTTTGCGGGTAGCTGTTTAGGAACATGTTCATATAAGACTTAACAAACATTTCATTGCATGTGGGACAGAATATATATAGCATTTGTTCACTGAGAGAAAACTGTGGTGAAACCATCTTACTTGCAGCCATTAAGGATCATCTTCGTATTAGTCATTATAACCATTTCAATATTTGCTGTTCTGATTGAATATGAGTTTCCAACAATGAAAGAAACACTGTGCTGAATCCAGCTTGCAAGTAAGTTTTAACTAACACTTCACTACAAGTGTCACAGAATATCTGCAATATTGTTTCACTGAAAGACCTCTGTGGTGAAAGCATCTTGAAGCTATTATTAGGAACATTTGTATTTAAGACATTTCTCACATTTCAGTATATGCCATAATGAATGGGTATCATTTTCCTACAATGAAAGAACACTGTGCTAAATAGAGCTCACAGATAGCTATCTAGGAACGTTTTTACATAAGACTTATCAAACATTTTACAATAGTCGTGACAGAATATACATAACATTCAGTCACTGAAAGAAAACTGTGGAGAAACAATCTTGCTTGTATATATTTAGAAACTTCTTCATGTTCACCATTTCAAGCATTTCCATATAAGACATACTGAATGAATATCACTTTGAGACAATGATATAACGTGCTGAAGCCAGATTGCAGGCAGCTGTTTAGGAACCTTTTCATAAGAGACTTATCATACATTTCACTACAAAGTATCTATTACATCCATTCAGTGAAAGAACACTATTGTGAAGCCAGATTGCTGGTAGCTAATTAGGAACATCTTGATATAAGGCTTTTCTAATATTTCAGTTTATGCCAAACAGAATGACTATCATTTTCTTAAAATGAAATAACACTGTGTTGAACTCATCTTGCAGGAAGCCATTTAGGGTTTCTTCATACAAAACACCAAACATGTCACTACTGCTCTGACAGAATCTCTGTAAGATTCCTTCACTGAGGAACACACTCTGGTGAAACCAGATTGCTCATAAGTTTTTAGGAATATCTTTATATAAGGCTATTCAAACACATCATATGCTATACAGAATGATGATCACTTCCATTAAATTAAACAACATTGCGATGCAACCAGCTGGCACATGCTATTTATGAACATTTTGTGTGTGTCTTATCAAACGTTTCTCTGCAGCCACAATGTGATAATTATTGCATTCATTCAATGAAATACTGTGTTGAAAAAGCCTGCTTGTGGCTGTTTAGAAACATCTTCATGTAAGTGTTCATGCAAGCCTTATCAAACATTTCCCTACAGGCATGACAGAATATCTATAACATTCAATGTCTGTAAGAACACTGTTGTGAAACCATTTTGCTTGTAGCTACTTAGGGACATCTTCATAAAACTTATCCAGCATTTCACTACGGGTGTGATAGACTATCTATAACATCCATTCACTGAAAGAACATTGTCTGGAAAACACCTAGCAAGTAGCTCTTAAGGAACATCTTCACATATGCCATTTCAAACATTTCAGTATATGCCACAAGGAACGGCTATCACTTTCTTACAATGAAAGAGCATTGTGCTTAATCAAGCCAACAGGTAGCTGTTTAGGGATATTTTCACATAAATCATATCAAACATTTGACTACAGATGTGACAATGTCTATAACATTTGTTATCTGAAAGAAAATTATGCAAAAACCATCTTCTTTTCACTGTTTAGGAACATCTGCACATAGTACACTTCAAATACTTAAGTATATTCCACACAGAGCGACTATCATTTTCACAAAATGAAAGAACACATGCTGAATCCAGTTTATGGGTAGCTGTTTAGGAACATCATATATCAAATATTTCACCACAGATGTGACAATATCTAGAACATTCATTCACTGAAAGAACACTGTGAAGAAACCATCTTGCTTGTTAGCTGTTTAAGAATATAAATAAAAGGCTCTTCAAACATATCACTTTATGCCATACAGAATGGCTATCATCTCCATAGCCAGAAAAGAATACTGTGATGAACCCAGCTTGCAAGTAATTGTTTATTAATATTTTGCTCAAGTCTTATCAGACATTTGCCTACAGTCATGACAGGATATCTTTAATGTCTATTCAATGTAATAACACTGTATTTAAAAGAATTTCCTTGTAGCTGTTTAGAAACATCTTCATGTAAGACTTATTAAACATTCCTTTGCAGGAATGACAGAATCTCTAAACATTCACTCATTGAATGAACACAGGGATGAAAGCAGTTTTCTTGTAACTGTTGAGGAACATCTTCATATAAAGCTTTTCAAGCATTTCAGTATATGGCATACAGCATGGCCATACCCTTCTTACAAGGAAAGAAGGTTGTGTTTAATAGCTTTCAGGTAGATTATTAGGAGCATTTTTATGTAAGACCTATTGAACATTTAACTACAGGCATGACAGAATATCTATTACATCCATTCAATGAAAGAACACTATGGTGAAAGTGGCTTGGTTTGACTGTTAAGGAAGATCTTCATTTAAGTCCTTTTCAGCATTTCTGTATATGCCATACTAAACGGCTGTCACTATCTTATGATGAAATTATTCTGTCCTGAACACGTCTTGTTGGATTCTATTTAGGAACATCTTCATATAAGACCTCTCTAACATTTAAGCATATGCCATACAGAATGGCTCTCACTTACTTACAGTTAAAGGACACTGTGCTAAACCCGGCTTGCTGGCGGCTGTTTGAAACCTCTTCATATAAGACTTATTAAACATTTCACTACAGGCATGACAGACTAGCTATAACACTCGTTCACTGAAAGAACACTGTGGTGAAGCCAGATTACTTCTGGCGCCTTGGGAATGTCTTCGTATAAGGCTCTTCAAACACTTCATTATGCCTACAGAATGGCTATCACTTCCATATCCAGAAAGAACGTTCTGATGAAACCAGTGGCTCTTTATGAGCATTTCATTTATGTCTTATCAAACGTTTCTCTACAGCCGCAACATGATATCCATAACATTCATTCAAGGAAACCACACTATGTTGAAAAAGCTTGCTTGTAGCTGTTCAGGAACACTCTCACCTAAGACATCAAATAGTTCTCTTGAGGCATGACAGAATACGTATAACATTCATTTTCTGAATGAACACTGTGGTGAAAACACCTTGCTTGCAGCTGTTTAGGGGAATCTTCAAATAAGTCCTATCAAACATTTCACTACGGGCATGATGGAATATCTATAACATTCACTCATTGAAAGAATGCTGTGGTGAAACCAACTTCCTTGTAGCTTTTAAGGAACATCTTCATGTAAGTCTTTTCTAGCATTTCAGTATGAGCCATAGAGAACAGCTATACTTTCTTAAAATGAACAAACATTGTACCTAACTCAGCTTTCAGGTAGACTTATAGTAACATTTTCATGTAAGATTTATTGAAAATTTCACAACATGTGCGACAGAATATCTATTACATTAATTCAATGAAAGATCACTATTGTGAAACCAGCTTGCTTGTATCTCTTTAGAAATACACTCATATAAGTCTTTTCTGACATTTCAGTGTATGCCATACAAAGTAACTATCACTTTATTACAATGAAAAGTCAGTGTGCTGATCCCAGCTTGCAGGTAGCTGTAGGAACATTTTCATATATGATATAAAACATTTCACTACAGCTATAGGAGACTATATATATAAAGTTTATTAAATGAAAGAACACTGTGGTGTAACCAGATTGCTTGTAGCTATTTAGGAGTATCTTCATACAAGTCTTTTCAAACATTTCAGTGTATTCCATCCAGAATGGTTATCACTTCCATAAAATGAAAGAACGATGTTAAGAACCCAGCTGGAAAGTTGTCTTTTAGAAATATCTTTTTATAAGTCTTAACAAATATTGCGCTATGGTCATGACAGAATGATTTTAATATTCACTCAAGGAAAGAAGGATGAGCTGAACCCTTGTTTCCTAGTATCTGTTTAGGAAGAACTTCATAAAATACTTAAAAAATTACACTACAGACTTGAAAAATATCCATAAGATTCAGACACTAAAGGAACTCTGGTGAAACAAATGTGCTTACAGCTGTTTAGGGGCATATTCACATAAGACAGTTCAAACATTTCAGCATATGCCCTACAGATGACCTATCAATTACTAACAATGTGAGAACACTGTTCTAAGCCCAGTTTGCGGGTAGCTGTTTAGGAACATGTTCATATAAGACTTAACAAACATTTCATTGCATGTGGGACAGAATATATATAGCATTTGTTCACTGAGAGAAAACTGTGGTGAAACCATCTTACTTGCAGCCATTAAGGATCATCTTCGTATTAGTCATTATAACCATTTCAATATTTGCTGTTCTGATTGAATATGAGTTTCCAACAATGAAAGAAACACTGTGCTGAATCCAGCTTGCAAGTAAGTTTTAACTAACACTTCACTACAAGTGTCACAGAATATCTGCAATATTGTTTCACTGAAAGACCTCTGTGGTGAAAGCATCTTGAAGCTATTATTAGGAACATTTGTATTTGAGACATTTCTCACATTTCAGTATATGCCATAATGAATGGGTATCATTTTCCTACAATGAAAGAACACTGTGCTAAATAGAGCTCACAGATAGCTATCTAGGAACGTTTTTACATAAGACTTATCAAACATTTTACAATAGTCGTGACAGACTATACATAACATTCAGTCACTGAAAGAAAACTGTGGAGAAACAATCTTGCTTGTATATATTTAGAAACTTCTTCATGTTCACCATTTCAAGCATTTCCATATAAGACATACTGAATGAATATCACTTTGAGACAATGATATAACGTGCTGAAGCCAGATTGCAGGCAGCTGTTTAGGAACCTTTTCCTAAGAGACTTATCATACATTTCACTACAAAGTATCTATTACATCCATTCAGTGAAAGAACACTATTGTGAAGCCAGATTGCTGGTAGCTAATTAGGAACATCTTGATATAAGGCTTTTCTAATATTTCAGTTTATGCCAAACAGAATGACTATCATTTTCTTAAAATGAAATAACACTGTGTTGAACTCATCTTGCAGGAAGCCATTTAGGGTTTCTTCATACAAAACACCAAACATGTCACTACTGCTCTGACAGAATCTCTGTAAGATTCCTTCACTGAGGAACACACTCTGGTGAAACCAGATTGCTCATAAGTTTTTAGGAATATCTTTATATAAGGCTATTCAAACACATCATATGCTATACAGAATGATGATCACTTCCATTAAATTAAACAACATTGCGATGCAACCAGCTGGCACATGCTATTTATGAACATTTTGTGTGTGTCTTATCAAACGTTTCTCTGCAGCCACAATGTGATAATTATTGCATTCATTCAATGAAATACTGTGTTGAAAAAGCCTGCTTGTGGCTGTTTAGAAACATCTTCATGTAAGTGTTCATGCAAGCCTTATCAAACATTTCACTACAGGCATGACAGAATATCTATAACATTCAATGTCTGTAAGAACACTGTTGTGAAACCATTTTGCTTGTAGCTACTTAGGGACATCTTCATAAAACTTATCCAGCATTTCACTACGGGTGTGATAGACTATCTATAACATCCATTCACTGAAAGAACATTGTCTGGCAAACACCTAGCAAGTAGCTCTTAAGGAACATCTTCACATATGCCATTTCAAACATTTCAGTATATGCCACAAGGAACGGCTATCACTTTCTTACAATGAAAGAGCATTGTGCTTAATCAAGCCAACAGGTAGCTGTTTAGGGATATTTTCACATAAATCATATCAAACATTTGACTACAGATGTGACAATGTCTATAACATTTGTTATCTGAAAGAAAATTATGCAAAAACCATCTTCTTTTCACTGTTTAGGAACATCTGCACATAGTACACTTCAAATACTTAAGTATATTCCACACAGAGCGACTATCATTTTCACAAAATGAAAGAACACATGCTGAATCCAGTTTATGGGTAGCTGTTTAGGAACATCATATATCAAATATTTCACCACAGATGTGACAATATCTAGAACATTCATTCACTGAAAGAACACTGTGAAGAAACCATCTTGCTTGTTAGCTGTTTAAGAATATAAATAAAAGGCTCTTCAAACATATCACTTTATGCCATACAGAATGGCTATCATCTCCATAGCCAGAAAAGAATACTGTGATGAACCCAGCTTGCAAGTAATTGTTTATTAATATTTTGCTCAAGTCTTATCAGACATTTGCCTACAGTCATGACAGGATATCTTTAATGCCTATTCAATGTAATAACACTATATTTAAAAGAATTTCCTTGTAGCTGTTTAGAAACATCTTCATGTAAGACCTATTAAACATTCCTTTGCAGGAATGACAGAATCTCTAAACATTCACTCATTGAATGAACACAGGGATGAAAGCAGTTTTCTTGTAACTGTTGAGGAACATCTTCATATAAAGCTTTTCAAGCATTTCAGTATATGGCATACAGCATGGCCATACCCTTCTTACAAGGAAAGAAGGTTGTGTTTAATAGCTTTCAGGTAGATTATTAGGAGCATTTTTATGTAAGACCTATTGAACATTTAACTACAGGCATGACAGAATATCTATTACATCCATTCAATGAAAGAACACTATGGTGAAAGTGGCTTGGTTTGACTGTTAAGGAAGATCTTCATTTAAGTCCTTTTCAGCATTTCTGTATATGCCATACTAAACGGCTGTCACTATCTTATGATGAAATTATTCTGTCCTGAACACGTCTTGTTGGATTCTATTTAGGAACATCTTCATATAAGACCTCTCTAACATTTAAGCATATGCCATACAGAAGGGCTCTCACTTACTTACAGTTAAAGGACACTGTGCTAAACCCGGCTTGCTGGCGGCTGTTTGAAACCTCTTCATATAAGACTTATTAAACATTTCACTACAGGCATGACAGACTAGCTATAACACTCGTTCACTGAAAGAACACTGTGGTGAAGCCAGATTACTTCTGGCGCCTTGGGAATGTCTTCGTATAAGGCTCTTCAAACACTTCATTATGCCTACAGAATGGCTATCACTTCCATATCCAGAAAGAACGTTCTGATGAAACCAGTGGCTCTTTATGAGCATTTCATTTATGTCTTATCAAACGTTTCTCTACAGCCGCAACATGATATCCATAACATTCATTCAAGGAAACCACACTATGTTGAAAAAGCTTGCTTGTAGCTGTTCAGGAACACTCTCACCTAAGACATCAAATAGTTCTCTTGAGGCATGACAGAATACGTATAACATTCATTTTCTGAATGAACACTGTGGTGAAAACACCTTGCTTGCAGCTGTTTAGGGGAATCTTCAAATAAGTCCTATCAAACATTTCACTACGGGCATGATGGAATATCTATAACATTCACTCATTGAAAGAATGCTGTGGTGAAACCAACTTCCTTGTAGCTTTTAAGGAACATCTTCATGTAAGTCTTTTCTAGCATTTCAGTATGAGCCATAGAGAACAGCTATACTTTCTTAAAATGAACAAACATTGTACCTAACTCAGCTTTCAGGTAGACTTATAGTAACATTTTCATGTAAGATTTATTGAAAATTTCACAACATGTGCGACAGAATATCTATTACATTAATTCAATGAAAGATCACTATTGTGAAACCAGCTTGCTTGTATCTCTTTAGAAATACACTCATATAAGTCTTTTCTGACATTTCAGTGTATGCCATACAAAGTAACTATCACTTTATTACAATGAAAAGTCAGTGTGCTGATCCCAGCTTGCAGGTAGCTGTAGGAACCTTTTCATATATGATATAAAACATTTCACTACAGCTATAGGAGACTATATATATAAAGTTTATTAAATGAAAGAACACTGTGGTGTAACCAGATTGCTTGTAGCTATTTAGGAGTATCTTCATACAAGTCTTTTCAAACATTTCAGTGTATTCCATCCAGAATGGTTATCACTTCCATAAAATGAAAGAACGATGTTAAGAACCCAGCTGGAAAGTTGTCTTTTAGAAATATCTTTTTATAAGTCTTAACAAATATTGCGCTATGGTCATGACAGAATGATTTTAATATTCACTCAAGGAAAGAAGGATGAGCTGAACCCTTGTTTCCTAGTATCTGTTTAGGAAGAACTTCATAAAATACTTAAAAAATTACACTACAGACTTGAAAAATATCCATAAGATTCAGACACTAAAGGAACTCTGGTGAAACAAATGTGCTTACAGCTGTTTAGGGGCATATTCACATAAGACAGTTCAAACATTTCAGCATATGCCCTACAGATGACCTATCAATTACTAACAATGTGAGAACACTGTTCTAAGCCCAGTTTGCGGGTAGCTGTTTAGGAACATGTTCATATAAGACTTAACAAACATTTCATTGCATGTGGGACAGAATATATATAGCATTTGTTCACTGAGAGAAAACTGTGGTGAAACCATCTTACTTGCAGCCATTAAGGATCATCTTCGTATTAGTCATTATAACCATTTCAATATTTGCTGTTCTGATTGAATATGAGTTTCCAACAATGAAAGAAACACTGTGCTGAATCCAGCTTGCAAGTAAGTTTTAACTAACACTTCACTACAAGTGTCACGGAATATCTGCAATATTGTTTCACTGAAAGACCTCTGTGGTGAAAGCATCTTGAAGCTATTATTAGGAACATTTGTATTTGAGACATTTCTCACATTTCAGTATATGCCATAATGAATGGGTATCATTTTCCTACAATGAAAGAACACTGTGCTAAATAGAGCTCACAGATAGCTATCTAGGAACGTTTTTACATAAGACTTATCAAACATTTTACAATAGTCGTGACAGAATATACATAACATTCAGTCACTGAAAGAAAACTGTGGAGAAACAATCTTGCTTGTATATATTTAGAAACTTCTTCATGTTCACCATTTCAAGCATTTCCATATAAGACATACTGAATGAATATCACTTTGAGACAATGATATAACGTGCTGAAGCCAGATTGCAGGCAGCTGTTTAGGAACCTTTTCCTAAGAGACTTATCATACATTTCACTACAAAGTATCTATTGCATCCATTCAGTGAAAGAACACTATTGTGAAGCCAGATTGCTGGTAGCTAATTAGGAACATCTTGATATAAGGCTTTTCTAATATTTCAGTTTATGCCAAACAGAATGACTATCATTTTCTTAAAATGAAATAACACTGTGTTGAACTCATCTTGCAGGAAGCCATTTAGGGTTTCTTCATACAAAACACCAAACATGTCACTACTGCTCTGACAGAATCTCTGTAAGATTCCTTCACTGAGGAACACACTCTGGTGAAACCAGATTGCTCATAAGTTTTTAGGAATATCTTTATATAAGGCTATTCAAACACATCATATGCTATACAGAATGATGATCACTTCCATTAAATTAAACAACATTGCGATGCAACCAGCTGGCACATGCTATTTATGAACATTTTGTGTGTGTCTTATCAAACGTTTCTCTGCAGCCACAATGTGATAATTATTGCATTCATTCAATGAAATACTGTGTTGAAAAAGCCTGCTTGTGGCTGTTTAGAAACATCTTCATGTAAGTGTTCATGCAAGCCTTATCAAACATTTCACTACAGGCATGACAGAATATCTATAACATTCAATGTCTGTAAGAACACTGTTGTGAAACCATTTTGCTTGTAGCTACTTAGGGACATCTTCATAAAACTTATCCAGCATTTCACTACGGGTGTGATAGACTATCTATAACATCCATTCACTGAAAGAACATTGTCTGGCAAACACCTAGCAAGTAGCTCTTAAGGAACATCTTCACATATGCCATTTCAAACATTTCAGTATATGCCACAAGGAACGGCTATCACTTTCTTACAATGAAAGAGCATTGTGCTTAATCAAGCCAACAGGTAGCTGTTTAGGGATATTTTCACATAAATCATATCAAACATTTGACTACAGATGTGACAATGTCTATAACATTTGTTATCTGAAAGAAAATTATGCAAAAACCATCTTCTTTTCACTGTTTAGGAACATCTGCACATAGTACACTTCAAATACTTAAGTATATTCCACACAGAGCGACTATCATTTTCACAAAATGAAAGAACACATGCTGAATCCAGTTTATGGGTAGCTGTTTAGGAACATCATATATCAAATATTTCACCACAGATGTGACAATATCTAGAACATTCATTCACTGAAAGAACACTGTGAAGAAACCATCTTGCTTGTTAGCTGTTTAAGAATATAAATAAAAGGCTCTTCAAACATATCACTTTATGCCATACAGAATGGCTATCATCTCCATAGCC
The DNA here is from genome assembly GCF_041296235.1 of Equus asinus. Taxonomy (NCBI): domain Eukaryota; kingdom Metazoa; phylum Chordata; class Mammalia; order Perissodactyla; family Equidae; genus Equus; species Equus asinus. Next base: position 6,458,918 of record NC_091810.1, read on the forward strand.
AGAAAAGAATACTGTGATGAACCCAGCTTGCAAGTAATTGTTTATTAATATTTTGCTCAAGTCTTATCAGACATTTGCCTACAGTCATGACAGGATATCTTTAATGTCTATTCAATGTAATAACACTGTATTTAAAAGAATTTCCTTGTAGCTGTTTAGAAACATCTTCATGTAAGACTTATTAAACATTCCTTTGCAGGAATGACAGAATCTCTAAACATTCACTCATTGAATGAACACAGGGATGAAAGCAGTTTTCTTGTAACTGTTGAGGAACATCTTCATATAAAGCTTTTCAAGCATTTCAGTATATGGCATACAGCATGGCCATACCCTTCTTACAAGGAAAGAAGGTTGTGTTTAATAGCTTTCAGGTAGATTATTAGGAGCATTTTTATGTAAGACCTATTGAACATTTAACTACAGGCATGACAGAATATCTATTACATCCATTCAATGAAAGAACACTATGGTGAAAGTGGCTTGGTTTGACTGTTAAGGAAGATCTTCATTTAAGTCCTTTTCAGCATTTCTGTATATGCCATACTAAACGGCTGTCACTATCTTATGATGAAATTATTCTGTCCTGAACACGTCTTGTTGGATTCTATTTAGGAACATCTTCATATAAGACCTCTCTAACATTTAAGCATATGCCATACAGAAGGGCTCTCACTTACTTACAGTTAAAGGACACTGTGCTAAACCCGGCTTGCTGGCGGCTGTTTGAAACCTCTTCATATAAGACTTATTAAACATTTCACTACAGGCATGACAGACTAGCTATAACACTCGTTCACTGAAAGAACACTGTGGTGAAGCCAGATTACTTCTGGCGCCTTGGGAATGTCTTCGTATAAGGCTCTTCAAACACTTCATTATGCCTACAGAATGGCTATCGCTTCCATATCCAGAAAGAACGTTCTGATGAAACCAGTGGCTCTTTATGAGCATTTCATTTATGTCTTATCAAACGTTTCTCTACAGCCGCAACATGATATCCATAACATTCATTCAAGGAAACCACACTATGTTGAAAAAGCTTGCTTGTAGCTGTTCAGGAACACTCTCACCTAAGACATCAAATAGTTCTCTTGAGGCATGACAGAATACGTATAACATTCATTTTCTGAATGAACACTGTGGTGAAAACACCTTGCTTGCAGCTGTTTAGGGGAATCTTCAAATAAGTCCTATCAAACATTTCACTACGGGCATGATGGAATATCTATAACATTCACTCATTGAAAGAATGCTGTGGTGAAACCAACTTCCTTGTAGCTTTTAAGGAACATCTTCATGTAAGTCTTTTCTAGCATTTCAGTATGAGCCATAGAGAACAGCTATACTTTCTTAAAATGAACAAACATTGTACCTAACTCAGCTTTCAGGTAGACTTATAGTAACATTTTCATGTAAGATTTATTGAAAATTTCACAACATGTGCGACAGAATATCTATTACATTAATTCAATGAAAGATCACTATTGTGAAACCAGCTTGCTTGTATCTCTTTAGAAATACACTCATATAAGTCTTTTCTGACATTTCAGTGTATGCCATACAAAGTAACTATCACTTTATTACAATGAAAAGTCAGTGTGCTGATCCCAGCTTGCAGGTAGCTGTAGGAACCTTTTCATATATGATATAAAACATTTCACTACAGCTATAGGAGACTATATATATAAAGTTTATTAAATGAAAGAACACTGTGGTGTAACCAGATTGCTTGTAGCTATTTAGGAGTATCTTCATACAAGTCTTTTCAAACATTTCAGTGTATTCCATCCAGAATGGTTATCACTTCCATAAAATGAAAGAACGATGTTAAGAACCCAGCTGGAAAGTTGTCTTTTAGAAATATCTTTTTATAAGTCTTAACAAATATTGCGCTATGGTCATGACAGAATGATTTTAATATTCACTCAAGGAAAGAAGGATGAGCTGAACCCTTGTTTCCTAGTATCTGTTTAGGAAGAACTTCATAAAATACTTAAAAAATTACACTACAGACTTGAAAAATATCCATAAGATTCAGACACTAAAGGAACTCTGGTGAAACAAATGTGCTTACAGCTGTTTAGGGGCATATTCACATAAGACAGTTCAAACATTTCAGCATATGCCCTACAGATGACCTATCAATTACTAACAATGTGAGAACACTGTTCTAAGCCCAGTTTGCGGGTAGCTGTTTAGGAACATGTTCATATAAGACTTAACAAACATTTCATTGCATGTGGGACAGAATATATATAGCATTTGTTCACTGAGAGAAAACTGTGGTGAAACCATCTTACTTGCAGCCATTAAGGATCATCTTCGTATTAGTCATTATAACCATTTCAATATTTGCTGTTCTGATTGAATATGAGTTTCCAACAATGAAAGAAACACTGTGCTGAATCCAGCTTGCAAGTAAGTTTTAACTAACACTTCACTACAAGTGTCACGGAATATCTGCAATATTGTTTCACTGAAAGACCTCTGTGGTGAAAGCATCTTGAAGCTATTATTAGGAACATTTGTATTTGAGACATTTCTCACATTTCAGTATATGCCATAATGAATGGGTATCATTTTCCTACAATGAAAGAACACTGTGCTAAATAGAGCTCACAGATAGCTATCTAGGAACGTTTTTACATAAGACTTATCAAACATTTTACAATAGTCGTGACAGAATATACATAACATTCAGTCACTGAAAGAAAACTGTGGAGAAACAATCTTGCTTGTATATATTTAGAAACTTCTTCATGTTCACCATTTCAAGCATTTCCATATAAGACATACTGAATGAATATCACTTTGAGACAATGATATAACGTGCTGAAGCCAGATTGCAGGCAGCTGTTTAGGAACCTTTTCCTAAGAGACTTATCATACATTTCACTACAAAGTATCTATTACATCCATTCAGTGAAAGAACACTATTGTGAAGCCAGATTGCTGGTAGCTAATTAGGAACATCTTGATATAAGGCTTTTCTAATATTTCAGTTTATGCCAAACAGAATGACTATCATTTTCTTAAAATGAAATAACACTGTGTTGAACTCATCTTGCAGGAAGCCATTTAGGGTTTCTTCATACAAAACACCAAACATGTCACTACTGCTCTGACAGAATCTCTGTAAGATTCCTTCACTGAGGAACACACTCTGGTGAAACCAGATTGCTCATAAGTTTTTAGGAATATCTTTATATAAGGCTATTCAAACACATCATATGCTATACAGAATGATGATCACTTCCATTAAATTAAACAACATTGCGATGCAACCAGCTGGCACATGCTATTTATGAACATTTTGTGTGTGTCTTATCAAACGTTTCTCTGCAGCCACAATGTGATAATTATTGCATTCATTCAATGAAATACTGTGTTGAAAAAGCCTGCTTGTGGCTGTTTAGAAACATCTTCATGTAAGTGTTCATGCAAGCCTTATCAAACATTTCACTACAGGCATGACAGAATATCTATAACATTCAATGTCTGTAAGAACACTGTTGTGAAACCATTTTGCTTGTAGCTACTTAGGGACATCTTCATAAAACTTATCCAGCATTTCACTACGGGTGTGATAGACTATCTATAACATCCATTCACTGAAAGAACATTGTCTGGCAAACACCTAGCAAGTAGCTCTTAAGGAACATCTTCACATATGCCATTTCAAACATTTCAGTATATGCCACAAGGAACGGCTATCACTTTCTTACAATGAAAGAGCATTGTGCTTAATCAAGCCAACAGGTAGCTGTTTAGGGATATTTTCACATAAATCATATCAAACATTTGACTACAGATGTGACAATGTCTATAACATTTGTTATCTGAAAGAAAATTATGCAAAAACCATCTTCTTTTCACTGTTTAGGAACATCTGCACATAGTACACTTCAAATACTTAAGTATATTCCACACAGAGCGACTATCATTTTCACAAAATGAAAGAACACATGCTGAATCCAGTTTATGGGTAGCTGTTTAGGAACATCATATATCAAATATTTCACCACAGATGTGACAATATCTAGAACATTCATTCACTGAAAGAACACTGTGAAGAAACCATCTTGCTTGTTAGCTGTTTAAGAATATAAATAAAAGGCTCTTCAAACATATCACTTTATGCCATACAGAATGGCTATCATCTCCATAGCCAGAAAAGAATACTGTGATGAACCCAGCTTGCAAGTAATTGTTTATTAATATTTTGCTCAAGTCTTATCAGACATTTGCCTACAGTCATGACAGGATATCTTTAATGTCTATTCAATGTAATAACACTGTATTTAAAAGAATTTCCTTGTAGCTGTTTAGAAACATCTTCATGTAAGACTTATTAAACATTCCTTTGCAGGAATGACAGAATCTCTAAACATTCACTCATTGAATGAACACAGGGATGAAAGCAGTTTTCTTGTAACTGTTGAGGAACATCTTCATATAAAGCTTTTCAAGCATTTCAGTATATGGCATACAGCATGGCCATACCCTTCTTACAAGGAAAGAAGGTTGTGTTTAATAGCTTTCAGGTAGATTATTAGGAGCATTTTTATGTAAGACCTATTGAACATTTAACTACAGGCATGACAGAATATCTATTACATCCATTCAATGAAAGAACACTATGGTGAAAGTGGCTTGGTTTGACTGTTAAGGAAGATCTTCATTTAAGTCCTTTTCAGCATTTCTGTATATGCCATACTAAACGGCTGTCACTATCTTATGATGAAATTATTCTGTCCTGAACACGTCTTGTTGGATTCTATTTAGGAACATCTTCATATAAGACCTCTCTAACATTTAAGCATATGCCATACAGAATGGCTCTCACTTACTTACAGTTAAAGGACACTGTGCTAAACCCGGCTTGCTGGCGGCTGTTTGAAACCTCTTCATATAAGACTTATTAAACATTTCACTACAGGCATGACAGACTAGCTATAACACTCGTTCACTGAAAGAACACTGTGGTGAAGCCAGATTACTTCTGGCGCCTTGGGAATGTCTTCGTATAAGGCTCTTCAAACACTTCATTATGCCTACAGAATGGCTATCACTTCCATATCCAGAAAGAACGTTCTGATGAAACCAGTGGCTCTTTATGAGCATTTCATTTATGTCTTATCAAACGTTTCTCTACAGCCGCAACATGATATCCATAACATTCATTCAAGGAAACCACACTATGTTGAAAAAGCTTGCTTGTAGCTGTTCAGGAACACTCTCACCTAAGACATCAAATAGTTCTCTTGAGGCATGACAGAATACGTATAACATTCATTTTCTGAATGAACACTGTGGTGAAAACACCTTGCTTGCAGCTGTTTAGGGGAATCTTCAAATAAGTCCTATCAAACATTTCACTACGGGCATGATGGAATATCTATAACATTCACTCATTGAAAGAATGCTGTGGTGAAACCAACTTCCTTGTAGCTTTTAAGGAACATCTTCATGTAAGTCTTTTCTAGCATTTCAGTATGAGCCATAGAGAACAGCTATACTTTCTTAAAATGAACAAACATTGTACCTAACTCAGCTTTCAGGTAGACTTATAGTAACATTTTCATGTAAGATTTATTGAAAATTTCACAACATGTGCGACAGAATATCTATTACATTAATTCAATGAAAGATCACTATTGTGAAACCAGCTTGCTTGTATCTCTTTAGAAATACACTCATATAAGTCTTTTCTGACATTTCAGTGTATGCCATACAAAGTAACTATCACTTTATTACAATGAAAAGTCAGTGTGCTGATCCCAGCTTGCAGGTAGCTGTAGGAACCTTTTCATATATGATATAAAACATTTCACTACAGCTATAGGAGACTATATATATAAAGTTTATTAAATGAAAGAACACTGTGGTGTAACCAGATTGCTTGTAGCTATTTAGGAGTATCTTCATACAAGTCTTTTCAAACATTTCAGTGTATTCCATCCAGAATGGTTATCACTTCCATAAAATGAAAGAACGATGTTAAGAACCCAGCTGGAAAGTTGTCTTTTAGAAATATCTTTTTATAAGTCTTAACAAATATTGCGCTATGGTCATGACAGAATGATTTTAATATTCACTCAAGGAAAGAAGGATGAGCTGAACCCTTGTTTCCTAGTATCTGTTTAGGAAGAACTTCATAAAATACTTAAAAAATTACACTACAGACTTGAAAAATATCCATAAGATTCAGACACTAAAGGAACTCTGGTGAAACAAATGTGCTTACAGCTGTTTAGGGGCATATTCACATAAGACAGTTCAAACATTTCAGCATATGCCCTACAGATGACCTATCAATTACTAACAATGTGAGAACACTGTTCTAAGCCCAGTTTGCGGGTAGCTGTTTAGGAACATGTTCATATAAGACTTAACAAACATTTCATTGCATGTGGGACAGAATATATATAGCATTTGTTCACTGAGAGAAAACTGTGGTGAAACCATCTTACTTGCAGCCATTAAGGATCATCTTCGTATTAGTCATTATAACCATTTCAATATTTGCTGTTCTGATTGAATATGAGTTTCCAACAATGAAAGAAACACTGTGCTGAATCCAGCTTGCAAGTAAGTTTTAACTAACACTTCACTACAAGTGTCACGGAATATCTGCAATATTGTTTCACTGAAAGACCTCTGTGGTGAAAGCATCTTGAAGCTATTATTAGGAACATTTGTATTTGAGACATTTCTCACATTTCAGTATATGCCATAATGAATGGGTATCATTTTCCTACAATGAAAGAACACTGTGCTAAATAGAGCTCACAGATAGCTATCTAGGAACGTTTTTACATAAGACTTATCAAACATTTTACAATAGTCGTGACAGAATATACATAACATTCAGTCACTGAAAGAAAACTGTGGAGAAACAATCTTGCTTGTATATATTTAGAAACTTCTTCATGTTCACCATTTCAAGCATTTCCATATAAGACATACTGAATGAATATCACTTTGAGACAATGATATAACGTGCTGAAGCCAGATTGCAGGCAGCTGTTTAGGAACCTTTTCCTAAGAGACTTATCATACATTTCACTACAAAGTATCTATTACATCCATTCAGTGAAAGAACACTATTGTGAAGCCAGATTGCTGGTAGCTAATTAGGAACATCTTGATATAAGGCTTTTCTAATATTTCAGTTTATGCCAAACAGAATGACTATCATTTTCTTAAAATGAAATAACACTGTGTTGAACTCATCTTGCAGGAAGCCATTTAGGGTTTCTTCATACAAAACACCAAACATGTCACTACTGCTCTGACAGAATCTCTGTAAGATTCCTTCACTGAGGAACACACTCTGGTGAAACCAGATTGCTCATAAGTTTTTAGGAATATCTTTATATAAGGCTATTCAAACACATCATATGCTATACAGAATGATGATCACTTCCATTAAATTAAACAACATTGCGATGCAACCAGCTGGCACATGCTATTTATGAACATTTTGTGTGTGTCTTATCAAACGTTTCTCTGCAGCCACAATGTGATAATTATTGCATTCATTCAATGAAATACTGTGTTGAAAAAGCCTGCTTGTGGCTGTTTAGAAACATCTTCATGTAAGTGTTCATGCAAGCCTTATCAAACATTTCACTACAGGCATGACAGAATATCTATAACATTCAATGTCTGTAAGAACACTGTTGTGAAACCATTTTGCTTGTAGCTACTTAGGGACATCTTCATAAAACTTATCCAGCATTTCACTACGGGTGTGATAGACTATCTATAACATCCATTCACTGAAAGAACATTGTCTGGCAAACACCTAGCAAGTAGCTCTTAAGGAACATCTTCACATATGCCATTTCAAACATTTCAGTATATGCCACAAGGAACGGCTATCACTTTCTTACAATGAAAGAGCATTGTGCTTAATCAAGCCAACAGGTAGCTGTTTAGGGATATTTTCACATAAATCATATCAAACATTTGACTACAGATGTGACAATGTCTATAACATTTGTTATCTGAAAGAAAATTATGCAAAAACCATCTTCTTTTCACTGTTTAGGAACATCTGCACATAGTACACTTCAAATACTTAAGTATATTCCACACAGAGCGACTATCATTTTCACAAAATGAAAGAACACATGCTGAATCCAGTTTATGGGTAGCTGTTTAGGAACATCATATATCAAATATTTCACCACAGATGTGACAATATCTAGAACATTCATTCACTGAAAGAACACTGTGAAGAAACCATCTTGCTTGTTAGCTGTTTAAGAATATAAATAAAAGGCTCTTCAAACATATCACTTTATGCCATACAGAATGGCTATCATCTCCATAGCCAGAAAAGAATACTGTGATGAACCCAGCTTGCAAGTAATTGTTTATTAATATTTTGCTCAAGTCTTATCAGACATTTGCCTACAGTCATGACAGGATATCTTTAATGTCTATTCAATGTAATAACACTGTATTTAAAAGAATTTCCTTGTAGCTGTTTAGAAACATCTTCATGTAAGACTTATTAAACATTCCTTTGCAGGAATGACAGAATCTCTAAACATTCACTCATTGAATGAACACAGGGATGAAAGCAGTTTTCTTGTAACTGTTGAGGAACATCTTCATATAAAGCTTTTCAAGCATTTCAGTATATGGCATACAGCATGGCCATACCCTTCTTACAAGGAAAGAAGGTTGTGTTTAATAGCTTTCAGGTAGATTATTAGGAGCATTTTTATGTAAGACCTATTGAACATTTAACTACAGGCATGACAGAATATCTATTACATCCATTCAATGAAAGAACACTATGGTGAAAGTGGCTTGGTTTGACTGTTAAGGAAGATCTTCATTTAAGTCCTTTTCAGCATTTCTGTATATGCCATACTAAACGGCTGTCACTATCTTATGATGAAATTATTCTGTCCTGAACACGTCTTGTTGGATTCTATTTAGGAACATCTTCATATAAGACCTCTCTAACATTTAAGCATATGCCATACAGAAGGGCTCTCACTTACTTACAGTTAAAGGACACTGTGCTAAACCCGGCTTGCTGGCGGCTGTTTGAAACCTCTTCATATAAGACTTATTAAACATTTCACTACAGGCATGACAGACTAGCTATAACACTCGTTCACTGAAAGAACACTGTGGTGAAGCCAGATTACTTCTGGCGCCTTGGGAATGTCTTCGTATAAGGCTCTTCAAACACTTCATTATGCCTACAGAATGGCTATCACTTCCATATCCAGAAAGAACGTTCTGATGAAACCAGTGGCTCTTTATGAGCATTTCATTTATGTCTTATCAAACGTTTCTCTACAGCCGCAACATGATATCCATAACATTCATTCAAGGAAACCACACTATGTTGAAAAAGCTTGCTTGTAGCTGTTCAGGAACACTCTCACCTAAGACATCAAATAGTTCTCTTGAGGCATGACAGAATACGTATAACATTCATTTTCTGAATGAACACTGTGGTGAAAACACCTTGCTTGCAGCTGTTTAGGGGAATCTTCAAATAAGTCCTATCAAACATTTCACTACGGGCATGATGGAATATCTATAACATTCACACATTGAAAGAATGCTGTGGTGAAACCAACTTCCTTGTAGCTTTTAAGGAACATCTTCATGTAAGTCTTTTCTAGCATTTCAGTATGAGCCATAGAGAACAGCTATACTTTCTTAAAATGAACAAACATTGTACCTAACTCAGCTTTCAGGTAGACTTATAGTAACATTTTCATGTAAGATTTATTGAAAATTTCACAACATGTGCGACAGAATATCTATTACATTAATTCAATGAAAGATCACTATTGTGAAACCAGCTTGCTTGTATCTCTTTAGAAATACACTCATATAAGTCTTTTCTGACATTTCAGTGTATGCCATACAAAGTAACTATCACTTTATTACAATGAAAAGTCAGTGTGCTGATCCCAGCTTGCAGGTAGCTGTAGGAACCTTTTCATATATGATATAAAACATTTCACTACAGCTATAGGAGACTATATATATAAAGTTTATTAAATGAAAGAACACTGTGGTGTAACCAGATTGCTTGTAGCTATTTAGGAGTATCTTCATACAAGTCTTTTCAAACATTTCAGTGTATTCCATCCAGAATGGTTATCACTTCCATAAAATGAAAGAACGATGTTAAGAACCCAGCTGGAAAGTTGTCTTTTAGAAATATCTTTTTATAAGTCTTAACAAATATTGCGCTATGGTCATGACAGAATGATTTTAATATTCACTCAAGGAAAGAAGGATGAGCTGAACCCTTGTTTCCTAGTATCTGTTTAGGAAGAACTTCATAAAATACTTAAAAAATTACACTACAGACTTGAAAAATATCCATAAGATTCAGACACTAAAGGAACTCTGGTGAAACAAATGTGCTTACAGCTGTTTAGGGGCATATTCACATAAGACAGTTCAAACATTTCAGCATATGCCCTACAGATGACCTATCAATTACTAACAATGTGAGAACACTGTTCTAAGCCCAGTTTGCGGGTAGCTGTTTAGGAACATGTTCATATAAGACTTAACAAACATTTCATTGCATGTGGGACAGAATATATATAGCATTTGTTCACTGAGAGAAAACTGTGGTGAAACCATCTTACTTGCAGCCATTAAGGATCATCTTCGTATTAGTCATTATAACCATTTCAATATTTGCTGTTCTGATTGAATATGAGTTTCCAACAATGAAAGAAACACTGTGCTGAATCCAGCTTGCAAGTAAGTTTTAACTAACACTTCACTACAAGTGTCACAGAATATCTGCAATATTGTTTCACTGAAAGACCTCTGTGGTGAAAGCATCTTGAAGCTATTATTAGGAACATTTGTATTTAAGACATTTCTCACATTTCAGTATATGCCATAATGAATGGGTATCATTTTCCTACAATGAAAGAACACTGTGCTAAATAGAGCTCACAGATAGCTATCTAGGAACGTTTTTACATAAGACTTATCAAACATTTTACAATAGTCGTGACAGAATATACATAACATTCAGTCACTGAAAGAAAACTGTGGAGAAACAATCTTGCTTGTATATATTTAGAAACTTCTTCATGTTCACCATTTCAAGCATTTCCATATAAGACATACTGAATGAATATCACTTTGAGACAATGATATAACGTGCTGAAGCCAGATTGCAGGCAGCTGTTTAGGAACCTTTTCCTAAGAGACTTATCATACATTTCACTACAAAGTATCTATTACATCCATTCAGTGAAAGAACACTATTGTGAAGCCAGATTGCTGGTAGCTAATTAGGAACATCTTGATATAAGGCTTTTCTAATATTTCAGTTTATGCCAAACAGAATGACTATCATTTTCTTAAAATGAAATAACACTGTGTTGAACTCATCTTGCAGGAAGCCATTTAGGGTTTCTTCATACAAAACACCAAACATGTCACTACTGCTCTGACAGAATCTCTGTAAGATTCCTTCACTGAGGAACACACTCTGGTGAAACCAGATTGCTCATAAGTTTTTAGGAATATCTTTATATAAGGCTATTCAAACACATCATATGCTATACAGAATGATGATCACTTCCATTAAATTAAACAACATTGCGATGCAACCAGCTGGCACATGCTATTTATGAACATTTTGTGTGTGTCTTATCAAACGTTTCTCTGCAGCCACAATGTGATAATTATTGCATTCATTCAATGAAATACTGTGTTGAAAAAGCCTGCTTGTGGCTGTTTAGAAACATCTTCATGTAAGTGTTCATGCAAGCCTTAGCAAACATTTCACTACAGGCATGACAGAATATCTATAACATTCAATGTCTGTAAGAACACTGTTGTGAAACCATTTTGCTTGTAGCTACTTAGGGACATCTTCATAAAACTTATCCAGCATTTCACTACGGGTGTGATAGACTATCTATAACATCCATTCACTGAAAGAACATTGTCTGGCAAACACCTAGCAAGTAGCTCTTAAGGAACATCTTCACATATGCCATTTCAAACATTTCAGTATATGCCACAAGGAACGGCTATCACTTTCTTACAATGAAAGAGCATTGTGCTTAATCAAGCCAACAGGTAGCTGTTTAGGGATATTTTCACATAAATCATATCAAACATTTGACTACAGATGTGACAATGTCTATAACATTTGTTATCTGAAAGAAAATTATGCAAAAACCATCTTCTTTTCACTGTTTAGGAACATCTGCACATAGTACACTTCAAATACTTAAGTATATTCCACACAGAGCGACTATCATTTTCACAAAATGAAAGAACACATGCTGAATCCAGTTTATGGGTAGCTGTTTAGGAACATCATATATCAAATATTTCACCACAGATGTGACAATATCTAGAACATTCATTCACTGAAAGAACACTGTGAAGAAACCATCTTGCTTGTTAGCTGTTTAAGAATATAAATAAAAGGCTCTTCAAACATATCACTTTATGCCATACAGAATGGCTATCATCTCCATAGCCAGAAAAGAATACTGTGATGAACCCAGCTTGCAAGTAATTGTTTATTAATATTTTGCTCAAGTCTTATCAGACATTTGCCTACAGTCATGACAGGATATCTTTAATGTCTATTCAATGTAATAACACTGTATTTAAAAGAATTTCCTTGTAGCTGTTTAGAAACATCTTCATGTAAGACTTATTAAACATTCCTTTGCAGGAATGACAGAATCTCTAAACATTCACTCATTGAATGAACACAGGGATGAAAGCAGTTTTCTTGTAACTGTTGAGGAACATCTTCATATAAAGCTTTTCAAGCATTTCAGTATATGGCATACAGCATGGCCATACCCTTCTTACAAGGAAAGAAGGTTGTGTTTAATAGCTTTCAGGTAGATTATTAGGAGCATTTTTATGTAAGACCTATTGAACATTTAACTACAGGCATGACAGAATATCTATTACATCCATTCAATGAAAGAACACTATGGTGAAAGTGGCTTGGTTTGACTGTTAAGGAAGATCTTCATTTAAGTCCTTTTCAGCATTTCTGTATATGCCATACTAAACGGCTGTCACTATCTTATGATGAAATTATTCTGTCCTGAACACGTCTTGTTGGATTCTATTTAGGAACATCTTCATATAAGACCTCTCTAACATTTAAGCATATGCCATACAGAAGGGCTCTCACTTACTTACAGTTAAAGGACACTGTGCTAAACCCGGCTTGCTGGCGGCTGTTTGAAACCTCTTCATATAAGACTTATTAAACATTTCACTACAGGCATGACAGACTAGCTATAACACTCGTTCACTGAAAGAACACTGTGGTGAAGCCAGATTACTTCTGGCGCCTTGGGAATGTCTTCGTATAAGGCTCTTCAAACACTTCATTATGCCTACAGAATGGCTATCACTTCCATATCCAGAAAGAACGTTCTGATGAAACCAGTGGCTCTTTATGAGCATTTCATTTATGTCTTATCAAACGTTTCTCTACAGCCGCAACATGATATCCATAACATTCATTCAAGGAAACCACACTATGTTGAAAAAGCTTGCTTGTAGCTGTTCAGGAACACTCTCACCTAAGACATCAAATAGTTCTCTTGAGGCATGACAGAATACGTATAACATTCATTTTCTGAATGAACACTGTGGTGAAAACACCTTGCTTGCAGCTGTTTAGGGGAATCTTCAAATAAGTCCTATCAAACATTTCACTACGGGCATGATGGAATATCTATAACATTCACACATTGAAAGAATGCTGTGGTGAAACCAACTTCCTTGTAGCTTTTAAGGAACATCTTCATGTAAGTCTTTTCTAGCATTTCAGTATGAGCCATAGAGAACAGCTATACTTTCTTAAAATGAACAAACATTGTACCTAACTCAGCTTTCAGGTAGACTTATAGTAACATTTTCATGTAAGATTTATTGAAAATTTCACAACATGTGCGACAGAATATCTATTACATTAATTCAATGAAAGATCACTATTGTGAAACCAGCTTGCTTGTATCTCTTTAGAAATACACTCATATAAGTCTTTTCTGACATTTCAGTGTATGCCATACAAAGTAACTATCACTTTATTACAATGAAAAGTCAGTGTGCTGATCCCAGCTTGCAGGTAGCTGTAGGAACCTTTTCATATATGATATAAAACATTTCACTACAGCTATAGGAGACTATATATATAAAGTTTATTAAATGAAAGAACACTGTGGTGTAACCAGATTGCTTGTAGCTATTTAGGAGTATCTTCATACAAGTCTTTTCAAACATTTCAGTGTATTCCATCCAGAATGGTTATCACTTCCATAAAATGAAAGAACGATGTTAAGAACCCAGCTGGAAAGTTGTCTTTTAGAAATATCTTTTTATAAGTCTTAACAAATATTGCGCTATGGTCATGACAGAATGATTTTAATATTCACTCAAGGAAAGAAGGATGAGCTGAACCCTTGTTTCCTAGTATCTGTTTAGGAAGAACTTCATAAAATACTTAAAAAATTACACTACAGACTTGAAAAATATCCATAAGATTCAGACACTAAAGGAACTCTGGTGAAACAAATGTGCTTACAGCTGTTTAGGGGCATATTCACATAAGACAGTTCAAACATTTCAGCATATGCCCTACAGATGACCTATCAATTACTAACAATGTGAGAACACTGTTCTAAGCCCAGTTTGCGGGTAGCTGTTTAGGAACATGTTCATATAAGACTTAACAAACATTTCATTGCATGTGGGACAGAATATATATAGCATTTGTTCACTGAGAGAAAACTGTGGTGAAACCATCTTACTTGCAGCCATTAAGGATCATCTTCGTATTAGTCATTATAACCATTTCAATATTTGCTGTTCTGATTGAATATGAGTTTCCAACAATGAAAGAAACACTGTGCTGAATCCAGCTTGCAAGTAAGTTTTAACTAACACTTCACTACAAGTGTCACAGAATATCTGCAATATTGTTTCACTGAAAGACCTCTGTGGTGAAAGCATCTTGAAGCTATTATTAGGAACATTTGTATTTGAGACATTTCTCACATTTCAGTATATGCCATAATGAATGGGTATCATTTTCCTACAATGAAAGAACACTGTGCTAAATAGAGCTCACAGATAGCTATCTAGGAACGTTTTTACATAAGACTTATCAAACATTTTACAATAGTCGTGACAGAATATACATAACATTCAGTCACTGAAAGAAAACTGTGGAGAAACAATCTTGCTTGTATATATTTAGAAACTTCTTCATGTTCACCATTTCAAGCATTTCCATATAAGACATACTGAATGAATATCACTTTGAGACAATGATATAACGTGCTGAAGCCAGATTGCAGGCAGCTGTTTAGGAACCTTTTCCTAAGAGACTTATCATACATTTCACTACAAAGTATCTATTACATCCATTCAGTGAAAGAACACTATTGTGAAGCCAGATTGCTGGTAGCTAATTAGGAACATCTTGATATAAGGCTTTTCTAATATTTCAGTTTATGCCAAACAGAATGACTATCATTTTCTTAAAATGAAATAACACTGTGTTGAACTCATCTTGCAGGAAGCCATTTAGGGTTTCTTCATACAAAACACCAAACATGTCACTACTGCTCTGACAGAATCTCTGTAAGATTCCTTCACTGAGGAACACACTCTGGTGAAACCAGATTGCTCATAAGTTTTTAGGAATATCTTTATATAAGGCTATTCAAACACATCATATGCTATACAGAATGATGATCACTTCCATTAAATTAAACAACATTGCGATGCAACCAGCTGGCACATGCTATTTATGAACATTTTGTGTGTGTCTTATCAAACGTTTCTCTGCAGCCACAATGTGATAATTATTGCATTCATTCAATGAAATACTGTGTTGAAAAAGCCTGCTTGTGGCTGTTTAGAAACATCTTCATGTAAGTGTTCATGCAAGCCTTAGCAAACATTTCACTACAGGCATGACAGAATATCTATAACATTCAATGTCTGTAAGAACACTGTTGTGAAACCATTTTGCTTGTAGCTACTTAGGGACATCTTCATAAAACTTATCCAGCATTTCACTACGGGTGTGATAGACTATCTATAACATCCATTCACTGAAAGAACATTGTCTGGCAAACACCTAGCAAGTAGCTCTTAAGGAACATCTTCACATATGCCATTTCAAACATTTCAGTATATGCCACAAGGAACGGCTATCACTTTCTTACAATGAAAGAGCATTGTGCTTAATCAAGCCAACAGGTAGCTGTTTAGGGATATTTTCACATAAATCATATCAAACATTTGACTACAGATGTGACAATGTCTATAACATTTGTTATCTGAAAGAAAATTATGCAAAAACCATCTTCTTTTCACTGTTTAGGAACATCTGCACATAGTACACTTCAAATACTTAAGTATATTCCACACAGAGCGACTATCATTTTCACAAAATGAAAGAACACATGCTGAATCCAGTTTATGGGTAGCTGTTTAGGAACATCATATATCAAATATTTCACCACAGATGTGACAATATCTAGAACATTCATTCACTGAAAGAACACTGTGAAGAAACCATCTTGCTTGTTAGCTGTTTAAGAATATAAATAAAAGGCTCTTCAAACATATCACTTTATGCCATACAGAATGGCTATCATCTCCATAGCCAGAAAAGAATACTGTGATGAACCCAGCTTGCAAGTAATTGTTTATTAATATTTTGCTCAAGTCTTATCAGACATTTGCCTACAGTCATGACAGGATATCTTTAATGTCTATTCAATGTAATAACACTGTATTTAAAAGAATTTCCTTGTAGCTGTTTAGAAACATCTTCATGTAAGACTTATTAAACATTCCTTTGCAGGAATGACAGAATCTCTAAACATTCACTCATTGAATGAACACAGGGATGAAAGCAGTTTTCTTGTAACTGTTGAGGAACATCTTCATATAAAGCTTTTCAAGCATTTCAGTATATGGCATACAGCATGGCCATACCCTTCTTACAAGGAAAGAAGGTTGTGTTTAATAGCTTTCAGGTAGATTATTAGGAGCATTTTTATGTAAGACCTATTGAACATTTAACTACAGGCATGACAGAATATCTATTACATCCATTCAATGAAAGAACACTATGGTGAAAGTGGCTTGGTTTGACTGTTAAGGAAGATCTTCATTTAAGTCCTTTTCAGCATTTCTGTATATGCCATACTAAACGGCTGTCACTATCTTATGATGAAATAATTCTGTCCTGAACACGTCTTGTTGGATTCTATTTAGGAACATCTTCATATAAGACCTCTCTAACATTTAAGCATATGCCATACAGAAGGGCTCTCACTTACTTACAGTTAAAGGACACTGTGCTAAACCCGGCTTGCTGGCGGCTGTTTGAAACCTCTTCATATAAGACTTATTAAACATTTCACTACAGGCATGACAGACTAGCTATAACACTCGTTCACTGAAAGAACACTGTGGTGAAGCCAGATTACTTCTGGCGCCTTGGGAATGTCTTCGTATAAGGCTCTTCAAACACTTCATTATGCCTACAGAATGGCTATCACTTCCATATCCAGAAAGAACGTTCTGATGAAACCAGTGGCTCTTTATGAGCATTTCATTTATGTCTTATCAAACGTTTCTCTACAGCCGCAACATGATATCCATAACATTCATTCAAGGAAACCACACTATGTTGAAAAAGCTTGCTTGTAGCTGTTCAGGAACACTCTCACCTAAGACATCAAATAGTTCTCTTGAGGCATGACAGAATACGTATAACATTCATTTTCTGAATGAACACTGTGGTGAAAACACCTTGCTTGCAGCTGTTTAGGGGAATCTTCAAATAAGTCCTATCAAACATTTCACTACGGGCATGATGGAATATCTATAACATTCACTCATTGAAAGAATGCTGTGGTGAAACCAACTTCCTTGTAGCTTTTAAGGAACATCTTCATGTAAGTCTTTTCTAGCATTTCAGTATGAGCCATAGAGAACAGCTATACTTTCTTAAAATGAACAAACATTGTACCTAACTCAGCTTTCAGGTAGACTTATAGTAACATTTTCATGTAAGATTTATTGAAAATTTCACAACATGTGCGACAGAATATCTATTACATTAATTCAATGAAAGATCACTATTGTGAAACCAGCTTGCTTGTATCTCTTTAGAAATACACTCATATAAGTCTTTTCTGACATTTCAGTGTATGCCATACAAAGTAACTATCACTTTATTACAATGAAAAGTCAGTGTGCTGATCCCAGCTTGCAGGTAGCTGTAGGAACCTTTTCATATATGATATAAAACATTTCACTACAGCTATAGGAGACTATATATATAAAGTTTATTAAATGAAAGAACACTGTGGTGTAACCAGATTGCTTGTAGCTATTTAGGAGTATCTTCATACAAGTCTTTTCAAACATTTCAGTGTATTCCATCCAGAATGGTTATCACTTCCATAAAATGAAAGAACGATGTTAAGAACCCAGCTGGAAAGTTGTCTTTTAGAAATATCTTTTTATAAGTCTTAACAAATATTGCGCTATGGTCATGACAGAATGATTTTAATATTCACTCAAGGAAAGAAGGATGAGCTGAACCCTTGTTTCCTAGTATCTGTTTAGGAAGAACTTCATAAAATACTTAAAAAATTACACTACAGACTTGAAAAATATCCATAAGATTCAGACACTAAAGGAACTCTGGTGAAACAAATGTGCTTACAGCTGTTTAGGGGCATATTCACATAAGACAGTTCAAACATTTCAGCATATGCCCTACAGATGACCTATCAATTACTAACAATGTGAGAACACTGTTCTAAGCCCAGTTTGCGGGTAGCTGTTTAGGAACATGTTCATATAAGACTTAACAAACATTTCATTGCATGTGGGACAGAATATATATAGCATTTGTTCACTGAGAGAAAACTGTGGTGAAACCATCTTACTTGCAGCCATTAAGGATCATCTTCGTATTAGTCATTATAACCATTTCAATATTTGCTGTTCTGATTGAATATGAGTTTCCAACAATGAAAGAAACACTGTGCTGAATCCAGCTTGCAAGTAAGTTTTAACTAACACTTCACTACAAGTGTCACGGAATATCTGCAATATTGTTTCACTGAAAGACCTCTGTGGTGAAAGCATCTTGAAGCTATTATTAGGAACATTTGTATTTGAGACATTTCTCACATTTCAGTATATGCCATAATGAATGGGTATCATTTTCCTACAATGAAAGAACACTGTGCTAAATAGAGCTCACAGATAGCTATCTAGGAACGTTTTTACATAAGACTTATCAAACATTTTACAATAGTCGTGACAGACTATACATAACATTCAGTCACTGAAAGAAAACTGTGGAGAAACAATCTTGCTTGTATATATTTAGAAACTTCTTCATGTTCACCATTTCAAGCATTTCCATATAAGACATACTGAATGAATATCACTTTGAGACAATGATATAACGTGCTGAAGCCAGATTGCAGGCAGCTGTTTAGGAACCTTTTCCTAAGAGACTTATCATACATTTCACTACAAAGTATCTATTACATCCATTCAGTGAAAGAACACTATTGTGAAGCCAGATTGCTGGTAGCTAATTAGGAACATCTTGATATAAGGCTTTTCTAATATTTCAGTTTATGCCAAACAGAATGACTATCATTTTCTTAAAATGAAATAACACTGTGTTGAACTCATCTTGCAGGAAGCCATTTAGGGTTTCTTCATACAAAACACCAAACATGTCACTACTGCTCTGACAGAATCTCTGTAAGATTCCTTCACTGAGGAACACACTCTGGTGAAACCAGATTGCTCATAAGTTTTTAGGAATATCTTTATATAAGGCTATTCAAACACATCATATGCTATACAGAATGATGATCACTTCCATTAAATTAAACAACATTGCGATGCAACCAGCTGGCACATGCTATTTATGAACATTTTGTGTGTGTCTTATCAAACGTTTCTCTGCAGCCACAATGTGATAATTATTACATTCATTCAATGAAATACTGTGTTGAAAAAGCCTGCTTGTGGCTGTTTAGAAACATCTTCATGTAAGTGTTCATGCAAGCCTTATCAAACATTTCACTACAGGCATGACAGAATATCTATAACATTCAATGTCTGTAAGAAGACTGCTGTGAAACCATTTTGCTTGTAGCTACTTAGGGACATCTTCATAAAACTTATCCAGCATTTCACTACGGGTGTGATAGACTATCTATAACATCCATTCACTGAAAGAACATTGTCTGGCAAACACCTAGCAAGTAGCTCTTAAGGAACATCTTCACATATGCCATTTCAAACATTTCAGTATATGCCACAAGGAACGGCTATCACTTTCTTACAATGAAAGAGCATTGTGCTTAATCAAGCCAACAGGTAGCTGTTTAGGGATATTTTCACATAAATCATATCAAACATTTGACTACAGATGTGACAATGTCTATAACATTTGTTATCTGAAAGAAAATTATGCAAAAACCATCTTCTTTTCACTGTTTAGGAACATCTGCACATAGTACACTTCAAATACTTAAGTATATTCCACACAGAGCGACTATCATTTTCACAAAATGAAAGAACACATGCTGAATCCAGTTTATGGGTAGCTGTTTAGGAACATCATATATCAAATATTTCACCACAGATGTGACAATATCTAGAACATTCATTCACTGAAAGAACACTGTGAAGAAACCATCTTGCTTGTTAGCTGTTTAAGAATATAAATAAAAGGCTCTTCAAACATATCACTTTATGCCATACAGAATGGCTATCATCTCCATAGCCAGAAAAGAATACTGTGATGAACCCAGCTTGCAAGTAATTGTTTATTAATATTTTGCTCAAGTCTTATCAGACATTTGCCTACAGTCATGACAGGATATCTTTAATGTCTATTCAATGTAGTAACACTGTATTTAAAAGAATTTCCTTGTAGCTGTTTAGAAACATCTTCATGTAAGACTTATTAAACATTCCTTTGCAGGAATGACAGAATCTCTAAACATTCACTCATTGAATGAACACAGGGATGAAAGCAGTTTTCTTGTAACTGTTGAGGAACATCTTCATATAAAGCTTTTCAAGCATTTCAGTATATGGCATACAGCATGGCCATACCCTTCTTACAAGGAAAGAAGGTTGTGTTTAATAGCTTTCAGGTAGATTATTAGGAGCATTTTTATGTAAGACCTATTGAACTTTTAACTACAGGCATGACAGAATATCTATTACATCCATTCAATGAAAGAACACTATGGTGAAAGTGGCTTGGTTTGACTGTTAAGGAAGATCTTCATTTAAGTCCTTTTCAGCATTTCTGTATATGCCATACTAAACGGCTGTCACTATCTTATGATGAAATTATTCTGTCCTGAACACGTCTTGTTGGATTCTATTTAGGAACATCTTCATATAAGACCTCTCTAACATTTAAGCATATGCCATACAGAAGGGCTCTCACTTACTTACAGTTAAAGGACACTGTGCTAAACCCGGCTTGCTGGCGGCTGTTTGAAACCTCTTCATATAAGACTTATTAAACATTTCACTACAGGCATGACAGACTAGCTATAACACTCGTTCACTGAAAGAACACTGTGGTGAAGCCAGATTACTTCTGGCGCCTTGGGAATGTCTTCGTATAAGGCTCTTCAAACACTTCATTATGCCTACAGAATGGCTATCACTTCCATATCCAGAAAGAACGTTCTGATGAAACCAGTGGCTCTTTATGAGCATTTCATTTATGTCTTATCAAACGTTTCTCTACAGCCGCAACATGATATCCATAACATTCATTCAAGGAAACCACACTATGTTGAAAAAGCTTGCTTGTAGCTGTTCAGGAACACTCTCACCTAAGACATCAAATAGTTCTCTTGAGGCATGACAGAATACGTATAACATTCATTTTCTGAATGAACACTGTGGTGAAAACACCTTGCTTGCAGCTGTTTAGGGGAATCTTCAAATAAGTCCTATCAAACATTTCACTACGGGCATGATGGAATATCTATAACATTCACACATTGAAAGAATGCTGTGGTGAAACCAACTTCCTTGTAGCTTTTAAGGAACATCTTCATGTAAGTCTTTTCTAGCATTTCAGTATGAGCCATAGAGAACAGCTATACTTTCTTAAAATGAACAAACATTGTACCTAACTCAGCTTTCAGGTAGACTTATAGTAACATTTTCATGTAAGATTTATTGAAAATTTCACAACATGTGCGACAGAATATCTATTACATTAATTCAATGAAAGATCACTATTGTGAAACCAGCTTGCTTGTATCTCTTTAGAAATACACTCATATAAGTCTTTTCTGACATTTCAGTGTATGCCATACAAAGTAACTATCACTTTATTACAATGAAAAGTCAGTGTGCTGATCCCAGCTTGCAGGTAGCTGTAGGAACCTTTTCATATATGATATAAAACATTTCACTACAGCTATAGGAGACTATATATATAAAGTTTATTAAATGAAAGAACACTGTGGTGTAACCAGATTGCTTGTAGCTATTTAGGAGTATCTTCATACAAGTCTTTTCAAACATTTCAGTGTATTCCATCCAGAATGGTTATCACTTCCATAAAATGAAAGAACGATGTTAAGAACCCAGCTGGAAAGTTGTCTTTTAGAAATATCTTTTTATAAGTCTTAACAAATATTGCGCTATGGTCATGACAGAATGATTTTAATATTCACTCAAGGAAAGAAGGATGAGCTGAACCCTTGTTTCCTAGTATCTGTTTAGGAAGAACTTCATAAAATACTTAAAAAATTACACTACAGACTTGAAAAATATCCATAAGATTCAGACACTAAAGGAACTCTGGTGAAACAAATGTGCTTACAGCTGTTTAGGGGCATATTCACATAAGACAGTTCAAACATTTCAGCATATGCCCTACAGATGACCTATCAATTACTAACAATGTGAGAACACTGTTCTAAGCCCAGTTTGCGGGTAGCTGTTTAGGAACATGTTCATATAAGACTTAACAAACATTTCATTGCATGTGGGACAGAATATATATAGCATTTGTTCACTGAGAGAAAACTGTGGTGAAACCATCTTACTTGCAGCCATTAAGGATCATCTTCGTATTAGTCATTATAACCATTTCAATATTTGCTGTTCTGATTGAATATGAGTTTCCAACAATGAAAGAAACACTGTGCTGAATCCAGCTTGCAAGTAAGTTTTAACTAACACTTCACTACAAGTGTCACAGAATATCTGCAATATTGTTTCACTGAAAGACCTCTGTGGTGAAAGCATCTTGAAGCTATTATTAGGAACATTTGTATTTAAGACATTTCTCACATTTCAGTATATGCCATAATGAATGGGTATCATTTTCCTACAATGAAAGAACACTGTGCTAAATAGAGCTCACAGATAGCTATCTAGGAACGTTTTTACATAAGACTTATCAAACATTTTACAATAGTCGTGACAGAATATACATAACATTCAGTCACTGAAAGAAAACTGTGGAGAAACAATCTTGCTTGTATATATTTAGAAACTTCTTCATGTTCACCATTTCAAGCATTTCCATATAAGACATACTGAATGAATATCACTTTGAGACAATGATATAACGTGCTGAAGCCAGATTGCAGGCAGCTGTTTAGGAACCTTTTCCTAAGAGACTTATCATACATTTCACTACAAAGTATCTATTACATCCATTCAGTGAAAGAACACTATTGTGAAGCCAGATTGCTGGTAGCTAATTAGGAACATCTTGATATAAGGCTTTTCTAATATTTCAGTTTATGCCAAACAGAATGACTATCATTTTCTTAAAATGAAATAACACTGTGTTGAACTCATCTTGCAGGAAGCCATTTAGGGTTTCTTCATACAAAACACCAAACATGTCACTACTGCTCTGACAGAATCTCTGTAAGATTCCTTCACTGAGGAACACACTCTGGTGAAACCAGATTGCTCATAAGTTTTTAGGAATATCTTTATATAAGGCTATTCAAACACATCATATGCTATACAGAATGATGATCACTTCCATTAAATTAAACAACATTGCGATGCAACCAGCTGGCACATGCTATTTATGAACATTTTGTGTGTGTCTTATCAAACGTTTCTCTGCAGCCACAATGTGATAATTATTGCATTCATTCAATGAAATACTGTGTTGAAAAAGCCTGCTTGTGGCTGTTTAGAAACATCTTCATGTAAGTGTTCATGCAAGCCTTAGCAAACATTTCACTACAGGCATGACAGAATATCTATAACATTCAATGTCTGTAAGAACACTGTTGTGAAACCATTTTGCTTGTAGCTACTTAGGGACATCTTCATAAAACTTATCCAGCATTTCACTACGGGTGTGATAGACTATCTATAACATCCATTCACTGAAAGAACATTGTCTGGCAAACACCTAGCAAGTAGCTCTTAAGGAACATCTTCACATATGCCATTTCAAACATTTCAGTATATGCCACAAGGAACGGCTATCACTTTCTTACAATGAAAGAGCATTGTGCTTAATCAAGCCAACAGGTAGCTGTTTAGGGATATTTTCACATAAATCATATCAAACATTTGACTACAGATGTGACAATGTCTATAACATTTGTTATCTGAAAGAAAATTATGCAAAAACCATCTTCTTTTCACTGTTTAGGAACATCTGCACATAGTACACTTCAAATACTTAAGTATATTCCACACAGAGCGACTATCATTTTCACAAAATGAAAGAACACATGCTGAATCCAGTTTATGGGTAGCTGTTTAGGAACATCATATATCAAATATTTCACCACAGATGTGACAATATCTAGAACATTCATTCACTGAAAGAACACTGTGAAGAAACCATCTTGCTTGTTAGCTGTTTAAGAATATAAATAAAAGGCTCTTCAAACATATCACTTTATGCCATACAGAATGGCTATCATCTCCATAGCCAGAAAAGAATACTGTGATGAACCCAGCTTGCAAGTAATTGTTTATTAATATTTTGCTCAAGTCTTATCAGACATTTGCCTACAGTCATGACAGGATATCTTTAATGTCTATTCAATGTAATAACACTGTATTTAAAAGAATTTCCTTGTAGCTGTTTAGAAACATCTTCATGTAAGACTTATTAAACATTCCTTTGCAGGAATGACAGAATCTCTAAACATTCACTCATTGAATGAACACAGGGATGAAAGCAGTTTTCTTGTAACTGTTGAGGAACATCTTCATATAAAGCTTTTCAAGCATTTCAGTATATGGCATACAGCATGGCCATACCCTTCTTACAAGGAAAGAAGGTTGTGTTTAATAGCTTTCAGGTAGATTATTAGGAGCATTTTTATGTAAGACCTATTGAACATTTAACTACAGGCATGACAGAATATCTATTACATCCATTCAATGAAAGAACACTATGGTGAAAGTGGCTTGGTTTGACTGTTAAGGAAGATCTTCATTTAAGTCCTTTTCAGCATTTCTGTATATGCCATACTAAACGGCTGTCACTATCTTATGATGAAATAATTCTGTCCTGAACACGTCTTGTTGGATTCTATTTAGGAACATCTTCATATAAGACCTCTCTAACATTTAAGCATATGCCATACAGAAGGGCTCTCACTTACTTACAGTTAAAGGACACTGTGCTAAACCCGGCTTGCTGGCGGCTGTTTGAAACCTCTTCATATAAGACTTATTAAACATTTCACTACAGGCATGACAGACTAGCTATAACACTCGTTCACTGAAAGAACACTGTGGTGAAGCCAGATTACTTCTGGCGCCTTGGGAATGTCTTCGTATAAGGCTCTTCAAACACTTCATTATGCCTACAGAATGGCTATCACTTCCATATCCAGAAAGAACGTTCTGATGAAACCAGTGGCTCTTTATGAGCATTTCATTTATGTCTTATCAAACGTTTCTCTACAGCCGCAACATGATATCCATAACATTCATTCAAGGAAACCACACTATGTTGAAAAAGCTTGCTTGTAGCTGTTCAGGAACACTCTCACCTAAGACATCAAATAGTTCTCTTGAGGCATGACAGAATACGTATAACATTCATTTTCTGAATGAACACTGTGGTGAAAACACCTTGCTTGCAGCTGTTTAGGGGAATCTTCAAATAAGTCCTATCAAACATTTCACTACGGGCATGATGGAATATCTATAACATTCACTCATTGAAAGAATGCTGTGGTGAAACCAACTTCCTTGTAGCTTTTAAGGAACATCTTCATGTAAGTCTTTTCTAGCATTTCAGTATGAGCCATAGAGAACAGCTATACTTTCTTAAAATGAACAAACATTGTACCTAACTCAGCTTTCAGGTAGACTTATAGTAACATTTTCATGTAAGATTTATTGAAAATTTCACAACATGTGCGACAGAATATCTATTACATTAATTCAATGAAAGATCACTATTGTGAAACCAGCTTGCTTGTATCTCTTTAGAAATACACTCATATAAGTCTTTTCTGACATTTCAGTGTATGCCATACAAAGTAACTATCACTTTATTACAATGAAAAGTCAGTGTGCTGATCCCAGCTTGCAGGTAGCTGTAGGAACCTTTTCATATATGATATAAAACATTTCACTACAGCTATAGGAGACTATATATATAAAGTTTATTAAATGAAAGAACACTGTGGTGTAACCAGATTGCTTGTAGCTATTTAGGAGTATCTTCATACAAGTCTTTTCAAACATTTCAGTGTATTCCATCCAGAATGGTTATCACTTCCATAAAATGAAAGAACGATGTTAAGAACCCAGCTGGAAAGTTGTCTTTTAGAAATATCTTTTTATAAGTCTTAACAAATATTGCGCTATGGTCATGACAGAATGATTTTAATATTCACTCAAGGAAAGAAGGATGAGCTGAACCCTTGTTTCCTAGTATCTGTTTAGGAAGAACTTCATAAAATACTTAAAAAATTACACTACAGACTTGAAAAATATCCATAAGATTCAGACACTAAAGGAACTCTGGTGAAACAAATGTGCTTACAGCTGTTTAGGGGCATATTCACATAAGACAGTTCAAACATTTCAGCATATGCCCTACAGATGACCTATCAATTACTAACAATGTGAGAACACTGTTCTAAGCCCAGTTTGCGGGTAGCTGTTTAGGAACATGTTCATATAAGACTTAACAAACATTTCATTGCATGTGGGACAGAATATATATAGCATTTGTTCACTGAGAGAAAACTGTGGTGAAACCATCTTACTTGCAGCCATTAAGGATCATCTTCGTATTAGTCATTATAACCATTTCAATATTTGCTGTTCTGATTGAATATGAGTTTCCAACAATGAAAGAAACACTGTGCTGAATCCAGCTTGCAAGTAAGTTTTAACTAACACTTCACTACAAGTGTCACGGAATATCTGCAATATTGTTTCACTGAAAGACCTCTGTGGTGAAAGCATCTTGAAGCTATTATTAGGAACATTTGTATTTGAGACATTTCTCACATTTCAGTATATGCCATAATGAATGGGTATCATTTTCCTACAATGAAAGAACACTGTGCTAAATAGAGCTCACAGATAGCTATCTAGGAACGTTTTTACATAAGACTTATCAAACATTTTACAATAGTCGTGACAGACTATACATAACATTCAGTCACTGAAAGAAAACTGTGGAGAAACAATCTTGCTTGTATATATTTAGAAACTTCTTCATGTTCACCATTTCAAGCATTTCCATATAAGACATACTGAATGAATATCACTTTGAGACAATGATATAACGTGCTGAAGCCAGATTGCAGGCAGCTGTTTAGGAACCTTTTCCTAAGAGACTTATCATACATTTCACTACAAAGTATCTATTACATCCATTCAGTGAAAGAACACTATTGTGAAGCCAGATTGCTGGTAGCTAATTAGGAACATCTTGATATAAGGCTTTTCTAATATTTCAGTTTATGCCAAACAGAATGACTATCATTTTCTTAAAATGAAATAACACTGTGTTGAACTCATCTTGCAGGAAGCCATTTAGGGTTTCTTCATACAAAACACCAAACATGTCACTACTGCTCTGACAGAATCTCTGTAAGATTCCTTCACTGAGGAACACACTCTGGTGAAACCAGATTGCTCATAAGTTTTTAGGAATATCTTTATATAAGGCTATTCAAACACATCATATGCTATACAGAATGATGATCACTTCCATTAAATTAAACAACATTGCGATGCAACCAGCTGGCACATGCTATTTATGAACATTTTGTGTGTGTCTTATCAAACGTTTCTCTGCAGCCACAATGTGATAATTATTACATTCATTCAATGAAATACTGTGTTGAAAAAGCCTGCTTGTGGCTGTTTAGAAACATCTTCATGTAAGTGTTCATGCAAGCCTTATCAAACATTTCACTACAGGCATGACAGAATATCTATAACATTCAATGTCTGTAAGAAGACTGCTGTGAAACCATTTTGCTTGTAGCTACTTAGGGACATCTTCATAAAACTTATCCAGCATTTCACTACGGGTGTGATAGACTATCTATAACATCCATTCACTGAAAGAACATTGTCTGGAAAACACCTAGCAAGTAGCTCTTAAGGAACATCTTCACATATGCCATTTCAAACATTTCAGTATATGCCACAAGGAACGGCTATCACTTTCTTACAATGAAAGAGCATTGTGCTTAATCAAGCCAACAGGTAGCTGTTTAGGGATATTTTCACATAAATCATATCAAACATTTGACTACAGATGTGACAATGTCTATAACATTTGTTATCTGAAAGAAAATTATGCAAAAACCATCTTCTTTTCACTGTTTAGGAACATCTGCACATAGTACACTTCAAATACTTAAGTATATTCCACACAGAGCGACTATCATTTTCACAAAATGAAAGAACACATGCTGAATCCAGTTTATGGGTAGCTGTTTAGGAACATCATATATCAAATATTTCACCACAGATGTGACAATATCTAGAACATTCATTCACTGAAAGAACACTGTGAAGAAACCATCTTGCTTGTTAGCTGTTTAAGAATATAAATAAAAGGCTCTTCAAACATATCACTTTATGCCATACAGAATGGCTATCATCTCCATAGCCAGAAAAGAATACTGTGATGAACCCAGCTTGCAAGTAATTGTTTATTAATATTTTGCTCAAGTCTTATCAGACATTTGCCTACAGTCATGACAGGATATCTTTAATGTCTATTCAATGTAGTAACACTGTATTTAAAAGAATTTCCTTGTAGCTGTTTAGAAACATCTTCATGTAAGACTTATTAAACATTCCTTTGCAGGAATGACAGAATCTCTAAACATTCACTCATTGAATGAACACAGGGATGAAAGCAGTTTTCTTGTAACTGTTGAGGAACATCTTCATATAAAGCTTTTCAAGCATTTCAGTATATGGCATACAGCATGGCCATACCCTTCTTACAAGGAAAGAAGGTTGTGTTTAATAGCTTTCAGGTAGATTATTAGGAGCATTTTTATGTAAGACCTATTGAACTTTTAACTACAGGCATGACAGAATATCTATTACATCCATTCAATGAAAGAACACTATGGTGAAAGTGGCTTGGTTTGACTGTTAAGGAAGATCTTCATTTAAGTCCTTTTCAGCATTTCTGTATATGCCATACTAAACGGCTGTCACTATCTTATGATGAAATTATTCTGTCCTGAACACGTCTTGTTGGATTCTATTTAGGAACATCTTCATATAAGACCTCTCTAACATTTAAGCATATGCCATACAGAAGGGCTCTCACTTACTTACAGTTAAAGGACACTGTGCTAAACCCGGCTTGCTGGCGGCTGTTTGAAACCTCTTCATATAAGACTTATTAAACATTTCACTACAGGCATGACAGACTAGCTATAACACTCGTTCACTGAAAGAACACTGTGGTGAAGCCAGATTACTTCTGGCGCCTTGGGAATGTCTTCGTATAAGGCTCTTCAAACACTTCATTATGCCTACAGAATGGCTATCGCTTCCATATCCAGAAAGAACGTTCTGATGAAACCAGTGGCTCTTTATGAGCATTTCATTTATGTCTTATCAAACGTTTCTCTACAGCCGCAACATGATATCCATAACATTCATTCAAGGAAACCACACTATGTTGAAAAAGCTTGCTTGTAGCTGTTCAGGAACACTCTCACCTAAGACATCAAATAGTTCTCTTGAGGCATGACAGAATACGTATAACATTCATTTTCTGAATGAACACTGTGGTGAAAACACCTTGCTTGCAGCTGTTTAGGGGAATCTTCAAATAAGTCCTATCAAACATTTCACTACGGGCATGATGGAATATCTATAACATTCACTCATTGAAAGAATGCTGTGGTGAAACCAACTTCCTTGTAGCTTTTAAGGAACATCTTCATGTAAGTCTTTTCTAGCATTTCAGTATGAGCCATAGAGAACAGCTATACTTTCTTAAAATGAACAAACATTGTACCTAACTCAGCTTTCAGGTAGACTTATAGTAACATTTTCATGTAAGATTTATTGAAAATTTCACAACATGTGCGACAGAATATCTATTACATTAATTCAATGAAAGATCACTATTGTGAAACCAGCTTGCTTGTATCTCTTTAGAAATACACTCATATAAGTCTTTTCTGACATTTCAGTGTATGCCATACAAAGTAACTATCACTTTATTACAATGAAAAGTCAGTGTGCTGATCCCAGCTTGCAGGTAGCTGTAGGAACCTTTTCATATATGATATAAAACATTTCACTACAGCTATAGGAGACTATATATATAAAGTTTATTAAATGAAAGAACACTGTGGTGTAACCAGATTGCTTGTAGCTATTTAGGAGTATCTTCATACAAGTCTTTTCAAACATTTCAGTGTATTCCATCCAGAATGGTTATCACTTCCATAAAATGAAAGAACGATGTTAAGAACCCAGCTGGAAAGTTGTCTTTTAGAAATATCTTTTTATAAGTCTTAACAAATATTGCGCTATGGTCATGACAGAATGATTTTAATATTCACTCAAGGAAAGAAGGATGAGCTGAACCCTTGTTTCCTAGTATCTGTTTAGGAAGAACTTCATAAAATACTTAAAAAATTACACTACAGACTTGAAAAATATCCATAAGATTCAGACACTAAAGGAACTCTGGTGAAACAAATGTGCTTACAGCTGTTTAGGGGCATATTCACATAAGACAGTTCAAACATTTCAGCATATGCCCTACAGATGACCTATCAATTACTAACAATGTGAGAACACTGTTCTAAGCCCAGTTTGCGGGTAGCTGTTTAGGAACATGTTCATATAAGACTTAACAAACATTTCATTGCATGTGGGACAGAATATATATAGCATTTGTTCACTGAGAGAAAACTGTGGTGAAACCATCTTACTTGCAGCCATTAAGGATCATCTTCGTATTAGTCATTATAACCATTTCAATATTTGCTGTTCTGATTGAATATGAGTTTCCAACAATGAAAGAAACACTGTGCTGAATCCAGCTTGCAAGTAAGTTTTAACTAACACTTCACTACAAGTGTCACGGAATATCTGCAATATTGTTTCACTGAAAGACCTCTGTGGTGAAAGCATCTTGAAGCTATTATTAGGAACATTTGTATTTGAGACATTTCTCACATTTCAGTATATGCCATAATGAATGGGTATCATTTTCCTACAATGAAAGAACACTGTGCTAAATAGAGCTCACAGATAGCTATCTAGGAACGTTTTTACATAAGACTTATCAAACATTTTACAATAGTCGTGACAGACTATACATAACATTCAGTCACTGAAAGAAAACTGTGGAGAAACAATCTTGCTTGTATATATTTAGAAACTTCTTCATGTTCACCATTTCAAGCATTTCCATATAAGACATACTGAATGAATATCACTTTGAGACAATGATATAACGTGCTGAAGCCAGATTGCAGGCAGCTGTTTAGGAACCTTTTCCTAAGAGACTTATCATACATTTCACTACAAAGTATCTATTACATCCATTCAGTGAAAGAACACTATTGTGAAGCCAGATTGCTGGTAGCTAATTAGGAACATCTTGATATAAGGCTTTTCTAATATTTCAGTTTATGCCAAACAGAATGACTATCATTTTCTTAAAATGAAATAACACTGTGTTGAACTCATCTTGCAGGAAGCCATTTAGGGTTTCTTCATACAAAACACCAAACATGTCACTACTGCTCTGACAGAATCTCTGTAAGATTCCTTCACTGAGGAACACACTCTGGTGAAACCAGATTGCTCATAAGTTTTTAGGAATATCTTTATATAAGGCTATTCAAACACATCATATGCTATACAGAATGATGATCACTTCCATTAAATTAAACAACATTGCGATGCAACCAGCTGGCACATGCTATTTATGAACATTTTGTGTGTGTCTTATCAAACGTTTCTCTGCAGCCACAATGTGATAATTATTACATTCATTCAATGAAATACTGTGTTGAAAAAGCCTGCTTGTGGCTGTTTAGAAACATCTTCATGTAAGTGTTCATGCAAGCCTTATCAAACATTTCACTACAGGCATGACAGAATATCTATAACATTCAATGTCTGTAAGAAGACTGCTGTGAAACCATTTTGCTTGTAGCTACTTAGGGACATCTTCATAAAACTTATCCAGCATTTCACTACGGGTGTGATAGACTATCTATAACATCCATTCACTGAAAGAACATTGTCTGGAAAACACCTAGCAAGTAGCTCTTAAGGAACATCTTCACATATGCCATTTCAAACATTTCAGTATATGCCACAAGGAACGGCTATCACTTTCTTACAATGAAAGAGCATTGTGCTTAATCAAGCCAACAGGTAGCTGTTTAGGGATATTTTCACATAAATCATATCAAACATTTGACTACAGATGTGACAATGTCTATAACATTTGTTATCTGAAAGAAAATTATGCAAAAACCATCTTCTTTTCACTGTTTAGGAACATCTGCACATAGTACACTTCAAATACTTAAGTATATTCCACACAGAGCGACTATCATTTTCACAAAATGAAAGAACACATGCTGAATCCAGTTTATGGGTAGCTGTTTAGGAACATCATATATCAAATATTTCACCACAGATGTGACAATATCTAGAACATTCATTCACTGAAAGAACACTGTGAAGAAACCATCTTGCTTGTTAGCTGTTTAAGAATATAAATAAAAGGCTCTTCAAACATATCACTTTATGCCATACAGAATGGCTATCATCTCCATAGCCAGAAAAGAATACTGTGATGAACCCAGCTTGCAAGTAATTGTTTATTAATATTTTGCTCAAGTCTTATCAGACATTTGCCTACAGTCATGACAGGATATCTTTAATGTCTATTCAATGTAGTAACACTGTATTTAAAAGAATTTCCTTGTAGCTGTTTAGAAACATCTTCATGTAAGACTTATTAAACATTCCTTTGCAGGAATGACAGAATCTCTAAACATTCACTCATTGAATGAACACAGGGATGAAAGCAGTTTTCTTGTAACTGTTGAGGAACATCTTCATATAAAGCTTTTCAAGCATTTCAGTATATGGCATACAGCATGGCCATACCCTTCTTACAAGGAAAGAAGGTTGTGTTTAATAGCTTTCAGGTAGATTATTAGGAGCATTTTTATGTAAGACCTATTGAACATTTAACTACAGGCATGACAGAATATCTATTACATCCATTCAATGAAAGAACACTATGGTGAAAGTGGCTTGGTTTGACTGTTAAGGAAGATCTTCATTTAAGTCCTTTTCAGCATTTCTGTATATGCCATACTAAACGGCTGTCACTATCTTATGATGAAATTATTCTGTCCTGAACACGTCTTGTTGGATTCTATTTAGGAACATCTTCATATAAGACCTCTCTAACATTTAAGCATATGCCATACAGAATGGCTCTCACTTACTTACAGTTAAAGGACACTGTGCTAAACCCGGCTTGCTGGCGGCTGTTTGAAACCTCTTCATATAAGACTTATTAAACATTTCACTACAGGCATGACAGACTAGCTATAACACTCGTTCACTGAAAGAACACTGTGGTGAAGCCAGATTACTTCTGGCGCCTTGGGAATGTCTTCGTATAAGGCTCTTCAAACACTTCATTATGCCTACAGAATGGCTATCGCTTCCATATCCAGAAAGAACGTTCTGATGAAACCAGTGGCTCTTTATGAGCATTTCATTTATGTCTTATCAAACGTTTCTCTACAGCCGCAACATGATATCCATAACATTCATTCAAGGAAACCACACTATGTTGAAAAAGCTTGCTTGTAGCTGTTCAGGAACACTCTCACCTAAGACATCAAATAGTTCTCTTGAGGCATGACAGAATACGTATAACATTCATTTTCTGAATGAACACTGTGGTGAAAACACCTTGCTTGCAGCTGTTTAGGGGAATCTTCAAATAAGTCCTATCAAACATTTCACTACGGGCATGATGGAATATCTATAACATTCACTCATTGAAAGAATGCTGTGGTGAAACCAACTTCCTTGTAGCTTTTAAGGAACATCTTCATGTAAGTCTTTTCTAGCATTTCAGTATGAGCCATAGAGAACAGCTATACTTTCTTAAAATGAACAAACATTGTACCTAACTCAGCTTTCAGGTAGACTTATAGTAACATTTTCATGTAAGATTTATTGAAAATTTCACAACATGTGCGACAGAATATCTATTACATTAATTCAATGAAAGATCACTATTGTGAAACCAGCTTGCTTGTATCTCTTTAGAAATACACTCATATAAGTCTTTTCTGACATTTCAGTGTATGCCATACAAAGTAACTATCACTTTATTACAATGAAAAGTCAGTGTGCTGATCCCAGCTTGCAGGTAGCTGTAGGAACCTTTTCATATATGATATAAAACATTTCACTACAGCTATAGGAGACTATATATATAAAGTTTATTAAATGAAAGAACACTGTGGTGTAACCAGATTGCTTGTAGCTATTTAGGAGTATCTTCATACAAGTCTTTTCAAACATTTCAGTGTATTCCATCCAGAATGGTTATCACTTCCATAAAATGAAAGAACGATGTTAAGAACCCAGCTGGAAAGTTGTCTTTTAGAAATATCTTTTTATAAGTCTTAACAAATATTGCGCTATGGTCATGACAGAATGATTTTAATATTCACTCAAGGAAAGAAGGATGAGCTGAACCCTTGTTTCCTAGTATCTGTTTAGGAAGAACTTCATAAAATACTTAAAAAATTACACTACAGACTTGAAAAATATCCATAAGATTCAGACACTAAAGGAACTCTGGTGAAACAAATGTGCTTACAGCTGTTTAGGGGCATATTCACATAAGACAGTTCAAACATTTCAGCATATGCCCTACAGATGACCTATCAATTACTAACAATGTGAGAACACTGTTCTAAGCCCAGTTTGCGGGTAGCTGTTTAGGAACATGTTCATATAAGACTTAACAAACATTTCATTGCATGTGGGACAGAATATATATAGCATTTGTTCACTGAGAGAAAACTGTGGTGAAACCATCTTATTTGCAGCCATTAAGGATCATCTTCGTATTAGTCATTATAACCATTTCAATATTTGCTGTTCTGATTGAATATGAGTTTCCAACAATGAAAGAAACACTGTGCTGAATCCAGCTTGCAAGTAAGTTTTAACTAACACTTCACTACAAGTGTCACAGAATATCTGCAATATTGTTTCACTGAAAGACCTCTGTGGTGAAAGCATCTTGAAGCTATTATTAGGAACATTTGTATTTAAGACATTTCTCACATTTCAGTATATGCCATAATGAATGGGTATCATTTTCCTACAATGAAAGAACACTGTGCTAAATAGAGCTCACAGATAGCTATCTAGGAACGTTTTTACATAAGACTTATCAAACATTTTACAATAGTCGTGACAGAATATACATAACATTCAGTCACTGAAAGAAAACTGTGGAGAAACAATCTTGCTTGTATATATTTAGAAACTTCTTCATGTTCACCATTTCAAGCATTTCCATATAAGACATACTGAATGAATATCACTTTGAGACAATGATATAACGTGCTGAAGCCAGATTGCAGGCAGCTGTTTAGGAACCTTTTCCTAAGAGACTTATCATACATTTCACTACAAAGTATCTATTACATCCATTCAGTGAAAGAACACTATTGTGAAGCCAGATTGCTGGTAGCTAATTAGGAACATCTTGATATAAGGCTTTTCTAATATTTCAGTTTATGCCAAACAGAATGACTATCATTTTCTTAAAATGAAATAACACTGTGTTGAACTCATCTTGCAGGAAGCCATTTAGGGTTTCTTCATACAAAACACCAAACATGTCACTACTGCTCTGACAGAATCTCTGTAAGATTCCTTCACTGAGGAACACACTCTGGTGAAACCAGATTGCTCATAAGTTTTTAGGAATATCTTTATATAAGGCTATTCAAACACATCATATGCTATACAGAATGATGATCACTTCCATTAAATTAAACAACATTGCGATGCAACCAGCTGGCACATGCTATTTATGAACATTTTGTGTGTGTCTTATCAAACGTTTCTCTGCAGCCACAATGTGATAATTATTGCATTCATTCAATGAAATACTGTGTTGAAAAAGCCTGCTTGTGGCTGTTTAGAAACATCTTCATGTAAGTGTTCATGCAAGCCTTATCAAACATTTCACTACAGGCATGACAGAATATCTATAACATTCAATGTCTGTAAGAACACTGTTGTGAAACCATTTTGCTTGTAGCTACTTAGGGACATCTTCATAAAACTTATCCAGCATTTCACTACGGGTGTGATAGACTATCTATAACATCCATTCACTGAAAGAACATTGTCTGGCAAACACCTAGCAAGTAGCTCTTAAGGAACATCTTCACATATGCCATTTCAAACATTTCAGTATATGCCACAAGGAACGGCTATCACTTTCTTACAATGAAAGAGCATTGTGCTTAATCAAGCCAACAGGTAGCTGTTTAGGGATATTTTCACATAAATCATATCAAACATTTGACTACAGATGTGACAATGTCTATAACATTTGTTATCTGAAAGAAAATTATGCAAAAACCATCTTCTTTTCACTGTTTAGGAACATCTGCACATAGTACACTTCAAATACTTAAGTATATTCCACACAGAGCGACTATCATTTTCACAAAATGAAAGAACACATGCTGAATCCAGTTTATGGGTAGCTGTTTAGGAACATCATATATCAAATATTTCACCACAGATGTGACAATATCTAGAACATTCATTCACTGAAAGAACACTGTGAAGAAACCATCTTGCTTGTTAGCTGTTTAAGAATATAAATAAAAGGCTCTTCAAACATATCACTTTATGCCATACAGAATGGCTATCATCTCCATAGCCAGAAAAGAATACTGTGATGAACCCAGCTTGCAAGTAATTGTTTATTAATATTTTGCTCAAGTCTTATCAGACATTTGCCTACAGT
This sequence comes from Equus asinus, assembly GCF_041296235.1. Lineage (NCBI taxonomy): Eukaryota > Metazoa > Chordata > Mammalia > Perissodactyla > Equidae > Equus > Equus asinus. The sequence goes on from NC_091810.1 coordinate 6,496,560, forward strand.
CATGACAGGATATCTTTAATGTCTATTCAATGTAATAACACTGTATTTAAAAGAATTTCCTTGTAGCTGTTTAGAAACATCTTCATGTAAGACTTATTAAACATTCCTTTGCAGGAATGACAGAATCTCTAAACATTCACTCATTGAATGAACACAGGGATGAAAGCAGTTTTCTTGTAACTGTTGAGGAACATCTTCATATAAAGCTTTTCAAGCATTTCAGTATATGGCATACAGCATGGCCATACCCTTCTTACAAGGAAAGAAGGTTGTGTTTAATAGCTTTCAGGTAGATTATTAGGAGCATTTTTATGTAAGACCTATTGAACATTTAACTACAGGCATGACAGAATATCTATTACATCCATTCAATGAAAGAACACTATGGTGAAAGTGGCTTGGTTTGACTGTTAAGGAAGATCTTCATTTAAGTCCTTTTCAGCATTTCTGTATATGCCATACTAAACGGCTGTCACTATCTTATGATGAAATTATTCTGTCCTGAACACGTCTTGTTGGATTCTATTTAGGAACATCTTCATATAAGACCTCTCTAACATTTAAGCATATGCCATACAGAAGGGCTCTCACTTACTTACAGTTAAAGGACACTGTGCTAAACCCGGCTTGCTGGCGGCTGTTTGAAACCTCTTCATATAAGACTTATTAAACATTTCACTACAGGCATGACAGACTAGCTATAACACTCGTTCACTGAAAGAACACTGTGGTGAAGCCAGATTACTTCTGGCGCCTTGGGAATGTCTTCGTATAAGGCTCTTCAAACACTTCATTATGCCTACAGAATGGCTATCGCTTCCATATCCAGAAAGAACGTTCTGATGAAACCAGTGGCTCTTTATGAGCATTTCATTTATGTCTTATCAAACGTTTCTCTACAGCCGCAACATGATATCCATAACATTCATTCAAGGAAACCACACTATGTTGAAAAAGCTTGCTTGTAGCTGTTCAGGAACACTCTCACCTAAGACATCAAATAGTTCTCTTGAGGCATGACAGAATACGTATAACATTCATTTTCTGAATGAACACTGTGGTGAAAACACCTTGCTTGCAGCTGTTTAGGGGAATCTTCAAATAAGTCCTATCAAACATTTCACTACGGGCATGATGGAATATCTATAACATTCACTCATTGAAAGAATGCTGTGGTGAAACCAACTTCCTTGTAGCTTTTAAGGAACATCTTCATGTAAGTCTTTTCTAGCATTTCAGTATGAGCCATAGAGAACAGCTATACTTTCTTAAAATGAACAAACATTGTACCTAACTCAGCTTTCAGGTAGACTTATAGTAACATTTTCATGTAAGATTTATTGAAAATTTCACAACATGTGCGACAGAATATCTATTACATTAATTCAATGAAAGATCACTATTGTGAAACCAGCTTGCTTGTATCTCTTTAGAAATACACTCATATAAGTCTTTTCTGACATTTCAGTGTATGCCATACAAAGTAACTATCACTTTATTACAATGAAAAGTCAGTGTGCTGATCCCAGCTTGCAGGTAGCTGTAGGAACCTTTTCATATATGATATAAAACATTTCACTACAGCTATAGGAGACTATATATATAAAGTTTATTAAATGAAAGAACACTGTGGTGTAACCAGATTGCTTGTAGCTATTTAGGAGTATCTTCATACAAGTCTTTTCAAACATTTCAGTGTATTCCATCCAGAATGGTTATCACTTCCATAAAATGAAAGAACGATGTTAAGAACCCAGCTGGAAAGTTGTCTTTTAGAAATATCTTTTTATAAGTCTTAACAAATATTGCGCTATGGTCATGACAGAATGATTTTAATATTCACTCAAGGAAAGAAGGATGAGCTGAACCCTTGTTTCCTAGTATCTGTTTAGGAAGAACTTCATAAAATACTTAAAAAATTACACTACAGACTTGAAAAATATCCATAAGATTCAGACACTAAAGGAACTCTGGTGAAACAAATGTGCTTACAGCTGTTTAGGGGCATATTCACATAAGACAGTTCAAACATTTCAGCATATGCCCTACAGATGACCTATCAATTACTAACAATGTGAGAACACTGTTCTAAGCCCAGTTTGCGGGTAGCTGTTTAGGAACATGTTCATATAAGACTTAACAAACATTTCATTGCATGTGGGACAGAATATATATAGCATTTGTTCACTGAGAGAAAACTGTGGTGAAACCATCTTACTTGCAGCCATTAAGGATCATCTTCGTATTAGTCATTATAACCATTTCAATATTTGCTGTTCTGATTGAATATGAGTTTCCAACAATGAAAGAAACACTGTGCTGAATCCAGCTTGCAAGTAAGTTTTAACTAACACTTCACTACAAGTGTCACAGAATATCTGCAATATTGTTTCACTGAAAGACCTCTGTGGTGAAAGCATCTTGAAGCTATTATTAGGAACATTTGTATTTAAGACATTTCTCACATTTCAGTATATGCCATAATGAATGGGTATCATTTTCCTACAATGAAAGAACACTGTGCTAAATAGAGCTCACAGATAGCTATCTAGGAACGTTTTTACATAAGACTTATCAAACATTTTACAATAGTCGTGACAGAATATACATAACATTCAGTCACTGAAAGAAAACTGTGGAGAAACAATCTTGCTTGTATATATTTAGAAACTTCTTCATGTTCACCATTTCAAGCATTTCCATATAAGACATACTGAATGAATATCACTTTGAGACAATGATATAATGTGCTGAAGCCAGATTGCAGGCAGCTGTTTAGGAACCTTTTCATAAGAGACTTATCATACATTTCACTACAAAGTATCTGTTACATCCATTCAGTGAAAGAACACTATTGTGAAGCCAGATTGCTGGTAGCTAATTAGGAACATCTTGATATAAGGCTTTTCTAATATTTCAGTTTATGCCAAACAGAATGACTATCATTTTCTTAAAATGAAATAACACTGTGTTGAACTCATCTTGCAGGAAGCCATTTAGGGTTTCTTCATACAAAACACCAAACATGTCACTACTGCTCTGACAGAATCTCTGTAAGATTCCTTCACTGAGGAACACACTCTGGTGAAACCAGATTGCTCATAAGTTTTTAGGAATATCTTTATATGAGGCTATTCAAACACATCATATGCTGTACAGAATGATGATCACTTCCATTAAATTAAACAACATTGTGATGCAACCAGCTGGCACATGCTATTTATGAACATTTTGTGTGTGTCTTATCAAACGTTTCTCTGCAGCCACAATGTGATAATTATTGCATTCATTCAATGAAATACTGTGTTGAAAAAGCCTGCTTGTGGCTGTTTAGAAACATCTTCATGTAAGTGTTCATGCAAGCCTTATCAAACATTTCACTACAGGCATGACAGAATATCTATAACATTCAATGTCTGTAAGAACACTGTTGTGAAACCATTTTGCTTGTAGCTACTTAGGGACATCTTCATAAAACTTATCCAGCATTTCACTACGGGTGTGATAGACTATATATAACATCCATTCACTGAAAGAACATTGTCTGGAAAACACCTAGCAAGTAGCTCTTAAGGAACATCTTCACATATGCCATTTCAAACATTTCAGTATATGCCACAAGGAACGGCTATCACTTTCTTACAATGAAAGCGCATTGTGCTTAATCAAGCCAACAGGTAGCTGTTTAGGGATATTTTCACATAAATCATATCAAACATTTGACTACAGATGTGACAATGTCTATAACATTTGTTATCTGAAAGAAAATTATGCAAAAACCATCTTCTTTTCACTGTTTAGGAACATCTGCACATAGTACACTTCAAATACTTAAGTATATTCCACACAGAGCGACTATCATTTTCACAAAATGAAAGAACACATGCTGAATCCAGTTTATGGGTAGCTGTTTAGGAACATCATATATCAAATATTTCACCACAGATGTGACAATATCTAGAACATTCATTCACTGAAAGAACACTGTGAAGAAACCATCTTGCTTGTTAGCTGTTTAAGAATATAAATAAAAGGCTCTTCAAACATATCACTTTATGCCATACAGAATGGCTATCATCTCCATAGCCAGAAAAGAATACTGTGATGAACCCAGCTTGCAAGTAATTGTTTATTAATATTTTGCTCAAGTCTTATCAGACATTTGCCTACAGTCATGACAGGATATCTTTAATGTCTATTCAATGTAATAACACTATATTTAAAAGAATTTCCTTGTAGCTGTTTAGAAACATCTTCATGTAAGACTTATTAAACATTCCTTTGCAGGAATGACAGAATCTCTAAACATTCACTCATTGAATGAACACAGGGATGAAAGCAGTTTTCTTGTAACTGTTGAGGAACATCTTCATATAAAGCTTTTCAAGCATTTCAGTATATGGCATACAGCATGGCCATACCCTTCTTACAAGGAAAGAAGGTTGTGTTTAATAGCTTTCAGGTAGATTATTAGGAGCATTTTTATGTAAGACCTATTGAACTTTTAACTACAGGCATGACAGAATATCTATTACATCCATTCAATGAAAGAACACTATGGTGAAAGTGGCTTGGTTTGACTGTTAAGGAAGATCTTCATTTAAGTCCTTTTCAGCATTTCTGTATATGCCATACTAAACGGCTGTCACTATCTTATGATGAAATTATTCTGTCCTGAACACGTCTTGTTGGATTCTATTTAGGAACATCTTCATATAAGACCTCTCTAACATTTAAGCATATGCCATACAGAAGGGCTCTCACTTACTTACAGTTAAAGGACACTGTGCTAAACCCGGCTTGCTGGCGGCTGTTTGAAACCTCTTCATATAAGACTTATTAAACATTTCACTACAGGCATGACAGACTAGCTATAACACTCGTTCACTGAAAGAACACTGTGGTGAAGCCAGATTACTTCTGGCGCCTTGGGAATGTCTTCGTATAAGGCTCTTCAAACACTTCATTATGCCTACAGAATGGCTATCGCTTCCATATCCAGAAAGAACGTTCTGATGAAACCAGTGGCTCTTTATGAGCATTTCATTTATGTCTTATCAAACGTTTCTCTACAGCCGCAACATGATATCCATAACATTCATTCAAGGAAACCACACTATGTTGAAAAAGCTTGCTTGTAGCTGTTCAGGAACACTCTCACCTAAGACATCAAATAGTTCTCTTGAGGCATGACAGAATACGTATAACATTCATTTTCTGAATGAACACTGTGGTGAAAACACCTTGCTTGCAGCTGTTTAGGGGAATCTTCAAATAAGTCCTATCAAACATTTCACTACGGGCATGATGGAATATCTATAACATTCACTCATTGAAAGAATGCTGTGGTGAAACCAACTTCCTTGTAGCTTTTAAGGAACATCTTCATGTAAGTCTTTTCTAGCATTTCAGTATGAGCCATAGAGAACAGCTATACTTTCTTAAAATGAACAAACATTGTACCTAACTCAGCTTTCAGGTAGACTTATAGTAACATTTTCATGTAAGATTTATTGAAAATTTCACAACATGTGCGACAGAATATCTATTACATTAATTCAATGAAAGATCACTATTGTGAAACCAGCTTGCTTGTATCTCTTTAGAAATACACTCATATAAGTCTTTTCTGACATTTCAGTGTATGCCATACAAAGTAACTATCACTTTATTACAATGAAAAGTCAGTGTGCTGATCCCAGCTTGCAGGTAGCTGTAGGAACATTTTCATATATGATATAAAACATTTCACTACAGCTATAGGAGACTATATATATAAAGTTTATTAAATGAAAGAACACTGTGGTGTAACCAGATTGCTTGTAGCTATTTAGGAGTATCTTCATACAAGTCTTTTCAAACATTTCAGTGTATTCCATCCAGAATGGTTATCACTTCCATAAAATGAAAGAACGATGTTAAGAACCCAGCTGGAAAGTTGTCTTTTAGAAATATCTTTTTATAAGTCTTAACAAATATTGCGCTATGGTCATGACAGAATGATTTTAATATTCACTCAAGGAAAGAAGGATGAGCTGAACCCTTGTTTCCTAGTATCTGTTTAGGAAGAACTTCATAAAATACTTAAAAAATTACACTACAGACTTGAAAAATATCCATAAGATTCAGACACTAAAGGAACTCTGGTGAAACAAATGTGCTTACAGCTGTTTAGGGGCATATTCACATAAGACAGTTCAAACATTTCAGCATATGCCCTACAGATGACCTATCAATTACTAACAATGTGAGAACACTGTTCTAAGCCCAGTTTGCGGGTAGCTGTTTAGGAACATGTTCATATAAGACTTAACAAACATTTCATTGCATGTGGGACAGAATATATATAGCATTTGTTCACTGAGAGAAAACTGTGGTGAAACCATCTTACTTGCAGCCATTAAGGATCATCTTCGTATTAGTCATTATAACCATTTCAATATTTGCTGTTCTGATTGAATATGAGTTTCCAACAATGAAAGAAACACTGTGCTGAATCCAGCTTGCAAGTAAGTTTTAACTAACACTTCACTACAAGTGTCACAGAATATCTGCAATATTGTTTCACTGAAAGACCTCTGTGGTGAAAGCATCTTGAAGCTATTATTAGGAACATTTGTATTTAAGACATTTCTCACATTTCAGTATATGCCATAATGAATGGGTATCATTTTCCTACAATGAAAGAACACTGTGCTAAATAGAGCTCACAGATAGCTATCTAGGAACGTTTTTACATAAGACTTATCAAACATTTTACAATAGTCGTGACAGAATATACATAACATTCAGTCACTGAAAGAAAACTGTGGAGAAACAATCTTGCTTGTATATATTTAGAAACTTCTTCATGTTCACCATTTCAAGCATTTCCGTATAAGACATACTGAATGAATATCACTTTGAGACAATGATATAATGTGCTGAAGCCAGATTGCAGGCAGCTGTTTAGGAACCTTTTCATAAGAGACTTATCATACATTTCACTACAAAGTATCTGTTACATCCATTCAGTGAAAGAACACTATTGTGAAGCCAGATTGCTGGTAGCTAATTAGGAACATCTTGATATAAGGCTTTTCTAATATTTCAGTTTATGCCAAACAGAATGACTATCATTTTCTTAAAATGAAATAACACTGTGTTGAACTCATCTTGCAGGAAGCCATTTAGGGTTTCTTCATACAAAACACCAAACATGTCACTACTGCTCTGACAGAATCTCTGTAAGATTCCTTCACTGAGGAACACACTCTGGTGAAACCAGATTGCTCATAAGTTTTTAGGAATATCTTTATATAAGGCTATTCAAACACATCATATGCTATACAGAATGATGATCACTTCCATTAAATTAAACAACATTGTGATGCAACCAGCTGGCACATGCTATTTATGAACATTTTGTGTGTGTCTTATCAAACGTTTCTCTGCAGCCACAATGTGATAATTATTGCATTCATTCAATGAAATACTGTGTTGAAAAAGCCTGCTTGTGGCTGTTTAGAAACATCTTCATGTAAGTGTTCATGCAAGCCTTATCAAACATTTCACTACAGGCATGACAGAATATCTATAACATTCAATGTCTGTAAGAACACTGTTGTGAAACCATTTTGCTTGTAGCTACTTAGGGACATCTTCATAAAACTTATCCAGCATTTCACTACGGGTGTGATAGACTATCTATAACATCCATTCACTGAAAGAACATTGTCTGGAAAACACCTAGCAAGTAGCTCTTAAGGAACATCTTCACATATGCCATTTCAAACATTTCAGTATATGCCACAAGGAACGGCTATCACTTTCTTACAATGAAAGCGCATTGTGCTTAATCAAGCCAACAGGTAGCTGTTTAGGGATATTTTCACATAAATCATATCAAACATTTGACTACAGATGTGACAATGTCTATAACATTTGTTATCTGAAAGAAAATTATGCAAAAACCATCTTCTTTTCACTGTTTAGGAACATCTGCACATAGTACACTTCAAATACTTAAGTATATTCCACACAGAGCGACTATCATTTTCACAAAATGAAAGAACACATGCTGAATCCAGTTTATGGGTAGCTGTTTAGGAACATCATATATCAAATATTTCACCACAGATGTGACAATATCTAGAACATTCATTCACTGAAAGAACACTGTGAAGAAACCATCTTGCTTGTTAGCTGTTTAAGAATATAAATAAAAGGCTCTTCAAACATATCACTTTATGCCATACAGAATGGCTATCATCTCCATAGCCAGAAAAGAATACTGTGATGAACCCAGCTTGCAAGTAATTGTTTATTAATATTTTGCTCAAGTCTTATCAGACATTTGCCTACAGTCATGACAGGATATCTTTAATGTCTATTCAATGTAGTAACACTATATTTAAAAGAATTTCCTTGTAGCTGTTTAGAAACATCTTCATGTAAGACTTATTAAACATTCCTTTGCAGGAATGACAGAATCTCTAAACATTCACTCATTGAATGAACACAGGGATGAAAGCAGTTTTCTTGTAACTGTTGAGGAACATCTTCATATAAAGCTTTTCAAGCATTTCAGTATATGGCATACAGCATGGCCATACCCTTCTTACAAGGAAAGAAGGTTGTGTTTAATAGCTTTCAGGTAGATTATTAGGAGCATTTTTATGTAAGACCTATTGAACATTTAACTACAGGCATGACAGAATATCTATTACATCCATTCAATGAAAGAACACTATGGTGAAAGTGGCTTGGTTTGACTGTTAAGGAAGATCTTCATTTAAGTCCTTTTCAGCATTTCTGTATATGCCATACTAAACGGCTGTCACTATCTTATGATGAAATTATTCTGTCCTGAACACGTCTTGTTGGATTCTATTTAGGAACATCTTCATATAAGACCTCTCTAACATTTAAGCATATGCTATACAGAATGGCTCTCACTTACTTACAGTTAAAGGACACTGTGCTAAACCCGGCTTGCTGGCGGCTGTTTGAAACCTCTTCATATAAGACTTATTAAACATTTCACTACAGGCATGACAGACTAGCTATAACACTCGTTCACTGAAAGAACACTGTGGTGAAGCCAGATTACTTCTGGCGCCTTGGGAATGTCTTCGTATAAGGCTCTTCAAACACTTCATTATGCCTACAGAATGGCTATCACTTCCATATCCAGAAAGAACGTTCTGATGAAACCAGTGGCTCTTTATGAGCATTTCATTTATGTCTTATCAAACGTTTCTCTACAGCCGCAACATGATATCCATAATATTCATTCAAGGAAACCACACTATGTTGAAAAAGCTTGCTTGTAGCTGTTCAGGAACACTCTCACCTAAGACATCAAATAGTTCTCTTGAGGCATGACAGAATACGTATAACATTCATTTTCTGAATGAACACTGTGGTGAAAACACCTTGCTTGCAGCTGTTTAGGGGAATCTTCAAATAAGTCCTATCAAACATTTCACTACGGGCATGATGGAATATCTATAACATTCACTCATTGAAAGAATGCTGTGGTGAAACCAACTTCCTTGTAGCTTTTAAGGAACATCTTCATGTAAGTCTTTTCTAGCATTTCAGTATGAGCCATAGAGAACAGCTATACTTTCTTAAAATGAACAAACATTGTACCTAACTCAGCTTTCAGGTAGACTTATAGTAACATTTTCATGTAAGATTTATTGAAAATTTCACAACATGTGCGACAGAATATCTATTACATTAATTCAATGAAAGATCACTATTGTGAAACCAGCTTGCTTGTATCTCTTTAGAAATACACTCATATAAGTCTTTTCTGACATTTCAGTGTATGCCATACAAAGTAACTATCACTTTATTACAATGAAAAGTCAGTGTGCTGATCCCAGCTTGCAGGTAGCTGTAGGAACATTTTCATATATGATATAAAACATTTCACTACAGCTATAGGAGACTATATATATAAAGTTTATTAAATGAAAGAACACTGTGGTGTAACCAGATTGCTTGTAGCTATTTAGGAGTATCTTCATACAAGTCTTTTCAAACATTTCAGTGTATTCCATCCAGAATGGTTATCACTTCCATAAAATGAAAGAACGATGTTAAGAACCCAGCTGGAAAGTTGTCTTTTAGAAATATCTTTTTATAAGTCTTAACAAATATTGCGCTATGGTCATGACAGAATGATTTTAATATTCACTCAAGGAAAGAAGGATGAGCTGAACCCTTGTTTCCTAGTATCTGTTTAGGAAGAACTTCATAAAATACTTAAAAAAATTACACTACAGACTTGAAAAATATCCATAAGATTCAGACACTAAAGGAACTCTGGTGAAACAAATGTGCTTACAGCTGTTTAGGGGCATATTCACATAAGACAGTTCAAACATTTCAGCATATGCCCTACAGATGACCTATCAATTACTAACAATGTGAGAACACTGTTCTAAGCCCAGTTTGCGGGTAGCTGTTTAGGAACATGTTCATATAAGACTTAACAAACATTTCATTGCATGTGGGACAGAATATATATAGCATTTGTTCACTGAGAGAAAACTGTGGTGAAACCATCTTACTTGCAGCCATTAAGGATCATCTTCGTATTAGTCATTATAACCATTTCAATATTTGCTGTTCTGATTGAATATGAGTTTCCAACAATGAAAGAAACACTGTGCTGAATCCAGCTTGCAAGTAAGTTTTAACTAACACTTCACTACAAGTGTCACAGAATATCTGCAATATTGTTTCACTGAAAGACCTCTGTGGTGAAAGCATCTTGAAGCTATTATTAGGAACATTTGTATTTAAGACATTTCTCACATTTCAGTATATGCCATAATGAATGGGTATCATTTTCCTACAATGAAAGAACACTGTGCTAAATAGAGCTCACAGATAGCTATCTAGGAACGTTTTTACATAAGACTTATCAAACATTTTACAATAGTCGTGACAGAATATACATAACATTCAGTCACTGAAAGAAAACTGTGGAGAAACAATCTTGCTTGTATATATTTAGAAACTTCTTCATGTTCACCATTTCAAGCATTTCCGTATAAGACATACTGAATGAATATCACTTTGAGACAATGATATAATGTGCTGAAGCCAGATTGCAGGCAGCTGTTTAGGAACCTTTTCATAAGAGACTTATCATACATTTCACTACAAAGTATCTGTTACATCCATTCAGTGAAAGAACACTATTGTGAAGCCAGATTGCTGGTAGCTAATTAGGAACATCTTGATATAAGGCTTTTCTAATATTTCAGTTTATGCCAAACAGAATGACTATCATTTTCTTAAAATGAAATAACACTGTGTTGAACTCATCTTGCAGGAAGCCATTTAGGGTTTCTTCATACAAAACACCAAACATGTCACTACTGCTCTGACAGAATCTCTGTAAGATTCCTTCACTGAGGAACACACTCTGGTGAAACCAGATTGCTCATAAGTTTTTAGGAATATCTTTATATAAGGCTATTCAAACACATCATATGCTATACAGAATGATGATCACTTCCATTAAATTAAACAACATTGTGATGCAACCAGCTGGCACATGCTATTTATGAACATTTTGTGTGTGTCTTATCAAACGTTTCTCTGCAGCCACAATGTGATAATTATTGCATTCATTCAATGAAATACTGTGTTGAAAAAGCCTGCTTGTGGCTGTTTAGAAACATCTTCATGTAAGTGTTCATGCAAGCCTTATCAAACATTTCACTACAGGCATGACAGAATATCTATAACATTCAATGTCTGTAAGAACACTGTTGTGAAACCATTTTGCTTGTAGCTACTTAGGGACATCTTCATAAAACTTATCCAGCATTTCATTACGGGTGTGATAGACTATCTATAACATCCATTCACTGAAAGAACATTGTCTGGAAAACACCTAGCAAGTAGCTCTTAAGGAACATCTTCACATATGCCATTTCAAACATTTCAGTATATGCCACAAGGAACGGCTATCACTTTCTTACAATGAAAGCGCATTGTGCTTAATCAAGCCAACAGGTAGCTGTTTAGGGATATTTTCACATAAATCATATCAAACATTTGACTACAGATGTGACAATGTCTATAACATTTGTTATCTGAAAGAAAATTATGCAAAAACCATCTTCTTTTCACTGTTTAGGAACATCTGCACATAGTACACTTCAAATACTTAAGTATATTCCACACAGAGCGACTATCATTTTCACAAAATGAAAGAACACATGCTGAATCCAGTTTATGGGTAGCTGTTTAGGAACATCATATATCAAATATTTCACCACAGATGTGACAATATCTAGAACATTCATTCACTGAAAGAACACTGTGAAGAAACCATCTTGCTTGTTAGCTGTTTAAGAATATAAATAAAAGGCTCTTCAAACATATCACTTTATGCCATACAGAATGGCTATCATCTCCATAGCCAGAAAAGAATACTGTGATGAACCCAGCTTGCAAGTAATTGTTTATTAATATTTTGCTCAAGTCTTATCAGACATTTGCCTACAGTCATGACAGGATATCTTTAATGTCTATTCAATGTAGTAACACTATATTTAAAAGAATTTCCTTGTAGCTGTTTAGAAACATCTTCATGTAAGACTTATTAAACATTCCTTTGCAGGAATGACAGAATCTCTAAACATTCACTCATTGAATGAACACAGGGATGAAAGCAGTTTTCTTGTAACTGTTGAGGAACATCTTCATATAAAGCTTTTCAAGCATTTCAGTATATGGCATACAGCATGGCCATACCCTTCTTACAAGGAAAGAAGGTTGTGTTTAATAGCTTTCAGGTAGATTATTAGGAGCATTTTTATGTAAGACCTATTGAACATTTAACTACAGGCATGACAGAATATCTATTACATCCATTCAATGAAAGAACACTATGGTGAAAGTGGCTTGGTTTGACTGTTAAGGAAGATCTTCATTTAAGTCCTTTTCAGCATTTCTGTATATGCCATACTAAACGGCTGTCACTATCTTATGATGAAATTATTCTGTCCTGAACACGTCTTGTTGGATTCTATTTAGGAACATCTTCATATAAGACCTCTCTAACATTTAAGCATATGCTATACAGAATGGCTCTCACTTACTTACAGTTAAAGGACACTGTGCTAAACCCGGCTTGCTGGCGGCTGTTTGAAACCTCTTCATATAAGACTTATTAAACATTTCACTACAGGCATGACAGACTAGCTATAACACTCGTTCACTGAAAGAACACTGTGGTGAAGCCAGATTACTTCTGGCGCCTTGGGAATGTCTTCGTATAAGGCTCTTCAAACACTTCATTATGCCTACAGAATGGCTATCACTTCCATATCCAGAAAGAACGTTCTGATGAAACCAGTGGCTCTTTATGAGCATTTCATTTATGTCTTATCAAACGTTTCTCTACAGCCGCAACATGATATCCATAATATTCATTCAAGGAAACCACACTATGTTGAAAAAGCTTGCTTGTAGCTGTTCAGGAACACTCTCACATAAGACATCAAATAGTTCTCTTGAGGCATGACAGAATACGTATAACATTCATTTTCTGAATGAACACTGTGGTGAAAACACCTTGCTTGCAGCTGTTTAGGGGAATCTTCAAATAAGTCCTATCAAACATTTCACTACGGGCATGATGGAATATCTATAACATTCACACATTGAAAGAATGCTGTGGTGAAACCAACTTCCTTGTAGCTTTTAAGGAACATCTTCATGTAAGTCTTTTCTAGCATTTCAGTATGAGCCATAGAGAACAGCTATACTTTCTTAAAATGAAACAACATTGTACCTAACTCAGCTTTCAGGTAGACTTATAGTAACATTTTCATGTAAGATTTATTGAAAATTTCACAACATGTGCGACAGAATATCTATTACATTAATTCAATGAAAGATCACTATTGTGAAACCAGCTTGCTTGTATCTCTTTAGAAATACACTCATATAAGTCTTTTCTGACATTTCAGTGTATGCCATACAAAGTAACTATCACTTTATTACAATGAAAAGTCAGTGTGCTGATCCCAGCTTGCAGGTAGCTGTAGGAACCTTTTCATATATGATATAAAACATTTCACTACAGCTATAGGAGAATATATATAAAGTTTATTAAATGAAAGAACACTGTGGTGTAACCAGATTGCTTGTAGCTATTTAGGAGTATCTTCATACAAGTCTTTTCAAACATTTCAGTGTATTCCATCCAGAATGGTTATCACTTCCATAAAACGAAAGAACGATGTTAAGAACCCAGCTGGAAAGTTGTCTTTTAGAAATATCTTTTTATAAGTCTTAACAAATATTGCGCTATGGTCATGACAGAATGATTTTAATATTCACTCAAGGAAAGAAGGATGAGCTGAACCCTTGTTTCCTAGTATCTGTTTAGGAAGAACTTCATAAAATACTTAAAAAATTACACTACAGACTTGAAAAATATCCATAAGATTCAGACACTAAAGGAACTCTGGTGAAACAAATGTGCTTACAGCTGTTTAGGGGCATATTCACATAAGACAGTTCAAACATTTCAGCATATGCCCTACAGATGACCTATCAATTACTAACAATGTCAGAACACTGTTCTAAGCCCAGTTTGCGGGTAGCTGTTTAGGAACATGTTCATATAAGACTTAACAAACATTTCATTGCATGTGGGACAGAATATATATAGCATTTGTTCACTGAGAGAAAACTGTGGTGAAACCATCTTACTTGCAGCCATTAAGGATCATCTTCGTATTAGTCATTATAACCATTTCAATATTTGCTGTTCCGATTGAATATGAGTTTCCAACAATGAAAGAAACACTGTGCTGAATCCAGCTTGCAAGTAAGTTTTAACTAACACTTCACTACAAGTGTCACAGAATATCTGCAATATTGTTTCACTGAAAGACCTCTGTGGTGAAAGCATCTTGAAGCTATTATTAGGAACATTTTTATTTGAGACATTTCTCACATTTCAGTATATGCCATAATGAATGGGTATCATTTTCCTACAATGAAAGAACACTGTGCTAAATAGAGCTCACAGATAGCTATCTAGGAACGTTTTTACATAAGACTTATCAAACATTTTACAATAGTCGTGACAGACTATACATAACATTCAGTCACTGAAAGAAAACTGTGGAGAAACAATCTTGCTTGTATATATTTAGAAACTTCTTCATGTTCACCATTTCAAGCATTTCCGTATAAGACATACTGAATGAATATCACTTTGAGACAATGATATAACGTGCTGAAGCCAGATTGCAGGCAGCTGTTTAGGAACCTTTTCATAAGAGACTTATCATACATTTCACTACAAAGTATCTATTACATCCATTCAGTGAAAGAACACTATTGTGAAGCCAGATTGCTGGTAGCTAATTAGGAACATCTTGATATAAGGCTTTTCTAATATTTCAGTTTATGCCAAACAGAATGACTATCATTTTCTTAAAATGAAATAACACTGTGTTGAACTCATCTTGCAGGAAGCCATTTAGGGTTTCTTCATACAAAACACCAAACATGTCACTACTGCTCTGACAGAATCTCTGTAAGATTCCTTCACTGAGGAACACACTCTGGTGAAACCAGATTGCTCATAAGTTTTTAGGAATATCTTTATATAAGGCTATTCAAACACATCATATGCTGTACAGAATGATGATCACTTCCATTAAATTAAACAACATTGTGATGCAACCAGCTGGCACATGCTATTTATGAACATTTTGTGTGTGTCTTATCAAACGTTTCTCTGCAGCCACAATGTGATAATTATTGCATTCATTCAATGAAATACTGTGTTGAAAAAGCCTGCTTGTGGCTGTTTAGAAACATCTTCATGTAAGTGTTCATGCAAGCCTTATCAAACATTTCACTACAGGCATGACAGAATATCTATAACATTCAATGTCTGTAAGAAGACTGCTGTGAAACCATTTTGCTTGTAGCTACTTAGGGACATCTTCATAAAACTTATCCAGCATTTCACTACGGGTGTGATAGACTATCTATAACATCCATTCACTGAAAGAACATTGTCTGGAAAACACCTAGCAAGTAGCTCTTAAGGAACATCTTCACATATGCCATTTCAAACATTTCAGTATATGCCACAAGGAACGGCTATCACTTTCTTACAATGAAAGCGCATTGTGCTTAATCAAGCCAACAGGTAGCTGTTTAGGGATATTTTCACATAAATCATATCAAACATTTGACTACAGATGTGACAATGTCTATAACATTTGTTATCTGAAAGAAAATTATGCAAAAACCATCTTCTTTTCACTGTTTAGGAACATCTGCACATAGTACACTTCAAATACTTAAGTATATTCCACACAGAGCGACTATCATTTTCACAAAATGAAAGAACACATGCTGAATCCAGTTTATGGGTAGCTGTTTAGGAACATCATATATCAAATATTTCACCACAGATGTGACAATATCTAGAACATTCATTCACTGAAAGAACACTGTGAAGAAACCATCTTGCTTGTTAGCTGTTTAAGAATATAAATAAAAGGCTCTTCAAACATATCACTTTATGCCATACAGAATGGCTATCATCTCCATAGCCAGAAAAGAATACTGTGATGAACCCAGCTTGCAAGTAATTGTTTATTAATATTTTGCTCAAGTCTTATCAGACATTTGCCTACAGTCATGACAGGATATCTTTAATGTCTATTCAATGTAGTAACACTGTATTTAAAAGAATTTCCTTGTAGCTGTTTAGAAACATCTTCATGTAAGACTTATTAAGCATTCCTTTGCAGGAATGACAGAATCTCTAAACATTCACTCATTGAATGAACACAGGGATGAAAGCAGTTTTCTTGTAACTGTTGAGGAACATCTTCATATAAAGCTTTTCAAGCATTTCAGTATATGGCATACAGCATGGCCATACCCTTCTTACAAGGAAAGAAGGTTGTGTTTAATAGCTTTCAGGTAGATTATTAGGAGCATTTTTATGTAAGACCTATTGAACATTTAACTACAGGCATGACAGAATATCTATTACATCCATTCAATGAAAGAACACTATGGTGAAAGTGGCTTGGTTTGACTGTTAAGGAAGATCTTCATTTAAGTCCTTTTCAGCATTTCTGTATATGCCATACTAAACGGCTGTCACTATCTTATGATGAAATTATTCTGTCCTGAACACGTCTTGTTGGATTCTATTTAGGAACATCTTCATATAAGACCTCTCTAACATTTAAGCATATGCCATACAGAAGGGCTCTCACTTACTTACAGTTAAAGGACACTGTGCTAAACCCGGCTTGCTGGCGGCTGTTTGAAACCTCTTCATATAAGACTTATTAAACATTTCACTACAGGCATGACAGACTAGCTATAACACTCGTTCACTGAAAGAACACTGTGGTGAAGCCAGATTACTTCTGGCGCCTTGGGAATGTCTTCGTATAAGGCTCTTCAAACACTTCATTATGCCTACAGAATGGCTATCACTTCCATATCCAGAAAGAACGTTCTGATGAAACCAGTGGCTCTTTATGAGCATTTCATTTATGTCTTATCAAACGTTTCTCTACAGCCGCAACATGATATCCATAACATTCATTCAAGGAAACCACACTATGTTGAAAAAGCTTGCTTGTAGCTGTTCAGGAACACTCTCACCTAAGACATCAAATAGTTCTCTTGAGGCATGACAGAATACGTATAACATTCATTTTCTGAATGAACACTGTGGTGAAAACACCTTGCTTGCAGCTGTTTAGGGGAATCTTCAAATAAGTCCTATCAAACATTTCACTACGGGCATGATGGAATATCTATAACATTCACTCATTGAAAGAATGCTGTGGTGAAACCAACTTCCTTGTAGCTTTTAAGGAACATCTTCATGTAAGTCTTTTCTAGCATTTCAGTATGAGCCATAGAGAACAGCTATACTTTCTTAAAATGAACAAACATTGTACCTAACTCAGCTTTCAGGTAGACTTATAGTAACATTTTCATGTAAGATTTATTGAAAATTTCACAACATGTGCGACAGAATATCTATTACATTAATTCAATGAAAGATCACTATTGTGAAACCAGCTTGCTTGTATCTCTTTAGAAATACACTCATATAAGTCTTTTCTGACATTTCAGTGTATGCCATACAAAGTAACTATCACTTTATTACAATGAAAAGTCAGTGTGCTGATCCCAGCTTGCAGGTAGCTGTAGGAACCTTTTCATATATGATATAAAACATTTCACTACAGCTATAGGAGACTATATATATAAAGTTTATTAAATGAAAGAACACTGTGGTGTAACCAGATTGCTTGTAGCTATTTAGGAGTATCTTCATACAAGTCTTTTCAAACATTTCAGTGTATTCCATCCAGAATGGTTATCACTTCCATAAAACGAAAGAACGATGTTAAGAACCCAGCTGGAAAGTTGTCTTTTAGAAATATCTTTTTATAAGTCTTAACAAATATTGCGCTATGGTCATGACAGAATGATTTTAATATTCACTCAAGGAAAGAAGGATGAGCTGAACCCTTGTTTCCTAGTATCTGTTTAGGAAGAACTTCATAAAATACTTAAAAAATTACACTACAGACTTGAAAAATATCCATAAGATTCAGACACTAAAGGAACTCTGGTGAAACAAATGTGCTTACAGCTGTTTAGGGGCATATTCACATAAGACAGTTCAAACATTTCAGCATATGCCCTACAGATGACCTATCAATTACTAACAATGTGAGAACACTGTTCTAAGCCCAGTTTGCGGGTAGCTGTTTAGGAACATGTTCATATAAGACTTAACAAACATTTCATTGCATGTGGGACAGAATATATATAGCATTTGTTCACTGAGAGAAAACTGTGGTGAAACCATCTTACTTGCAGCCATTAAGGATCATCTTCGTATTAGTCATTATAACCATTTCAATATTTGCTGTTCTGATTGAATATGAGTTTCCAACAATGAAAGAAACACTGTGCTGAATCCAGCTTGCAAGTAAGTTTTAACTAACACTTCACTACAAGTGTCACAGAATATCTGCAATATTGTTTCACTGAAAGACCTCTGTGGTGAAAGCATCTTGAAGCTATTATTAGGAACATTTGTATTTGAGACATTTCTCACATTTCAGTATATGCCATAATGAATGGGTATCATTTTCCTACAATGAAAGAACACTGTGCTAAATAGAGCTCACAGATAGCTATCTAGGAACGTTTTTACATAAGACTTATCAAACATTTTACAATAGTCGTGACAGACTATACATGACATTCAGTCACTGAAAGAAAACTGTGGAGAAACAATCTTGCTTGTATATATTTAGAAACTTCTTCATGTTCACCATTTCAAGCATTTCCGTATAAGACATACTGAATGAATATCACTTTGAGACAATGATATAATGTGCTGAAGCCAGATTGCAGGCAGCTGTTTAGGAACCTTTTCCTAAGAGACTTATCATACATTTCACTACAAAGTATCTGTTACATCCATTCAGTGAAAGAACACTATTGTGAAGCCAGATTGCTGGTAGCTAATTAGGAACATCTTGATATAAGGCTTTTCTAATATTTCAGTTTATGCCAAACAGAATGACTATCATTTTCTTAAAATGAAATAACACTGTGTTGAACTCATCTTGCAGGAAGCCATTTAGGGTTTCTTCATACAAAACACCAAACATGTCACTACTGCTCTGACAGAATCTCTGTAAGATTCCTTCACTGAGGAACACACTCTGGTGAAACCAGATTGCTCATAAGTTTTTAGGAATATCTTTATATAAGGCTATTCAAACACATCATATGCTGTACAGAATGATGATCACTTCCATTAAATTAAACAACATTGTGATGCAACCAGCTGGCACATGCTATTTATGAACATTTTGTGTGTGTCTTATCAAACGTTTCTCTGCAGCCACAATGTGATAATTATTGCATTCATTCAATGAAATACTGTGTTGAAAAAGCCTGCTTGTGGCTGTTTAGAAACATCTTCATGTAAGTGTTCATGCAAGCCTTATCAAACATTTCACTACAGGCATGACAGAATATCTATAACATTCAATGTCTGTAAGAACACTGTTGTGAAACCATTTTGCTTGTAGCTACTTAGGGACATCTTCATAAAACTTATCCAGCATTTCACTACGGGTGTGATAGACTATCTATAACATCCATTCACTGAAAGAACATTGTCTGGAAAACACCTAGCAAGTAGCTCTTAAGGAACATCTTCACATATGCCATTTCAAACATTTCAGTATATGCCACAAGGAACGGCTATCACTTTCTTACAATGAAAGCGCATTGTGCTTAATCAAGCCAACAGGTAGCTGTTTAGGGATATTTTCACATAAATCATATCAAACATTTGACTACAGATGTGACAATGTCTATAACATTTGTTATCTGAAAGAAAATTATGCAAAAACCATCTTCTTTTCACTGTTTAGGAACATCTGCACATAGTACACTTCAAATACTTAAGTATATTCCACACAGAGCGACTATCATTTTCACAAAATGAAAGAACACATGCTGAATCCAGTTTATGGGTAGCTGTTTAGGAACATCATATATCAAATATTTCACCACAGATGTGACAATATCTAGAACATTCATTCACTGAAAGAACACTGTGAAGAAACCATCTTGCTTGTTAGCTGTTTAAGAATATAAATAAAAGGCTCTTCAAACATATCACTTTATGCCATACAGAATGGCTATCATCTCCATAGCCAGAAAAGAATACTGTGATGAACCCAGCTTGCAAGTAATTGTTTATTAATATTTTGCTCAAGTCTTATCAGACATTTGCCTACAGTCATGACAGGATATCTTTAATGTCTATTCAATGTAGTAACACTGTATTTAAAAGAATTTCCTTGTAGCTGTTTAGAAACATCTTCATGTAAGACTTATTAAGCATTCCTTTGCAGGAATGACAGAATCTCTAAACATTCACTCATTGAATGAACACAGGGATGAAAGCAGTTTTCTTGTAACTGTTGAGGAACATCTTCATATAAAGCTTTTCAAGCATTTCAGTATATGGCATACAGCATGGCCATACCCTTCTTACAAGGAAAGAAGGTTGTGTTTAATAGCTTTCAGGTAGATTATTAGGAGCATTTTTATGTAAGACCTATTGAACATTTAACTACAGGCATGACAGAATATCTATTACATCCATTCAATGAAAGAACACTATGGTGAAAGTGGCTTGGTTTGACTGTTAAGGAAGATCTTCATTTAAGTCCTTTTCAGCATTTCTGTATATGCCATACTAAACGGCTGTCACTATCTTATGATGAAATTATTCTGTCCTGAACACGTCTTGTTGGATTCTATTTAGGAACATCTTCATATAAGACCTCTCTAACATTTAAGCATATGCCATACAGAATGGCTCTCACTTACTTACAGTTAAAGGACACTGTGCTAAACCCGGCTTGCTGGCGGCTGTTTGAAACCTCTTCATATAAGACTTATTAAACATTTCACTACAGGCATGACAGACTAGCTATAACACTCGTTCACTGAAAGAACACTGTGGTGAAGCCAGATTACTTCTGGCGCCTTGGGAATGTCTTCGTATAAGGCTCTTCAAACACTTCATTATGCCTACAGAATGGCTATCACTTCCATATCCAGAAAGAACGTTCTGATGAAACCAGTGGCTCTTTATGAGCATTTCATTTATGTCTTATCAAACGTTTCTCTACAGCCGCAACATGATATCCATAACATTCATTCAAGGAAACCACACTATGTTGAAAAAGCTTGCTTGTAGCTGTTCAGGAACACTCTCACCTAAGACATCAAATAGTTCTCTTGAGGCATGACAGAATACGTATAACATTCATTTTCTGAATGAACACTGTGGTGAAAACACCTTGCTTGCAGCTGTTTAGGGGAATCTTCAAATAAGTCCTATCAAACATTTCACTACGGGCATGATGGAATATCTATAACATTCACTCATTGAAAGAATGCTGTGGTGAAACCAACTTCCTTGTAGCTTTTAAGGAACATCTTCATGTAAGTCTTTTCTAGCATTTCAGTATGAGCCATAGAGAACAGCTATACTTTCTTAAAATGAACAAACATTGTACCTAACTCAGCTTTCAGGTAGACTTATAGTAACATTTTCATGTAAGATTTATTGAAAATTTCACAACATGTGCGACAGAATATCTATTACATTAATTCAATGAAAGATCACTATTGTGAAACCAGCTTGCTTGTATCTCTTTAGAAATACACTCATATAAGTCTTTTCTGACATTTCAGTGTATGCCATACAAAGTAACTATCACTTTATTACAATGAAAAGTCAGTGTGCTGATCCCAGCTTGCAGGTAGCTGTAGGAACCTTTTCATATATGATATAAAACATTTCACTACAGCTATAGGAGACTATATATATAAAGTTTATTAAATGAAAGAACACTGTGGTGTAACCAGATTGCTTGTAGCTATTTAGGAGTATCTTCATACAAGTCTTTTCAAACATTTCAGTGTATTCCATCCAGAATGGTTATCACTTCCATAAAATGAAAGAACGATGTTAAGAACCCAGCTGGAAAGTTGTCTTTTAGAAATATCTTTTTATAAGTCTTAACAAATATTGCGCTATGGTCATGACAGAATGATTTTAATATTCACTCAAGGAAAGAAGGATGAGCTGAACCCTTGTTTCCTAGTATCTGTTTAGGAAGAACTTCATAAAATACTTAAAAAATTACACTACAGACTTGAAAAATATCCATAAGATTCAGACACTAAAGGAACTCTGGTGAAACAAATGTGCTTACAGCTGTTTAGGGGCATATTCACATAAGACAGTTCAAACATTTCAGCATATGCCCTACAGATGACCTATCAATTACTAACAATGTGAGAACACTGTTCTAAGCCCAGTTTGCGGGTAGCTGTTTAGGAACATGTTCATATAAGACTTAACAAACATTTCATTGCATGTGGGACAGAATATATATAGCATTTGTTCACTGAGAGAAAACTGTGGTGAAACCATCTTACTTGCAGCCATTAAGGATCATCTTCGTATTAGTCATTATAACCATTTCAATATTTGCTGTTCTGATTGAATATGAGTTTCCAACAATGAAAGAAACACTGTGCTGAATCCAGCTTGCAAGTAAGTTTTAACTAACACTTCACTACAAGTGTCACAGAATATCTGCAATATTGTTTCACTGAAAGACCTCTGTGGTGAAAGCATCTTGAAGCTATTATTAGGAACATTTGTATTTGAGACATTTCTCACATTTCAGTATATGCCATAATGAATGGGTATCATTTTCCTACAATGAAAGAACACTGTGCTAAATAGAGCTCACAGATAGCTATCTAGGAACGTTTTTACATAAGACTTATCAAACATTTTACAATAGTCGTGACAGACTATACATAACATTCAGTCACTGAAAGAAAACTGTGGAGAAACAATCTTGCTTGTATATATTTAGAAACTTCTTCATGTTCACCATTTCAAGCATTTCCATATAAGACATACTGAATGAATATCACTTTGAGACAATGATATAACGTGCTGAAGCCAGATTGCAGGCAGCTGTTTAGGAACCTTTTCCTAAGAGACTTATCATACATTTCACTACAAAGTATCTGTTACATCCATTCAGTGAAAGAACACTATTGTGAAGCCAGATTGCTGGTAGCTAATTAGGAACATCTTGATATAAGGCTTTTCTAATATTTCAGTTTATGCCAAACAGAATGACTATCATTTTCTTAAAATGAAATAACACTGTGTTGAACTCATCTTGCAGGAAGCCATTTAGGGTTTCTTCATACAAAACACCAAACATGTCACTACTGCTCTGACAGAATCTCTGTAAGATTCCTTCACTGAGGAACACACTCTGGTGAAACCAGATTGCTCATAAGTTTTTAGGAATATCTTTATATAAGGCTATTCAAACACATCATATGCTATACAGAATGATGATCACTTCCATTAAATTAAACAACATTGCGATGCAACCAGCTGGCACATGCTATTTATGAACATTTTGTGTGTGTCTTATCAAACGTTTCTCTGCAGCCACAATGTGATAATTATTGCATTCATTCAATGAAATACTGTGTTGAAAAAGCCTGCTTGTGGCTGTTTAGAAACATCTTCATGTAAGTGTTCATGCAAGCCTTATCAAACATTTCCCTACAGGCATGACAGAATATCTATAACATTCAATGTCTGTAAGAACACTGTTGTGAAACCATTTTGCTTGTAGCTACTTAGGGACATCTTCATAAAACTTATCCAGCATTTCACTACGGGTGTGATAGACTATCTATAACATCCATTCACTGAAAGAACATTGTCTGGAAAACACCTAGCAAGTAGCTCTTAAGGAACATCTTCACATATGCCATTTCAAACATTTCAGTATATGCCACAAGGAACGGCTATCACTTTCTTACAATGAAAGAGCATCGTGCTTAATCAAGCCAACAGGTAGCTGTTTAGGGATATTTTCACATAAATCATATCAAACATTTGACTACAGATGTGACAATGTCTATAACATTTGTTATCTGAAAGAAAATTATGCAAAAACCATCTTCTTTTCACTGTTTAGGAACATCTGCACATAGTACACTTCAAATACTTAAGTATATTCCACACAGAGCGACTATCATTTTCACAAAATGAAAGAACACATGCTGAATCCAGTTTATGGGTAGCTGTTTAGGAACATCATATATCAAATATTTCACCACAGATGTGACAATATCTAGAACATTCATTCACTGAAAGAACACTGTGAAGAAACCATCTTGCTTGTTAGCTGTTTAAGAATATAAATAAAAGGCTCTTCAAACATATCACTTTATGCCATACAGAATGGCTATCATCTCCATAGCCAGAAAAGAATACTGTGATGAACCCAGCTTGCAAGTAATTGTTTATTAATATTTTGCTCAAGTCTTATCAGACATTTGCCTACAGTCATGACAGGATATCTTTAATGCCTATTCAATGTAATAACACTATATTTAAAAGAATTTCCTTGTAGCTGTTTAGAAACATCTTCATGTAAGACTTATTAAACATTCCTTTGCAGGAATGACAGAATCTCTAAACATTCACTCATTGAATGAACACAGGGATGAAAGCAGTTTTCTTGTAACTGTTGAGGAACATCTTCATATAAAGCTTTTCAAGCATTTCAGTATATGGCATACAGCATGGCCATACCCTTCTTACAAGGAAAGAAGGTTGTGTTTAATAGCTTTCAGGTAGATTATTAGGAGCATTTTTATGTAAGACCTATTGAACATTTAACTACAGGCATGACAGAATATCTATTACATCCATTCAATGAAAGAACACTATGGTGAAAGTGGCTTGGTTTGACTGTTAAGGAAGATCTTCATTTAAGTCCTTTTCAGCATTTCTGTATATGCCATACTAAACGGCTGTCACTATCTTATGATGAAATTATTCTGTCCTGAACACGTCTTGTTGGATTCTATTTAGGAACATCTTCATATAAGACCTCTCTAACATTTAAGCATATGCCATACAGAATGGCTCTCACTTACTTACAGTTAAAGGACACTGTGCTAAACCCGGCTTGCTGGCGGCTGTTTGAAACCTCTTCATATAAGACTTATTAAACATTTCACTACAGGCATGACAGACTAGCTATAACACTCGTTCACTGAAAGAACACTGTGGTGAAGCCAGATTACTTCTGGCGCCTTGGGAATGTCTTCGTATAAGGCTCTTCAAACACTTCATTATGCCTACAGAATGGCTATCACTTCCATATCCAGAAAGAACGTTCTGATGAAACCAGTGGCTCTTTATGAGCATTTCATTTATGTCTTATCAAACGTTTCTCTACAGCCGCAACATGATATCCATAACATTCATTCAAGGAAACCACACTATGTTGAAAAAGCTTGCTTGTAGCTGTTCAGGAACACTCTCACCTAAGACATCAAATAGTTCTCTTGAGGCATGACAGAATACGTATAACATTCATTTTCTGAATGAACACTGTGGTGAAAACACCTTGCTTGCAGCTGTTTAGGGGAATCTTCAAATAAGTCCTATCAAACATTTCACTACGGGCATGATGGAATATCTATAACATTCACTCATTGAAAGAATGCTGTGGTGAAACCAACTTCCTTGTAGCTTTTAAGGAACATCTTCATGTAAGTCTTTTCTAGCATTTCAGTATGAGCCATAGAGAACAGCTATACTTTCTTAAAATGAACAAACATTGTACCTAACTCAGCTTTCAGGTAGACTTATAGTAACATTTTCATGTAAGATTTATTGAAAATTTCACAACATGTGCGACAGAATATCTATTACATTAATTCAATGAAAGATCACTATTGTGAAACCAGCTTGCTTGTATCTCTTTAGAAATACACTCATATAAGTCTTTTCTGACATTTCAGTGTATGCCATACAAAGTAACTATCACTTTATTACAATGAAAAGTCAGTGTGCTGATCCCAGCTTGCAGGTAGCTGTAGGAACCTTTTCATATATGATATAAAACATTTCACTACAGCTATAGGAGACTATATATATAAAGTTTATTAAATGAAAGAACACTGTGGTGTAACCAGATTGCTTGTAGCTATTTAGGAGTATCTTCATACAAGTCTTTTCAAACATTTCAGTGTATTCCATCCAGAATGGTTATCACTTCCATAAAATGAAAGAACGATGTTAAGAACCCAGCTGGAAAGTTGTCTTTTAGAAATATCTTTTTATAAGTCTTAACAAATATTGCGCTATGGTCATGACAGAATGATTTTAATATTCACTCAAGGAAAGAAGGATGAGCTGAACCCTTGTTTCCTAGTATCTGTTTAGGAAGAACTTCATAAAATACTTAAAAAATTACACTACAGACTTGAAAAATATCCATAAGATTCAGACACTAAAGGAACTCTGGTGAAACAAATGTGCTTACAGCTGTTTAGGGGCATATTCACATAAGACAGTTCAAACATTTCAGCATATGCCCTACAGATGACCTATCAATTACTAACAATGTGAGAACACTGTTCTAAGCCCAGTTTGCGGGTAGCTGTTTAGGAACATGTTCATATAAGACTTAACAAACATTTCATTGCATGTGGGACAGAATATATATAGCATTTGTTCACTGAGAGAAAACTGTGGTGAAACCATCTTACTTGCAGCCATTAAGGATCATCTTCGTATTAGTCATTATAACCATTTCAATATTTGCTGTTCTGATTGAATATGAGTTTCCAACAATGAAAGAAACACTGTGCTGAATCCAGCTTGCAAGTAAGTTTTAACTAACACTTCACTACAAGTGTCACAGAATATCTGCAATATTGTTTCACTGAAAGACCTCTGTGGTGAAAGCATCTTGAAGCTATTATTAGGAACATTTGTATTTAAGACATTTCTCACATTTCAGTATATGCCATAATGAATGGGTATCATTTTCCTACAATGAAAGAACACTGTGCTAAATAGAGCTCACAGATAGCTATCTAGGAACGTTTTTACATAAGACTTATCAAACATTTTACAATAGTCGTGACAGAATATACATAACATTCAGTCACTGAAAGAAAACTGTGGAGAAACAATCTTGCTTGTATATATTTAGAAACTTCTTCATGTTCACCATTTCAAGCATTTCCATATAAGACATACTGAATGAATATCACTTTGAGACAATGATATAACGTGCTGAAGCCAGATTGCAGGCAGCTGTTTAGGAACCTTTTCCTAAGAGACTTATCATACATTTCACTACAAAGTATCTGTTACATCCATTCAGTGAAAGAACACTATTGTGAAGCCAGATTGCTGGTAGCTAATTAGGAACATCTTGATATAAGGCTTTTCTAATATTTCAGTTTATGCCAAACAGAATGACTATCATTTTCTTAAAATGAAATAACACTGTGTTGAACTCATCTTGCAGGAAGCCATTTAGGGTTTCTTCATACAAAACACCAAACATGTCACTACTGCTCTGACAGAATCTCTGTAAGATTCCTTCACTGAGGAACACACTCTGGTGAAACCAGATTGCTCATAAGTTTTTAGGAATATCTTTATATAAGGCTATTCAAACACATCATATGCTATACAGAATGATGATCACTTCCATTAAATTAAACAACATTGCGATGCAACCAGCTGGCACATGCTATTTATGAACATTTTGTGTGTGTCTTATCAAACGTTTCTCTGCAGCCACAATGTGATAATTATTGCATTCATTCAATGAAATACTGTGTTGAAAAAGCCTGCTTGTGGCTGTTTAGAAACATCTTCATGTAAGTGTTCATGCAAGCCTTATCAAACATTTCCCTACAGGCATGACAGAATATCTATAACATTCAATGTCTGTAAGAACACTGTTGTGAAACCATTTTGCTTGTAGCTACTTAGGGACATCTTCATAAAACTTATCCAGCATTTCACTACGGGTGTGATAGACTATCTATAACATCCATTCACTGAAAGAACATTGTCTGGAAAACACCTAGCAAGTAGCTCTTAAGGAACATCTTCACATATGCCATTTCAAACATTTCAGTATATGCCACAAGGAACGGCTATCACTTTCTTACAATGAAAGAGCATCGTGCTTAATCAAGCCAACAGGTAGCTGTTTAGGGATATTTTCACATAAATCATATCAAACATTTGACTACAGATGTGACAATGTCTATAACATTTGTTATCTGAAAGAAAATTATGCAAAAACCATCTTCTTTTCACTGTTTAGGAACATCTGCACATAGTACACTTCAAATACTTAAGTATATTCCACACAGAGCGACTATCATTTTCACAAAATGAAAGAACACATGCTGAATCCAGTTTATGGGTAGCTGTTTAGGAACATCATATATCAAATATTTCACCACAGATGTGACAATATCTAGAACATTCATTCACTGAAAGAACACTGTGAAGAAACCATCTTGCTTGTTAGCTGTTTAAGAATATAAATAAAAGGCTCTTCAAACATATCACTTTATGCCATACAGAATGGCTATCATCTCCATAGCCAGAAAAGAATACTGTGATGAACCCAGCTTGCAAGTAATTGTTTATTAATATTTTGCTCAAGTCTTATCAGACATTTGCCTACAGTCATGACAGGATATCTTTAATGCCTATTCAATGTAATAACACTGTATTTAAAAGAATTTCCTTGTAGCTGTTTAGAAACATCTTCATGTAAGACTTATTAAACATTCCTTTGCAGGAATGACAGAATCTCTAAACATTCACTCATTGAATGAACACAGGGATGAAAGCAGTTTTCTTGTAACTGTTGAGGAACATCTTCATATAAAGCTTTTCAAGCATTTCAGTATATGGCATACAGCATGGCCATACCCTTCTTACAAGGAAAGAAGGTTGTGTTTAATAGCTTTCAGGTAGATTATTAGGAGCATTTTTATGTAAGACCTATTGAACATTTAACTACAGGCATGACAGAATATCTATTACATCCATTCAATGAAAGAACACTATGGTGAAAGTGGCTTGGTTTGACTGTTAAGGAAGATCTTCATTTAAGTCCTTTTCAGCATTTCTGTATATGCCATACTAAACGGCTGTCACTATCTTATGATGAAATTATTCTGTCCTGAACACGTCTTGTTGGATTCTATTTAGGAACATCTTCATATAAGACCTCTCTAACATTTAAGCATATGCCATACAGAAGGGCTCTCACTTACTTACAGTTAAAGGACACTGTGCTAAACCCGGCTTGCTGGCGGCTGTTTGAAACCTCTTCATATAAGACTTATTAAACATTTCACTACAGGCATGACAGACTAGCTATAACACTCGTTCACTGAAAGAACACTGTGGTGAAGCCAGATTACTTCTGGCGCCTTGGGAATGTCTTCGTATAAGGCTCTTCAAACACTTCATTATGCCTACAGAATGGCTATCACTTCCATATCCAGAAAGAACGTTCTGATGAAACCAGTGGCTCTTTATGAGCATTTCATTTATGTCTTATCAAACGTTTCTCTACAGCCGCAACATGATATCCATAACATTCATTCAAGGAAACCACACTATGTTGAAAAAGCTTGCTTGTAGCTGTTCAGGAACACTCTCACCTAAGACATCAAATAGTTCTCTTGAGGCATGACAGAATACGTATAACATTCATTTTCTGAATGAACACTGTGGTGAAAACACCTTGCTTGCAGCTGTTTAGGGGAATCTTCAAATAAGTCCTATCAAACATTTCACTACGGGCATGATGGAATATCTATAACATTCACTCATTGAAAGAATGCTGTGGTGAAACCAACTTCCTTGTAGCTTTTAAGGAACATCTTCATGTAAGTCTTTTCTAGCATTTCAGTATGAGCCATAGAGAACAGCTATACTTTCTTAAAATGAACAAACATTGTACCTAACTCAGCTTTCAGGTAGACTTATAGTAACATTTTCATGTAAGATTTATTGAAAATTTCACAACATGTGCGACAGAATATCTATTACATTAATTCAATGAAAGATCACTATTGTGAAACCAGCTTGCTTGTATCTCTTTAGAAATACACTCATATAAGTCTTTTCTGACATTTCAGTGTATGCCATACAAAGTAACTATCACTTTATTACAATGAAAAGTCAGTGTGCTGATCCCAGCTTGCAGGTAGCTGTAGGAACCTTTTCATATATGATATAAAACATTTCACTACAGCTATAGGAGACTATATATATAAAGTTTATTAAATGAAAGAACACTGTGGTGTAACCAGATTGCTTGTAGCTATTTAGGAGTATCTTCATACAAGTCTTTTCAAACATTTCAGTGTATTCCATCCAGAATGGTTATCACTTCCATAAAATGAAAGAACGATGTTAAGAACCCAGCTGGAAAGTTGTCTTTTAGAAATATCTTTTTATAAGTCTTAACAAATATTGCGCTATGGTCATGACAGAATGATTTTAATATTCACTCAAGGAAAGAAGGATGAGCTGAACCCTTGTTTCCTAGTATCTGTTTAGGAAGAACTTCATAAAATACTTAAAAAATTACACTACAGACTTGAAAAATATCCATAAGATTCAGACACTAAAGGAACTCTGGTGAAACAAATGTGCTTACAGCTGTTTAGGGGCATATTCACATAAGACAGTTCAAACATTTCAGCATATGCCCTACAGATGACCTATCAATTACTAACAATGTGAGAACACTGTTCTAAGCCCAGTTTGCGGGTAGCTGTTTAGGAACATGTTCATATAAGACTTAACAAACATTTCATTGCATGTGGGACAGAATATATATAGCATTTGTTCACTGAGAGAAAACTGTGGTGAAACCATCTTACTTGCAGCCATTAAGGATCATCTTCGTATTAGTCATTATAACCATTTCAATATTTGCTGTTCTGATTGAATATGAGTTTCCAACAATGAAAGAAACACTGTGCTGAATCCAGCTTGCAAGTAAGTTTTAACTAACACTTCACTACAAGTGTCACAGAATATCTGCAATATTGTTTCACTGAAAGACCTCTGTGGTGAAAGCATCTTGAAGCTATTATTAGGAACATTTGTATTTAAGACATTTCTCACATTTCAGTATATGCCATAATGAATGGGTATCATTTTCCTACAATGAAAGAACACTGTGCTAAATAGAGCTCACAGATAGCTATCTAGGAACGTTTTTACATAAGACTTATCAAACATTTTACAATAGTCGTGACAGAATATACATAACATTCAGTCACTGAAAGAAAACTGTGGAGAAACAATCTTGCTTGTATATATTTAGAAACTTCTTCATGTTCACCATTTCAAGCATTTCCATATAAGACATACTGAATGAATATCACTTTGAGACAATGATATAACGTGCTGAAGCCAGATTGCAGGCAGCTGTTTAGGAACCTTTTCCTAAGAGACTTATCATACATTTCACTACAAAGTATCTGTTACATCCATTCAGTGAAAGAACACTATTGTGAAGCCAGATTGCTGGTAGCTAATTAGGAACATCTTGATATAAGGCTTTTCTAATATTTCAGTTTATGCCAAACAGAATGACTATCATTTTCTTAAAATGAAATAACACTGTGTTGAACTCATCTTGCAGGAAGCCATTTAGGGTTTCTTCATACAAAACACCAAACATGTCACTACTGCTCTGACAGAATCTCTGTAAGATTCCTTCACTGAGGAACACACTCTGGTGAAACCAGATTGCTCATAAGTTTTTAGGAATATCTTTATATAAGGCTATTCAAACACATCATATGCTATACAGAATGATGATCACTTCCATTAAATTAAACAACATTGCGATGCAACCAGCTGGCACATGCTATTTATGAACATTTTGTGTGTGTCTTATCAAACGTTTCTCTGCAGCCACAATGTGATAATTATTGCATTCATTCAATGAAATACTGTGTTGAAAAAGCCTGCTTGTGGCTGTTTAGAAACATCTTCATGTAAGTGTTCATGCAAGCCTTATCAAACATTTCACTACAGGCATGACAGAATATCTATAACATTCAATGTCTGTAAGAACACTGTTGTGAAACCATTTTGCTTGTAGCTACTTAGGGACATCTTCATAAAACTTATCCAGCATTTCACTACGGGTGTGATAGACTATCTATAACATCCATTCACTGAAAGAACATTGTCTGGCAAACACCTAGCAAGTAGCTCTTAAGGAACATCTTCACATATGCCATTTCAAACATTTCAGTATATGCCACAAGGAACGGCTATCACTTTCTTACAATGAAAGAGCATTGTGCTTAATCAAGCCAACAGGTAGCTGTTTAGGGATATTTTCACATAAATCATATCAAACATTTGACTACAGATGTGACAATGTCTATAACATTTGTTATCTGAAAGAAAATTATGCAAAAACCATCTTCTTTTCACTGTTTAGGAACATCTGCACATAGTACACTTCAAATACTTAAGTATATTCCACACAGAGCGACTATCATTTTCACAAAATGAAAGAACACATGCTGAATCCAGTTTATGGGTAGCTGTTTAGGAACATCATATATCAAATATTTCACCACAGATGTGACAATATCTAGAACATTCATTCACTGAAAGAACACTGTGAAGAAACCATCTTGCTTGTTAGCTGTTTAAGAATATAAATAAAAGGCTCTTCAAACATATCACTTTATGCCATACAGAATGGCTATCATCTCCATAGCCAGAAAAGAATACTGTGATGAACCCAGCTTGCAAGTAATTGTTTATTAATATTTTGCTCAAGTCTTATCAGACATTTGCCTACAGTCATGACAGGATATCTTTAATGTCTATTCAATGTAATAAC
The DNA here is from genome assembly GCF_041296235.1 of Equus asinus. Classification (NCBI taxonomy): domain Eukaryota; kingdom Metazoa; phylum Chordata; class Mammalia; order Perissodactyla; family Equidae; genus Equus; species Equus asinus. Next base: position 6,529,982 of record NC_091810.1, read on the forward strand.
ACTGTATTTAAAAGAATTTCCTTGTAGCTGTTTAGAAACATCTTCATGTAAGACTTATTAAACATTCCTTTGCAGGAATGACAGAATCTCTAAACATTCACTCATTGAATGAACACAGGGATGAAAGCAGTTTTCTTGTAACTGTTGAGGAACATCTTCATATAAAGCTTTTCAAGCATTTCAGTATATGGCATACAGCATGGCCATACCCTTCTTACAAGGAAAGAAGGTTGTGTTTAATAGCTTTCAGGTAGATTATTAGGAGCATTTTTATGTAAGACCTATTGAACATTTAACTACAGGCATGACAGAATATCTATTACATCCATTCAATGAAAGAACACTATGGTGAAAGTGGCTTGGTTTGACTGTTAAGGAAGATCTTCATTTAAGTCCTTTTCAGCATTTCTGTATATGCCATACTAAACGGCTGTCACTATCTTATGATGAAATTATTCTGTCCTGAACACGTCTTGTTGGATTCTATTTAGGAACATCTTCATATAAGACCTCTCTAACATTTAAGCATATGCCATACAGAATGGCTCTCACTTACTTACAGTTAAAGGACACTGTGCTAAACCCGGCTTGCTGGCGGCTGTTTGAAACCTCTTCATATAAGACTTATTAAACATTTCACTACAGGCATGACAGACTAGCTATAACACTCGTTCACTGAAAGAACACTGTGGTGAAGCCAGATTACTTCTGGCGCCTTGGGAATGTCTTCGTATAAGGCTCTTCAAACACTTCATTATGCCTACAGAATGGCTATCACTTCCATATCCAGAAAGAACGTTCTGATGAAACCAGTGGCTCTTTATGAGCATTTCATTTATGTCTTATCAAACGTTTCTCTACAGCCGCAACATGATATCCATAACATTCATTCAAGGAAACCACACTATGTTGAAAAAGCTTGCTTGTAGCTGTTCAGGAACACTCTCACCTAAGACATCAAATAGTTCTCTTGAGGCATGACAGAATACGTATAACATTCATTTTCTGAATGAACACTGTGGTGAAAACACCTTGCTTGCAGCTGTTTAGGGGAATCTTCAAATAAGTCCTATCAAACATTTCACTACGGGCATGATGGAATATCTATAACATTCACTCATTGAAAGAATGCTGTGGTGAAACCAACTTCCTTGTAGCTTTTAAGGAACATCTTCATGTAAGTCTTTTCTAGCATTTCAGTATGAGCCATAGAGAACAGCTATACTTTCTTAAAATGAACAAACATTGTACCTAACTCAGCTTTCAGGTAGACTTATAGTAACATTTTCATGTAAGATTTATTGAAAATTTCACAACATGTGCGACAGAATATCTATTACATTAATTCAATGAAAGATCACTATTGTGAAACCAGCTTGCTTGTATCTCTTTAGAAATACACTCATATAAGTCTTTTCTGACATTTCAGTGTATGCCATACAAAGTAACTATCACTTTATTACAATGAAAAGTCAGTGTGCTGATCCCAGCTTGCAGGTAGCTGTAGGAACCTTTTCATATATGATATAAAACATTTCACTACAGCTATAGGAGACTATATATATAAAGTTTATTAAATGAAAGAACACTGTGGTGTAACCAGATTGCTTGTAGCTATTTAGGAGTATCTTCATACAAGTCTTTTCAAACATTTCAGTGTATTCCATCCAGAATGGTTATCACTTCCATAAAATGAAAGAACGATGTTAAGAACCCAGCTGGAAAGTTGTCTTTTAGAAATATCTTTTTATAAGTCTTAACAAATATTGCGCTATGGTCATGACAGAATGATTTTAATATTCACTCAAGGAAAGAAGGATGAGCTGAACCCTTGTTTCCTAGTATCTGTTTAGGAAGAACTTCATAAAATACTTAAAAAATTACACTACAGACTTGAAAAATATCCATAAGATTCAGACACTAAAGGAACTCTGGTGAAACAAATGTGCTTACAGCTGTTTAGGGGCATATTCACATAAGACAGTTCAAACATTTCAGCATATGCCCTACAGATGACCTATCAATTACTAACAATGTGAGAACACTGTTCTAAGCCCAGTTTGCGGGTAGCTGTTTAGGAACATGTTCATATAAGACTTAACAAACATTTCATTGCATGTGGGACAGAATATATATAGCATTTGTTCACTGAGAGAAAACTGTGGTGAAACCATCTTACTTGCAGCCATTAAGGATCATCTTCGTATTAGTCATTATAACCATTTCAATATTTGCTGTTCTGATTGAATATGAGTTTCCAACAATGAAAGAAACACTGTGCTGAATCCAGCTTGCAAGTAAGTTTTAACTAACACTTCACTACAAGTGTCACAGAATATCTGCAATATTGTTTCACTGAAAGACCTCTGTGGTGAAAGCATCTTGAAGCTATTATTAGGAACATTTGTATTTAAGACATTTCTCACATTTCAGTATATGCCATAATGAATGGGTATCATTTTCCTACAATGAAAGAACACTGTGCTAAATAGAGCTCACAGATAGCTATCTAGGAACGTTTTTACATAAGACTTATCAAACATTTTACAATAGTCGTGACAGACTATACATAACATTCAGTCACTGAAAGAAAACTGTGGAGAAACAATCTTGCTTGTATATATTTAGAAACTTCTTCATGTTCACCATTTCAAGCATTTCCATATAAGACATACTGAATGAATATCACTTTGAGACAATGATATAACGTGCTGAAGCCAGATTGCAGGCAGCTGTTTAGGAACCTTTTCCTAAGAGACTTATCATACATTTCACTACAAAGTATCTGTTACATCCATTCAGTGAAAGAACACTATTGTGAAGCCAGATTGCTGGTAGCTAATTAGGAACATCTTGATATAAGGCTTTTCTAATATTTCAGTTTATGCCAAACAGAATGACTATCATTTTCTTAAAATGAAATAACACTGTGTTGAACTCATCTTGCAGGAAGCCATTTAGGGTTTCTTCATACAAAACACCAAACATGTCACTACTGCTCTGACAGAATCTCTGTAAGATTCCTTCACTGAGGAACACACTCTGGTGAAACCAGATTGCTCATAAGTTTTTAGGAATATCTTTATATGAGGCTATTCAAACACATCATATGCTATACAGAATGATGATCACTTCCATTAAATTAAACAACATTGCGATGCAACCAGCTGGCACATGCTATTTATGAACATTTTGTGTGTGTCTTATCAAACGTTTCTCTGCAGCCACAATGTGATAATTATTGCATTCATTCAATGAAATACTGTGTTGAAAAAGCCTGCTTGTGGCTGTTTAGAAACATCTTCATGTAAGTGTTCATGCAAGCCTTATCAAACATTTCACTACAGGCATGACAGAATATCTATAACATTCAATGTCTGTAAGAACACTGTTGTGAAACCATTTTGCTTGTAGCTACTTAGGGACATCTTCATAAAACTTATCCAGCATTTCACTACGGGTGTGATAGACTATCTATAACATCCATTCACTGAAAGAACATTGTCTGGCAAACACCTAGCAAGTAGCTCTTAAGGAACATCTTCACATATGCCATTTCAAACATTTCAGTATATGCCACAAGGAACGGCTATCACTTTCTTACAATGAAAGCGCATTGTGCTTAATCAAGCCAACAGGTAGCTGTTTAGGGATATTTTCACATAAATCATATCAAACATTTGACTACAGATGTGACAATGTCTATAACATTTGTTATCTGAAAGAAAATTATGCAAAAACCATCTTCTTTTCACTGTTTAGGAACATCTGCACATAGTACACTTCAAATACTTAAGTATATTCCACACAGAGCGACTATCATTTTCACAAAATGAAAGAACACATGCTGAATCCAGTTTATGGGTAGCTGTTTAGGAACATCATATATCAAATATTTCACCACAGATGTGACAATATCTAGAACATTCATTCACTGAAAGAACACTGTGAAGAAACCATCTTGCTTGTTAGCTGTTTAAGAATATAAATAAAAGGCTCTTCAAACATATCACTTTATGCCATACAGAATGGCTATCATCTCCATAGCCAGAAAAGAATACTGTGATGAACCCAGCTTGCAAGTAATTGTTTATTAATATTTTGCTCAAGTCTTATCAGACATTTGCCTACAGTCATGACAGGATATCTTTAATGTCTATTCAATGTAATAACACTGTATTTAAAAGAATTTCCTTGTAGCTGTTTAGAAACATCTTCATGTAAGACTTATTAAACATTCCTTTGCAGGAATGACAGAATCTCTAAACATTCACTCATTGAATGAACACAGGGATGAAAGCAGTTTTCTTGTAACTGTTGAGGAACATCTTCATATAAAGCTTTTCAAGCATTTCAGTATATGGCATACAGCATGGCCATACCCTTCTTACAAGGAAAGAAGGTTGTGTTTAATAGCTTTCAGGTAGATTATTAGGAGCATTTTTATGTAAGACCTATTGAACATTTAACTACAGGCATGACAGAATATCTATTACATCCATTCAATGAAAGAACACTATGGTGAAAGTGGCTTGGTTTGACTGTTAAGGAAGATCTTCATTTAAGTCCTTTTCAGCATTTCTGTATATGCCATACTAAACGGCTGTCACTATCTTATGATGAAATTATTCTGTCCTGAACACGTCTTGTTGGATTCTATTTAGGAACATCTTCATATAAGACCTCTCTAACATTTAAGCATATGCCATACAGAATGGCTCTCACTTACTTACAGTTAAAGGACACTGTGCTAAACCCGGCTTGCTGGCGGCTGTTTGAAACCTCTTCATATAAGACTTATTAAACATTTCACTACAGGCATGACAGACTAGCTATAACACTCGTTCACTGAAAGAACACTGTGGTGAAGCCAGATTACTTCTGGCGCCTTGGGAATGTCTTCGTATAAGGCTCTTCAAACACTTCATTATGCCTACAGAATGGCTATCGCTTCCATATCCAGAAAGAACGTTCTGATGAAACCAGTGGCTCTTTATGAGCATTTCATTTATGTCTTATCAAACGTTTCTCTACAGCCGCAACATGATATCCATAACATTCATTCAAGGAAACCACACTATGTTGAAAAAGCTTGCTTGTAGCTGTTCAGGAACACTCTCACCTAAGACATCAAATAGTTCTCTTGAGGCATGACAGAATACGTATAACATTCATTTTCTGAATGAACACTGTGGTGAAAACACCTTGCTTGCAGCTGTTTAGGGGAATCTTCAAATAAGTCCTATCAAACATTTCACTACGGGCATGATGGAATATCTATAACATTCACTCATTGAAAGAATGCTGTGGTGAAACCAACTTCCTTGTAGCTTTTAAGGAACATCTTCATGTAAGTCTTTTCTAGCATTTCAGTATGAGCCATAGAGAACAGCTATACTTTCTTAAAATGAACAAACATTGTACCTAACTCAGCTTTCAGGTAGACTTATAGTAACATTTTCATGTAAGATTTATTGAAAATTTCACAACATGTGCGACAGAATATCTATTACATTAATTCAATGAAAGATCACTATTGTGAAACCAGCTTGCTTGTATCTCTTTAGAAATACACTCATATAAGTCTTTTCTGACATTTCAGTGTATGCCATACAAAGTAACTATCACTTTATTACAATGAAAAGTCAGTGTGCTGATCCCAGCTTGCAGGTAGCTGTAGGAACCTTTTCATATATGATATAAAACATTTCACTACAGCTATAGGAGACTATATATATAAAGTTTATTAAATGAAAGAACACTGTGGTGTAACCAGATTGCTTGTAGCTATTTAGGAGTATCTTCATACAAGTCTTTTCAAACATTTCAGTGTATTCCATCCAGAATGGTTATCACTTCCATAAAATGAAAGAACGATGTTAAGAACCCAGCTGGAAAGTTGTCTTTTAGAAATATCTTTTTATAAGTCTTAACAAATATTGCGCTATGGTCATGACAGAATGATTTTAATATTCACTCAAGGAAAGAAGGATGAGCTGAACCCTTGTTTCCTAGTATCTGTTTAGGAAGAACTTCATAAAATACTTAAAAAATTACACTACAGACTTGAAAAATATCCATAAGATTCAGACACTAAAGGAACTCTGGTGAAACAAATGTGCTTACAGCTGTTTAGGGGCATATTCACATAAGACAGTTCAAACATTTCAGCATATGCCCTACAGATGACCTATCAATTACTAACAATGTGAGAACACTGTTCTAAGCCCAGTTTGCGGGTAGCTGTTTAGGAACATGTTCATATAAGACTTAACAAACATTTCATTGCATGTGGGACAGAATATATATAGCATTTGTTCACTGAGAGAAAACTGTGGTGAAACCATCTTACTTGCAGCCATTAAGGATCATCTTCGTATTAGTCATTATAACCATTTCAATATTTGCTGTTCTGATTGAATATGAGTTTCCAACAATGAAAGAAACACTGTGCTGAATCCAGCTTGCAAGTAAGTTTTAACTAACACTTCACTACAAGTGTCACAGAATATCTGCAATATTGTTTCACTGAAAGACCTCTGTGGTGAAAGCATCTTGAAGCTATTATTAGGAACATTTGTATTTAAGACATTTCTCACATTTCAGTATATGCCATAATGAATGGGTATCATTTTCCTACAATGAAAGAACACTGTGCTAAATAGAGCTCACAGATAGCTATCTAGGAACGTTTTTACATAAGACTTATCAAACATTTTACAATAGTCGTGACAGACTATACATAACATTCAGTCACTGAAAGAAAACTGTGGAGAAACAATCTTGCTTGTATATATTTAGAAACTTCTTCATGTTCACCATTTCAAGCATTTCCATATAAGACATACTGAATGAATATCACTTTGAGACAATGATATAACGTGCTGAAGCCAGATTGCAGGCAGCTGTTTAGGAACCTTTTCCTAAGAGACTTATCATACATTTCACTACAAAGTATCTGTTACATCCATTCAGTGAAAGAACACTATTGTGAAGCCAGATTGCTGGTAGCTAATTAGGAACATCTTGATATAAGGCTTTTCTAATATTTCAGTTTATGCCAAACAGAATGACTATCATTTTCTTAAAATGAAATAACACTGTGTTGAACTCATCTTGCAGGAAGCCATTTAGGGTTTCTTCATACAAAACACCAAACATGTCACTACTGCTCTGACAGAATCTCTGTAAGATTCCTTCACTGAGGAACACACTCTGGTGAAACCAGATTGCTCATAAGTTTTTAGGAATATCTTTATATGAGGCTATTCAAACACATCATATGCTGTACAGAATGATGATCACTTCCATTAAATTAAACAACATTGCGATGCAACCAGCTGGCACATGCTATTTATGAACATTTTGTGTGTGTCTTATCAAACGTTTCTCTGCAGCCACAATGTGATAATTATTGCATTCATTCAATGAAATACTGTGTTGAAAAAGCCTGCTTGTGGCTGTTTAGAAACATCTTCATGTAAGTGTTCATGCAAGCCTTATCAAACATTTCACTACAGGCATGACAGAATATCTATAACATTCAATGTCTGTAAGAACACTGTTGTGAAACCATTTTGCTTGTAGCTACTTAGGGACATCTTCATAAAACTTATCCAGCATTTCACTACGGGTGTGATAGACTATCTATAACATCCATTCACTGAAAGAACATTGTCTGGAAAACACCTAGCAAGTAGCTCTTAAGGAACATCTTCACATATGCCATTTCAAACATTTCAGTATATGCCACAAGGAACGGCTATCACTTTCTTACAATGAAAGCGCATTGTGCTTAATCAAGCCAACAGGTAGCTGTTTAGGGATATTTTCACATAAATCATATCAAACATTTGACTACAGATGTGACAATGTCTATAACATTTGTTATCTGAAAGAAAATTATGCAAAAACCATCTTCTTTTCACTGTTTAGGAACATCTGCACATAGTACACTTCAAATACTTAAGTATATTCCACACAGAGCGACTATCATTTTCACAAAATGAAAGAACACATGCTGAATCCAGTTTATGGGTAGCTGTTTAGGAACATCATATATCAAATATTTCACCACAGATGTGACAATATCTAGAACATTCATTCACTGAAAGAACACTGTGAAGAAACCATCTTGCTTGTTAGCTGTTTAAGAATATAAATAAAAGGCTCTTCAAACATATCACTTTATGCCATACAGAATGGCTATCATCTCCATAGCCAGAAAAGAATACTGTGATGAACCCAGCTTGCAAGTAATTGTTTATTAATATTTTGCTCAAGTCTTATCAGACATTTGCCTACAGTCATGACAGGATATCTTTAATGTCTATTCAATGTAATAACACTGTATTTAAAAGAATTTCCTTGTAGCTGTTTAGAAACATCTTCATGTAAGACTTATTAAACATTCCTTTGCAGGAATGACAGAATCTCTAAACATTCACTCATTGAATGAACACAGGGATGAAAGCAGTTTTCTTGTAACTGTTGAGGAACATCTTCATATAAAGCTTTTCAAGCATTTCAGTATATGGCATACAGCATGGCCATACCCTTCTTACAAGGAAAGAAGGTTGTGTTTAATAGCTTTCAGGTAGATTATTAGGAGCATTTTTATGTAAGACCTATTGAACTTTTAACTACAGGCATGACAGAATATCTATTACATCCATTCAATGAAAGAACACTATGGTGAAAGTGGCTTGGTTTGACTGTTAAGGAAGATCTTCATTTAAGTCCTTTTCAGCATTTCTGTATATGCCATACTAAACGGCTGTCACTATCTTATGATGAAATTATTCTGTCCTGAACACGTCTTGTTGGATTCTATTTAGGAACATCTTCATATAAGACCTCTCTAACATTTAAGCATATGCCATACAGAAGGGCTCTCACTTACTTACAGTTAAAGGACACTGTGCTAAACCCGGCTTGCTGGCGGCTGTTTGAAACCTCTTCATATAAGACTTATTAAACATTTCACTACAGGCATGACAGACTAGCTATAACACTCGTTCACTGAAAGAACACTGTGGTGAAGCCAGATTACTTCTGGCGCCTTGGGAATGTCTTCGTATAAGGCTCTTCAAACACTTCATTATGCCTACAGAATGGCTATCGCTTCCATATCCAGAAAGAACGTTCTGATGAAACCAGTGGCTCTTTATGAGCATTTCATTTATGTCTTATCAAACGTTTCTCTACAGCCGCAACATGATATCCATAACATTCATTCAAGGAAACCACACTATGTTGAAAAAGCTTGCTTGTAGCTGTTCAGGAACACTCTCACCTAAGACATCAAATAGTTCTCTTGAGGCATGACAGAATACGTATAACATTCATTTTCTGAATGAACACTGTGGTGAAAACACCTTGCTTGCAGCTGTTTAGGGGAATCTTCAAATAAGTCCTATCAAACATTTCACTACGGGCATGATGGAATATCTATAACATTCACTCATTGAAAGAATGCTGTGGTGAAACCAACTTCCTTGTAGCTTTTAAGGAACATCTTCATGTAAGTCTTTTCTAGCATTTCAGTATGAGCCATAGAGAACAGCTATACTTTCTTAAAATGAACAAACATTGTACCTAACTCAGCTTTCAGGTAGACTTATAGTAACATTTTCATGTAAGATTTATTGAAAATTTCACAACATGTGCGACAGAATATCTATTACATTAATTCAATGAAAGATCACTATTGTGAAACCAGCTTGCTTGTATCTCTTTAGAAATACACTCATATAAGTCTTTTCTGACATTTCAGTGTATGCCATACAAAGTAACTATCACTTTATTACAATGAAAAGTCAGTGTGCTGATCCCAGCTTGCAGGTAGCTGTAGGAACCTTTTCATATATGATATAAAACATTTCACTACAGCTATAGGAGACTATATATATAAAGTTTATTAAATGAAAGAACACTGTGGTGTAACCAGATTGCTTGTAGCTATTTAGGAGTATCTTCATACAAGTCTTTTCAAACATTTCAGTGTATTCCATCCAGAATGGTTATCACTTCCATAAAATGAAAGAACGATGTTAAGAACCCAGCTGGAAAGTTGTCTTTTAGAAATATCTTTTTATAAGTCTTAACAAATATTGCGCTATGGTCATGACAGAATGATTTTAATATTCACTCAAGGAAAGAAGGATGAGCTGAACCCTTGTTTCCTAGTATCTGTTTAGGAAGAACTTCATAAAATACTTAAAAAATTACACTACAGACTTGAAAAATATCCATAAGATTCAGACACTAAAGGAACTCTGGTGAAACAAATGTGCTTACAGCTGTTTAGGGGCATATTCACATAAGACAGTTCAAACATTTCAGCATATGCCCTACAGATGACCTATCAATTACTAACAATGTGAGAACACTGTTCTAAGCCCAGTTTGCGGGTAGCTGTTTAGGAACATGTTCATATAAGACTTAACAAACATTTCATTGCATGTGGGACAGAATATATATAGCATTTGTTCACTGAGAGAAAACTGTGGTGAAACCATCTTACTTGCAGCCATTAAGGATCATCTTCGTATTAGTCATTATAACCATTTCAATATTTGCTGTTCTGATTGAATATGAGTTTCCAACAATGAAAGAAACACTGTGCTGAATCCAGCTTGCAAGTAAGTTTTAACTAACACTTCACTACAAGTGTCACAGAATATCTGCAATATTGTTTCACTGAAAGACCTCTGTGGTGAAAGCATCTTGAAGCTATTATTAGGAACATTTGTATTTAAGACATTTCTCACATTTCAGTATATGCCATAATGAATGGGTATCATTTTCCTACAATGAAAGAACACTGTGCTAAATAGAGCTCACAGATAGCTATCTAGGAACGTTTTTACATAAGACTTATCAAACATTTTACAATAGTCGTGACAGAATATACATAACATTCAGTCACTGAAAGAAAACTGTGGAGAAACAATCTTGCTTGTATATATTTAGAAACTTCTTCATGTTCACCATTTCAAGCATTTCCATATAAGACATACTGAATGAATATCACTTTGAGACAATGATATAACGTGCTGAAGCCAGATTGCAGGCAGCTGTTTAGGAACCTTTTCCTAAGAGACTTATCATACATTTCACTACAAAGTATCTGTTACATCCATTCAGTGAAAGAACACTATTGTGAAGCCAGATTGCTGGTAGCTAATTAGGAACATCTTGATATAAGGCTTTTCTAATATTTCAGTTTATGCCAAACAGAATGACTATCATTTTCTTAAAATGAAATAACACTGTGTTGAACTCATCTTGCAGGAAGCCATTTAGGGTTTCTTCATACAAAACACCAAACATGTCACTACTGCTCTGACAGAATCTCTGTAAGATTCCTTCACTGAGGAACACACTCTGGTGAAACCAGATTGCTCATAAGTTTTTAGGAATATCTTTATATAAGGCTATTCAAACACATCATATGCTATACAGAATGATGATCACTTCCATTAAATTAAACAACATTGCGATGCAACCAGCTGGCACATGCTATTTATGAACATTTTGTGTGTGTCTTATCAAACGTTTCTCTGCAGCCACAATGTGATAATTATTGCATTCATTCAATGAAATACTGTGTTGAAAAAGCCTGCTTGTGGCTGTTTAGAAACATCTTCATGTAAGTGTTCATGCAAGCCTTATCAAACATTTCACTACAGGCATGACAGAATATCTATAACATTCAATGTCTGTAAGAACACTGTTGTGAAACCATTTTGCTTGTAGCTACTTAGGGACATCTTCATAAAACTTATCCAGCATTTCACTACGGGTGTGATAGACTATCTATAACATCCATTCACTGAAAGAACATTGTCTGGCAAACACCTAGCAAGTAGCTCTTAAGGAACATCTTCACATATGCCATTTCAAACATTTCAGTATATGCCACAAGGAACGGCTATCACTTTCTTACAATGAAAGCGCATTGTGCTTAATCAAGCCAACAGGTAGCTGTTTAGGGATATTTTCACATAAATCATATCAAACATTTGACTACAGATGTGACAATGTCTATAACATTTGTTATCTGAAAGAAAATTATGCAAAAACCATCTTCTTTTCACTGTTTAGGAACATCTGCACATAGTACACTTCAAATACTTAAGTATATTCCACACAGAGCGACTATCATTTTCACAAAATGAAAGAACACATGCTGAATCCAGTTTATGGGTAGCTGTTTAGGAACATCATATATCAAATATTTCACCACAGATGTGACAATATCTAGAACATTCATTCACTGAAAGAACACTGTGAAGAAACCATCTTGCTTGTTAGCTGTTTAAGAATATAAATAAAAGGCTCTTCAAACATATCACTTTATGCCATACAGAATGGCTATCATCTCCATAGCCAGAAAAGAATACTGTGATGAACCCAGCTTGCAAGTAATTGTTTATTAATATTTTGCTCAAGTCTTATCAGACATTTGCCTACAGTCATGACAGGATATCTTTAATGTCTATTCAATGTAATAACACTGTATTTAAAAGAATTTCCTTGTAGCTGTTTAGAAACATCTTCATGTAAGACTTATTAAACATTCCTTTGCAGGAATGACAGAATCTCTAAACATTCACTCATTGAATGAACACAGGGATGAAAGCAGTTTTCTTGTAACTGTTGAGGAACATCTTCATATAAAGCTTTTCAAGCATTTCAGTATATGGCATACAGCATGGCCATACCCTTCTTACAAGGAAAGAAGGTTGTGTTTAATAGCTTTCAGGTAGATTATTAGGAGCATTTTTATGTAAGACCTATTGAACATTTAACTACAGGCATGACAGAATATCTATTACATCCATTCAATGAAAGAACACTATGGTGAAAGTGGCTTGGTTTGACTGTTAAGGAAGATCTTCATTTAAGTCCTTTTCAGCATTTCTGTATATGCCATACTAAACGGCTGTCACTATCTTATGATGAAATTATTCTGTCCTGAACACGTCTTGTTGGATTCTATTTAGGAACATCTTCATATAAGACCTCTCTAACATTTAAGCATATGCCATACAGAATGGCTCTCACTTACTTACAGTTAAAGGACACTGTGCTAAACCCGGCTTGCTGGCGGCTGTTTGAAACCTCTTCATATAAGACTTATTAAACATTTCACTACAGGCATGACAGACTAGCTATAACACTCGTTCACTGAAAGAACACTGTGGTGAAGCCAGATTACTTCTGGCGCCTTGGGAATGTCTTCGTATAAGGCTCTTCAAACACTTCATTATGCCTACAGAATGGCTATCACTTCCATATCCAGAAAGAACGTTCTGATGAAACCAGTGGCTCTTTATGAGCATTTCATTTATGTCTTATCAAACGTTTCTCTACAGCCGCAACATGATATCCATAACATTCATTCAAGGAAACCACACTATGTTGAAAAAGCTTGCTTGTAGCTGTTCAGGAACACTCTCACCTAAGACATCAAATAGTTCTCTTGAGGCATGACAGAATACGTATAACATTCATTTTCTGAATGAACACTGTGGTGAAAACACCTTGCTTGCAGCTGTTTAGGGGAATCTTCAAATAAGTCCTATCAAACATTTCACTACGGGCATGATGGAATATCTATAACATTCACTCATTGAAAGAATGCTGTGGTGAAACCAACTTCCTTGTAGCTTTTAAGGAACATCTTCATGTAAGTCTTTTCTAGCATTTCAGTATGAGCCATAGAGAACAGCTATACTTTCTTAAAATGAACAAACATTGTACCTAACTCAGCTTTCAGGTAGACTTATAGTAACATTTTCATGTAAGATTTATTGAAAATTTCACAACATGTGCGACAGAATATCTATTACATTAATTCAATGAAAGATCACTATTGTGAAACCAGCTTGCTTGTATCTCTTTAGAAATACACTCATATAAGTCTTTTCTGACATTTCAGTGTATGCCATACAAAGTAACTATCACTTTATTACAATGAAAAGTCAGTGTGCTGATCCCAGCTTGCAGGTAGCTGTAGGAACCTTTTCATATATGATATAAAACATTTCACTACAGCTATAGGAGACTATATATATAAAGTTTATTAAATGAAAGAACACTGTGGTGTAACCAGATTGCTTGTAGCTATTTAGGAGTATCTTCATACAAGTCTTTTCAAACATTTCAGTGTATTCCATCCAGAATGGTTATCACTTCCATAAAATGAAAGAACGATGTTAAGAACCCAGCTGGAAAGTTGTCTTTTAGAAATATCTTTTTATAAGTCTTAACAAATATTGCGCTATGGTCATGACAGAATGATTTTAATATTCACTCAAGGAAAGAAGGATGAGCTGAACCCTTGTTTCCTAGTATCTGTTTAGGAAGAACTTCATAAAATACTTAAAAAATTACACTACAGACTTGAAAAATATCCATAAGATTCAGACACTAAAGGAACTCTGGTGAAACAAATGTGCTTACAGCTGTTTAGGGGCATATTCACATAAGACAGTTCAAACATTTCAGCATATGCCCTACAGATGACCTATCAATTACTAACAATGTGAGAACACTGTTCTAAGCCCAGTTTGCGGGTAGCTGTTTAGGAACATGTTCATATAAGACTTAACAAACATTTCATTGCATGTGGGACAGAATATATATAGCATTTGTTCACTGAGAGAAAACTGTGGTGAAACCATCTTACTTGCAGCCATTAAGGATCATCTTCGTATTAGTCATTATAACCATTTCAATATTTGCTGTTCTGATTGAATATGAGTTTCCAACAATGAAAGAAACACTGTGCTGAATCCAGCTTGCAAGTAAGTTTTAACTAACACTTCACTACAAGTGTCACAGAATATCTGCAATATTGTTTCACTGAAAGACCTCTGTGGTGAAAGCATCTTGAAGCTATTATTAGGAACATTTGTATTTGAGACATTTCTCACATTTCAGTATATGCCATAATGAATGGGTATCATTTTCCTACAATGAAAGAACACTGTGCTAAATAGAGCTCACAGATAGCTATCTAGGAACGTTTTTACATAAGACTTATCAAACATTTTACAATAGTCGTGACAGAATATACATAACATTCAGTCACTGAAAGAAAACTGTGGAGAAACAATCTTGCTTGTATATATTTAGAAACTTCTTCATGTTCACCATTTCAAGCATTTCCATATAAGACATACTGAATGAATATCACTTTGAGACAATGATATAACGTGCTGAAGCCAGATTGCAGGCAGCTGTTTAGGAACCTTTTCCTAAGAGACTTATCATACATTTCACTACAAAGTATCTGTTACATCCATTCAGTGAAAGAACACTATTGTGAAGCCAGATTGCTGGTAGCTAATTAGGAACATCTTGATATAAGGCTTTTCTAATATTTCAGTTTATGCCAAACAGAATGACTATCATTTTCTTAAAATGAAATAACACTGTGTTGAACTCATCTTGCAGGAAGCCATTTAGGGTTTCTTCATACAAAACACCAAACATGTCACTACTGCTCTGACAGAATCTCTGTAAGATTCCTTCACTGAGGAACACACTCTGGTGAAACCAGATTGCTCATAAGTTTTTAGGAATATCTTTATATAAGGCTATTCAAACACATCATATGCTATACAGAATGATGATCACTTCCATTAAATTAAACAACATTGCGATGCAACCAGCTGGCACATGCTATTTATGAACATTTTGTGTGTGTCTTATCAAACGTTTCTCTGCAGCCACAATGTGATAATTATTGCATTCATTCAATGAAATACTGTGTTGAAAAAGCCTGCTTGTGGCTGTTTAGAAACATCTTCATGTAAGTGTTCATGCAAGCCTTATCAAACATTTCACTACAGGCATGACAGAATATCTATAACATTCAATGTCTGTAAGAACACTGTTGTGAAACCATTTTGCTTGTAGCTACTTAGGGACATCTTCATAAAACTTATCCAGCATTTCACTACGGGTGTGATAGACTATCTATAACATCCATTCACTGAAAGAACATTGTCTGGCAAACACCTAGCAAGTAGCTCTTAAGGAACATCTTCACATATGCCATTTCAAACATTTCAGTATATGCCACAAGGAACGGCTATCACTTTCTTACAATGAAAGAGCATTGTGCTTAATCAAGCCAACAGGTAGCTGTTTAGGGATATTTTCACATAAATCATATCAAACATTTGACTACAGATGTGACAATGTCTATAACATTTGTTATCTGAAAGAAAATTATGCAAAAACCATCTTCTTTTCACTGTTTAGGAACATCTGCACATAGTACACTTCAAATACTTAAGTATATTCCACACAGAGCGACTATCATTTTCACAAAATGAAAGAACACATGCTGAATCCAGTTTATGGGTAGCTGTTTAGGAACATCATATATCAAATATTTCACCACAGATGTGACAATATCTAGAACATTCATTCACTGAAAGAACACTGTGAAGAAACCATCTTGCTTGTTAGCTGTTTAAGAATATAAATAAAAGGCTCTTCAAACATATCACTTTATGCCATACAGAATGGCTATCATCTCCATAGCCAGAAAAGAATACTGTGATGAACCCAGCTTGCAAGTAATTGTTTATTAATATTTTGCTCAAGTCTTATCAGACATTTGCCTACAGTCATGACAGGATATCTTTAATGTCTATTCAATGTAATAACACTGTATTTAAAAGAATTTCCTTGTAGCTGTTTAGAAACATCTTCATGTAAGACTTATTAAACATTCCTTTGCAGGAATGACAGAATCTCTAAACATTCACTCATTGAATGAACACAGGGATGAAAGCAGTTTTCTTGTAACTGTTGAGGAACATCTTCATATAAAGCTTTTCAAGCATTTCAGTATATGGCATACAGCATGGCCATACCCTTCTTACAAGGAAAGAAGGTTGTGTTTAATAGCTTTCAGGTAGATTATTAGGAGCATTTTTATGTAAGACCTATTGAACATTTAACTACAGGCATGACAGAATATCTATTACATCCATTCAATGAAAGAACACTATGGTGAAAGTGGCTTGGTTTGACTGTTAAGGAAGATCTTCATTTAAGTCCTTTTCAGCATTTCTGTATATGCCATACTAAACGGCTGTCACTATCTTATGATGAAATTATTCTGTCCTGAACACGTCTTGTTGGATTCTATTTAGGAACATCTTCATATAAGACCTCTCTAACATTTAAGCATATGCCATACAGAATGGCTCTCACTTACTTACAGTTAAAGGACACTGTGCTAAACCCGGCTTGCTGGCGGCTGTTTGAAACCTCTTCATATAAGACTTATTAAACATTTCACTACAGGCATGACAGACTAGCTATAACACTCGTTCACTGAAAGAACACTGTGGTGAAGCCAGATTACTTCTGGCGCCTTGGGAATGTCTTCGTATAAGGCTCTTCAAACACTTCATTATGCCTACAGAATGGCTATCACTTCCATATCCAGAAAGAACGTTCTGATGAAACCAGTGGCTCTTTATGAGCATTTCATTTATGTCTTATCAAACGTTTCTCTACAGCCGCAACATGATATCCATAACATTCATTCAAGGAAACCACACTATGTTGAAAAAGCTTGCTTGTAGCTGTTCAGGAACACTCTCACCTAAGACATCAAATAGTTCTCTTGAGGCATGACAGAATACGTATAACATTCATTTTCTGAATGAACACTGTGGTGAAAACACCTTGCTTGCAGCTGTTTAGGGGAATCTTCAAATAAGTCCTATCAAACATTTCACTACGGGCATGATGGAATATCTATAACATTCACTCATTGAAAGAATGCTGTGGTGAAACCAACTTCCTTGTAGCTTTTAAGGAACATCTTCATGTAAGTCTTTTCTAGCATTTCAGTATGAGCCATAGAGAACAGCTATACTTTCTTAAAATGAACAAACATTGTACCTAACTCAGCTTTCAGGTAGACTTATAGTAACATTTTCATGTAAGATTTATTGAAAATTTCACAACATGTGCGACAGAATATCTATTACATTAATTCAATGAAAGATCACTATTGTGAAACCAGCTTGCTTGTATCTCTTTAGAAATACACTCATATAAGTCTTTTCTGACATTTCAGTGTATGCCATACAAAGTAACTATCACTTTATTACAATGAAAAGTCAGTGTGCTGATCCCAGCTTGCAGGTAGCTGTAGGAACCTTTTCATATATGATATAAAACATTTCACTACAGCTATAGGAGACTATATATATAAAGTTTATTAAATGAAAGAACACTGTGGTGTAACCAGATTGCTTGTAGCTATTTAGGAGTATCTTCATACAAGTCTTTTCAAACATTTCAGTGTATTCCATCCAGAATGGTTATCACTTCCATAAAATGAAAGAACGATGTTAAGAACCCAGCTGGAAAGTTGTCTTTTAGAAATATCTTTTTATAAGTCTTAACAAATATTGCGCTATGGTCATGACAGAATGATTTTAATATTCACTCAAGGAAAGAAGGATGAGCTGAACCCTTGTTTCCTAGTATCTGTTTAGGAAGAACTTCATAAAATACTTAAAAAATTACACTACAGACTTGAAAAATATCCATAAGATTCAGACACTAAAGGAACTCTGGTGAAACAAATGTGCTTACAGCTGTTTAGGGGCATATTCACATAAGACAGTTCAAACATTTCAGCATATGCCCTACAGATGACCTATCAATTACTAACAATGTGAGAACACTGTTCTAAGCCCAGTTTGCGGGTAGCTGTTTAGGAACATGTTCATATAAGACTTAACAAACATTTCATTGCATGTGGGACAGAATATATATAGCATTTGTTCACTGAGAGAAAACTGTGGTGAAACCATCTTACTTGCAGCCATTAAGGATCATCTTCGTATTAGTCATTATAACCATTTCAATATTTGCTGTTCTGATTGAATATGAGTTTCCAACAATGAAAGAAACACTGTGCTGAATCCAGCTTGCAAGTAAGTTTTAACTAACACTTCACTACAAGTGTCACAGAATATCTGCAATATTGTTTCACTGAAAGACCTCTGTGGTGAAAGCATCTTGAAGCTATTATTAGGAACATTTGTATTTGAGACATTTCTCACATTTCAGTATATGCCATAATGAATGGGTATCATTTTCCTACAATGAAAGAACACTGTGCTAAATAGAGCTCACAGATAGCTATCTAGGAACGTTTTTACATAAGACTTATCAAACATTTTACAATAGTCGTGACAGAATATACATAACATTCAGTCACTGAAAGAAAACTGTGGAGAAACAATCTTGCTTGTATATATTTAGAAACTTCTTCATGTTCACCATTTCAAGCATTTCCATATAAGACATACTGAATGAATATCACTTTGAGACAATGATATAACGTGCTGAAGCCAGATTGCAGGCAGCTGTTTAGGAACCTTTTCCTAAGAGACTTATCATACATTTCACTACAAAGTATCTGTTACATCCATTCAGTGAAAGAACACTATTGTGAAGCCAGATTGCTGGTAGCTAATTAGGAACATCTTGATATAAGGCTTTTCTAATATTTCAGTTTATGCCAAACAGAATGACTATCATTTTCTTAAAATGAAATAACACTGTGTTGAACTCATCTTGCAGGAAGCCATTTAGGGTTTCTTCATACAAAACACCAAACATGTCACTACTGCTCTGACAGAATCTCTGTAAGATTCCTTCACTGAGGAACACACTCTGGTGAAACCAGATTGCTCATAAGTTTTTAGGAATATCTTTATATAAGGCTATTCAAACACATCATATGCTATACAGAATGATGATCACTTCCATTAAATTAAACAACATTGCGATGCAACCAGCTGGCACATGCTATTTATGAACATTTTGTGTGTGTCTTATCAAACGTTTCTCTGCAGCCACAATGTGATAATTATTGCATTCATTCAATGAAATACTGTGTTGAAAAAGCCTGCTTGTGGCTGTTTAGAAACATCTTCATGTAAGTGTTCATGCAAGCCTTATCAAACATTTCACTACAGGCATGACAGAATATCTATAACATTCAATGTCTGTAAGAACACTGTTGTGAAACCATTTTGCTTGTAGCTACTTAGGGACATCTTCATAAAACTTATCCAGCATTTCACTACGGGTGTGATAGACTATCTATAACATCCATTCACTGAAAGAACATTGTCTGGCAAACACCTAGCAAGTAGCTCTTAAGGAACATCTTCACATATGCCATTTCAAACATTTCAGTATATGCCACAAGGAACGGCTATCACTTTCTTACAATGAAAGAGCATTGTGCTTAATCAAGCCAACAGGTAGCTGTTTAGGGATATTTTCACATAAATCATATCAAACATTTGACTACAGATGTGACAATGTCTATAACATTTGTTATCTGAAAGAAAATTATGCAAAAACCATCTTCTTTTCACTGTTTAGGAACATCTGCACATAGTACACTTCAAATACTTAAGTATATTCCACACAGAGCGACTATCATTTTCACAAAATGAAAGAACACATGCTGAATCCAGTTTATGGGTAGCTGTTTAGGAACATCATATATCAAATATTTCACCACAGATGTGACAATATCTAGAACATTCATTCACTGAAAGAACACTGTGAAGAAACCATCTTGCTTGTTAGCTGTTTAAGAATATAAATAAAAGGCTCTTCAAACATATCACTTTATGCCATACAGAATGGCTATCATCTCCATAGCCAGAAAAGAATACTGTGATGAACCCAGCTTGCAAGTAATTGTTTATTAATATTTTGCTCAAGTCTTATCAGACATTTGCCTACAGTCATGACAGGATATCTTTAATGTCTATTCAATGTAATAACACTGTATTTAAAAGAATTTCCTTGTAGCTGTTTAGAAACATCTTCATGTAAGACTTATTAAACATTCCTTTGCAGGAATGACAGAATCTCTAAACATTCACTCATTGAATGAACACAGGGATGAAAGCAGTTTTCTTGTAACTGTTGAGGAACATCTTCATATAAAGCTTTTCAAGCATTTCAGTATATGGCATACAGCATGGCCATACCCTTCTTACAAGGAAAGAAGGTTGTGTTTAATAGCTTTCAGGTAGATTATTAGGAGCATTTTTATGTAAGACCTATTGAACATTTAACTACAGGCATGACAGAATATCTATTACATCCATTCAATGAAAGAACACTATGGTGAAAGTGGCTTGGTTTGACTGTTAAGGAAGATCTTCATTTAAGTCCTTTTCAGCATTTCTGTATATGCCATACTAAACGGCTGTCACTATCTTATGATGAAATTATTCTGTCCTGAACACGTCTTGTTGGATTCTATTTAGGAACATCTTCATATAAGACCTCTCTAACATTTAAGCATATGCCATACAGAATGGCTCTCACTTACTTACAGTTAAAGGACACTGTGCTAAACCCGGCTTGCTGGCGGCTGTTTGAAACCTCTTCATATAAGACTTATTAAACATTTCACTACAGGCATGACAGACTAGCTATAACACTCGTTCACTGAAAGAACACTGTGGTGAAGCCAGATTACTTCTGGCGCCTTGGGAATGTCTTCGTATAAGGCTCTTCAAACACTTCATTATGCCTACAGAATGGCTATCGCTTCCATATCCAGAAAGAACGTTCTGATGAAACCAGTGGCTCTTTATGAGCATTTCATTTATGTCTTATCAAACGTTTCTCTACAGCCGCAACATGATATCCATAACATTCATTCAAGGAAACCACACTATGTTGAAAAAGCTTGCTTGTAGCTGTTCAGGAACACTCTCACCTAAGACATCAAATAGTTCTCTTGAGGCATGACAGAATACGTATAACATTCATTTTCTGAATGAACACTGTGGTGAAAACACCTTGCTTGCAGCTGTTTAGGGGAATCTTCAAATAAGTCCTATCAAACATTTCACTACGGGCATGATGGAATATCTATAACATTCACTCATTGAAAGAATGCTGTGGTGAAACCAACTTCCTTGTAGCTTTTAAGGAACATCTTCATGTAAGTCTTTTCTAGCATTTCAGTATGAGCCATAGAGAACAGCTATACTTTCTTAAAATGAACAAACATTGTACCTAACTCAGCTTTCAGGTAGACTTATAGTAACATTTTCATGTAAGATTTATTGAAAATTTCACAACATGTGCGACAGAATATCTATTACATTAATTCAATGAAAGATCACTATTGTGAAACCAGCTTGCTTGTATCTCTTTAGAAATACACTCATATAAGTCTTTTCTGACATTTCAGTGTATGCCATACAAAGTAACTATCACTTTATTACAATGAAAAGTCAGTGTGCTGATCCCAGCTTGCAGGTAGCTGTAGGAACCTTTTCATATATGATATAAAACATTTCACTACAGCTATAGGAGACTATATATATAAAGTTTATTAAATGAAAGAACACTGTGGTGTAACCAGATTGCTTGTAGCTATTTAGGAGTATCTTCATACAAGTCTTTTCAAACATTTCAGTGTATTCCATCCAGAATGGTTATCACTTCCATAAAATGAAAGAACGATGTTAAGAACCCAGCTGGAAAGTTGTCTTTTAGAAATATCTTTTTATAAGTCTTAACAAATATTGCGCTATGGTCATGACAGAATGATTTTAATATTCACTCAAGGAAAGAAGGATGAGCTGAACCCTTGTTTCCTAGTATCTGTTTAGGAAGAACTTCATAAAATACTTAAAAAATTACACTACAGACTTGAAAAATATCCATAAGATTCAGACACTAAAGGAACTCTGGTGAAACAAATGTGCTTACAGCTGTTTAGGGGCATATTCACATAAGACAGTTCAAACATTTCAGCATATGCCCTACAGATGACCTATCAATTACTAACAATGTGAGAACACTGTTCTAAGCCCAGTTTGCGGGTAGCTGTTTAGGAACATGTTCATATAAGACTTAACAAACATTTCATTGCATGTGGGACAGAATATATATAGCATTTGTTCACTGAGAGAAAACTGTGGTGAAACCATCTTACTTGCAGCCATTAAGGATCATCTTCGTATTAGTCATTATAACCATTTCAATATTTGCTGTTCTGATTGAATATGAGTTTCCAACAATGAAAGAAACACTGTGCTGAATCCAGCTTGCAAGTAAGTTTTAACTAACACTTCACTACAAGTGTCACAGAATATCTGCAATATTGTTTCACTGAAAGACCTCTGTGGTGAAAGCATCTTGAAGCTATTATTAGGAACATTTGTATTTGAGACATTTCTCACATTTCAGTATATGCCATAATGAATGGGTATCATTTTCCTACAATGAAAGAACACTGTGCTAAATAGAGCTCACAGATAGCTATCTAGGAACGTTTTTACATAAGACTTATCAAACATTTTACAATAGTCGTGACAGAATATACATAACATTCAGTCACTGAAAGAAAACTGTGGAGAAACAATCTTGCTTGTATATATTTAGAAACTTCTTCATGTTCACCATTTCAAGCATTTCCATATAAGACATACTGAATGAATATCACTTTGAGACAATGATATAACGTGCTGAAGCCAGATTGCAGGCAGCTGTTTAGGAACCTTTTCCTAAGAGACTTATCATACATTTCACTACAAAGTATCTGTTACATCCATTCAGTGAAAGAACACTATTGTGAAGCCAGATTGCTGGTAGCTAATTAGGAACATCTTGATATAAGGCTTTTCTAATATTTCAGTTTATGCCAAACAGAATGACTATCATTTTCTTAAAATGAAATAACACTGTGTTGAACTCATCTTGCAGGAAGCCATTTAGGGTTTCTTCATACAAAACACCAAACATGTCACTACTGCTCTGACAGAATCTCTGTAAGATTCCTTCACTGAGGAACACACTCTGGTGAAACCAGATTGCTCATAAGTTTTTAGGAATATCTTTATATAAGGCTATTCAAACACATCATATGCTATACAGAATGATGATCACTTCCATTAAATTAAACAACATTGCGATGCAACCAGCTGGCACATGCTATTTATGAACATTTTGTGTGTGTCTTATCAAACGTTTCTCTGCAGCCACAATGTGATAATTATTGCATTCATTCAATGAAATACTGTGTTGAAAAAGCCTGCTTGTGGCTGTTTAGAAACATCTTCATGTAAGTGTTCATGCAAGCCTTATCAAACATTTCACTACAGGCATGACAGAATATCTATAACATTCAATGTCTGTAAGAACACTGTTGTGAAACCATTTTGCTTGTAGCTACTTAGGGACATCTTCATAAAACTTATCCAGCATTTCACTACGGGTGTGATAGACTATCTATAACATCCATTCACTGAAAGAACATTGTCTGGCAAACACCTAGCAAGTAGCTCTTAAGGAACATCTTCACATATGCCATTTCAAACATTTCAGTATATGCCACAAGGAACGGCTATCACTTTCTTACAATGAAAGAGCATTGTGCTTAATCAAGCCAACAGGTAGCTGTTTAGGGATATTTTCACATAAATCATATCAAACATTTGACTACAGATGTGACAATGTCTATAACATTTGTTATCTGAAAGAAAATTATGCAAAAACCATCTTCTTTTCACTGTTTAGGAACATCTGCACATAGTACACTTCAAATACTTAAGTATATTCCACACAGAGCGACTATCATTTTCACAAAATGAAAGAACACATGCTGAATCCAGTTTATGGGTAGCTGTTTAGGAACATCATATATCAAATATTTCACCACAGATGTGACAATATCTAGAACATTCATTCACTGAAAGAACACTGTGAAGAAACCATCTTGCTTGTTAGCTGTTTAAGAATATAAATAAAAGGCTCTTCAAACATATCACTTTATGCCATACAGAATGGCTATCATCTCCATAGCCAGAAAAGAATACTGTGATGAACCCAGCTTGCAAGTAATTGTTTATTAATATTTTGCTCAAGTCTTATCAGACATTTGCCTACAGTCATGACAGGATATCTTTAATGTCTATTCAATGTAATAACACTGTATTTAAAAGAATTTCCTTGTAGCTGTTTAGAAACATCTTCATGTAAGACTTATTAAACATTCCTTTGCAGGAATGACAGAATCTCTAAACATTCACTCATTGAATGAACACAGGGATGAAAGCAGTTTTCTTGTAACTGTTGAGGAACATCTTCATATAAAGCTTTTCAAGCATTTCAGTATATGGCATACAGCATGGCCATACCCTTCTTACAAGGAAAGAAGGTTGTGTTTAATAGCTTTCAGGTAGATTATTAGGAGCATTTTTATGTAAGACCTATTGAACATTTAACTACAGGCATGACAGAATATCTATTACATCCATTCAATGAAAGAACACTATGGTGAAAGTGGCTTGGTTTGACTGTTAAGGAAGATCTTCATTTAAGTCCTTTTCAGCATTTCTGTATATGCCATACTAAACGGCTGTCACTATCTTATGATGAAATTATTCTGTCCTGAACACGTCTTGTTGGATTCTATTTAGGAACATCTTCATATAAGACCTCTCTAACATTTAAGCATATGCCATACAGAATGGCTCTCACTTACTTACAGTTAAAGGACACTGTGCTAAACCCGGCTTGCTGGCGGCTGTTTGAAACCTCTTCATATAAGACTTATTAAACATTTCACTACAGGCATGACAGACTAGCTATAACACTCGTTCACTGAAAGAACACTGTGGTGAAGCCAGATTACTTCTGGCGCCTTGGGAATGTCTTCGTATAAGGCTCTTCAAACACTTCATTATGCCTACAGAATGGCTATCGCTTCCATATCCAGAAAGAACGTTCTGATGAAACCAGTGGCTCTTTATGAGCATTTCATTTATGTCTTATCAAACGTTTCTCTACAGCCGCAACATGATATCCATAACATTCATTCAAGGAAACCACACTATGTTGAAAAAGCTTGCTTGTAGCTGTTCAGGAACACTCTCACCTAAGACATCAAATAGTTCTCTTGAGGCATGACAGAATACGTATAACATTCATTTTCTGAATGAACACTGTGGTGAAAACACCTTGCTTGCAGCTGTTTAGGGGAATCTTCAAATAAGTCCTATCAAACATTTCACTACGGGCATGATGGAATATCTATAACATTCACTCATTGAAAGAATGCTGTGGTGAAACCAACTTCCTTGTAGCTTTTAAGGAACATCTTCATGTAAGTCTTTTCTAGCATTTCAGTATGAGCCATAGAGAACAGCTATACTTTCTTAAAATGAACAAACATTGTACCTAACTCAGCTTTCAGGTAGACTTATAGTAACATTTTCATGTAAGATTTATTGAAAATTTCACAACATGTGCGACAGAATATCTATTACATTAATTCAATGAAAGATCACTATTGTGAAACCAGCTTGCTTGTATCTCTTTAGAAATACACTCATATAAGTCTTTTCTGACATTTCAGTGTATGCCATACAAAGTAACTATCACTTTATTACAATGAAAAGTCAGTGTGCTGATCCCAGCTTGCAGGTAGCTGTAGGAACCTTTTCATATATGATATAAAACATTTCACTACAGCTATAGGAGACTATATATATAAAGTTTATTAAATGAAAGAACACTGTGGTGTAACCAGATTGCTTGTAGCTATTTAGGAGTATCTTCATACAAGTCTTTTCAAACATTTCAGTGTATTCCATCCAGAATGGTTATCACTTCCATAAAATGAAAGAACGATGTTAAGAACCCAGCTGGAAAGTTGTCTTTTAGAAATATCTTTTTATAAGTCTTAACAAATATTGCGCTATGGTCATGACAGAATGATTTTAATATTCACTCAAGGAAAGAAGGATGAGCTGAACCCTTGTTTCCTAGTATCTGTTTAGGAAGAACTTCATAAAATACTTAAAAAATTACACTACAGACTTGAAAAATATCCATAAGATTCAGACACTAAAGGAACTCTGGTGAAACAAATGTGCTTACAGCTGTTTAGGGGCATATTCACATAAGACAGTTCAAACATTTCAGCATATGCCCTACAGATGACCTATCAATTACTAACAATGTGAGAACACTGTTCTAAGCCCAGTTTGCGGGTAGCTGTTTAGGAACATGTTCATATAAGACTTAACAAACATTTCATTGCATGTGGGACAGAATATATATAGCATTTGTTCACTGAGAGAAAACTGTGGTGAAACCATCTTACTTGCAGCCATTAAGGATCATCTTCGTATTAGTCATTATAACCATTTCAATATTTGCTGTTCTGATTGAATATGAGTTTCCAACAATGAAAGAAACACTGTGCTGAATCCAGCTTGCAAGTAAGTTTTAACTAACACTTCACTACAAGTGTCACAGAATATCTGCAATATTGTTTCACTGAAAGACCTCTGTGGTGAAAGCATCTTGAAGCTATTATTAGGAACATTTGTATTTAAGACATTTCTCACATTTCAGTATATGCCATAATGAATGGGTATCATTTTCCTACAATGAAAGAACACTGTGCTAAATAGAGCTCACAGATAGCTATCTAGGAACGTTTTTACATAAGACTTATCAAACATTTTACAATAGTCGTGACAGAATATACATAACATTCAGTCACTGAAAGAAAACTGTGGAGAAACAATCTTGCTTGTATATATTTAGAAACTTCTTCATGTTCACCATTTCAAGCATTTCCATATAAGACATACTGAATGAATATCACTTTGAGACAATGATATAACGTGCTGAAGCCAGATTGCAGGCAGCTGTTTAGGAACCTTTTCCTAAGAGACTTATCATACATTTCACTACAAAGTATCTGTTACATCCATTCAGTGAAAGAACACTATTGTGAAGCCAGATTGCTGGTAGCTAATTAGGAACATCTTGATATAAGGCTTTTCTAATATTTCAGTTTATGCCAAACAGAATGACTATCATTTTCTTAAAATGAAATAACACTGTGTTGAACTCATCTTGCAGGAAGCCATTTAGGGTTTCTTCATACAAAACACCAAACATGTCACTACTGCTCTGACAGAATCTCTGTAAGATTCCTTCACTGAGGAACACACTCTGGTGAAACCAGATTGCTCATAAGTTTTTAGGAATATCTTTATATAAGGCTATTCAAACACATCATATGCTATACAGAATGATGATCACTTCCATTAAATTAAACAACATTGCGATGCAACCAGCTGGCACATGCTATTTATGAACATTTTGTGTGTGTCTTATCAAACGTTTCTCTGCAGCCACAATGTGATAATTATTGCATTCATTCAATGAAATACTGTGTTGAAAAAGCCTGCTTGTGGCTGTTTAGAAACATCTTCATGTAAGTGTTCATGCAAGCCTTATCAAACATTTCACTACAGGCATGACAGAATATCTATAACATTCAATGTCTGTAAGAACACTGTTGGGAAACCATTTTGCTTGTAGCTACTTAGGGACATCTTCATAAAACTTATCCAGCATTTCACTACGGGTGTGATAGACTATCTATAACATCCATTCACTGAAAGAACATTGTCTGGCAAACACCTAGCAAGTAGCTCTTAAGGAACATCTTCACATATGCCATTTCAAACATTTCAGTATATGCCACAAGGAACGGCTATCACTTTCTTACAATGAAAGAGCATTGTGCTTAATCAAGCCAACAGGTAGCTGTTTAGGGATATTTTCACATAAATCATATCAAACATTTGACTACAGATGTGACAATGTCTATAACATTTGTTATCTGAAAGAAAATTATGCAAAAACCATCTTCTTTTCACTGTTTAGGAACATCTGCACATAGTACACTTCAAATACTTAAGTATATTCCACACAGAGCGACTATCATTTTCACAAAATGAAAGAACACATGCTGAATCCAGTTTATGGGTAGCTGTTTAGGAACATCATATATCAAATATTTCACCACAGATGTGACAATATCTAGAACATTCATTCACTGAAAGAACACTGTGAAGAAACCATCTTGCTTGTTAGCTGTTTAAGAATATAAATAAAAGGCTCTTCAAACATATCACTTTATGCCATACAGAATGGCTATCATCTCCATAGCCAGAAAAGAATACTGTGATGAACCCAGCTTGCAAGTAATTGTTTATTAATATTTTGCTCAAGTCTTATCAGACATTTGCCTACAGTCATGACAGGATATCTTTAATGTCTATTCAATGTAATAACACTGTATTTAAAAGAATTTCCTTGTAGCTGTTTAGAAACATCTTCATGTAAGACTTATTAAACATTCCTTTGCAGGAATGACAGAATCTCTAAACATTCACTCATTGAATGAACACAGGGATGAAAGCAGTTTTCTTGTAACTGTTGAGGAACATCTTCATATAAAGCTTTTCAAGCATTTCAGTATATGGCATACAGCATGGCCATACCCTTCTTACAAGGAAAGAAGGTTGTGTTTAATAGCTTTCAGGTAGATTATTAGGAGCATTTTTATGTAAGACCTATTGAACATTTAACTACAGGCATGACAGAATATCTATTACATCCATTCAATGAAAGAACACTATGGTGAAAGTGGCTTGGTTTGACTGTTAAGGAAGATCTTCATTTAAGTCCTTTTCAGCATTTCTGTATATGCCATACTAAACGGCTGTCACTATCTTATGATGAAATTATTCTGTCCTGAACACGTCTTGTTGGATTCTATTTAGGAACATCTTCATATAAGACCTCTCTAACATTTAAGCATATGCCATACAGAATGGCTCTCACTTACTTACAGTTAAAGGACACTGTGCTAAACCCGGCTTGCTGGCGGCTGTTTGAAACCTCTTCATATAAGACTTATTAAACATTTCACTACAGGCATGACAGACTAGCTATAACACTCGTTCACTGAAAGAACACTGTGGTGAAGCCAGATTACTTCTGGCGCCTTGGGAATGTCTTCGTATAAGGCTCTTCAAACACTTCATTATGCCTACAGAATGGCTATCGCTTCCATATCCAGAAAGAACGTTCTGATGAAACCAGTGGCTCTTTATGAGCATTTCATTTATGTCTTATCAAACGTTTCTCTACAGCCGCAACATGATATCCATAACATTCATTCAAGGAAACCACACTATGTTGAAAAAGCTTGCTTGTAGCTGTTCAGGAACACTCTCACCTAAGACATCAAATAGTTCTCTTGAGGCATGACAGAATACGTATAACATTCATTTTCTGAATGAACACTGTGGTGAAAACACCTTGCTTGCAGCTGTTTAGGGGAATCTTCAAATAAGTCCTATCAAACATTTCACTACGGGCATGATGGAATATCTATAACATTCACTCATTGAAAGAATGCTGTGGTGAAACCAACTTCCTTGTAGCTTTTAAGGAACATCTTCATGTAAGTCTTTTCTAGCATTTCAGTATGAGCCATAGAGAACAGCTATACTTTCTTAAAATGAACAAACATTGTACCTAACTCAGCTTTCAGGTAGACTTATAGTAACATTTTCATGTAAGATTTATTGAAAATTTCACAACATGTGCGACAGAATATCTATTACATTAATTCAATGAAAGATCACTATTGTGAAACCAGCTTGCTTGTATCTCTTTAGAAATACACTCATATAAGTCTTTTCTGACATTTCAGTGTATGCCATACAAAGTAACTATCACTTTATTACAATGAAAAGTCAGTGTGCTGATCCCAGCTTGCAGGTAGCTGTAGGAACCTTTTCATATATGATATAAAACATTTCACTACAGCTATAGGAGACTATATATATAAAGTTTATTAAATGAAAGAACACTGTGGTGTAACCAGATTGCTTGTAGCTATTTAGGAGTATCTTCATACAAGTCTTTTCAAACATTTCAGTGTATTCCATCCAGAATGGTTATCACTTCCATAAAATGAAAGAACGATGTTAAGAACCCAGCTGGAAAGTTGTCTTTTAGAAATATCTTTTTATAAGTCTTAACAAATATTGCGCTATGGTCATGACAGAATGATTTTAATATTCACTCAAGGAAAGAAGGATGAGCTGAACCCTTGTTTCCTAGTATCTGTTTAGGAAGAACTTCATAAAATACTTAAAAAATTACACTACAGACTTGAAAAATATCCATAAGATTCAGACACTAAAGGAACTCTGGTGAAACAAATGTGCTTACAGCTGTTTAGGGGCATATTCACATAAGACAGTTCAAACATTTCAGCATATGCCCTACAGATGACCTATCAATTACTAACAATGTGAGAACACTGTTCTAAGCCCAGTTTGCGGGTAGCTGTTTAGGAACATGTTCATATAAGACTTAACAAACATTTCATTGCATGTGGGACAGAATATATATAGCATTTGTTCACTGAGAGAAAACTGTGGTGAAACCATCTTACTTGCAGCCATTAAGGATCATCTTCGTATTAGTCATTATAACCATTTCAATATTTGCTGTTCTGATTGAATATGAGTTTCCAACAATGAAAGAAACACTGTGCTGAATCCAGCTTGCAAGTAAGTTTTAACTAACACTTCACTACAAGTGTCACAGAATATCTGCAATATTGTTTCACTGAAAGACCTCTGTGGTGAAAGCATCTTGAAGCTATTATTAGGAACATTTGTATTTAAGACATTTCTCACATTTCAGTATATGCCATAATGAATGGGTATCATTTTCCTACAATGAAAGAACACTGTGCTAAATAGAGCTCACAGATAGCTATCTAGGAACGTTTTTACATAAGACTTATCAAACATTTTACAATAGTCGTGACAGAATATACATAACATTCAGTCACTGAAAGAAAACTGTGGAGAAACAATCTTGCTTGTATATATTTAGAAACTTCTTCATGTTCACCATTTCAAGCATTTCCATATAAGACATACTGAATGAATATCACTTTGAGACAATGATATAACGTGCTGAAGCCAGATTGCAGGCAGCTGTTTAGGAACCTTTTCCTAAGAGACTTATCATACATTTCACTACAAAGTATCTGTTACATCCATTCAGTGAAAGAACACTATTGTGAAGCCAGATTGCTGGTAGCTAATTAGGAACATCTTGATATAAGGCTTTTCTAATATTTCAGTTTATGCCAAACAGAATGACTATCATTTTCTTAAAATGAAATAACACTGTGTTGAACTCATCTTGCAGGAAGCCATTTAGGGTTTCTTCATACAAAACACCAAACATGTCACTACTGCTCTGACAGAATCTCTGTAAGATTCCTTCACTGAGGAACACACTCTGGTGAAACCAGATTGCTCATAAGTTTTTAGGAATATCTTTATATAAGGCTATTCAAACACATCATATGCTATACAGAATGATGATCACTTCCATTAAATTAAACAACATTGCGATGCAACCAGCTGGCACATGCTATTTATGAACATT
The DNA here is from genome assembly GCF_041296235.1 of Equus asinus. Lineage (NCBI taxonomy): Eukaryota > Metazoa > Chordata > Mammalia > Perissodactyla > Equidae > Equus > Equus asinus. The sequence goes on from NC_091810.1 coordinate 6,562,385, forward strand.
TTGTGTGTGTCTTATCAAACGTTTCTCTGCAGCCACAATGTGATAATTATTGCATTCATTCAATGAAATACTGTGTTGAAAAAGCCTGCTTGTGGCTGTTTAGAAACATCTTCATGTAAGTGTTCATGCAAGCCTTATCAAACATTTCACTACAGGCATGACAGAATATCTATAACATTCAATGTCTGTAAGAACACTGTTGGGAAACCATTTTGCTTGTAGCTACTTAGGGACATCTTCATAAAACTTATCCAGCATTTCACTACGGGTGTGATAGACTATCTATAACATCCATTCACTGAAAGAACATTGTCTGGCAAACACCTAGCAAGTAGCTCTTAAGGAACATCTTCACATATGCCATTTCAAACATTTCAGTATATGCCACAAGGAACGGCTATCACTTTCTTACAATGAAAGAGCATTGTGCTTAATCAAGCCAACAGGTAGCTGTTTAGGGATATTTTCACATAAATCATATCAAACATTTGACTACAGATGTGACAATGTCTATAACATTTGTTATCTGAAAGAAAATTATGCAAAAACCATCTTCTTTTCACTGTTTAGGAACATCTGCACATAGTACACTTCAAATACTTAAGTATATTCCACACAGAGCGACTATCATTTTCACAAAATGAAAGAACACATGCTGAATCCAGTTTATGGGTAGCTGTTTAGGAACATCATATATCAAATATTTCACCACAGATGTGACAATATCTAGAACATTCATTCACTGAAAGAACACTGTGAAGAAACCATCTTGCTTGTTAGCTGTTTAAGAATATAAATAAAAGGCTCTTCAAACATATCACTTTATGCCATACAGAATGGCTATCATCTCCATAGCCAGAAAAGAATACTGTGATGAACCCAGCTTGCAAGTAATTGTTTATTAATATTTTGCTCAAGTCTTATCAGACATTTGCCTACAGTCATGACAGGATATCTTTAATGTCTATTCAATGTAATAACACTGTATTTAAAAGAATTTCCTTGTAGCTGTTTAGAAACATCTTCATGTAAGACTTATTAAACATTCCTTTGCAGGAATGACAGAATCTCTAAACATTCACTCATTGAATGAACACAGGGATGAAAGCAGTTTTCTTGTAACTGTTGAGGAACATCTTCATATAAAGCTTTTCAAGCATTTCAGTATATGGCATACAGCATGGCCATACCCTTCTTACAAGGAAAGAAGGTTGTGTTTAATAGCTTTCAGGTAGATTATTAGGAGCATTTTTATGTAAGACCTATTGAACATTTAACTACAGGCATGACAGAATATCTATTACATCCATTCAATGAAAGAACACTATGGTGAAAGTGGCTTGGTTTGACTGTTAAGGAAGATCTTCATTTAAGTCCTTTTCAGCATTTCTGTATATGCCATACTAAACGGCTGTCACTATCTTATGATGAAATTATTCTGTCCTGAACACGTCTTGTTGGATTCTATTTAGGAACATCTTCATATAAGACCTCTCTAACATTTAAGCATATGCCATACAGAATGGCTCTCACTTACTTACAGTTAAAGGACACTGTGCTAAACCCGGCTTGCTGGCGGCTGTTTGAAACCTCTTCATATAAGACTTATTAAACATTTCACTACAGGCATGACAGACTAGCTATAACACTCGTTCACTGAAAGAACACTGTGGTGAAGCCAGATTACTTCTGGCGCCTTGGGAATGTCTTCGTATAAGGCTCTTCAAACACTTCATTATGCCTACAGAATGGCTATCGCTTCCATATCCAGAAAGAACGTTCTGATGAAACCAGTGGCTCTTTATGAGCATTTCATTTATGTCTTATCAAACGTTTCTCTACAGCCGCAACATGATATCCATAACATTCATTCAAGGAAACCACACTATGTTGAAAAAGCTTGCTTGTAGCTGTTCAGGAACACTCTCACCTAAGACATCAAATAGTTCTCTTGAGGCATGACAGAATACGTATAACATTCATTTTCTGAATGAACACTGTGGTGAAAACACCTTGCTTGCAGCTGTTTAGGGGAATCTTCAAATAAGTCCTATCAAACATTTCACTACGGGCATGATGGAATATCTATAACATTCACTCATTGAAAGAATGCTGTGGTGAAACCAACTTCCTTGTAGCTTTTAAGGAACATCTTCATGTAAGTCTTTTCTAGCATTTCAGTATGAGCCATAGAGAACAGCTATACTTTCTTAAAATGAACAAACATTGTACCTAACTCAGCTTTCAGGTAGACTTATAGTAACATTTTCATGTAAGATTTATTGAAAATTTCACAACATGTGCGACAGAATATCTATTACATTAATTCAATGAAAGATCACTATTGTGAAACCAGCTTGCTTGTATCTCTTTAGAAATACACTCATATAAGTCTTTTCTGACATTTCAGTGTATGCCATACAAAGTAACTATCACTTTATTACAATGAAAAGTCAGTGTGCTGATCCCAGCTTGCAGGTAGCTGTAGGAACCTTTTCATATATGATATAAAACATTTCACTACAGCTATAGGAGACTATATATATAAAGTTTATTAAATGAAAGAACACTGTGGTGTAACCAGATTGCTTGTAGCTATTTAGGAGTATCTTCATACAAGTCTTTTCAAACATTTCAGTGTATTCCATCCAGAATGGTTATCACTTCCATAAAATGAAAGAACGATGTTAAGAACCCAGCTGGAAAGTTGTCTTTTAGAAATATCTTTTTATAAGTCTTAACAAATATTGCGCTATGGTCATGACAGAATGATTTTAATATTCACTCAAGGAAAGAAGGATGAGCTGAACCCTTGTTTCCTAGTATCTGTTTAGGAAGAACTTCATAAAATACTTAAAAAATTACACTACAGACTTGAAAAATATCCATAAGATTCAGACACTAAAGGAACTCTGGTGAAACAAATGTGCTTACAGCTGTTTAGGGGCATATTCACATAAGACAGTTCAAACATTTCAGCATATGCCCTACAGATGACCTATCAATTACTAACAATGTGAGAACACTGTTCTAAGCCCAGTTTGCGGGTAGCTGTTTAGGAACATGTTCATATAAGACTTAACAAACATTTCATTGCATGTGGGACAGAATATATATAGCATTTGTTCACTGAGAGAAAACTGTGGTGAAACCATCTTACTTGCAGCCATTAAGGATCATCTTCGTATTAGTCATTATAACCATTTCAATATTTGCTGTTCTGATTGAATATGAGTTTCCAACAATGAAAGAAACACTGTGCTGAATCCAGCTTGCAAGTAAGTTTTAACTAACACTTCACTACAAGTGTCACAGAATATCTGCAATATTGTTTCACTGAAAGACCTCTGTGGTGAAAGCATCTTGAAGCTATTATTAGGAACATTTGTATTTGAGACATTTCTCACATTTCAGTATATGCCATAATGAATGGGTATCATTTTCCTACAATGAAAGAACACTGTGCTAAATAGAGCTCACAGATAGCTATCTAGGAACGTTTTTACATAAGACTTATCAAACATTTTACAATAGTCGTGACAGAATATACATAACATTCAGTCACTGAAAGAAAACTGTGGAGAAACAATCTTGCTTGTATATATTTAGAAACTTCTTCATGTTCACCATTTCAAGCATTTCCATATAAGACATACTGAATGAATATCACTTTGAGACAATGATATAACGTGCTGAAGCCAGATTGCAGGCAGCTGTTTAGGAACCTTTTCCTAAGAGACTTATCATACATTTCACTACAAAGTATCTGTTACATCCATTCAGTGAAAGAACACTATTGTGAAGCCAGATTGCTGGTAGCTAATTAGGAACATCTTGATATAAGGCTTTTCTAATATTTCAGTTTATGCCAAACAGAATGACTATCATTTTCTTAAAATGAAATAACACTGTGTTGAACTCATCTTGCAGGAAGCCATTTAGGGTTTCTTCATACAAAACACCAAACATGTCACTACTGCTCTGACAGAATCTCTGTAAGATTCCTTCACTGAGGAACACACTCTGGTGAAACCAGATTGCTCATAAGTTTTTAGGAATATCTTTATATAAGGCTATTCAAACACATCATATGCTATACAGAATGATGATCACTTCCATTAAATTAAACAACATTGCGATGCAACCAGCTGGCACATGCTATTTATGAACATTTTGTGTGTGTCTTATCAAACGTTTCTCTGCAGCCACAATGTGATAATTATTGCATTCATTCAATGAAATACTGTGTTGAAAAAGCCTGCTTGTGGCTGTTTAGAAACATCTTCATGTAAGTGTTCATGCAAGCCTTATCAAACATTTCACTACAGGCATGACAGAATATCTATAACATTCAATGTCTGTAAGAACACTGTTGGGAAACCATTTTGCTTGTAGCTACTTAGGGACATCTTCATAAAACTTATCCAGCATTTCACTACGGGTGTGATAGACTATCTATAACATCCATTCACTGAAAGAACATTGTCTGGCAAACACCTAGCAAGTAGCTCTTAAGGAACATCTTCACATATGCCATTTCAAACATTTCAGTATATGCCACAAGGAACGGCTATCACTTTCTTACAATGAAAGAGCATTGTGCTTAATCAAGCCAACAGGTAGCTGTTTAGGGATATTTTCACATAAATCATATCAAACATTTGACTACAGATGTGACAATGTCTATAACATTTGTTATCTGAAAGAAAATTATGCAAAAACCATCTTCTTTTCACTGTTTAGGAACATCTGCACATAGTACACTTCAAATACTTAAGTATATTCCACACAGAGCGACTATCATTTTCACAAAATGAAAGAACACATGCTGAATCCAGTTTATGGGTAGCTGTTTAGGAACATCATATATCAAATATTTCACCACAGATGTGACAATATCTAGAACATTCATTCACTGAAAGAACACTGTGAAGAAACCATCTTGCTTGTTAGCTGTTTAAGAATATAAATAAAAGGCTCTTCAAACATATCACTTTATGCCATACAGAATGGCTATCATCTCCATAGCCAGAAAAGAATACTGTGATGAACCCAGCTTGCAAGTAATTGTTTATTAATATTTTGCTCAAGTCTTATCAGACATTTGCCTACAGTCATGACAGGATATCTTTAATGTCTATTCAATGTAATAACACTGTATTTAAAAGAATTTCCTTGTAGCTGTTTAGAAACATCTTCATGTAAGACTTATTAAACATTCCTTTGCAGGAATGACAGAATCTCTAAACATTCACTCATTGAATGAACACAGGGATGAAAGCAGTTTTCTTGTAACTGTTGAGGAACATCTTCATATAAAGCTTTTCAAGCATTTCAGTATATGGCATACAGCATGGCCATACCCTTCTTACAAGGAAAGAAGGTTGTGTTTAATAGCTTTCAGGTAGATTATTAGGAGCATTTTTATGTAAGACCTATTGAACATTTAACTACAGGCATGACAGAATATCTATTACATCCATTCAATGAAAGAACACTATGGTGAAAGTGGCTTGGTTTGACTGTTAAGGAAGATCTTCATTTAAGTCCTTTTCAGCATTTCTGTATATGCCATACTAAACGGCTGTCACTATCTTATGATGAAATTATTCTGTCCTGAACACGTCTTGTTGGATTCTATTTAGGAACATCTTCATATAAGACCTCTCTAACATTTAAGCATATGCCATACAGAATGGCTCTCACTTACTTACAGTTAAAGGACACTGTGCTAAACCCGGCTTGCTGGCGGCTGTTTGAAACCTCTTCATATAAGACTTATTAAACATTTCACTACAGGCATGACAGACTAGCTATAACACTCGTTCACTGAAAGAACACTGTGGTGAAGCCAGATTACTTCTGGCGCCTTGGGAATGTCTTCGTATAAGGCTCTTCAAACACTTCATTATGCCTACAGAATGGCTATCACTTCCATATCCAGAAAGAACGTTCTGATGAAACCAGTGGCTCTTTATGAGCATTTCATTTATGTCTTATCAAACGTTTCTCTACAGCCGCAACATGATATCCATAACATTCATTCAAGGAAACCACACTATGTTGAAAAAGCTTGCTTGTAGCTGTTCAGGAACACTCTCACCTAAGACATCAAATAGTTCTCTTGAGGCATGACAGAATACGTATAACATTCATTTTCTGAATGAACACTGTGGTGAAAACACCTTGCTTGCAGCTGTTTAGGGGAATCTTCAAATAAGTCCTATCAAACATTTCACTACGGGCATGATGGAATATCTATAACATTCACTCATTGAAAGAATGCTGTGGTGAAACCAACTTCCTTGTAGCTTTTAAGGAACATCTTCATGTAAGTCTTTTCTAGCATTTCAGTATGAGCCATAGAGAACAGCTATACTTTCTTAAAATGAACAAACATTGTACCTAACTCAGCTTTCAGGTAGACTTATAGTAACATTTTCATGTAAGATTTATTGAAAATTTCACAACATGTGCGACAGAATATCTATTACATTAATTCAATGAAAGATCACTATTGTGAAACCAGCTTGCTTGTATCTCTTTAGAAATACACTCATATAAGTCTTTTCTGACATTTCAGTGTATGCCATACAAAGTAACTATCACTTTATTACAATGAAAAGTCAGTGTGCTGATCCCAGCTTGCAGGTAGCTGTAGGAACCTTTTCATATATGATATAAAACATTTCACTACAGCTATAGGAGACTATATATATAAAGTTTATTAAATGAAAGAACACTGTGGTGTAACCAGATTGCTTGTAGCTATTTAGGAGTATCTTCATACAAGTCTTTTCAAACATTTCAGTGTATTCCATCCAGAATGGTTATCACTTCCATAAAATGAAAGAACGATGTTAAGAACCCAGCTGGAAAGTTGTCTTTTAGAAATATCTTTTTATAAGTCTTAACAAATATTGCGCTATGGTCATGACAGAATGATTTTAATATTCACTCAAGGAAAGAAGGATGAGCTGAACCCTTGTTTCCTAGTATCTGTTTAGGAAGAACTTCATAAAATACTTAAAAAATTACACTACAGACTTGAAAAATATCCATAAGATTCAGACACTAAAGGAACTCTGGTGAAACAAATGTGCTTACAGCTGTTTAGGGGCATATTCACATAAGACAGTTCAAACATTTCAGCATATGCCCTACAGATGACCTATCAATTACTAACAATGTGAGAACACTGTTCTAAGCCCAGTTTGCGGGTAGCTGTTTAGGAACATGTTCATATAAGACTTAACAAACATTTCATTGCATGTGGGACAGAATATATATAGCATTTGTTCACTGAGAGAAAACTGTGGTGAAACCATCTTACTTGCAGCCATTACGGATCATCTTCGTATTAGTCATTATAACCATTTCAATATTTGCTGTTCTGATTGAATATGAGTTTCCAACAATGAAAGAAACACTGTGCTGAATCCAGCTTGCAAGTAAGTTTTAACTAACACTTCACTACAAGTGTCACAGAATATCTGCAATATTGTTTCACTGAAAGACCTCTGTGGTGAAAGCATCTTGAAGCTATTATTAGGAACATTTGTATTTAAGACATTTCTCACATTTCAGTATATGCCATAATGAATGGGTATCATTTTCCTACAATGAAAGAACACTGTGCTAAATAGAGCTCACAGATAGCTATCTAGGAACGTTTTTACATAAGACTTATCAAACATTTTACAATAGTCGTGACAGAATATACATAACATTCAGTCACTGAAAGAAAACTGTGGAGAAACAATCTTGCTTGTATATATTTAGAAACTTCTTCATGTTCACCATTTCAAGCATTTCCATATAAGACATACTGAATGAATATCACTTTGAGACAATGATATAACGTGCTGAAGCCAGATTGCAGGCAGCTGTTTAGGAACCTTTTCCTAAGAGACTTATCATACATTTCACTACAAAGTATCTATTACATCCATTCAGTGAAAGAACACTATTGTGAAGCCAGATTGCTGGTAGCTAATTAGGAACATCTTGATATAAGGCTTTTCTAATATTTCAGTTTATGCCAAACAGAATGACTATCATTTTCTTAAAATGAAATAACACTGTGTTGAACTCATCTTGCAGGAAGCCATTTAGGGTTTCTTCATACAAAACACCAAACATGTCACTACTGCTCTGACAGAATCTCTGTAAGATTCCTTCACTGAGGAACACACTCTGGTGAAACCAGATTGCTCATAAGTTTTTAGGAATATCTTTATATAAGGCTATTCAAACACATCATATGCTATACAGAATGATGATCACTTCCATTAAATTAAACAACATTGCGATGCAACCAGCTGGCACATGCTATTTATGAACATTTTGTGTGTGTCTTATCAAACGTTTCTCTGCAGCCACAATGTGATAATTATTGCATTCATTCAATGAAATACTGTGTTGAAAAAGCCTGCTTGTGGCTGTTTAGAAACATCTTCATGTAAGTGTTCATGCAAGCCTTATCAAACATTTCACTACAGGCATGACAGAATATCTATAACATTCAATGTCTGTAAGAACACTGTTGTGAAACCATTTTGCTTGTAGCTACTTAGGGACATCTTCATAAAACTTATCCAGCATTTCACTACGGGTGTGATAGACTATCTATAACATCCATTCACTGAAAGAACATTGTCTGGCAAACACCTAGCAAGTAGCTCTTAAGGAACATCTTCACATACGCCATTTCAAACATTTCAGTATATGCCACAAGGAACGGCTATCACTTTCTTACAATGAAAGAGCATTGTGCTTAATCAAGCCAACAGGTAGCTGTTTAGGGATATTTTCACATAAATCATATCAAACATTTGACTACAGATGTGACAATGTCTATAACATTTGTTATCTGAAAGAAAATTATGCAAAAACCATCTTCTTTTCACTGTTTAGGAACATCTGCACATAGTACACTTCAAATACTTAAGTATATTCCACACAGAGCGACTATCATTTTCACAAAATGAAAGAACACATGCTGAATCCAGTTTATGGGTAGCTGTTTAGGAACATCATATATCAAATATTTCACCACAGATGTGACAATATCTAGAACATTCATTCACTGAAAGAACACTGTGAAGAAACCATCTTGCTTGTTAGCTGTTTAAGAATATAAATAAAAGGCTCTTCAAACATATCACTTTATGCCATACAGAATGGCTATCATCTCCATAGCCAGAAAAGAATACTGTGATGAACCCAGCTTGCAAGTAATTGTTTATTAATATTTTGCTCAAGTCTTATCAGACATTTGCCTACAGTCATGACAGGATATCTTTAATGTCTATTCAATGTAATAACACTGTATTTAAAAGAATTTCCTTGTAGCTGTTTAGAAACATCTTCATGTAAGACTTATTAAACATTCCTTTGCAGGAATGACAGAATCTCTAAACATTCACTCATTGAATGAACACAGGGATGAAAGCAGTTTTCTTGTAACTGTTGAGGAACATCTTCATATAAAGCTTTTCAAGCATTTCAGTATATGGCATACAGCATGGCCATACCCTTCTTACAAGGAAAGAAGGTTGTGTTTAATAGCTTTCAGGTAGATTATTAGGAGCATTTTTATGTAAGACCTATTGAACATTTAACTACAGGCATGACAGAATATCTATTACATCCATTCAATGAAAGAACACTATGGTGAAAGTGGCTTGGTTTGACTGTTAAGGAAGATCTTCATTTAAGTCCTTTTCAGCATTTCTGTATATGCCATACTAAACGGCTGTCACTATCTTATGATGAAATTATTCTGTCCTGAACACGTCTTGTTGGATTCTATTTAGGAACATCTTCATATAAGACCTCTCTAACATTTAAGCATATGCCATACAGAATGGCTCTCACTTACTTACAGTTAAAGGACACTGTGCTAAACCCGGCTTGCTGGCGGCTGTTTGAAACCTCTTCATATAAGACTTATTAAACATTTCACTACAGGCATGACAGACTAGCTATAACACTCGTTCACTGAAAGAACACTGTGGTGAAGCCAGATTACTTCTGGCGCCTTGGGAATGTCTTCGTATAAGGCTCTTCAAACACTTCATTATGCCTACAGAATGGCTATCACTTCCATATCCAGAAAGAACGTTCTGATGAAACCAGTGGCTCTTTATGAGCATTTCATTTATGTCTTATCAAACGTTTCTCTACAGCCGCAACATGATATCCATAACATTCATTCAAGGAAACCACACTATGTTGAAAAAGCTTGCTTGTAGCTGTTCAGGAACACTCTCACCTAAGACATCAAATAGTTCTCTTGAGGCATGACAGAATACGTATAACATTCATTTTCTGAATGAACACTGTGGTGAAAACACCTTGCTTGCAGCTGTTTAGGGGAATCTTCAAATAAGTCCTATCAAACATTTCACTACGGGCATGATGGAATATCTATAACATTCACTCATTGAAAGAATGCTGTGGTGAAACCAACTTCCTTGTAGCTTTTAAGGAACATCTTCATGTAAGTCTTTTCTAGCATTTCAGTATGAGCCATAGAGAACAGCTATACTTTCTTAAAATGAACAAACATTGTACCTAACTCAGCTTTCAGGTAGACTTATAGTAACATTTTCATGTAAGATTTATTGAAAATTTCACAACATGTGCGACAGAATATCTATTACATTAATTCAATGAAAGATCACTATTGTGAAACCAGCTTGCTTGTATCTCTTTAGAAATACACTCATATAAGTCTTTTCTGACATTTCAGTGTATGCCATACAAAGTAACTATCACTTTATTACAATGAAAAGTCAGTGTGCTGATCCCAGCTTGCAGGTAGCTGTAGGAACCTTTTCATATATGATATAAAACATTTCACTACAGCTATAGGAGACTATATATATAAAGTTTATTAAATGAAAGAACACTGTGGTGTAACCAGATTGCTTGTAGCTATTTAGGAGTATCTTCATACAAGTCTTTTCAAACATTTCAGTGTATTCCATCCAGAATGGTTATCACTTCCATAAAATGAAAGAACGATGTTAAGAACCCAGCTGGAAAGTTGTCTTTTAGAAATATCTTTTTATAAGTCTTAACAAATATTGCGCTATGGTCATGACAGAATGATTTTAATATTCACTCAAGGAAAGAAGGATGAGCTGAACCCTTGTTTCCTAGTATCTGTTTAGGAAGAACTTCATAAAATACTTAAAAAATTACACTACAGACTTGAAAAATATCCATAAGATTCAGACACTAAAGGAACTCTGGTGAAACAAATGTGCTTACAGCTGTTTAGGGGCATATTCACATAAGACAGTTCAAACATTTCAGCATATGCCCTACAGATGACCTATCAATTACTAACAATGTGAGAACACTGTTCTAAGCCCAGTTTGCGGGTAGCTGTTTAGGAACATGTTCATATAAGACTTAACAAACATTTCATTGCATGTGGGACAGAATATATATAGCATTTGTTCACTGAGAGAAAACTGTGGTGAAACCATCTTACTTGCAGCCATTACGGATCATCTTCGTATTAGTCATTATAACCATTTCAATATTTGCTGTTCTGATTGAATATGAGTTTCCAACAATGAAAGAAACACTGTGCTGAATCCAGCTTGCAAGTAAGTTTTAACTAACACTTCACTACAAGTGTCACAGAATATCTGCAATATTGTTTCACTGAAAGACCTCTGTGGTGAAAGCATCTTGAAGCTATTATTAGGAACATTTGTATTTAAGACATTTCTCACATTTCAGTATATGCCATAATGAATGGGTATCATTTTCCTACAATGAAAGAACACTGTGCTAAATAGAGCTCACAGATAGCTATCTAGGAACGTTTTTACATAAGACTTATCAAACATTTTACAATAGTCGTGACAGAATATACATAACATTCAGTCACTGAAAGAAAACTGTGGAGAAACAATCTTGCTTGTATATATTTAGAAACTTCTTCATGTTCACCATTTCAAGCATTTCCATATAAGACATACTGAATGAATATCACTTTGAGACAATGATATAACGTGCTGAAGCCAGATTGCAGGCAGCTGTTTAGGAACCTTTTCCTAAGAGACTTATCATACATTTCACTACAAAGTATCTATTACATCCATTCAGTGAAAGAACACTATTGTGAAGCCAGATTGCTGGTAGCTAATTAGGAACATCTTGATATAAGGCTTTTCTAATATTTCAGTTTATGCCAAACAGAATGACTATCATTTTCTTAAAATGAAATAACACTGTGTTGAACTCATCTTGCAGGAAGCCATTTAGGGTTTCTTCATACAAAACACCAAACATGTCACTACTGCTCTGACAGAATCTCTGTAAGATTCCTTCACTGAGGAACACACTCTGGTGAAACCAGATTGCTCATAAGTTTTTAGGAATATCTTTATATAAGGCTATTCAAACACATCATATGCTATACAGAATGATGATCACTTCCATTAAATTAAACAACATTGCGATGCAACCAGCTGGCACATGCTATTTATGAACATTTTGTGTGTGTCTTATCAAACGTTTCTCTGCAGCCACAATGTGATAATTATTGCATTCATTCAATGAAATACTGTGTTGAAAAAGCCTGCTTGTGGCTGTTTAGAAACATCTTCATGTAAGTGTTCATGCAAGCCTTATCAAACATTTCACTACAGGCATGACAGAATATCTATAACATTCAATGTCTGTAAGAACACTGTTGTGAAACCATTTTGCTTGTAGCTACTTAGGGACATCTTCATAAAACTTATCCAGCATTTCACTACGGGTGTGATAGACTATCTATAACATCCATTCACTGAAAGAACATTGTCTGGCAAACACCTAGCAAGTAGCTCTTAAGGAACATCTTCACATATGCCATTTCAAACATTTCAGTATATGCCACAAGGAACGGCTATCACTTTCTTACAATGAAAGAGCATTGTGCTTAATCAAGCCAACAGGTAGCTGTTTAGGGATATTTTCACATAAATCATATCAAACATTTGACTACAGATGTGACAATGTCTATAACATTTGTTATCTGAAAGAAAATTATGCAAAAACCATCTTCTTTTCACTGTTTAGGAACATCTGCACATAGTACACTTCAAATACTTAAGTATATTCCACACAGAGCGACTATCATTTTCACAAAATGAAAGAACACATGCTGAATCCAGTTTATGGGTAGCTGTTTAGGAACATCATATATCAAATATTTCACCACAGATGTGACAATATCTAGAACATTCATTCACTGAAAGAACACTGTGAAGAAACCATCTTGCTTGTTAGCTGTTTAAGAATATAAATAAAAGGCTCTTCAAACATATCACTTTATGCCATACAGAATGGCTATCATCTCCATAGCCAGAAAAGAATACTGTGATGAACCCAGCTTGCAAGTAATTGTTTATTAATATTTTGCTCAAGTCTTATCAGACATTTGCCTACAGTCATGACAGGATATCTTTAATGTCTATTCAATGTAATAACACTGTATTTAAAAGAATTTCCTTGTAGCTGTTTAGAAACATCTTCATGTAAGACTTATTAAACATTCCTTTGCAGGAATGACAGAATCTCTAAACATTCACTCATTGAATGAACACAGGGATGAAAGCAGTTTTCTTGTAACTGTTGAGGAACATCTTCATATAAAGCTTTTCAAGCATTTCAGTATATGGCATACAGCATGGCCATACCCTTCTTACAAGGAAAGAAGGTTGTGTTTAATAGCTTTCAGGTAGATTATTAGGAGCATTTTTATGTAAGACCTATTGAACATTTAACTACAGGCATGACAGAATATCTATTACATCCATTCAATGAAAGAACACTATGGTGAAAGTGGCTTGGTTTGACTGTTAAGGAAGATCTTCATTTAAGTCCTTTTCAGCATTTCTGTATATGCCATACTAAACGGCTGTCACTATCTTATGATGAAATTATTCTGTCCTGAACACGTCTTGTTGGATTCTATTTAGGAACATCTTCATATAAGACCTCTCTAACATTTAAGCATATGCCATACAGAATGGCTCTCACTTACTTACAGTTAAAGGACACTGTGCTAAACCCGGCTTGCTGGCGGCTGTTTGAAACCTCTTCATATAAGACTTATTAAACATTTCACTACAGGCATGACAGACTAGCTATAACACTCGTTCACTGAAAGAACACTGTGGTGAAGCCAGATTACTTCTGGCGCCTTGGGAATGTCTTCGTATAAGGCTCTTCAAACACTTCATTATGCCTACAGAATGGCTATCACTTCCATATCCAGAAAGAACGTTCTGATGAAACCAGTGGCTCTTTATGAGCATTTCATTTATGTCTTATCAAACGTTTCTCTACAGCCGCAACATGATATCCATAACATTCATTCAAGGAAACCACACTATGTTGAAAAAGCTTGCTTGTAGCTGTTCAGGAACACTCTCACCTAAGACATCAAATAGTTCTCTTGAGGCATGACAGAATACGTATAACATTCATTTTCTGAATGAACACTGTGGTGAAAACACCTTGCTTGCAGCTGTTTAGGGGAATCTTCAAATAAGTCCTATCAAACATTTCACTACGGGCATGATGGAATATCTATAACATTCACTCATTGAAAGAATGCTGTGGTGAAACCAACTTCCTTGTAGCTTTTAAGGAACATCTTCATGTAAGTCTTTTCTAGCATTTCAGTATGAGCCATAGAGAACAGCTATACTTTCTTAAAATGAACAAACATTGTACCTAACTCAGCTTTCAGGTAGACTTATAGTAACATTTTCATGTAAGATTTATTGAAAATTTCACAACATGTGCGACAGAATATCTATTACATTAATTCAATGAAAGATCACTATTGTGAAACCAGCTTGCTTGTATCTCTTTAGAAATACACTCATATAAGTCTTTTCTGACATTTCAGTGTATGCCATACAAAGTAACTATCACTTTATTACAATGAAAAGTCAGTGTGCTGATCCCAGCTTGCAGGTAGCTGTAGGAACCTTTTCATATATGATATAAAACATTTCACTACAGCTATAGGAGACTATATATATAAAGTTTATTAAATGAAAGAACACTGTGGTGTAACCAGATTGCTTGTAGCTATTTAGGAGTATCTTCATACAAGTCTTTTCAAACATTTCAGTGTATTCCATCCAGAATGGTTATCACTTCCATAAAATGAAAGAACGATGTTAAGAACCCAGCTGGAAAGTTGTCTTTTAGAAATATCTTTTTATAAGTCTTAACAAATATTGCGCTATGGTCATGACAGAATGATTTTAATATTCACTCAAGGAAAGAAGGATGAGCTGAACCCTTGTTTCCTAGTATCTGTTTAGGAAGAACTTCATAAAATACTTAAAAAATTACACTACAGACTTGAAAAATATCCATAAGATTCAGACACTAAAGGAACTCTGGTGAAACAAATGTGCTTACAGCTGTTTAGGGGCATATTCACATAAGACAGTTCAAACATTTCAGCATATGCCCTACAGATGACCTATCAATTACTAACAATGTGAGAACACTGTTCTAAGCCCAGTTTGCGGGTAGCTGTTTAGGAACATGTTCATATAAGACTTAACAAACATTTCATTGCATGTGGGACAGAATATATATAGCATTTGTTCACTGAGAGAAAACTGTGGTGAAACCATCTTACTTGCAGCCATTAAGGATCATCTTCGTATTAGTCATTATAACCATTTCAATATTTGCTGTTCTGATTGAATATGAGTTTCCAACAATGAAAGAAACACTGTGCTGAATCCAGCTTGCAAGTAAGTTTTAACTAACACTTCACTACAAGTGTCACAGAATATCTGCAATATTGTTTCACTGAAAGACCTCTGTGGTGAAAGCATCTTGAAGCTATTATTAGGAACATTTGTATTTAAGACATTTCTCACATTTCAGTATATGCCATAATGAATGGGTATCATTTTCCTACAATGAAAGAACACTGTGCTAAATAGAGCTCACAGATAGCTATCTAGGAACGTTTTTACATAAGACTTATCAAACATTTTACAATAGTCGTGACAGAATATACATAACATTCAGTCACTGAAAGAAAACTGTGGAGAAACAATCTTGCTTGTATATATTTAGAAACTTCTTCATGTTCACCATTTCAAGCATTTCCATATAAGACATACTGAATGAATATCACTTTGAGACAATGATATAACGTGCTGAAGCCAGATTGCAGGCAGCTGTTTAGGAACCTTTTCCTAAGAGACTTATCATACATTTCACTACAAAGTATCTATTACATCCATTCAGTGAAAGAACACTATTGTGAAGCCAGATTGCTGGTAGCTAATTAGGAACATCTTGATATAAGGCTTTTCTAATATTTCAGTTTATGCCAAACAGAATGACTATCATTTTCTTAAAATGAAATAACACTGTGTTGAACTCATCTTGCAGGAAGCCATTTAGGGTTTCTTCATACAAAACACCAAACATGTCACTACTGCTCTGACAGAATCTCTGTAAGATTCCTTCACTGAGGAACACACTCTGGTGAAACCAGATTGCTCATAAGTTTTTAGGAATATCTTTATATAAGGCTATTCAAACACATCATATGCTATACAGAATGATGATCACTTCCATTAAATTAAACAACATTGCGATGCAACCAGCTGGCACATGCTATTTATGAACATTTTGTGTGTGTCTTATCAAACGTTTCTCTGCAGCCACAATGTGATAATTATTGCATTCATTCAATGAAATACTGTGTTGAAAAAGCCTGCTTGTGGCTGTTTAGAAACATCTTCATGTAAGTGTTCATGCAAGCCTTATCAAACATTTCACTACAGGCATGACAGAATATCTAACATTCAATGTCTGTAAGAACACTGTTGTGAAACCATTTTGCTTGTAGCTACTTAGGGACATCTTCATAAAACTTATCCAGCATTTCACTACGGGTGTGATAGACTATCTATAACATCCATTCACTGAAAGAACATTGTCTGGCAAACACCTAGCAAGTAGCTCTTAAGGAACATCTTCACATACGCCATTTCAAACATTTCAGTATATGCCACAAGGAACGGCTATCACTTTCTTACAATGAAAGAGCATTGTGCTTAATCAAGCCAACAGGTAGCTGTTTAGGGATATTTTCACATAAATCATATCAAACATTTGACTACAGATGTGACAATGTCTATAACATTTGTTATCTGAAAGAAAATTATGCAAAAACCATCTTCTTTTCACTGTTTAGGAACATCTGCACATAGTACACTTCAAATACTTAAGTATATTCCACACAGAGCGACTATCATTTTCACAAAATGAAAGAACACATGCTGAATCCAGTTTATGGGTAGCTGTTTAGGAACATCATATATCAAATATTTCACCACAGATGTGACAATATCTAGAACATTCATTCACTGAAAGAACACTGTGAAGAAACCATCTTGCTTGTTAGCTGTTTAAGAATATAAATAAAAGGCTCTTCAAACATATCACTTTATGCCATACAGAATGGCTATCATCTCCATAGCCAGAAAAGAATACTGTGATGAACCCAGCTTGCAAGTAATTGTTTATTAATATTTTGCTCAAGTCTTATCAGACATTTGCCTACAGTCATGACAGGATATCTTTAATGTCTATTCAATGTAATAACACTGTATTTAAAAGAATTTCCTTGTAGCTGTTTAGAAACATCTTCATGTAAGACTTATTAAACATTCCTTTGCAGGAATGACAGAATCTCTAAACATTCACTCATTGAATGAACACAGGGATGAAAGCAGTTTTCTTGTAACTGTTGAGGAACATCTTCATATAAAGCTTTTCAAGCATTTCAGTATATGGCATACAGCATGGCCATACCCTTCTTACAAGGAAAGAAGGTTGTGTTTAATAGCTTTCAGGTAGATTATTAGGAGCATTTTTATGTAAGACCTATTGAACATTTAACTACAGGCATGACAGAATATCTATTACATCCATTCAATGAAAGAACACTATGGTGAAAGTGGCTTGGTTTGACTGTTAAGGAAGATCTTCATTTAAGTCCTTTTCAGCATTTCTGTATATGCCATACTAAACGGCTGTCACTATCTTATGATGAAATTATTCTGTCCTGAACACGTCTTGTTGGATTCTATTTAGGAACATCTTCATATAAGACCTCTCTAACATTTAAGCATATGCCATACAGAATGGCTCTCACTTACTTACAGTTAAAGGACACTGTGCTAAACCCGGCTTGCTGGCGGCTGTTTGAAACCTCTTCATATAAGACTTATTAAACATTTCACTACAGGCATGACAGACTAGCTATAACACTCGTTCACTGAAAGAACACTGTGGTGAAGCCAGATTACTTCTGGCGCCTTGGGAATGTCTTCGTATAAGGCTCTTCAAACACTTCATTATGCCTACAGAATGGCTATCACTTCCATATCCAGAAAGAACGTTCTGATGAAACCAGTGGCTCTTTATGAGCATTTCATTTATGTCTTATCAAACGTTTCTCTACAGCCGCAACATGATATCCATAACATTCATTCAAGGAAACCACACTATGTTGAAAAAGCTTGCTTGTAGCTGTTCAGGAACACTCTCACCTAAGACATCAAATAGTTCTCTTGAGGCATGACAGAATACGTATAACATTCATTTTCTGAATGAACACTGTGGTGAAAACACCTTGCTTGCAGCTGTTTAGGGGAATCTTCAAATAAGTCCTATCAAACATTTCACTACGGGCATGATGGAATATCTATAACATTCACTCATTGAAAGAATGCTGTGGTGAAACCAACTTCCTTGTAGCTTTTAAGGAACATCTTCATGTAAGTCTTTTCTAGCATTTCAGTATGAGCCATAGAGAACAGCTATACTTTCTTAAAATGAACAAACATTGTACCTAACTCAGCTTTCAGGTAGACTTATAGTAACATTTTCATGTAAGATTTATTGAAAATTTCACAACATGTGCGACAGAATATCTATTACATTAATTCAATGAAAGATCACTATTGTGAAACCAGCTTGCTTGTATCTCTTTAGAAATACACTCATATAAGTCTTTTCTGACATTTCAGTGTATGCCATACAAAGTAACTATCACTTTATTACAATGAAAAGTCAGTGTGCTGATCCCAGCTTGCAGGTAGCTGTAGGAACCTTTTCATATATGATATAAAACATTTCACTACAGCTATAGGAGACTATATATATAAAGTTTATTAAATGAAAGAACACTGTGGTGTAACCAGATTGCTTGTAGCTATTTAGGAGTATCTTCATACAAGTCTTTTCAAACATTTCAGTGTATTCCATCCAGAATGGTTATCACTTCCATAAAATGAAAGAACGATGTTAAGAACCCAGCTGGAAAGTTGTCTTTTAGAAATATCTTTTTATAAGTCTTAACAAATATTGCGCTATGGTCATGACAGAATGATTTTAATATTCACTCAAGGAAAGAAGGATGAGCTGAACCCTTGTTTCCTAGTATCTGTTTAGGAAGAACTTCATAAAATACTTAAAAAATTACACTACAGACTTGAAAAATATCCATAAGATTCAGACACTAAAGGAACTCTGGTGAAACAAATGTGCTTACAGCTGTTTAGGGGCATATTCACATAAGACAGTTCAAACATTTCAGCATATGCCCTACAGATGACCTATCAATTACTAACAATGTGAGAACACTGTTCTAAGCCCAGTTTGCGGGTAGCTGTTTAGGAACATGTTCATATAAGACTTAACAAACATTTCATTGCATGTGGGACAGAATATATATAGCATTTGTTCACTGAGAGAAAACTGTGGTGAAACCATCTTACTTGCAGCCATTACGGATCATCTTCGTATTAGTCATTATAACCATTTCAATATTTGCTGTTCTGATTGAATATGAGTTTCCAACAATGAAAGAAACACTGTGCTGAATCCAGCTTGCAAGTAAGTTTTAACTAACACTTCACTACAAGTGTCACAGAATATCTGCAATATTGTTTCACTGAAAGACCTCTGTGGTGAAAGCATCTTGAAGCTATTATTAGGAACATTTGTATTTAAGACATTTCTCACATTTCAGTATATGCCATAATGAATGGGTATCATTTTCCTACAATGAAAGAACACTGTGCTAAATAGAGCTCACAGATAGCTATCTAGGAACGTTTTTACATAAGACTTATCAAACATTTTACAATAGTCGTGACAGAATATACATAACATTCAGTCACTGAAAGAAAACTGTGGAGAAACAATCTTGCTTGTATATATTTAGAAACTTCTTCATGTTCACCATTTCAAGCATTTCCATATAAGACATACTGAATGAATATCACTTTGAGACAATGATATAACGTGCTGAAGCCAGATTGCAGGCAGCTGTTTAGGAACCTTTTCCTAAGAGACTTATCATACATTTCACTACAAAGTATCTATTACATCCATTCAGTGAAAGAACACTATTGTGAAGCCAGATTGCTGGTAGCTAATTAGGAACATCTTGATATAAGGCTTTTCTAATATTTCAGTTTATGCCAAACAGAATGACTATCATTTTCTTAAAATGAAATAACACTGTGTTGAACTCATCTTGCAGGAAGCCATTTAGGGTTTCTTCATACAAAACACCAAACATGTCACTACTGCTCTGACAGAATCTCTGTAAGATTCCTTCACTGAGGAACACACTCTGGTGAAACCAGATTGCTCATAAGTTTTTAGGAATATCTTTATATAAGGCTATTCAAACACATCATATGCTATACAGAATGATGATCACTTCCATTAAATTAAACAACATTGCGATGCAACCAGCTGGCACATGCTATTTATGAACATTTTGTGTGTGTCTTATCAAACGTTTCTCTGCAGCCACAATGTGATAATTATTGCATTCATTCAATGAAATACTGTGTTGAAAAAGCCTGCTTGTGGCTGTTTAGAAACATCTTCATGTAAGTGTTCATGCAAGCCTTATCAAACATTTCACTACAGGCATGACAGAATATCTATAACATTCAATGTCTGTAAGAACACTGTTGTGAAACCATTTTGCTTGTAGCTACTTAGGGACATCTTCATAAAACTTATCCAGCATTTCACTACGGGTGTGATAGACTATCTATAACATCCATTCACTGAAAGAACATTGTCTGGCAAACACCTAGCAAGTAGCTCTTAAGGAACATCTTCACATACGCCATTTCAAACATTTCAGTATATGCCACAAGGAACGGCTATCACTTTCTTACAATGAAAGAGCATTGTGCTTAATCAAGCCAACAGGTAGCTGTTTAGGGATATTTTCACATAAATCATATCAAACATTTGACTACAGATGTGACAATGTCTATAACATTTGTTATCTGAAAGAAAATTATGCAAAAACCATCTTCTTTTCACTGTTTAGGAACATCTGCACATAGTACACTTCAAATACTTAAGTATATTCCACACAGAGCGACTATCATTTTCACAAAATGAAAGAACACATGCTGAATCCAGTTTATGGGTAGCTGTTTAGGAACATCATATATCAAATATTTCACCACAGATGTGACAATATCTAGAACATTCATTCACTGAAAGAACACTGTGAAGAAACCATCTTGCTTGTTAGCTGTTTAAGAATATAAATAAAAGGCTCTTCAAACATATCACTTTATGCCATACAGAATGGCTATCATCTCCATAGCCAGAAAAGAATACTGTGATGAACCCAGCTTGCAAGTAATTGTTTATTAATATTTTGCTCAAGTCTTATCAGACATTTGCCTACAGTCATGACAGGATATCTTTAATGTCTATTCAATGTAATAACACTGTATTTAAAAGAATTTCCTTGTAGCTGTTTAGAAACATCTTCATGTAAGACTTATTAAACATTCCTTTGCAGGAATGACAGAATCTCTAAACATTCACTCATTGAATGAACACAGGGATGAAAGCAGTTTTCTTGTAACTGTTGAGGAACATCTTCATATAAAGCTTTTCAAGCATTTCAGTATATGGCATACAGCATGGCCATACCCTTCTTACAAGGAAAGAAGGTTGTGTTTAATAGCTTTCAGGTAGATTATTAGGAGCATTTTTATGTAAGACCTATTGAACATTTAACTACAGGCATGACAGAATATCTATTACATCCATTCAATGAAAGAACACTATGGTGAAAGTGGCTTGGTTTGACTGTTAAGGAAGATCTTCATTTAAGTCCTTTTCAGCATTTCTGTATATGCCATACTAAACGGCTGTCACTATCTTATGATGAAATTATTCTGTCCTGAACACGTCTTGTTGGATTCTATTTAGGAACATCTTCATATAAGACCTCTCTAACATTTAAGCATATGCCATACAGAATGGCTCTCACTTACTTACAGTTAAAGGACACTGTGCTAAACCCGGCTTGCTGGCGGCTGTTTGAAACCTCTTCATATAAGACTTATTAAACATTTCACTACAGGCATGACAGACTAGCTATAACACTCGTTCACTGAAAGAACACTGTGGTGAAGCCAGATTACTTCTGGCGCCTTGGGAATGTCTTCGTATAAGGCTCTTCAAACACTTCATTATGCCTACAGAATGGCTATCACTTCCATATCCAGAAAGAACGTTCTGATGAAACCAGTGGCTCTTTATGAGCATTTCATTTATGTCTTATCAAACGTTTCTCTACAGCCGCAACATGATATCCATAACATTCATTCAAGGAAACCACACTATGTTGAAAAAGCTTGCTTGTAGCTGTTCAGGAACACTCTCACCTAAGACATCAAATAGTTCTCTTGAGGCATGACAGAATACGTATAACATTCATTTTCTGAATGAACACTGTGGTGAAAACACCTTGCTTGCAGCTGTTTAGGGGAATCTTCAAATAAGTCCTATCAAACATTTCACTACGGGCATGATGGAATATCTATAACATTCACTCATTGAAAGAATGCTGTGGTGAAACCAACTTCCTTGTAGCTTTTAAGGAACATCTTCATGTAAGTCTTTTCTAGCATTTCAGTATGAGCCATAGAGAACAGCTATACTTTCTTAAAATGAACAAACATTGTACCTAACTCAGCTTTCAGGTAGACTTATAGTAACATTTTCATGTAAGATTTATTGAAAATTTCACAACATGTGCGACAGAATATCTATTACATTAATTCAATGAAAGATCACTATTGTGAAACCAGCTTGCTTGTATCTCTTTAGAAATACACTCATATAAGTCTTTTCTGACATTTCAGTGTATGCCATACAAAGTAACTATCACTTTATTACAATGAAAAGTCAGTGTGCTGATCCCAGCTTGCAGGTAGCTGTAGGAACCTTTTCATATATGATATAAAACATTTCACTACAGCTATAGGAGACTATATATATAAAGTTTATTAAATGAAAGAACACTGTGGTGTAACCAGATTGCTTGTAGCTATTTAGGAGTATCTTCATACAAGTCTTTTCAAACATTTCAGTGTATTCCATCCAGAATGGTTATCACTTCCATAAAATGAAAGAACGATGTTAAGAACCCAGCTGGAAAGTTGTCTTTTAGAAATATCTTTTTATAAGTCTTAACAAATATTGCGCTATGGTCATGACAGAATGATTTTAATATTCACTCAAGGAAAGAAGGATGAGCTGAACCCTTGTTTCCTAGTATCTGTTTAGGAAGAACTTCATAAAATACTTAAAAAATTACACTACAGACTTGAAAAATATCCATAAGATTCAGACACTAAAGGAACTCTGGTGAAACAAATGTGCTTACAGCTGTTTAGGGGCATATTCACATAAGACAGTTCAAACATTTCAGCATATGCCCTACAGATGACCTATCAATTACTAACAATGTGAGAACACTGTTCTAAGCCCAGTTTGCGGGTAGCTGTTTAGGAACATGTTCATATAAGACTTAACAAACATTTCATTGCATGTGGGACAGAATATATATAGCATTTGTTCACTGAGAGAAAACTGTGGTGAAACCATCTTACTTGCAGCCATTACGGATCATCTTCGTATTAGTCATTATAACCATTTCAATATTTGCTGTTCTGATTGAATATGAGTTTCCAACAATGAAAGAAACACTGTGCTGAATCCAGCTTGCAAGTAAGTTTTAACTAACACTTCACTACAAGTGTCACAGAATATCTGCAATATTGTTTCACTGAAAGACCTCTGTGGTGAAAGCATCTTGAAGCTATTATTAGGAACATTTGTATTTAAGACATTTCTCACATTTCAGTATATGCCATAATGAATGGGTATCATTTTCCTACAATGAAAGAACACTGTGCTAAATAGAGCTCACAGATAGCTATCTAGGAACGTTTTTACATAAGACTTATCAAACATTTTACAATAGTCGTGACAGAATATACATAACATTCAGTCACTGAAAGAAAACTGTGGAGAAACAATCTTGCTTGTATATATTTAGAAACTTCTTCATGTTCACCATTTCAAGCATTTCCATATAAGACATACTGAATGAATATCACTTTGAGACAATGATATAACGTGCTGAAGCCAGATTGCAGGCAGCTGTTTAGGAACCTTTTCCTAAGAGACTTATCATACATTTCACTACAAAGTATCTATTACATCCATTCAGTGAAAGAACACTATTGTGAAGCCAGATTGCTGGTAGCTAATTAGGAACATCTTGATATAAGGCTTTTCTAATATTTCAGTTTATGCCAAACAGAATGACTATCATTTTCTTAAAATGAAATAACACTGTGTTGAACTCATCTTGCAGGAAGCCATTTAGGGTTTCTTCATACAAAACACCAAACATGTCACTACTGCTCTGACAGAATCTCTGTAAGATTCCTTCACTGAGGAACACACTCTGGTGAAACCAGATTGCTCATAAGTTTTTAGGAATATCTTTATATAAGGCTATTCAAACACATCATATGCTATACAGAATGATGATCACTTCCATTAAATTAAACAACATTGCGATGCAACCAGCTGGCACATGCTATTTATGAACATTTTGTGTGTGTCTTATCAAACGTTTCTCTGCAGCCACAATGTGATAATTATTGCATTCATTCAATGAAATACTGTGTTGAAAAAGCCTGCTTGTGGCTGTTTAGAAACATCTTCATGTAAGTGTTCATGCAAGCCTTATCAAACATTTCACTACAGGCATGACAGAATATCTATAACATTCAATGTCTGTAAGAACACTGTTGTGAAACCATTTTGCTTGTAGCTACTTAGGGACATCTTCATAAAACTTATCCAGCATTTCACTACGGGTGTGATAGACTATCTATAACATCCATTCACTGAAAGAACATTGTCTGGCAAACACCTAGCAAGTAGCTCTTAAGGAACATCTTCACATATGCCATTTCAAACATTTCAGTATATGCCACAAGGAACGGCTATCACTTTCTTACAATGAAAGAGCATTGTGCTTAATCAAGCCAACAGGTAGCTGTTTAGGGATATTTTCACATAAATCATATCAAACATTTGACTACAGATGTGACAATGTCTATAACATTTGTTATCTGAAAGAAAATTATGCAAAAACCATCTTCTTTTCACTGTTTAGGAACATCTGCACATAGTACACTTCAAATACTTAAGTATATTCCACACAGAGCGACTATCATTTTCACAAAATGAAAGAACACATGCTGAATCCAGTTTATGGGTAGCTGTTTAGGAACATCATATATCAAATATTTCACCACAGATGTGACAATATCTAGAACATTCATTCACTGAAAGAACACTGTGAAGAAACCATCTTGCTTGTTAGCTGTTTAAGAATATAAATAAAAGGCTCTTCAAACATATCACTTTATGCCATACAGAATGGCTATCATCTCCATAGCCAGAAAAGAATACTGTGATGAACCCAGCTTGCAAGTAATTGTTTATTAATATTTTGCTCAAGTCTTATCAGACATTTGCCTACAGTCATGACAGGATATCTTTAATGTCTATTCAATGTAATAACACTGTATTTAAAAGAATTTCCTTGTAGCTGTTTAGAAACATCTTCATGTAAGACTTATTAAACATTCCTTTGCAGGAATGACAGAATCTCTAAACATTCACTCATTGAATGAACACAGGGATGAAAGCAGTTTTCTTGTAACTGTTGAGGAACATCTTCATATAAAGCTTTTCAAGCATTTCAGTATATGGCATACAGCATGGCCATACCCTTCTTACAAGGAAAGAAGGTTGTGTTTAATAGCTTTCAGGTAGATTATTAGGAGCATTTTTATGTAAGACCTATTGAACATTTAACTACAGGCATGACAGAATATCTATTACATCCATTCAATGAAAGAACACTATGGTGAAAGTGGCTTGGTTTGACTGTTAAGGAAGATCTTCATTTAAGTCCTTTTCAGCATTTCTGTATATGCCATACTAAACGGCTGTCACTATCTTATGATGAAATTATTCTGTCCTGAACACGTCTTGTTGGATTCTATTTAGGAACATCTTCATATAAGACCTCTCTAACATTTAAGCATATGCCATACAGAATGGCTCTCACTTACTTACAGTTAAAGGACACTGTGCTAAACCCGGCTTGCTGGCGGCTGTTTGAAACCTCTTCATATAAGACTTATTAAACATTTCACTACAGGCATGACAGACTAGCTATAACACTCGTTCACTGAAAGAACACTGTGGTGAAGCCAGATTACTTCTGGCGCCTTGGGAATGTCTTCGTATAAGGCTCTTCAAACACTTCATTATGCCTACAGAATGGCTATCACTTCCATATCCAGAAAGAACGTTCTGATGAAACCAGTGGCTCTTTATGAGCATTTCATTTATGTCTTATCAAACGTTTCTCTACAGCCGCAACATGATATCCATAACATTCATTCAAGGAAACCACACTATGTTGAAAAAGCTTGCTTGTAGCTGTTCAGGAACACTCTCACCTAAGACATCAAATAGTTCTCTTGAGGCATGACAGAATACGTATAACATTCATTTTCTGAATGAACACTGTGGTGAAAACACCTTGCTTGCAGCTGTTTAGGGGAATCTTCAAATAAGTCCTATCAAACATTTCACTACGGGCATGATGGAATATCTATAACATTCACTCATTGAAAGAATGCTGTGGTGAAACCAACTTCCTTGTAGCTTTTAAGGAACATCTTCATGTAAGTCTTTTCTAGCATTTCAGTATGAGCCATAGAGAACAGCTATACTTTCTTAAAATGAACAAACATTGTACCTAACTCAGCTTTCAGGTAGACTTATAGTAACATTTTCATGTAAGATTTATTGAAAATTTCACAACATGTGCGACAGAATATCTATTACATTAATTCAATGAAAGATCACTATTGTGAAACCAGCTTGCTTGTATCTCTTTAGAAATACACTCATATAAGTCTTTTCTGACATTTCAGTGTATGCCATACAAAGTAACTATCACTTTATTACAATGAAAAGTCAGTGTGCTGATCCCAGCTTGCAGGTAGCTGTAGGAACCTTTTCATATATGATATAAAACATTTCACTACAGCTATAGGAGACTATATATATAAAGTTTATTAAATGAAAGAACACTGTGGTGTAACCAGATTGCTTGTAGCTATTTAGGAGTATCTTCATACAAGTCTTTTCAAACATTTCAGTGTATTCCATCCAGAATGGTTATCACTTCCATAAAATGAAAGAACGATGTTAAGAACCCAGCTGGAAAGTTGTCTTTTAGAAATATCTTTTTATAAGTCTTAACAAATATTGCGCTATGGTCATGACAGAATGATTTTAATATTCACTCAAGGAAAGAAGGATGAGCTGAACCCTTGTTTCCTAGTATCTGTTTAGGAAGAACTTCATAAAATACTTAAAAAATTACACTACAGACTTGAAAAATATCCATAAGATTCAGACACTAAAGGAACTCTGGTGAAACAAATGTGCTTACAGCTGTTTAGGGGCATATTCACATAAGACAGTTCAAACATTTCAGCATATGCCCTACAGATGACCTATCAATTACTAACAATGTGAGAACACTGTTCTAAGCCCAGTTTGCGGGTAGCTGTTTAGGAACATGTTCATATAAGACTTAACAAACATTTCATTGCATGTGGGACAGAATATATATAGCATTTGTTCACTGAGAGAAAACTGTGGTGAAACCATCTTACTTGCAGCCATTAAGGATCATCTTCGTATTAGTCATTATAACCATTTCAATATTTGCTGTTCTGATTGAATATGAGTTTCCAACAATGAAAGAAACACTGTGCTGAATCCAGCTTGCAAGTAAGTTTTAACTAACACTTCACTACAAGTGTCACAGAATATCTGCAATATTGTTTCACTGAAAGACCTCTGTGGTGAAAGCATCTTGAAGCTATTATTAGGAACATTTGTATTTAAGACATTTCTCACATTTCAGTATATGCCATAATGAATGGGTATCATTTTCCTACAATGAAAGAACACTGTGCTAAATAGAGCTCACAGATAGCTATCTAGGAACGTTTTTACATAAGACTTATCAAACATTTTACAATAGTCGTGACAGAATATACATAACATTCAGTCACTGAAAGAAAACTGTGGAGAAACAATCTTGCTTGTATATATTTAGAAACTTCTTCATGTTCACCATTTCAAGCATTTCCATATAAGACATACTGAATGAATATCACTTTGAGACAATGATATAACGTGCTGAAGCCAGATTGCAGGCAGCTGTTTAGGAACCTTTTCCTAAGAGACTTATCATACATTTCACTACAAAGTATCTATTACATCCATTCAGTGAAAGAACACTATTGTGAAGCCAGATTGCTGGTAGCTAATTAGGAACATCTTGATATAAGGCTTTTCTAATATTTCAGTTTATGCCAAACAGAATGACTATCATTTTCTTAAAATGAAATAACACTGTGTTGAACTCATCTTGCAGGAAGCCATTTAGGGTTTCTTCATACAAAACACCAAACATGTCACTACTGCTCTGACAGAATCTCTGTAAGATTCCTTCACTGAGGAACACACTCTGGTGAAACCAGATTGCTCATAAGTTTTTAGGAATATCTTTATATAAGGCTATTCAAACACATCATATGCTATACAGAATGATGATCACTTCCATTAAATTAAACAACATTGCGATGCAACCAGCTGGCACATGCTATTTATGAACATTTTGTGTGTGTCTTATCAAACGTTTCTCTGCAGCCACAATGTGATAATTATTGCATTCATTCAATGAAATACTGTGTTGAAAAAGCCTGCTTGTGGCTGTTTAGAAACATCTTCATGTAAGTGTTCATGCAAGCCTTATCAAACATTTCACTACAGGCATGACAGAATATCTATAACATTCAATGTCTGTAAGAACACTGTTGTGAAACCATTTTGCTTGTAGCTACTTAGGGACATCTTCATAAAACTTATCCAGCATTTCACTACGGGTGTGATAGACTATCTATAACATCCATTCACTGAAAGAACATTGTCTGGCAAACACCTAGCAAGTAGCTCTTAAGGAACATCTTCACATATGCCATTTCAAACATTTCAGTATATGCCACAAGGAACGGCTATCACTTTCTTACAATGAAAGAGCATTGTGCTTAATCAAGCCAACAGGTAGCTGTTTAGGGATATTTTCACATAAATCATATCAAACATTTGACTACAGATGTGACAATGTCTATAACATTTGTTATCTGAAAGAAAATTATGCAAAAACCATCTTCTTTTCACTGTTTAGGAACATCTGCACATAGTACACTTCAAATACTTAAGTATATTCCACACAGAGCGACTATCATTTTCACAAAATGAAAGAACACATGCTGAATCCAGTTTATGGGTAGCTGTTTAGGAACATCATATATCAAATATTTCACCACAGATGTGACAATATCTAGAACATTCATTCACTGAAAGAACACTGTGAAGAAACCATCTTGCTTGTTAGCTGTTTAAGAATATAAATAAAAGGCTCTT
The DNA here is from genome assembly GCF_041296235.1 of Equus asinus. Lineage (NCBI taxonomy): Eukaryota > Metazoa > Chordata > Mammalia > Perissodactyla > Equidae > Equus > Equus asinus. The sequence goes on from NC_091810.1 coordinate 6,592,403, forward strand.
CAAACATATCACTTTATGCCATACAGAATGGCTATCATCTCCATAGCCAGAAAAGAATACTGTGATGAACCCAGCTTGCAAGTAATTGTTTATTAATATTTTGCTCAAGTCTTATCAGACATTTGCCTACAGTCATGACAGGATATCTTTAATGTCTATTCAATGTAATAACACTGTATTTAAAAGAATTTCCTTGTAGCTGTTTAGAAACATCTTCATGTAAGACTTATTAAACATTCCTTTGCAGGAATGACAGAATCTCTAAACATTCACTCATTGAATGAACACAGGGATGAAAGCAGTTTTCTTGTAACTGTTGAGGAACATCTTCATATAAAGCTTTTCAAGCATTTCAGTATATGGCATACAGCATGGCCATACCCTTCTTACAAGGAAAGAAGGTTGTGTTTAATAGCTTTCAGGTAGATTATTAGGAGCATTTTTATGTAAGACCTATTGAACATTTAACTACAGGCATGACAGAATATCTATTACATCCATTCAATGAAAGAACACTATGGTGAAAGTGGCTTGGTTTGACTGTTAAGGAAGATCTTCATTTAAGTCCTTTTCAGCATTTCTGTATATGCCATACTAAACGGCTGTCACTATCTTATGATGAAATTATTCTGTCCTGAACACGTCTTGTTGGATTCTATTTAGGAACATCTTCATATAAGACCTCTCTAACATTTAAGCATATGCCATACAGAATGGCTCTCACTTACTTACAGTTAAAGGACACTGTGCTAAACCCGGCTTGCTGGCGGCTGTTTGAAACCTCTTCATATAAGACTTATTAAACATTTCACTACAGGCATGACAGACTAGCTATAACACTCGTTCACTGAAAGAACACTGTGGTGAAGCCAGATTACTTCTGGCGCCTTGGGAATGTCTTCGTATAAGGCTCTTCAAACACTTCATTATGCCTACAGAATGGCTATCGCTTCCATATCCAGAAAGAACGTTCTGATGAAACCAGTGGCTCTTTATGAGCATTTCATTTATGTCTTATCAAACGTTTCTCTACAGCCGCAACATGATATCCATAACATTCATTCAAGGAAACCACACTATGTTGAAAAAGCTTGCTTGTAGCTGTTCAGGAACACTCTCACCTAAGACATCAAATAGTTCTCTTGAGGCATGACAGAATACGTATAACATTCATTTTCTGAATGAACACTGTGGTGAAAACACCTTGCTTGCAGCTGTTTAGGGGAATCTTCAAATAAGTCCTATCAAACATTTCACTACGGGCATGATGGAATATCTATAACATTCACTCATTGAAAGAATGCTGTGGTGAAACCAACTTCCTTGTAGCTTTTAAGGAACATCTTCATGTAAGTCTTTTCTAGCATTTCAGTATGAGCCATAGAGAACAGCTATACTTTCTTAAAATGAACAAACATTGTACCTAACTCAGCTTTCAGGTAGACTTATAGTAACATTTTCATGTAAGATTTATTGAAAATTTCACAACATGTGCGACAGAATATCTATTACATTAATTCAATGAAAGATCACTATTGTGAAACCAGCTTGCTTGTATCTCTTTAGAAATACACTCATATAAGTCTTTTCTGACATTTCAGTGTATGCCATACAAAGTAACTATCACTTTATTACAATGAAAAGTCAGTGTGCTGATCCCAGCTTGCAGGTAGCTGTAGGAACCTTTTCATATATGATATAAAACATTTCACTACAGCTATAGGAGACTATATATATAAAGTTTATTAAATGAAAGAACACTGTGGTGTAACCAGATTGCTTGTAGCTATTTAGGAGTATCTTCATACAAGTCTTTTCAAACATTTCAGTGTATTCCATCCAGAATGGTTATCACTTCCATAAAATGAAAGAACGATGTTAAGAACCCAGCTGGAAAGTTGTCTTTTAGAAATATCTTTTTATAAGTCTTAACAAATATTGCGCTATGGTCATGACAGAATGATTTTAATATTCACTCAAGGAAAGAAGGATGAGCTGAACCCTTGTTTCCTAGTATCTGTTTAGGAAGAACTTCATAAAATACTTAAAAAATTACACTACAGACTTGAAAAATATCCATAAGATTCAGACACTAAAGGAACTCTGGTGAAACAAATGTGCTTACAGCTGTTTAGGGGCATATTCACATAAGACAGTTCAAACATTTCAGCATATGCCCTACAGATGACCTATCAATTACTAACAATGTGAGAACACTGTTCTAAGCCCAGTTTGCGGGTAGCTGTTTAGGAACATGTTCATATAAGACTTAACAAACATTTCATTGCATGTGGGACAGAATATATATAGCATTTGTTCACTGAGAGAAAACTGTGGTGAAACCATCTTACTTGCAGCCATTAAGGATCATCTTCGTATTAGTCATTATAACCATTTCAATATTTGCTGTTCTGATTGAATATGAGTTTCCAACAATGAAAGAAACACTGTGCTGAATCCAGCTTGCAAGTAAGTTTTAACTAACACTTCACTACAAGTGTCACAGAATATCTGCAATATTGTTTCACTGAAAGACCTCTGTGGTGAAAGCATCTTGAAGCTATTATTAGGAACATTTGTATTTAAGACATTTCTCACATTTCAGTATATGCCATAATGAATGGGTATCATTTTCCTACAATGAAAGAACACTGTGCTAAATAGAGCTCACAGATAGCTATCTAGGAACGTTTTTACATAAGACTTATCAAACATTTTACAATAGTCGTGACAGACTATACATAACATTCAGTCACTGAAAGAAAACTGTGGAGAAACAATCTTGCTTGTATATATTTAGAAACTTCTTCATGTTCACCATTTCAAGCATTTCCATATAAGACATACTGAATGAATATCACTTTGAGACAATGATATAACGTGCTGAAGCCAGATTGCAGGCAGCTGTTTAGGAACCTTTTCCTAAGAGACTTATCATACATTTCACTACAAAGTATCTATTACATCCATTCAGTGAAAGAACACTATTGTGAAGCCAGATTGCTGGTAGCTAATTAGGAACATCTTGATATAAGGCTTTTCTAATATTTCAGTTTATGCCAAACAGAATGACTATCATTTTCTTAAAATGAAATAACACTGTGTTGAACTCATCTTGCAGGAAGCCATTTAGGGTTTCTTCATACAAAACACCAAACATGTCACTACTGCTCTGACAGAATCTCTGTAAGATTCCTTCACTGAGGAACACACTCTGGTGAAACCAGATTGCTCATAAGTTTTTAGGAATATCTTTATATAAGGCTATTCAAACACATCATATGCTATACAGAATGATGATCACTTCCATTAAATTAAACAACATTGCGATGCAACCAGCTGGCACATGCTATTTATGAACATTTTGTGTGTGTCTTATCAAACGTTTCTCTGCAGCCACAATGTGATAATTATTGCATTCATTCAATGAAATACTGTGTTGAAAAAGCCTGCTTGTGGCTGTTTAGAAACATCTTCATGTAAGTGTTCATGCAAGCCTTATCAAACATTTCACTACAGGCATGACAGAATATCTATAACATTCAATGTCTGTAAGAACACTGTTGTGAAACCATTTTGCTTGTAGCTACTTAGGGACATCTTCATAAAACTTATCCAGCATTTCACTACGGGTGTGATAGACTATCTATAACATCCATTCACTGAAAGAACATTGTCTGGCAAACACCTAGCAAGTAGCTCTTAAGGAACATCTTCACATATGCCATTTCAAACATTTCAGTATATGCCACAAGGAACGGCTATCACTTTCTTACAATGAAAGAGCATTGTGCTTAATCAAGCCAACAGGTAGCTGTTTAGGGATATTTTCACATAAATCATATCAAACATTTGACTACAGATGTGACAATGTCTATAACATTTGTTATCTGAAAGAAAATTATGCAAAAACCATCTTCTTTTCACTGTTTAGGAACATCTGCACATAGTACACTTCAAATACTTAAGTATATTCCACACAGAGCGACTATCATTTTCACAAAATGAAAGAACACATGCTGAATCCAGTTTATGGGTAGCTGTTTAGGAACATCATATATCAAATATTTCACCACAGATGTGACAATATCTAGAACATTCATTCACTGAAAGAACACTGTGAAGAAACCATCTTGCTTGTTAGCTGTTTAAGAATATAAATAAAAGGCTCTTCAAACATATCACTTTATGCCATACAGAATGGCTATCATCTCCATAGCCAGAAAAGAATACTGTGATGAACCCAGCTTGCAAGTAATTGTTTATTAATATTTTGCTCAAGTCTTATCAGACATTTGCCTACAGTCATGACAGGATATCTTTAATGTCTATTCAATGTAATAACACTGTATTTAAAAGAATTTCCTTGTAGCTGTTTAGAAACATCTTCATGTAAGACTTATTAAACATTCCTTTGCAGGAATGACAGAATCTCTAAACATTCACTCATTGAATGAACACAGGGATGAAAGCAGTTTTCTTGTAACTGTTGAGGAACATCTTCATATAAAGCTTTTCAAGCATTTCAGTATATGGCATACAGCATGGCCATACCCTTCTTACAAGGAAAGAAGGTTGTGTTTAATAGCTTTCAGGTAGATTATTAGGAGCATTTTTATGTAAGACCTATTGAACATTTAACTACAGGCATGACAGAATATCTATTACATCCATTCAATGAAAGAACACTATGGTGAAAGTGGCTTGGTTTGACTGTTAAGGAAGATCTTCATTTAAGTCCTTTTCAGCATTTCTGTATATGCCATACTAAACGGCTGTCACTATCTTATGATGAAATTATTCTGTCCTGAACACGTCTTGTTGGATTCTATTTAGGAACATCTTCATATAAGACCTCTCTAACATTTAAGCATATGCCATACAGAATGGCTCTCACTTACTTACAGTTAAAGGACACTGTGCTAAACCCGGCTTGCTGGCGGCTGTTTGAAACCTCTTCATATAAGACTTATTAAACATTTCACTACAGGCATGACAGACTAGCTATAACACTCGTTCACTGAAAGAACACTGTGGTGAAGCCAGATTACTTCTGGCGCCTTGGGAATGTCTTCGTATAAGGCTCTTCAAACACTTCATTATGCCTACAGAATGGCTATCACTTCCATATCCAGAAAGAACGTTCTGATGAAACCAGTGGCTCTTTATGAGCATTTCATTTATGTCTTATCAAACGTTTCTCTACAGCCGCAACATGATATCCATAACATTCATTCAAGGAAACCACACTATGTTGAAAAAGCTTGCTTGTAGCTGTTCAGGAACACTCTCACCTAAGACATCAAATAGTTCTCTTGAGGCATGACAGAATACGTATAACATTCATTTTCTGAATGAACACTGTGGTGAAAACACCTTGCTTGCAGCTGTTTAGGGGAATCTTCAAATAAGTCCTATCAAACATTTCACTACGGGCATGATGGAATATCTATAACATTCACTCATTGAAAGAATGCTGTGGTGAAACCAACTTCCTTGTAGCTTTTAAGGAACATCTTCATGTAAGTCTTTTCTAGCATTTCAGTATGAGCCATAGAGAACAGCTATACTTTCTTAAAATGAACAAACATTGTACCTAACTCAGCTTTCAGGTAGACTTATAGTAACATTTTCATGTAAGATTTATTGAAAATTTCACAACATGTGCGACAGAATATCTATTACATTAATTCAATGAAAGATCACTATTGTGAAACCAGCTTGCTTGTATCTCTTTAGAAATACACTCATATAAGTCTTTTCTGACATTTCAGTGTATGCCATACAAAGTAACTATCACTTTATTACAATGAAAAGTCAGTGTGCTGATCCCAGCTTGCAGGTAGCTGTAGGAACCTTTTCATATATGATATAAAACATTTCACTACAGCTATAGGAGACTATATATATAAAGTTTATTAAATGAAAGAACACTGTGGTGTAACCAGATTGCTTGTAGCTATTTAGGAGTATCTTCATACAAGTCTTTTCAAACATTTCAGTGTATTCCATCCAGAATGGTTATCACTTCCATAAAATGAAAGAACGATGTTAAGAACCCAGCTGGAAAGTTGTCTTTTAGAAATATCTTTTTATAAGTCTTAACAAATATTGCGCTATGGTCATGACAGAATGATTTTAATATTCACTCAAGGAAAGAAGGATGAGCTGAACCCTTGTTTCCTAGTATCTGTTTAGGAAGAACTTCATAAAATACTTAAAAAATTACACTACAGACTTGAAAAATATCCATAAGATTCAGACACTAAAGGAACTCTGGTGAAACAAATGTGCTTACAGCTGTTTAGGGGCATATTCACATAAGACAGTTCAAACATTTCAGCATATGCCCTACAGATGACCTATCAATTACTAACAATGTGAGAACACTGTTCTAAGCCCAGTTTGCGGGTAGCTGTTTAGGAACATGTTCATATAAGACTTAACAAACATTTCATTGCATGTGGGACAGAATATATATAGCATTTGTTCACTGAGAGAAAACTGTGGTGAAACCATCTTACTTGCAGCCATTAAGGATCATCTTCGTATTAGTCATTATAACCATTTCAATATTTGCTGTTCTGATTGAATATGAGTTTCCAACAATGAAAGAAACACTGTGCTGAATCCAGCTTGCAAGTAAGTTTTAACTAACACTTCACTACAAGTGTCACAGAATATCTGCAATATTGTTTCACTGAAAGACCTCTGTGGTGAAAGCATCTTGAAGCTATTATTAGGAACATTTGTATTTAAGACATTTCTCACATTTCAGTATATGCCATAATGAATGGGTATCATTTTCCTACAATGAAAGAACACTGTGCTAAATAGAGCTCACAGATAGCTATCTAGGAACGTTTTTACATAAGACTTATCAAACATTTTACAATAGTCGTGACAGAATATACATAACATTCAGTCACTGAAAGAAAACTGTGGAGAAACAATCTTGCTTGTATATATTTAGAAACTTCTTCATGTTCACCATTTCAAGCATTTCCATATAAGACATACTGAATGAATATCACTTTGAGACAATGATATAACGTGCTGAAGCCAGATTGCAGGCAGCTGTTTAGGAACCTTTTCCTAAGAGACTTATCATACATTTCACTACAAAGTATCTATTACATCCATTCAGTGAAAGAACACTATTGTGAAGCCAGATTGCTGGTAGCTAATTAGGAACATCTTGATATAAGGCTTTTCTAATATTTCAGTTTATGCCAAACAGAATGACTATCATTTTCTTAAAATGAAATAACACTGTGTTGAACTCATCTTGCAGGAAGCCATTTAGGGTTTCTTCATACAAAACACCAAACATGTCACTACTGCTCTGACAGAATCTCTGTAAGATTCCTTCACTGAGGAACACACTCTGGTGAAACCAGATTGCTCATAAGTTTTTAGGAATATCTTTATATAAGGCTATTCAAACACATCATATGCTATACAGAATGATGATCACTTCCATTAAATTAAACAACATTGCGATGCAACCAGCTGGCACATGCTATTTATGAACATTTTGTGTGTGTCTTATCAAACGTTTCTCTGCAGCCACAATGTGATAATTATTGCATTCATTCAATGAAATACTGTGTTGAAAAAGCCTGCTTGTGGCTGTTTAGAAACATCTTCATGTAAGTGTTCATGCAAGCCTTATCAAACATTTCACTACAGGCATGACAGAATATCTATAACATTCAATGTCTGTAAGAACACTGTTGTGAAACCATTTTGCTTGTAGCTACTTAGGGACATCTTCATAAAACTTATCCAGCATTTCACTACGGGTGTGATAGACTATCTATAACATCCATTCACTGAAAGAACATTGTCTGGCAAACACCTAGCAAGTAGCTCTTAAGGAACATCTTCACATATGCCATTTCAAACATTTCAGTATATGCCACAAGGAACGGCTATCACTTTCTTACAATGAAAGAGCATTGTGCTTAATCAAGCCAACAGGTAGCTGTTTAGGGATATTTTCACATAAATCATATCAAACATTTGACTACAGATGTGACAATGTCTATAACATTTGTTATCTGAAAGAAAATTATGCAAAAACCATCTTCTTTTCACTGTTTAGGAACATCTGCACATAGTACACTTCAAATACTTAAGTATATTCCACACAGAGCGACTATCATTTTCACAAAATGAAAGAACACATGCTGAATCCAGTTTATGGGTAGCTGTTTAGGAACATCATATATCAAATATTTCACCACAGATGTGACAATATCTAGAACATTCATTCACTGAAAGAACACTGTGAAGAAACCATCTTGCTTGTTAGCTGTTTAAGAATATAAATAAAAGGCTCTTCAAACATATCACTTTATGCCATACAGAATGGCTATCATCTCCATAGCCAGAAAAGAATACTGTGATGAACCCAGCTTGCAAGTAATTGTTTATTAATATTTTGCTCAAGTCTTATCAGACATTTGCCTACAGTCATGACAGGATATCTTTAATGTCTATTCAATGTAATAACACTGTATTTAAAAGAATTTCCTTGTAGCTGTTTAGAAACATCTTCATGTAAGACTTATTAAACATTCCTTTGCAGGAATGACAGAATCTCTAAACATTCACTCATTGAATGAACACAGGGATGAAAGCAGTTTTCTTGTAACTGTTGAGGAACATCTTCATATAAAGCTTTTCAAGCATTTCAGTATATGGCATACAGCATGGCCATACCCTTCTTACAAGGAAAGAAGGTTGTGTTTAATAGCTTTCAGGTAGATTATTAGGAGCATTTTTATGTAAGACCTATTGAACATTTAACTACAGGCATGACAGAATATCTATTACATCCATTCAATGAAAGAACACTATGGTGAAAGTGGCTTGGTTTGACTGTTAAGGAAGATCTTCATTTAAGTCCTTTTCAGCATTTCTGTATATGCCATACTAAACGGCTGTCACTATCTTATGATGAAATTATTCTGTCCTGAACACGTCTTGTTGGATTCTATTTAGGAACATCTTCATATAAGACCTCTCTAACATTTAAGCATATGCCATACAGAATGGCTCTCACTTACTTACAGTTAAAGGACACTGTGCTAAACCCGGCTTGCTGGCGGCTGTTTGAAACCTCTTCATATAAGACTTATTAAACATTTCACTACAGGCATGACAGACTAGCTATAACACTCGTTCACTGAAAGAACACTGTGGTGAAGCCAGATTACTTCTGGCGCCTTGGGAATGTCTTCGTATAAGGCTCTTCAAACACTTCATTATGCCTACAGAATGGCTATCGCTTCCATATCCAGAAAGAACGTTCTGATGAAACCAGTGGCTCTTTATGAGCATTTCATTTATGTCTTATCAAACGTTTCTCTACAGCCGCAACATGATATCCATAACATTCATTCAAGGAAACCACACTATGTTGAAAAAGCTTGCTTGTAGCTGTTCAGGAACACTCTCACCTAAGACATCAAATAGTTCTCTTGAGGCATGACAGAATACGTATAACATTCATTTTCTGAATGAACACTGTGGTGAAAACACCTTGCTTGCAGCTGTTTAGGGGAATCTTCAAATAAGTCCTATCAAACATTTCACTACGGGCATGATGGAATATCTATAACATTCACTCATTGAAAGAATGCTGTGGTGAAACCAACTTCCTTGTAGCTTTTAAGGAACATCTTCATGTAAGTCTTTTCTAGCATTTCAGTATGAGCCATAGAGAACAGCTATACTTTCTTAAAATGAACAAACATTGTACCTAACTCAGCTTTCAGGTAGACTTATAGTAACATTTTCATGTAAGATTTATTGAAAATTTCACAACATGTGCGACAGAATATCTATTACATTAATTCAATGAAAGATCACTATTGTGAAACCAGCTTGCTTGTATCTCTTTAGAAATACACTCATATAAGTCTTTTCTGACATTTCAGTGTATGCCATACAAAGTAACTATCACTTTATTACAATGAAAAGTCAGTGTGCTGATCCCAGCTTGCAGGTAGCTGTAGGAACCTTTTCATATATGATATAAAACATTTCACTACAGCTATAGGAGACTATATATATAAAGTTTATTAAATGAAAGAACACTGTGGTGTAACCAGATTGCTTGTAGCTATTTAGGAGTATCTTCATACAAGTCTTTTCAAACATTTCAGTGTATTCCATCCAGAATGGTTATCACTTCCATAAAATGAAAGAACGATGTTAAGAACCCAGCTGGAAAGTTGTCTTTTAGAAATATCTTTTTATAAGTCTTAACAAATATTGCGCTATGGTCATGACAGAATGATTTTAATATTCACTCAAGGAAAGAAGGATGAGCTGAACCCTTGTTTCCTAGTATCTGTTTAGGAAGAACTTCATAAAATACTTAAAAAATTACACTACAGACTTGAAAAATATCCATAAGATTCAGACACTAAAGGAACTCTGGTGAAACAAATGTGCTTACAGCTGTTTAGGGGCATATTCACATAAGACAGTTCAAACATTTCAGCATATGCCCTACAGATGACCTATCAATTACTAACAATGTGAGAACACTGTTCTAAGCCCAGTTTGCGGGTAGCTGTTTAGGAACATGTTCATATAAGACTTAACAAACATTTCATTGCATGTGGGACAGAATATATATAGCATTTGTTCACTGAGAGAAAACTGTGGTGAAACCATCTTACTTGCAGCCATTAAGGATCATCTTCGTATTAGTCATTATAACCATTTCAATATTTGCTGTTCTGATTGAATATGAGTTTCCAACAATGAAAGAAACACTGTGCTGAATCCAGCTTGCAAGTAAGTTTTAACTAACACTTCACTACAAGTGTCACAGAATATCTGCAATATTGTTTCACTGAAAGACCTCTGTGGTGAAAGCATCTTGAAGCTATTATTAGGAACATTTGTATTTAAGACATTTCTCACATTTCAGTATATGCCATAATGAATGGGTATCATTTTCCTACAATGAAAGAACACTGTGCTAAATAGAGCTCACAGATAGCTATCTAGGAACGTTTTTACATAAGACTTATCAAACATTTTACAATAGTCGTGACAGACTATACATAACATTCAGTCACTGAAAGAAAACTGTGGAGAAACAATCTTGCTTGTATATATTTAGAAACTTCTTCATGTTCACCATTTCAAGCATTTCCATATAAGACATACTGAATGAATATCACTTTGAGACAATGATATAACGTGCTGAAGCCAGATTGCAGGCAGCTGTTTAGGAACCTTTTCCTAAGAGACTTATCATACATTTCACTACAAAGTATCTATTACATCCATTCAGTGAAAGAACACTATTGTGAAGCCAGATTGCTGGTAGCTAATTAGGAACATCTTGATATAAGGCTTTTCTAATATTTCAGTTTATGCCAAACAGAATGACTATCATTTTCTTAAAATGAAATAACACTGTGTTGAACTCATCTTGCAGGAAGCCATTTAGGGTTTCTTCATACAAAACACCAAACATGTCACTACTGCTCTGACAGAATCTCTGTAAGATTCCTTCACTGAGGAACACACTCTGGTGAAACCAGATTGCTCATAAGTTTTTAGGAATATCTTTATATAAGGCTATTCAAACACATCATATGCTATACAGAATGATGATCACTTCCATTAAATTAAACAACATTGCGATGCAACCAGCTGGCACATGCTATTTATGAACATTTTGTGTGTGTCTTATCAAACGTTTCTCTGCAGCCACAATGTGATAATTATTGCATTCATTCAATGAAATACTGTGTTGAAAAAGCCTGCTTGTGGCTGTTTAGAAACATCTTCATGTAAGTGTTCATGCAAGCCTTATCAAACATTTCACTACAGGCATGACAGAATATCTATAACATTCAATGTCTGTAAGAACACTGTTGTGAAACCATTTTGCTTGTAGCTACTTAGGGACATCTTCATAAAACTTATCCAGCATTTCACTACGGGTGTGATAGACTATCTATAACATCCATTCACTGAAAGAACATTGTCTGGCAAACACCTAGCAAGTAGCTCTTAAGGAACATCTTCACATATGCCATTTCAAACATTTCAGTATATGCCACAAGGAACGGCTATCACTTTCTTACAATGAAAGAGCATTGTGCTTAATCAAGCCAACAGGTAGCTGTTTAGGGATATTTTCACATAAATCATATCAAACATTTGACTACAGATGTGACAATGTCTATAACATTTGTTATCTGAAAGAAAATTATGCAAAAACCATCTTCTTTTCACTGTTTAGGAACATCTGCACATAGTACACTTCAAATACTTAAGTATATTCCACACAGAGCGACTATCATTTTCACAAAATGAAAGAACACATGCTGAATCCAGTTTATGGGTAGCTGTTTAGGAACATCATATATCAAATATTTCACCACAGATGTGACAATATCTAGAACATTCATTCACTGAAAGAACACTGTGAAGAAACCATCTTGCTTGTTAGCTGTTTAAGAATATAAATAAAAGGCTCTTCAAACATATCACTTTATGCCATACAGAATGGCTATCATCTCCATAGCCAGAAAAGAATACTGTGATGAACCCAGCTTGCAAGTAATTGTTTATTAATATTTTGCTCAAGTCTTATCAGACATTTGCCTACAGTCATGACAGGATATCTTTAATGTCTATTCAATGTAATAACACTGTATTTAAAAGAATTTCCTTGTAGCTGTTTAGAAACATCTTCATGTAAGACTTATTAAACATTCCTTTGCAGGAATGACAGAATCTCTAAACATTCACTCATTGAATGAACACAGGGATGAAAGCAGTTTTCTTGTAACTGTTGAGGAACATCTTCATATAAAGCTTTTCAAGCATTTCAGTATATGGCATACAGCATGGCCATACCCTTCTTACAAGGAAAGAAGGTTGTGTTTAATAGCTTTCAGGTAGATTATTAGGAGCATTTTTATGTAAGACCTATTGAACATTTAACTACAGGCATGACAGAATATCTATTACATCCATTCAATGAAAGAACACTATGGTGAAAGTGGCTTGGTTTGACTGTTAAGGAAGATCTTCATTTAAGTCCTTTTCAGCATTTCTGTATATGCCATACTAAACGGCTGTCACTATCTTATGATGAAATTATTCTGTCCTGAACACGTCTTGTTGGATTCTATTTAGGAACATCTTCATATAAGACCTCTCTAACATTTAAGCATATGCCATACAGAATGGCTCTCACTTACTTACAGTTAAAGGACACTGTGCTAAACCCGGCTTGCTGGCGGCTGTTTGAAACCTCTTCATATAAGACTTATTAAACATTTCACTACAGGCATGACAGACTAGCTATAACACTCGTTCACTGAAAGAACACTGTGGTGAAGCCAGATTACTTCTGGCGCCTTGGGAATGTCTTCGTATAAGGCTCTTCAAACACTTCATTATGCCTACAGAATGGCTATCACTTCCATATCCAGAAAGAACGTTCTGATGAAACCAGTGGCTCTTTATGAGCATTTCATTTATGTCTTATCAAACGTTTCTCTACAGCCGCAACATGATATCCATAACATTCATTCAAGGAAACCACACTATGTTGAAAAAGCTTGCTTGTAGCTGTTCAGGAACACTCTCACCTAAGACATCAAATAGTTCTCTTGAGGCATGACAGAATACGTATAACATTCATTTTCTGAATGAACACTGTGGTGAAAACACCTTGCTTGCAGCTGTTTAGGGGAATCTTCAAATAAGTCCTATCAAACATTTCACTACGGGCATGATGGAATATCTATAACATTCACTCATTGAAAGAATGCTGTGGTGAAACCAACTTCCTTGTAGCTTTTAAGGAACATCTTCATGTAAGTCTTTTCTAGCATTTCAGTATGAGCCATAGAGAACAGCTATACTTTCTTAAAATGAACAAACATTGTACCTAACTCAGCTTTCAGGTAGACTTATAGTAACATTTTCATGTAAGATTTATTGAAAATTTCACAACATGTGCGACAGAATATCTATTACATTAATTCAATGAAAGATCACTATTGTGAAACCAGCTTGCTTGTATCTCTTTAGAAATACACTCATATAAGTCTTTTCTGACATTTCAGTGTATGCCATACAAAGTAACTATCACTTTATTACAATGAAAAGTCAGTGTGCTGATCCCAGCTTGCAGGTAGCTGTAGGAACCTTTTCATATATGATATAAAACATTTCACTACAGCTATAGGAGACTATATATATAAAGTTTATTAAATGAAAGAACACTGTGGTGTAACCAGATTGCTTGTAGCTATTTAGGAGTATCTTCATACAAGTCTTTTCAAACATTTCAGTGTATTCCATCCAGAATGGTTATCACTTCCATAAAATGAAAGAACGATGTTAAGAACCCAGCTGGAAAGTTGTCTTTTAGAAATATCTTTTTATAAGTCTTAACAAATATTGCGCTATGGTCATGACAGAATGATTTTAATATTCACTCAAGGAAAGAAGGATGAGCTGAACCCTTGTTTCCTAGTATCTGTTTAGGAAGAACTTCATAAAATACTTAAAAAATTACACTACAGACTTGAAAAATATCCATAAGATTCAGACACTAAAGGAACTCTGGTGAAACAAATGTGCTTACAGCTGTTTAGGGGCATATTCACATAAGACAGTTCAAACATTTCAGCATATGCCCTACAGATGACCTATCAATTACTAACAATGTGAGAACACTGTTCTAAGCCCAGTTTGCGGGTAGCTGTTTAGGAACATGTTCATATAAGACTTAACAAACATTTCATTGCATGTGGGACAGAATATATATAGCATTTGTTCACTGAGAGAAAACTGTGGTGAAACCATCTTACTTGCAGCCATTAAGGATCATCTTCGTATTAGTCATTATAACCATTTCAATATTTGCTGTTCTGATTGAATATGAGTTTCCAACAATGAAAGAAACACTGTGCTGAATCCAGCTTGCAAGTAAGTTTTAACTAACACTTCACTACAAGTGTCACAGAATATCTGCAATATTGTTTCACTGAAAGACCTCTGTGGTGAAAGCATCTTGAAGCTATTATTAGGAACATTTGTATTTAAGACATTTCTCACATTTCAGTATATGCCATAATGAATGGGTATCATTTTCCTACAATGAAAGAACACTGTGCTAAATAGAGCTCACAGATAGCTATCTAGGAACGTTTTTACATAAGACTTATCAAACATTTTACAATAGTCGTGACAGACTATACATAACATTCAGTCACTGAAAGAAAACTGTGGAGAAACAATCTTGCTTGTATATATTTAGAAACTTCTTCATGTTCACCATTTCAAGCATTTCCATATAAGACATACTGAATGAATATCACTTTGAGACAATGATATAACGTGCTGAAGCCAGATTGCAGGCAGCTGTTTAGGAACCTTTTCCTAAGAGACTTATCATACATTTCACTACAAAGTATCTATTACATCCATTCAGTGAAAGAACACTATTGTGAAGCCAGATTGCTGGTAGCTAATTAGGAACATCTTGATATAAGGCTTTTCTAATATTTCAGTTTATGCCAAACAGAATGACTATCATTTTCTTAAAATGAAATAACACTGTGTTGAACTCATCTTGCAGGAAGCCATTTAGGGTTTCTTCATACAAAACACCAAACATGTCACTACTGCTCTGACAGAATCTCTGTAAGATTCCTTCACTGAGGAACACACTCTGGTGAAACCAGATTGCTCATAAGTTTTTAGGAATATCTTTATATAAGGCTATTCAAACACATCATATGCTATACAGAATGATGATCACTTCCATTAAATTAAACAACATTGCGATGCAACCAGCTGGCACATGCTATTTATGAACATTTTGTGTGTGTCTTATCAAACGTTTCTCTGCAGCCACAATGTGATAATTATTGCATTCATTCAATGAAATACTGTGTTGAAAAAGCCTGCTTGTGGCTGTTTAGAAACATCTTCATGTAAGTGTTCATGCAAGCCTTATCAAACATTTCACTACAGGCATGACAGAATATCTATAACATTCAATGTCTGTAAGAACACTGTTGTGAAACCATTTTGCTTGTAGCTACTTAGGGACATCTTCATAAAACTTATCCAGCATTTCACTACGGGTGTGATAGACTATCTATAACATCCATTCACTGAAAGAACATTGTCTGGCAAACACCTAGCAAGTAGCTCTTAAGGAACATCTTCACATATGCCATTTCAAACATTTCAGTATATGCCACAAGGAACGGCTATCACTTTCTTACAATGAAAGAGCATTGTGCTTAATCAAGCCAACAGGTAGCTGTTTAGGGATATTTTCACATAAATCATATCAAACATTTGACTACAGATGTGACAATGTCTATAACATTTGTTATCTGAAAGAAAATTATGCAAAAACCATCTTCTTTTCACTGTTTAGGAACATCTGCACATAGTACACTTCAAATACTTAAGTATATTCCACACAGAGCGACTATCATTTTCACAAAATGAAAGAACACATGCTGAATCCAGTTTATGGGTAGCTGTTTAGGAACATCATATATCAAATATTTCACCACAGATGTGACAATATCTAGAACATTCATTCACTGAAAGAACACTGTGAAGAAACCATCTTGCTTGTTAGCTGTTTAAGAATATAAATAAAAGGCTCTTCAAACATATCACTTTATGCCATACAGAATGGCTATCATCTCCATAGCCAGAAAAGAATACTGTGATGAACCCAGCTTGCAAGTAATTGTTTATTAATATTTTGCTCAAGTCTTATCAGACATTTGCCTACAGTCATGACAGGATATCTTTAATGTCTATTCAATGTAATAACACTGTATTTAAAAGAATTTCCTTGTAGCTGTTTAGAAACATCTTCATGTAAGACTTATTAAACATTCCTTTGCAGGAATGACAGAATCTCTAAACATTCACTCATTGAATGAACACAGGGATGAAAGCAGTTTTCTTGTAACTGTTGAGGAACATCTTCATATAAAGCTTTTCAAGCATTTCAGTATATGGCATACAGCATGGCCATACCCTTCTTACAAGGAAAGAAGGTTGTGTTTAATAGCTTTCAGGTAGATTATTAGGAGCATTTTTATGTAAGACCTATTGAACATTTAACTACAGGCATGACAGAATATCTATTACATCCATTCAATGAAAGAACACTATGGTGAAAGTGGCTTGGTTTGACTGTTAAGGAAGATCTTCATTTAAGTCCTTTTCAGCATTTCTGTATATGCCATACTAAACGGCTGTCACTATCTTATGATGAAATTATTCTGTCCTGAACACGTCTTGTTGGATTCTATTTAGGAACATCTTCATATAAGACCTCTCTAACATTTAAGCATATGCCATACAGAATGGCTCTCACTTACTTACAGTTAAAGGACACTGTGCTAAACCCGGCTTGCTGGCGGCTGTTTGAAACCTCTTCATATAAGACTTATTAAACATTTCACTACAGGCATGACAGACTAGCTATAACACTCGTTCACTGAAAGAACACTGTGGTGAAGCCAGATTACTTCTGGCGCCTTGGGAATGTCTTCGTATAAGGCTCTTCAAACACTTCATTATGCCTACAGAATGGCTATCACTTCCATATCCAGAAAGAACGTTCTGATGAAACCAGTGGCTCTTTATGAGCATTTCATTTATGTCTTATCAAACGTTTCTCTACAGCCGCAACATGATATCCATAACATTCATTCAAGGAAACCACACTATGTTGAAAAAGCTTGCTTGTAGCTGTTCAGGAACACTCTCACCTAAGACATCAAATAGTTCTCTTGAGGCATGACAGAATACGTATAACATTCATTTTCTGAATGAACACTGTGGTGAAAACACCTTGCTTGCAGCTGTTTAGGGGAATCTTCAAATAAGTCCTATCAAACATTTCACTACGGGCATGATGGAATATCTATAACATTCACTCATTGAAAGAATGCTGTGGTGAAACCAACTTCCTTGTAGCTTTTAAGGAACATCTTCATGTAAGTCTTTTCTAGCATTTCAGTATGAGCCATAGAGAACAGCTATACTTTCTTAAAATGAACAAACATTGTACCTAACTCAGCTTTCAGGTAGACTTATAGTAACATTTTCATGTAAGATTTATTGAAAATTTCACAACATGTGCGACAGAATATCTATTACATTAATTCAATGAAAGATCACTATTGTGAAACCAGCTTGCTTGTATCTCTTTAGAAATACACTCATATAAGTCTTTTCTGACATTTCAGTGTATGCCATACAAAGTAACTATCACTTTATTACAATGAAAAGTCAGTGTGCTGATCCCAGCTTGCAGGTAGCTGTAGGAACCTTTTCATATATGATATAAAACATTTCACTACAGCTATAGGAGACTATATATATAAAGTTTATTAAATGAAAGAACACTGTGGTGTAACCAGATTGCTTGTAGCTATTTAGGAGTATCTTCATACAAGTCTTTTCAAACATTTCAGTGTATTCCATCCAGAATGGTTATCACTTCCATAAAATGAAAGAACGATGTTAAGAACCCAGCTGGAAAGTTGTCTTTTAGAAATATCTTTTTATAAGTCTTAACAAATATTGCGCTATGGTCATGACAGAATGATTTTAATATTCACTCAAGGAAAGAAGGATGAGCTGAACCCTTGTTTCCTAGTATCTGTTTAGGAAGAACTTCATAAAATACTTAAAAAATTACACTACAGACTTGAAAAATATCCATAAGATTCAGACACTAAAGGAACTCTGGTGAAACAAATGTGCTTACAGCTGTTTAGGGGCATATTCACATAAGACAGTTCAAACATTTCAGCATATGCCCTACAGATGACCTATCAATTACTAACAATGTGAGAACACTGTTCTAAGCCCAGTTTGCGGGTAGCTGTTTAGGAACATGTTCATATAAGACTTAACAAACATTTCATTGCATGTGGGACAGAATATATATAGCATTTGTTCACTGAGAGAAAACTGTGGTGAAACCATCTTACTTGCAGCCATTAAGGATCATCTTCGTATTAGTCATTATAACCATTTCAATATTTGCTGTTCTGATTGAATATGAGTTTCCAACAATGAAAGAAACACTGTGCTGAATCCAGCTTGCAAGTAAGTTTTAACTAACACTTCACTACAAGTGTCACAGAATATCTGCAATATTGTTTCACTGAAAGACCTCTGTGGTGAAAGCATCTTGAAGCTATTATTAGGAACATTTGTATTTAAGACATTTCTCACATTTCAGTATATGCCATAATGAATGGGTATCATTTTCCTACAATGAAAGAACACTGTGCTAAATAGAGCTCACAGATAGCTATCTAGGAACGTTTTTACATAAGACTTATCAAACATTTTACAATAGTCGTGACAGACTATACATAACATTCAGTCACTGAAAGAAAACTGTGGAGAAACAATCTTGCTTGTATATATTTAGAAACTTCTTCATGTTCACCATTTCAAGCATTTCCATATAAGACATACTGAATGAATATCACTTTGAGACAATGATATAACGTGCTGAAGCCAGATTGCAGGCAGCTGTTTAGGAACCTTTTCATAAGAGACTTATCATACATTTCACTACAAAGTATCTATTACATCCATTCAGTGAAAGAACACTATTGTGAAGCCAGATTGCTGGTAGCTAATTAGGAACATCTTGATATAAGGCTTTTCTAATATTTCAGTTTATGCCAAACAGAATGACTATCATTTTCTTAAAATGAAATAACACTGTGTTGAACTCATCTTGCAGGAAGCCATTTAGGGTTTCTTCATACAAAACACCAAACATGTCACTACTGCTCTGACAGAATCTCTGTAAGATTCCTTCACTGAGGAACACACTCTGGTGAAACCAGATTGCTCATAAGTTTTTAGGAATATCTTTATATAAGGCTATTCAAACACATCATATGCTATACAGAATGATGATCACTTCCATTAAATTAAACAACATTGCGATGCAACCAGCTGGCACATGCTATTTATGAACATTTTGTGTGTGTCTTATCAAACGTTTCTCTGCAGCCACAATGTGATAATTATTGCATTCATTCAATGAAATACTGTGTTGAAAAAGCCTGCTTGTGGCTGTTTAGAAACATCTTCATGTAAGTGTTCATGCAAGCCTTATCAAACATTTCACTACAGGCATGACAGAATATCTATAACATTCAATGTCTGTAAGAACACTGTTGTGAAACCATTTTGCTTGTAGCTACTTAGGGACATCTTCATAAAACTTATCCAGCATTTCACTACGGGTGTGATAGACTATCTATAACATCCATTCACTGAAAGAACATTGTCTGGCAAACACCTAGCAAGTAGCTCTTAAGGAACATCTTCACATATGCCATTTCAAACATTTCAGTATATGCCACAAGGAACGGCTATCACTTTCTTACAATGAAAGAGCATTGTGCTTAATCAAGCCAACAGGTAGCTGTTTAGGGATATTTTCACATAAATCATATCAAACATTTGACTACAGATGTGACAATGTCTATAACATTTGTTATCTGAAAGAAAATTATGCAAAAACCATCTTCTTTTCACTGTTTAGGAACATCTGCACATAGTACACTTCAAATACTTAAGTATATTCCACACAGAGCGACTATCATTTTCACAAAATGAAAGAACACATGCTGAATCCAGTTTATGGGTAGCTGTTTAGGAACATCATATATCAAATATTTCACCACAGATGTGACAATATCTAGAACATTCATTCACTGAAAGAACACTGTGAAGAAACCATCTTGCTTGTTAGCTGTTTAAGAATATAAATAAAAGGCTCTTCAAACATATCACTTTATGCCATACAGAATGGCTATCATCTCCATAGCCAGAAAAGAATACTGTGATGAACCCAGCTTGCAAGTAATTGTTTATTAATATTTTGCTCAAGTCTTATCAGACATTTGCCTACAGTCATGACAGGATATCTTTAATGTCTATTCAATGTAATAACACTGTATTTAAAAGAATTTCCTTGTAGCTGTTTAGAAACATCTTCATGTAAGACTTATTAAACATTCCTTTGCAGGAATGACAGAATCTCTAAACATTCACTCATTGAATGAACACAGGGATGAAAGCAGTTTTCTTGTAACTGTTGAGGAACATCTTCATATAAAGCTTTTCAAGCATTTCAGTATATGGCATACAGCATGGCCATACCCTTCTTACAAGGAAAGAAGGTTGTGTTTAATAGCTTTCAGGTAGATTATTAGGAGCATTTTTATGTAAGACCTATTGAACATTTAACTACAGGCATGACAGAATATCTATTACATCCATTCAATGAAAGAACACTATGGTGAAAGTGGCTTGGTTTGACTGTTAAGGAAGATCTTCATTTAAGTCCTTTTCAGCATTTCTGTATATGCCATACTAAACGGCTGTCACTATCTTATGATGAAATTATTCTGTCCTGAACACGTCTTGTTGGATTCTATTTAGGAACATCTTCATATAAGACCTCTCTAACATTTAAGCATATGCCATACAGAATGGCTCTCACTTACTTACAGTTAAAGGACACTGTGCTAAACCCGGCTTGCTGGCGGCTGTTTGAAACCTCTTCATATAAGACTTATTAAACATTTCACTACAGGCATGACAGACTAGCTATAACACTCGTTCACTGAAAGAACACTGTGGTGAAGCCAGATTACTTCTGGCGCCTTGGGAATGTCTTCGTATAAGGCTCTTCAAACACTTCATTATGCCTACAGAATGGCTATCACTTCCATATCCAGAAAGAACGTTCTGATGAAACCAGTGGCTCTTTATGAGCATTTCATTTATGTCTTATCAAACGTTTCTCTACAGCCGCAACATGATATCCATAACATTCATTCAAGGAAACCACACTATGTTGAAAAAGCTTGCTTGTAGCTGTTCAGGAACACTCTCACCTAAGACATCAAATAGTTCTCTTGAGGCATGACAGAATACGTATAACATTCATTTTCTGAATGAACACTGTGGTGAAAACACCTTGCTTGCAGCTGTTTAGGGGAATCTTCAAATAAGTCCTATCAAACATTTCACTACGGGCATGATGGAATATCTATAACATTCACTCATT
Source organism: Equus asinus (assembly GCF_041296235.1). NCBI lineage: Eukaryota > Metazoa > Chordata > Mammalia > Perissodactyla > Equidae > Equus > Equus asinus. The sequence goes on from NC_091810.1 coordinate 6,614,562, forward strand.
GAAAGAATGCTGTGGTGAAACCAACTTCCTTGTAGCTTTTAAGGAACATCTTCATGTAAGTCTTTTCTAGCATTTCAGTATGAGCCATAGAGAACAGCTATACTTTCTTAAAATGAACAAACATTGTACCTAACTCAGCTTTCAGGTAGACTTATAGTAACATTTTCATGTAAGATTTATTGAAAATTTCACAACATGTGCGACAGAATATCTATTACATTAATTCAATGAAAGATCACTATTGTGAAACCAGCTTGCTTGTATCTCTTTAGAAATACACTCATATAAGTCTTTTCTGACATTTCAGTGTATGCCATACAAAGTAACTATCACTTTATTACAATGAAAAGTCAGTGTGCTGATCCCAGCTTGCAGGTAGCTGTAGGAACCTTTTCATATATGATATAAAACATTTCACTACAGCTATAGGAGACTATATATATAAAGTTTATTAAATGAAAGAACACTGTGGTGTAACCAGATTGCTTGTAGCTATTTAGGAGTATCTTCATACAAGTCTTTTCAAACATTTCAGTGTATTCCATCCAGAATGGTTATCACTTCCATAAAATGAAAGAACGATGTTAAGAACCCAGCTGGAAAGTTGTCTTTTAGAAATATCTTTTTATAAGTCTTAACAAATATTGCGCTATGGTCATGACAGAATGATTTTAATATTCACTCAAGGAAAGAAGGATGAGCTGAACCCTTGTTTCCTAGTATCTGTTTAGGAAGAACTTCATAAAATACTTAAAAAATTACACTACAGACTTGAAAAATATCCATAAGATTCAGACACTAAAGGAACTCTGGTGAAACAAATGTGCTTACAGCTGTTTAGGGGCATATTCACATAAGACAGTTCAAACATTTCAGCATATGCCCTACAGATGACCTATCAATTACTAACAATGTGAGAACACTGTTCTAAGCCCAGTTTGCGGGTAGCTGTTTAGGAACATGTTCATATAAGACAACAAACATTTCATTGCATGTGGGACAGAATATATATAGCATTTGTTCACTGAGAGAAAACTGTGGTGAAACCATCTTACTTGCAGCCATTAAGGATCATCTTCGTATTAGTCATTATAACCATTTCAATATTTGCTGTTCTGATTGAATATGAGTTTCCAACAATGAAAGAAACACTGTGCTGAATCCAGCTTGCAAGTAAGTTTTAACTAACACTTCACTACAAGTGTCACAGAATATCTGCAATATTGTTTCACTGAAAGACCTCTGTGGTGAAAGCATCTTGAAGCTATTATTAGGAACATTTGTATTTAAGACATTTCTCACATTTCAGTATATGCCATAATGAATGGGTATCATTTTCCTACAATGAAAGAACACTGTGCTAAATAGAGCTCACAGATAGCTATCTAGGAACGTTTTTACATAAGACTTATCAAACATTTTACAATAGTCGTGACAGAATATACATAACATTCAGTCACTGAAAGAAAACTGTGGAGAAACAATCTTGCTTGTATATATTTAGAAACTTCTTCATGTTCACCATTTCAAGCATTTCCATATAAGACATACTGAATGAATATCACTTTGAGACAATGATATAACGTGCTGAAGCCAGATTGCAGGCAGCTGTTTAGGAACCTTTTCATAAGAGACTTATCATACATTTCACTACAAAGTATCTATTACATCCATTCAGTGAAAGAACACTATTGTGAAGCCAGATTGCTGGTAGCTAATTAGGAACATCTTGATATAAGGCTTTTCTAATATTTCAGTTTATGCCAAACAGAATGACTATCATTTTCTTAAAATGAAATAACACTGTGTTGAACTCATCTTGCAGGAAGCCATTTAGGGTTTCTTCATACAAAACACCAAACATGTCACTACTGCTCTGACAGAATCTCTGTAAGATTCCTTCACTGAGGAACACACTCTGGTGAAACCAGATTGCTCATAAGTTTTTAGGAATATCTTTATATAAGGCTATTCAAACACATCATATGCTATACAGAATGATGATCACTTCCATTAAATTAAACAACATTGCGATGCAACCAGCTGGCACATGCTATTTATGAACATTTTGTGTGTGTCTTATCAAACGTTTCTCTGCAGCCACAATGTGATAATTATTGCATTCATTCAATGAAATACTGTGTTGAAAAAGCCTGCTTGTGGCTGTTTAGAAACATCTTCATGTAAGTGTTCATGCAAGCCTTATCAAACATTTCACTACAGGCATGACAGAATATCTATAACATTCAATGTCTGTAAGAACACTGTTGTGAAACCATTTTGCTTGTAGCTACTTAGGGACATCTTCATAAAACTTATCCAGCATTTCACTACGGGTGTGATAGACTATCTATAACATCCATTCACTGAAAGAACATTGTCTGGCAAACACCTAGCAAGTAGCTCTTAAGGAACATCTTCACATATGCCATTTCAAACATTTCAGTATATGCCACAAGGAACGGCTATCACTTTCTTACAATGAAAGAGCATTGTGCTTAATCAAGCCAACAGGTAGCTGTTTAGGGATATTTTCACATAAATCATATCAAACATTTGACTACAGATGTGACAATGTCTATAACATTTGTTATCTGAAAGAAAATTATGCAAAAACCATCTTCTTTTCACTGTTTAGGAACATCTGCACATAGTACACTTCAAATACTTAAGTATATTCCACACAGAGCGACTATCATTTTCACAAAATGAAAGAACACATGCTGAATCCAGTTTATGGGTAGCTGTTTAGGAACATCATATATCAAATATTTCACCACAGATGTGACAATATCTAGAACATTCATTCACTGAAAGAACACTGTGAAGAAACCATCTTGCTTGTTAGCTGTTTAAGAATATAAATAAAAGGCTCTTCAAACATATCACTTTATGCCATACAGAATGGCTATCATCTCCATAGCCAGAAAAGAATACTGTGATGAACCCAGCTTGCAAGTAATTGTTTATTAATATTTTGCTCAAGTCTTATCAGACATTTGCCTACAGTCATGACAGGATATCTTTAATGTCTATTCAATGTAATAACACTGTATTTAAAAGAATTTCCTTGTAGCTGTTTAGAAACATCTTCATGTAAGACTTATTAAACATTCCTTTGCAGGAATGACAGAATCTCTAAACATTCACTCATTGAATGAACACAGGGATGAAAGCAGTTTTCTTGTAACTGTTGAGGAACATCTTCATATAAAGCTTTTCAAGCATTTCAGTATATGGCATACAGCATGGCCATACCCTTCTTACAAGGAAAGAAGGTTGTGTTTAATAGCTTTCAGGTAGATTATTAGGAGCATTTTTATGTAAGACCTATTGAACATTTAACTACAGGCATGACAGAATATCTATTACATCCATTCAATGAAAGAACACTATGGTGAAAGTGGCTTGGTTTGACTGTTAAGGAAGATCTTCATTTAAGTCCTTTTCAGCATTTCTGTATATGCCATACTAAACGGCTGTCACTATCTTATGATGAAATTATTCTGTCCTGAACACGTCTTGTTGGATTCTATTTAGGAACATCTTCATATAAGACCTCTCTAACATTTAAGCATATGCCATACAGAATGGCTCTCACTTACTTACAGTTAAAGGACACTGTGCTAAACCCGGCTTGCTGGCGGCTGTTTGAAACCTCTTCATATAAGACTTATTAAACATTTCACTACAGGCATGACAGACTAGCTATAACACTCGTTCACTGAAAGAACACTGTGGTGAAGCCAGATTACTTCTGGCGCCTTGGGAATGTCTTCGTATAAGGCTCTTCAAACACTTCATTATGCCTACAGAATGGCTATCACTTCCATATCCAGAAAGAACGTTCTGATGAAACCAGTGGCTCTTTATGAGCATTTCATTTATGTCTTATCAAACGTTTCTCTACAGCCGCAACATGATATCCATAACATTCATTCAAGGAAACCACACTATGTTGAAAAAGCTTGCTTGTAGCTGTTCAGGAACACTCTCACCTAAGACATCAAATAGTTCTCTTGAGGCATGACAGAATACGTATAACATTCATTTTCTGAATGAACACTGTGGTGAAAACACCTTGCTTGCAGCTGTTTAGGGGAATCTTCAAATAAGTCCTATCAAACATTTCACTACGGGCATGATGGAATATCTATAACATTCACTCATTGAAAGAATGCTGTGGTGAAACCAACTTCCTTGTAGCTTTTAAGGAACATCTTCATGTAAGTCTTTTCTAGCATTTCAGTATGAGCCATAGAGAACAGCTATACTTTCTTAAAATGAACAAACATTGTACCTAACTCAGCTTTCAGGTAGACTTATAGTAACATTTTCATGTAAGATTTATTGAAAATTTCACAACATGTGCGACAGAATATCTATTACATTAATTCAATGAAAGATCACTATTGTGAAACCAGCTTGCTTGTATCTCTTTAGAAATACACTCATATAAGTCTTTTCTGACATTTCAGTGTATGCCATACAAAGTAACTATCACTTTATTACAATGAAAAGTCAGTGTGCTGATCCCAGCTTGCAGGTAGCTGTAGGAACCTTTTCATATATGATATAAAACATTTCACTACAGCTATAGGAGACTATATATATAAAGTTTATTAAATGAAAGAACACTGTGGTGTAACCAGATTGCTTGTAGCTATTTAGGAGTATCTTCATACAAGTCTTTTCAAACATTTCAGTGTATTCCATCCAGAATGGTTATCACTTCCATAAAATGAAAGAACGATGTTAAGAACCCAGCTGGAAAGTTGTCTTTTAGAAATATCTTTTTATAAGTCTTAACAAATATTGCGCTATGGTCATGACAGAATGATTTTAATATTCACTCAAGGAAAGAAGGATGAGCTGAACCCTTGTTTCCTAGTATCTGTTTAGGAAGAACTTCATAAAATACTTAAAAAATTACACTACAGACTTGAAAAATATCCATAAGATTCAGACACTAAAGGAACTCTGGTGAAACAAATGTGCTTACAGCTGTTTAGGGGCATATTCACATAAGACAGTTCAAACATTTCAGCATATGCCCTACAGATGACCTATCAATTACTAACAATGTGAGAACACTGTTCTAAGCCCAGTTTGCGGGTAGCTGTTTAGGAACATGTTCATATAAGACTTAACAAACATTTCATTGCATGTGGGACAGAATATATATAGCATTTGTTCACTGAGAGAAAACTGTGGTGAAACCATCTTACTTGCAGCCATTAAGGATCATCTTCGTATTAGTCATTATAACCATTTCAATATTTGCTGTTCTGATTGAATATGAGTTTCCAACAATGAAAGAAACACTGTGCTGAATCCAGCTTGCAAGTAAGTTTTAACTAACACTTCACTACAAGTGTCACAGAATATCTGCAATATTGTTTCACTGAAAGACCTCTGTGGTGAAAGCATCTTGAAGCTATTATTAGGAACATTTGTATTTAAGACATTTCTCACATTTCAGTATATGCCATAATGAATGGGTATCATTTTCCTACAATGAAAGAACACTGTGCTAAATAGAGCTCACAGATAGCTATCTAGGAACGTTTTTACATAAGACTTATCAAACATTTTACAATAGTCGTGACAGACTATACATAACATTCAGTCACTGAAAGAAAACTGTGGAGAAACAATCTTGCTTGTATATATTTAGAAACTTCTTCATGTTCACCATTTCAAGCATTTCCATATAAGACATACTGAATGAATATCACTTTGAGACAATGATATAACGTGCTGAAGCCAGATTGCAGGCAGCTGTTTAGGAACCTTTTCATAAGAGACTTATCATACATTTCACTACAAAGTATCTATTACATCCATTCAGTGAAAGAACACTATTGTGAAGCCAGATTGCTGGTAGCTAATTAGGAACATCTTGATATAAGGCTTTTCTAATATTTCAGTTTATGCCAAACAGAATGACTATCATTTTCTTAAAATGAAATAACACTGTGTTGAACTCATCTTGCAGGAAGCCATTTAGGGTTTCTTCATACAAAACACCAAACATGTCACTACTGCTCTGACAGAATCTCTGTAAGATTCCTTCACTGAGGAACACACTCTGGTGAAACCAGATTGCTCATAAGTTTTTAGGAATATCTTTATATAAGGCTATTCAAACACATCATATGCTATACAGAATGATGATCACTTCCATTAAATTAAACAACATTGCGATGCAACCAGCTGGCACATGCTATTTATGAACATTTTGTGTGTGTCTTATCAAACGTTTCTCTGCAGCCACAATGTGATAATTATTGCATTCATTCAATGAAATACTGTGTTGAAAAAGCCTGCTTGTGGCTGTTTAGAAACATCTTCATGTAAGTGTTCATGCAAGCCTTATCAAACATTTCCCTACAGGCATGACAGAATATCTATAACATTCAATGTCTGTAAGAACACTGTTGTGAAACCATTTTGCTTGTAGCTACTTAGGGACATCTTCATAAAACTTATCCAGCATTTCACTACGGGTGTGATAGACTATCTATAACATCCATTCACTGAAAGAACATTGTCTGGCAAACACCTAGCAAGTAGCTCTTAAGGAACATCTTCACATATGCCATTTCAAACATTTCAGTATATGCCACAAGGAACGGCTATCACTTTCTTACAATGAAAGAGCATTGTGCTTAATCAAGCCAACAGGTAGCTGTTTAGGGATATTTTCACATAAATCATATCAAACATTTGACTACAGATGTGACAATGTCTATAACATTTGTTATCTGAAAGAAAATTATGCAAAAACCATCTTCTTTTCACTGTTTAGGAACATCTGCACATAGTACACTTCAAATACTTAAGTATATTCCACACAGAGCGACTATCATTTTCACAAAATGAAAGAACACATGCTGAATCCAGTTTATGGGTAGCTGTTTAGGAACATCATATATCAAATATTTCACCACAGATGTGACAATATCTAGAACATTCATTCACTGAAAGAACACTGTGAAGAAACCATCTTGCTTGTTAGCTGTTTAAGAATATAAATAAAAGGCTCTTCAAACATATCACTTTATGCCATACAGAATGGCTATCATCTCCATAGCCAGAAAAGAATACTGTGATGAACCCAGCTTGCAAGTAATTGTTTATTAATATTTTGCTCAAGTCTTATCAGACATTTGCCTACAGTCATGACAGGATATCTTTAATGTCTATTCAATGTAATAACACTGTATTTAAAAGAATTTCCTTGTAGCTGTTTAGAAACATCTTCATGTAAGACTTATTAAACATTCCTTTGCAGGAATGACAGAATCTCTAAACATTCACTCATTGAATGAACACAGGGATGAAAGCAGTTTTCTTGTAACTGTTGAGGAACATCTTCATATAAAGCTTTTCAAGCATTTCAGTATATGGCATACAGCATGGCCATACCCTTCTTACAAGGAAAGAAGGTTGTGTTTAATAGCTTTCAGGTAGATTATTAGGAGCATTTTTATGTAAGACCTATTGAACATTTAACTACAGGCATGACAGAATATCTATTACATCCATTCAATGAAAGAACACTATGGTGAAAGTGGCTTGGTTTGACTGTTAAGGAAGATCTTCATTTAAGTCCTTTTCAGCATTTCTGTATATGCCATACTAAACGGCTGTCACTATCTTATGATGAAATTATTCTGTCCTGAACACGTCTTGTTGGATTCTATTTAGGAACATCTTCATATAAGACCTCTCTAACATTTAAGCATATGCCATACAGAATGGCTCTCACTTACTTACAGTTAAAGGACACTGTGCTAAACCCGGCTTGCTGGCGGCTGTTTGAAACCTCTTCATATAAGACTTATTAAACATTTCACTACAGGCATGACAGACTAGCTATAACACTCGTTCACTGAAAGAACACTGTGGTGAAGCCAGATTACTTCTGGCGCCTTGGGAATGTCTTCGTATAAGGCTCTTCAAACACTTCATTATGCCTACAGAATGGCTATCGCTTCCATATCCAGAAAGAACGTTCTGATGAAACCAGTGGCTCTTTATGAGCATTTCATTTATGTCTTATCAAACGTTTCTCTACAGCCGCAACATGATATCCATAACATTCATTCAAGGAAACCACACTATGTTGAAAAAGCTTGCTTGTAGCTGTTCAGGAACACTCTCACCTAAGACATCAAATAGTTCTCTTGAGGCATGACAGAATACGTATAACATTCATTTTCTGAATGAACACTGTGGTGAAAACACCTTGCTTGCAGCTGTTTAGGGGAATCTTCAAATAAGTCCTATCAAACATTTCACTACGGGCATGATGGAATATCTATAACATTCACTCATTGAAAGAATGCTGTGGTGAAACCAACTTCCTTGTAGCTTTTAAGGAACATCTTCATGTAAGTCTTTTCTAGCATTTCAGTATGAGCCATAGAGAACAGCTATACTTTCTTAAAATGAACAAACATTGTACCTAACTCAGCTTTCAGGTAGACTTATAGTAACATTTTCATGTAAGATTTATTGAAAATTTCACAACATGTGCGACAGAATATCTATTACATTAATTCAATGAAAGATCACTATTGTGAAACCAGCTTGCTTGTATCTCTTTAGAAATACACTCATATAAGTCTTTTCTGACATTTCAGTGTATGCCATACAAAGTAACTATCACTTTATTACAATGAAAAGTCAGTGTGCTGATCCCAGCTTGCAGGTAGCTGTAGGAACCTTTTCATATATGATATAAAACATTTCACTACAGCTATAGGAGACTATATATATAAAGTTTATTAAATGAAAGAACACTGTGGTGTAACCAGATTGCTTGTAGCTATTTAGGAGTATCTTCATACAAGTCTTTTCAAACATTTCAGTGTATTCCATCCAGAATGGTTATCACTTCCATAAAATGAAAGAACGATGTTAAGAACCCAGCTGGAAAGTTGTCTTTTAGAAATATCTTTTTATAAGTCTTAACAAATATTGCGCTATGGTCATGACAGAATGATTTTAATATTCACTCAAGGAAAGAAGGATGAGCTGAACCCTTGTTTCCTAGTATCTGTTTAGGAAGAACTTCATAAAATACTTAAAAAATTACACTACAGACTTGAAAAATATCCATAAGATTCAGACACTAAAGGAACTCTGGTGAAACAAATGTGCTTACAGCTGTTTAGGGGCATATTCACATAAGACAGTTCAAACATTTCAGCATATGCCCTACAGATGACCTATCAATTACTAACAATGTGAGAACACTGTTCTAAGCCCAGTTTGCGGGTAGCTGTTTAGGAACATGTTCATATAAGACTTAACAAACATTTCATTGCATGTGGGACAGAATATATATAGCATTTGTTCACTGAGAGAAAACTGTGGTGAAACCATCTTACTTGCAGCCATTAAGGATCATCTTCGTATTAGTCATTATAACCATTTCAATATTTGCTGTTCTGATTGAATATGAGTTTCCAACAATGAAAGAAACACTGTGCTGAATCCAGCTTGCAAGTAAGTTTTAACTAACACTTCACTACAAGTGTCACAGAATATCTGCAATATTGTTTCACTGAAAGACCTCTGTGGTGAAAGCATCTTGAAGCTATTATTAGGAACATTTGTATTTAAGACATTTCTCACATTTCAGTATATGCCATAATGAATGGGTATCATTTTCCTACAATGAAAGAACACTGTGCTAAATAGAGCTCACAGATAGCTATCTAGGAACGTTTTTACATAAGACTTATCAAACATTTTACAATAGTCGTGACAGACTATACATAACATTCAGTCACTGAAAGAAAACTGTGGAGAAACAATCTTGCTTGTATATATTTAGAAACTTCTTCATGTTCACCATTTCAAGCATTTCCATATAAGACATACTGAATGAATATCACTTTGAGACAATGATATAACGTGCTGAAGCCAGATTGCAGGCAGCTGTTTAGGAACCTTTTCATAAGAGACTTATCATACATTTCACTACAAAGTATCTATTACATCCATTCAGTGAAAGAACACTATTGTGAAGCCAGATTGCTGGTAGCTAATTAGGAACATCTTGATATAAGGCTTTTCTAATATTTCAGTTTATGCCAAACAGAATGACTATCATTTTCTTAAAATGAAATAACACTGTGTTGAACTCATCTTGCAGGAAGCCATTTAGGGTTTCTTCATACAAAACACCAAACATGTCACTACTGCTCTGACAGAATCTCTGTAAGATTCCTTCACTGAGGAACACACTCTGGTGAAACCAGATTGCTCATAAGTTTTTAGGAATATCTTTATATAAGGCTATTCAAACACATCATATGCTATACAGAATGATGATCACTTCCATTAAATTAAACAACATTGCGATGCAACCAGCTGGCACATGCTATTTATGAACATTTTGTGTGTGTCTTATCAAACGTTTCTCTGCAGCCACAATGTGATAATTATTGCATTCATTCAATGAAATACTGTGTTGAAAAAGCCTGCTTGTGGCTGTTTAGAAACATCTTCATGTAAGTGTTCATGCAAGCCTTATCAAACATTTCACTACAGGCATGACAGAATATCTATAACATTCAATGTCTGTAAGAACACTGTTGTGAAACCATTTTGCTTGTAGCTACTTAGGGACATCTTCATAAAACTTATCCAGCATTTCACTACGGGTGTGATAGACTATCTATAACATCCATTCACTGAAAGAACATTGTCTGGCAAACACCTAGCAAGTAGCTCTTAAGGAACATCTTCACATATGCCATTTCAAACATTTCAGTATATGCCACAAGGAACGGCTATCACTTTCTTACAATGAAAGAGCATTGTGCTTAATCAAGCCAACAGGTAGCTGTTTAGGGATATTTTCACATAAATCATATCAAACATTTGACTACAGATGTGACAATGTCTATAACATTTGTTATCTGAAAGAAAATTATGCAAAAACCATCTTCTTTTCACTGTTTAGGAACATCTGCACATAGTACACTTCAAATACTTAAGTATATTCCACACAGAGCGACTATCATTTTCACAAAATGAAAGAACACATGCTGAATCCAGTTTATGGGTAGCTGTTTAGGAACATCATATATCAAATATTTCACCACAGATGTGACAATATCTAGAACATTCATTCACTGAAAGAACACTGTGAAGAAACCATCTTGCTTGTTAGCTGTTTAAGAATATAAATAAAAGGCTCTTCAAACATATCACTTTATGCCATACAGAATGGCTATCATCTCCATAGCCAGAAAAGAATACTGTGATGAACCCAGCTTGCAAGTAATTGTTTATTAATATTTTGCTCAAGTCTTATCAGACATTTGCCTACAGTCATGACAGGATATCTTTAATGTCTATTCAATGTAATAACACTGTATTTAAAAGAATTTCCTTGTAGCTGTTTAGAAACATCTTCATGTAAGACTTATTAAACATTCCTTTGCAGGAATGACAGAATCTCTAAACATTCACTCATTGAATGAACACAGGGATGAAAGCAGTTTTCTTGTAACTGTTGAGGAACATCTTCATATAAAGCTTTTCAAGCATTTCAGTATATGGCATACAGCATGGCCATACCCTTCTTACAAGGAAAGAAGGTTGTGTTTAATAGCTTTCAGGTAGATTATTAGGAGCATTTTTATGTAAGACCTATTGAACATTTAACTACAGGCATGACAGAATATCTATTACATCCATTCAATGAAAGAACACTATGGTGAAAGTGGCTTGGTTTGACTGTTAAGGAAGATCTTCATTTAAGTCCTTTTCAGCATTTCTGTATATGCCATACTAAACGGCTGTCACTATCTTATGATGAAATTATTCTGTCCTGAACACGTCTTGTTGGATTCTATTTAGGAACATCTTCATATAAGACCTCTCTAACATTTAAGCATATGCCATACAGAAGGGCTCTCACTTACTTACAGTTAAAGGACACTGTGCTAAACCCGGCTTGCTGGCGGCTGTTTGAAACCTCTTCATATAAGACTTATTAAACATTTCACTACAGGCATGACAGACTAGCTATAACACTCGTTCACTGAAAGAACACTGTGGTGAAGCCAGATTACTTCTGGCGCCTTGGGAATGTCTTCGTATAAGGCTCTTCAAACACTTCATTATGCCTACAGAATGGCTATCACTTCCATATCCAGAAAGAACGTTCTGATGAAACCAGTGGCTCTTTATGAGCATTTCATTTATGTCTTATCAAACGTTTCTCTACAGCCGCAACATGATATCCATAACATTCATTCAAGGAAACCACACTATGTTGAAAAAGCTTGCTTGTAGCTGTTCAGGAACACTCTCACCTAAGACATCAAATAGTTCTCTTGAGGCATGACAGAATACGTATAACATTCATTTTCTGAATGAACACTGTGGTGAAAACACCTTGCTTGCAGCTGTTTAGGGGAATCTTCAAATAAGTCCTATCAAACATTTCACTACGGGCATGATGGAATATCTATAACATTCACTCATTGAAAGAATGCTGTGGTGAAACCAACTTCCTTGTAGCTTTTAAGGAACATCTTCATGTAAGTCTTTTCTAGCATTTCAGTATGAGCCATAGAGAACAGCTATACTTTCTTAAAATGAACAAACATTGTACCTAACTCAGCTTTCAGGTAGACTTATAGTAACATTTTCATGTAAGATTTATTGAAAATTTCACAACATGTGCGACAGAATATCTATTACATTAATTCAATGAAAGATCACTATTGTGAAACCAGCTTGCTTGTATCTCTTTAGAAATACACTCATATAAGTCTTTTCTGACATTTCAGTGTATGCCATACAAAGTAACTATCACTTTATTACAATGAAAAGTCAGTGTGCTGATCCCAGCTTGCAGGTAGCTGTAGGAACCTTTTCATATATGATATAAAACATTTCACTACAGCTATAGGAGACTATATATATAAAGTTTATTAAATGAAAGAACACTGTGGTGTAACCAGATTGCTTGTAGCTATTTAGGAGTATCTTCATACAAGTCTTTTCAAACATTTCAGTGTATTCCATCCAGAATGGTTATCACTTCCATAAAATGAAAGAACGATGTTAAGAACCCAGCTGGAAAGTTGTCTTTTAGAAATATCTTTTTATAAGTCTTAACAAATATTGCGCTATGGTCATGACAGAATGATTTTAATATTCACTCAAGGAAAGAAGGATGAGCTGAACCCTTGTTTCCTAGTATCTGTTTAGGAAGAACTTCATAAAATACTTAAAAAATTACACTACAGACTTGAAAAATATCCATAAGATTCAGACACTAAAGGAACTCTGGTGAAACAAATGTGCTTACAGCTGTTTAGGGGCATATTCACATAAGACAGTTCAAACATTTCAGCATATGCCCTACAGATGACCTATCAATTACTAACAATGTGAGAACACTGTTCTAAGCCCAGTTTGCGGGTAGCTGTTTAGGAACATGTTCATATAAGACTTAACAAACATTTCATTGCATGTGGGACAGAATATATATAGCATTTGTTCACTGAGAGAAAACTGTGGTGAAACCATCTTACTTGCAGCCATTAAGGATCATCTTCGTATTAGTCATTATAACCATTTCAATATTTGCTGTTCTGATTGAATATGAGTTTCCAACAATGAAAGAAACACTGTGCTGAATCCAGCTTGCAAGTAAGTTTTAACTAACACTTCACTACAAGTGTCACGGAATATCTGCAATATTGTTTCACTGAAAGACCTCTGTGGTGAAAGCATCTTGAAGCTATTATTAGGAACATTTGTATTTGAGACATTTCTCACATTTCAGTATATGCCATAATGAATGGGTATCATTTTCCTACAATGAAAGAACACTGTGCTAAATAGAGCTCACAGATAGCTATCTAGGAACGTTTTTACATAAGACTTATCAAACATTTTACAATAGTCGTGACAGAATATACATAACATTCAGTCACTGAAAGAAAACTGTGGAGAAACAATCTTGCTTGTATATATTTAGAAACTTCTTCATGTTCACCATTTCAAGCATTTCCATATAAGACATACTGAATGAATATCACTTTGAGACAATGATATAACGTGCTGAAGCCAGATTGCAGGCAGCTGTTTAGGAACCTTTTCCTAAGAGACTTATCATACATTTCACTACAAAGTATCTATTACATCCATTCAGTGAAAGAACACTATTGTGAAGCCAGATTGCTGGTAGCTAATTAGGAACATCTTGATATAAGGCTTTTCTAATATTTCAGTTTATGCCAAACAGAATGACTATCATTTTCTTAAAATGAAATAACACTGTGTTGAACTCATCTTGCAGGAAGCCATTTAGGGTTTCTTCATACAAAACACCAAACATGTCACTACTGCTCTGACAGAATCTCTGTAAGATTCCTTCACTGAGGAACACACTCTGGTGAAACCAGATTGCTCATAAGTTTTTAGGAATATCTTTATATAAGGCTATTCAAACACATCATATGCTATACAGAATGATGATCACTTCCATTAAATTAAACAACATTGCGATGCAACCAGCTGGCACATGCTATTTATGAACATTTTGTGTGTGTCTTATCAAACGTTTCTCTGCAGCCACAATGTGATAATTATTGCATTCATTCAATGAAATACTGTGTTGAAAAAGCCTGCTTGTGGCTGTTTAGAAACATCTTCATGTAAGTGTTCATGCAAGCCTTATCAAACATTTCACTACAGGCATGACAGAATATCTATAACATTCAATGTCTGTAAGAACACTGTTGTGAAACCATTTTGCTTGTAGCTACTTAGGGACATCTTCATAAAACTTATCCAGCATTTCACTACGGGTGTGATAGACTATCTATAACATCCATTCACTGAAAGAACATTGTCTGGCAAACACCTAGCAAGTAGCTCTTAAGGAACATCTTCACATATGCCATTTCAAACATTTCAGTATATGCCACAAGGAACGGCTATCACTTTCTTACAATGAAAGAGCATTGTGCTTAATCAAGCCAACAGGTAGCTGTTTAGGGATATTTTCACATAAATCATATCAAACATTTGACTACAGATGTGACAATGTCTATAACATTTGTTATCTGAAAGAAAATTATGCAAAAACCATCTTCTTTTCACTGTTTAGGAACATCTGCACATAGTACACTTCAAATACTTAAGTATATTCCACACAGAGCGACTATCATTTTCACAAAATGAAAGAACACATGCTGAATCCAGTTTATGGGTAGCTGTTTAGGAACATCATATATCAAATATTTCACCACAGATGTGACAATATCTAGAACATTCATTCACTGAAAGAACACTGTGAAGAAACCATCTTGCTTGTTAGCTGTTTAAGAATATAAATAAAAGGCTCTTCAAACATATCACTTTATGCCATACAGAATGGCTATCATCTCCATAGCCAGAAAAGAATACTGTGATGAACCCAGCTTGCAAGTAATTGTTTATTAATATTTTGCTCAAGTCTTATCAGACATTTGCCTACAGTCATGACAGGATATCTTTAATGTCTATTCAATGTAATAACACTATATTTAAAAGAATTTCCTTGTAGCTGTTTAGAAACATCTTCATGTAAGACTTATTAAACATTCCTTTGCAGGAATGACAGAATCTCTAAACATTCACTCATTGAATGAACACAGGGATGAAAGCAGTTTTCTTGTAACTGTTGAGGAACATCTTCATATAAAGCTTTTCAAGCATTTCAGTATATGGCATACAGCATGGCCATACCCTTCTTACAAGGAAAGAAGGTTGTGTTTAATAGCTTTCAGGTAGATTATTAGGAGCATTTTTATGTAAGACCTATTGAACATTTAACTACAGGCATGACAGAATATCTATTACATCCATTCAATGAAAGAACACTATGGTGAAAGTGGCTTGGTTTGACTGTTAAGGAAGATCTTCATTTAAGTCCTTTTCAGCATTTCTGTATATGCCATACTAAACGGCTGTCACTATCTTATGATGAAATTATTCTGTCCTGAACACGTCTTGTTGGATTCTATTTAGGAACATCTTCATATAAGACCTCTCTAACATTTAAGCATATGCCATACAGAAGGGCTCTCACTTACTTACAGTTAAAGGACACTGTGCTAAACCCGGCTTGCTGGCGGCTGTTTGAAACCTCTTCATATAAGACTTATTAAACATTTCACTACAGGCATGACAGACTAGCTATAACACTCGTTCACTGAAAGAACACTGTGGTGAAGCCAGATTACTTCTGGCGCCTTGGGAATGTCTTCGTATAAGGCTCTTCAAACACTTCATTATGCCTACAGAATGGCTATCACTTCCATATCCAGAAAGAACGTTCTGATGAAACCAGTGGCTCTTTATGAGCATTTCATTTATGTCTTATCAAACGTTTCTCTACAGCCGCAACATGATATCCATAACATTCATTCAAGGAAACCACACTATGTTGAAAAAGCTTGCTTGTAGCTGTTCAGGAACACTCTCACCTAAGACATCAAATAGTTCTCTTGAGGCATGACAGAATACGTATAACATTCATTTTCTGAATGAACACTGTGGTGAAAACACCTTGCTTGCAGCTGTTTAGGGGAATCTTCAAATAAGTCCTATCAAACATTTCACTACGGGCATGATGGAATATCTATAACATTCACTCATTGAAAGAATGCTGTGGTGAAACCAACTTCCTTGTAGCTTTTAAGGAACATCTTCATGTAAGTCTTTTCTAGCATTTCAGTATGAGCCATAGAGAACAGCTATACTTTCTTAAAATGAACAAACATTGTACCTAACTCAGCTTTCAGGTAGACTTATAGTAACATTTTCATGTAAGATTTATTGAAAATTTCACAACATGTGCGACAGAATATCTATTACATTAATTCAATGAAAGATCACTATTGTGAAACCAGCTTGCTTGTATCTCTTTAGAAATACACTCATATAAGTCTTTTCTGACATTTCAGTGTATGCCATACAAAGTAACTATCACTTTATTACAATGAAAAGTCAGTGTGCTGATCCCAGCTTGCAGGTAGCTGTAGGAACCTTTTCATATATGATATAAAACATTTCACTACAGCTATAGGAGACTATATATATAAAGTTTATTAAATGAAAGAACACTGTGGTGTAACCAGATTGCTTGTAGCTATTTAGGAGTATCTTCATACAAGTCTTTTCAAACATTTCAGTGTATTCCATCCAGAATGGTTATCACTTCCATAAAATGAAAGAACGATGTTAAGAACCCAGCTGGAAAGTTGTCTTTTAGAAATATCTTTTTATAAGTCTTAACAAATATTGCGCTATGGTCATGACAGAATGATTTTAATATTCACTCAAGGAAAGAAGGATGAGCTGAACCCTTGTTTCCTAGTATCTGTTTAGGAAGAACTTCATAAAATACTTAAAAAATTACACTACAGACTTGAAAAATATCCATAAGATTCAGACACTAAAGGAACTCTGGTGAAACAAATGTGCTTACAGCTGTTTAGGGGCATATTCACATAAGACAGTTCAAACATTTCAGCATATGCCCTACAGATGACCTATCAATTACTAACAATGTGAGAACACTGTTCTAAGCCCAGTTTGCGGGTAGCTGTTTAGGAACATGTTCATATAAGACTTAACAAACATTTCATTGCATGTGGGACAGAATATATATAGCATTTGTTCACTGAGAGAAAACTGTGGTGAAACCATCTTACTTGCAGCCATTAAGGATCATCTTCGTATTAGTCATTATAACCATTTCAATATTTGCTGTTCTGATTGAATATGAGTTTCCAACAATGAAAGAAACACTGTGCTGAATCCAGCTTGCAAGTAAGTTTTAACTAACACTTCACTACAAGTGTCACAGAATATCTGCAATATTGTTTCACTGAAAGACCTCTGTGGTGAAAGCATCTTGAAGCTATTATTAGGAACATTTGTATTTAAGACATTTCTCACATTTCAGTATATGCCATAATGAATGGGTATCATTTTCCTACAATGAAAGAACACTGTGCTAAATAGAGCTCACAGATAGCTATCTAGGAACGTTTTTACATAAGACTTATCAAACATTTTACAATAGTCGTGACAGACTATACATAACATTCAGTCACTGAAAGAAAACTGTGGAGAAACAATCTTGCTTGTATATATTTAGAAACTTCTTCATGTTCACCATTTCAAGCATTTCCATATAAGACATACTGAATGAATATCACTTTGAGACAATGATATAACGTGCTGAAGCCAGATTGCAGGCAGCTGTTTAGGAACCTTTTCATAAGAGACTTATCATACATTTCACTACAAAGTATCTATTACATCCATTCAGTGAAAGAACACTATTGTGAAGCCAGATTGCTGGTAGCTAATTAGGAACATCTTGATATAAGGCTTTTCTAATATTTCAGTTTATGCCAAACAGAATGACTATCATTTTCTTAAAATGAAATAACACTGTGTTGAACTCATCTTGCAGGAAGCCATTTAGGGTTTCTTCATACAAAACACCAAACATGTCACTACTGCTCTGACAGAATCTCTGTAAGATTCCTTCACTGAGGAACACACTCTGGTGAAACCAGATTGCTCATAAGTTTTTAGGAATATCTTTATATAAGGCTATTCAAACACATCATATGCTATACAGAATGATGATCACTTCCATTAAATTAAACAACATTGCGATGCAACCAGCTGGCACATGCTATTTATGAACATTTTGTGTGTGTCTTATCAAACGTTTCTCTGCAGCCACAATGTGATAATTATTGCATTCATTCAATGAAATACTGTGTTGAAAAAGCCTGCTTGTGGCTGTTTAGAAACATCTTCATGTAAGTGTTCATGCAAGCCTTATCAAACATTTCACTACAGGCATGACAGAATATCTATAACATTCAATGTCTGTAAGAACACTGTTGTGAAACCATTTTGCTTGTAGCTACTTAGGGACATCTTCATAAAACTTATCCAGCATTTCACTACGGGTGTGATAGACTATCTATAACATCCATTCACTGAAAGAACATTGTCTGGCAAACACCTAGCAAGTAGCTCTTAAGGAACATCTTCACATATGCCATTTCAAACATTTCAGTATATGCCACAAGGAACGGCTATCACTTTCTTACAATGAAAGAGCATTGTGCTTAATCAAGCCAACAGGTAGCTGTTTAGGGATATTTTCACATAAATCATATCAAACATTTGACTACAGATGTGACAATGTCTATAACATTTGTTATCTGAAAGAAAATTATGCAAAAACCATCTTCTTTTCACTGTTTAGGAACATCTGCACATAGTACACTTCAAATACTTAAGTATATTCCACACAGAGCGACTATCATTTTCACAAAATGAAAGAACACATGCTGAATCCAGTTTATGGGTAGCTGTTTAGGAACATCATATATCAAATATTTCACCACAGATGTGACAATATCTAGAACATTCATTCACTGAAAGAACACTGTGAAGAAACCATCTTGCTTGTTAGCTGTTTAAGAATATAAATAAAAGGCTCTTCAAACATATCACTTTATGCCATACAGAATGGCTATCATCTCCATAGCCAGAAAAGAATACTGTGATGAACCCAGCTTGCAAGTAATTGTTTATTAATATTTTGCTCAAGTCTTATCAGACATTTGCCTACAGTCATGACAGGATATCTTTAATGTCTATTCAATGTAATAACACTGTATTTAAAAGAATTTCCTTGTAGCTGTTTAGAAACATCTTCCTGTAAGACTTATTAAACATTCCTTTGCAGGAATGACAGAATCTCTAAACATTCACTCATTGAATGAACACAGGGATGAAAGCAGTTTTCTTGTAACTGTTGAGGAACATCTTCATATAAAGCTTTTCAAGCATTTCAGTATATGGCATACAGCATGGCCATACCCTTCTTACAAGGAAAGAAGGTTGTGTTTAATAGCTTTCAGGTAGATTATTAGGAGCATTTTTATGTAAGACCTATTGAACATTTAACTACAGGCATGACAGAATATCTATTACATCCATTCAATGAAAGAACACTATGGTGAAAGTGGCTTGGTTTGACTGTTAAGGAAGATCTTCATTTAAGTCCTTTTCAGCATTTCTGTATATGCCATACTAAACGGCTGTCACTATCTTATGATGAAATTATTCTGTCCTGAACACGTCTTGTTGGATTCTATTTAGGAACATCTTCATATAAGACCTCTCTAACATTTAAGCATATGCCATACAGAAGGGCTCTCACTTACTTACAGTTAAAGGACACTGTGCTAAACCCGGCTTGCTGGCGGCTGTTTGAAACCTCTTCATATAAGACTTATTAAACATTTCACTACAGGCATGACAGACTAGCTATAACACTCGTTCACTGAAAGAACACTGTGGTGAAGCCAGATTACTTCTGGCGCCTTGGGAATGTCTTCGTATAAGGCTCTTCAAACACTTCATTATGCCTACAGAATGGCTATCACTTCCATATCCAGAAAGAACGTTCTGATGAAACCAGTGGCTCTTTATGAGCATTTCATTTATGTCTTATCAAACGTTTCTCTACAGCCGCAACATGATATCCATAACATTCATTCAAGGAAACCACACTATGTTGAAAAAGCTTGCTTGTAGCTGTTCAGGAACACTCTCACCTAAGACATCAAATAGTTCTCTTGAGGCATGACAGAATACGTATAACATTCATTTTCTGAATGAACACTGTGGTGAAAACACCTTGCTTGCAGCTGTTTAGGGGAATCTTCAAATAAGTCCTATCAAACATTTCACTACGGGCATGATGGAATATCTATAACATTCACTCATTGAAAGAATGCTGTGGTGAAACCAACTTCCTTGTAGCTTTTAAGGAACATCTTCATGTAAGTCTTTTCTAGCATTTCAGTATGAGCCATAGAGAACAGCTATACTTTCTTAAAATGAACAAACATTGTACCTAACTCAGCTTTCAGGTAGACTTATAGTAACATTTTCATGTAAGATTTATTGAAAATTTCACAACATGTGCGACAGAATATCTATTACATTAATTCAATGAAAGATCACTATTGTGAAACCAGCTTGCTTGTATCTCTTTAGAAATACACTCATATAAGTCTTTTCTGACATTTCAGTGTATGCCATACAAAGTAACTATCACTTTATTACAATGAAAAGTCAGTGTGCTGATCCCAGCTTGCAGGTAGCTGTAGGAACCTTTTCATATATGATATAAAACATTTCACTACAGCTATAGGAGACTATATATATAAAGTTTATTAAATGAAAGAACACTGTGGTGTAACCAGATTGCTTGTAGCTATTTAGGAGTATCTTCATACAAGTCTTTTCAAACATTTCAGTGTATTCCATCCAGAATGGTTATCACTTCCATAAAATGAAAGAACGATGTTAAGAACCCAGCTGGAAAGTTGTCTTTTAGAAATATCTTTTTATAAGTCTTAACAAATATTGCGCTATGGTCATGACAGAATGATTTTAATATTCACTCAAGGAAAGAAGGATGAGCTGAACCCTTGTTTCCTAGTATCTGTTTAGGAAGAACTTCATAAAATACTTAAAAAATTACACTACAGACTTGAAAAATATCCATAAGATTCAGACACTAAAGGAACTCTGGTGAAACAAATGTGCTTACAGCTGTTTAGGGGCATATTCACATAAGACAGTTCAAACATTTCAGCATATGCCCTACAGATGACCTATCAATTACTAACAATGTGAGAACACTGTTCTAAGCCCAGTTTGCGGGTAGCTGTTTAGGAACATGTTCATATAAGACTTAACAAACATTTCATTGCATGTGGGACAGAATATATATAGCATTTGTTCACTGAGAGAAAACTGTGGTGAAACCATCTTACTTGCAGCCATTAAGGATCATCTTCGTATTAGTCATTATAACCATTTCAATATTTGCTGTTCTGATTGAATATGAGTTTCCAACAATGAAAGAAACACTGTGCTGAATCCAGCTTGCAAGTAAGTTTTAACTAACACTTCACTACAAGTGTCACAGAATATCTGCAATATTGTTTCACTGAAAGACCTCTGTGGTGAAAGCATCTTGAAGCTATTATTAGGAACATTTGTATTTAAGACATTTCTCACATTTCAGTATATGCCATAATGAATGGGTATCATTTTCCTACAATGAAAGAACACTGTGCTAAATAGAGCTCACAGATAGCTATCTAGGAACGTTTTTACATAAGACTTATCAAACATTTTACAATAGTCGTGACAGACTATACATAACATTCAGTCACTGAAAGAAAACTGTGGAGAAACAATCTTGCTTGTATATATTTAGAAACTTCTTCATGTTCACCATTTCAAGCATTTCCATATAAGACATACTGAATGAATATCACTTTGAGACAATGATATAACGTGCTGAAGCCAGATTGCAGGCAGCTGTTTAGGAACCTTTTCATAAGAGACTTATCATACATTTCACTACAAAGTATCTATTACATCCATTCAGTGAAAGAACACTATTGTGAAGCCAGATTGCTGGTAGCTAATTAGGAACATCTTGATATAAGGCTTTTCTAATATTTCAGTTTATGCCAAACAGAATGACTATCATTTTCTTAAAATGAAATAACACTGTGTTGAACTCATCTTGCAGGAAGCCATTTAGGGTTTCTTCATACAAAACACCAAACATGTCACTACTGCTCTGACAGAATCTCTGTAAGATTCCTTCACTGAGGAACACACTCTGGTGAAACCAGATTGCTCATAAGTTTTTAGGAATATCTTTATATAAGGCTATTCAAACACATCATATGCTATACAGAATGATGATCACTTCCATTAAATTAAACAACATTGCGATGCAACCAGCTGGCACATGCTATTTATGAACATTTTGTGTGTGTCTTATCAAACGTTTCTCTGCAGCCACAATGTGATAATTATTGCATTCATTCAATGAAATACTGTGTTGAAAAAGCCTGCTTGTGGCTGTTTAGAAACATCTTCATGTAAGTGTTCATGCAAGCCTTATCAAACATTTCCCTACAGGCATGACAGAATATCTATAACATTCAATGTCTGTAAGAACACTGTTGTGAAACCATTTTGCTTGTAGCTACTTAGGGACATCTTCATAAAACTTATCCAGCATTTCACTACGGGTGTGATAGACTATCTATAACATCCATTCACTGAAAGAACATTGTCTGGCAAACACCTAGCAAGTAGCTCTTAAGGAACATCTTCACATATGCCATTTCAAACATTTCAGTATATGCCACAAGGAACGGCTATCACTTTCTTACAATGAAAGAGCATTGTGCTTAATCAAGCCAACAGGTAGCTGTTTAGGGATATTTTCACATAAATCATATCAAACATTTGACTACAGATGTGACAATGTCTATAACATTTGTTATCTGAAAGAAAATTATGCAAAAACCATCTTCTTTTCACTGTTTAGGAACATCTGCACATAGTACACTTCAAATACTTAAGTATATTCCACACAGAGCGACTATCATTTTCACAAAATGAAAGAACACATGCTGAATCCAGTTTATGGGTAGCTGTTTAGGAACATCATATATCAAATATTTCACCACAGATGTGACAATATCTAGAACATTCATTCACTGAAAGAACACTGTGAAGAAACCATCTTGCTTGTTAGCTGTTTAAGAATATAAATAAAAGGCTCTTCAAACATATCACTTTATGCCATACAGAATGGCTATCATCTCCATAGCCAGAAAAGAATACTGTGATGAACCCAGCTTGCAAGTAATTGTTTATTAATATTTTGCTCAAGTCTTATCAGACATTTGCCTACAGTCATGACAGGATATCTTTAATGTCTATTCAATGTAATAACACTGTATTTAAAAGAATTTCCTTGTAGCTGTTTAGAAACATCTTCCTGTAAGACTTATTAAACATTCCTTTGCAGGAATGACAGAATCTCTAAACATTCACTCATTGAATGAACACAGGGATGAAAGCAGTTTTCTTGTAACTGTTGAGGAACATCTTCATATAAAGCTTTTCAAGCATTTCAGTATATGGCATACAGCATGGCCATACCCTTCTTACAAGGAAAGAAGGTTGTGTTTAATAGCTTTCAGGTAGATTATTAGGAGCATTTTTATGTAAGACCTATTGAACTTTTAACTACAGGCATGACAGAATATCTATTACATCCATTCAATGAAAGAACACTATGGTGAAAGTGGCTTGGTTTGACTGTTAAGGAAGATCTTCATTTAAGTCCTTTTCAGCATTTCTGTATATGCCATACTAAACGGCTGTCACTATCTTATGATGAAATTATTCTGTCCTGAACACGTCTTGTTGGATTCTATTTAGGAACATCTTCATATAAGACCTCTCTAACATTTAAGCATATGCCATACAGAAGGGCTCTCACTTACTTACAGTTAAAGGACACTGTGCTAAACCCGGCTTGCTGGCGGCTGTTTGAAACCTCTTCATATAAGACTTATTAAACATTTCACTACAGGCATGACAGACTAGCTATAACACTCGTTCACTGAAAGAACACTGTGGTGAAGCCAGATTACTTCTGGCGCCTTGGGAATGTCTTCGTATAAGGCTCTTCAAACACTTCATTATGCCTACAGAATGGCTATCACTTCCATATCCAGAAAGAACGTTCTGATGAAACCAGTGGCTCTTTATGAGCATTTCATTTATGTCTTATCAAACGTTTCTCTACAGCCGCAACATGATATCCATAACATTCATTCAAGGAAACCACACTATGTTGAAAAAGCTTGCTTGTAGCTGTTCAGGAACACTCTCACCTAAGACATCAAATAGTTCTCTTGAGGCATGACAGAATACGTATAACATTCATTTTCTGAATGAACACTGTGGTGAAAACACCTTGCTTGCAGCTGTTTAGGGGAATCTTCAAATAAGTCCTATCAAACATTTCACTACGGGCATGATGGAATATCTATAACATTCACTCATTGAAAGAATGCTGTGGTGAAACCAACTTCCTTGTAGCTTTTAAGGAACATCTTCATGTAAGTCTTTTCTAGCATTTCAGTATGAGCCATAGAGAACAGCTATACTTTCTTAAAATGAACAAACATTGTACCTAACTCAGCTTTCAGGTAGACTTATAGTAACATTTTCATGTAAGATTTATTGAAAATTTCACAACATGTGCGACAGAATATCTATTACATTAATTCAATGAAAGATCACTATTGTGAAACCAGCTTGCTTGTATCTCTTTAGAAATACACTCATATAAGTCTTTTCTGACATTTCAGTGTATGCCATACAAAGTAACTATCACTTTATTACAATGAAAAGTCAGTGTGCTGATCCCAGCTTGCAGGTAGCTGTAGGAACATTTTCATATATGATATAAAACATTTCACTACAGCTATAGGAGACTATATATATAAAGTTTATTAAATGAAAGAACACTGTGGTGTAACCAGATTGCTTGTAGCTATTTAGGAGTATCTTCATACAAGTCTTTTCAAACATTTCAGTGTATTCCATCCAGAATGGTTATCACTTCCATAAAATGAAAGAACGATGTTAAGAACCCAGCTGGAAAGTTGTCTTTTAGAAATATCTTTTTATAAGTCTTAACAAATATTGCGCTATGGTCATGACAGAATGATTTTAATATTCACTCAAGGAAAGAAGGATGAGCTGAACCCTTGTTTCCTAGTATCTGTTTAGGAAGAACTTCATAAAATACTTAAAAAATTACACTACAGACTTGAAAAATATCCATAAGATTCAGACACTAAAGGAACTCTGGTGAAACAAATGTGCTTACAGCTGTTTAGGGGCATATTCACATAAGACAGTTCAAACATTTCAGCATATGCCCTACAGATGACCTATCAATTACTAACAATGTGAGAACACTGTTCTAAGCCCAGTTTGCGGGTAGCTGTTTAGGAACATGTTCATATAAGACTTAACAAACATTTCATTGCATGTGGGACAGAATATATATAGCATTTGTTCACTGAGAGAAAACTGTGGTGAAACCATCTTACTTGCAGCCATTAAGGATCATCTTCGTATTAGTCATTATAACCATTTCAATATTTGCTGTTCTGATTCAATATGAGTTTCCAACAATGAAAGAAACACTGTGCTGAATCCAGCTTGCAAGTAAGTTTTAACTAACACTTCACTACAAGTGTCACAGAATATCTGCAATATTGTTTCACTGAAAGACCTCTGTGGTGAAAGCATCTTGAAGCTATTATTAGGAACATTTGTATTTGAGACATTTCTCACATTTCAGTATATGCCATAATGAATGGGTATCATTTTCCTACAATGAAAGAACACTGTGCTAAATAGAGCTCACAGATAGCTATCTAGGAACGTTTTTACATAAGACTTATCAAACATTTTACAATAGTCGTGACAGACTATACATAACATTCAGTCACTGAAAGAAAACTGTGGAGAAACAATCTTGCTTGTATATATTTAGAAACTTCTTCATGTTCACCATTTCAAGCATTTCCATATAAGACATACTGAATGAATATCACTTTGAGACAATGATATAACGTGCTGAAGCCAGATTGCAGGCAGCTGTTTAGGAACCTTTTCATAAGAGACTTATCATACATTTCACTACAAAGTATCTATTACATCCATTCAGTGAAAGAACACTATTGTGAAGCCAGATTGCTGGTAGCTAATTAGGAACATCTTGATATAAGGCTTTTCTAATATTTCAGTTTATGCCAAACAGAATGACTATCATTTTCTTAAAATGAAATAACACTGTGTTGAACTCATCTTGCAGGAAGCCATTTAGGGTTTCTTCATACAAAACACCAAACATGTCACTACTGCTCTGACAGAATCTCTGTAAGATTCCTTCACTGAGGAACACACTCTGGTGAAACCAGATTGCTCATAAGTTTTTAGGAATATCTTTATATAAGGCTATTCAAACACATCATATGCTATACAGAATGATGATCACTTCCATTAAATTAAACAACATTGCGATGCAACCAGCTGGCACATGCTATTTATGAACATTTTGTGTGTGTCTTATCAAACGTTTCTCTGCAGCCACAATGTGATAATTATTGCATTCATTCAATGAAATACTGTGTTGAAAAAGCCTGCTTGTGGCTGTTTAGAAACATCTTCATGTAAGTGTTCATGCAAGCCTTATCAAACATTTCCCTACAGGCATGACAGAATATCTATAACATTCAATGTCTGTAAGAACACTGTTGTGAAACCATTTTGCTTGTAGCTACTTAGGGACATCTTCATAAAACTTATCCAGCATTTCACTACGGGTGTGATAGACTATCTATAACATCCATTCACTGAAAGAACATTGTCTGGCAAACACCTAGCAAGTAGCTCTTAAGGAACATCTTCACATATGCCATTTCAAACATTTCAGTATATGCCACAAGGAACGGCTATCACTTTCTTACAATGAAAGAGCATTGTGCTTAATCAAGCCAACAGGTAGCTGTTTAGGGATATTTTCACATAAATCATATCAAACATTTGACTACAGATGTGACAATGTCTATAACATTTGTTATCTGAAAGAAAATTATGCAAAAACCATCTTCTTTTCACTGTTTAGGAACATCTGCACATAGTACACTTCAAATACTTAAGTATATTCCACACAGAGCGACTATCATTTTCACAAAATGAAAGAACACATGCTGAATCCAGTTTATGGGTAGCTGTTTAGGAACATCATATATCAAATATTTCACCACAGATGTGACAATATCTAGAACATTCATTCACTGAAAGAACACTGTGAAGAAACCATCTTGCTTGTTAGCTGTTTAAGAATATAAATAAAAGGCTCTTCAAACATATCACTTTATGCCATACAGAATGGCTATCATCTCCATAGCCAGAAAAGAATACTGTGATGAACCCAGCTTGCAAGTAATTGTTTATTAATATTTTGCTCAAGTCTTATCAGACATTTGCCTACAGTCATGACAGGATATCTTTAATGTCTATTCAATGTAATAACACTGTATTTAAAAGAATTTCCTTGTAGCTGTTTAGAAACATCTTCATGTAAGACTTATTAAACATTCCTTTGCAGGAATGACAGAATCTCTAAACATTCACTCATTGAATGAACACAGGGATGAAAGCAGTTTTCTTGTAACTGTTGAGGAACATCTTCATATAAAGCTTTTCAAGCATTTCAGTATATGGCATACAGCATGGCCATACCCTTCTTACAAGGAAAGAAGGTTGTGTTTAATAGCTTTCAGGTAGATTATTAGGAGCATTTTTATGTAAGACCTATTGAACTTTTAACTACAGGCATGACAGAATATCTATTACATCCATTCAATGAAAGAACACTATGGTGAAAGTGGCTTGGTTTGACTGTTAAGGAAGATCTTCATTTAAGTCCTTTTCAGCATTTCTGTATATGCCATACTAAACGGCTGTCACTATCTTATGATGAAATTATTCTGTCCTGAACACGTCTTGTTGGATTCTATTTAGGAACATCTTCATATAAGACCTCTCTAACATTTAAGCATATGCCATACAGAAGGGCTCTCACTTACTTACAGTTAAAGGACACTGTGCTAAACCCGGCTTGCTGGCGGCTGTTTGAAACCTCTTCATATAAGACTTATTAAACATTTCACTACAGGCATGACAGACTAGCTATAACACTCGTTCACTGAAAGAACACTGTGGTGAAGCCAGATTACTTCTGGCGCCTTGGGAATGTCTTCGTATAAGGCTCTTCAAACACTTCATTATGCCTACAGAATGGCTATCACTTCCATATCCAGAAAGAACGTTCTGATGAAACCAGTGGCTCTTTATGAGCATTTCATTTATGTCTTATCAAACGTTTCTCTACAGCCGCAACATGATATCCATAACATTCATTCAAGGAAACCACACTATGTTGAAAAAGCTTGCTTGTAGCTGTTCAGGAACACTCTCACCTAAGACATCAAATAGTTCTCTTGAGGCATGACAGAATACGTATAACATTCATTTTCTGAATGAACACTGTGGTGAAAACACCTTGCTTGCAGCTGTTTAGGGGAATCTTCAAATAAGTCCTATCAAACATTTCACTACGGGCATGATGGAATATCTATAACATTCACTCATTGAAAGAATGCTGTGGTGAAACCAACTTCCTTGTAGCTTTTAAGGAACATCTTCATGTAAGTCTTTTCTAGCATTTCAGTATGAGCCATAGAGAACAGCTATACTTTCTTAAAATGAACAAACATTGTACCTAACTCAGCTTTCAGGTAGACTTATAGTAACATTTTCATGTAAGATTTATTGAAAATTTCACAACATGTGCGACAGAATATCTATTACATTAATTCAATGAAAGATCACTATTGTGAAACCAGCTTGCTTGTATCTCTTTAGAAATACACTCATATAAGTCTTTTCTGACATTTCAGTGTATGCCATACAAAGTAACTATCACTTTATTACAATGAAAAGTCAGTGTGCTGATCCCAGCTTGCAGGTAGCTGTAGGAACATTTTCATATATGATATAAAACATTTCACTACAGCTATAGGAGACTATATATATAAAGTTTATTAAATGAAAGAACACTGTGGTGTAACCAGATTGCTTGTAGCTATTTAGGAGTATCTTCATACAAGTCTTTTCAAACATTTCAGTGTATTCCATCCAGAATGGTTATCACTTCCATAAAATGAAAGAACGATGTTAAGAACCCAGCTGGAAAGTTGTCTTTTAGAAATATCTTTTTATAAGTCTTAACAAATATTGCGCTATGGTCATGACAGAATGATTTTAATATTCACTCAAGGAAAGAAGGATGAGCTGAACCCTTGTTTCCTAGTATCTGTTTAGGAAGAACTTCATAAAATACTTAAAAAATTACACTACAGACTTGAAAAATATCCATAAGATTCAGACACTAAAGGAACTCTGGTGAAACAAATGTGCTTACAGCTGTTTAGGGGCATATTCACATAAGACAGTTCAAACATTTCAGCATATGCCCTACAGATGACCTATCAATTACTAACAATGTGAGAACACTGTTCTAAGCCCAGTTTGCGGGTAGCTGTTTAGGAACATGTTCATATAAGACTTAACAAACATTTCATTGCATGTGGGACAGAATATATATAGCATTTGTTCACTGAGAGAAAACTGTGGTGAAACCATCTTACTTGCAGCCATTAAGGATCATCTTCGTATTAGTCATTATAACCATTTCAATATTTGCTGTTCTGATTCAATATGAGTTTCCAACAATGAAAGAAACACTGTGCTGAATCCAGCTTGCAAGTAAGTTTTAACTAACACTTCACTACAAGTGTCACAGAATATCTGCAATATTGTTTCACTGAAAGACCTCTGTGGTGAAAGCATCTTGAAGCTATTATTAGGAACATTTGTATTTGAGACATTTCTCACATTTCAGTATATGCCATAATGAATGGGTATCATTTTCCTACAATGAAAGAACACTGTGCTAAATAGAGCTCACAGATAGCTATCTAGGAACGTTTTTACATAAGACTTATCAAACATTTTACAATAGTCGTGACAGACTATACATAACATTCAGTCACTGAAAGAAAACTGTGGAGAAACAATCTTGCTTGTATATATTTAGAAACTTCTTCATGTTCACCATTTCAAGCATTTCCATATAAGACATACTGAATGAATATCACTTTGAGACAATGATATAACGTGCTGAAGCCAGATTGCAGGCAGCTGTTTAGGAACCTTTTCATAAGAGACTTATCATACATTTCACTACAAAGTATCTATTACATCCATTCAGTGAAAGAACACTATTGTGAAGCCAGATTGCTGGTAGCTAATTAGGAACATCTTGATATAAGGCTTTTCTAATATTTCAGTTTATGCCAAACAGAATGACTATCATTTTCTTAAAATGAAATAACACTGTGTTGAACTCATCTTGCAGGAAGCCATTTAGGGTTTCTTCATACAAAACACCAAACATGTCACTACTGCTCTGACAGAATCTCTGTAAGATTCCTTCACTGAGGAACACACTCTGGTGAAACCAGATTGCTCATAAGTTTTTAGGAATATCTTTATATAAGGCTATTCAAACACATCATATGCTATACAGAATGATGATCACTTCCATTAAATTAAACAACATTGCGATGCAACCAGCTGGCACATGCTATTTATGAACATTTTGTGTGTGTCTTATCAAACGTTTCTCTGCAGCCACAATGTGATAATTATTGCATTCATTCAATGAAATACTGTGTTGAAAAAGCCTGCTTGTGGCTGTTTAGAAACATCTTCATGTAAGTGTTCATGCAAGCCTTATCAAACATTTCCCTACAGGCATGACAGAATATCTATAACATTCAATGTCTGTAAGAACACTGTTGTGAAACCATTTTGCTTGTAGCTACTTAGGGACATCTTCATAAAACTTATCCAGCATTTCACTACGGGTGTGATAGACTATCTATAACATCCATTCACTGAAAGAACATTGTCTGGCAAACACCTAGCAAGTAGCTCTTAAGGAACATCTTCACATATGCCATTTCAAACATTTCAGTATATGCCACAAGGAACGGCTATCACTTTCTTACAATGAAAGAGCATTGTGCTTAATCAAGCCAACAGGTAGCTGTTTAGGGATATTTTCACATAAATCATATCAAACATTTGACTACAGATGTGACAATGTCTATAACATTTGTTATCTGAAAGAAAATTATGCAAAAACCATCTTCTTTTCACTGTTTAGGAACATCTGCACATAGTACACTTCAAATACTTAAGTATATTCCACACAGAGCGACTATCATTTTCACAAAATGAAAGAACACATGCTGAATCCAGTTTATGGGTAGCTGTTTAGGAACATCATATATCAAATATTTCACCACAGATGTGACAATATCTAGAACATTCATTCACTGAAAGAACACTGTGAAGAAACCATCTTGCTTGTTAGCTGTTTAAGAATATAAATAAAAGGCTCTTCAAACATATCACTTTATGCCATACAGAATGGCTATCATCTCCATAGCCAGAAAAGAATACTGTGATGAACCCAGCTTGCAAGTAATTGTTTATTAATATTTTGCTCAAGTCTTATCAGACATTTGCCTACAGTCATGACAGGATATCTTTAATGTCTATTCAATGTAATAACACTGTATTTAAAAGAATTTCCTTGTAGCTGTTTAGAAACATCTTCATGTAAGACTTATTAAACATTCCTTTGCAGGAATGACAGAATCTCTAAACATTCACTCATTGAATGAACACAGGGATGAAAGCAGTTTTCTTGTAACTGTTGAGGAACATCTTCATATAAAGCTTTTCAAGCATTTCAGTATATGGCATACAGCATGGCCATACCCTTCTTACAAGGAAAGAAGGTTGTGTTTAATAGCTTTCAGGTAGATTATTAGGAGCATTTTTATGTAAGACCTATTGAACTTTTAACTACAGGCATGACAGAATATCTATTACATCCATTCAATGAAAGAACACTATGGTGAAAGTGGCTTGGTTTGACTGTTAAGGAAGATCTTCATTTAAGTCCTTTTCAGCATTTCTGTATATGCCATACTAAACGGCTGTCACTATCTTATGATGAAATTATTCTGTCCTGAACACGTCTTGTTGGATTCTATTTAGGAACATCTTCATATAAGACCTCTCTAACATTTAAGCATATGCCATACAGAAGGGCTCTCACTTACTTACAGTTAAAGGACACTGTGCTAAACCCGGCTTGCTGGCGGCTGTTTGAAACCTCTTCATATAAGACTTATTAAACATTTCACTACAGGCATGACAGACTAGCTATAACACTCGTTCACTGAAAGAACACTGTGGTGAAGCCAGATTACTTCTGGCGCCTTGGGAATGTCTTCGTATAAGGCTCTTCAAACACTTCATTATGCCTACAGAATGGCTATCACTTCCATATCCAGAAAGAACGTTCTGATGAAACCAGTGGCTCTTTATGAGCATTTCATTTATGTCTTATCAAACGTTTCTCTACAGCCGCAACATGATATCCATAACATTCATTCAAGGAAACCACACTATGTTGAAAAAGCTTGCTTGTAGCTGTTCAGGAACACTCTCACCTAAGACATCAAATAGTTCTCTTGAGGCATGACAGAATACGTATAACATTCATTTTCTGAATGAACACTGTGGTGAAAACACCTTGCTTGCAGCTGTTTAGGGGAATCTTCAAATAAGTCCTATCAAACATTTCACTACGGGCATGATGGAATATCTATAACATTCACTCATTGAAAGAATGCTGTGGTGAAACCAACTTCCTTGTAGCTTTTAAGGAACATCTTCATGTAAGTCTTTTCTAGCATTTCAGTATGAGCCATAGAGAACAGCTATACTTTCTTAAAATGAACAAACATTGTACCTAACTCAGCTTTCAGGTAGACTTATAGTAACATTTTCATGTAAGATTTATTGAAAATTTCACAACATGTGCGACAGAATATCTATTACATTAATTCAATGAAAGATCACTATTGTGAAACCAGCTTGCTTGTATCTCTTTAGAAATACACTCATATAAGTCTTTTCTGACATTTCAGTGTATGCCATACAAAGTAACTATCACTTTATTACAATGAAAAGTCAGTGTGCTGATCCCAGCTTGCAGGTAGCTGTAGGAACATTTTCATATATGATATAAAACATTTCACTACAGCTATAGGAGACTATATATATAAAGTTTATTAAATGAAAGAACACTGTGGTGTAACCAGATTGCTTGTAGCTATTTAGGAGTATCTTCATACAAGTCTTTTCAAACATTTCAGTGTATTCCATCCAGAATGGTTATCACTTCCATAAAATGAAAGAACGATGTTAAGAACCCAGCTGGAAAGTTGTCTTTTAGAAATATCTTTTTATAAGTCTTAACAAATATTGCGCTATGGTCATGACAGAATGATTTTAATATTCACTCAAGGAAAGAAGGATGAGCTGAACCCTTGTTTCCTAGTATCTGTTTAGGAAGAACTTCATAAAATACTTAAAAAATTACACTACAGACTTGAAAAATATCCATAAGATTCAGACACTAAAGGAACTCTGGTGAAACAAATGTGCTTACAGCTGTTTAGGGGCATATTCACATAAGACAGTTCAAACATTTCAGCATATGCCCTACAGATGACCTATCAATTACTAACAATGTGAGAACACTGTTCTAAGCCCAGTTTGCGGGTAGCTGTTTAGGAACATGTTCATATAAGACTTAACAAACATTTCATTGCATGTGGGACAGAATATATATAGCATTTGTTCACTGAGAGAAAACTGTGGTGAAACCATCTTACTTGCAGCCATTAAGGATCATCTTCGTATTAGTCATTATAACCATTTCAATATTTGCTGTTCTGATTCAATATGAGTTTCCAACAATGAAAGAAACACTGTGCTGAATCCAGCTTGCAAGTAAGTTTTAACTAACACTTCACTACAAGTGTCACAGAATATCTGCAATATTGTTTCACTGAAAGACCTCTGTGGTGAAAGCATCTTGAAGCTATTATTAGGAACATTTGTATTTGAGACATTTCTCACATTTCAGTATATGCCATAATGAATGGGTATCATTTTCCTACAATGAAAGAACACTGTGCTAAATAGAGCTCACAGATAGCTATCTAGGAACGTTTTTACATAAGACTTATCAAACATTTTACAATAGTCGTGACAGACTATACATAACATTCAGTCACTGAAAGAAAACTGTGGAGAAACAATCTTGCTTGTATATATTTAGAAACTTCTTCATGTTCACCATTTCAAGCATTTCCATATAAGACATACTGAATGAATATCACTTTGAGACAATGATATAACGTGCTGAAGCCAGATTGCAGGCAGCTGTTTAGGAACCTTTTCATAAGAGACTTATCATACATTTCACTACAAAGTATCTATTACATCCATTCAGTGAAAGAACACTATTGTGAAGCCAGATTGCTGGTAGCTAATTAGGAACATCTTGATATAAGGCTTTTCTAATATTTCAGTTTATGCCAAACAGAATGACTATCATTTTCTTAAAATGAAATAACACTGTGTTGAACTCATCTTGCAGGAAGCCATTTAGGGTTTCTTCATACAAAACACCAAACATGTCACTACTGCTCTGACAGAATCTCTGTAAGATTCCTTCACTGAGGAACACACTCTGGTGAAACCAGATTGCTCATAAGTTTTTAGGAATATCTTTATATAAGGCTATTCAAACACATCATATGCTATACAGAATGATGATCACTTCCATTAAATTAAACAACATTGCGATGCAACCAGCTGGCACATGCTATTTATGAACATTTTGTGTGTGTCTTATCAAACGTTTCTCTGCAGCCACAATGTGATAATTATTGCATTCATTCAATGAAATACTGTGTTGAAAAAGCCTGCTTGTGGCTGTTTAGAAACATCTTCATGTAAGTGTTCATGCAAGCCTTATCAAACATTTCACTACAGGCATGACAGAATATCTATAACATTCAATGTCTGTAAGAACACTGTTGTGAAACCATTTTGCTTGTAGCTACTTAGGGACATCTTCATAAAACTTATCCAGCATTTCACTACGGGTGTGATAGACTATCTATAACATCCATTCACTGAAAGAACATTGTCTGGCAAACACCTAGCAAGTAGCTCTTAAGGAACATCTTCACATATGCCATTTCAAACATTTCAGTATATGCCACAAGGAACGGCTATCACTTTCTTACAATGAAAGAGCATTGTGCTTAATCAAGCCAACAGGTAGCTGTTTAGGGATATTTTCACATAAATCATATCAAACATTTGACTACAGATGTGACAATGTCTATAACATTTGTTATCTGAAAGAAAATTATGCAAAAACCATCTTCTTTTCACTGTTTAGGAACATCTGCACATAGTACACTTCAAATACTTAAGTATATTCCACACAGAGCGACTATCATTTTCACAAAATGAAAGAACACATGCTGAATCCAGTTTATGGGTAGCTGTTTAGGAACATCATATATCAAATATTTCACCACAGATGTGACAATATCTAGAACATTCATTCACTGAAAGAACACTGTGAAGAAACCATCTTGCTTGTTAGCTGTTTAAGAATATAAATAAAAGGCTCTTCAAACATATCACTTTATGCCATACAGAATGGCTATCATCTCCATAGCCAGAAAAGAATACTGTGATGAACCCAGCTTGCAAGTAATTGTTTATTAATATTTTGCTCAAGTCTTATCAGACATTTGCCTACAGTCATGACAGGATATCTTTAATGTCTATTCAATGTAATAACACTGTATTTAAAAGAATTTCCTTGTAGCTGTTTAGAAACATCTTCATGTAAGACTTATTAAACATTCCTTTGCAGGAATGACAGAATCTCTAAACATTCACTCATTGAATGAACACAGGGATGAAAGCAGTTTTCTTGTAACTGTTGAGGAACATCTTCATATAAAGCTTTTCAAGCATTTCAGTATATGGCATACAGCATGGCCATACCCTTCTTACAAGGAAAGAAGGTTGTGTTTAATAGCTTTCAGGTAGATTATTAGGAGCATTTTTATGTAAGACCTATTGAACTTTTAACTACAGGCATGACAGAATATCTATTACATCCATTCAATGAAAGAACACTATGGTGAAAGTGGCTTGGTTTGACTGTTAAGGAAGATCTTCATTTAAGTCCTTTTCAGCATTTCTGTATATGCCATACTAAACGGCTGTCACTATCTTATGATGAAATTATTCTGTCCTGAACACGTCTTGTTGGATTCTATTTAGGAACATCTTCATATAAGACCTCTCTAACATTTAAGCATATGCCATACAGAAGGGCTCTCACTTACTTACAGTTAAAGGACACTGTGCTAAACCCGGCTTGCTGGCGGCTGTTTGAAACCTCTTCATATAAGACTTATTAAACATTTCACTACAGGCATGACAGACTAGCTATAACACTCGTTCACTGAAAGAACACTGTGGTGAAGCCAGATTACTTCTGGCGCCTTGGGAATGTCTTCGTATAAGGCTCTTCAAACACTTCATTATGCCTACAGAATGGCTATCACTTCCATATCCAGAAAGAACGTTCTGATGAAACCAGTGGCTCTTTATGAGCATTTCATTTATGTCTTATCAAACGTTTCTCTACAGCCGCAACATGATATCCATAACATTCATTCAAGGAAACCACACTATGTTGAAAAAGCTTGCTTGTAGCTGTTCAGGAACACTCTCACCTAAGACATCAAATAGTTCTCTTGAGGCATGACAGAATACGTATAACATTCATTTTCTGAATGAACACTGTGGTGAAAACACCTTGCTTGCAGCTGTTTAGGGGAATCTTCAAATAAGTCCTATCAAACATTTCACTACGGGCATGATGGAATATCTATAACATTCACTCATTGAAAGAATGCTGTGGTGAAACCAACTTCCTTGTAGCTTTTAAGGAACATCTTCATGTAAGTCTTTTCTAGCATTTCAGTATGAGCCATAGAGAACAGCTATACTTTCTTAAAATGAACAAACATTGTACCTAACTCAGCTTTCAGGTAGACTTATAGTAACATTTTCATGTAAGATTTATTGAAAATTTCACAACATGTGCGACAGAATATCTATTACATTAATTCAATGAAAGATCACTATTGTGAAACCAGCTTGCTTGTATCTCTTTAGAAATACACTCATATAAGTCTTTTCTGACATTTCAGTGTATGCCATACAAAGTAACTATCACTTTATTACAATGAAAAGTCAGTGTGCTGATCCCAGCTTGCAGGTAGCTGTAGGAACATTTTCATATATGATATAAAACATTTCACTACAGCTATAGGAGACTATATATATAAAGTTTATTAAATGAAAGAACACTGTGGTGTAACCAGATTGCTTGTAGCTATTTAGGAGTATCTTCATACAAGTCTTTTCAAACATTTCAGTGTATTCCATCCAGAATGGTTATCACTTCCATAAAATGAAAGAACGATGTTAAGAACCCAGCTGGAAAGTTGTCTTTTAGAAATATCTTTTTATAAGTCTTAACAAATATTGCGCTATGGTCATGACAGAATGATTTTAATATTCACTCAAGGAAAGAAGGATGAGCTGAACCCTTGTTTCCTAGTATCTGTTTAGGAAGAACTTCATAAAATACTTAAAAAATTACACTACAGACTTGAAAAATATCCATAAGATTCAGACACTAAAGGAACTCTGGTGAAACAAATGTGCTTACAGCTGTTTAGGGGCATATTCACATAAGACAGTTCAAACATTTCAGCATATGCCCTACAGATGACCTATCAATTACTAACAATGTGAGAACACTGTTCTAAGCCCAGTTTGCGGGTAGCTGTTTAGGAACATGTTCATATAAGACTTAACAAACATTTCATTGCATGTGGGACAGAATATATATAGCATTTGTTCACTGAGAGAAAACTGTGGTGAAACCATCTTACTTGCAGCCATTAAGGATCATCTTCATATTAGTCATTATAACCATTTCAATATTTGCTGTTCCGATTGAATATGAGTTTCCAACAATGAAAGAAACACTGTGCTGAATCCAGCTTGCAAGTAAGTTTTAACTAACACTTCACTACAAGTGTCACAGAATATCTGCAATATTGTTTCACTGAAAGACCTCTGTGGTGAAAGCATCTTGAAGCTATTATTAGGAACATTTGTATTTGAGACATTTCTCACATTTCAGTATATGCCATAATGAATGGGTATCATTTTCCTACAATGAAAGAACACTGTGCTAAATAGAGCTCACAGATAGCTATCTAGGAACGTTTTTACATAAGACTTATCAAACATTTTACAATAGTCGTGACAGACTATACATAACATTCAGTCACTGAAAGAAAACTGTGGAGAAACAATCTTGCTTGTATATATTTAGAAACTTCTTCATGTTCACCATTTCAAGCATTTCCATATAAGACATACTGAATGAATATCACTTTGAGACAATGATATAACGTGCTGAAGCCAGATTGCAGGCAGCTGTTTAGGAACCTTTTCATAAGAGACTTATCATACATTTCACTACAAAGTATCTATTACATCCATTCAGTGAAAGAACACTATTGTGAAGCCAGATTGCTGGTAGCTAATTAGGAACATCTTGATATAAGGCTTTTCTAATATTTCAGTTTATGCCAAACAGAATGACTATCATTTTCTTAAAATGAAATAACACTGTGTGAACTCATCTTGCAGGAAGCCATTTAGGGTTTCTTCATACAAAACACCAAACATGTCACTACTGCTCTGACAGAATCTCTGTAAGATTCCTTCACTGAGGAACACACTCTGGTGAAACCAGATTGCTCATAAGTTTTTAGGAATATCTTTATATAAGGCTATTCAAACACATCATATGCTGTACAGAATGATTATCACTTCCATTAAATTAAACAACATTGTGATGCAACCAGCTGGCACATGCTATTTATGAACATTTTGTGTGTGTCTTATCAAACGTTTCTCTGCAGCCACAATGTGATAATTATTGCATTCATTCAATGAAATACTGTGTTGAAAAAGCCTGCTTGTGGCTGTTTAGAAACATCTTCATGTAAGTGTTCATGCAAGCCTTATCAAACATTTCACTACAGGCATGACAGAATATCTATAACATTCAATGTCTGTAAGAACACTGTTGTGAAACCATTTTGCTTGTAGCTACTTAGGGACATCTTCATAAAACTTATCCAGCATTTCACTACGGGTGTGATAGACTATCTATAACATCCATTCACTGAAAGAACATTGTCTGGCAAACACCTAGCAAGTAGCTCTTAAGGAACATCTTCACATATGCCATTTCAAACATTTCAGTATATGCCACAAGGAACGGCTATCACTTTCTTACAATGAAAGAGCATTGTGCTTAATCAAGCCAACAGGTAGCTGTTTAGGGATATTTTCACATAAATCATATCAAACATTTGACTACAGATGTGACAATGTCTATAACATTTGTTATCTGAAAGAAAATTATGCAAAAACCATCTTCTTTTCACTGTTTAGGAACATCTGCACATAGTACACTTCAAATACTTAAGTATATTCCACACAGAGCGACTATCATTTTCACAAAATGAAAGAACACATGCTGAATCCAGTTTATGGGTAGCTGTTTAGGAACATCATATATCAAATATTTCACCACAGATGTGACAATATCTAGAACATTCATTCACTGAAAGAACACTGTGAAGAAACCATCTTGCTTGTTAGCTGTTTAAGAATATAAATAAAAGGCTCTTCAAACATATCACTTTATGCCATACAGAATGGCTATCATCTCCATAGCCAGAAAAGAATACTGTGATGAACCCAGCTTGCAAGTAATTGTTTATTAATATTTTGCTCAAGTCTTATCAGACATTTGCCTACAGTCATGACAGGATATCTTTAATGTCTATTCAATGTAATAACACTGTATTTAAAAGAATTTCCTTGTAGCTGTTTAGAAACATCTTCATGTAAGACTTATTAAACATTCCTTTGCAGGAATGACAGAATCTCTAAACATTCACTCATTGAATGAACACAGGGATGAAAGCAGTTTTCTTGTAACTGTTGAGGAACATCTTCATATAAAGCTTTTCAAGCATTTCAGTATATGGCATACAGCATGGCCATACCCTTCTTACAAGGAAAGAAGGTTGTGTTTAATAGCTTTCAGGTAGATTATTAGGAGCATTTTTATGTAAGACCTATTGAACTTTTAACTACAGGCATGACAGAATATCTATTACATCCATTCAATGAAAGAACACTATGGTGAAAGTGGCTTGGTTTGACTGTTAAGGAAGATCTTCATTTAAGTCCTTTTCAGCATTTCTGTATATGCCATACTAAACGGCTGTCACTATCTTATGATGAAATTATTCTGTCCTGAACACGTCTTGTTGGATTCTATTTAGGAACATCTTCATATAAGACCTCTCTAACATTTAAGCATATGCCATACAGAAGGGCTCTCACTTACTTACAGTTAAAGGACACTGTGCTAAACCCGGCTTGCTGGCGGCTGTTTGAAACCTCTTCATATAAGACTTATTAAACATTTCACTACAGGCATGACAGACTAGCTATAACACTCGTTCACTGAAAGAACACTGTGGTGAAGCCAGATTACTTCTGGCGCCTTGGGAATGTCTTCGTATAAGGCTCTTCAAACACTTCATTATGCCTACAGAATGGCTATCACTTCCATATCCAGAAAGAACGTTCTGATGAAACCAGTGGCTCTTTATGAGCATTTCATTTATGTCTTATCAAACGTTTCTCTACAGCCGCAACATGATATCCATAACATTCATTCAAGGAAACCACACTATGTTGAAAAAGCTTGCTTGTAGCTGTTCAGGAACACTCTCACCTAAGACATCAAATAGTTCTCTTGAGGCATGACAGAATACGTATAACATTCATTTTCTGAATGAACACTGTGGTGAAAACACCTTGCTTGCAGCTGTTTAGGGGAATCTTCAAATAAGTCCTATCAAACATTTCACTACGGGCATGATGGAATATCTATAACATTCACT
The DNA here is from genome assembly GCF_041296235.1 of Equus asinus. NCBI lineage: Eukaryota > Metazoa > Chordata > Mammalia > Perissodactyla > Equidae > Equus > Equus asinus. The sequence goes on from NC_091810.1 coordinate 6,656,285, forward strand.
CATTGAAAGAATGCTGTGGTGAAACCAACTTCCTTGTAGCTTTTAAGGAACATCTTCATGTAAGTCTTTTCTAGCATTTCAGTATGAGCCATAGAGAACAGCTATACTTTCTTAAAATGAACAAACATTGTACCTAACTCAGCTTTCAGGTAGACTTATAGTAACATTTTCATGTAAGATTTATTGAAAATTTCACAACATGTGCGACAGAATATCTATTACATTAATTCAATGAAAGATCACTATTGTGAAACCAGCTTGCTTGTATCTCTTTAGAAATACACTCATATAAGTCTTTTCTGACATTTCAGTGTATGCCATACAAAGTAACTATCACTTTATTACAATGAAAAGTCAGTGTGCTGATCCCAGCTTGCAGGTAGCTGTAGGAACATTTTCATATATGATATAAAACATTTCACTACAGCTATAGGAGACTATATATATAAAGTTTATTAAATGAAAGAACACTGTGGTGTAACCAGATTGCTTGTAGCTATTTAGGAGTATCTTCATACAAGTCTTTTCAAACATTTCAGTGTATTCCATCCAGAATGGTTATCACTTCCATAAAATGAAAGAACGATGTTAAGAACCCAGCTGGAAAGTTGTCTTTTAGAAATATCTTTTTATAAGTCTTAACAAATATTGCGCTATGGTCATGACAGAATGATTTTAATATTCACTCAAGGAAAGAAGGATGAGCTGAACCCTTGTTTCCTAGTATCTGTTTAGGAAGAACTTCATAAAATACTTAAAAAATTACACTACAGACTTGAAAAATATCCATAAGATTCAGACACTAAAGGAACTCTGGTGAAACAAATGTGCTTACAGCTGTTTAGGGGCATATTCACATAAGACAGTTCAAACATTTCAGCATATGCCCTACAGATGACCTATCAATTACTAACAATGTGAGAACACTGTTCTAAGCCCAGTTTGCGGGTAGCTGTTTAGGAACATGTTCATATAAGACTTAACAAACATTTCATTGCATGTGGGACAGAATATATATAGCATTTGTTCACTGAGAGAAAACTGTGGTGAAACCATCTTACTTGCAGCCATTAAGGATCATCTTCATATTAGTCATTATAACCATTTCAATATTTGCTGTTCCGATTGAATATGAGTTTCCAACAATGAAAGAAACACTGTGCTGAATCCAGCTTGCAAGTAAGTTTTAACTAACACTTCACTACAAGTGTCACAGAATATCTGCAATATTGTTTCACTGAAAGACCTCTGTGGTGAAAGCATCTTGAAGCTATTATTAGGAACATTTGTATTTGAGACATTTCTCACATTTCAGTATATGCCATAATGAATGGGTATCATTTTCCTACAATGAAAGAACACTGTGCTAAATAGAGCTCACAGATAGCTATCTAGGAACGTTTTTACATAAGACTTATCAAACATTTTACAATAGTCGTGACAGACTATACATAACATTCAGTCACTGAAAGAAAACTGTGGAGAAACAATCTTGCTTGTATATATTTAGAAACTTCTTCATGTTCACCATTTCAAGCATTTCCATATAAGACATACTGAATGAATATCACTTTGAGACAATGATATAACGTGCTGAAGCCAGATTGCAGGCAGCTGTTTAGGAACCTTTTCATAAGAGACTTATCATACATTTCACTACAAAGTATCTATTACATCCATTCAGTGAAAGAACACTATTGTGAAGCCAGATTGCTGGTAGCTAATTAGGAACATCTTGATATAAGGCTTTTCTAATATTTCAGTTTATGCCAAACAGAATGACTATCATTTTCTTAAAATGAAATAACACTGTGTGAACTCATCTTGCAGGAAGCCATTTAGGGTTTCTTCATACAAAACACCAAACATGTCACTACTGCTCTGACAGAATCTCTGTAAGATTCCTTCACTGAGGAACACACTCTGGTGAAACCAGATTGCTCATAAGTTTTTAGGAATATCTTTATATAAGGCTATTCAAACACATCATATGCTGTACAGAATGATTATCACTTCCATTAAATTAAACAACATTGTGATGCAACCAGCTGGCACATGCTATTTATGAACATTTTGTGTGTGTCTTATCAAACGTTTCTCTGCAGCCACAATGTGATAATTATTGCATTCATTCAATGAAATACTGTGTTGAAAAAGCCTGCTTGTGGCTGTTTAGAAACATCTTCATGTAAGTGTTCATGCAAGCCTTATCAAACATTTCACTACAGGCATGACAGAATATCTATAACATTCAATGTCTGTAAGAAGACTGCTGTGAAACCATTTTGCTTGTAGCTACTTAGGGACATCTTCATAAAACTTATCCAGCATTTCACTACGGGTGTGATAGACTATCTATAACATCCATTCACTGAAAGAACATTGTCTGGAAAACACCTAGCAAGTAGCTCTTAAGGAACATCTTCACATATGCCATTTCAAACATTTCAGTATATGCCACAAGGAACGGCTATCACTTTCTTACAATGAAAGAGCATTGTGCTTAATCAAGCCAACAGGTAGCTGTTTAGGGATATTTTCACATAAATCATATCAAACATTTGACTACAGATGTGACAATGTCTATAACATTTGTTATCTGAAAGAAAATTATGCAAAAACCATCTTCTTTTCACTGTTTAGGAACATCTGCACATAGTACACTTCAAATACTTAAGTATATTCCACACAGAGCGACTATCATTTTCACAAAATGAAAGAACACATGCTGAATCCAGTTTATGGGTAGCTGTTTAGGAACATCATATATCAAATATTTCACCACAGATGTGACAATATCTAGAACATTCATTCACTGAAAGAACACTGTGAAGAAACCATCTTGCTTGTTAGCTGTTTAAGAATATAAATAAAAGGCTCTTCAAACATATCACTTTATGCCATACAGAATGGCTATCATCTCCATAGCCAGAAAAGAATACTGTGATGAACCCAGCTTGCAAGTAATTGTTTATTAATATTTTGCTCAAGTCTTATCAGACATTTGCCTACAGTCATGACAGGATATCTTTAATGTCTATTCAATGTAATAACACTATATTTAAAAGAATTTCCTTGTAGCTGTTTAGAAACATCTTCATGTAAGACTTATTAAACATTCCTTTGCAGGAATGACAGAATCTCTAAACATTCACTCATTGAATGAACACAGGGATGAAAGCAGTTTTCTTGTAACTGTTGAGGAACATCTTCATATAAAGCTTTTCAAGCATTTCAGTATATGGCATACAGCATGGCCATACCCTTCTTACAAGGAAAGAAGGTTGTGTTTAATAGCTTTCAGGTAGATTATTAGGAGCATTTTTATGTAAGACCTATTGAACATTTAACTACAGGCATGACAGAATATCTATTACATCCATTCAATGAAAGAACACTATGGTGAAAGTGGCTTGGTTTGACTGTTAAGGAAGATCTTCATTTAAGTCCTTTTCAGCATTTCTGTATATGCCATACTAAACGGCTGTCACTATCTTATGATGAAATTATTCTGTCCTGAACACGTCTTGTTGGATTCTATTTAGGAACATCTTCATATAAGACCTCTCTAACATTTAAGCATATGCCATACAGAATGGCTCTCACTTACTTACAGTTAAAGGACACTGTGCTAAACCCGGCTTGCTGGCGGCTGTTTGAAACCTCTTCATATAAGACTTATTAAACATTTCACTACAGGCATGACAGACTAGCTATAGCACTCGTTCACTGAAAGAACACTGTGGTGAAGCCAGATTACTTCTGGCGCCTTGGGAATGTCTTCGTATAAGGCTCTTCAAACACTTCATTATGCCTACAGAATGGCTATCGCTTCCATATCCAGAAAGAACGTTCTGATGAAACCAGTGGCTCTTTATGAGCATTTCATTTATGTCTTATCAAACGTTTCTCTACAGCCGCAACATGATATCCATAACATTCATTCAAGGAAACCACACTATGTTGAAAAAGCTTGCTTGTAGCTGTTCAGGAACACTCTCACCTAAGACATCAAATAGTTCTCTTGAGGCATGACAGAATACGTATAACATTCATTTTCTGAATGAACACTGTGGTGAAAACACCTTGCTTGCAGCTGTTTAGGGGAATCTTCAAATAAGTCCTATCAAACATTTCACTACGGGCATGATGGAATATCTATAACATTCACTCATTGAAAGAATGCTGTGGTGAAACCAACTTCCTTGTAGCTTTTAAGGAACATCTTCATGTAAGTCTTTTCTAGCATTTCAGTATGAGCCATAGAGAACAGCTATACTTTCTTAAAATGAACAAACATTGTACCTAACTCAGCTTTCAGGTAGACTTATAGTAACATTTTCATGTAAGATTTATTGAAAATTTCACAACATGTGCGACAGAATATCTATTACATTAATTCAATGAAAGATCACTATTGTGAAACCAGCTTGCTTGTATCTCTTTAGAAATACACTCATATAAGTCTTTTCTGACATTTCAGTGTATGCCATACAAAGTAACTATCACTTTATTACAATGAAAAGTCAGTGTGCTGATCCCAGCTTGCAGGTAGCTGTAGGAACATTTTCATATATGATATAAAACATTTCACTACAGCTATAGGAGACTATATATATAAAGTTTATTAAATGAAAGAACACTGTGGTGTAACCAGATTGCTTGTAGCTATTTAGGAGTATCTTCATACAAGTCTTTTCAAACATTTCAGTGTATTCCATCCAGAATGGTTATCACTTCCATAAAATGAAAGAACGATGTTAAGAACCCAGCTGGAAAGTTGTCTTTTAGAAATATCTTTTTATAAGTCTTAACAAATATTGCGCTATGGTCATGACAGAATGATTTTAATATTCACTCAAGGAAAGAAGGATGAGCTGAACCCTTGTTTCCTAGTATCTGTTTAGGAAGAACTTCATAAAATACTTAAAAAATTACACTACAGACTTGAAAAATATCCATAAGATTCAGACACTAAAGGAACTCTGGTGAAACAAATGTGCTTACAGCTGTTTAGGGGCATATTCACATAAGACAGTTCAAACATTTCAGCATATGCCCTACAGATGACCTATCAATTACTAACAATGTGAGAACACTGTTCTAAGCCCAGTTTGCGGGTAGCTGTTTAGGAACATGTTCATATAAGACTTAACAAACATTTCATTGCATGTGGGACAGAATATATATAGCATTTGTTCACTGAGAGAAAACTGTGGTGAAACCATCTTACTTGCAGCCATTAAGGATCATCTTCATATTAGTCATTATAACCATTTCAATATTTGCTGTTCCGATTGAATATGAGTTTCCAACAATGAAAGAAACACTGTGCTGAATCCAGCTTGCAAGTAAGTTTTAACTAACACTTCACTACAAGTGTCACAGAATATCTGCAATATTGTTTCACTGAAAGACCTCTGTGGTGAAAGCATCTTGAAGCTATTATTAGGAACATTTTTATTTGAGACATTTCTCACATTTCAGTATATGCCATAATGAATGGGTATCATTTTCCTACAATGAAAGAACACTGTGCTAAATAGAGCTCACAGATAGCTATCTAGGAACGTTTTTACATAAGACTTATCAAACATTTTACAATAGTCGTGACAGACTATACATAACATTCAGTCACTGAAAGAAAACTGTGGAGAAACAATCTTGCTTGTATATATTTAGAAACTTCTTCATGTTCACCATTTCAAGCATTTCCGTATAAGACATACTGAATGAATATCACTTTGAGACAATGATATAACGTGCTGAAGCCAGATTGCAGGCAGCTGTTTAGGAACCTTTTCATAAGAGACTTATCATACATTTCACTACAAAGTATCTATTACATCCATTCAGTGAAAGAACACTATTGTGAAGCCAGATTGCTGGTAGCTAATTAGGAACATCTTGATATAAGGCTTTTCTAATATTTCAGTTTATGCCAAACAGAATGACTATCATTTTCTTAAAATGAAATAACACTGTGTTGAACTCATCTTGCAGGAAGCCATTTAGGGTTTCTTCATACAAAACACCAAACATGTCACTACTGCTCTGACAGAATCTCTGTAAGATTCCTTCACTGAGGAACACACTCTGGTGAAACCAGATTGCTCATAAGTTTTTAGGAATATCTTTATATAAGGCTATTCAAACACATCATATGCTGTACAGAATGATTATCACTTCCATTAAATTAAACAACATTGTGATGCAACCAGCTGGCACATGCTATTTATGAACATTTTGTGTGTGTCTTATCAAACGTTTCTCTGCAGCCACAATGTGATAATTATTGCATTCATTCAATGAAATACTGTGTTGAAAAAGCCTGCTTGTGGCTGTTTAGAAACATCTTCATGTAAGTGTTCATGCAAGCCTTATCAAACATTTCACTACAGGCATGACAGAATATCTATAACATTCAATGTCTGTAAGAAGACTGCTGTGAAACCATTTTGCTTGTAGCTACTTAGGGACATCTTCATAAAACTTATCCAGCATTTCACTACGGGTGTGATAGACTATCTATAACATCCATTCACTGAAAGAACATTGTCTGGAAAACACCTAGCAAGTAGCTCTTAAGGAACATCTTCACATATGCCATTTCAAACATTTCAGTATATGCCACAAGGAACGGCTATCACTTTCTTACAATGAAAGAGCATTGTGCTTAATCAAGCCAACAGGTAGCTGTTTAGGGATATTTTCACATAAATCATATCAAACATTTGACTACAGATGTGACAATGTCTATAACATTTGTTATCTGAAAGAAAATTATGCAAAAACCATCTTCTTTTCACTGTTTAGGAACATCTGCACATAGTACACTTCAAATACTTAAGTATATTCCACACAGAGCGACTATCATTTTCACAAAATGAAAGAACACATGCTGAATCCAGTTTATGGGTAGCTGTTTAGGAACATCATATATCAAATATTTCACCACAGATGTGACAATATCTAGAACATTCATTCACTGAAAGAACACTGTGAAGAAACCATCTTGCTTGTTAGCTGTTTAAGAATATAAATAAAAGGCTCTTCAAACATATCACTTTATGCCATACAGAATGGCTATCATCTCCCTAGCCAGAAAAGAATACTGTGATGAACCCAGCTTGCAAGTAATTGTTTATTAATATTTTGCTCAAGTCTTATCAGACATTTGCCTACAGTCATGACAGGATATCTTTAATGTCTATTCAATGTAATAACACTATATTTAAAAGAATTTCCTTGTAGCTGTTTAGAAACATCTTCATGTAAGACTTATTAAACATTCCTTTGCAGGAATGACAGAATCTCTAAACATTCACTCATTGAATGAACACAGGGATGAAAGCAGTTTTCTTGTAACTGTTGAGGAACATCTTCATATAAAGCTTTTCAAGCATTTCAGTATATGGCATACAGCATGGCCATACCCTTCTTACAAGGAAAGAAGGTTGTGTTTAATAGCTTTCAGGTAGATTATTAGGAGCATTTTTATGTAAGACCTATTGAACATTTAACTACAGGCATGACAGAATATCTATTACATCCATTCAATGAAAGAACACTATGGTGAAAGTGGCTTGGTTTGACTGTTAAGGAAGATCTTCATTTAAGTCCTTTTCAGCATTTCTGTATATGCCATACTAAACGGCTGTCACTATCTTATGATGAAATTATTCTGTCCTGAACACGTCTTGTTGGATTCTATTTAGGAACATCTTCATATAAGACCTCTCTAACATTTAAGCATATGCCATACAGAAGGGCTCTCACTTACTTACAGTTAAAGGACACTGTGCTAAACCCGGCTTGCTGGCGGCTGTTTGAAACCTCTTCATATAAGACTTATTAAACATTTCACTACAGGCATGACAGACTAGCTATAACACTCGTTCACTGAAAGAACACTGTGGTGAAGCCAGATTACTTCTGGCGCCTTGGGAATGTCTTCGTATAAGGCTCTTCAAACACTTCATTATGCCTACAGAATGGCTATCGCTTCCATATCCAGAAAGAACGTTCTGATGAAACCAGTGGCTCTTTATGAGCATTTCATTTATGTCTTATCAAACGTTTCTCTACAGCCGCAACATGATATCCATAACATTCATTCAAGGAAACCACACTATGTTGAAAAAGCTTGCTTGTAGCTGTTCAGGAACACTCTCACCTAAGACATCAAATAGTTCTCTTGAGGCATGACAGAATACGTATAACATTCATTTTCTGAATGAACACTGTGGTGAAAACACCTTGCTTGCAGCTGTTTAGGGGAATCTTCAAATAAGTCCTATCAAACATTTCACTACGGGCATGATGGAATATCTATAACATTCACTCATTGAAAGAATGCTGTGGTGAAACCAACTTCCTTGTAGCTTTTAAGGAACATCTTCATGTAAGTCTTTTCTAGCATTTCAGTATGAGCCATAGAGAACAGCTATACTTTCTTAAAATGAACAAACATTGTACCTAACTCAGCTTTCAGGTAGACTTATAGTAACATTTTCATGTAAGATTTATTGAAAATTTCACAACATGTGCGACAGAATATCTATTACATTAATTCAATGAAAGATCACTATTGTGAAACCAGCTTGCTTGTATCTCTTTAGAAATACACTCATATAAGTCTTTTCTGACATTTCAGTGTATGCCATACAAAGTAACTATCACTTTATTACAATGAAAAGTCAGTGTGCTGATCCCAGCTTGCAGGTAGCTGTAGGAACCTTTTCATATATGATATAAAACATTTCACTACAGCTATAGGAGACTATATATATAAAGTTTATTAAATGAAAGAACACTGTGGTGTAACCAGATTTCTTGTAGCTATTTAGGAGTATCTTCATACAAGTCTTTTCAAACATTTCAGTGTATTCCATCCAGAATGGTTATCACTTCCATAAAATGAAAGAACGATGTTAAGAACCCAGCTGGAAAGTTGTCTTTTAGAAATATCTTTTTATAAGTCTTAACAAATATTGCGCTATGGTCATGACAGAATGATTTTAATATTCACTCAAGGAAAGAAGGATGAGCTGAACCCTTGTTTCCTAGTATCTGTTTAGGAAGAACTTCATAAAATACTTAAAAAATTACACTACAGACTTGAAAAATATCCATAAGATTCAGACACTAAAGGAACTCTGGTGAAACAAATGTGCTTACAGCTGTTTAGGGGCATATTCACATAAGACAGTTCAAACATTTCAGCATATGCCCTACAGATGACCTATCAATTACTAACAATGTGAGAACACTGTTCTAAGCCCAGTTTGCGGGTAGCTGTTTAGGAACATGTTCATATAAGACTTAACAAACATTTCATTGCATGTGGGACAGAATATATATAGCATTTGTTCACTGAGAGAAAACTGTGGTGAAACCATCTTACTTGCAGCCATTAAGGATCATCTTCGTATTAGTCATTATAACCATTTCAATATTTGCTGTTCTGATTGAATATGAGTTTCCAACAATGAAAGAAACACTGTGCTGAATCCAGCTTGCAAGTAAGTTTTAACTAACACTTCACTACAAGTGTCACAGAATATCTGCAATATTGTTTCACTGAAAGACCTCTGTGGTGAAAGCATCTTGAAGCTATTATTAGGAACATTTGTATTTAAGACATTTCTCACATTTCAGTATATGCCATAATGAATGGGTATCATTTTCCTACAATGAAAGAACACTGTGCTAAATAGAGCTCACAGATAGCTATCTAGGAACGTTTTTACATAAGACTTATCAAACATTTTACAATAGTCGTGACAGACTATACATAACATTCAGTCACTGAAAGAAAACTGTGGAGAAACAATCTTGCTTGTATATATTTAGAAACTTCTTCATGTTCACCATTTCAAGCATTTCCATATAAGACATACTGAATGAATATCACTTTGAGACAATGATATAACGTGCTGAAGCCAGATTGCAGGCAGCTGTTTAGGAACCTTTTCCTAAGAGACTTATCATACATTTCACTACAAAGTATCTGTTACATCCATTCAGTGAAAGAACACTATTGTGAAGCCAGATTGCTGGTAGCTAATTAGGAACATCTTGATATAAGGCTTTTCTAATATTTCAGTTTATGCCAAACAGAATGACTATCATTTTCTTAAAATGAAATAACACTGTGTTGAACTCATCTTGCAGGAAGCCATTTAGGGTTTCTTCATACAAAACACCAAACATGTCACTACTGCTCTGACAGAATCTCTGTAAGATTCCTTCACTGAGGAACACACTCTGGTGAAACCAGATTGCTCATAAGTTTTTAGGAATATCTTTATATAAGGCTATTCAAACACATCATATGCTGTACAGAATGATTATCACTTCCATTAAATTAAACAACATTGTGATGCAACCAGCTGGCACATGCTATTTATGAACATTTTGTGTGTGTCTTATCAAACGTTTCTCTGCAGCCACAATGTGATAATTATTACATTCATTCAATGAAATACTGTGTTGAAAAAGCCTGCTTGTGGCTGTTTAGAAACATCTTCATGTAAGTGTTCATGCAAGCCTTATCAAACATTTCCCTACAGGCATGACAGAATATCTATAACATTCAATGTCTGTAAGAACACTGTTGTGAAACCATTTTGCTTGTAGCTACTTAGGGACATCTTCATAAAACTTATCCAGCATTTCACTACGGGTGTGATAGACTATCTATAACATCCATTCACTGAAAGAACATTGTCTGGAAAACACCTAGCAAGTAGCTCTTAAGGAACATCTTCACATATGCCATTTCAAACATTTCAGTATATGCCACAAGGAACGGCTATCACTTTCTTACAATGAAAGAGCATCGTGCTTAATCAAGCCAACAGGTAGCTGTTTAGGGATATTTTCACATAAATCATATCAAACATTTGACTACAGATGTGACAATGTCTATAACATTTGTTATCTGAAAGAAAATTATGCAAAAACCATCTTCTTTTCACTGTTTAGGAACATCTGCACATAGTACACTTCAAATACTTAAGTATATTCCACACAGAGCGACTATCATTTTCACAAAATGAAAGAACACATGCTGAATCCAGTTTATGGGTAGCTGTTTAGGAACATCATATATCAAATATTTCACCACAGATGTGACAATATCTAGAACATTCATTCACTGAAAGAACACTGTGAAGAAACCATCTTGCTTGTTAGCTGTTTAAGAATATAAATAAAAGGCTCTTCAAACATATCACTTTATGCCATACAGAATGGCTATCATCTCCATAGCCAGAAAAGAATACTGTGATGAACCCAGCTTGCAAGTAATTGTTTATTAATATTTTGCTCAAGTCTTATCAGACATTTGCCTACAGTCATGACAGGATATCTTTAATGTCTATTCAATGTAGTAACACTGTATTTAAAAGAATTTCCTTGTAGCTGTTTAGAAACATCTTCATGTAAGACTTATTAAACATTCCTTTGCAGGAATGACAGAATCTCTAAACATTCACTCATTGAATGAACACAGGGATGAAAGCAGTTTTCTTGTAACTGTTGAGGAACATCTTCATATAAAGCTTTTCAAGCATTTCAGTATATGGCATACAGCATGGCCATACCCTTCTTACAAGGAAAGAAGGTTGTGTTTAATAGCTTTCAGGTAGATTATTAGGAGCATTTTTATGTAAGACCTATTGAACATTTAACTACAGGCATGACAGAATATCTATTACATCCATTCAATGAAAGAACACTATGGTGAAAGTGGCTTGGTTTGACTGTTAAGGAAGATCTTCATTTAAGTCCTTTTCAGCATTTCTGTATATGCCATACTAAACGGCTGTCACTATCTTATGATGAAATTATTCTGTCCTGAACACGTCTTGTTGGATTCTATTTAGGAACATCTTCATATAAGACCTCTCTAACATTTAAGCATATGCCATACAGAAGGGCTCTCACTTACTTACAGTTAAAGGACACTGTGCTAAACCCGGCTTGCTGGCGGCTGTTTGAAACCTCTTCATATAAGACTTATTAAACATTTCACTACAGGCATGACAGACTAGCTATAACACTCGTTCACTGAAAGAACACTGTGGTGAAGCCAGATTACTTCTGGCGCCTTGGGAATGTCTTCGTATAAGGCTCTTCAAACACTTCATTATGCCTACAGAATGGCTATCGCTTCCATATCCAGAAAGAACGTTCTGATGAAACCAGTGGCTCTTTATGAGCATTTCATTTATGTCTTATCAAACGTTTCTCTACAGCCGCAACATGATATCCATAACATTCATTCAAGGAAACCACACTATGTTGAAAAAGCTTGCTTGTAGCTGTTCAGGAACACTCTCACCTAAGACATCAAATAGTTCTCTTGAGGCATGACAGAATACGTATAACATTCATTTTCTGAATGAACACTGTGGTGAAAACACCTTGCTTGCAGCTGTTTAGGGGAATCTTCAAATAAGTCCTATCAAACATTTCACTACGGGCATGATGGAATATCTATAACATTCACTCATTGAAAGAATGCTGTGGTGAAACCAACTTCCTTGTAGCTTTTAAGGAACATCTTCATGTAAGTCTTTTCTAGCATTTCAGTATGAGCCATAGAGAACAGCTATACTTTCTTAAAATGAACAAACATTGTACCTAACTCAGCTTTCAGGTAGACTTATAGTAACATTTTCATGTAAGATTTATTGAAAATTTCACAACATGTGCGACAGAATATCTATTACATTAATTCAATGAAAGATCACTATTGTGAAACCAGCTTGCTTGTATCTCTTTAGAAATACACTCATATAAGTCTTTTCTGACATTTCAGTGTATGCCATACAAAGTAACTATCACTTTATTACAATGAAAAGTCAGTGTGCTGATCCCAGCTTGCAGGTAGCTGTAGGAACATTTTCATATATGATATAAAACATTTCACTACAGCTATAGGAGACTATATATATAAAGTTTATTAAATGAAAGAACACTGTGGTGTAACCAGATTGCTTGTAGCTATTTAGGAGTATCTTCATACAAGTCTTTTCAAACATTTCAGTGTATTCCATCCAGAATGGTTATCACTTCCATAAAATGAAAGAACGATGTTAAGAACCCAGCTGGAAAGTTGTCTTTTAGAAATATCTTTTTATAAGTCTTAACAAATATTGCGCTATGGTCATGACAGAATGATTTTAATATTCACTCAAGGAAAGAAGGATGAGCTGAACCCTTGTTTCCTAGTATCTGTTTAGGAAGAACTTCATAAAATACTTAAAAAATTACACTACAGACTTGAAAAATATCCATAAGATTCAGACACTAAAGGAACTCTGGTGAAACAAATGTGCTTACAGCTGTTTAGGGGCATATTCACATAAGACAGTTCAAACATTTCAGCATATGCCCTACAGATGACCTATCAATTACTAACAATGTGAGAACACTGTTCTAAGCCCAGTTTGCGGGTAGCTGTTTAGGAACATGTTCATATAAGACTTAACAAACATTTCATTGCATGTGGGACAGAATATATATAGCATTTGTTCACTGAGAGAAAACTGTGGTGAAACCATCTTACTTGCAGCCATTAAGGATCATCTTCGTATTAGTCATTATAACCATTTCAATATTTGCTGTTCTGATTGAATATGAGTTTCCAACAATGAAAGAAACACTGTGCTGAATCCAGCTTGCAAGTAAGTTTTAACTAACACTTCACTACAAGTGTCACAGAATATCTGCAATATTGTTTCACTGAAAGACCTCTGTGGTGAAAGCATCTTGAAGCTATTATTAGGAACATTTGTATTTAAGACATTTCTCACATTTCAGTATATGCCATAATGAATGGGTATCATTTTCCTACAATGAAAGAACACTGTGCTAAATAGAGCTCACAGATAGCTATCTAGGAACGTTTTTACATAAGACTTATCAAACATTTTACAATAGTCGTGACAGACTATACATAACATTCAGTCACTGAAAGAAAACTGTGGAGAAACAATCTTGCTTGTATATATTTAGAAACTTCTTCATGTTCACCATTTCAAGCATTTCCATATAAGACATACTGAATGAATATCACTTTGAGACAATGATATAACGTGCTGAAGCCAGATTGCAGGCAGCTGTTTAGGAACCTTTTCCTAAGAGACTTATCATACATTTCACTACAAAGTATCTGTTACATCCATTCAGTGAAAGAACACTATTGTGAAGCCAGATTGCTGGTAGCTAATTAGGAACATCTTGATATAAGGCTTTTCTAATATTTCAGTTTATGCCAAACAGAATGACTATCATTTTCTTAAAATGAAATAACACTGTGTTGAACTCATCTTGCAGGAAGCCATTTAGGGTTTCTTCATACAAAACACCAAACATGTCACTACTGCTCTGACAGAATCTCTGTAAGATTCCTTCACTGAGGAACACACTCTGGTGAAACCAGATTGCTCATAAGTTTTTAGGAATATCCTTATATAAGGCTATTCAAACACATCATATGCTGTACAGAATGATTATCACTTCCATTAAATTAAACAACATTGTGATGCAACCAGCTGGCACATGCTATTTATGAACATTTTGTGTGTGTCTTATCAAACGTTTCTCTGCAGCCACAATGTGATAATTATTACATTCATTCAATGAAATACTGTGTTGAAAAAGCCTGCTTGTGGCTGTTTAGAAACATCTTCATGTAAGTGTTCATGCAAGCCTTATCAAACATTTCCCTACAGGCATGACAGAATATCTATAACATTCAATGTCTGTAAGAACACTGTTGTGAAACCATTTTGCTTGTAGCTACTTAGGGACATCTTCATAAAACTTATCCAGCATTTCACTACGGGTGTGATAGACTATCTATAACATCCATTCACTGAAAGAACATTGTCTGGAAAACACCTAGCAAGTAGCTCTTAAGGAACATCTTCACATATGCCATTTCAAACATTTCAGTATATGCCACAAGGAACGGCTATCACTTTCTTACAATGAAAGAGCATCGTGCTTAATCAAGCCAACAGGTAGCTGTTTAGGGATATTTTCACATAAATCATATCAAACATTTGACTACAGATGTGACAATGTCTATAACATTTGTTATCTGAAAGAAAATTATGCAAAAACCATCTTCTTTTCACTGTTTAGGAACATCTGCACATAGTACACTTCAAATACTTAAGTATATTCCACACAGAGCGACTATCATTTTCACAAAATGAAAGAACACATGCTGAATCCAGTTTATGGGTAGCTGTTTAGGAACATCATATATCAAATATTTCACCACAGATGTGACAATATCTAGAACATTCATTCACTGAAAGAACACTGTGAAGAAACCATCTTGCTTGTTAGCTGTTTAAGAATATAAATAAAAGGCTCTTCAAACATATCACTTTATGCCATACAGAATGGCTATCATCTCCATAGCCAGAAAAGAATACTGTGATGAACCCAGCTTGCAAGTAATTGTTTATTAATATTTTGCTCAAGTCTTATCAGACATTTGCCTACAGTCATGACAGGATATCTTTAATGCCTATTCAATGTAGTAACACTGTATTTAAAAGAATTTCCTTGTAGCTGTTTAGAAACATCTTCATGTAAGACTTATTAAACATTCCTTTGCAGGAATGACAGAATCTCTAAACATTCACTCATTGAATGAACACAGGGATGAAAGCAGTTTTCTTGTAACTGTTGAGGAACATCTTCATATAAAGCTTTTCAAGCATTTCAGTATATGGCATACAGCATGGCCATACCCTTCTTACAAGGAAAGAAGGTTGTGTTTAATAGCTTTCAGGTAGATTATTAGGAGCATTTTTATGTAAGACCTATTGAACATTTAACTACAGGCATGACAGAATATCTATTACATCCATTCAATGAAAGAACACTATGGTGAAAGTGGCTTGGTTTGACTGTTAAGGAAGATCTTCATTTAAGTCCTTTTCAGCATTTCTGTATATGCCATACTAAACGGCTGTCACTATCTTATGATGAAATTATTCTGTCCTGAACACGTCTTGTTGGATTCTATTTAGGAACATCTTCATATAAGACCTCTCTAACATTTAAGCATATGCCATACAGAAGGGCTCTCACTTACTTACAGTTAAAGGACACTGTGCTAAACCCGGCTTGCTGGCGGCTGTTTGAAACCTCTTCATATAAGACTTATTAAACATTTCACTACAGGCATGACAGACTAGCTATAACACTCGTTCACTGAAAGAACACTGTGGTGAAGCCAGATTACTTCTGGCGCCTTGGGAATGTCTTCGTATAAGGCTCTTCAAACACTTCATTATGCCTACAGAATGGCTATCGCTTCCATATCCAGAAAGAACGTTCTGATGAAACCAGTGGCTCTTTATGAGCATTTCATTTATGTCTTATCAAACGTTTCTCTACAGCCGCAACATGATATCCATAACATTCATTCAAGGAAACCACACTATGTTGAAAAAGCTTGCTTGTAGCTGTTCAGGAACACTCTCACCTAAGACATCAAATAGTTCTCTTGAGGCATGACAGAATACGTATAACATTCATTTTCTGAATGAACACTGTGGTGAAAACACCTTGCTTGCAGCTGTTTAGGGGAATCTTCAAATAAGTCCTATCAAACATTTCACTACGGGCATGATGGAATATCTATAACATTCACTCATTGAAAGAATGCTGTGGTGAAACCAACTTCCTTGTAGCTTTTAAGGAACATCTTCATGTAAGTCTTTTCTAGCATTTCAGTATGAGCCATAGAGAACAGCTATACTTTCTTAAAATGAACAAACATTGTACCTAACTCAGCTTTCAGGTAGACTTATAGTAACATTTTCATGTAAGATTTATTGAAAATTTCACAACATGTGCGACAGAATATCTATTACATTAATTCAATGAAAGATCACTATTGTGAAACCAGCTTGCTTGTATCTCTTTAGAAATACACTCATATAAGTCTTTTCTGACATTTCAGTGTATGCCATACAAAGTAACTATCACTTTATTACAATGAAAAGTCAGTGTGCTGATCCCAGCTTGCAGGTAGCTGTAGGAACCTTTTCATATATGATATAAAACATTTCACTACAGCTATAGGAGACTATATATATAAAGTTTATTAAATGAAAGAACACTGTGGTGTAACCAGATTGCTTGTAGCTATTTAGGAGTATCTTCATACAAGTCTTTTCAAACATTTCAGTGTATTCCATCCAGAATGGTTATCACTTCCATAAAATGAAAGAACGATGTTAAGAACCCAGCTGGAAAGTTGTCTTTTAGAAATATCTTTTTATAAGTCTTAACAAATATTGCGCTATGGTCATGACAGAATGATTTTAATATTCACTCAAGGAAAGAAGGATGAGCTGAACCCTTGTTTCCTAGTATCTGTTTAGGAAGAACTTCATAAAATACTTAAAAAATTACACTACAGACTTGAAAAATATCCATAAGATTCAGACACTAAAGGAACTCTGGTGAAACAAATGTGCTTACAGCTGTTTAGGGGCATATTCACATAAGACAGTTCAAACATTTCAGCATATGCCCTACAGATGACCTATCAATTACTAACAATGTGAGAACACTGTTCTAAGCCCAGTTTGCGGGTAGCTGTTTAGGAACATGTTCATATAAGACTTAACAAACATTTCATTGCATGTGGGACAGAATATATATAGCATTTGTTCACTGAGAGAAAACTGTGGTGAAACCATCTTACTTGCAGCCATTAAGGATCATCTTCGTATTAGTCATTATAACCATTTCAATATTTGCTGTTCTGATTGAATATGAGTTTCCAACAATGAAAGAAACACTGTGCTGAATCCAGCTTGCAAGTAAGTTTTAACTAACACTTCACTACAAGTGTCACAGAATATCTGCAATATTGTTTCACTGAAAGACCTCTGTGGTGAAAGCATCTTGAAGCTATTATTAGGAACATTTGTATTTAAGACATTTCTCACATTTCAGTATATGCCATAATGAATGGGTATCATTTTCCTACAATGAAAGAACACTGTGCTAAATAGAGCTCACAGATAGCTATCTAGGAACGTTTTTACATAAGACTTATCAAACATTTTACAATAGTCGTGACAGACTATACATAACATTCAGTCACTGAAAGAAAACTGTGGAGAAACAATCTTGCTTGTATATATTTAGAAACTTCTTCATGTTCACCATTTCAAGCATTTCCATATAAGACATACTGAATGAATATCACTTTGAGACAATGATATAACGTGCTGAAGCCAGATTGCAGGCAGCTGTTTAGGAACCTTTTCCTAAGAGACTTATCATACATTTCACTACAAAGTATCTGTTACATCCATTCAGTGAAAGAACACTATTGTGAAGCCAGATTGCTGGTAGCTAATTAGGAACATCTTGATATAAGGCTTTTCTAATATTTCAGTTTATGCCAAACAGAATGACTATCATTTTCTTAAAATGAAATAACACTGTGTTGAACTCATCTTGCAGGAAGCCATTTAGGGTTTCTTCATACAAAACACCAAACATGTCACTACTGCTCTGACAGAATCTCTGTAAGATTCCTTCACTGAGGAACACACTCTGGTGAAACCAGATTGCTCATAAGTTTTTAGGAATATCCTTATATAAGGCTATTCAAACACATCATATGCTGTACAGAATGATGATCACTTCCATTAAATTAAACAACATTGTGATGCAACCAGCTGGCACATGCTATTTATGAACATTTTGTGTGTGTCTTATCAAACGTTTCTCTGCAGCCACAATGTGATAATTATTGCATTCATTCAATGAAATACTGTGTTGAAAAAGCCTGCTTGTGGCTGTTTAGAAACATCTTCATGTAAGTGTTCATGCAAGCCTTATCAAACATTTCCCTACAGGCATGACAGAATATCTATAACATTCAATGTCTGTAAGAACACTGTTGTGAAACCATTTTGCTTGTAGCTACTTAGGGACATCTTCATAAAACTTATCCAGCATTTCACTACGGGTGTGATAGACTATCTATAACATCCATTCACTGAAAGAACATTGTCTGGCAAACACCTAGCAAGTAGCTCTTAAGGAACATCTTCACATATGCCATTTCAAACATTTCAGTATATGCCACAAGGAACGGCTATCACTTTCTTACAATGAAAGAGCATCGTGCTTAATCAAGCCAACAGGTAGCTGTTTAGGGATATTTTCACATAAATCATATCAAACATTTGACTACAGATGTGACAATGTCTATAACATTTGTTATCTGAAAGAAAATTATGCAAAAACCATCTTCTTTTCACTGTTTAGGAACATCTGCACATAGTACACTTCAAATACTTAAGTATATTCCACACAGAGCGACTATCATTTTCACAAAATGAAAGAACACATGCTGAATCCAGTTTATGGGTAGCTGTTTAGGAACATCATATATCAAATATTTCACCACAGATGTGACAATATCTAGAACATTCATTCACTGAAAGAACACTGTGAAGAAACCATCTTGCTTGTTAGCTGTTTAAGAATATAAATAAAAGGCTCTTCAAACATATCACTTTATGCCATACAGAATGGCTATCATCTCCATAGCCAGAAAAGAATACTGTGATGAACCCAGCTTGCAAGTAATTGTTTATTAATATTTTGCTCAAGTCTTATCAGACATTTGCCTACAGTCATGACAGGATATCTTTAATGCCTATTCAATGTAATAACACTGTATTTAAAAGAATTTCCTTGTAGCTGTTTAGAAACATCTTCATGTAAGACTTATTAAACATTCCTTTGCAGGAATGACAGAATCTCTAAACATTCACTCATTGAATGAACACAGGGATGAAAGCAGTTTTCTTGTAACTGTTGAGGAACATCTTCATATAAAGCTTTTCAAGCATTTCAGTATATGGCATACAGCATGGCCATACCCTTCTTACAAGGAAAGAAGGTTGTGTTTAATAGCTTTCAGGTAGATTATTAGGAGCATTTTTATGTAAGACCTATTGAACATTTAACTACAGGCATGACAGAATATCTATTACATCCATTCAATGAAAGAACACTATGGTGAAAGTGGCTTGGTTTGACTGTTAAGGAAGATCTTCATTTAAGTCCTTTTCAGCATTTCTGTATATGCCATACTAAACGGCTGTCACTATCTTATGATGAAATTATTCTGTCCTGAACACGTCTTGTTGGATTCTATTTAGGAACATCTTCATATAAGACCTCTCTAACATTTAAGCATATGCCATACAGAATGGCTCTCACTTACTTACAGTTAAAGGACACTGTGCTAAACCCGGCTTGCTGGCGGCTGTTTGAAACCTCTTCATATAAGACTTATTAAACATTTCACTACAGGCATGACAGACTAGCTATAACACTCGTTCACTGAAAGAACACTGTGGTGAAGCCAGATTACTTCTGGCGCCTTGGGAATGTCTTCGTATAAGGCTCTTCAAACACTTCATTATGCCTACAGAATGGCTATCGCTTCCATATCCAGAAAGAACGTTCTGATGAAACCAGTGGCTCTTTATGAGCATTTCATTTATGTCTTATCAAACGTTTCTCTACAGCCGCAACATGATATCCATAACATTCATTCAAGGAAACCACACTATGTTGAAAAAGCTTGCTTGTAGCTGTTCAGGAACACTCTCACCTAAGACATCAAATAGTTCTCTTGAGGCATGACAGAATACGTATAACATTCATTTTCTGAATGAACACTGTGGTGAAAACACCTTGCTTGCAGCTGTTTAGGGGAATCTTCAAATAAGTCCTATCAAACATTTCACTACGGGCATGATGGAATATCTATAACATTCACTCATTGAAAGAATGCTGTGGTGAAACCAACTTCCTTGTAGCTTTTAAGGAACATCTTCATGTAAGTCTTTTCTAGCATTTCAGTATGAGCCATAGAGAACAGCTATACT
Source organism: Equus asinus (assembly GCF_041296235.1). NCBI lineage: Eukaryota > Metazoa > Chordata > Mammalia > Perissodactyla > Equidae > Equus > Equus asinus. The sequence goes on from NC_091810.1 coordinate 6,677,257, forward strand.
TTCTTAAAATGAACAAACATTGTACCTAACTCAGCTTTCAGGTAGACTTATAGTAACATTTTCATGTAAGATTTATTGAAAATTTCACAACATGTGCGACAGAATATCTATTACATTAATTCAATGAAAGATCACTATTGTGAAACCAGCTTGCTTGTATCTCTTTAGAAATACACTCATATAAGTCTTTTCTGACATTTCAGTGTATGCCATACAAAGTAACTATCACTTTATTACAATGAAAAGTCAGTGTGCTGATCCCAGCTTGCAGGTAGCTGTAGGAACCTTTTCATATATGATATAAAACATTTCACTACAGCTATAGGAGACTATATATATAAAGTTTATTAAATGAAAGAACACTGTGGTGTAACCAGATTGCTTGTAGCTATTTAGGAGTATCTTCATACAAGTCTTTTCAAACATTTCAGTGTATTCCATCCAGAATGGTTATCACTTCCATAAAATGAAAGAACGATGTTAAGAACCCAGCTGGAAAGTTGTCTTTTAGAAATATCTTTTTATAAGTCTTAACAAATATTGCGCTATGGTCATGACAGAATGATTTTAATATTCACTCAAGGAAAGAAGGATGAGCTGAACCCTTGTTTCCTAGTATCTGTTTAGGAAGAACTTCATAAAATACTTAAAAAATTACACTACAGACTTGAAAAATATCCATAAGATTCAGACACTAAAGGAACTCTGGTGAAACAAATGTGCTTACAGCTGTTTAGGGGCATATTCACATAAGACAGTTCAAACATTTCAGCATATGCCCTACAGATGACCTATCAATTACTAACAATGTGAGAACACTGTTCTAAGCCCAGTTTGCGGGTAGCTGTTTAGGAACATGTTCATATAAGACTTAACAAACATTTCATTGCATGTGGGACAGAATATATATAGCATTTGTTCACTGAGAGAAAACTGTGGTGAAACCATCTTACTTGCAGCCATTAAGGATCATCTTCGTATTAGTCATTATAACCATTTCAATATTTGCTGTTCTGATTGAATATGAGTTTCCAACAATGAAAGAAACACTGTGCTGAATCCAGCTTGCAAGTAAGTTTTAACTAACACTTCACTACAAGTGTCACAGAATATCTGCAATATTGTTTCACTGAAAGACCTCTGTGGTGAAAGCATCTTGAAGCTATTATTAGGAACATTTGTATTTAAGACATTTCTCACATTTCAGTATATGCCATAATGAATGGGTATCATTTTCCTACAATGAAAGAACACTGTGCTAAATAGAGCTCACAGATAGCTATCTAGGAACGTTTTTACATAAGACTTATCAAACATTTTACAATAGTCGTGACAGAATATACATAACATTCAGTCACTGAAAGAAAACTGTGGAGAAACAATCTTGCTTGTATATATTTAGAAACTTCTTCATGTTCACCATTTCAAGCATTTCCATATAAGACATACTGAATGAATATCACTTTGAGACAATGATATAACGTGCTGAAGCCAGATTGCAGGCAGCTGTTTAGGAACCTTTTCCTAAGAGACTTATCATACATTTCACTACAAAGTATCTATTACATCCATTCAGTGAAAGAACACTATTGTGAAGCCAGATTGCTGGTAGCTAATTAGGAACATCTTGATATAAGGCTTTTCTAATATTTCAGTTTATGCCAAACAGAATGACTATCATTTTCTTAAAATGAAATAACACTGTGTTGAACTCATCTTGCAGGAAGCCATTTAGGGTTTCTTCATACAAAACACCAAACATGTCACTACTGCTCTGACAGAATCTCTGTAAGATTCCTTCACTGAGGAACACACTCTGGTGAAACCAGATTGCTCATAAGTTTTTAGGAATATCTTTATATAAGGCTATTCAAACACATCATATGCTATACAGAATGATGATCACTTCCATTAAATTAAACAACATTGCGATGCAACCAGCTGGCACATGCTATTTATGAACATTTTGTGTGTGTCTTATCAAACGTTTCTCTGCAGCCACAATGTGATAATTATTGCATTCATTCAATGAAATACTGTGTTGAAAAAGCCTGCTTGTGGCTGTTTAGAAACATCTTCATGTAAGTGTTCATGCAAGCCTTATCAAACATTTCACTACAGGCATGACAGAATATCTATAACATTCAATGTCTGTAAGAACACTGTTGTGAAACCATTTTGCTTGTAGCTACTTAGGGACATCTTCATAAAACTTATCCAGCATTTCACTACGGGTGTGATAGACTATCTATAACATCCATTCACTGAAAGAACATTGTCTGGCAAACACCTAGCAAGTAGCTCTTAAGGAACATCTTCACATACGCCATTTCAAACATTTCAGTATATGCCACAAGGAACGGCTATCACTTTCTTACAATGAAAGAGCATTGTGCTTAATCAAGCCAACAGGTAGCTGTTTAGGGATATTTTCACATAAATCATATCAAACATTTGACTACAGATGTGACAATGTCTATAACATTTGTTATCTGAAAGAAAATTATGCAAAAACCATCTTCTTTTCACTGTTTAGGAACATCTGCACATAGTACACTTCAAATACTTAAGTATATTCCACACAGAGCGACTATCATTTTCACAAAATGAAAGAACACATGCTGAATCCAGTTTATGGGTAGCTGTTTAGGAACATCATATATCAAATATTTCACCACAGATGTGACAATATCTAGAACATTCATTCACTGAAAGAACACTGTGAAGAAACCATCTTGCTTGTTAGCTGTTTAAGAATATAAATAAAAGGCTCTTCAAACATATCACTTTATGCCATACAGAATGGCTATCATCTCCATAGCCAGAAAAGAATACTGTGATGAACCCAGCTTGCAAGTAATTGTTTATTAATATTTTGCTCAAGTCTTATCAGACATTTGCCTACAGTCATGACAGGATATCTTTAATGTCTATTCAATGTAATAACACTGTATTTAAAAGAATTTCCTTGTAGCTGTTTAGAAACATCTTCATGTAAGACTTATTAAACATTCCTTTGCAGGAATGACAGAATCTCTAAACATTCACTCATTGAATGAACACAGGGATGAAAGCAGTTTTCTTGTAACTGTTGAGGAACATCTTCATATAAAGCTTTTCAAGCATTTCAGTATATGGCATACAGCATGGCCATACCCTTCTTACAAGGAAAGAAGGTTGTGTTTAATAGCTTTCAGGTAGATTATTAGGAGCATTTTTATGTAAGACCTATTGAACATTTAACTACAGGCATGACAGAATATCTATTACATCCATTCAATGAAAGAACACTATGGTGAAAGTGGCTTGGTTTGACTGTTAAGGAAGATCTTCATTTAAGTCCTTTTCAGCATTTCTGTATATGCCATACTAAACGGCTGTCACTATCTTATGATGAAATTATTCTGTCCTGAACACGTCTTGTTGGATTCTATTTAGGAACATCTTCATATAAGACCTCTCTAACATTTAAGCATATGCCATACAGAATGGCTCTCACTTACTTACAGTTAAAGGACACTGTGCTAAACCCGGCTTGCTGGCGGCTGTTTGAAACCTCTTCATATAAGACTTATTAAACATTTCACTACAGGCATGACAGACTAGCTATAACACTCGTTCACTGAAAGAACACTGTGGTGAAGCCAGATTACTTCTGGCGCCTTGGGAATGTCTTCGTATAAGGCTCTTCAAACACTTCATTATGCCTACAGAATGGCTATCACTTCCATATCCAGAAAGAACGTTCTGATGAAACCAGTGGCTCTTTATGAGCATTTCATTTATGTCTTATCAAACGTTTCTCTACAGCCGCAACATGATATCCATAACATTCATTCAAGGAAACCACACTATGTTGAAAAAGCTTGCTTGTAGCTGTTCAGGAACACTCTCACCTAAGACATCAAATAGTTCTCTTGAGGCATGACAGAATACGTATAACATTCATTTTCTGAATGAACACTGTGGTGAAAACACCTTGCTTGCAGCTGTTTAGGGGAATCTTCAAATAAGTCCTATCAAACATTTCACTACGGGCATGATGGAATATCTATAACATTCACTCATTGAAAGAATGCTGTGGTGAAACCAACTTCCTTGTAGCTTTTAAGGAACATCTTCATGTAAGTCTTTTCTAGCATTTCAGTATGAGCCATAGAGAACAGCTATACTTTCTTAAAATGAACAAACATTGTACCTAACTCAGCTTTCAGGTAGACTTATAGTAACATTTTCATGTAAGATTTATTGAAAATTTCACAACATGTGCGACAGAATATCTATTACATTAATTCAATGAAAGATCACTATTGTGAAACCAGCTTGCTTGTATCTCTTTAGAAATACACTCATATAAGTCTTTTCTGACATTTCAGTGTATGCCATACAAAGTAACTATCACTTTATTACAATGAAAAGTCAGTGTGCTGATCCCAGCTTGCAGGTAGCTGTAGGAACCTTTTCATATATGATATAAAACATTTCACTACAGCTATAGGAGACTATATATATAAAGTTTATTAAATGAAAGAACACTGTGGTGTAACCAGATTGCTTGTAGCTATTTAGGAGTATCTTCATACAAGTCTTTTCAAACATTTCAGTGTATTCCATCCAGAATGGTTATCACTTCCATAAAATGAAAGAACGATGTTAAGAACCCAGCTGGAAAGTTGTCTTTTAGAAATATCTTTTTATAAGTCTTAACAAATATTGCGCTATGGTCATGACAGAATGATTTTAATATTCACTCAAGGAAAGAAGGATGAGCTGAACCCTTGTTTCCTAGTATCTGTTTAGGAAGAACTTCATAAAATACTTAAAAAATTACACTACAGACTTGAAAAATATCCATAAGATTCAGACACTAAAGGAACTCTGGTGAAACAAATGTGCTTACAGCTGTTTAGGGGCATATTCACATAAGACAGTTCAAACATTTCAGCATATGCCCTACAGATGACCTATCAATTACTAACAATGTGAGAACACTGTTCTAAGCCCAGTTTGCGGGTAGCTGTTTAGGAACATGTTCATATAAGACTTAACAAACATTTCATTGCATGTGGGACAGAATATATATAGCATTTGTTCACTGAGAGAAAACTGTGGTGAAACCATCTTACTTGCAGCCATTAAGGATCATCTTCGTATTAGTCATTATAACCATTTCAATATTTGCTGTTCTGATTGAATATGAGTTTCCAACAATGAAAGAAACACTGTGCTGAATCCAGCTTGCAAGTAAGTTTTAACTAACACTTCACTACAAGTGTCACAGAATATCTGCAATATTGTTTCACTGAAAGACCTCTGTGGTGAAAGCATCTTGAAGCTATTATTAGGAACATTTGTATTTGAGACATTTCTCACATTTCAGTATATGCCATAATGAATGGGTATCATTTTCCTACAATGAAAGAACACTGTGCTAAATAGAGCTCACAGATAGCTATCTAGGAACGTTTTTACATAAGACTTATCAAACATTTTACAATAGTCGTGACAGAATATACATAACATTCAGTCACTGAAAGAAAACTGTGGAGAAACAATCTTGCTTGTATATATTTAGAAACTTCTTCATGTTCACCATTTCAAGCATTTCCATATAAGACATACTGAATGAATATCACTTTGAGACAATGATATAACGTGCTGAAGCCAGATTGCAGGCAGCTGTTTAGGAACCTTTTCCTAAGAGACTTATCATACATTTCACTACAAAGTATCTATTACATCCATTCAGTGAAAGAACACTATTGTGAAGCCAGATTGCTGGTAGCTAATTAGGAACATCTTGATATAAGGCTTTTCTAATATTTCAGTTTATGCCAAACAGAATGACTATCATTTTCTTAAAATGAAATAACACTGTGTTGAACTCATCTTGCAGGAAGCCATTTAGGGTTTCTTCATACAAAACACCAAACATGTCACTACTGCTCTGACAGAATCTCTGTAAGATTCCTTCACTGAGGAACACACTCTGGTGAAACCAGATTGCTCATAAGTTTTTAGGAATATCTTTATATAAGGCTATTCAAACACATCATATGCTATACAGAATGATGATCACTTCCATTAAATTAAACAACATTGCGATGCAACCAGCTGGCACATGCTATTTATGAACATTTTGTGTGTGTCTTATCAAACGTTTCTCTGCAGCCACAATGTGATAATTATTGCATTCATTCAATGAAATACTGTGTTGAAAAAGCCTGCTTGTGGCTGTTTAGAAACATCTTCATGTAAGTGTTCATGCAAGCCTTATCAAACATTTCACTACAGGCATGACAGAATATCTATAACATTCAATGTCTGTAAGAACACTGTTGTGAAACCATTTTGCTTGTAGCTACTTAGGGACATCTTCATAAAACTTATCCAGCATTTCACTACGGGTGTGATAGACTATCTATAACATCCATTCACTGAAAGAACATTGTCTGGCAAACACCTAGCAAGTAGCTCTTAAGGAACATCTTCACATACGCCATTTCAAACATTTCAGTATATGCCACAAGGAACGGCTATCACTTTCTTACAATGAAAGCGCATTGTGCTTAATCAAGCCAACAGGTAGCTGTTTAGGGATATTTTCACATAAATCATATCAAACATTTGACTACAGATGTGACAATGTCTATAACATTTGTTATCTGAAAGAAAATTATGCAAAAACCATCTTCTTTTCACTGTTTAGGAACATCTGCACATAGTACACTTCAAATACTTAAGTATATTCCACACAGAGCGACTATCATTTTCACAAAATGAAAGAACACATGCTGAATCCAGTTTATGGGTAGCTGTTTAGGAACATCATATATCAAATATTTCACCACAGATGTGACAATATCTAGAACATTCATTCACTGAAAGAACACTGTGAAGAAACCATCTTGCTTGTTAGCTGTTTAAGAATATAAATAAAAGGCTCTTCAAACATATCACTTTATGCCATACAGAATGGCTATCATCTCCATAGCCAGAAAAGAATACTGTGATGAACCCAGCTTGCAAGTAATTGTTTATTAATATTTTGCTCAAGTCTTATCAGACATTTGCCTACAGTCATGACAGGATATCTTTAATGTCTATTCAATGTAATAACACTGTATTTAAAAGAATTTCCTTGTAGCTGTTTAGAAACATCTTCATGTAAGACTTATTAAACATTCCTTTGCAGGAATGACAGAATCTCTAAACATTCACTCATTGAATGAACACAGGGATGAAAGCAGTTTTCTTGTAACTGTTGAGGAACATCTTCATATAAAGCTTTTCAAGCATTTCAGTATATGGCATACAGCATGGCCATACCCTTCTTACAAGGAAAGAAGGTTGTGTTTAATAGCTTTCAGGTAGATTATTAGGAGCATTTTTATGTAAGACCTATTGAACTTTTAACTACAGGCATGACAGAATATCTATTACATCCATTCAATGAAAGAACACTATGGTGAAAGTGGCTTGGTTTGACTGTTAAGGAAGATCTTCATTTAAGTCCTTTTCAGCATTTCTGTATATGCCATACTAAACGGCTGTCACTATCTTATGATGAAATTATTCTGTCCTGAACACGTCTTGTTGGATTCTATTTAGGAACATCTTCATATAAGACCTCTCTAACATTTAAGCATATGCCATACAGAAGGGCTCTCACTTACTTACAGTTAAAGGACACTGTGCTAAACCCGGCTTGCTGGCGGCTGTTTGAAACCTCTTCATATAAGACTTATTAAACATTTCACTACAGGCATGACAGACTAGCTATAACACTCGTTCACTGAAAGAACACTGTGGTGAAGCCAGATTACTTCTGGCGCCTTGGGAATGTCTTCGTATAAGGCTCTTCAAACACTTCATTATGCCTACAGAATGGCTATCACTTCCATATCCAGAAAGAACGTTCTGATGAAACCAGTGGCTCTTTATGAGCATTTCATTTATGTCTTATCAAACGTTTCTCTACAGCCGCAACATGATATCCATAACATTCATTCAAGGAAACCACACTATGTTGAAAAAGCTTGCTTGTAGCTGTTCAGGAACACTCTCACCTAAGACATCAAATAGTTCTCTTGAGGCATGACAGAATACGTATAACATTCATTTTCTGAATGAACACTGTGGTGAAAACACCTTGCTTGCAGCTGTTTAGGGGAATCTTCAAATAAGTCCTATCAAACATTTCACTACGGGCATGATGGAATATCTATAACATTCACTCATTGAAAGAATGCTGTGGTGAAACCAACTTCCTTGTAGCTTTTAAGGAACATCTTCATGTAAGTCTTTTCTAGCATTTCAGTATGAGCCATAGAGAACAGCTATACTTTCTTAAAATGAACAAACATTGTACCTAACTCAGCTTTCAGGTAGACTTATAGTAACATTTTCATGTAAGATTTATTGAAAATTTCACAACATGTGCGACAGAATATCTATTACATTAATTCAATGAAAGATCACTATTGTGAAACCAGCTTGCTTGTATCTCTTTAGAAATACACTCATATAAGTCTTTTCTGACATTTCAGTGTATGCCATACAAAGTAACTATCACTTTATTACAATGAAAAGTCAGTGTGCTGATCCCAGCTTGCAGGTAGCTGTAGGAACCTTTTCATATATGATATAAAACATTTCACTACAGCTATAGGAGACTATATATATAAAGTTTATTAAATGAAAGAACACTGTGGTGTAACCAGATTGCTTGTAGCTATTTAGGAGTATCTTCATACAAGTCTTTTCAAACATTTCAGTGTATTCCATCCAGAATGGTTATCACTTCCATAAAATGAAAGAACGATGTTAAGAACCCAGCTGGAAAGTTGTCTTTTAGAAATATCTTTTTATAAGTCTTAACAAATATTGCGCTATGGTCATGACAGAATGATTTTAATATTCACTCAAGGAAAGAAGGATGAGCTGAACCCTTGTTTCCTAGTATCTGTTTAGGAAGAACTTCATAAAATACTTAAAAAATTACACTACAGACTTGAAAAATATCCATAAGATTCAGACACTAAAGGAACTCTGGTGAAACAAATGTGCTTACAGCTGTTTAGGGGCATATTCACATAAGACAGTTCAAACATTTCAGCATATGCCCTACAGATGACCTATCAATTACTAACAATGTGAGAACACTGTTCTAAGCCCAGTTTGCGGGTAGCTGTTTAGGAACATGTTCATATAAGACTTAACAAACATTTCATTGCATGTGGGACAGAATATATATAGCATTTGTTCACTGAGAGAAAACTGTGGTGAAACCATCTTACTTGCAGCCATTAAGGATCATCTTCGTATTAGTCATTATAACCATTTCAATATTTGCTGTTCTGATTGAATATGAGTTTCCAACAATGAAAGAAACACTGTGCTGAATCCAGCTTGCAAGTAAGTTTTAACTAACACTTCACTACAAGTGTCACAGAATATCTGCAATATTGTTTCACTGAAAGACCTCTGTGGTGAAAGCATCTTGAAGCTATTATTAGGAACATTTGTATTTAAGACATTTCTCACATTTCAGTATATGCCATAATGAATGGGTATCATTTTCCTACAATGAAAGAACACTGTGCTAAATAGAGCTCACAGATAGCTATCTAGGAACGTTTTTACATAAGACTTATCAAACATTTTACAATAGTCGTGACAGAATATACATAACATTCAGTCACTGAAAGAAAACTGTGGAGAAACAATCTTGCTTGTATATATTTAGAAACTTCTTCATGTTCACCATTTCAAGCATTTCCATATAAGACATACTGAATGAATATCACTTTGAGACAATGATATAACGTGCTGAAGCCAGATTGCAGGCAGCTGTTTAGGAACCTTTTCATAAGAGACTTATCATACATTTCACTACAAAGTATCTATTACATCCATTCAGTGAAAGAACACTATTGTGAAGCCAGATTGCTGGTAGCTAATTAGGAACATCTTGATATAAGGCTTTTCTAATATTTCAGTTTATGCCAAACAGAATGACTATCATTTTCTTAAAATGAAATAACACTGTGTTGAACTCATCTTGCAGGAAGCCATTTAGGGTTTCTTCATACAAAACACCAAACATGTCACTACTGCTCTGACAGAATCTCTGTAAGATTCCTTCACTGAGGAACACACTCTGGTGAAACCAGATTGCTCATAAGTTTTTAGGAATATCTTTATATAAGGCTATTCAAACACATCATATGCTATACAGAATGATGATCACTTCCATTAAATTAAACAACATTGCGATGCAACCAGCTGGCACATGCTATTTATGAACATTTTGTGTGTGTCTTATCAAACGTTTCTCTGCAGCCACAATGTGATAATTATTGCATTCATTCAATGAAATACTGTGTTGAAAAAGCCTGCTTGTGGCTGTTTAGAAACATCTTCATGTAAGTGTTCATGCAAGCCTTATCAAACATTTCACTACAGGCATGACAGAATATCTATAACATTCAATGTCTGTAAGAACACTGTTGTGAAACCATTTTGCTTGTAGCTACTTAGGGACATCTTCATAAAACTTATCCAGCATTTCACTACGGGTGTGATAGACTATCTATAACATCCATTCACTGAAAGAACATTGTCTGGCAAACACCTAGCAAGTAGCTCTTAAGGAACATCTTCACATATGCCATTTCAAACATTTCAGTATATGCCACAAGGAACGGCTATCACTTTCTTACAATGAAAGCGCATTGTGCTTAATCAAGCCAACAGGTAGCTGTTTAGGGATATTTTCACATAAATCATATCAAACATTTGACTACAGATGTGACAATGTCTATAACATTTGTTATCTGAAAGAAAATTATGCAAAAACCATCTTCTTTTCACTGTTTAGGAACATCTGCACATAGTACACTTCAAATACTTAAGTATATTCCACACAGAGCGACTATCATTTTCACAAAATGAAAGAACACATGCTGAATCCAGTTTATGGGTAGCTGTTTAGGAACATCATATATCAAATATTTCACCACAGATGTGACAATATCTAGAACATTCATTCACTGAAAGAACACTGTGAAGAAACCATCTTGCTTGTTAGCTGTTTAAGAATATAAATAAAAGGCTCTTCAAACATATCACTTTATGCCATACAGAATGGCTATCATCTCCATAGCCAGAAAAGAATACTGTGATGAACCCAGCTTGCAAGTAATTGTTTATTAATATTTTGCTCAAGTCTTATCAGACATTTGCCTACAGTCATGACAGGATATCTTTAATGTCTATTCAATGTAATAACACTGTATTTAAAAGAATTTCCTTGTAGCTGTTTAGAAACATCTTCATGTAAGACTTATTAAACATTCCTTTGCAGGAATGACAGAATCTCTAAACATTCACTCATTGAATGAACACAGGGATGAAAGCAGTTTTCTTGTAACTGTTGAGGAACATCTTCATATAAAGCTTTTCAAGCATTTCAGTATATGGCATACAGCATGGCCATACCCTTCTTACAAGGAAAGAAGGTTGTGTTTAATAGCTTTCAGGTAGATTATTAGGAGCATTTTTATGTAAGACCTATTGAACATTTAACTACAGGCATGACAGAATATCTATTACATCCATTCAATGAAAGAACACTATGGTGAAAGTGGCTTGGTTTGACTGTTAAGGAAGATCTTCATTTAAGTCCTTTTCAGCATTTCTGTATATGCCATACTAAACGGCTGTCACTATCTTATGATGAAATTATTCTGTCCTGAACACGTCTTGTTGGATTCTATTTAGGAACATCTTCATATAAGACCTCTCTAACATTTAAGCATATGCCATACAGAATGGCTCTCACTTACTTACAGTTAAAGGACACTGTGCTAAACCCGGCTTGCTGGCGGCTGTTTGAAACCTCTTCATATAAGACTTATTAAACATTTCACTACAGGCATGACAGACTAGCTATAACACTCGTTCACTGAAAGAACACTGTGGTGAAGCCAGATTACTTCTGGCGCCTTGGGAATGTCTTCGTATAAGGCTCTTCAAACACTTCATTATGCCTACAGAATGGCTATCACTTCCATATCCAGAAAGAACGTTCTGATGAAACCAGTGGCTCTTTATGAGCATTTCATTTATGTCTTATCAAACGTTTCTCTACAGCCGCAACATGATATCCATAACATTCATTCAAGGAAACCACACTATGTTGAAAAAGCTTGCTTGTAGCTGTTCAGGAACACTCTCACCTAAGACATCAAATAGTTCTCTTGAGGCATGACAGAATACGTATAACATTCATTTTCTGAATGAACACTGTGGTGAAAACACCTTGCTTGCAGCTGTTTAGGGGAATCTTCAAATAAGTCCTATCAAACATTTCACTACGGGCATGATGGAATATCTATAACATTCACTCATTGAAAGAATGCTGTGGTGAAACCAACTTCCTTGTAGCTTTTAAGGAACATCTTCATGTAAGTCTTTTCTAGCATTTCAGTATGAGCCATAGAGAACAGCTATACTTTCTTAAAATGAACAAACATTGTACCTAACTCAGCTTTCAGGTAGACTTATAGTAACATTTTCATGTAAGATTTATTGAAAATTTCACAACATGTGCGACAGAATATCTATTACATTAATTCAATGAAAGATCACTATTGTGAAACCAGCTTGCTTGTATCTCTTTAGAAATACACTCATATAAGTCTTTTCTGACATTTCAGTGTATGCCATACAAAGTAACTATCACTTTATTACAATGAAAAGTCAGTGTGCTGATCCCAGCTTGCAGGTAGCTGTAGGAACCTTTTCATATATGATATAAAACATTTCACTACAGCTATAGGAGACTATATATATAAAGTTTATTAAATGAAAGAACACTGTGGTGTAACCAGATTGCTTGTAGCTATTTAGGAGTATCTTCATACAAGTCTTTTCAAACATTTCAGTGTATTCCATCCAGAATGGTTATCACTTCCATAAAATGAAAGAACGATGTTAAGAACCCAGCTGGAAAGTTGTCTTTTAGAAATATCTTTTTATAAGTCTTAACAAATATTGCGCTATGGTCATGACAGAATGATTTTAATATTCACTCAAGGAAAGAAGGATGAGCTGAACCCTTGTTTCCTAGTATCTGTTTAGGAAGAACTTCATAAAATACTTAAAAAATTACACTACAGACTTGAAAAATATCCATAAGATTCAGACACTAAAGGAACTCTGGTGAAACAAATGTGCTTACAGCTGTTTAGGGGCATATTCACATAAGACAGTTCAAACATTTCAGCATATGCCCTACAGATGACCTATCAATTACTAACAATGTGAGAACACTGTTCTAAGCCCAGTTTGCGGGTAGCTGTTTAGGAACATGTTCATATAAGACTTAACAAACATTTCATTGCATGTGGGACAGAATATATATAGCATTTGTTCACTGAGAGAAAACTGTGGTGAAACCATCTTACTTGCAGCCATTAAGGATCATCTTCGTATTAGTCATTATAACCATTTCAATATTTGCTGTTCTGATTGAATATGAGTTTCCAACAATGAAAGAAACACTGTGCTGAATCCAGCTTGCAAGTAAGTTTTAACTAACACTTCACTACAAGTGTCACAGAATATCTGCAATATTGTTTCACTGAAAGACCTCTGTGGTGAAAGCATCTTGAAGCTATTATTAGGAACATTTGTATTTAAGACATTTCTCACATTTCAGTATATGCCATAATGAATGGGTATCATTTTCCTACAATGAAAGAACACTGTGCTAAATAGAGCTCACAGATAGCTATCTAGGAACGTTTTTACATAAGACTTATCAAACATTTTACAATAGTCGTGACAGAATATACATAACATTCAGTCACTGAAAGAAAACTGTGGAGAAACAATCTTGCTTGTATATATTTAGAAACTTCTTCATGTTCACCATTTCAAGCATTTCCATATAAGACATACTGAATGAATATCACTTTGAGACAATGATATAACGTGCTGAAGCCAGATTGCAGGCAGCTGTTTAGGAACCTTTTCATAAGAGACTTATCATACATTTCACTACAAAGTATCTATTACATCCATTCAGTGAAAGAACACTATTGTGAAGCCAGATTGCTGGTAGCTAATTAGGAACATCTTGATATAAGGCTTTTCTAATATTTCAGTTTATGCCAAACAGAATGACTATCATTTTCTTAAAATGAAATAACACTGTGTTGAACTCATCTTGCAGGAAGCCATTTAGGGTTTCTTCATACAAAACACCAAACATGTCACTACTGCTCTGACAGAATCTCTGTAAGATTCCTTCACTGAGGAACACACTCTGGTGAAACCAGATTGCTCATAAGTTTTTAGGAATATCTTTATATAAGGCTATTCAAACACATCATATGCTATACAGAATGATGATCACTTCCATTAAATTAAACAACATTGCGATGCAACCAGCTGGCACATGCTATTTATGAACATTTTGTGTGTGTCTTATCAAACGTTTCTCTGCAGCCACAATGTGATAATTATTGCATTCATTCAATGAAATACTGTGTTGAAAAAGCCTGCTTGTGGCTGTTTAGAAACATCTTCATGTAAGTGTTCATGCAAGCCTTAGCAAACATTTCACTACAGGCATGACAGAATATCTATAACATTCAATGTCTGTAAGAACACTGTTGTGAAACCATTTTGCTTGTAGCTACTTAGGGACATCTTCATAAAACTTATCCAGCATTTCACTACGGGTGTGATAGACTATCTATAACATCCATTCACTGAAAGAACATTGTCTGGCAAACACCTAGCAAGTAGCTCTTAAGGAACATCTTCACATATGCCATTTCAAACATTTCAGTATATGCCACAAGGAACGGCTATCACTTTCTTACAATGAAAGAGCATTGTGCTTAATCAAGCCAACAGGTAGCTGTTTAGGGATATTTTCACATAAATCATATCAAACATTTGACTACAGATGTGACAATGTCTATAACATTTGTTATCTGAAAGAAAATTATGCAAAAACCATCTTCTTTTCACTGTTTAGGAACATCTGCACATAGTACACTTCAAATACTTAAGTATATTCCACACAGAGCGACTATCATTTTCACAAAATGAAAGAACACATGCTGAATCCAGTTTATGGGTAGCTGTTTAGGAACATCATATATCAAATATTTCACCACAGATGTGACAATATCTAGAACATTCATTCACTGAAAGAACACTGTGAAGAAACCATCTTGCTTGTTAGCTGTTTAAGAATATAAATAAAAGGCTCTTCAAACATATCACTTTATGCCATACAGAATGGCTATCATCTCCATAGCCAGAAAAGAATACTGTGATGAACCCAGCTTGCAAGTAATTGTTTATTAATATTTTGCTCAAGTCTTATCAGACATTTGCCTACAGTCATGACAGGATATCTTTAATGTCTATTCAATGTAATAACACTGTATTTAAAAGAATTTCCTTGTAGCTGTTTAGAAACATCTTCATGTAAGACTTATTAAACATTCCTTTGCAGGAATGACAGAATCTCTAAACATTCACTCATTGAATGAACACAGGGATGAAAGCAGTTTTCTTGTAACTGTTGAGGAACATCTTCATATAAAGCTTTTCAAGCATTTCAGTATATGGCATACAGCATGGCCATACCCTTCTTACAAGGAAAGAAGGTTGTGTTTAATAGCTTTCAGGTAGATTATTAGGAGCATTTTTATGTAAGACCTATTGAACATTTAACTACAGGCATGACAGAATATCTATTACATCCATTCAATGAAAGAACACTATGGTGAAAGTGGCTTGGTTTGACTGTTAAGGAAGATCTTCATTTAAGTCCTTTTCAGCATTTCTGTATATGCCATACTAAACGGCTGTCACTATCTTATGATGAAATTATTCTGTCCTGAACACGTCTTGTTGGATTCTATTTAGGAACATCTTCATATAAGACCTCTCTAACATTTAAGCATATGCCATACAGAATGGCTCTCACTTACTTACAGTTAAAGGACACTGTGCTAAACCCGGCTTGCTGGCGGCTGTTTGAAACCTCTTCATATAAGACTTATTAAACATTTCACTACAGGCATGACAGACTAGCTATAACACTCGTTCACTGAAAGAACACTGTGGTGAAGCCAGATTACTTCTGGCGCCTTGGGAATGTCTTCGTATAAGGCTCTTCAAACACTTCATTATGCCTACAGAATGGCTATCGCTTCCATATCCAGAAAGAACGTTCTGATGAAACCAGTGGCTCTTTATGAGCATTTCATTTATGTCTTATCAAACGTTTCTCTACAGCCGCAACATGATATCCATAACATTCATTCAAGGAAACCACACTATGTTGAAAAAGCTTGCTTGTAGCTGTTCAGGAACACTCTCACCTAAGACATCAAATAGTTCTCTTGAGGCATGACAGAATACGTATAACATTCATTTTCTGAATGAACACTGTGGTGAAAACACCTTGCTTGCAGCTGTTTAGGGGAATCTTCAAATAAGTCCTATCAAACATTTCACTACGGGCATGATGGAATATCTATAACATTCACTCATTGAAAGAATGCTGTGGTGAAACCAACTTCCTTGTAGCTTTTAAGGAACATCTTCATGTAAGTCTTTTCTAGCATTTCAGTATGAGCCATAGAGAACAGCTATACTTTCTTAAAATGAACAAACATTGTACCTAACTCAGCTTTCAGGTAGACTTATAGTAACATTTTCATGTAAGATTTATTGAAAATTTCACAACATGTGCGACAGAATATCTATTACATTAATTCAATGAAAGATCACTATTGTGAAACCAGCTTGCTTGTATCTCTTTAGAAATACACTCATATAAGTCTTTTCTGACATTTCAGTGTATGCCATACAAAGTAACTATCACTTTATTACAATGAAAAGTCAGTGTGCTGATCCCAGCTTGCAGGTAGCTGTAGGAACCTTTTCATATATGATATAAAACATTTCACTACAGCTATAGGAGACTATATATATAAAGTTTATTAAATGAAAGAACACTGTGGTGTAACCAGATTGCTTGTAGCTATTTAGGAGTATCTTCATACAAGTCTTTTCAAACATTTCAGTGTATTCCATCCAGAATGGTTATCACTTCCATAAAATGAAAGAACGATGTTAAGAACCCAGCTGGAAAGTTGTCTTTTAGAAATATCTTTTTATAAGTCTTAACAAATATTGCGCTATGGTCATGACAGAATGATTTTAATATTCACTCAAGGAAAGAAGGATGAGCTGAACCCTTGTTTCCTAGTATCTGTTTAGGAAGAACTTCATAAAATACTTAAAAAATTACACTACAGACTTGAAAAATATCCATAAGATTCAGACACTAAAGGAACTCTGGTGAAACAAATGTGCTTACAGCTGTTTAGGGGCATATTCACATAAGACAGTTCAAACATTTCAGCATATGCCCTACAGATGACCTATCAATTACTAACAATGTGAGAACACTGTTCTAAGCCCAGTTTGCGGGTAGCTGTTTAGGAACATGTTCATATAAGACTTAACAAACATTTCATTGCATGTGGGACAGAATATATATAGCATTTGTTCACTGAGAGAAAACTGTGGTGAAACCATCTTACTTGCAGCCATTAAGGATCATCTTCGTATTAGTCATTATAACCATTTCAATATTTGCTGTTCTGATTGAATATGAGTTTCCAACAATGAAAGAAACACTGTGCTGAATCCAGCTTGCAAGTAAGTTTTAACTAACACTTCACTACAAGTGTCACAGAATATCTGCAATATTGTTTCACTGAAAGACCTCTGTGGTGAAAGCATCTTGAAGCTATTATTAGGAACATTTGTATTTAAGACATTTCTCACATTTCAGTATATGCCATAATGAATGGGTATCATTTTCCTACAATG
This sequence comes from Equus asinus, assembly GCF_041296235.1. Taxonomy (NCBI): domain Eukaryota; kingdom Metazoa; phylum Chordata; class Mammalia; order Perissodactyla; family Equidae; genus Equus; species Equus asinus. The sequence goes on from NC_091810.1 coordinate 6,695,194, forward strand.
AAAGAACACTGTGCTAAATAGAGCTCACAGATAGCTATCTAGGAACGTTTTTACATAAGACTTATCAAACATTTTACAATAGTCGTGACAGAATATACATAACATTCAGTCACTGAAAGAAAACTGTGGAGAAACAATCTTGCTTGTATATATTTAGAAACTTCTTCATGTTCACCATTTCAAGCATTTCCATATAAGACATACTGAATGAATATCACTTTGAGACAATGATATAACGTGCTGAAGCCAGATTGCAGGCAGCTGTTTAGGAACCTTTTCCTAAGAGACTTATCATACATTTCACTACAAAGTATCTATTACATCCATTCAGTGAAAGAACACTATTGTGAAGCCAGATTGCTGGTAGCTAATTAGGAACATCTTGATATAAGGCTTTTCTAATATTTCAGTTTATGCCAAACAGAATGACTATCATTTTCTTAAAATGAAATAACACTGTGTTGAACTCATCTTGCAGGAAGCCATTTAGGGTTTCTTCATACAAAACACCAAACATGTCACTACTGCTCTGACAGAATCTCTGTAAGATTCCTTCACTGAGGAACACACTCTGGTGAAACCAGATTGCTCATAAGTTTTTAGGAATATCTTTATATAAGGCTATTCAAACACATCATATGCTATACAGAATGATGATCACTTCCATTAAATTAAACAACATTGCGATGCAACCAGCTGGCACATGCTATTTATGAACATTTTGTGTGTGTCTTATCAAACGTTTCTCTGCAGCCACAATGTGATAATTATTGCATTCATTCAATGAAATACTGTGTTGAAAAAGCCTGCTTGTGGCTGTTTAGAAACATCTTCATGTAAGTGTTCATGCAAGCCTTAGCAAACATTTCACTACAGGCATGACAGAATATCTATAACATTCAATGTCTGTAAGAACACTGTTGTGAAACCATTTTGCTTGTAGCTACTTAGGGACATCTTCATAAAACTTATCCAGCATTTCACTACGGGTGTGATAGACTATCTATAACATCCATTCACTGAAAGAACATTGTCTGGCAAACACCTAGCAAGTAGCTCTTAAGGAACATCTTCACATATGCCATTTCAAACATTTCAGTATATGCCACAAGGAACGGCTATCACTTTCTTACAATGAAAGAGCATTGTGCTTAATCAAGCCAACAGGTAGCTGTTTAGGGATATTTTCACATAAATCATATCAAACATTTGACTACAGATGTGACAATGTCTATAACATTTGTTATCTGAAAGAAAATTATGCAAAAACCATCTTCTTTTCACTGTTTAGGAACATCTGCACATAGTACACTTCAAATACTTAAGTATATTCCACACAGAGCGACTATCATTTTCACAAAATGAAAGAACACATGCTGAATCCAGTTTATGGGTAGCTGTTTAGGAACATCATATATCAAATATTTCACCACAGATGTGACAATATCTAGAACATTCATTCACTGAAAGAACACTGTGAAGAAACCATCTTGCTTGTTAGCTGTTTAAGAATATAAATAAAAGGCTCTTCAAACATATCACTTTATGCCATACAGAATGGCTATCATCTCCATAGCCAGAAAAGAATACTGTGATGAACCCAGCTTGCAAGTAATTGTTTATTAATATTTTGCTCAAGTCTTATCAGACATTTGCCTACAGTCATGACAGGATATCTTTAATGTCTATTCAATGTAATAACACTGTATTTAAAAGAATTTCCTTGTAGCTGTTTAGAAACATCTTCATGTAAGACTTATTAAACATTCCTTTGCAGGAATGACAGAATCTCTAAACATTCACTCATTGAATGAACACAGGGATGAAAGCAGTTTTCTTGTAACTGTTGAGGAACATCTTCATATAAAGCTTTTCAAGCATTTCAGTATATGGCATACAGCATGGCCATACCCTTCTTACAAGGAAAGAAGGTTGTGTTTAATAGCTTTCAGGTAGATTATTAGGAGCATTTTTATGTAAGACCTATTGAACATTTAACTACAGGCATGACAGAATATCTATTACATCCATTCAATGAAAGAACACTATGGTGAAAGTGGCTTGGTTTGACTGTTAAGGAAGATCTTCATTTAAGTCCTTTTCAGCATTTCTGTATATGCCATACTAAACGGCTGTCACTATCTTATGATGAAATTATTCTGTCCTGAACACGTCTTGTTGGATTCTATTTAGGAACATCTTCATATAAGACCTCTCTAACATTTAAGCATATGCCATACAGAATGGCTCTCACTTACTTACAGTTAAAGGACACTGTGCTAAACCCGGCTTGCTGGCGGCTGTTTGAAACCTCTTCATATAAGACTTATTAAACATTTCACTACAGGCATGACAGACTAGCTATAACACTCGTTCACTGAAAGAACACTGTGGTGAAGCCAGATTACTTCTGGCGCCTTGGGAATGTCTTCGTATAAGGCTCTTCAAACACTTCATTATGCCTACAGAATGGCTATCACTTCCATATCCAGAAAGAACGTTCTGATGAAACCAGTGGCTCTTTATGAGCATTTCATTTATGTCTTATCAAACGTTTCTCTACAGCCGCAACATGATATCCATAACATTCATTCAAGGAAACCACACTATGTTGAAAAAGCTTGCTTGTAGCTGTTCAGGAACACTCTCACCTAAGACATCAAATAGTTCTCTTGAGGCATGACAGAATACGTATAACATTCATTTTCTGAATGAACACTGTGGTGAAAACACCTTGCTTGCAGCTGTTTAGGGGAATCTTCAAATAAGTCCTATCAAACATTTCACTACGGGCATGATGGAATATCTATAACATTCACTCATTGAAAGAATGCTGTGGTGAAACCAACTTCCTTGTAGCTTTTAAGGAACATCTTCATGTAAGTCTTTTCTAGCATTTCAGTATGAGCCATAGAGAACAGCTATACTTTCTTAAAATGAACAAACATTGTACCTAACTCAGCTTTCAGGTAGACTTATAGTAACATTTTCATGTAAGATTTATTGAAAATTTCACAACATGTGCGACAGAATATCTATTACATTAATTCAATGAAAGATCACTATTGTGAAACCAGCTTGCTTGTATCTCTTTAGAAATACACTCATATAAGTCTTTTCTGACATTTCAGTGTATGCCATACAAAGTAACTATCACTTTATTACAATGAAAAGTCAGTGTGCTGATCCCAGCTTGCAGGTAGCTGTAGGAACCTTTTCATATATGATATAAAACATTTCACTACAGCTATAGGAGACTATATATATAAAGTTTATTAAATGAAAGAACACTGTGGTGTAACCAGATTGCTTGTAGCTATTTAGGAGTATCTTCATACAAGTCTTTTCAAACATTTCAGTGTATTCCATCCAGAATGGTTATCACTTCCATAAAATGAAAGAACGATGTTAAGAACCCAGCTGGAAAGTTGTCTTTTAGAAATATCTTTTTATAAGTCTTAACAAATATTGCGCTATGGTCATGACAGAATGATTTTAATATTCACTCAAGGAAAGAAGGATGAGCTGAACCCTTGTTTCCTAGTATCTGTTTAGGAAGAACTTCATAAAATACTTAAAAAATTACACTACAGACTTGAAAAATATCCATAAGATTCAGACACTAAAGGAACTCTGGTGAAACAAATGTGCTTACAGCTGTTTAGGGGCATATTCACATAAGACAGTTCAAACATTTCAGCATATGCCCTACAGATGACCTATCAATTACTAACAATGTGAGAACACTGTTCTAAGCCCAGTTTGCGGGTAGCTGTTTAGGAACATGTTCATATAAGACTTAACAAACATTTCATTGCATGTGGGACAGAATATATATAGCATTTGTTCACTGAGAGAAAACTGTGGTGAAACCATCTTACTTGCAGCCATTAAGGATCATCTTCGTATTAGTCATTATAACCATTTCAATATTTGCTGTTCTGATTGAATATGAGTTTCCAACAATGAAAGAAACACTGTGCTGAATCCAGCTTGCAAGTAAGTTTTAACTAACACTTCACTACAAGTGTCACAGAATATCTGCAATATTGTTTCACTGAAAGACCTCTGTGGTGAAAGCATCTTGAAGCTATTATTAGGAACATTTGTATTTAAGACATTTCTCACATTTCAGTATATGCCATAATGAATGGGTATCATTTTCCTACAATGAAAGAACACTGTGCTAAATAGAGCTCACAGATAGCTATCTAGGAACGTTTTTACATAAGACTTATCAAACATTTTACAATAGTCGTGACAGAATATACATAACATTCAGTCACTGAAAGAAAACTGTGGAGAAACAATCTTGCTTGTATATATTTAGAAACTTCTTCATGTTCACCATTTCAAGCATTTCCATATAAGACATACTGAATGAATATCACTTTGAGACAATGATATAACGTGCTGAAGCCAGATTGCAGGCAGCTGTTTAGGAACCTTTTCCTAAGAGACTTATCATACATTTCACTACAAAGTATCTATTACATCCATTCAGTGAAAGAACACTATTGTGAAGCCAGATTGCTGGTAGCTAATTAGGAACATCTTGATATAAGGCTTTTCTAATATTTCAGTTTATGCCAAACAGAATGACTATCATTTTCTTAAAATGAAATAACACTGTGTTGAACTCATCTTGCAGGAAGCCATTTAGGGTTTCTTCATACAAAACACCAAACATGTCACTACTGCTCTGACAGAATCTCTGTAAGATTCCTTCACTGAGGAACACACTCTGGTGAAACCAGATTGCTCATAAGTTTTTAGGAATATCTTTATATAAGGCTATTCAAACACATCATATGCTATACAGAATGATGATCACTTCCATTAAATTAAACAACATTGCGATGCAACCAGCTGGCACATGCTATTTATGAACATTTTGTGTGTGTCTTATCAAACGTTTCTCTGCAGCCACAATGTGATAATTATTGCATTCATTCAATGAAATACTGTGTTGAAAAAGCCTGCTTGTGGCTGTTTAGAAACATCTTCATGTAAGTGTTCATGCAAGCCTTAGCAAACATTTCACTACAGGCATGACAGAATATCTATAACATTCAATGTCTGTAAGAACACTGTTGTGAAACCATTTTGCTTGTAGCTACTTAGGGACATCTTCATAAAACTTATCCAGCATTTCACTACGGGTGTGATAGACTATCTATAACATCCATTCACTGAAAGAACATTGTCTGGCAAACACCTAGCAAGTAGCTCTTAAGGAACATCTTCACATATGCCATTTCAAACATTTCAGTATATGCCACAAGGAACGGCTATCACTTTCTTACAATGAAAGAGCATTGTGCTTAATCAAGCCAACAGGTAGCTGTTTAGGGATATTTTCACATAAATCATATCAAACATTTGACTACAGATGTGACAATGTCTATAACATTTGTTATCTGAAAGAAAATTATGCAAAAACCATCTTCTTTTCACTGTTTAGGAACATCTGCACATAGTACACTTCAAATACTTAAGTATATTCCACACAGAGCGACTATCATTTTCACAAAATGAAAGAACACATGCTGAATCCAGTTTATGGGTAGCTGTTTAGGAACATCATATATCAAATATTTCACCACAGATGTGACAATATCTAGAACATTCATTCACTGAAAGAACACTGTGAAGAAACCATCTTGCTTGTTAGCTGTTTAAGAATATAAATAAAAGGCTCTTCAAACATATCACTTTATGCCATACAGAATGGCTATCATCTCCATAGCCAGAAAAGAATACTGTGATGAACCCAGCTTGCAAGTAATTGTTTATTAATATTTTGCTCAAGTCTTATCAGACATTTGCCTACAGTCATGACAGGATATCTTTAATGTCTATTCAATGTAATAACACTGTATTTAAAAGAATTTCCTTGTAGCTGTTTAGAAACATCTTCATGTAAGACTTATTAAACATTCCTTTGCAGGAATGACAGAATCTCTAAACATTCACTCATTGAATGAACACAGGGATGAAAGCAGTTTTCTTGTAACTGTTGAGGAACATCTTCATATAAAGCTTTTCAAGCATTTCAGTATATGGCATACAGCATGGCCATACCCTTCTTACAAGGAAAGAAGGTTGTGTTTAATAGCTTTCAGGTAGATTATTAGGAGCATTTTTATGTAAGACCTATTGAACATTTAACTACAGGCATGACAGAATATCTATTACATCCATTCAATGAAAGAACACTATGGTGAAAGTGGCTTGGTTTGACTGTTAAGGAAGATCTTCATTTAAGTCCTTTTCAGCATTTCTGTATATGCCATACTAAACGGCTGTCACTATCTTATGATGAAATTATTCTGTCCTGAACACGTCTTGTTGGATTCTATTTAGGAACATCTTCATATAAGACCTCTCTAACATTTAAGCATATGCCATACAGAATGGCTCTCACTTACTTACAGTTAAAGGACACTGTGCTAAACCCGGCTTGCTGGCGGCTGTTTGAAACCTCTTCATATAAGACTTATTAAACATTTCACTACAGGCATGACAGACTAGCTATAACACTCGTTCACTGAAAGAACACTGTGGTGAAGCCAGATTACTTCTGGCGCCTTGGGAATGTCTTCGTATAAGGCTCTTCAAACACTTCATTATGCCTACAGAATGGCTATCGCTTCCATATCCAGAAAGAACGTTCTGATGAAACCAGTGGCTCTTTATGAGCATTTCATTTATGTCTTATCAAACGTTTCTCTACAGCCGCAACATGATATCCATAACATTCATTCAAGGAAACCACACTATGTTGAAAAAGCTTGCTTGTAGCTGTTCAGGAACACTCTCACCTAAGACATCAAATAGTTCTCTTGAGGCATGACAGAATACGTATAACATTCATTTTCTGAATGAACACTGTGGTGAAAACACCTTGCTTGCAGCTGTTTAGGGGAATCTTCAAATAAGTCCTATCAAACATTTCACTACGGGCATGATGGAATATCTATAACATTCACTCATTGAAAGAATGCTGTGGTGAAACCAACTTCCTTGTAGCTTTTAAGGAACATCTTCATGTAAGTCTTTTCTAGCATTTCAGTATGAGCCATAGAGAACAGCTATACTTTCTTAAAATGAACAAACATTGTACCTAACTCAGCTTTCAGGTAGACTTATAGTAACATTTTCATGTAAGATTTATTGAAAATTTCACAACATGTGCGACAGAATATCTATTACATTAATTCAATGAAAGATCACTATTGTGAAACCAGCTTGCTTGTATCTCTTTAGAAATACACTCATATAAGTCTTTTCTGACATTTCAGTGTATGCCATACAAAGTAACTATCACTTTATTACAATGAAAAGTCAGTGTGCTGATCCCAGCTTGCAGGTAGCTGTAGGAACCTTTTCATATATGATATAAAACATTTCACTACAGCTATAGGAGACTATATATATAAAGTTTATTAAATGAAAGAACACTGTGGTGTAACCAGATTGCTTGTAGCTATTTAGGAGTATCTTCATACAAGTCTTTTCAAACATTTCAGTGTATTCCATCCAGAATGGTTATCACTTCCATAAAATGAAAGAACGATGTTAAGAACCCAGCTGGAAAGTTGTCTTTTAGAAATATCTTTTTATAAGTCTTAACAAATATTGCGCTATGGTCATGACAGAATGATTTTAATATTCACTCAAGGAAAGAAGGATGAGCTGAACCCTTGTTTCCTAGTATCTGTTTAGGAAGAACTTCATAAAATACTTAAAAAATTACACTACAGACTTGAAAAATATCCATAAGATTCAGACACTAAAGGAACTCTGGTGAAACAAATGTGCTTACAGCTGTTTAGGGGCATATTCACATAAGACAGTTCAAACATTTCAGCATATGCCCTACAGATGACCTATCAATTACTAACAATGTGAGAACACTGTTCTAAGCCCAGTTTGCGGGTAGCTGTTTAGGAACATGTTCATATAAGACTTAACAAACATTTCATTGCATGTGGGACAGAATATATATAGCATTTGTTCACTGAGAGAAAACTGTGGTGAAACCATCTTACTTGCAGCCATTAAGGATCATCTTCGTATTAGTCATTATAACCATTTCAATATTTGCTGTTCTGATTGAATATGAGTTTCCAACAATGAAAGAAACACTGTGCTGAATCCAGCTTGCAAGTAAGTTTTAACTAACACTTCACTACAAGTGTCACAGAATATCTGCAATATTGTTTCACTGAAAGACCTCTGTGGTGAAAGCATCTTGAAGCTATTATTAGGAACATTTGTATTTAAGACATTTCTCACATTTCAGTATATGCCATAATGAATGGGTATCATTTTCCTACAATGAAAGAACACTGTGCTAAATAGAGCTCACAGATAGCTATCTAGGAACGTTTTTACATAAGACTTATCAAACATTTTACAATAGTCGTGACAGAATATACATAACATTCAGTCACTGAAAGAAAACTGTGGAGAAACAATCTTGCTTGTATATATTTAGAAACTTCTTCATGTTCACCATTTCAAGCATTTCCATATAAGACATACTGAATGAATATCACTTTGAGACAATGATATAACGTGCTGAAGCCAGATTGCAGGCAGCTGTTTAGGAACCTTTTCCTAAGAGACTTATCATACATTTCACTACAAAGTATCTATTACATCCATTCAGTGAAAGAACACTATTGTGAAGCCAGATTGCTGGTAGCTAATTAGGAACATCTTGATATAAGGCTTTTCTAATATTTCAGTTTATGCCAAACAGAATGACTATCATTTTCTTAAAATGAAATAACACTGTGTTGAACTCATCTTGCAGGAAGCCATTTAGGGTTTCTTCATACAAAACACCAAACATGTCACTACTGCTCTGACAGAATCTCTGTAAGATTCCTTCACTGAGGAACACACTCTGGTGAAACCAGATTGCTCATAAGTTTTTAGGAATATCTTTATATAAGGCTATTCAAACACATCATATGCTATACAGAATGATGATCACTTCCATTAAATTAAACAACATTGCGATGCAACCAGCTGGCACATGCTATTTATGAACATTTTGTGTGTGTCTTATCAAACGTTTCTCTGCAGCCACAATGTGATAATTATTGCATTCATTCAATGAAATACTGTGTTGAAAAAGCCTGCTTGTGGCTGTTTAGAAACATCTTCATGTAAGTGTTCATGCAAGCCTTATCAAACATTTCACTACAGGCATGACAGAATATCTATAACATTCAATGTCTGTAAGAACACTGTTGTGAAACCATTTTGCTTGTAGCTACTTAGGGACATCTTCATAAAACTTATCCAGCATTTCACTACGGGTGTGATAGACTATCTATAACATCCATTCACTGAAAGAACATTGTCTGGAAAACACCTAGCAAGTAGCTCTTAAGGAACATCTTCACATATGCCATTTCAAACATTTCAGTATATGCCACAAGGAACGGCTATCACTTTCTTACAATGAAAGCGCATTGTGCTTAATCAAGCCAACAGGTAGCTGTTTAGGGATATTTTCACATAAATCATATCAAACATTTGACTACAGATGTGACAATGTCTATAACATTTGTTATCTGAAAGAAAATTATGCAAAAACCATCTTCTTTTCACTGTTTAGGAACATCTGCACATAGTACACTTCAAATACTTAAGTATATTCCACACAGAGCGACTATCATTTTCACAAAATGAAAGAACACATGCTGAATCCAGTTTATGGGTAGCTGTTTAGGAACATCATATATCAAATATTTCACCACAGATGTGACAATATCTAGAACATTCATTCACTGAAAGAACACTGTGAAGAAACCATCTTGCTTGTTAGCTGTTTAAGAATATAAATAAAAGGCTCTTCAAACATATCACTTTATGCCATACAGAATGGCTATCATCTCCATAGCCAGAAAAGAATACTGTGATGAACCCAGCTTGCAAGTAATTGTTTATTAATATTTTGCTCAAGTCTTATCAGACATTTGCCTACAGTCATGACAGGATATCTTTAATGTCTATTCAATGTAATAACACTGTATTTAAAAGAATTTCCTTGTAGCTGTTTAGAAACATCTTCATGTAAGACTTATTAAACATTCCTTTGCAGGAATGACAGAATCTCTAAACATTCACTCATTGAATGAACACAGGGATGAAAGCAGTTTTCTTGTAACTGTTGAGGAACATCTTCATATAAAGCTTTTCAAGCATTTCAGTATATGGCATACAGCATGGCCATACCCTTCTTACAAGGAAAGAAGGTTGTGTTTAATAGCTTTCAGGTAGATTATTAGGAGCATTTTTATGTAAGACCTATTGAACATTTAACTACAGGCATGACAGAATATCTATTACATCCATTCAATGAAAGAACACTATGGTGAAAGTGGCTTGGTTTGACTGTTAAGGAAGATCTTCATTTAAGTCCTTTTCAGCATTTCTGTATATGCCATACTAAACGGCTGTCACTATCTTATGATGAAATTATTCTGTCCTGAACACGTCTTGTTGGATTCTATTTAGGAACATCTTCATATAAGACCTCTCTAACATTTAAGCATATGCCATACAGAAGGGCTCTCACTTACTTACAGTTAAAGGACACTGTGCTAAACCCGGCTTGCTGGCGGCTGTTTGAAACCTCTTCATATAAGACTTATTAAACATTTCACTACAGGCATGACAGACTAGCTATAACACTCGTTCACTGAAAGAACACTGTGGTGAAGCCAGATTACTTCTGGCGCCTTGGGAATGTCTTCGTATAAGGCTCTTCAAACACTTCATTATGCCTACAGAATGGCTATCGCTTCCATATCCAGAAAGAACGTTCTGATGAAACCAGTGGCTCTTTATGAGCATTTCATTTATGTCTTATCAAACGTTTCTCTACAGCCGCAACATGATATCCATAACATTCATTCAAGGAAACCACACTATGTTGAAAAAGCTTGCTTGTAGCTGTTCAGGAACACTCTCACCTAAGACATCAAATAGTTCTCTTGAGGCATGACAGAATACGTATAACATTCATTTTCTGAATGAACACTGTGGTGAAAACACCTTGCTTGCAGCTGTTTAGGGGAATCTTCAAATAAGTCCTATCAAACATTTCACTACGGGCATGATGGAATATCTATAACATTCACTCATTGAAAGAATGCTGTGGTGAAACCAACTTCCTTGTAGCTTTTAAGGAACATCTTCATGTAAGTCTTTTCTAGCATTTCAGTATGAGCCATAGAGAACAGCTATACTTTCTTAAAATGAACAAACATTGTACCTAACTCAGCTTTCAGGTAGACTTATAGTAACATTTTCATGTAAGATTTATTGAAAATTTCACAACATGTGCGACAGAATATCTATTACATTAATTCAATGAAAGATCACTATTGTGAAACCAGCTTGCTTGTATCTCTTTAGAAATACACTCATATAAGTCTTTTCTGACATTTCAGTGTATGCCATACAAAGTAACTATCACTTTATTACAATGAAAAGTCAGTGTGCTGATCCCAGCTTGCAGGTAGCTGTAGGAACCTTTTCATATATGATATAAAACATTTCACTACAGCTATAGGAGACTATATATATAAAGTTTATTAAATGAAAGAACACTGTGGTGTAACCAGATTGCTTGTAGCTATTTAGGAGTATCTTCATACAAGTCTTTTCAAACATTTCAGTGTATTCCATCCAGAATGGTTATCACTTCCATAAAATGAAAGAACGATGTTAAGAACCCAGCTGGAAAGTTGTCTTTTAGAAATATCTTTTTATAAGTCTTAACAAATATTGCGCTATGGTCATGACAGAATGATTTTAATATTCACTCAAGGAAAGAAGGATGAGCTGAACCCTTGTTTCCTAGTATCTGTTTAGGAAGAACTTCATAAAATACTTAAAAAATTACACTACAGACTTGAAAAATATCCATAAGATTCAGACACTAAAGGAACTCTGGTGAAACAAATGTGCTTACAGCTGTTTAGGGGCATATTCACATAAGACAGTTCAAACATTTCAGCATATGCCCTACAGATGACCTATCAATTACTAACAATGTGAGAACACTGTTCTAAGCCCAGTTTGCGGGTAGCTGTTTAGGAACATGTTCATATAAGACTTAACAAACATTTCATTGCATGTGGGACAGAATATATATAGCATTTGTTCACTGAGAGAAAACTGTGGTGAAACCATCTTACTTGCAGCCATTAAGGATCATCTTCGTATTAGTCATTATAACCATTTCAATATTTGCTGTTCTGATTGAATATGAGTTTCCAACAATGAAAGAAACACTGTGCTGAATCCAGCTTGCAAGTAAGTTTTAACTAACACTTCACTACAAGTGTCACAGAATATCTGCAATATTGTTTCACTGAAAGACCTCTGTGGTGAAAGCATCTTGAAGCTATTATTAGGAACATTTGTATTTAAGACATTTCTCACATTTCAGTATATGCCATAATGAATGGGTATCATTTTCCTACAATGAAAGAACACTGTGCTAAATAGAGCTCACAGATAGCTATCTAGGAACGTTTTTACATAAGACTTATCAAACATTTTACAATAGTCGTGACAGAATATACATAACATTCAGTCACTGAAAGAAAACTGTGGAGAAACAATCTTGCTTGTATATATTTAGAAACTTCTTCATGTTCACCATTTCAAGCATTTCCATATAAGACATACTGAATGAATATCACTTTGAGACAATGATATAACGTGCTGAAGCCAGATTGCAGGCAGCTGTTTAGGAACCTTTTCCTAAGAGACTTATCATACATTTCACTACAAAGTATCTATTACATCCATTCAGTGAAAGAACACTATTGTGAAGCCAGATTGCTGGTAGCTAATTAGGAACATCTTGATATAAGGCTTTTCTAATATTTCAGTTTATGCCAAACAGAATGACTATCATTTTCTTAAAATGAAATAACACTGTGTTGAACTCATCTTGCAGGAAGCCATTTAGGGTTTCTTCATACAAAACACCAAACATGTCACTACTGCTCTGACAGAATCTCTGTAAGATTCCTTCACTGAGGAACACACTCTGGTGAAACCAGATTGCTCATAAGTTTTTAGGAATATCTTTATATAAGGCTATTCAAACACATCATATGCTATACAGAATGATGATCACTTCCATTAAATTAAACAACATTGCGATGCAACCAGCTGGCACATGCTATTTATGAACATTTTGTGTGTGTCTTATCAAACGTTTCTCTGCAGCCACAATGTGATAATTATTGCATTCATTCAATGAAATACTGTGTTGAAAAAGCCTGCTTGTGGCTGTTTAGAAACATCTTCATGTAAGTGTTCATGCAAGCCTTATCAAACATTTCACTACAGGCATGACAGAATATCTATAACATTCAATGTCTGTAAGAACACTGTTGTGAAACCATTTTGCTTGTAGCTACTTAGGGACATCTTCATAAAACTTATCCAGCATTTCACTACGGGTGTGATAGACTATCTATAACATCCATTCACTGAAAGAACATTGTCTGGCAAACACCTAGCAAGTAGCTCTTAAGGAACATCTTCACATATGCCATTTCAAACATTTCAGTATATGCCACAAGGAACGGCTATCACTTTCTTACAATGAAAGAGCATTGTGCTTAATCAAGCCAACAGGTAGCTGTTTAGGGATATTTTCACATAAATCATATCAAACATTTGACTACAGATGTGACAATGTCTATAACATTTGTTATCTGAAAGAAAATTATGCAAAAACCATCTTCTTTTCACTGTTTAGGAACATCTGCACATAGTACACTTCAAATACTTAAGTATATTCCACACAGAGCGACTATCATTTTCACAAAATGAAAGAACACATGCTGAATCCAGTTTATGGGTAGCTGTTTAGGAACATCATATATCAAATATTTCACCACAGATGTGACAATATCTAGAACATTCATTCACTGAAAGAACACTGTGAAGAAACCATCTTGCTTGTTAGCTGTTTAAGAATATAAATAAAAGGCTCTTCAAACATATCACTTTATGCCATACAGAATGGCTATCATCTCCATAGCCAGAAAAGAATACTGTGATGAACCCAGCTTGCAAGTAATTGTTTATTAATATTTTGCTCAAGTCTTATCAGACATTTGCCTACAGTCATGACAGGATATCTTTAATGTCTATTCAATGTAATAACACTGTATTTAAAAGAATTTCCTTGTAGCTGTTTAGAAACATCTTCATGTAAGACTTATTAAACATTCCTTTGCAGGAATGACAGAATCTCTAAACATTCACTCATTGAATGAACACAGGGATGAAAGCAGTTTTCTTGTAACTGTTGAGGAACATCTTCATATAAAGCTTTTCAAGCATTTCAGTATATGGCATACAGCATGGCCATACCCTTCTTACAAGGAAAGAAGGTTGTGTTTAATAGCTTTCAGGTAGATTATTAGGAGCATTTTTATGTAAGACCTATTGAACATTTAACTACAGGCATGACAGAATATCTATTACATCCATTCAATGAAAGAACACTATGGTGAAAGTGGCTTGGTTTGACTGTTAAGGAAGATCTTCATTTAAGTCCTTTTCAGCATTTCTGTATATGCCATACTAAACGGCTGTCACTATCTTATGATGAAATTATTCTGTCCTGAACACGTCTTGTTGGATTCTATTTAGGAACATCTTCATATAAGACCTCTCTAACATTTAAGCATATGCCATACAGAATGGCTCTCACTTACTTACAGTTAAAGGACACTGTGCTAAACCCGGCTTGCTGGCGGCTGTTTGAAACCTCTTCATATAAGACTTATTAAACATTTCACTACAGGCATGACAGACTAGCTATAACACTCGTTCACTGAAAGAACACTGTGGTGAAGCCAGATTACTTCTGGCGCCTTGGGAATGTCTTCGTATAAGGCTCTTCAAACACTTCATTATGCCTACAGAATGGCTATCGCTTCCATATCCAGAAAGAACGTTCTGATGAAACCAGTGGCTCTTTATGAGCATTTCATTTATGTCTTATCAAACGTTTCTCTACAGCCGCAACATGATATCCATAACATTCATTCAAGGAAACCACACTATGTTGAAAAAGCTTGCTTGTAGCTGTTCAGGAACACTCTCACCTAAGACATCAAATAGTTCTCTTGAGGCATGACAGAATACGTATAACATTCATTTTCTGAATGAACACTGTGGTGAAAACACCTTGCTTGCAGCTGTTTAGGGGAATCTTCAAATAAGTCCTATCAAACATTTCACTACGGGCATGATGGAATATCTATAACATTCACTCATTGAAAGAATGCTGTGGTGAAACCAACTTCCTTGTAGCTTTTAAGGAACATCTTCATGTAAGTCTTTTCTAGCATTTCAGTATGAGCCATAGAGAACAGCTATACTTTCTTAAAATGAACAAACATTGTACCTAACTCAGCTTTCAGGTAGACTTATAGTAACATTTTCATGTAAGATTTATTGAAAATTTCACAACATGTGCGACAGAATATCTATTACATTAATTCAATGAAAGATCACTATTGTGAAACCAGCTTGCTTGTATCTCTTTAGAAATACACTCATATAAGTCTTTTCTGACATTTCAGTGTATGCCATACAAAGTAACTATCACTTTATTACAATGAAAAGTCAGTGTGCTGATCCCAGCTTGCAGGTAGCTGTAGGAACCTTTTCATATATGATATAAAACATTTCACTACAGCTATAGGAGACTATATATATAAAGTTTATTAAATGAAAGAACACTGTGGTGTAACCAGATTGCTTGTAGCTATTTAGGAGTATCTTCATACAAGTCTTTTCAAACATTTCAGTGTATTCCATCCAGAATGGTTATCACTTCCATAAAATGAAAGAACGATGTTAAGAACCCAGCTGGAAAGTTGTCTTTTAGAAATATCTTTTTATAAGTCTTAACAAATATTGCGCTATGGTCATGACAGAATGATTTTAATATTCACTCAAGGAAAGAAGGATGAGCTGAACCCTTGTTTCCTAGTATCTGTTTAGGAAGAACTTCATAAAATACTTAAAAAATTACACTACAGACTTGAAAAATATCCATAAGATTCAGACACTAAAGGAACTCTGGTGAAACAAATGTGCTTACAGCTGTTTAGGGGCATATTCACATAAGACAGTTCAAACATTTCAGCATATGCCCTACAGATGACCTATCAATTACTAACAATGTGAGAACACTGTTCTAAGCCCAGTTTGCGGGTAGCTGTTTAGGAACATGTTCATATAAGACTTAACAAACATTTCATTGCATGTGGGACAGAATATATATAGCATTTGTTCACTGAGAGAAAACTGTGGTGAAACCATCTTACTTGCAGCCATTAAGGATCATCTTCGTATTAGTCATTATAACCATTTCAATATTTGCTGTTCTGATTGAATATGAGTTTCCAACAATGAAAGAAACACTGTGCTGAATCCAGCTTGCAAGTAAGTTTTAACTAACACTTCACTACAAGTGTCACAGAATATCTGCAATATTGTTTCACTGAAAGACCTCTGTGGTGAAAGCATCTTGAAGCTATTATTAGGAACATTTGTATTTAAGACATTTCTCACATTTCAGTATATGCCATAATGAATGGGTATCATTTTCCTACAATGAAAGAACACTGTGCTAAATAGAGCTCACAGATAGCTATCTAGGAACGTTTTTACATAAGACTTATCAAACATTTTACAATAGTCGTGACAGAATATACATAACATTCAGTCACTGAAAGAAAACTGTGGAGAAACAATCTTGCTTGTATATATTTAGAAACTTCTTCATGTTCACCATTTCAAGCATTTCCATATAAGACATACTGAATGAATATCACTTTGAGACAATGATATAACGTGCTGAAGCCAGATTGCAGGCAGCTGTTTAGGAACCTTTTCCTAAGAGACTTATCATACATTTCACTACAAAGTATCTATTACATCCATTCAGTGAAAGAACACTATTGTGAAGCCAGATTGCTGGTAGCTAATTAGGAACATCTTGATATAAGGCTTTTCTAATATTTCAGTTTATGCCAAACAGAATGACTATCATTTTCTTAAAATGAAATAACACTGTGTTGAACTCATCTTGCAGGAAGCCATTTAGGGTTTCTTCATACAAAACACCAAACATGTCACTACTGCTCTGACAGAATCTCTGTAAGATTCCTTCACTGAGGAACACACTCTGGTGAAACCAGATTGCTCATAAGTTTTTAGGAATATCTTTATATAAGGCTATTCAAACACATCATATGCTATACAGAATGATGATCACTTC
This sequence comes from Equus asinus, assembly GCF_041296235.1. NCBI lineage: Eukaryota > Metazoa > Chordata > Mammalia > Perissodactyla > Equidae > Equus > Equus asinus. The sequence goes on from NC_091810.1 coordinate 6,712,550, forward strand.
CATTAAATTAAACAACATTGCGATGCAACCAGCTGGCACATGCTATTTATGAACATTTTGTGTGTGTCTTATCAAACGTTTCTCTGCAGCCACAATGTGATAATTATTGCATTCATTCAATGAAATACTGTGTTGAAAAAGCCTGCTTGTGGCTGTTTAGAAACATCTTCATGTAAGTGTTCATGCAAGCCTTAGCAAACATTTCACTACAGGCATGACAGAATATCTATAACATTCAATGTCTGTAAGAACACTGTTGTGAAACCATTTTGCTTGTAGCTACTTAGGGACATCTTCATAAAACTTATCCAGCATTTCACTACGGGTGTGATAGACTATCTATAACATCCATTCACTGAAAGAACATTGTCTGGCAAACACCTAGCAAGTAGCTCTTAAGGAACATCTTCACATATGCCATTTCAAACATTTCAGTATATGCCACAAGGAACGGCTATCACTTTCTTACAATGAAAGAGCATTGTGCTTAATCAAGCCAACAGGTAGCTGTTTAGGGATATTTTCACATAAATCATATCAAACATTTGACTACAGATGTGACAATGTCTATAACATTTGTTATCTGAAAGAAAATTATGCAAAAACCATCTTCTTTTCACTGTTTAGGAACATCTGCACATAGTACACTTCAAATACTTAAGTATATTCCACACAGAGCGACTATCATTTTCACAAAATGAAAGAACACATGCTGAATCCAGTTTATGGGTAGCTGTTTAGGAACATCATATATCAAATATTTCACCACAGATGTGACAATATCTAGAACATTCATTCACTGAAAGAACACTGTGAAGAAACCATCTTGCTTGTTAGCTGTTTAAGAATATAAATAAAAGGCTCTTCAAACATATCACTTTATGCCATACAGAATGGCTATCATCTCCATAGCCAGAAAAGAATACTGTGATGAACCCAGCTTGCAAGTAATTGTTTATTAATATTTTGCTCAAGTCTTATCAGACATTTGCCTACAGTCATGACAGGATATCTTTAATGTCTATTCAATGTAATAACACTGTATTTAAAAGAATTTCCTTGTAGCTGTTTAGAAACATCTTCATGTAAGACTTATTAAACATTCCTTTGCAGGAATGACAGAATCTCTAAACATTCACTCATTGAATGAACACAGGGATGAAAGCAGTTTTCTTGTAACTGTTGAGGAACATCTTCATATAAAGCTTTTCAAGCATTTCAGTATATGGCATACAGCATGGCCATACCCTTCTTACAAGGAAAGAAGGTTGTGTTTAATAGCTTTCAGGTAGATTATTAGGAGCATTTTTATGTAAGACCTATTGAACATTTAACTACAGGCATGACAGAATATCTATTACATCCATTCAATGAAAGAACACTATGGTGAAAGTGGCTTGGTTTGACTGTTAAGGAAGATCTTCATTTAAGTCCTTTTCAGCATTTCTGTATATGCCATACTAAACGGCTGTCACTATCTTATGATGAAATTATTCTGTCCTGAACACGTCTTGTTGGATTCTATTTAGGAACATCTTCATATAAGACCTCTCTAACATTTAAGCATATGCCATACAGAATGGCTCTCACTTACTTACAGTTAAAGGACACTGTGCTAAACCCGGCTTGCTGGCGGCTGTTTGAAACCTCTTCATATAAGACTTATTAAACATTTCACTACAGGCATGACAGACTAGCTATAACACTCGTTCACTGAAAGAACACTGTGGTGAAGCCAGATTACTTCTGGCGCCTTGGGAATGTCTTCGTATAAGGCTCTTCAAACACTTCATTATGCCTACAGAATGGCTATCGCTTCCATATCCAGAAAGAACGTTCTGATGAAACCAGTGGCTCTTTATGAGCATTTCATTTATGTCTTATCAAACGTTTCTCTACAGCCGCAACATGATATCCATAACATTCATTCAAGGAAACCACACTATGTTGAAAAAGCTTGCTTGTAGCTGTTCAGGAACACTCTCACCTAAGACATCAAATAGTTCTCTTGAGGCATGACAGAATACGTATAACATTCATTTTCTGAATGAACACTGTGGTGAAAACACCTTGCTTGCAGCTGTTTAGGGGAATCTTCAAATAAGTCCTATCAAACATTTCACTACGGGCATGATGGAATATCTATAACATTCACTCATTGAAAGAATGCTGTGGTGAAACCAACTTCCTTGTAGCTTTTAAGGAACATCTTCATGTAAGTCTTTTCTAGCATTTCAGTATGAGCCATAGAGAACAGCTATACTTTCTTAAAATGAACAAACATTGTACCTAACTCAGCTTTCAGGTAGACTTATAGTAACATTTTCATGTAAGATTTATTGAAAATTTCACAACATGTGCGACAGAATATCTATTACATTAATTCAATGAAAGATCACTATTGTGAAACCAGCTTGCTTGTATCTCTTTAGAAATACACTCATATAAGTCTTTTCTGACATTTCAGTGTATGCCATACAAAGTAACTATCACTTTATTACAATGAAAAGTCAGTGTGCTGATCCCAGCTTGCAGGTAGCTGTAGGAACCTTTTCATATATGATATAAAACATTTCACTACAGCTATAGGAGACTATATATATAAAGTTTATTAAATGAAAGAACACTGTGGTGTAACCAGATTGCTTGTAGCTATTTAGGAGTATCTTCATACAAGTCTTTTCAAACATTTCAGTGTATTCCATCCAGAATGGTTATCACTTCCATAAAATGAAAGAACGATGTTAAGAACCCAGCTGGAAAGTTGTCTTTTAGAAATATCTTTTTATAAGTCTTAACAAATATTGCGCTATGGTCATGACAGAATGATTTTAATATTCACTCAAGGAAAGAAGGATGAGCTGAACCCTTGTTTCCTAGTATCTGTTTAGGAAGAACTTCATAAAATACTTAAAAAATTACACTACAGACTTGAAAAATATCCATAAGATTCAGACACTAAAGGAACTCTGGTGAAACAAATGTGCTTACAGCTGTTTAGGGGCATATTCACATAAGACAGTTCAAACATTTCAGCATATGCCCTACAGATGACCTATCAATTACTAACAATGTGAGAACACTGTTCTAAGCCCAGTTTGCGGGTAGCTGTTTAGGAACATGTTCATATAAGACTTAACAAACATTTCATTGCATGTGGGACAGAATATATATAGCATTTGTTCACTGAGAGAAAACTGTGGTGAAACCATCTTACTTGCAGCCATTAAGGATCATCTTCGTATTAGTCATTATAACCATTTCAATATTTGCTGTTCTGATTGAATATGAGTTTCCAACAATGAAAGAAACACTGTGCTGAATCCAGCTTGCAAGTAAGTTTTAACTAACACTTCACTACAAGTGTCACAGAATATCTGCAATATTGTTTCACTGAAAGACCTCTGTGGTGAAAGCATCTTGAAGCTATTATTAGGAACATTTGTATTTAAGACATTTCTCACATTTCAGTATATGCCATAATGAATGGGTATCATTTTCCTACAATGAAAGAACACTGTGCTAAATAGAGCTCACAGATAGCTATCTAGGAACGTTTTTACATAAGACTTATCAAACATTTTACAATAGTCGTGACAGAATATACATAACATTCAGTCACTGAAAGAAAACTGTGGAGAAACAATCTTGCTTGTATATATTTAGAAACTTCTTCATGTTCACCATTTCAAGCATTTCCATATAAGACATACTGAATGAATATCACTTTGAGACAATGATATAACGTGCTGAAGCCAGATTGCAGGCAGCTGTTTAGGAACCTTTTCCTAAGAGACTTATCATACATTTCACTACAAAGTATCTATTACATCCATTCAGTGAAAGAACACTATTGTGAAGCCAGATTGCTGGTAGCTAATTAGGAACATCTTGATATAAGGCTTTTCTAATATTTCAGTTTATGCCAAACAGAATGACTATCATTTTCTTAAAATGAAATAACACTGTGTTGAACTCATCTTGCAGGAAGCCATTTAGGGTTTCTTCATACAAAACACCAAACATGTCACTACTGCTCTGACAGAATCTCTGTAAGATTCCTTCACTGAGGAACACACTCTGGTGAAACCAGATTGCTCATAAGTTTTTAGGAATATCTTTATATAAGGCTATTCAAACACATCATATGCTATACAGAATGATGATCACTTCCATTAAATTAAACAACATTGCGATGCAACCAGCTGGCACATGCTATTTATGAACATTTTGTGTGTGTCTTATCAAACGTTTCTCTGCAGCCACAATGTGATAATTATTGCATTCATTCAATGAAATACTGTGTTGAAAAAGCCTGCTTGTGGCTGTTTAGAAACATCTTCATGTAAGTGTTCATGCAAGCCTTATCAAACATTTCACTACAGGCATGACAGAATATCTATAACATTCAATGTCTGTAAGAACACTGTTGTGAAACCATTTTGCTTGTAGCTACTTAGGGACATCTTCATAAAACTTATCCAGCATTTCACTACGGGTGTGATAGACTATCTATAACATCCATTCACTGAAAGAACATTGTCTGGCAAACACCTAGCAAGTAGCTCTTAAGGAACATCTTCACATATGCCATTTCAAACATTTCAGTATATGCCACAAGGAACGGCTATCACTTTCTTACAATGAAAGAGCATTGTGCTTAATCAAGCCAACAGGTAGCTGTTTAGGGATATTTTCACATAAATCATATCAAACATTTGACTACAGATGTGACAATGTCTATAACATTTGTTATCTGAAAGAAAATTATGCAAAAACCATCTTCTTTTCACTGTTTAGGAACATCTGCACATAGTACACTTCAAATACTTAAGTATATTCCACACAGAGCGACTATCATTTTCACAAAATGAAAGAACACATGCTGAATCCAGTTTATGGGTAGCTGTTTAGGAACATCATATATCAAATATTTCACCACAGATGTGACAATATCTAGAACATTCATTCACTGAAAGAACACTGTGAAGAAACCATCTTGCTTGTTAGCTGTTTAAGAATATAAATAAAAGGCTCTTCAAACATATCACTTTATGCCATACAGAATGGCTATCATCTCCATAGCCAGAAAAGAATACTGTGATGAACCCAGCTTGCAAGTAATTGTTTATTAATATTTTGCTCAAGTCTTATCAGACATTTGCCTACAGTCATGACAGGATATCTTTAATGTCTATTCAATGTAATAACACTGTATTTAAAAGAATTTCCTTGTAGCTGTTTAGAAACATCTTCATGTAAGACTTATTAAACATTCCTTTGCAGGAATGACAGAATCTCTAAACATTCACTCATTGAATGAACACAGGGATGAAAGCAGTTTTCTTGTAACTGTTGAGGAACATCTTCATATAAAGCTTTTCAAGCATTTCAGTATATGGCATACAGCATGGCCATACCCTTCTTACAAGGAAAGAAGGTTGTGTTTAATAGCTTTCAGGTAGATTATTAGGAGCATTTTTATGTAAGACCTATTGAACATTTAACTACAGGCATGACAGAATATCTATTACATCCATTCAATGAAAGAACACTATGGTGAAAGTGGCTTGGTTTGACTGTTAAGGAAGATCTTCATTTAAGTCCTTTTCAGCATTTCTGTATATGCCATACTAAACGGCTGTCACTATCTTATGATGAAATTATTCTGTCCTGAACACGTCTTGTTGGATTCTATTTAGGAACATCTTCATATAAGACCTCTCTAACATTTAAGCATATGCCATACAGAATGGCTCTCACTTACTTACAGTTAAAGGACACTGTGCTAAACCCGGCTTGCTGGCGGCTGTTTGAAACCTCTTCATATAAGACTTATTAAACATTTCACTACAGGCATGACAGACTAGCTATAACACTCGTTCACTGAAAGAACACTGTGGTGAAGCCAGATTACTTCTGGCGCCTTGGGAATGTCTTCGTATAAGGCTCTTCAAACACTTCATTATGCCTACAGAATGGCTATCGCTTCCATATCCAGAAAGAACGTTCTGATGAAACCAGTGGCTCTTTATGAGCATTTCATTTATGTCTTATCAAACGTTTCTCTACAGCCGCAACATGATATCCATAACATTCATTCAAGGAAACCACACTATGTTGAAAAAGCTTGCTTGTAGCTGTTCAGGAACACTCTCACCTAAGACATCAAATAGTTCTCTTGAGGCATGACAGAATACGTATAACATTCATTTTCTGAATGAACACTGTGGTGAAAACACCTTGCTTGCAGCTGTTTAGGGGAATCTTCAAATAAGTCCTATCAAACATTTCACTACGGGCATGATGGAATATCTATAACATTCACTCATTGAAAGAATGCTGTGGTGAAACCAACTTCCTTGTAGCTTTTAAGGAACATCTTCATGTAAGTCTTTTCTAGCATTTCAGTATGAGCCATAGAGAACAGCTATACTTTCTTAAAATGAACAAACATTGTACCTAACTCAGCTTTCAGGTAGACTTATAGTAACATTTTCATGTAAGATTTATTGAAAATTTCACAACATGTGCGACAGAATATCTATTACATTAATTCAATGAAAGATCACTATTGTGAAACCAGCTTGCTTGTATCTCTTTAGAAATACACTCATATAAGTCTTTTCTGACATTTCAGTGTATGCCATACAAAGTAACTATCACTTTATTACAATGAAAAGTCAGTGTGCTGATCCCAGCTTGCAGGTAGCTGTAGGAACCTTTTCATATATGATATAAAACATTTCACTACAGCTATAGGAGACTATATATATAAAGTTTATTAAATGAAAGAACACTGTGGTGTAACCAGATTGCTTGTAGCTATTTAGGAGTATCTTCATACAAGTCTTTTCAAACATTTCAGTGTATTCCATCCAGAATGGTTATCACTTCCATAAAATGAAAGAACGATGTTAAGAACCCAGCTGGAAAGTTGTCTTTTAGAAATATCTTTTTATAAGTCTTAACAAATATTGCGCTATGGTCATGACAGAATGATTTTAATATTCACTCAAGGAAAGAAGGATGAGCTGAACCCTTGTTTCCTAGTATCTGTTTAGGAAGAACTTCATAAAATACTTAAAAAATTACACTACAGACTTGAAAAATATCCATAAGATTCAGACACTAAAGGAACTCTGGTGAAACAAATGTGCTTACAGCTGTTTAGGGGCATATTCACATAAGACAGTTCAAACATTTCAGCATATGCCCTACAGATGACCTATCAATTACTAACAATGTGAGAACACTGTTCTAAGCCCAGTTTGCGGGTAGCTGTTTAGGAACATGTTCATATAAGACTTAACAAACATTTCATTGCATGTGGGACAGAATATATATAGCATTTGTTCACTGAGAGAAAACTGTGGTGAAACCATCTTACTTGCAGCCATTAAGGATCATCTTCGTATTAGTCATTATAACCATTTCAATATTTGCTGTTCTGATTGAATATGAGTTTCCAACAATGAAAGAAACACTGTGCTGAATCCAGCTTGCAAGTAAGTTTTAACTAACACTTCACTACAAGTGTCACAGAATATCTGCAATATTGTTTCACTGAAAGACCTCTGTGGTGAAAGCATCTTGAAGCTATTATTAGGAACATTTGTATTTAAGACATTTCTCACATTTCAGTATATGCCATAATGAATGGGTATCATTTTCCTACAATGAAAGAACACTGTGCTAAATAGAGCTCACAGATAGCTATCTAGGAACGTTTTTACATAAGACTTATCAAACATTTTACAATAGTCGTGACAGAATATACATAACATTCAGTCACTGAAAGAAAACTGTGGAGAAACAATCTTGCTTGTATATATTTAGAAACTTCTTCATGTTCACCATTTCAAGCATTTCCATATAAGACATACTGAATGAATATCACTTTGAGACAATGATATAACGTGCTGAAGCCAGATTGCAGGCAGCTGTTTAGGAACCTTTTCATAAGAGACTTATCATACATTTCACTACAAAGTATCTATTACATCCATTCAGTGAAAGAACACTATTGTGAAGCCAGATTGCTGGTAGCTAATTAGGAACATCTTGATATAAGGCTTTTCTAATATTTCAGTTTATGCCAAACAGAATGACTATCATTTTCTTAAAATGAAATAACACTGTGTTGAACTCATCTTGCAGGAAGCCATTTAGGGTTTCTTCATACAAAACACCAAACATGTCACTACTGCTCTGACAGAATCTCTGTAAGATTCCTTCACTGAGGAACACACTCTGGTGAAACCAGATTGCTCATAAGTTTTTAGGAATATCTTTATATAAGGCTATTCAAACACATCATATGCTATACAGAATGATGATCACTTCCATTAAATTAAACAACATTGCGATGCAACCAGCTGGCACATGCTATTTATGAACATTTTGTGTGTGTCTTATCAAACGTTTCTCTGCAGCCACAATGTGATAATTATTGCATTCATTCAATGAAATACTGTGTTGAAAAAGCCTGCTTGTGGCTGTTTAGAAACATCTTCATGTAAGTGTTCATGCAAGCCTTATCAAACATTTCACTACAGGCATGACAGAATATCTATAACATTCAATGTCTGTAAGAACACTGTTGTGAAACCATTTTGCTTGTAGCTACTTAGGGACATCTTCATAAAACTTATCCAGCATTTCACTACGGGTGTGATAGACTATCTATAACATCCATTCACTGAAAGAACATTGTCTGGCAAACACCTAGCAAGTAGCTCTTAAGGAACATCTTCACATATGCCATTTCAAACATTTCAGTATATGCCACAAGGAACGGCTATCACTTTCTTACAATGAAAGAGCATTGTGCTTAATCAAGCCAACAGGTAGCTGTTTAGGGATATTTTCACATAAATCATATCAAACATTTGACTACAGATGTGACAATGTCTATAACATTTGTTATCTGAAAGAAAATTATGCAAAAACCATCTTCTTTTCACTGTTTAGGAACATCTGCACATAGTACACTTCAAATACTTAAGTATATTCCACACAGAGCGACTATCATTTTCACAAAATGAAAGAACACATGCTGAATCCAGTTTATGGGTAGCTGTTTAGGAACATCATATATCAAATATTTCACCACAGATGTGACAATATCTAGAACATTCATTCACTGAAAGAACACTGTGAAGAAACCATCTTGCTTGTTAGCTGTTTAAGAATATAAATAAAAGGCTCTTCAAACATATCACTTTATGCCATACAGAATGGCTATCATCTCCATAGCCAGAAAAGAATACTGTGATGAACCCAGCTTGCAAGTAATTGTTTATTAATATTTTGCTCAAGTCTTATCAGACATTTGCCTACAGTCATGACAGGATATCTTTAATGTCTATTCAATGTAATAACACTGTATTTAAAAGAATTTCCTTGTAGCTGTTTAGAAACATCTTCATGTAAGACTTATTAAACATTCCTTTGCAGGAATGACAGAATCTCTAAACATTCACTCATTGAATGAACACAGGGATGAAAGCAGTTTTCTTGTAACTGTTGAGGAACATCTTCATATAAAGCTTTTCAAGCATTTCAGTATATGGCATACAGCATGGCCATACCCTTCTTACAAGGAAAGAAGGTTGTGTTTAATAGCTTTCAGGTAGATTATTAGGAGCATTTTTATGTAAGACCTATTGAACATTTAACTACAGGCATGACAGAATATCTATTACATCCATTCAATGAAAGAACACTATGGTGAAAGTGGCTTGGTTTGACTGTTAAGGAAGATCTTCATTTAAGTCCTTTTCAGCATTTCTGTATATGCCATACTAAACGGCTGTCACTATCTTATGATGAAATTATTCTGTCCTGAACACGTCTTGTTGGATTCTATTTAGGAACATCTTCATATAAGACCTCTCTAACATTTAAGCATATGCCATACAGAATGGCTCTCACTTACTTACAGTTAAAGGACACTGTGCTAAACCCGGCTTGCTGGCGGCTGTTTGAAACCTCTTCATATAAGACTTATTAAACATTTCACTACAGGCATGACAGACTAGCTATAACACTCGTTCACTGAAAGAACACTGTGGTGAAGCCAGATTACTTCTGGCGCCTTGGGAATGTCTTCGTATAAGGCTCTTCAAACACTTCATTATGCCTACAGAATGGCTATCGCTTCCATATCCAGAAAGAACGTTCTGATGAAACCAGTGGCTCTTTATGAGCATTTCATTTATGTCTTATCAAACGTTTCTCTACAGCCGCAACATGATATCCATAACATTCATTCAAGGAAACCACACTATGTTGAAAAAGCTTGCTTGTAGCTGTTCAGGAACACTCTCACCTAAGACATCAAATAGTTCTCTTGAGGCATGACAGAATACGTATAACATTCATTTTCTGAATGAACACTGTGGTGAAAACACCTTGCTTGCAGCTGTTTAGGGGAATCTTCAAATAAGTCCTATCAAACATTTCACTACGGGCATGATGGAATATCTATAACATTCACTCATTGAAAGAATGCTGTGGTGAAACCAACTTCCTTGTAGCTTTTAAGGAACATCTTCATGTAAGTCTTTTCTAGCATTTCAGTATGAGCCATAGAGAACAGCTATACTTTCTTAAAATGAACAAACATTGTACCTAACTCAGCTTTCAGGTAGACTTATAGTAACATTTTCATGTAAGATTTATTGAAAATTTCACAACATGTGCGACAGAATATCTATTACATTAATTCAATGAAAGATCACTATTGTGAAACCAGCTTGCTTGTATCTCTTTAGAAATACACTCATATAAGTCTTTTCTGACATTTCAGTGTATGCCATACAAAGTAACTATCACTTTATTACAATGAAAAGTCAGTGTGCTGATCCCAGCTTGCAGGTAGCTGTAGGAACCTTTTCATATATGATATAAAACATTTCACTACAGCTATAGGAGACTATATATATAAAGTTTATTAAATGAAAGAACACTGTGGTGTAACCAGATTGCTTGTAGCTATTTAGGAGTATCTTCATACAAGTCTTTTCAAACATTTCAGTGTATTCCATCCAGAATGGTTATCACTTCCATAAAATGAAAGAACGATGTTAAGAACCCAGCTGGAAAGTTGTCTTTTAGAAATATCTTTTTATAAGTCTTAACAAATATTGCGCTATGGTCATGACAGAATGATTTTAATATTCACTCAAGGAAAGAAGGATGAGCTGAACCCTTGTTTCCTAGTATCTGTTTAGGAAGAACTTCATAAAATACTTAAAAAATTACACTACAGACTTGAAAAATATCCATAAGATTCAGACACTAAAGGAACTCTGGTGAAACAAATGTGCTTACAGCTGTTTAGGGGCATATTCACATAAGACAGTTCAAACATTTCAGCATATGCCCTACAGATGACCTATCAATTACTAACAATGTGAGAACACTGTTCTAAGCCCAGTTTGCGGGTAGCTGTTTAGGAACATGTTCATATAAGACTTAACAAACATTTCATTGCATGTGGGACAGAATATATATAGCATTTGTTCACTGAGAGAAAACTGTGGTGAAACCATCTTACTTGCAGCCATTAAGGATCATCTTCGTATTAGTCATTATAACCATTTCAATATTTGCTGTTCTGATTGAATATGAGTTTCCAACAATGAAAGAAACACTGTGCTGAATCCAGCTTGCAAGTAAGTTTTAACTAACACTTCACTACAAGTGTCACAGAATATCTGCAATATTGTTTCACTGAAAGACCTCTGTGGTGAAAGCATCTTGAAGCTATTATTAGGAACATTTGTATTTAAGACATTTCTCACATTTCAGTATATGCCATAATGAATGGGTATCATTTTCCTACAATGAAAGAACACTGTGCTAAATAGAGCTCACAGATAGCTATCTAGGAACGTTTTTACATAAGACTTATCAAACATTTTACAATAGTCGTGACAGAATATACATAACATTCAGTCACTGAAAGAAAACTGTGGAGAAACAATCTTGCTTGTATATATTTAGAAACTTCTTCATGTTCACCATTTCAAGCATTTCCATATAAGACATACTGAATGAATATCACTTTGAGACAATGATATAACGTGCTGAAGCCAGATTGCAGGCAGCTGTTTAGGAACCTTTTCATAAGAGACTTATCATACATTTCACTACAAAGTATCTATTACATCCATTCAGTGAAAGAACACTATTGTGAAGCCAGATTGCTGGTAGCTAATTAGGAACATCTTGATATAAGGCTTTTCTAATATTTCAGTTTATGCCAAACAGAATGACTATCATTTTCTTAAAATGAAATAACACTGTGTTGAACTCATCTTGCAGGAAGCCATTTAGGGTTTCTTCATACAAAACACCAAACATGTCACTACTGCTCTGACAGAATCTCTGTAAGATTCCTTCACTGAGGAACACACTCTGGTGAAACCAGATTGCTCATAAGTTTTTAGGAATATCTTTATATAAGGCTATTCAAACACATCATATGCTATACAGAATGATGATCACTTCCATTAAATTAAACAACATTGCGATGCAACCAGCTGGCACATGCTATTTATGAACATTTTGTGTGTGTCTTATCAAACGTTTCTCTGCAGCCACAATGTGATAATTATTGCATTCATTCAATGAAATACTGTGTTGAAAAAGCCTGCTTGTGGCTGTTTAGAAACATCTTCATGTAAGTGTTCATGCAAGCCTTATCAAACATTTCACTACAGGCATGACAGAATATCTATAACATTCAATGTCTGTAAGAACACTGTTGTGAAACCATTTTGCTTGTAGCTACTTAGGGACATCTTCATAAAACTTATCCAGCATTTCACTACGGGTGTGATAGACTATCTATAACATCCATTCACTGAAAGAACATTGTCTGGCAAACACCTAGCAAGTAGCTCTTAAGGAACATCTTCACATATGCCATTTCAAACATTTCAGTATATGCCACAAGGAACGGCTATCACTTTCTTACAATGAAAGAGCATTGTGCTTAATCAAGCCAACAGGTAGCTGTTTAGGGATATTTTCACATAAATCATATCAAACATTTGACTACAGATGTGACAATGTCTATAACATTTGTTATCTGAAAGAAAATTATGCAAAAACCATCTTCTTTTCACTGTTTAGGAACATCTGCACATAGTACACTTCAAATACTTAAGTATATTCCACACAGAGCGACTATCATTTTCACAAAATGAAAGAACACATGCTGAATCCAGTTTATGGGTAGCTGTTTAGGAACATCATATATCAAATATTTCACCACAGATGTGACAATATCTAGAACATTCATTCACTGAAAGAACACTGTGAAGAAACCATCTTGCTTGTTAGCTGTTTAAGAATATAAATAAAAGGCTCTTCAAACATATCACTTTATGCCATACAGAATGGCTATCATCTCCATAGCCAGAAAAGAATACTGTGATGAACCCAGCTTGCAAGTAATTGTTTATTAATATTTTGCTCAAGTCTTATCAGACATTTGCCTACAGTCATGACAGGATATCTTTAATGTCTATTCAATGTAATAACACTGTATTTAAAAGAATTTCCTTGTAGCTGTTTAGAAACATCTTCATGTAAGACTTATTAAACATTCCTTTGCAGGAATGACAGAATCTCTAAACATTCACTCATTGAATGAACACAGGGATGAAAGCAGTTTTCTTGTAACTGTTGAGGAACATCTTCATATAAAGCTTTTCAAGCATTTCAGTATATGGCATACAGCATGGCCATACCCTTCTTACAAGGAAAGAAGGTTGTGTTTAATAGCTTTCAGGTAGATTATTAGGAGCATTTTTATGTAAGACCTATTGAACATTTAACTACAGGCATGACAGAATATCTATTACATCCATTCAATGAAAGAACACTATGGTGAAAGTGGCTTGGTTTGACTGTTAAGGAAGATCTTCATTTAAGTCCTTTTCAGCATTTCTGTATATGCCATACTAAACGGCTGTCACTATCTTATGATGAAATTATTCTGTCCTGAACACGTCTTGTTGGATTCTATTTAGGAACATCTTCATATAAGACCTCTCTAACATTTAAGCATATGCCATACAGAATGGCTCTCACTTACTTACAGTTAAAGGACACTGTGCTAAACCCGGCTTGCTGGCGGCTGTTTGAAACCTCTTCATATAAGACTTATTAAACATTTCACTACAGGCATGACAGACTAGCTATAACACTCGTTCACTGAAAGAACACTGTGGTGAAGCCAGATTACTTCTGGCGCCTTGGGAATGTCTTCGTATAAGGCTCTTCAAACACTTCATTATGCCTACAGAATGGCTATCGCTTCCATATCCAGAAAGAACGTTCTGATGAAACCAGTGGCTCTTTATGAGCATTTCATTTATGTCTTATCAAACGTTTCTCTACAGCCGCAACATGATATCCATAACATTCATTCAAGGAAACCACACTATGTTGAAAAAGCTTGCTTGTAGCTGTTCAGGAACACTCTCACCTAAGACATCAAATAGTTCTCTTGAGGCATGACAGAATACGTATAACATTCATTTTCTGAATGAACACTGTGGTGAAAACACCTTGCTTGCAGCTGTTTAGGGGAATCTTCAAATAAGTCCTATCAAACATTTCACTACGGGCATGATGGAATATCTATAACATTCACTCATTGAAAGAATGCTGTGGTGAAACCAACTTCCTTGTAGCTTTTAAGGAACATCTTCATGTAAGTCTTTTCTAGCATTTCAGTATGAGCCATAGAGAACAGCTATACTTTCTTAAAATGAACAAACATTGTACCTAACTCAGCTTTCAGGTAGACTTATAGTAACATTTTCATGTAAGATTTATTGAAAATTTCACAACATGTGCGACAGAATATCTATTACATTAATTCAATGAAAGATCACTATTGTGAAACCAGCTTGCTTGTATCTCTTTAGAAATACACTCATATAAGTCTTTTCTGACATTTCAGTGTATGCCATACAAAGTAACTATCACTTTATTACAATGAAAAGTCAGTGTGCTGATCCCAGCTTGCAGGTAGCTGTAGGAACCTTTTCATATATGATATAAAACATTTCACTACAGCTATAGGAGACTATATATATAAAGTTTATTAAATGAAAGAACACTGTGGTGTAACCAGATTGCTTGTAGCTATTTAGGAGTATCTTCATACAAGTCTTTTCAAACATTTCAGTGTATTCCATCCAGAATGGTTATCACTTCCATAAAATGAAAGAACGATGTTAAGAACCCAGCTGGAAAGTTGTCTTTTAGAAATATCTTTTTATAAGTCTTAACAAATATTGCGCTATGGTCATGACAGAATGATTTTAATATTCACTCAAGGAAAGAAGGATGAGCTGAACCCTTGTTTCCTAGTATCTGTTTAGGAAGAACTTCATAAAATACTTAAAAAATTACACTACAGACTTGAAAAATATCCATAAGATTCAGACACTAAAGGAACTCTGGTGAAACAAATGTGCTTACAGCTGTTTAGGGGCATATTCACATAAGACAGTTCAAACATTTCAGCATATGCCCTACAGATGACCTATCAATTACTAACAATGTGAGAACACTGTTCTAAGCCCAGTTTGCGGGTAGCTGTTTAGGAACATGTTCATATAAGACTTAACAAACATTTCATTGCATGTGGGACAGAATATATATAGCATTTGTTCACTGAGAGAAAACTGTGGTGAAACCATCTTACTTGCAGCCATTAAGGATCATCTTCGTATTAGTCATTATAACCATTTCAATATTTGCTGTTCTGATTGAATATGAGTTTCCAACAATGAAAGAAACACTGTGCTGAATCCAGCTTGCAAGTAAGTTTTAACTAACACTTCACTACAAGTGTCACAGAATATCTGCAATATTGTTTCACTGAAAGACCTCTGTGGTGAAAGCATCTTGAAGCTATTATTAGGAACATTTGTATTTAAGACATTTCTCACATTTCAGTATATGCCATAATGAATGGGTATCATTTTCCTACAATGAAAGAACACTGTGCTAAATAGAGCTCACAGATAGCTATCTAGGAACGTTTTTACATAAGACTTATCAAACATTTTACAATAGTCGTGACAGAATATACATAACATTCAGTCACTGAAAGAAAACTGTGGAGAAACAATCTTGCTTGTATATATTTAGAAACTTCTTCATGTTCACCATTTCAAGCATTTCCATATAAGACATACTGAATGAATATCACTTTGAGACAATGATATAACGTGCTGAAGCCAGATTGCAGGCAGCTGTTTAGGAACCTTTTCATAAGAGACTTATCATACATTTCACTACAAAGTATCTATTACATCCATTCAGTGAAAGAACACTATTGTGAAGCCAGATTGCTGGTAGCTAATTAGGAACATCTTGATATAAGGCTTTTCTAATATTTCAGTTTATGCCAAACAGAATGACTATCATTTTCTTAAAATGAAATAACACTGTGTTGAACTCATCTTGCAGGAAGCCATTTAGGGTTTCTTCATACAAAACACCAAACATGTCACTACTGCTCTGACAGAATCTCTGTAAGATTCCTTCACTGAGGAACACACTCTGGTGAAACCAGATTGCTCATAAGTTTTTAGGAATATCTTTATATAAGGCTATTCAAACACATCATATGCTATACAGAATGATGATCACTTCCATTAAATTAAACAACATTGCGATGCAACCAGCTGGCACATGCTATTTATGAACATTTTGTGTGTGTCTTATCAAACGTTTCTCTGCAGCCACAATGTGATAATTATTGCATTCATTCAATGAAATACTGTGTTGAAAAAGCCTGCTTGTGGCTGTTTAGAAACATCTTCATGTAAGTGTTCATGCAAGCCTTATCAAACATTTCACTACAGGCATGACAGAATATCTATAACATTCAATGTCTGTAAGAACACTGTTGTGAAACCATTTTGCTTGTAGCTACTTAGGGACATCTTCATAAAACTTATCCAGCATTTCACTACGGGTGTGATAGACTATCTATAACATCCATTCACTGAAAGAACATTGTCTGGCAAACACCTAGCAAGTAGCTCTTAAGGAACATCTTCACATATGCCATTTCAAACATTTCAGTATATGCCACAAGGAACGGCTATCACTTTCTTACAATGAAAGAGCATTGTGCTTAATCAAGCCAACAGGTAGCTGTTTAGGGATATTTTCACATAAATCATATCAAACATTTGACTACAGATGTGACAATGTCTATAACATTTGTTATCTGAAAGAAAATCATGCAAAAACCATCTTCTTTTCACTGTTTAGGAACATCTGCACATAGTACACTTCAAATACTTAAGTATATTCCACACAGAGCGACTATCATTTTCACAAAATGAAAGAACACATGCTGAATCCAGTTTATGGGTAGCTGTTTAGGAACATCATATATCAAATATTTCACCACAGATGTGACAATATCTAGAACATTCATTCACTGAAAGGACACTGTGAAGAAACCATCTTGCTTGTTAGCTGTTTAAGAATATAAATAAAAGGCTCTTCAAACATGTCACTTTATGCCATACAGAATGGCTATCATCTCCATAGCCAGAAAAGAATACTGTGATGAACCCAGCTTGCAAGTAATTGTTTATTAATATTTTGCTCAAGTCTTATCAGACATTTGCCTACAGTCATGACAGGATATCTTTAATGTCTATTCAATGTAATAACACTGTATTTAAAAGAATTTCCTTGTAGCTGTTTAGAAACATCTTCATGTAAGACTTATTAAACATTCCTTTGCAGGAATGACAGAATCTCTAAACATTCACTCATTGAATGAACACAGGGATGAAAGCAGTTTTCTTGTAACTGTTGAGGAACATCTTCATATAAAGCTTTTCAAGCATTTCAGTATATGGCATACAGCATGGCCATACCCTTCTTACAAGGAAAGAAGGTTGTGTTTAATAGCTTTCAGGTAGATTATTAGGAGCATTTTTATGTAAGACCTATTGAACATTTAACTACAGGCATGACAGAATATCTATTACATCCATTCAATGAAAGAACACTATGGTGAAAGTGGCTTGGTTTGACTGTTAAGGAAGATCTTCATTTAAGTCCTTTTCAGCATTTCTGTATATGCCATACTAAACGGCTGTCACTATCTTATGATGAAATTATTCTGTCCTGAACACGTCTTGTTGGATTCTATTTAGGAACATCTTCATATAAGACCTCTCTAACATTTAAGCATATGCCATACAGAATGGCTCTCACTTACTTACAGTTAAAGGACACTGTGCTAAACCCGGCTTGCTGGCGGCTGTTTGAAACCTCTTCATATAAGACTTATTAAACATTTCACTACAGGCATGACAGACTAGCTATAACACTCGTTCACTGAAAGAACACTGTGGTGAAGCCAGATTACTTCTGGCGCCTTGGGAATGTCTTCGTATAAGGCTCTTCAAACACTTCATTATGCCTACAGAATGGCTATCGCTTCCATATCCAGAAAGAACGTTCTGATGAAACCAGTGGCTCTTTATGAGCATTTCATTTATGTCTTATCAAACGTTTCTCTACAGCCGCAACATGATATCCATAACATTCATTCAAGGAAACCACACTATGTTGAAAAAGCTTGCTTGTAGCTGTTCAGGAACACTCTCACCTAAGACATCAAATAGTTCTCTTGAGGCATGACAGAATACGTATAACATTCATTTTCTGAATGAACACTGTGGTGAAAACACCTTGCTTGCAGCTGTTTAGGGGAATCTTCAAATAAGTCCTATCAAACATTTCACTACGGGCATGATGGAATATCTATAACATTCACTCATTGAAAGAATGCTGTGGTGAAACCAACTTCCTTGTAGCTTTTAAGGAACATCTTCATGTAAGTCTTTTCTAGCATTTCAGTATGAGCCATAGAGAACAGCTATACTTTCTGAAAATGAAAAAACATTGTACCTAACTCAGCTTTCAGGTAGACTTATAGTAACATTTTCATGTAAGATTTATTGAAAATTTCACAACATGTGCGACAGGATATCTATTACATTAATTCAATGAAAGATCACTATTGTGAAACCAGCTTGCTTGTATCTCTTTAGAAATACACTCATATAAGTCTTTTCTGACATTTCAGTGTATGCCATACAAAGTAACTATCACTTTATTACAATGAAAAGTCAGTGTGCTGATCCCAGCTTGCAGGTAGCTGTAGGAACCTTTTCATATATGATATAAAACATTTCACTACAGCTATAGGAGACTATATATAAAGTTTATTAAATGAAAGAACACTGTGGTGTAACCAGATTGCTTGTAGCTATTTAGGAGTATCTTCATACAAGTCTTTTCAAACATTTCAGTGTATTCCATCCAGAATGGTTATCACTTCCATAAAATGAAAGAACGATGTTAAGAACCCAGCTGGAAAGTTGTCTTTTAGAAATATCTTTTTATAAGTCTTAACAAATATTGCGCTATGGTCATGACAGAATGATTTTAATATTCACTCAAGGAAAGAAGGATGAGCTGAACCCTTGTTTCCTAGTATCTGTTTAGGAAGAACTTCATAAAATACTTAAAAAATTACACTACAGACTTGAAAAATATCCATAAGATTCAGACACTAAAGGAACTCTGGTGAAACAAATGTGCTTACAGCTGTTTAGGGGCATATTCACCTAAGACAGTTCAAACATTTCAGCATATGCCCTACAGATGACCTATCAATTACTAACAATGTGAGAAGACTGTTCTAAGCCCAGTTTGCGGGTAGCTGTTTAGGAACATGTTCATATAAGACTTAACAAACATTTCATTGCATGTGGGACAGAATATATATAGCATTTGTTCACTGAGAGAAAACTGTGGTGAAACCATCTTACTTGCAGCCATTAAGGATCATCTTCGTATTAGTCATTATAACCATTTCAATATTTGCTGTTCTGATTGAATATGAGTTTCCAACAATGAAAGAAACACTGTGCTGAATCCAGCTTGCAAGTAAGTTTTAACTAACACTTCACTACAAGTGTCACAGAATATCTGCAATATTGTTTCACTGAAAGACCTCTGTGGTGAAAGCATCTTGAAGCTATTATTAGGAACATTTGTATTTGAGACATTTCTCACATTTCAGTATATGCCATAATGAATGGGTATCATTTTCCTACAATGAAAGAACACTGTGCTAAATAGAGCTCACAGATCGCTATCTAGGAACGTTTTTACATAAGACTTATCAAACATTTTACAATAGTCGTGACAGACTATACATAACATTCAGTCACTGAAAGAAAACTGTGGAGAAACAATCTCGCTTGTATATATTTAGAAACTTCTTCATGTTCACCATTTCAAGCATTTCCATATAAGACATACTGAATGAATATCACTTTGAGACAATGATATAATGTGCTGAAGCCAGATTGCAGGCAGCTGTTTAGGAACCTTTTCCTAAGAGACTTATCATACATTTCACTACAAAGTATCTATTACATCCATTCAGTGAAAGAACACTATTGTGAAGCCAGATTGCTGGTAGCTAATTAGGAACATCTTGATATAAGGCTTTTCTAATATTTCAGTTTATGCCAAACAGAATGACTATCATTTTCTTAAAATGAAATAACACTGTGTTGAACTCATCTTGCAGGAAGCCATTTAGGGTTTCTTCATACAAAACACCAAACATGTCACTACTGCTCTGACAGAATCTCTGTAAGATTCCTTCACTGAGGAACACACTCTGGTGAAACCAGATTGCTCATAAGTTTTTAGGAATATCTTTATATGAGGCTATTCAAACACATCATATGCTGTACAGAATGATTATCACTTCCATTAAATTAAACAACATTGTGATGCAACCAGCTGGCACATGCTATTTATGAACATTTTGTGTGTGTCTTATCAAACGTTTCTCTGCAGCCACAATGTGATAATTATTACATTCATTCAATGAAATACTGTGTTGAAAAAGCCTGCTTGTGGCTGTTTAGAAACATCTTCATGTAAGTGTTCATGCAAGCCTTAGCAAACATTTCACTACAGGCATGACAGAATATCTATAACATTCAATGTCTGTAAGAACACTGTTGGGAAACCATTTTGCTTGTAGCTACTTAGGGACATCTTCATAAAACTTATCCAGCATTTCACTACGGGTGTGATAGACTATCTATAACATCCATTCACTGAAAGAACATTGTCTGGAAAACACCTAGCAAGTAGCTCTTAAGGAACATCTTCACATATGCCATTTCAAACATTTCAGTATATGCCACAAGGAACGGCTATCACTTTCTTACAATGAAAGAGCATTGTGCTTAATCAAGCCAACAGGTAGCTGTTTAGGGATATTTTCACATAAATCATATCAAACATTTGACTACAGATGTGACAATGTCTATAACATTTGTTATCTGAAAGAAAATCATGCAAAAACCATCTTCTTTTCACTGTTTAGGAACATCTGCACATAGTACACTTCAAATACTTAAGTATATTCCACACAGAGCGACTATCATTTTCACAAAATGAAAGAACACATGCTGAATCCAGTTTATGGGTAGCTGTTTAGGAACATCATATATCAAATATTTCACCACAGATGTGACAATATCTAGAACATTCATTCACTGAAAGGACACTGTGAAGAAACCATCTTGCTTGTTAGCTGTTTAAGAATATAAATAAAAGGCTCTTCAAACATGTCACTTTATGCCATACAGAATGGCTATCATCTCCATAGCCAGAAAAGAATACTGTGATGAACCCAGCTTGCAAGTAATTGTTTATTAATATTTTGCTCAAGTCTTATCAGACATTTGCCTACAGTCATGACAGGATATCTTTAATGTCTATTCAATGTAATAACACTGTATTTAAAAGAATTTCCTTGTAGCTGTTTAGAAACATCTTCATGTAAGACTTATTAAACATTCCTTTGCAGGAATGACAGAGTCTCTAAACATTCACTCATTGAATGAACACAGGGATGAAAGCAGTTTTCTTGTAACTGTTGAGGAACATCTTCATATAAAGCTTTTCAAGCATTTCAGTATATGGCATACAGCATGGCCATACCCTTCTTACAAGGAAAGAAGGTTGTGTTTAATAGCTTTCAGGTAGATTATTAGGAGCATTTTTATGTAAGACCTATTGAACATTTAACTACAGGCATGACAGAATATCTATTACATCCATTCAATGAAAGAACACTATGGTGAAAGTGGCTTGGTTTGACTGTTAAGGAAGATCTTCATTTAAGTCCTTTTCAGCATTTCTGTATATGCCATACTAAACGGCTGTCACTATCTTATGATGAAATTATTCTGTCCTGAACACATCTTGTTGGATTCTATTTAGGAACATCTTCATATAAGACCTCTCTAACATTTAAGCATATGCCATACAGAATGGCTCTCACTTACTTACAGTTAAAGGACACTGTGCTAAACCCGGCTTGCTGGCGGCTGTTTGAAACCTCTTCATATAAGACTTATTAAACATTTCACTACAGGCATGACAGACTAGCTATAACACTCGTTCACTGAAAGAACACTGTGGTGAAGCCAGATTACTTCTGGCGCCTTGGGAATGTCTTCGTATAAGGCTCTTCAAACACTTCATTATGCCTACAGAATGGCTATCGCTTCCATATCCAGAAAGAACGTTCTGATGAAACCAGTGGCTCTTTATGAGCATTTCATTTATGTCTTATCAAACGTTTCTCTACAGCCGCAACATGATATCCATAACATTCATTCAAGGAAACCACACTATGTTGAAAAAGCTTGCTTGTAGCTGTTCAGGAACACTCTCACCTAAGACATCAAATAGTTCTCTTGAGGCATGACAGAATACGTATAACATTCATTTTCTGAATGAACACTGTGGTGAAAACACCTTGCTTGCAGCTGTTTAGGGGAATCTTCAAATAAGTCCTATCAAACATTTCACTACGGGCATGATGGAATATCTATAACATTCACTCATTGAAAGAATGCTGTGGTGAAACCAACTTCCTTGTAGCTTTTAAGGAACATCTTCATGTAAGTCTTTTCTAGCATTTCAGTATGAGCCATAGAGAACAGCTATACTTTCTGAAAATGAAAAAACATTGTACCTAACTCAGCTTTCAGGTAGACTTATAGTAACATTTTCATGTAAGATTTATTGAAAATTTCACAACATGTGCGACAGGATATCTATTACATTAATTCAATGAAAGATCACTATTGTGAAACCAGCTTGCTTGTATCTCTTTAGAAATACACTCATATAAGTCTTTTCTGACATTTCAGTGTATGCCATACAAAGTAACTATCACTTTATTACAATGAAAAGTCAGTGTGCTGATCCCAGCTTGCAGGTAGCTGTAGGAACCTTTTCATATATGATATAAAACATTTCACTACAGCTATAGGAGACTATATATAAAGTTTATTAAATGAAAGAACACTGTGGTGTAACCAGATTGCTTGTAGCTATTTAGGAGTATCTTCATACAAGTCTTTTCAAACATTTCAGTGTATTCCATCCAGAATGGTTATCACTTCCATAAAATGAAAGAACGATGTTAAGAACCCAGCTGGAAAGTTGTCTTTTAGAAATATCTTTTTATAAGTCTTAACAAATATTGCGCTATGGTCATGACAGAATGATTTTAATATTCACTCAAGGAAAGAAGGATGAGCTGAACCCTTGTTTCCTAGTATCTGTTTAGGAAGAACTTCATAAAATACTTAAAAAATTACACTACAGACTTGAAAAATATCCATAAGATTCAGACACTAAAGGAACTCTGGTGAAACAAATGTGCTTACAGCTGTTTAGGGGCATATTCACCTAAGACAGTTCAAACATTTCAGCATATGCCCTACAGATGACCTATCAATTACTAACAATGTGAGAACACTGTTCTAAGCCCAGTTTGCGGGTAGCTGTTTAGGAACATGTTCATATAAGACTTAACAAACATTTCATTGCATGTGGGACAGAATATATATAGCATTTGTTCACTGAGAGAAAACTGTGGTGAAACCATCTTACTTGCAGCCATTAAGGATCATCTTCGTATTAGTCATTATAACCATTTCAATATTTGCTGTTCTGATTGAATATGAGTTTCCAACAATGAAAGAAACACTGTGCTGAATCCAGCTTGCAAGTAAGTTTTAACTAACACTTCACTACAAGTGTCACAGAATATCTGCAATATTGTTTCACTGAAAGACCTCTGTGGTGAAAGCATCTTGAAGCTATTATTAGGAACATTTGTATTTGAGACATTTCTCACATTTCAGTATATGCCATAATGAATGGGTATCATTTTCCTACAATGAAAGAACACTGTGCTAAATAGAGCTCACAGATCGCTATCTAGGAACGTTTTTACATAAGACTTATCAAACATTTTACAATAGTCGTGACAGACTATACATAACATTCAGTCACTGAAAGAAAACTGTGGAGAAACAATCTCGCTTGTATATATTTAGAAACTTCTTCATGTTCACCATTTCAAGCATTTCCATATAAGACATACTGAATGAATATCACTTTGAGACAATGATATAATGTGCTGAAGCCAGATTGCAGGCAGCTGTTTAGGAACCTTTTCCTAAGAGACTTATCATACATTTCACTACAAAGTATCTATTACATCCATTCAGTGAAAGAACACTATTGTGAAGCCAGATTGCTGGTAGCTAATTAGGAACATCTTGATATAAGGCTTTTCTAATATTTCAGTTTATGCCAAACAGAATGACTATCATTTTCTTAAAATGAAATAACACTGTGTTGAACTCATCTTGCAGGAAGCCATTTAGGGTTTCTTCATACAAAACACCAAACATGTCACTACTGCTCTGACAGAATCTCTGTAAGATTCCTTCACTGAGGAACACACTCTGGTGAAACCAGATTGCTCATAAGTTTTTAGGAATATCTTTATATGAGGCTATTCAAACACATCATATGCTGTACAGAATGATTATCACTTCCATTAAATTAAACAACATTGTGATGCAACCAGCTGGCACATGCTATTTATGAACATTTTGTGTGTGTCTTATCAAACGTTTCTCTGCAGCCACAATGTGATAATTATTACATTCATTCAATGAAATACTGTGTTGAAAAAGCCTGCTTGTGGCTGTTTAGAAACATCTTCATGTAAGTGTTCATGCAAGCCTTAGCAAACATTTCACTACAGGCATGACAGAATATCTATAACATTCAATGTCTGTAAGAACACTGTTGGGAAACCATTTTGCTTGTAGCTACTTAGGGACATCTTCATAAAACTTATCCAGCATTTCACTACGGGTGTGATAGACTATCTATAACATCCATTCACTGAAAGAACATTGTCTGGAAAACACCTAGCAAGTAGCTCTTAAGGAACATCTTCACATATGCCATTTCAAACATTTCAGTATATGCCACAAGGAACGGCTATCACTTTCTTACAATGAAAGAGCATTGTGCTTAATCAAGCCAACAGGTAGCTGTTTAGGGATATTTTCACATAAATCATATCAAACATTTGACTACAGATGTGACAATGTCTATAACATTTGTTATCTGAAAGAAAATCATGCAAAAACCATCTTCTTTTCACTGTTTAGGAACATCTGCACATAGTACACTTCAAATACTTAAGTATATTCCACACAGAGCGACTATCATTTTCACAAAATGAAAGAACACATGCTGAATCCAGTTTATGGGTAGCTGTTTAGGAACATCATATATCAAATATTTCACCACAGATGTGACAATATCTAGAACATTCATTCACTGAAAGGACACTGTGAAGAAACCATCTTGCTTGTTAGCTGTTTAAGAATATAAATAAAAGGCTCTTCAAACATGTCACTTTATGCCATACAGAATGGCTATCATCTCCATAGCCAGAAAAGAATACTGTGATGAACCCAGCTTGCAAGTAATTGTTTATTAATATTTTGCTCAAGTCTTATCAGACATTTGCCTACAGTCATGACAGGATATCTTTAATGTCTATTCAATGTAATAACACTGTATTTAAAAGAATTTCCTTGTAGCTGTTTAGAAACATCTTCATGTAAGACTTATTAAACATTCCTTTGCAGGAATGACAGAGTCTCTAAACATTCACTCATTGAATGAACACAGGGATGAAAGCAGTTTTCTTGTAACTGTTGAGGAACATCTTCATATAAAGCTTTTCAAGCATTTCAGTATATGGCATACAGCATGGCCATACCCTTCTTACAAGGAAAGAAGGTTGTGTTTAATAGCTTTCAGGTAGATTATTAGGAGCATTTTTATGTAAGACCTATTGAACATTTAACTACAGGCATGACAGAATATCTATTACATCCATTCAATGAAAGAACACTATGGTGAAAGTGGCTTGGTTTGACTGTTAAGGAAGATCTTCATTTAAGTCCTTTTCAGCATTTCTGTATATGCCATACTAAACGGCTGTCACTATCTTATGATGAAATTATTCTGTCCTGAACACATCTTGTTGGATTCTATTTAGGAACATCTTCATATAAGACCTCTCTAACATTTAAGCATATGCCATACAGAATGGCTCTCACTTACTTACAGTTAAAGGACACTGTGCTAAACCCGGCTTGCTGGCGGCTGTTTGAAACCTCTTCATATAAGACTTATTAAACATTTCACTACAGGCATGACAGACTAGCTATAACACTCGTTCACTGAAAGAACACTGTGGTGAAGCCAGATTACTTCTGGCGCCTTGGGAATGTCTTCGTATAAGGCTCTTCAAACACTTCATTATGCCTACAGAATGGCTATCGCTTCCATATCCAGAAAGAACGTTCTGATGAAACCAGTGGCTCTTTATGAGCATTTCATTTATGTCTTATCAAACGTTTCTCTACAGCCGCAACATGATATCCATAACATTCATTCAAGGAAACCACACTATGTTGAAAAAGCTTGCTTGTAGCTGTTCAGGAACACTCTCACCTAAGACATCAAATAGTTCTCTTGAGGCATGACAGAATACGTATAACATTCATTTTCTGAATGAACACTGTGGTGAAAACACCTTGCTTGCAGCTGTTTAGGGGAATCTTCAAATAAGTCCTATCAAACATTTCACTACGGGCATGATGGAATATCTATAACATTCACTCATTGAAAGAATGCTGTGGTGAAACCAACTTCCTTGTAGCTTTTAAGGAACATCTTCATGTAAGTCTTTTCTAGCATTTCAGTATGAGCCATAGAGAACAGCTATACTTTCTGAAAATGAAAAAACATTGTACCTAACTCAGCTTTCAGGTAGACTTATAGTAACATTTTCATGTAAGATTTATTGAAAATTTCACAACATGTGCGACAGGATATCTATTACATTAATTCAATGAAAGATCACTATTGTGAAACCAGCTTGCTTGTATCTCTTTAGAAATACACTCATATAAGTCTTTTCTGACATTTCAGTGTATGCCATACAAAGTAACTATCACTTTATTACAATGAAAAGTCAGTGTGCTGATCCCAGCTTGCAGGTAGCTGTAGGAACCTTTTCATATATGATATAAAACATTTCACTACAGCTATAGGAGACTATATATAAAGTTTATTAAATGAAAGAACACTGTGGTGTAACCAGATTGCTTGTAGCTATTTAGGAGTATCTTCATACAAGTCTTTTCAAACATTTCAGTGTATTCCATCCAGAATGGTTATCACTTCCATAAAATGAAAGAACGATGTTAAGAACCCAGCTGGAAAGTTGTCTTTTAGAAATATCTTTTTATAAGTCTTAACAAATATTGCGCTATGGTCATGACAGAATGATTTTAATATTCACTCAAGGAAAGAAGGATGAGCTGAACCCTTGTTTCCTAGTATCTGTTTAGGAAGAACTTCATAAAATACTTAAAAAATTACACTACAGACTTGAAAAATATCCATAAGATTCAGACACTAAAGGAACTCTGGTGAAACAAATGTGCTTACAGCTGTTTAGGGGCATATTCACCTAAGACAGTTCAAACATTTCAGCATATGCCCTACAGATGACCTATCAATTACTAACAATGTGAGAACACTGTTCTAAGCCCAGTTTGCGGGTAGCTGTTTAGGAACATGTTCATATAAGACTTAACAAACATTTCATTGCATGTGGGACAGAATATATATAGCATTTGTTCACTGAGAGAAAACTGTGGTGAAACCATCTTACTTGCAGCCATTAAGGATCATCTTCGTATTAGTCATTATAACCATTTCAATATTTGCTGTTCTGATTGAATATGAGTTTCCAACAATGAAAGAAACACTGTGCTGAATCCAGCTTGCAAGTAAGTTTTAACTAACACTTCACTACAAGTGTCACAGAATATCTGCAATATTGTTTCACTGAAAGACCTCTGTGGTGAAAGCATCTTGAAGCTATTATTAGGAACATTTGTATTTGAGACATTTCTCACATTTCAGTATATGCCATAATGAATGGGTATCATTTTCCTACAATGAAAGAACACTGTGCTAAATAGAGCTCACAGATCGCTATCTAGGAACGTTTTTACATAAGACTTATCAAACATTTTACAATAGTCGTGACAGACTATACATAACATTCAGTCACTGAAAGAAAACTGTGGAGAAACAATCTCGCTTGTATATATTTAGAAACTTCTTCATGTTCACCATTTCAAGCATTTCCATATAAGACATACTGAATGAATATCACTTTGAGACAATGATATAATGTGCTGAAGCCAGATTGCAGGCAGCTGTTTAGGAACCTTTTCCTAAGAGACTTATCATACATTTCACTACAAAGTATCTATTACATCCATTCAGTGAAAGAACACTATTGTGAAGCCAGATTGCTGGTAGCTAATTAGGAACATCTTGATATAAGGCTTTTCTAATATTTCAGTTTATGCCAAACAGAATGACTATCATTTTCTTAAAATGAAATAACACTGTGTTGAACTCATCTTGCAGGAAGCCATTTAGGGTTTCTTCATACAAAACACCAAACATGTCACTACTGCTCTGACAGAATCTCTGTAAGATTCCTTCACTGAGGAACACACTCTGGTGAAACCAGATTGCTCATAAGTTTTTAGGAATATCTTTATATGAGGCTATTCAAACACATCATATGCTGTACAGAATGATTATCACTTCCATTAAATTAAACAACATTGTGATGCAACCAGCTGGCACATGCTATTTATGAACATTTTGTGTGTGTCTTATCAAACGTTTCTCTGCAGCCACAATGTGATAATTATTACATTCATTCAATGAAATACTGTGTTGAAAAAGCCTGCTTGTGGCTGTTTAGAAACATCTTCATGTAAGTGTTCATGCAAGCCTTAGCAAACATTTCACTACAGGCATGACAGAATATCTATAACATTCAATGTCTGTAAGAACACTGTTGGGAAACCATTTTGCTTGTAGCTACTTAGGGACATCTTCATAAAACTTATCCAGCATTTCACTACGGGTGTGATAGACTATCTATAACATCCATTCACTGAAAGAACATTGTCTGGAAAACACCTAGCAAGTAGCTCTTAAGGAACATCTTCACATATGCCATTTCAAACATTTCAGTATATGCCACAAGGAACGGCTATCACTTTCTTACAATGAAAGAGCATTGTGCTTAATCAAGCCAACAGGTAGCTGTTTAGGGATATTTTCACATAAATCATATCAAACATTTGACTACAGATGTGACAATGTCTATAACATTTGTTATCTGAAAGAAAATCATGCAAAAACCATCTTCTTTTCACTGTTTAGGAACATCTGCACATAGTACACTTCAAATACTTAAGTATATTCCACACAGAGCGACTATCATTTTCACAAAATGAAAGAACACATGCTGAATCCAGTTTATGGGTAGCTGTTTAGGAACATCATATATCAAATATTTCACCACAGATGTGACAATATCTAGAACATTCATTCACTGAAAGGACACTGTGAAGAAACCATCTTGCTTGTTAGCTGTTTAAGAATATAAATAAAAGGCTCTTCAAACATGTCACTTTATGCCATACAGAATGGCTATCATCTCCATAGCCAGAAAAGAATACTGTGATGAACCCAGCTTGCAAGTAATTGTTTATTAATATTTTGCTCAAGTCTTATCAGACATTTGCCTACAGTCATGACAGGATATCTTTAATGTCTATTCAATGTAATAACACTGTATTTAAAAGAATTTCCTTGTAGCTGTTTAGAAACATCTTCATGTAAGACTTATTAAGCATTCCTTTGCAGGAATGACAGAATCTCTAAACATTCACTCATTGAATGAACACAGGGATGAAAGCAGTTTTCTTGTAACTGTTGAGGAACATCTTCATATAAAGCTTTTCAAGCATTTCAGTATATGGCATACAGCATGGCCATACCCTTCTTACAAGGAAAGAAGGTTGTGTTTAATAGCTTTCAGGTAGATTATTAGGAGTATTTTTATGTAAGACCTATTGAACATTTAACTACAGGCATGACAGAATATCTATTACATCCATTCAATGAAAGAACACTATGGTGAAAGTGGCTTGGTTTGACTGTTAAGGAAGATCTTCATTTAAGTCCTTTTCAGCATTTCTGTATATGCCATACTAAACGGCTGTCACTATCTTATGATGAAATTATTCTGTCCTGAACACATCTTGTTGGATTCTATTTAGGAACATCTTCATATAAGACCTCTCTAACATTTAAGCATATGCCATACAGAATGGCTCTCACTTACTTACAGTTAAAGGACACTGTGCTAAACCCGGCTTGCTGGCGGCTGTTTGAAACCTCTTCATATAAGACTTATTAAACATTTCACTACAGGCATGACAGACTAGCTATAACACTCGTTCACTGAAAGAACACTGTGGTGAAGCCAGATTACTTCTGGCGCCTTGGGAATGTCTTCGTATAAGGCTCTTCAAACACTTCATTATGCCTACAGAATGGCTATCGCTTCCATATCCAGAAAGAACGTTCTGATGAAACCAGTGGCTCTTTATGAGCATTTCATTTATGTCTTATCAAACGTTTCTCTACAGCCGCAACATGATATCCATAACATTCATTCAAGGAAACCACACTATGTTGAAAAAGCTTGCTTGTAGCTGTTCAGGAACACTCTCACCTAAGACATCAAATAGTTCTCTTGAGGCATGACAGAATACGTATAACATTCATTTTCTGAATGAACACTGTGGTGAAAACACCTTGCTTGCAGCTGTTTAGGGGAATCTTCAAATAAGTCCTATCAAACATTTCACTACGGGCATGATGGAATATCTATAACATTCACTCATTGAAAGAATGCTGTGGTGAAACCAACTTCCTTGTAGCTTTTAAGGAACATCTTCATGTAAGTCTTTTCTAGCATTTCAGTATGAGCCATAGAGAACAGCTATACTTTCTTAAAATGAAAAAACATTGTACCTAACTCAGCTTTCAGGTAGACTTATAGTAACATTTTCATGTAAGATTTATTGAAAATTTCACAACATGTGCGACAGGATATCTATTACATTAATTCAATGAAAGATCACTATTGTGAAACCAGCTTGCTTGTATCTCTTTAGAAATACACTCATATAAGTCTTTTCTGACATTTCAGTGTATGCCATACAAAGTAACTATCACTTTATTACAATGAAAAGTCAGTGTGCTGATCCCAGCTTGCAGGTAGCTGTAGGAACCTTTTCATATATGATATAAAACATTTCACTACAGCTATAGGAGACTATATATAAAGTTTATTAAATGAAAGAACACTGTGGTGTAACCAGATTGCTTGTAGCTATTTAGGAGTATCTTCATACAAGTCTTTTCAAACATTTCAGTGTATTCCATCCAGAATGGTTATCACTTCCATAAAATGAAAGAACGATGTTAAGAACCCAGCTGGAAAGTTGTCTTTTAGAAATATCTTTTTATAAGTCTTAACAAATATTGCGCTATGGTCATGACAGAATGATTTTAATATTCACTCAAGGAAAGAAGGATGAGCTGAACCCTTGTTTCCTAGTATCTGTTTAGGAAGAACTTCATAAAATACTTAAAAAATTACACTACAGACTTGAAAAATATCCATAAGATTCAGACACTAAAGGAACTCTGGTGAAACAAATGTGCTTACAGCTGTTTAGGGGCATATTCACCTAAGACAGTTCAAACATTTCAGCATATGCCCTACAGATGACCTATCAATTACTAACAATGTGAGAAGACTGTTCTAAGCCCAGTTTGCGGGTAGCTGTTTAGGAACATGTTCATATAAGACTTAACAAACATTTCATTGCATGTGGGACAGAATATATATAGCATTTGTTCACTGAGAGAAAACTGTGGTGAAACCATCTTACTTGCAGCCATTAAGGATCATCTTCGTATTAGTCATTATAACCATTTCAATATTTGCTGTTCTGATTGAATATGAGTTTCCAACAATGAAAGAAACACTGTGCTGAATCCAGCTTGCAAGTAAGTTTTAACTAACACTTCACTACAAGTGTCACAGAATATCTGCAATATTGTTTCACTGAAAGACCTCTGTGGTGAAAGCATCTTGAAGCTATTATTAGGAACATTTGTATTTGAGACATTTCTCACATTTCAGTATATGCCATAATGAATGGGTATCATTTTCCTACAATGAAAGAACACTGTGCTAAATAGAGCTCACAGATCGCTATCTAGGAACGTTTTTACATAAGACTTATCAAACATTTTACAATAGTCGTGACAGACTATACATAACATTCAGTCACTGAAAGAAAACTGTGGAGAAACAATCTCGCTTGTATATATTTAGAAACTTCTTCATGTTCACCATTTCAAGCATTTCCATATAAGACATACTGAATGAATATCACTTTGAGACAATGATATAATGTGCTGAAGCCAGATTGCAGGCAGCTGTTTAGGAACCTTTTCCTAAGAGACTTATCATACATTTCACTACAAAGTATCTATTACATCCATTCAGTGAAAGAACACTATTGTGAAGCCAGATTGCTGGTAGCTAATTAGGAACATCTTGATATAAGGCTTTTCTAATATTTCAGTTTATGCCAAACAGAATGACTATCATTTTCTTAAAATGAAATAACACTGTGTTGAACTCATCTTGCAGGAAGCCATTTAGGGTTTCTTCATACAAAACACCAAACATGTCACTACTGCTCTGACAGAATCTCTGTAAGATTCCTTCACTGAGGAACACACTCTGGTGAAACCAGATTGCTCATAAGTTTTTAGGAATATCTTTATATGAGGCTATTCAAACACATCATATGCTGTACAGAATGATTATCACTTCCATTAAATTAAACAACATTGTGATGCAACCAGCTGGCACATGCTATTTATGAACATTTTGTGTGTGTCTTATCAAACGTTTCTCTGCAGCCACAATGTGATAATTATTACATTCATTCAATGAAATACTGTGTTGAAAAAGCCTGCTTGTGGCTGTTTAGAAACATCTTCATGTAAGTGTTCATGCAAGCCTTAGCAAACATTTCACTACAGGCATGACAGAATATCTATAACATTCAATGTCTGTAAGAACACTGTTGGGAAACCATTTTGCTTGTAGCTACTTAGGGACATCTTCATAAAACTTATCCAGCATTTCACTACGGGTGTGATAGACTATCTATAACATCCATTCACTGAAAGAACATTGTCTGGAAAACACCTAGCAAGTAGCTCTTAAGGAACATCTTCACATATGCCATTTCAAACATTTCAGTATATGCCACAAGGAACGGCTATCACTTTCTTACAATGAAAGAGCATTGTGCTTAATCAAGCCAACAGGTAGCTGTTTAGGGATATTTTCACATAAATCATATCAAACATTTGACTACAGATGTGACAATGTCTATAACATTTGTTATCTGAAAGAAAATCATGCAAAAACCATCTTCTTTTCACTGTTTAGGAACATCTGCACATAGTACACTTCAAATACTTAAGTATATTCCACACAGAGCGACTATCATTTTCACAAAATGAAAGAACACATGCTGAATCCAGTTTATGGGTAGCTGTTTAGGAACATCATATATCAAATATTTCACCACAGATGTGACAATATCTAGAACATTCATTCACTGAAAGGACACTGTGAAGAAACCATCTTGCTTGTTAGCTGTTTAAGAATATAAATAAAAGGCTCTTCAAACATGTCACTTTATGCCATACAGAATGGCTATCATCTCCATAGCCAGAAAAGAATACTGTGATGAACCCAGCTTGCAAGTAATTGTTTATTAATATTTTGCTCAAGTCTTATCAGACATTTGCCTACAGTCATGACAGGATATCTTTAATGTCTATTCAATGTAATAACACTGTATTTAAAAGAATTTCCTTGTAGCTGTTTAGAAACATCTTCATGTAAGACTTATTAAGCATTCCTTTGCAGGAATGACAGAATCTCTAAACATTCACTCATTGAATGAACACAGGGATGAAAGCAGTTTTCTTGTAACTGTTGAGGAACATCTTCATATAAAGCTTTTCAAGCATTTCAGTATATGGCATACAGCATGGCCATACCCTTCTTACAAGGAAAGAAGGTTGTGTTTAATAGCTTTCAGGTAGATTATTAGGAGTATTTTTATGTAAGACCTATTGAACATTTAACTACAGGCATGACAGAATATCTATTACATCCATTCAATGAAAGAACACTATGGTGAAAGTGGCTTGGTTTGACTGTTAAGGAAGATCTTCATTTAAGTCCTTTTCAGCATTTCTGTATATGCCATACTAAACGGCTGTCACTATCTTATGATGAAATTATTCTGTCCTGAACACATCTTGTTGGATTCTATTTAGGAACATCTTCATATAAGACCTCTCTAACATTTAAGCATATGCCATACAGAATGGCTCTCACTTACTTACAGTTAAAGGACACTGTGCTAAACCCGGCTTGCTGGCGGCTGTTTGAAACCTCTTCATATAAGACTTATTAAACATTTCACTACAGGCATGACAGACTAGCTATAACACTCGTTCACTGAAAGAACACTGTGGTGAAGCCAGATTACTTCTGGCGCCTTGGGAATGTCTTCGTATAAGGCTCTTCAAACACTTCATTATGCCTACAGAATGGCTATCGCTTCCATATCCAGAAAGAACGTTCTGATGAAACCAGTGGCTCTTTATGAGCATTTCATTTATGTCTTATCAAACGTTTCTCTACAGCCGCAACATGATATCCATAACATTCATTCAAGGAAACCACACTATGTTGAAAAAGCTTGCTTGTAGCTGTTCAGGAACACTCTCACCTAAGACATCAAATAGTTCTCTTGAGGCATGACAGAATACGTATAACATTCATTTTCTGAATGAACACTGTGGTGAAAACACCTTGCTTGCAGCTGTTTAGGGGAATCTTCAAATAAGTCCTATCAAACATTTCACTACGGGCATGATGGAATATCTATAACATTCACTCATTGAAAGAATGCTGTGGTGAAACCAACTTCCTTGTAGCTTTTAAGGAACATCTTCATGTAAGTCTTTTCTAGCATTTCAGTATGAGCCATAGAGAACAGCTATACTTTCTTAAAATGAAAAAACATTGTACCTAACTCAGCTTTCAGGTAGACTTATAGTAACATTTTCATGTAAGATTTATTGAAAATTTCACAACATGTGCGACAGGATATCTATTACATTAATTCAATGAAAGATCACTATTGTGAAACCAGCTTGCTTGTATCTCTTTAGAAATACACTCATATAAGTCTTTTCTGACATTTCAGTGTATGCCATACAAAGTAACTATCACTTTATTACAATGAAAAGTCAGTGTGCTGATCCCAGCTTGCAGGTAGCTGTAGGAACCTTTTCATATATGATATAAAACATTTCACTACAGCTATAGGAGACTATATATAAAGTTTATTAAATGAAAGAACACTGTGGTGTAACCAGATTGCTTGTAGCTATTTAGGAGTATCTTCATACAAGTCTTTTCAAACATTTCAGTGTATTCCATCCAGAATGGTTATCACTTCCATAAAATGAAAGAACGATGTTAAGAACCCAGCTGGAAAGTTGTCTTTTAGAAATATCTTTTTATAAGTCTTAACAAATATTGCGCTATGGTCATGACAGAATGATTTTAATATTCACTCAAGGAAAGAAGGATGAGCTGAACCCTTGTTTCCTAGTATCTGTTTAGGAAGAACTTCATAAAATACTTAAAAAATTACACTACAGACTTGAAAAATATCCATAAGATTCAGACACTAAAGGAACTCTGGTGAAACAAATGTGCTTACAGCTGTTTAGGGGCATATTCACATAAGACAGTTCAAACATTTCAGCATATGCCCTACAGATGACCTATCAATTACTAACAATGTGAGAACACTGTTCTAAGCCCAGTTTGCGGGTAGCTGTTTAGGAACATGTTCATATAAGACTTAACAAACATTTCATTGCATGTGGGACAGAATATATATAGCATTTGTTCACTGAGAGAAAACTGTGGTGAAACCATCTTACTTGCAGCCATTAAGGATCATCTTCGTATTAGTCATTATAACCATTTCAATATTTGCTGTTCTGATTGAATATGAGTTTCCAACAATGAAAGAAACACTGTGCTGAATCCAGCTTGCAAGTAAGTTTTAACTAACACTTCACTACAAGTGTCACAGAATATCTTCAATATTGTTTCACTGAAAGACCTCTGTGGTGAAAGCATCTTGAAGCTATTATTAGGAACATTTGTATTTGAGACATTTCTCACATTTCAGTATATGCCATAATGAATGGGTATCATTTTCCTACAATGAAAGAACACTGTGCTAAATAGAGCTCACAGATCGCTATCTAGGAACGTTTTTACATAAGACTTATCAAACATTTTACAATAGTCGTGACAGACTATACATAACATTCAGTCACTGAAAGAAAACTGTGGAGAAACAATCTCGCTTGTATATATTTAGAAACTTCTTCATGTTCACCATTTCAAGCATTTCCATATAAGACATACTGAATGAATATCACTTTGAGACAATGATATAATGTGCTGAAGCCAGATTGCAGGCAGCTGTTTAGGAACCTTTTCCTAAGAGACTTATCATACATTTCACTACAAAGTATCTATTACATCCATTCAGTGAAAGAACACTATTGTGAAGCCAGATTGCTGGTAGCTAATTAGGAACATCTTGATATAAGGCTTTTCTAATATTTCAGTTTATGCCAAACAGAATGACTATCATTTTCTTAAAATGAAATAACACTGTGTTGAACTCATCTTGCAGGAAGCCATTTAGGGTTTCTTCATACAAAACACCAAACATGTCACTACTGCTCTGACAGAATCTCTGTAAGATTCCTTCACTGAGGAACACACTCTGGTGAAACCAGATTGCTCATAAGTTTTTAGGAATATCTTTATATGAGGCTATTCAAACACATCATATGCTGTACAGAATGATTATCACTTCCATTAAATTAAACAACATTGTGATGCAACCAGCTGGCACATGCTATTTATGAACATTTTGTGTGTGTCTTATCAAACGTTTCTCTGCAGCCACAATGTGATAATTATTACATTCATTCAATGAAATACTGTGTTGAAAAAGCCTGCTTGTGGCTGTTTAGAAACATCTTCATGTAAGTGTTCATGCAAGCCTTAGCAAACATTTCACTACAGGCATGACAGAATATCTATAACATTCAATGTCTGTAAGAACACTGTTGGGAAACCATTTTGCTTGTAGCTACTTAGGGACATCTTCATAAAACTTATCCAGCATTTCACTACGGGTGTGATAGACTATCTATAACATCCATTCACTGAAAGAACATTGTCTGGAAAACACCTAGCAAGTAGCTCTTAAGGAACATCTTCACATATGCCATTTCAAACATTTCAGTATATGCCACAAGGAACGGCTATCACTTTCTTACAATGAAAGAGCATTGTGCTTAATCAAGCCAACAGGTAGCTGTTTAGGGATATTTTCACATAAATCATATCAAACATTTGACTACAGATGTGACAATGTCTATAACATTTGTTATCTGAAAGAAAATCATGCAAAAACCATCTTCTTTTCACTGTTTAGGAACATCTGCACATAGTACACTTCAAATACTTAAGTATATTCCACACAGAGCGACTATCATTTTCACAAAATGAAAGAACACATGCTGAATCCAGTTTATGGGTAGCTGTTTAGGAACATCATATATCAAATATTTCACCACAGATGTGACAATATCTAGAACATTCATTCACTGAAAGGACACTGTGAAGAAACCATCTTGCTTGTTAGCTGTTTAAGAATATAAATAAAAGGCTCTTCAAACATGTCACTTTATGCCATACAGAATGGCTATCATCTCCATAGCCAGAAAAGAATACTGTGATGAACCCAGCTTGCAAGTAATTGTTTATTAATATTTTGCTCAAGTCTTATCAGACATTTGCCTACAGTCATGACAGGATATCTTTAATGTCTATTCAATGTAATAACACTGTATTTAAAAGAATTTCCTTGTAGCTGTTTAGAAACATCTTCATGTAAGACTTATTAAACATTCCTTTGCAGGAATGACAGAATCTCTAAACATTCACTCATTGAATGAACACAGGGATGAAAGCAGTTTTCTTGTAACTGTTGAGGAACATCTTCATATAAAGCTTTTCAAGCATTTCAGTATATGGCATACAGCATGGCCATACCCTTCTTACAAGGAAAGAAGGTTGTGTTTAATAGCTTTCAGGTAGATTATTAGGAGCATTTTTATGTAAGACCTATTGAACATTTAACTACAGGCATGACAGAATATCTATTACATCCATTCAATGAAAGAACACTATGGTGAAAGTGGCTTGGTTTGACTGTTAAGGAAGATCTTCATTTAAGTCCTTTTCAGCATTTCTGTATATGCCATACTAAACGGCTGTCACTATCTTATGATGAAATTATTCTGTCCTGAACACGTCTTGTTGGATTCTATTTAGGAACATCTTCATATAAGACCTCTCTAACATTTAAGCATATGCCATACAGAATGGCTCTCACTTACTTACAGTTAAAGGACACTGTGCTAAACCCGGCTTGCTGGCGGCTGTTTGAAACCTCTTCATATAAGACTTATTAAACATTTCACTACAGGCATGACAGACTAGCTATAACACTCGTTCACTGAAAGAACACTGTGGTGAAGCCAGATTACTTCTGGCGCCTTGGGAATGTCTTCGTATAAGGCTCTTCAAACACTTCATTATGCCTACAGAATGGCTATCGCTTCCATATCCAGAAAGAACGTTCTGATGAAACCAGTGGCTCTTTATGAGCATTTCATTTATGTCTTATCAAACGTTTCTCTACAGCCGCAACATGATATCCATAACATTCATTCAAGGAAACCACACTATGTTGAAAAAGCTTGCTTGTAGCTGTTCAGGAACACTCTCACCTAAGACATCAAATAGTTCTCTTGAGGCATGACAGAATACGTATAACATTCATTTTCTGAATGAACACTGTGGTGAAAACACCTTGCTTGCAGCTGTTTAGGGGAATCTTCAAATAAGTCCTATCAAACATTTCACTACGGGCATGATGGAATATCTATAACATTCACTCATTGAAAGAATGCTGTGGTGAAACCAACTTCCTTGTAGCTTTTAAGGAACATCTTCATGTAAGTCTTTTCTAGCATTTCAGTATGAGCCATAGAGAACAGCTATACTTTCTTAAAATGAAAAAACATTGTACCTAACTCAGCTTTCAGGTAGACTTATAGTAACATTTTCATGTAAGATTTATTGAAAATTTCACAACATGTGCGACAGGATATCTATTACATTAATTCAATGAAAGATCACTATTGTGAAACCAGCTTGCTTGTATCTCTTTAGAAATACACTCATATAAGTCTTTTCTGACATTTCAGTGTATGCCATACAAAGTAACTATCACTTTATTACAATGAAAAGTCAGTGTGCTGATCCCAGCTTGCAGGTAGCTGTAGGAACCTTTTCATATATGATATAAAACATTTCACTACAGCTATAGGAGACTATATATAAAGTTTATTAAATGAAAGAACACTGTGGTGTAACCAGATTGCTTGTAGCTATTTAGGAGTATCTTCATACAAGTCTTTTCAAACATTTCAGTGTATTCCATCCAGAATGGTTATCACTTCCATAAAATGAAAGAACGATGTTAAGAACCCAGCTGGAAAGTTGTCTTTTAGAAATATCTTTTTATAAGTCTTAACAAATATTGCGCTATGGTCATGACAGAATGATTTTAATATTCACTCAAGGAAAGAAGGATGAGCTGAACCCTTGTTTCCTAGTATCTGTTTAGGAAGAACTTCATAAAATACTTAAAAAATTACACTACAGACTTGAAAAATATCCATAAGATTCAGACACTAAAGGAACTCTGGTGAAACAAATGTGCTTACAGCTGTTTAGGGGCATATTCACCTAAGACAGTTCAAACATTTCAGCATATGCCCTACAGATGACCTATCAATTACTAACAATGTGAGAACACTGTTCTAAGCCCAGTTTGCGGGTAGCTGTTTAGGAACATGTTCATATAAGACTTAACAAACATTTCATTGCATGTGGGACAGAATATATATAGCATTTGTTCACTGAGAGAAAACTGTGGTGAAACCATCTTACTTGCAGCCATTAAGGATCATCTTCGTATTAGTCATTATAACCATTTCAATATTTGCTGTTCTGATTGAATATGAGTTTCCAACAATGAAAGAAACACTGTGCTGAATCCAGCTTGCAAGTAAGTTTTAACTAACACTTCACTACAAGTGTCACAGAATATCTGCAATATTGTTTCACTGAAAGACCTCTGTGGTGAAAGCATCTTGAAGCTATTATTAGGAACATTTGTATTTGAGACATTTCTCACATTTCAGTATATGCCATAATGAATGGGTATCATTTTCCTACAATGAAAGAACACTGTGCTAAATAGAGCTCACAGATCGCTATCTAGGAACGTTTTTACATAAGACTTATCAAACATTTTACAATAGTCGTGACAGACTATACATAACATTCAGTCACTGAAAGAAAACTGTGGAGAAACAATCTCGCTTGTATATATTTAGAAACTTCTTCATGTTCACCATTTCAAGCATTTCCATATAAGACATACTGAAAGAATATCACTTTGAGACAATGATATAATGTGCTGAAGCCAGATTGCAGGCAGCTGTTTAGGAACCTTTTCCTAAGAGACTTATCATACATTTCACTACAAAGTATCTATTACATCCATTCAGTGAAAGAACACTATTGTGAAGCCAGATTGCTGGTAGCGAATTAGGAACATCTTGATATAAGGCTTTTCTAATATTTCAGTTTATGCCAAACAGAATGACTATCATTTTCTTAAAATGAAATAACACTGTGTTGAACTCATCTTGCAGGAAGCCATTTAGGGTTTCTTCATACAAAACACCAAACATGTCACTACTGCTCTGACAGAATCTCTGTAAGATTCCTTCACTGAGGAACACACTCTGGTGAAACCAGATTGCTCATAAGTTTTTAGGAATATCTTTATATGAGGCTATTCAAACACATCATATGCTGTACAGAATGA
Organism: Equus asinus; assembly: GCF_041296235.1. Lineage (NCBI taxonomy): Eukaryota > Metazoa > Chordata > Mammalia > Perissodactyla > Equidae > Equus > Equus asinus. The sequence continues at coordinate 6,754,258 of NC_091810.1, forward strand.
TTATCACTTCCATTAAATTAAACAACATTGTGATGCAACCAGCTGGCACATGCTATTTATGAACATTTTGTGTGTGTCTTATCAAACGTTTCTCTGCAGCCACAATGTGATAATTATTACATTCATTCAATGAAATACTGTGTTGAAAAAGCCTGCTTGTGGCTGTTTAGAAACATCTTCATGTAAGTGTTCATGCAAGCCTTAGCAAACATTTCACTACAGGCATGACAGAATATCTATAACATTCAATGTCTGTAAGAACACTGTTGGGAAACCATTTTGCTTGTAGCTACTTAGGGACATCTTCATAAAACTTATCCAGCATTTCACTACGGGTGTGATAGACTATCTATAACATCCATTCACTGAAAGAACATTGTCTGGAAAACACCTAGCAAGTAGCTCTTAAGGAACATCTTCACATATGCCATTTCAAACATTTCAGTATATGCCACAAGGAACGGCTATCACTTTCTTACAATGAAAGAGCATTGTGCTTAATCAAGCCAACAGGTAGCTGTTTAGGGATATTTTCACATAAATCATATCAAACATTTGACTACAGATGTGACAATGTCTATAACATTTGTTATCTGAAAGAAAATCATGCAAAAACCATCTTCTTTTCACTGTTTAGGAACATCTGCACATAGTACACTTCAAATACTTAAGTATATTCCACACAGAGCGACTATCATTTTCACAAAATGAAAGAACACATGCTGAATCCAGTTTATGGGTAGCTGTTTAGGAACATCATATATCAAATATTTCACCACAGATGTGACAATATCTAGAACATTCATTCACTGAAAGGACACTGTGAAGAAACCATCTTGCTTGTTAGCTGTTTAAGAATATAAATAAAAGGCTCTTCAAACATGTCACTTTATGCCATACAGAATGGCTATCATCTCCATAGCCAGAAAAGAATACTGTGATGAACCCAGCTTGCAAGTAATTGTTTATTAATATTTTGCTCAAGTCTTATCAGACATTTGCCTACAGTCATGACAGGATATCTTTAATGTCTATTCAATGTAATAACACTGTATTTAAAAGAATTTCCTTGTAGCTGTTTAGAAACATCTTCATGTAAGACTTATTAAGCATTCCTTTGCAGGAATGACAGAATCTCTAAACATTCACTCATTGAATGAACACAGGGATGAAAGCAGTTTTCTTGTAACTGTTGAGGAACATCTTCATATAAAGCTTTTCAAGCATTTCAGTATATGGCATACAGCATGGCCATACCCTTCTTACAAGGAAAGAAGGTTGTGTTTAATAGCTTTCAGGTAGATTATTAGGAGTATTTTTATGTAAGACCTATTGAACATTTAACTACAGGCATGACAGAATATCTATTACATCCATTCAATGAAAGAACACTATGGTGAAAGTGGCTTGGTTTGACTGTTAAGGAAGATCTTCATTTAAGTCCTTTTCAGCATTTCTGTATATGCCATACTAAACGGCTGTCACTATCTTATGATGAAATTATTCTGTCCTGAACACATCTTGTTGGATTCTATTTAGGAACATCTTCATATAAGACCTCTCTAACATTTAAGCATATGCCATACAGAATGGCTCTCACTTACTTACAGTTAAAGGACACTGTGCTAAACCCGGCTTGCTGGCGGCTGTTTGAAACCTCTTCATATAAGACTTATTAAACATTTCACTACAGGCATGACAGACTAGCTATAACACTCGTTCACTGAAAGAACACTGTGGTGAAGCCAGATTACTTCTGGCGCCTTGGGAATGTCTTCGTATAAGGCTCTTCAAACACTTCATTATGCCTACAGAATGGCTATCGCTTCCATATCCAGAAAGAACGTTCTGATGAAACCAGTGGCTCTTTATGAGCATTTCATTTATGTCTTATCAAACGTTTCTCTACAGCCGCAACATGATATCCATAACATTCATTCAAGGAAACCACACTATGTTGAAAAAGCTTGCTTGTAGCTGTTCAGGAACACTCTCACCTAAGACATCAAATAGTTCTCTTGAGGCATGACAGAATACGTATAACATTCATTTTCTGAATGAACACTGTGGTGAAAACACCTTGCTTGCAGCTGTTTAGGGGAATCTTCAAATAAGTCCTATCAAACATTTCACTACGGGCATGATGGAATATCTATAACATTCACTCATTGAAAGAATGCTGTGGTGAAACCAACTTCCTTGTAGCTTTTAAGGAACATCTTCATGTAAGTCTTTTCTAGCATTTCAGTATGAGCCATAGAGAACAGCTATACTTTCTTAAAATGAAAAAACATTGTACCTAACTCAGCTTTCAGGTAGACTTATAGTAACATTTTCATGTAAGATTTATTGAAAATTTCACAACATGTGCGACAGGATATCTATTACATTAATTCAATGAAAGATCACTATTGTGAAACCAGCTTGCTTGTATCTCTTTAGAAATACACTCATATAAGTCTTTTCTGACATTTCAGTGTATGCCATACAAAGTAACTATCACTTTATTACAATGAAAAGTCAGTGTGCTGATCCCAGCTTGCAGGTAGCTGTAGGAACCTTTTCATATATGATATAAAACATTTCACTACAGCTATAGGAGACTATATATAAAGTTTATTAAATGAAAGAACACTGTGGTGTAACCAGATTGCTTGTAGCTATTTAGGAGTATCTTCATACAAGTCTTTTCAAACATTTCAGTGTATTCCATCCAGAATGGTTATCACTTCCATAAAATGAAAGAACGATGTTAAGAACCCAGCTGGAAAGTTGTCTTTTAGAAATATCTTTTTATAAGTCTTAACAAATATTGCGCTATGGTCATGACAGAATGATTTTAATATTCACTCAAGGAAAGAAGGATGAGCTGAACCCTTGTTTCCTAGTATCTGTTTAGGAAGAACTTCATAAAATACTTAAAAAATTACACTACAGACTTGAAAAATATCCATAAGATTCAGACACTAAAGGAACTCTGGTGAAACAAATGTGCTTACAGCTGTTTAGGGGCATATTCACCTAAGACAGTTCAAACATTTCAGCATATGCCCTACAGATGACCTATCAATTACTAACAATGTGAGAAGACTGTTCTAAGCCCAGTTTGCGGGTAGCTGTTTAGGAACATGTTCATATAAGACTTAACAAACATTTCATTGCATGTGGGACAGAATATATATAGCATTTGTTCACTGAGAGAAAACTGTGGTGAAACCATCTTACTTGCAGCCATTAAGGATCATCTTCGTATTAGTCATTATAACCATTTCAATATTTGCTGTTCTGATTGAATATGAGTTTCCAACAATGAAAGAAACACTGTGCTGAATCCAGCTTGCAAGTAAGTTTTAACTAACACTTCACTACAAGTGTCACAGAATATCTGCAATATTGTTTCACTGAAAGACCTCTGTGGTGAAAGCATCTTGAAGCTATTATTAGGAACATTTGTATTTGAGACATTTCTCACATTTCAGTATATGCCATAATGAATGGGTATCATTTTCCTACAATGAAAGAACACTGTGCTAAATAGAGCTCACAGATCGCTATCTAGGAACGTTTTTACATAAGACTTATCAAACATTTTACAATAGTCGTGACAGACTATACATAACATTCAGTCACTGAAAGAAAACTGTGGAGAAACAATCTTGCTTGTATATATTTAGAAACTTCTTCATGTTCACCATTTCAAGCATTTCCATATAAGACATACTGAAAGAATATCACTTTGAGACAATGATATAATGTGCTGAAGCCAGATTGCAGGCAGCTGTTTAGGAACCTTTTCATAAGAGACTTATCATACATTTCACTACAAAGTATCTATTACATCCATTCAGTGAAAGAACACTATTGTGAAGCCAGATTGCTGGTAGCGAATTAGGAACATCTTGATATAAGGCTTTTCTAATATTTCAGTTTATGCCAAACAGAATGACTATCATTTTCTTAAAATGAAATAACACTGTGTTGAACTCATCTTGCAGGAAGCCATTTAGGGTTTCTTCATACAAAACACCAAACATGTCACTACTGCTCTGACAGAATCTCTGTAAGATTCCTTCACTGAGGAACACACTCTGGTGAAACCAGATTGCTCATAAGTTTTTAGGAATATCTTTATATGAGGCTATTCAAACACATCATATGCTGTACAGAATGATTATCACTTCCATTAAATTAAACAACATTGTGATGCAACCAGCTGGCACATGCTATTTATGAACATTTTGTGTGTGTCTTATCAAACGTTTCTCTGCAGCCACAATGTGATAATTATTACATTCATTCAATGAAATACTGTGTTGAAAAAGCCTGCTTGTGGCTGTTTAGAAACATCTTCATGTAAGTGTTCATGCAAGCCTTAGCAAACATTTCACTACAGGCATGACAGAATATCTATAACATTCAATGTCTGTAAGAACACTGTTGGGAAACCATTTTGCTTGTAGCTACTTAGGGACATCTTCATAAAACTTATCCAGCATTTCACTACGGGTGTGATAGACTATCTATAACATCCATTCACTGAAAGAACATTGTCTGGAAAACACCTAGCAAGTAGCTCTTAAGGAACATCTTCACATATGCCATTTCAAACATTTCAGTATATGCCACAAGGAACGGCTATCACTTTCTTACAATGAAAGAGCATTGTGCTTAATCAAGCCAACAGGTAGCTGTTTAGGGATATTTTCACATAAATCATATCAAACATTTGACTACAGATGTGACAATGTCTATAACATTTGTTATCTGAAAGAAAATCATGCAAAAACCATCTTCTTTTCACTGTTTAGGAACATCTGCACATAGTACACTTCAAATACTTAAGTATATTCCACACAGAGCGACTATCATTTTCACAAAATGAAAGAACACATGCTGAATCCAGTTTATGGGTAGCTGTTTAGGAACATCATATATCAAATATTTCACCACAGATGTGACAATATCTAGAACATTCATTCACTGAAAGGACACTGTGAAGAAACCATCTTGCTTGTTAGCTGTTTAAGAATATAAATAAAAGGCTCTTCAAACATGTCACTTTATGCCATACAGAATGGCTATCATCTCCATAGCCAGAAAAGAATACTGTGATGAACCCAGCTTGCAAGTAATTGTTTATTAATATTTTGCTCAAGTCTTATCAGACATTTGCCTACAGTCATGACAGGATATCTTTAATGTCTATTCAATGTAATAACACTGTATTTAAAAGAATTTCCTTGTAGCTGTTTAGAAACATCTTCATGTAAGACTTATTAAGCATTCCTTTGCAGGAATGACAGAATCTCTAAACATTCACTCATTGAATGAACACAGGGATGAAAGCAGTTTTCTTGTAACTGTTGAGGAACATCTTCATATAAAGCTTTTCAAGCATTTCAGTATATGGCATACAGCATGGCCATACCCTTCTTACAAGGAAAGAAGGTTGTGTTTAATAGCTTTCAGGTAGATTATTAGGAGTATTTTTATGTAAGACCTATTGAACATTTAACTACAGGCATGACAGAATATCTATTACATCCATTCAATGAAAGAACACTATGGTGAAAGTGGCTTGGTTTGACTGTTAAGGAAGATCTTCATTTAAGTCCTTTTCAGCATTTCTGTATATGCCATACTAAACGGCTGTCACTATCTTATGATGAAATTATTCTGTCCTGAACACATCTTGTTGGATTCTATTTAGGAACATCTTCATATAAGACCTCTCTAACATTTAAGCATATGCCATACAGAAGGGCTCTCACTTACTTACAGTTAAAGGACACTGTGCTAAACCCGGCTTGCTGGCGGCTGTTTGAAACCTCTTCATATAAGACTTATTAAACATTTCACTACAGGCATGACAGACTAGCTATAACACTCGTTCACTGAAAGAACACTGTGGTGAAGCCAGATTACTTCTGGCGCCTTGGGAATGTCTTCGTATAAGGCTCTTCAAACACTTCATTATGCCTACAGAATGGCTATCGCTTCCATATCCAGAAAGAACGTTCTGATGAAACCAGTGGCTCTTTATGAGCATTTCATTTATGTCTTATCAAACGTTTCTCTACAGCCGCAACATGATATCCATAACATTCATTCAAGGAAACCACACTATGTTGAAAAAGCTTGCTTGTAGCTGTTCAGGAACACTCTCACCTAAGACATCAAATAGTTCTCTTGAGGCATGACAGAATACGTATAACATTCATTTTCTGAATGAACACTGTGGTGAAAACACCTTGCTTGCAGCTGTTTAGGGGAATCTTCAAATAAGTCCTATCAAACATTTCACTACGGGCATGATGGAATATCTATAACATTCACTCATTGAAAGAATGCTGTGGTGAAACCAACTTCCTTGTAGCTTTTAAGGAACATCTTCATGTAAGTCTTTTCTAGCATTTCAGTATGAGCCATAGAGAACAGCTATACTTTCTTAAAATGAAAAAACATTGTACCTAACTCAGCTTTCAGGTAGACTTATAGTAACATTTTCATGTAAGATTTATTGAAAATTTCACAACATGTGCGACAGGATATCTATTACATTAATTCAATGAAAGATCACTATTGTGAAACCAGCTTGCTTGTATCTCTTTAGAAATACACTCATATAAGTCTTTTCTGACATTTCAGTGTATGCCATACAAAGTAACTATCACTTTATTACAATGAAAAGTCAGTGTGCTGATCCCAGCTTGCAGGTAGCTGTAGGAACCTTTTCATATATGATATAAAACATTTCACTACAGCTATAGGAGACTATATATAAAGTTTATTAAATGAAAGAACACTGTGGTGTAACCAGATTGCTTGTAGCTATTTAGGAGTATCTTCATACAAGTCTTTTCAAACATTTCAGTGTATTCCATCCAGAATGGTTATCACTTCCATAAAATGAAAGAACGATGTTAAGAACCCAGCTGGAAAGTTGTCTTTTAGAAATATCTTTTTATAAGTCTTAACAAATATTGCGCTATGGTCATGACAGAATGATTTTAATATTCACTCAAGGAAAGAAGGATGAGCTGAACCCTTGTTTCCTAGTATCTGTTTAGGAAGAACTTCATAAAATACTTAAAAAATTACACTACAGACTTGAAAAATATCCATAAGATTCAGACACTAAAGGAACTCTGGTGAAACAAATGTGCTTACAGCTGTTTAGGGGCATATTCACCTAAGACAGTTCAAACATTTCAGCATATGCCCTACAGATGACCTATCAATTACTAACAATGTGAGAAGACTGTTCTAAGCCCAGTTTGCGGGTAGCTGTTTAGGAACATGTTCATATAAGACTTAACAAACATTTCATTGCATGTGGGACAGAATATATATAGCATTTGTTCACTGAGAGAAAACTGTGGTGAAACCATCTTACTTGCAGCCATTAAGGATCATCTTCGTATTAGTCATTATAACCATTTCAATATTTGCTGTTCTGATTGAATATGAGTTTCCAACAATGAAAGAAACACTGTGCTGAATCCAGCTTGCAAGTAAGTTTTAACTAACACTTCACTACAAGTGTCACAGAATATCTGCAATATTGTTTCACTGAAAGACCTCTGTGGTGAAAGCATCTTGAAGCTATTATTAGGAACATTTGTATTTGAGACATTTCTCACATTTCAGTATATGCCATAATGAATGGGTATCATTTTCCTACAATGAAAGAACACTGTGCTAAATAGAGCTCACAGATCGCTATCTAGGAACGTTTTTACATAAGACTTATCAAACATTTTACAATAGTCGTGACAGACTATACATAACATTCAGTCACTGAAAGAAAACTGTGGAGAAACAATCTTGCTTGTATATATTTAGAAACTTCTTCATGTTCACCATTTCAAGCATTTCCATATAAGACATACTGAAAGAATATCACTTTGAGACAATGATATAATGTGCTGAAGCCAGATTGCAGGCAGCTGTTTAGGAACCTTTTCATAAGAGACTTATCATACATTTCACTACAAAGTATCTATTACATCCATTCAGTGAAAGAACACTATTGTGAAGCCAGATTGCTGGTAGCGAATTAGGAACATCTTGATATAAGGCTTTTCTAATATTTCAGTTTATGCCAAACAGAATGACTATCATTTTCTTAAAATGAAATAACACTGTGTTGAACTCATCTTGCAGGAAGCCATTTAGGGTTTCTTCATACAAAACACCAAACATGTCACTACTGCTCTGACAGAATCTCTGTAAGATTCCTTCACTGAGGAACACACTCTGGTGAAACCAGATTGCTCATAAGTTTTTAGGAATATCTTTATATGAGGCTATTCAAACACATCATATGCTGTACAGAATGATTATCACTTCCATTAAATTAAACAACATTGTGATGCAACCAGCTGGCACATGCTATTTATGAACATTTTGTGTGTGTCTTATCAAACGTTTCTCTGCAGCCACAATGTGATAATTATTACATTCATTCAATGAAATACTGTGTTGAAAAAGCCTGCTTGTGGCTGTTTAGAAACATCTTCATGTAAGTGTTCATGCAAGCCTTAGCAAACATTTCACTACAGGCATGACAGAATATCTATAACATTCAATGTCTGTAAGAACACTGTTGGGAAACCATTTTGCTTGTAGCTACTTAGGGACATCTTCATAAAACTTATCCAGCATTTCACTACGGGTGTGATAGACTATCTATAACATCCATTCACTGAAAGAACATTGTCTGGAAAACACCTAGCAAGTAGCTCTTAAGGAACATCTTCACATATGCCATTTCAAACATTTCAGTATATGCCACAAGGAACGGCTATCACTTTCTTACAATGAAAGAGCATTGTGCTTAATCAAGCCAACAGGTAGCTGTTTAGGGATATTTTCACATAAATCATATCAAACATTTGACTACAGATGTGACAATGTCTATAACATTTGTTATCTGAAAGAAAATCATGCAAAAACCATCTTCTTTTCACTGTTTAGGAACATCTGCACATAGTACACTTCAAATACTTAAGTATATTCCACACAGAGCGACTATCATTTTCACAAAATGAAAGAACACATGCTGAATCCAGTTTATGGGTAGCTGTTTAGGAACATCATATATCAAATATTTCACCACAGATGTGACAATATCTAGAACATTCATTCACTGAAAGGACACTGTGAAGAAACCATCTTGCTTGTTAGCTGTTTAAGAATATAAATAAAAGGCTCTTCAAACATGTCACTTTATGCCATACAGAATGGCTATCATCTCCATAGCCAGAAAAGAATACTGTGATGAACCCAGCTTGCAAGTAATTGTTTATTAATATTTTGCTCAAGTCTTATCAGACATTTGCCTACAGTCATGACAGGATATCTTTAATGTCTATTCAATGTAATAACACTGTATTTAAAAGAATTTCCTTGTAGCTGTTTAGAAACATCTTCATGTAAGACTTATTAAGCATTCCTTTGCAGGAATGACAGAATCTCTAAACATTCACTCATTGAATGAACACAGGGATGAAAGCAGTTTTCTTGTAACTGTTGAGGAACATCTTCATATAAAGCTTTTCAAGCATTTCAGTATATGGCATACAGCATGGCCATACCCTTCTTACAAGGAAAGAAGGTTGTGTTTAATAGCTTTCAGGTAGATTATTAGGAGTATTTTTATGTAAGACCTATTGAACATTTAACTACAGGCATGACAGAATATCTATTACATCCATTCAATGAAAGAACACTATGGTGAAAGTGGCTTGGTTTGACTGTTAAGGAAGATCTTCATTTAAGTCCTTTTCAGCATTTCTGTATATGCCATACTAAACGGCTGTCACTATCTTATGATGAAATTATTCTGTCCTGAACACATCTTGTTGGATTCTATTTAGGAACATCTTCATATAAGACCTCTCTAACATTTAAGCATATGCCATACAGAATGGCTCTCACTTACTTACAGTTAAAGGACACTGTGCTAAACCCGGCTTGCTGGCGGCTGTTTGAAACCTCTTCATATAAGACTTATTAAACATTTCACTACAGGCATGACAGACTAGCTATAACACTCGTTCACTGAAAGAACACTGTGGTGAAGCCAGATTACTTCTGGCGCCTTGGGAATGTCTTCGTATAAGGCTCTTCAAACACTTCATTATGCCTACAGAATGGCTATCGCTTCCATATCCAGAAAGAACGTTCTGATGAAACCAGTGGCTCTTTATGAGCATTTCATTTATGTCTTATCAAACGTTTCTCTACAGCCGCAACATGATATCCATAACATTCATTCAAGGAAACCACACTATGTTGAAAAAGCTTGCTTGTAGCTGTTCAGGAACACTCTCACCTAAGACATCAAATAGTTCTCTTGAGGCATGACAGAATACGTATAACATTCATTTTCTGAATGAACACTGTGGTGAAAACACCTTGCTTGCAGCTGTTTAGGGGAATCTTCAAATAAGTCCTATCAAACATTTCACTACGGGCATGATGGAATATCTATAACATTCACTCATTGAAAGAATGCTGTGGTGAAACCAACTTCCTTGTAGCTTTTAAGGAACATCTTCATGTAAGTCTTTTCTAGCATTTCAGTATGAGCCATAGAGAACAGCTATACTTTCTTAAAATGAAAAAACATTGTACCTAACTCAGCTTTCAGGTAGACTTATAGTAACATTTTCATGTAAGATTTATTGAAAATTTCACAACATGTGCGACAGGATATCTATTACATTAATTCAATGAAAGATCACTATTGTGAAACCAGCTTGCTTGTATCTCTTTAGAAATACACTCATATAAGTCTTTTCTGACATTTCAGTGTATGCCATACAAAGTAACTATCACTTTATTACAATGAAAAGTCAGTGTGCTGATCCCAGCTTGCAGGTAGCTGTAGGAACCTTTTCATATATGATATAAAACATTTCACTACAGCTATAGGAGACTATATATAAAGTTTATTAAATGAAAGAACACTGTGGTGTAACCAGATTGCTTGTAGCTATTTAGGAGTATCTTCATACAAGTCTTTTCAAACATTTCAGTGTATTCCATCCAGAATGGTTATCACTTCCATAAAATGAAAGAACGATGTTAAGAACCCAGCTGGAAAGTTGTCTTTTAGAAATATCTTTTTATAAGTCTTAACAAATATTGCGCTATGGTCATGACAGAATGATTTTAATATTCACTCAAGGAAAGAAGGATGAGCTGAACCCTTGTTTCCTAGTATCTGTTTAGGAAGAACTTCATAAAATACTTAAAAAATTACACTACAGACTTGAAAAATATCCATAAGATTCAGACACTAAAGGAACTCTGGTGAAACAAATGTGCTTACAGCTGTTTAGGGGCATATTCACCTAAGACAGTTCAAACATTTCAGCATATGCCCTACAGATGACCTATCAATTACTAACAATGTGAGAACACTGTTCTAAGCCCAGTTTGCGGGTAGCTGTTTAGGAACATGTTCATATAAGACTTAACAAACATTTCATTGCATGTGGGACAGAATATATATAGCATTTGTTCACTGAGAGAAAACTGTGGTGAAACCATCTTACTTGCAGCCATTAAGGATCATCTTCGTATTAGTCATTATAACCATTTCAATATTTGCTGTTCTGATTGAATATGAGTTTCCAACAATGAAAGAAACACTGTGCTGAATCCAGCTTGCAAGTAAGTTTTAACTAACACTTCACTACAAGTGTCACAGAATATCTGCAATATTGTTTCACTGAAAGACCTCTGTGGTGAAAGCATCTTGAAGCTATTATTAGGAACATTTGTATTTGAGACATTTCTCACATTTCAGTATATGCCATAATGAATGGGTATCATTTTCCTACAATGAAAGAACACTGTGCTAAATAGAGCTCACAGATCGCTATCTAGGAACGTTTTTACATAAGACTTATCAAACATTTTACAATAGTCGTGACAGACTATACATAACATTCAGTCACTGAAAGAAAACTGTGGAGAAACAATCTCGCTTGTATATATTTAGAAACTTCTTCATGTTCACCATTTCAAGCATTTCCATATAAGACATACTGAAAGAATATCACTTTGAGACAATGATATAATGTGCTGAAGCCAGATTGCAGGCAGCTGTTTAGGAACCTTTTCATAAGAGACTTATCATACATTTCACTACAAAGTATCTATTACATCCATTCAGTGAAAGAACACTATTGTGAAGCCAGATTGCTGGTAGCGAATTAGGAACATCTTGATATAAGGCTTTTCTAATATTTCAGTTTATGCCAAACAGAATGACTATCATTTTCTTAAAATGAAATAACACTGTGTTGAACTCATCTTGCAGGAAGCCATTTAGGGTTTCTTCATACAAAACACCAAACATGTCACTACTGCTCTGACAGAATCTCTGTAAGATTCCTTCACTGAGGAACACACTCTGGTGAAACCAGATTGCTCATAAGTTTTTAGGAATATCTTTATATGAGGCTATTCAAACACATCATATGCTGTACAGAATGATTATCACTTCCATTAAATTAAACAACATTGTGATGCAACCAGCTGGCACATGCTATTTATGAACATTTTGTGTGTGTCTTATCAAACGTTTCTCTGCAGCCACAATGTGATAATTATTACATTCATTCAATGAAATACTGTGTTGAAAAAGCCTGCTTGTGGCTGTTTAGAAACATCTTCATGTAAGTGTTCATGCAAGCCTTAGCAAACATTTCACTACAGGCATGACAGAATATCTATAACATTCAATGTCTGTAAGAACACTGTTGGGAAACCATTTTGCTTGTAGCTACTTAGGGACATCTTCATAAAACTTATCCAGCATTTCACTACGGGTGTGATAGACTATCTATAACATCCATTCACTGAAAGAACATTGTCTGGAAAACACCTAGCAAGTAGCTCTTAAGGAACATCTTCACATATGCCATTTCAAACATTTCAGTATATGCCACAAGGAACGGCTATCACTTTCTTACAATGAAAGAGCATTGTGCTTAATCAAGCCAACAGGTAGCTGTTTAGGGATATTTTCACATAAATCATATCAAACATTTGACTACAGATGTGACAATGTCTATAACATTTGTTATCTGAAAGAAAATCATGCAAAAACCATCTTCTTTTCACTGTTTAGGAACATCTGCACATAGTACACTTCAAATACTTAAGTATATTCCACACAGAGCGACTATCATTTTCACAAAATGAAAGAACACATGCTGAATCCAGTTTATGGGTAGCTGTTTAGGAACATCATATATCAAATATTTCACCACAGATGTGACAATATCTAGAACATTCATTCACTGAAAGGACACTGTGAAGAAACCATCTTGCTTGTTAGCTGTTTAAGAATATAAATAAAAGGCTCTTCAAACATGTCACTTTATGCCATACAGAATGGCTATCATCTCCATAGCCAGAAAAGAATACTGTGATGAACCCAGCTTGCAAGTAATTGTTTATTAATATTTTGCTCAAGTCTTATCAGACATTTGCCTACAGTCATGACAGGATATCTTTAATGTCTATTCAATGTAATAACACTGTATTTAAAAGAATTTCCTTGTAGCTGTTTAGAAACATCTTCATGTAAGACTTATTAAGCATTCCTTTGCAGGAATGACAGAATCTCTAAACATTCACTCATTGAATGAACACAGGGATGAAAGCAGTTTTCTTGTAACTGTTGAGGAACATCTTCATATAAAGCTTTTCAAGCATTTCAGTATATGGCATACAGCATGGCCATACCCTTCTTACAAGGAAAGAAGGTTGTGTTTAATAGCTTTCAGGTAGATTATTAGGAGTATTTTTATGTAAGACCTATTGAACATTTAACTACAGGCATGACAGAATATCTATTACATCCATTCAATGAAAGAACACTATGGTGAAAGTGGCTTGGTTTGACTGTTAAGGAAGATCTTCATTTAAGTCCTTTTCAGCATTTCTGTATATGCCATACTAAACGGCTGTCACTATCTTATGATGAAATTATTCTGTCCTGAACACATCTTGTTGGATTCTATTTAGGAACATCTTCATATAAGACCTCTCTAACATTTAAGCATATGCCATACAGAATGGCTCTCACTTACTTACAGTTAAAGGACACTGTGCTAAACCCGGCTTGCTGGCGGCTGTTTGAAACCTCTTCATATAAGACTTATTAAACATTTCACTACAGGCATGACAGACTAGCTATAACACTCGTTCACTGAAAGAACACTGTGGTGAAGCCAGATTACTTCTGGCGCCTTGGGAATGTCTTCGTATAAGGCTCTTCAAACACTTCATTATGCCTACAGAATGGCTATCGCTTCCATATCCAGAAAGAACGTTCTGATGAAACCAGTGGCTCTTTATGAGCATTTCATTTATGTCTTATCAAACGTTTCTCTACAGCCGCAACATGATATCCATAACATTCATTCAAGGAAACCACACTATGTTGAAAAAGCTTGCTTGTAGCTGTTCAGGAACACTCTCACCTAAGACATCAAATAGTTCTCTTGAGGCATGACAGAATACGTATAACATTCATTTTCTGAATGAACACTGTGGTGAAAACACCTTGCTTGCAGCTGTTTAGGGGAATCTTCAAATAAGTCCTATCAAACATTTCACTACGGGCATGATGGAATATCTATAACATTCACTCATTGAAAGAATGCTGTGGTGAAACCAACTTCCTTGTAGCTTTTAAGGAACATCTTCATGTAAGTCTTTTCTAGCATTTCAGTATGAGCCATAGAGAACAGCTATACTTTCTTAAAATGAAAAAACATTGTACCTAACTCAGCTTTCAGGTAGACTTATAGTAACATTTTCATGTAAGATTTATTGAAAATTTCACAACATGTGCGACAGGATATCTATTACATTAATTCAATGAAAGATCACTATTGTGAAACCAGCTTGCTTGTATCTCTTTAGAAATACACTCATATAAGTCTTTTCTGACATTTCAGTGTATGCCATACAAAGTAACTATCACTTTATTACAATGAAAAGTCAGTGTGCTGATCCCAGCTTGCAGGTAGCTGTAGGAACCTTTTCATATATGATATAAAACATTTCACTACAGCTATAGGAGACTATATATAAAGTTTATTAAATGAAAGAACACTGTGGTGTAACCAGATTGCTTGTAGCTATTTAGGAGTATCTTCATACAAGTCTTTTCAAACATTTCAGTGTATTCCATCCAGAATGGTTATCACTTCCATAAAATGAAAGAACGATGTTAAGAACCCAGCTGGAAAGTTGTCTTTTAGAAATATCTTTTTATAAGTCTTAACAAATATTGCGCTATGGTCATGACAGAATGATTTTAATATTCACTCAAGGAAAGAAGGATGAGCTGAACCCTTGTTTCCTAGTATCTGTTTAGGAAGAACTTCATAAAATACTTAAAAAATTACACTACAGACTTGAAAAATATCCATAAGATTCAGACACTAAAGGAACTCTGGTGAAACAAATGTGCTTACAGCTGTTTAGGGGCATATTCACCTAAGACAGTTCAAACATTTCAGCATATGCCCTACAGATGACCTATCAATTACTAACAATGTGAGAACACTGTTCTAAGCCCAGTTTGCGGGTAGCTGTTTAGGAACATGTTCATATAAGACTTAACAAACATTTCATTGCATGTGGGACAGAATATATATAGCATTTGTTCACTGAGAGAAAACTGTGGTGAAACCATCTTACTTGCAGCCATTAAGGATCATCTTCGTATTAGTCATTATAACCATTTCAATATTTGCTGTTCTGATTGAATATGAGTTTCCAACAATGAAAGAAACACTGTGCTGAATCCAGCTTGCAAGTAAGTTTTAACTAACACTTCACTACAAGTGTCACAGAATATCTGCAATATTGTTTCACTGAAAGACCTCTGTGGTGAAAGCATCTTGAAGCTATTATTAGGAACATTTGTATTTAAGACATTTCTCACATTTCAGTATATGCCATAATGAATGGGTATCATTTTCCTACAATGAAAGAACACTGTGCTAAATAGAGCTCACAGATCGCTATCTAGGAACGTTTTTACATAAGACTTATCAAACATTTTACAATAGTCGTGACAGACTATACATAACATTCAGTCACTGAAAGAAAACTGTGGAGAAACAATCTCGCTTGTATATATTTAGAAACTTCTTCATGTTCACCATTTCAAGCATTTCCATATAAGACATACTGAAAGAATATCACTTTGAGACAATGATATAATGTGCTGAAGCCAGATTGCAGGCAGCTGTTTAGGAACCTTTTCCTAAGAGACTTATCATACATTTCACTACAAAGTATCTATTACATCCATTCAGTGAAAGAACACTATTGTGAAGCCAGATTGCTGGTAGCGAATTAGGAACATCTTGATATAAGGCTTTTCTAATATTTCAGTTTATGCCAAACAGAATGACTATCATTTTCTTAAAATGAAATAACACTGTGTTGAACTCATCTTGCAGGAAGCCATTTAGGGTTTCTTCATACAAAACACCAAACATGTCACTACTGCTCTGACAGAATCTCTGTAAGATTCCTTCACTGAGGAACACACTCTGGTGAAACCAGATTGCTCATAAGTTTTTAGGAATATCTTTATATGAGGCTATTCAAACACATCATATGCTGTACAGAATGATTATCACTTCCATTAAATTAAACAACATTGTGATGCAACCAGCTGGCACATGCTATTTATGAACATTTTGTGTGTGTCTTATCAAACGTTTCTCTGCAGCCACAATGTGATAATTATTACATTCATTCAATGAAATACTGTGTTGAAAAAGCCTGCTTGTGGCTGTTTAGAAACATCTTCATGTAAGTGTTCATGCAAGCCTTAGCAAACATTTCACTACAGGCATGACAGAATATCTATAACATTCAATGTCTGTAAGAACACTGTTGGGAAACCATTTTGCTTGTAGCTACTTAGGGACATCTTCATAAAACTTATCCAGCATTTCACTACGGGTGTGATAGACTATCTATAACATCCATTCACTGAAAGAACATTGTCTGGAAAACACCTAGCAAGTAGCTCTTAAGGAACATCTTCACATATGCCATTTCAAACATTTCAGTATATGCCACAAGGAACGGCTATCACTTTCTTACAATGAAAGAGCATTGTGCTTAATCAAGCCAACAGGTAGCTGTTTAGGGATATTTTCACATAAATCATATCAAACATTTGACTACAGATGTGACAATGTCTATAACATTTGTTATCTGAAAGAAAATCATGCAAAAACCATCTTCTTTTCACTGTTTAGGAACATCTGCACATAGTACACTTCAAATACTTAAGTATATTCCACACAGAGCGACTATCATTTTCACAAAATGAAAGAACACATGCTGAATCCAGTTTATGGGTAGCTGTTTAGGAACATCATATATCAAATATTTCACCACAGATGTGACAATATCTAGAACATTCATTCACTGAAAGGACACTGTGAAGAAACCATCTTGCTTGTTAGCTGTTTAAGAATATAAATAAAAGGCTCTTCAAACATGTCACTTTATGCCATACAGAATGGCTATCATCTCCATAGCCAGAAAAGAATACTGTGATGAACCCAGCTTGCAAGTAATTGTTTATTAATATTTTGCTCAAGTCTTATCAGACATTTGCCTACAGTCATGACAGGATATCTTTAATGTCTATTCAATGTAATAACACTGTATTTAAAAGAATTTCCTTGTAGCTGTTTAGAAACATCTTCATGTAAGACTTATTAAACATTCCTTTGCAGGAATGACAGAATCTCTAAACATTCACTCATTGAATGAACACAGGGATGAAAGCAGTTTTCTTGTAACTGTTGAGGAACATCTTCATATAAAGCTTTTCAAGCATTTCAGTATATGGCATACAGCATGGCCATACCCTTCTTACAAGGAAAGAAGGTTGTGTTTAATAGCTTTCAGGTAGATTATTAGGAGTATTTTTATGTAAGACCTATTGAACATTTAACTACAGGCATGACAGAATATCTATTACATCCATTCAATGAAAGAACACTATGGTGAAAGTGGCTTGGTTTGACTGTTAAGGAAGATCTTCATTTAAGTCCTTTTCAGCATTTCTGTATATGCCATACTAAACGGCTGTCACTATCTTATGATGAAATTATTCTGTCCTGAACACATCTTGTTGGATTCTATTTAGGAACATCTTCATATAAGACCTCTCTAACATTTAAGCATATGCCATACAGAATGGCTCTCACTTACTTACAGTTAAAGGACACTGTGCTAAACCCGGCTTGCTGGCGGCTGTTTGAAACCTCTTCATATAAGACTTATTAAACATTTCACTACAGGCATGACAGACTAGCTATAACACTCGTTCACTGAAAGAACACTGTGGTGAAGCCAGATTACTTCTGGCGCCTTGGGAATGTCTTCGTATAAGGCTCTTCAAACACTTCATTATGCCTACAGAATGGCTATCGCTTCCATATCCAGAAAGAACGTTCTGATGAAACCAGTGGCTCTTTATGAGCATTTCATTTATGTCTTATCAAACGTTTCTCTACAGCCGCAACATGATATCCATAACATTCATTCAAGGAAACCACACTATGTTGAAAAAGCTTGCTTGTAGCTGTTCAGGAACACTCTCACCTAAGACATCAAATAGTTCTCTTGAGGCATGACAGAATACGTATAACATTCATTTTCTGAATGAACACTGTGGTGAAAACACCTTGCTTGCAGCTGTTTAGGGGAATCTTCAAATAAGTCCTATCAAACATTTCACTACGGGCATGATGGAATATCTATAACATTCACTCATTGAAAGAATGCTGTGGTGAAACCAACTTCCTTGTAGCTTTTAAGGAACATCTTCATGTAAGTCTTTTCTAGCATTTCAGTATGAGCCATAGAGAACAGCTATACTTTCTTAAAATGAAAAAACATTGTACCTAACTCAGCTTTCAGGTAGACTTATAGTAACATTTTCATGTAAGATTTATTGAAAATTTCACAACATGTGCGACAGGATATCTATTACATTAATTCAATGAAAGATCACTATTGTGAAACCAGCTTGCTTGTATCTCTTTAGAAATACACTCATATAAGTCTTTTCTGACATTTCAGTGTATGCCATACAAAGTAACTATCACTTTATTACAATGAAAAGTCAGTGTGCTGATCCCAGCTTGCAGGTAGCTGTAGGAACCTTTTCATATATGATATAAAACATTTCACTACAGCTATAGGAGACTATATATAAAGTTTATTAAATGAAAGAACACTGTGGTGTAACCAGATTGCTTGTAGCTATTTAGGAGTATCTTCATACAAGTCTTTTCAAACATTTCAGTGTATTCCATCCAGAATGGTTATCACTTCCATAAAATGAAAGAACGATGTTAAGAACCCAGCTGGAAAGTTGTCTTTTAGAAATATCTTTTTATAAGTCTTAACAAATATTGCGCTATGGTCATGACAGAATGATTTTAATATTCACTCAAGGAAAGAAGGATGAGCTGAACCCTTGTTTCCTAGTATCTGTTTAGGAAGAACTTCATAAAATACTTAAAAAATTACACTACAGACTTGAAAAATATCCATAAGATTCAGACACTAAAGGAACTCTGGTGAAACAAATGTGCTTACAGCTGTTTAGGGGCATATTCACCTAAGACAGTTCAAACATTTCAGCATATGCCCTACAGATGACCTATCAATTACTAACAATGTGAGAACACTGTTCTAAGCCCAGTTTGCGGGTAGCTGTTTAGGAACATGTTCATATAAGACTTAACAAACATTTCATTGCATGTGGGACAGAATATATATAGCATTTGTTCACTGAGAGAAAACTGTGGTGAAACCATCTTACTTGCAGCCATTAAGGATCATCTTCGTATTAGTCATTATAACCATTTCAATATTTGCTGTTCTGATTGAATATGAGTTTCCAACAATGAAAGAAACACTGTGCTGAATCCAGCTTGCAAGTAAGTTTTAACTAACACTTCACTACAAGTGTCACAGAATATCTGCAATATTGTTTCACTGAAAGACCTCTGTGGTGAAAGCATCTTGAAGCTATTATTAGGAACATTTGTATTTGAGACATTTCTCACATTTCAGTATATGCCATAATGAATGGGTATCATTTTCCTACAATGAAAGAACACTGTGCTAAATAGAGCTCACAGATCGCTATCTAGGAACGTTTTTACATAAGACTTATCAAACATTTTACAATAGTCGTGACAGACTATACATAACATTCAGTCACTGAAAGAAAACTGTGGAGAAACAATCTCGCTTGTATATATTTAGAAACTTCTTCATGTTCACCATTTCAAGCATTTCCATATAAGACATACTGAAAGAATATCACTTTGAGACAATGATATAATGTGCTGAAGCCAGATTGCAGGCAGCTGTTTAGGAACCTTTTCCTAAGAGACTTATCATACATTTCACTACAAAGTATCTATTACATCCATTCAGTGAAAGAACACTATTGTGAAGCCAGATTGCTGGTAGCTAATTAGGAACATCTTGATATAAGGCTTTTCTAATATTTCAGTTTATGCCAAACAGAATGACTATCATTTTCTTAAAATGAAATAACACTGTGTTGAACTCATCTTGCAGGAAGCCATTTAGGGTTTCTTCATACAAAACACCAAACATGTCACTACTGCTCTGACAGAATCTCTGTAAGATTCCTTCACTGAGGAACACACTCTGGTGAAACCAGATTGCTCATAAGTTTTTAGGAATATCTTTATATGAGGCTATTCAAACACATCATATGCTGTACAGAATGATTATCACTTCCATTAAATTAAACAACATTGTGATGCAACCAGCTGGCACATGCTATTTATGAACATTTTGTGTGTGTCTTATCAAACGTTTCTCTGCAGCCACAATGTGATAATTATTACATTCATTCAATGAAATACTGTGTTGAAAAAGCCTGCTTGTGGCTGTTTAGAAACATCTTCATGTAAGTGTTCATGCAAGCCTTAGCAAACATTTCACTACAGGCATGACAGAATATCTATAACATTCAATGTCTGTAAGAACACTGTTGGGAAACCATTTTGCTTGTAGCTACTTAGGGACATCTTCATAAAACTTATCCAGCATTTCACTACGGGTGTGATAGACTATCTATAACATCCATTCACTGAAAGAACATTGTCTGGAAAACACCTAGCAAGTAGCTCTTAAGGAACATCTTCACATATGCCATTTCAAACATTTCAGTATATGCCACAAGGAACGGCTATCACTTTCTTACAATGAAAGAGCATTGTGCTTAATCAAGCCAACAGGTAGCTGTTTAGGGATATTTTCACATAAATCATATCAAACATTTGACTACAGATGTGACAATGTCTATAACATTTGTTATCTGAAAGAAAATCATGCAAAAACCATCTTCTTTTCACTGTTTAGGAACATCTGCACATAGTACACTTCAAATACTTAAGTATATTCCACACAGAGCGACTATCATTTTCACAAAATGAAAGAACACATGCTGAATCCAGTTTATGGGTAGCTGTTTAGGAACATCATATATCAAATATTTCACCACAGATGTGACAATATCTAGAACATTCATTCACTGAAAGGACACTGTGAAGAAACCATCTTGCTTGTTAGCTGTTTAAGAATATAAATAAAAGGCTCTTCAAACATGTCACTTTATGCCATACAGAATGGCTATCATCTCCATAGCCAGAAAAGAATACTGTGATGAACCCAGCTTGCAAGTAATTGTTTATTAATATTTTGCTCAAGTCTTATCAGACATTTGCCTACAGTCATGACAGGATATCTTTAATGTCTATTCAATGTAATAACACTGTATTTAAAAGAATTTCCTTGTAGCTGTTTAGAAACATCTTCATGTAAGACTTATTAAACATTCCTTTGCAGGAATGACAGAATCTCTAAACATTCACTCATTGAATGAACACAGGGATGAAAGCAGTTTTCTTGTAACTGTTGAGGAACATCTTCATATAAAGCTTTTCAAGCATTTCAGTATATGGCATACAGCATGGCCATACCCTTCTTACAAGGAAAGAAGGTTGTGTTTAATAGCTTTCAGGTAGATTATTAGGAGTATTTTTATGTAAGACCTATTGAACATTTAACTACAGGCATGACAGAATATCTATTACATCCATTCAATGAAAGAACACTATGGTGAAAGTGGCTTGGTTTGACTGTTAAGGAAGATCTTCATTTAAGTCCTTTTCAGCATTTCTGTATATGCCATACTAAACGGCTGTCACTATCTTATGATGAAATTATTCTGTCCTGAACACATCTTGTTGGATTCTATTTAGGAACATCTTCATATAAGACCTCTCTAACATTTAAGCATATGCCATACAGAATGGCTCTCACTTACTTACAGTTAAAGGACACTGTGCTAAACCCGGCTTGCTGGCGGCTGTTTGAAACCTCTTCATATAAGACTTATTAAACATTTCACTACAGGCATGACAGACTAGCTATAACACTCGTTCACTGAAAGAACACTGTGGTGAAGCCAGATTACTTCTGGCGCCTTGGGAATGTCTTCGTATAAGGCTCTTCAAACACTTCATTATGCCTACAGAATGGCTATCGCTTCCATATCCAGAAAGAACGTTCTGATGAAACCAGTGGCTCTTTATGAGCATTTCATTTATGTCTTATCAAACGTTTCTCTACAGCCGCAACATGATATCCATAACATTCATTCAAGGAAACCACACTATGTTGAAAAAGCTTGCTTGTAGCTGTTCAGGAACACTCTCACCTAAGACATCAAATAGTTCTCTTGAGGCATGACAGAATACGTATAACATTCATTTTCTGAATGAACACTGTGGTGAAAACACCTTGCTTGCAGCTGTTTAGGGGAATCTTCAAATAAGTCCTATCAAACATTTCACTACGGGCATGATGGAATATCTATAACATTCACTCATTGAAAGAATGCTGTGGTGAAACCAACTTCCTTGTAGCTTTTAAGGAACATCTTCATGTAAGTCTTTTCTAGCATTTCAGTATGAGCCATAGAGAACAGCTATACTTTCTTAAAATGAAAAAACATTGTACCTAACTCAGCTTTCAGGTAGACTTATAGTAACATTTTCATGTAAGATTTATTGAAAATTTCACAACATGTGCGACAGGATATCTATTACATTAATTCAATGAAAGATCACTATTGTGAAACCAGCTTGCTTGTATCTCTTTAGAAATACACTCATATAAGTCTTTTCTGACATTTCAGTGTATGCCATACAAAGTAACTATCACTTTATTACAATGAAAAGTCAGTGTGCTGATCCCAGCTTGCAGGTAGCTGTAGGAACCTTTTCATATATGATATAAAACATTTCACTACAGCTATAGGAGACTATATATAAAGTTTATTAAATGAAAGAACACTGTGGTGTAACCAGATTGCTTGTAGCTATTTAGGAGTATCTTCATACAAGTCTTTTCAAACATTTCAGTGTATTCCATCCAGAATGGTTATCACTTCCATAAAATGAAAGAACGATGTTAAGAACCCAGCTGGAAAGTTGTCTTTTAGAAATATCTTTTTATAAGTCTTAACAAATATTGCGCTATGGTCATGACAGAATGATTTTAATATTCACTCAAGGAAAGAAGGATGAGCTGAACCCTTGTTTCCTAGTATCTGTTTAGGAAGAACTTCATAAAATACTTAAAAAATTACACTACAGACTTGAAAAATATCCATAAGATTCAGACACTAAAGGAACTCTGGTGAAACAAATGTGCTTACAGCTGTTTAGGGGCATATTCACCTAAGACAGTTCAAACATTTCAGCATATGCCCTACAGATGACCTATCAATTACTAACAATGTGAGAACACTGTTCTAAGCCCAGTTTGCGGGTAGCTGTTTAGGAACATGTTCATATAAGACTTAACAAACATTTCATTGCATGTGGGACAGAATATATATAGCATTTGTTCACTGAGAGAAAACTGTGGTGAAACCATCTTACTTGCAGCCATTAAGGATCATCTTCGTATTAGTCATTATAACCATTTCAATATTTGCTGTTCTGATTGAATATGAGTTTCCAACAATGAAAGAAACACTGTGCTGAATCCAGCTTGCAAGTAAGTTTTAACTAACACTTCACTACAAGTGTCACAGAATATCTGCAATATTGTTTCACTGAAAGACCTCTGTGGTGAAAGCATCTTGAAGCTATTATTAGGAACATTTGTATTTGAGACATTTCTCACATTTCAGTATATGCCATAATGAATGGGTATCATTTTCCTACAATGAAAGAACACTGTGCTAAATAGAGCTCACAGATCGCTATCTAGGAACGTTTTTACATAAGACTTATCAAACATTTTACAATAGTCGTGACAGACTATACATAACATTCAGTCACTGAAAGAAAACTGTGGAGAAACAATCTCGCTTGTATATATTTAGAAACTTCTTCATGTTCACCATTTCAAGCATTTCCATATAAGACATACTGAAAGAATATCACTTTGAGACAATGATATAATGTGCTGAAGCCAGATTGCAGGCAGCTGTTTAGGAACCTTTTCCTAAGAGACTTATCATACATTTCACTACAAAGTATCTATTACATCCATTCAGTGAAAGAACACTATTGTGAAGCCAGATTGCTGGTAGCTAATTAGGAACATCTTGATATAAGGCTTTTCTAATATTTCAGTTTATGCCAAACAGAATGACTATCATTTTCTTAAAATGAAATAACACTGTGTTGAACTCATCTTGCAGGAAGCCATTTAGGGTTTCTTCATACAAAACACCAAACATGTCACTACTGCTCTGACAGAATCTCTGTAAGATTCCTTCACTGAGGAACACACTCTGGTGAAACCAGATTGCTCATAAGTTTTTAGGAATATCTTTATATGAGGCTATTCAAACACATCATATGCTGTACAGAATGATTATCACTTCCATTAAATTAAACAACATTGTGATGCAACCAGCTGGCACATGCTATTTATGAACATTTTGTGTGTGTCTTATCAAACGTTTCTCTGCAGCCACAATGTGATAATTATTACATTCATTCAATGAAATACTGTGTTGAAAAAGCCTGCTTGTGGCTGTTTAGAAACATCTTCATGTAAGTGTTCATGCAAGCCTTAGCAAACATTTCACTACAGGCATGACAGAATATCTATAACATTCAATGTCTGTAAGAACACTGTTGGGAAACCATTTTGCTTGTAGCTACTTAGGGACATCTTCATAAAACTTATCCAGCATTTCACTACGGGTGTGATAGACTATCTATAACATCCATTCACTGAAAGAACATTGTCTGGAAAACACCTAGCAAGTAGCTCTTAAGGAACATCTTCACATATGCCATTTCAAACATTTCAGTATATGCCACAAGGAGCGGCTATCACTTTCTTACAATGAAAGAGCATTGTGCTTAATCAAGCCAACAGGTAGCTGTTTAGGGATATTTTCACATAAATCATATCAAACATTTGACTACAGATGTGACAATGTCTATAACATTTGTTATCTGAAAGAAAATCATGCAAAAACCATCTTCTTTTCACTGTTTAGGAACATCTGCACATAGTACACTTCAAATACTTAAGTATATTCCACACAGAGCGACTATCATTTTCACAAAATGAAAGAACACATGCTGAATCCAGTTTATGGGTAGCTGTTTAGGAACATCATATATCAAATATTTCACCACAGATGTGACAATATCTAGAACATTCATTCACTGAAAGGACACTGTGAAGAAACCATCTTGCTTGTTAGCTGTTTAAGAATATAAATAAAAGGCTCTTCAAACATGTCACTTTATGCCATACAGAATGGCTATCATCTCCATAGCCAGAAAAGAATACTGTGATGAACCCAGCTTGCAAGTAATTGTTTATTAATATTTTGCTCAAGTCTTATCAGACATTTGCCTACAGTCATGACAGGATATCTTTAATGTCTATTCAATGTAATAACACTGTATTTAAAAGAATTTCCTTGTAGCTGTTTAGAAACATCTTCATGTAAGACTTATTAAACATTCCTTTGCAGGAATGACAGAATCTCTAAACATTCACTCATTGAATGAACACAGGGATGAAAGCAGTTTTCTTGTAACTGTTGAGGAACATCTTCATATAAAGCTTTTCAAGCATTTCAGTATATGGCATACAGCATGGCCATACCCTTCTTACAAGGAAAGAAGGTTGTGTTTAATAGCTTTCAGGTAGATTATTAGGAGTATTTTTATGTAAGACCTATTGAACATTTAACTACAGGCATGACAGAATATCTATTACATCCATTCAATGAAAGAACACTATGGTGAAAGTGGCTTGGTTTGACTGTTAAGGAAGATCTTCATTTAAGTCCTTTTCAGCATTTCTGTATATGCCATACTAAACGGCTGTCACTATCTTATGATGAAATTATTCTGTCCTGAACACATCTTGTTGGATTCTATTTAGGAACATCTTCATATAAGACCTCTCTAACATTTAAGCATATGCCATACAGAATGGCTCTCACTTACTTACAGTTAAAGGACACTGTGCTAAACCCGGCTTGCTGGCGGCTGTTTGAAACCTCTTCATATAAGACTTATTAAACATTTCACTACAGGCATGACAGACTAGCTATAACACTCGTTCACTGAAAGAACACTGTGGTGAAGCCAGATTACTTCTGGCGCCTTGGGAATGTCTTCGTATAAGGCTCTTCAAACACTTCATTATGCCTACAGAATGGCTATCGCTTCCATATCCAGAAAGAACGTTCTGATGAAACCAGTGGCTCTTTATGAGCATTTCATTTATGTCTTATCAAACGTTTCTCTACAGCCGCAACATGATATCCATAACATTCATTCAAGGAAACCACACTATGTTGAAAAAGCTTGCTTGTAGCTGTTCAGGAACACTCTCACCTAAGACATCAAATAGTTCTCTTGAGGCATGACAGAATACGTATAACATTCATTTTCTGAATGAACACTGTGGTGAAAACACCTTGCTTGCAGCTGTTTAGGGGAATCTTCAAATAAGTCCTATCAAACATTTCACTACGGGCATGATGGAATATCTATAACATTCACTCATTGAAAGAATGCTGTGGTGAAACCAACTTCCTTGTAGCTTTTAAGGAACATCTTCATGTAAGTCTTTTCTAGCATTTCAGTATGAGCCATAGAGAACAGCTATACTTTCTGAAAATGAAAAAACATTGTACCTAACTCAGCTTTCAGGTAGACTTATAGTAACATTTTCATGTAAGATTTATTGAAAATTTCACAACATGTGCGACAGGATATCTATTACATTAATTCAATGAAAGATCACTATTGTGAAACCAGCTTGCTTGTATCTCTTTAGAAATACACTCATATAAGTCTTTTCTGACATTTCAGTGTATGCCATACAAAGTAACTATCACTTTATTACAATGAAAAGTCAGTGTGCTGATCCCAGCTTGCAGGTAGCTGTAGGAACCTTTTCATATATGATATAAAACATTTCACTACAGCTATAGGAGACTATATATAAAGTTTATTAAATGAAAGAACACTGTGGTGTAACCAGATTGCTTGTAGCTATTTAGGAGTATCTTCATACAAGTCTTTTCAAACATTTCAGTGTATTCCATCCAGAATGGTTATCACTTCCATAAAATGAAAGAACGATGTTAAGAACCCAGCTGGAAAGTTGTCTTTTAGAAATATCTTTTTATAAGTCTTAACAAATATTGCGCTATGGTCATGACAGAATGATTTTAATATTCACTCAAGGAAAGAAGGATGAGCTGAACCCTTGTTTCCTAGTATCTGTTTAGGAAGAACTTCATAAAATACTTAAAAAATTACACTACAGACTTGAAAAATATCCATAAGATTCAGACACTAAAGGAACTCTGGTGAAACAAATGTGCTTACAGCTGTTTAGGGGCATATTCACCTAAGACAGTTCAAACATTTCAGCATATGCCCTACAGATGACCTATCAATTACTAACAATGTGAGAACACTGTTCTAAGCCCAGTTTGCGGGTAGCTGTTTAGGAACATGTTCATATAAGACTTAACAAACATTTCATTGCATGTGGGACAGAATATATATAGCATTTGTTCACTGAGAGAAAACTGTGGTGAAACCATCTTACTTGCAGCCATTAAGGATCATCTTCGTATTAGTCATTATAACCATTTCAATATTTGCTGTTCTGATTGAATATGAGTTTCCAACAATGAAAGAAACACTGTGCTGAATCCAGCTTGCAAGTAAGTTTTAACTAACACTTCACTACAAGTGTCACAGAATATCTGCAATATTGTTTCACTGAAAGACCTCTGTGGTGAAAGCATCTTGAAGCTATTATTAGGAACATTTGTATTTGAGACATTTCTCACATTTCAGTATATGCCATAATGAATGGGTATCATTTTCCTACAATGAAAGAACACTGTGCTAAATAGAGCTCACAGATCGCTATCTAGGAACGTTTTTACATAAGACTTATCAAACATTTTACAATAGTCGTGACAGACTATACATAACATTCAGTCACTGAAAGAAAACTGTGGAGAAACAATCTCGCTTGTATATATTTAGAAACTTCTTCATGTTCACCATTTCAAGCATTTCCATATAAGACATACTGAAAGAATATCACTTTGAGACAATGATATAATGTGCTGAAGCCAGATTGCAGGCAGCTGTTTAGGAACCTTTTCCTAAGAGACTTATCATACATTTCACTACAAAGTATCTATTACATCCATTCAGTGAAAGAACACTATTGTGAAGCCAGATTGCTGGTAGCTAATTAGGAACATCTTGATATAAGGCTTTTCTAATATTTCAGTTTATGCCAAACAGAATGACTATCATTTTCTTAAAATGAAATAACACTGTGTTGAACTCATCTTGCAGGAAGCCATTTAGGGTTTCTTCATACAAAACACCAAACATGTCACTACTGCTCTGACAGAATCTCTGTAAGATTCCTTCACTGAGGAACACACTCTGGTGAAACCAGATTGCTCATAAGTTTTTAGGAATATC
The DNA here is from genome assembly GCF_041296235.1 of Equus asinus. Classification (NCBI taxonomy): domain Eukaryota; kingdom Metazoa; phylum Chordata; class Mammalia; order Perissodactyla; family Equidae; genus Equus; species Equus asinus. The sequence continues at coordinate 6,783,411 of NC_091810.1, forward strand.
TTTATATGAGGCTATTCAAACACATCATATGCTGTACAGAATGATTATCACTTCCATTAAATTAAACAACATTGTGATGCAACCAGCTGGCACATGCTATTTATGAACATTTTGTGTGTGTCTTATCAAACGTTTCTCTGCAGCCACAATGTGATAATTATTACATTCATTCAATGAAATACTGTGTTGAAAAAGCCTGCTTGTGGCTGTTTAGAAACATCTTCATGTAAGTGTTCATGCAAGCCTTAGCAAACATTTCACTACAGGCATGACAGAATATCTATAACATTCAATGTCTGTAAGAACACTGTTGGGAAACCATTTTGCTTGTAGCTACTTAGGGACATCTTCATAAAACTTATCCAGCATTTCACTACGGGTGTGATAGACTATCTATAACATCCATTCACTGAAAGAACATTGTCTGGAAAACACCTAGCAAGTAGCTCTTAAGGAACATCTTCACATATGCCATTTCAAACATTTCAGTATATGCCACAAGGAACGGCTATCACTTTCTTACAATGAAAGAGCATTGTGCTTAATCAAGCCAACAGGTAGCTGTTTAGGGATATTTTCACATAAATCATATCAAACATTTGACTACAGATGTGACAATGTCTATAACATTTGTTATCTGAAAGAAAATCATGCAAAAACCATCTTCTTTTCACTGTTTAGGAACATCTGCACATAGTACACTTCAAATACTTAAGTATATTCCACACAGAGCGACTATCATTTTCACAAAATGAAAGAACACATGCTGAATCCAGTTTATGGGTAGCTGTTTAGGAACATCATATATCAAATATTTCACCACAGATGTGACAATATCTAGAACATTCATTCACTGAAAGGACACTGTGAAGAAACCATCTTGCTTGTTAGCTGTTTAAGAATATAAATAAAAGGCTCTTCAAACATGTCACTTTATGCCATACAGAATGGCTATCATCTCCATAGCCAGAAAAGAATACTGTGATGAACCCAGCTTGCAAGTAATTGTTTATTAATATTTTGCTCAAGTCTTATCAGACATTTGCCTACAGTCATGACAGGATATCTTTAATGTCTATTCAATGTAATAACACTGTATTTAAAAGAATTTCCTTGTAGCTGTTTAGAAACATCTTCATGTAAGACTTATTAAACATTCCTTTGCAGGAATGACAGAATCTCTAAACATTCACTCATTGAATGAACACAGGGATGAAAGCAGTTTTCTTGTAACTGTTGAGGAACATCTTCATATAAAGCTTTTCAAGCATTTCAGTATATGGCATACAGCATGGCCATACCCTTCTTACAAGGAAAGAAGGTTGTGTTTAATAGCTTTCAGGTAGATTATTAGGAGTATTTTTATGTAAGACCTATTGAACATTTAACTACAGGCATGACAGAATATCTATTACATCCATTCAATGAAAGAACACTATGGTGAAAGTGGCTTGGTTTGACTGTTAAGGAAGATCTTCATTTAAGTCCTTTTCAGCATTTCTGTATATGCCATACTAAACGGCTGTCACTATCTTATGATGAAATTATTCTGTCCTGAACACATCTTGTTGGATTCTATTTAGGAACATCTTCATATAAGACCTCTCTAACATTTAAGCATATGCCATACAGAATGGCTCTCACTTACTTACAGTTAAAGGACACTGTGCTAAACCCGGCTTGCTGGCGGCTGTTTGAAACCTCTTCATATAAGACTTATTAAACATTTCACTACAGGCATGACAGACTAGCTATAACACTCGTTCACTGAAAGAACACTGTGGTGAAGCCAGATTACTTCTGGCGCCTTGGGAATGTCTTCGTATAAGGCTCTTCAAACACTTCATTATGCCTACAGAATGGCTATCGCTTCCATATCCAGAAAGAACGTTCTGATGAAACCAGTGGCTCTTTATGAGCATTTCATTTATGTCTTATCAAACGTTTCTCTACAGCCGCAACATGATATCCATAACATTCATTCAAGGAAACCACACTATGTTGAAAAAGCTTGCTTGTAGCTGTTCAGGAACACTCTCACCTAAGACATCAAATAGTTCTCTTGAGGCATGACAGAATACGTATAACATTCATTTTCTGAATGAACACTGTGGTGAAAACACCTTGCTTGCAGCTGTTTAGGGGAATCTTCAAATAAGTCCTATCAAACATTTCACTACGGGCATGATGGAATATCTATAACATTCACTCATTGAAAGAATGCTGTGGTGAAACCAACTTCCTTGTAGCTTTTAAGGAACATCTTCATGTAAGTCTTTTCTAGCATTTCAGTATGAGCCATAGAGAACAGCTATACTTTCTTAAAATGAAAAAACATTGTACCTAACTCAGCTTTCAGGTAGACTTATAGTAACATTTTCATGTAAGATTTATTGAAAATTTCACAACATGTGCGACAGGATATCTATTACATTAATTCAATGAAAGATCACTATTGTGAAACCAGCTTGCTTGTATCTCTTTAGAAATACACTCATATAAGTCTTTTCTGACATTTCAGTGTATGCCATACAAAGTAACTATCACTTTATTACAATGAAAAGTCAGTGTGCTGATCCCAGCTTGCAGGTAGCTGTAGGAACCTTTTCATATATGATATAAAACATTTCACTACAGCTATAGGAGACTATATATAAAGTTTATTAAATGAAAGAACACTGTGGTGTAACCAGATTGCTTGTAGCTATTTAGGAGTATCTTCATACAAGTCTTTTCAAACATTTCAGTGTATTCCATCCAGAATGGTTATCACTTCCATAAAATGAAAGAACGATGTTAAGAACCCAGCTGGAAAGTTGTCTTTTAGAAATATCTTTTTATAAGTCTTAACAAATATTGCGCTATGGTCATGACAGAATGATTTTAATATTCACTCAAGGAAAGAAGGATGAGCTGAACCCTTGTTTCCTAGTATCTGTTTAGGAAGAACTTCATAAAATACTTAAAAAATTACACTACAGACTTGAAAAATATCCATAAGATTCAGACACTAAAGGAACTCTGGTGAAACAAATGTGCTTACAGCTGTTTAGGGGCATATTCACCTAAGACAGTTCAAACATTTCAGCATATGCCCTACAGATGACCTATCAATTACTAACAATGTGAGAACACTGTTCTAAGCCCAGTTTGCGGGTAGCTGTTTAGGAACATGTTCATATAAGACTTAACAAACATTTCATTGCATGTGGGACAGAATATATATAGCATTTGTTCACTGAGAGAAAACTGTGGTGAAACCATCTTACTTGCAGCCATTAAGGATCATCTTCGTATTAGTCATTATAACCATTTCAATATTTGCTGTTCTGATTGAATATGAGTTTCCAACAATGAAAGAAACACTGTGCTGAATCCAGCTTGCAAGTAAGTTTTAACTAACACTTCACTACAAGTGTCACAGAATATCTGCAATATTGTTTCACTGAAAGACCTCTGTGGTGAAAGCATCTTGAAGCTATTATTAGGAACATTTGTATTTGAGACATTTCTCACATTTCAGTATATGCCATAATGAATGGGTATCATTTTCCTACAATGAAAGAACACTGTGCTAAATAGAGCTCACAGATCGCTATCTAGGAACGTTTTTACATAAGACTTATCAAACATTTTACAATAGTCGTGACAGACTATACATAACATTCAGTCACTGAAAGAAAACTGTGGAGAAACAATCTCGCTTGTATATATTTAGAAACTTCTTCATGTTCACCATTTCAAGCATTTCCATATAAGACATACTGAAAGAATATCACTTTGAGACAATGATATAATGTGCTGAAGCCAGATTGCAGGCAGCTGTTTAGGAACCTTTTCCTAAGAGACTTATCATACATTTCACTACAAAGTATCTATTACATCCATTCAGTGAAAGAACACTATTGTGAAGCCAGATTGCTGGTAGCTAATTAGGAACATCTTGATATAAGGCTTTTCTAATATTTCAGTTTATGCCAAACAGAATGACTATCATTTTCTTAAAATGAAATAACACTGTGTTGAACTCATCTTGCAGGAAGCCATTTAGGGTTTCTTCATACAAAACACCAAACATGTCACTACTGCTCTGACAGAATCTCTGTAAGATTCCTTCACTGAGGAACACACTCTGGTGAAACCAGATTGCTCATAAGTTTTTAGGAATATCTTTATATGAGGCTATTCAAACACATCATATGCTGTACAGAATGATTATCACTTCCATTAAATTAAACAACATTGTGATGCAACCAGCTGGCACATGCTATTTATGAACATTTTGTGTGTGTCTTATCAAACGTTTCTCTGCAGCCACAATGTGATAATTATTACATTCATTCAATGAAATACTGTGTTGAAAAAGCCTGCTTGTGGCTGTTTAGAAACATCTTCATGTAAGTGTTCATGCAAGCCTTAGCAAACATTTCACTACAGGCATGACAGAATATCTATAACATTCAATGTCTGTAAGAACACTGTTGGGAAACCATTTTGCTTGTAGCTACTTAGGGACATCTTCATAAAACTTATCCAGCATTTCACTACGGGTGTGATAGACTATCTATAACATCCATTCACTGAAAGAACATTGTCTGGAAAACACCTAGCAAGTAGCTCTTAAGGAACATCTTCACATATGCCATTTCAAACATTTCAGTATATGCCACAAGGAACGGCTATCACTTTCTTACAATGAAAGAGCATTGTGCTTAATCAAGCCAACAGGTAGCTGTTTAGGGATATTTTCACATAAATCATATCAAACATTTGACTACAGATGTGACAATGTCTATAACATTTGTTATCTGAAAGAAAATCATGCAAAAACCATCTTCTTTTCACTGTTTAGGAACATCTGCACATAGTACACTTCAAATACTTAAGTATATTCCACACAGAGCGACTATCATTTTCACAAAATGAAAGAACACATGCTGAATCCAGTTTATGGGTAGCTGTTTAGGAACATCATATATCAAATATTTCACCACAGATGTGACAATATCTAGAACATTCATTCACTGAAAGGACACTGTGAAGAAACCATCTTGCTTGTTAGCTGTTTAAGAATATAAATAAAAGGCTCTTCAAACATGTCACTTTATGCCATACAGAATGGCTATCATCTCCATAGCCAGAAAAGAATACTGTGATGAACCCAGCTTGCAAGTAATTGTTTATTAATATTTTGCTCAAGTCTTATCAGACATTTGCCTACAGTCATGACAGGATATCTTTAATGTCTATTCAATGTAATAACACTGTATTTAAAAGAATTTCCTTGTAGCTGTTTAGAAACATCTTCATGTAAGACTTATTAAACATTCCTTTGCAGGAATGACAGAATCTCTAAACATTCACTCATTGAATGAACACAGGGATGAAAGCAGTTTTCTTGTAACTGTTGAGGAACATCTTCATATAAAGCTTTTCAAGCATTTCAGTATATGGCATACAGCATGGCCATACCCTTCTTACAAGGAAAGAAGGTTGTGTTTAATAGCTTTCAGGTAGATTATTAGGAGTATTTTTATGTAAGACCTATTGAACATTTAACTACAGGCATGACAGAATATCTATTACATCCATTCAATGAAAGAACACTATGGTGAAAGTGGCTTGGTTTGACTGTTAAGGAAGATCTTCATTTAAGTCCTTTTCAGCATTTCTGTATATGCCATACTAAACGGCTGTCACTATCTTATGATGAAATTATTCTGTCCTGAACACATCTTGTTGGATTCTATTTAGGAACATCTTCATATAAGACCTCTCTAACATTTAAGCATATGCCATACAGAATGGCTCTCACTTACTTACAGTTAAAGGACACTGTGCTAAACCCGGCTTGCTGGCGGCTGTTTGAAACCTCTTCATATAAGACTTATTAAACATTTCACTACAGGCATGACAGACTAGCTATAACACTCGTTCACTGAAAGAACACTGTGGTGAAGCCAGATTACTTCTGGCGCCTTGGGAATGTCTTCGTATAAGGCTCTTCAAACACTTCATTATGCCTACAGAATGGCTATCGCTTCCATATCCAGAAAGAACGTTCTGATGAAACCAGTGGCTCTTTATGAGCATTTCATTTATGTCTTATCAAACGTTTCTCTACAGCCGCAACATGATATCCATAACATTCATTCAAGGAAACCACACTATGTTGAAAAAGCTTGCTTGTAGCTGTTCAGGAACACTCTCACCTAAGACATCAAATAGTTCTCTTGAGGCATGACAGAATACGTATAACATTCATTTTCTGAATGAACACTGTGGTGAAAACACCTTGCTTGCAGCTGTTTAGGGGAATCTTCAAATAAGTCCTATCAAACATTTCACTACGGGCATGATGGAATATCTATAACATTCACTCATTGAAAGAATGCTGTGGTGAAACCAACTTCCTTGTAGCTTTTAAGGAACATCTTCATGTAAGTCTTTTCTAGCATTTCAGTATGAGCCATAGAGAACAGCTATACTTTCTGAAAATGAAAAAACATTGTACCTAACTCAGCTTTCAGGTAGACTTATAGTAACATTTTCATGTAAGATTTATTGAAAATTTCACAACATGTGCGACAGGATATCTATTACATTAATTCAATGAAAGATCACTATTGTGAAACCAGCTTGCTTGTATCTCTTTAGAAATACACTCATATAAGTCTTTTCTGACATTTCAGTGTATGCCATACAAAGTAACTATCACTTTATTACAATGAAAAGTCAGTGTGCTGATCCCAGCTTGCAGGTAGCTGTAGGAACCTTTTCATATATGATATAAAACATTTCACTACAGCTATAGGAGACTATATATAAAGTTTATTAAATGAAAGAACACTGTGGTGTAACCAGATTGCTTGTAGCTATTTAGGAGTATCTTCATACAAGTCTTTTCAAACATTTCAGTGTATTCCATCCAGAATGGTTATCACTTCCATAAAATGAAAGAACGATGTTAAGAACCCAGCTGGAAAGTTGTCTTTTAGAAATATCTTTTTATAAGTCTTAACAAATATTGCGCTATGGTCATGACAGAATGATTTTAATATTCACTCAAGGAAAGAAGGATGAGCTGAACCCTTGTTTCCTAGTATCTGTTTAGGAAGAACTTCATAAAATACTTAAAAAATTACACTACAGACTTGAAAAATATCCATAAGATTCAGACACTAAAGGAACTCTGGTGAAACAAATGTGCTTACAGCTGTTTAGGGGCATATTCACCTAAGACAGTTCAAACATTTCAGCATATGCCCTACAGATGACCTATCAATTACTAACAATGTGAGAACACTGTTCTAAGCCCAGTTTGCGGGTAGCTGTTTAGGAACATGTTCATATAAGACTTAACAAACATTTCATTGCATGTGGGACAGAATATATATAGCATTTGTTCACTGAGAGAAAACTGTGGTGAAACCATCTTACTTGCAGCCATTAAGGATCATCTTCGTATTAGTCATTATAACCATTTCAATATTTGCTGTTCTGATTGAATATGAGTTTCCAACAATGAAAGAAACACTGTGCTGAATCCAGCTTGCAAGTAAGTTTTAACTAACACTTCACTACAAGTGTCACAGAATATCTGCAATATTGTTTCACTGAAAGACCTCTGTGGTGAAAGCATCTTGAAGCTATTATTAGGAACATTTGTATTTGAGACATTTCTCACATTTCAGTATATGCCATAATGAATGGGTATCATTTTCCTACAATGAAAGAACACTGTGCTAAATAGAGCTCACAGATAGCTATCTAGGAACGTTTTTACATAAGACTTATCAAACATTTTACAATAGTCGTGACAGACTATACATAACATTCAGTCACTGAAAGAAAACTGTGGAGAAACAATCTCGCTTGTATATATTTAGAAACTTCTTCATGTTCACCATTTCAAGCATTTCCGTATAAGACATACTGAATGAATATCACTTTGAGACAATGATATAACGTGCTGAAGCCAGATTGCAGGCAGCTGTTTAGGAACCTTTTCATAAGAGACTTATCATACATTTCACTACAAAGTATCTATTACATCCATTCAGTGAAAGAACACTATTGTGAAGCCAGATTGCTGGTAGCTAATTAGGAACATCTTGATATAAGGCTTTTCTAATATTTCAGTTTATGCCAAACAGAATGACTATCATTTTCTTAAAATGAAATAACACTGTGTTGAACTCATCTTGCAGGAAGCCATTTAGGGTTTCTTCATACAAAACACCAAACATGTCACTACTGCTCTGACAGAATCTCTGTAAGATTCCTTCACTGAGGAACACACTCTGGTGAAACCAGATTGCTCATAAGTTTTTAGGAATATCTTTATATGAGGCTATTCAAACACATCATATGCTGTACAGAATGATTATCACTTCCATTAAATTAAACAACATTGTGATGCAACCAGCTGGCACATGCTATTTATGAACATTTTGTGTGTGTCTTATCAAACGTTTCTCTGCAGCCACAATGTGATAATTATTACATTCATTCAATGAAATACTGTGTTGAAAAAGCCTGCTTGTGGCTGTTTAGAAACATCTTCATGTAAGTGTTCATGCAAGCCTTAGCAAACATTTCACTACAGGCATGACAGAATATCTATAACATTCAATGTCTGTAAGAACACTGTTGGGAAACCATTTTGCTTGTAGCTACTTAGGGACATCTTCATAAAACTTATCCAGCATTTCACTACGGGTGTGATAGACTATCTATAACATCCATTCACTGAAAGAACATTGTCTGGAAAACACCTAGCAAGTAGCTCTTAAGGAACATCTTCACATATGCCATTTCAAACATTTCAGTATATGCCACAAGGAACGGCTATCACTTTCTTACAATGAAAGAGCATTGTGCTTAATCAAGCCAACAGGTAGCTGTTTAGGGATATTTTCACATAAATCATATCAAACATTTGACTACAGATGTGACAATGTCTATAACATTTGTTATCTGAAAGAAAATCATGCAAAAACCATCTTCTTTTCACTGTTTAGGAACATCTGCACATAGTACACTTCAAATACTTAAGTATATTCCACACAGAGCGACTATCATTTTCACAAAATGAAAGAACACATGCTGAATCCAGTTTATGGGTAGCTGTTTAGGAACATCATATATCAAATATTTCACCACAGATGTGACAATATCTAGAACATTCATTCACTGAAAGGACACTGTGAAGAAACCATCTTGCTTGTTAGCTGTTTAAGAATATAAATAAAAGGCTCTTCAAACATGTCACTTTATGCCATACAGAATGGCTATCATCTCCATAGCCAGAAAAGAATACTGTGATGAACCCAGCTTGCAAGTAATTGTTTATTAATATTTTGCTCAAGTCTTATCAGACATTTGCCTACAGTCATGACAGGATATCTTTAATGTCTATTCAATGTAATAACACTGTATTTAAAAGAATTTCCTTGTAGCTGTTTAGAAACATCTTCATGTAAGACTTATTAAGCATTCCTTTGCAGGAATGACAGAATCTCTAAACATTCACTCATTGAATGAACACAGGGATGAAAGCAGTTTTCTTGTAACTGTTGAGGAACATCTTCATATAAAGCTTTTCAAGCATTTCAGTATATGGCATACAGCATGGCCATACCCTTCTTACAAGGAAAGAAGGTTGTGTTTAATAGCTTTCAGGTAGATTATTAGGAGCATTTTTATGTAAGACCTATTGAACATTTAACTACAGGCATGACAGAATATCTATTACATCCATTCAATGAAAGAACACTATGGTGAAAGTGGCTTGGTTTGACTGTTAAGGAAGATCTTCATTTAAGTCCTTTTCAGCATTTCTGTATATGCCATACTAAACGGCTGTCACTATCTTATGATGAAATTATTCTGTCCTGAACACATCTTGTTGGATTCTATTTAGGAACATCTTCATATAAGACCTCTCTAACATTTAAGCATATGCCATACAGAATGGCTCTCACTTACTTACAGTTAAAGGACACTGTGCTAAACCCGGCTTGCTGGCGGCTGCTTGAAACCTCTTCATATAAGACTTATTAAACATTTCACTACAGGCATGACAGACTAGCTATAACACTCGTTCACTGAAAGAACACTGTGGTGAAGCCAGATTACTTCTGGCGCCTTGGGAATGTCTTCGTATAAGGCTCTTCAAACACTTCATTATGCCTACAGAATGGCTATCGCTTCCATATCCAGAAAGAACGTTCTGATGAAACCAGTGGCTCTTTATGAGCATTTCATTTATGTCTTATCAAACGTTTCTCTACAGCCGCAACATGATATCCATAACATTCATTCAAGGAAACCACACTATGTTGAAAAAGCTTGCTTGTAGCTGTTCAGGAACACTCTCACCTAAGACATCAAATAGTTCTCTTGAGGCATGACAGAATACGTATAACATTCATTTTCTGAATGAACACTGTGGTGAAAACACCTTGCTTGCAGCTGTTTAGGGGAATCTTCAAATAAGTCCTATCAAACATTTCACTACGGGCATGATGGAATATCTATAACATTCACTCATTGAAAGAATGCTGTGGTGAAACCAACTTCCTTGTAGCTTTTAAGGAACATCTTCATGTAAGTCTTTTCTAGCATTTCAGTATGAGCCATAGAGAACAGCTATACTTTCTGAAAATGAAAAAACATTGTACCTAACTCAGCTTTCAGGTAGACTTATAGTAACATTTTCATGTAAGATTTATTGAAAATTTCACAACATGTGCGACAGGATATCTATTACATTAATTCAATGAAAGATCACTATTGTGAAACCAGCTTGCTTGTATCTCTTTAGAAATACACTCATATAAGTCTTTTCTGACATTTCAGTGTATGCCATACAAAGTAACTATCACTTTATTACAATGAAAAGTCAGTGTGCTGATCCCAGCTTGCAGGTAGCTGTAGGAACCTTTTCATATATGATATAAAACATTTCACTACAGCTATAGGAGACTATATATAAAGTTTATTAAATGAAAGAACACTGTGGTGTAACCAGATTGCTTGTAGCTATTTAGGAGTATCTTCATACAAGTCTTTTCAAACATTTCAGTGTATTCCATCCAGAATGGTTATCACTTCCATAAAATGAAAGAACGATGTTAAGAACCCAGCTGGAAAGTTGTCTTTTAGAAATATCTTTTTATAAGTCTTAACAAATATTGCGCTATGGTCATGACAGAATGATTTTAATATTCACTCAAGGAAAGAAGGATGAGCTGAACCCTTGTTTCCTAGTATCTGTTTAGGAAGAACTTCATAAAATACTTAAAAAATTACACTACAGACTTGAAAAATATCCATAAGATTCAGACACTAAAGGAACTCTGGTGAAACAAATGTGCTTACAGCTGTTTAGGGGCATATTCACCTAAGACAGTTCAAACATTTCAGCATATGCCCTACAGATGACCTATCAATTACTAACAATGTGAGAACACTGTTCTAAGCCCAGTTTGCGGGTAGCTGTTTAGGAACATGTTCATATAAGACTTAACAAACATTTCATTGCATGTGGGACAGAATATATATAGCATTTGTTCACTGAGAGAAAACTGTGGTGAAACCATCTTACTTGCAGCCATTAAGGATCATCTTCGTATTAGTCATTATAACCATTTCAATATTTGCTGTTCTGATTGAATATGAGTTTCCAACAATGAAAGAAACACTGTGCTGAATCCAGCTTGCAAGTAAGTTTTAACTAACACTTCACTACAAGTGTCACAGAATATCTGCAATATTGTTTCACTGAAAGACCTCTGTGGTGAAAGCATCTTGAAGCTATTATTAGGAACATTTGTATTTGAGACATTTCTCACATTTCAGTATATGCCATAATGAATGGGTATCATTTTCCTACAATGAAAGAACACTGTGCTAAATAGAGCTCACAGATAGCTATCTAGGAACGTTTTTACATAAGACTTATCAAACATTTTACAATAGTCGTGACAGACTATACATAACATTCAGTCACTGAAAGAAAACTGTGGAGAAACAATCTCGCTTGTATATATTTAGAAACTTCTTCATGTTCACCATTTCAAGCATTTCCGTATAAGACATACTGAATGAATATCACTTTGAGACAATGATATAACGTGCTGAAGCCAGATTGCAGGCAGCTGTTTAGGAACCTTTTCATAAGAGACTTATCATACATTTCACTACAAAGTATCTATTACATCCATTCAGTGAAAGAACACTATTGTGAAGCCAGATTGCTGGTAGCTAATTAGGAACATCTTGATATAAGGCTTTTCTAATATTTCAGTTTATGCCAAACAGAATGACTATCATTTTCTTAAAATGAAATAACACTGTGTTGAACTCATCTTGCAGGAAGCCATTTAGGGTTTCTTCATACAAAACACCAAACATGTCACTACTGCTCTGACAGAATCTCTGTAAGATTCCTTCACTGAGGAACACACTCTGGTGAAACCAGATTGCTCATAAGTTTTTAGGAATATCTTTATATGAGGCTATTCAAACACATCATATGCTGTACAGAATGATTATCACTTCCATTAAATTAAACAACATTGTGATGCAACCAGCTGGCACATGCTATTTATGAACATTTTGTGTGTGTCTTATCAAACGTTTCTCTGCAGCCACAATGTGATAATTATTACATTCATTCAATGAAATACTGTGTTGAAAAAGCCTGCTTGTGGCTGTTTAGAAACATCTTCATGTAAGTGTTCATGCAAGCCTTAGCAAACATTTCACTACAGGCATGACAGAATATCTATAACATTCAATGTCTGTAAGAACACTGTTGGGAAACCATTTTGCTTGTAGCTACTTAGGGACATCTTCATAAAACTTATCCAGCATTTCACTACGGGTGTGATAGACTATCTATAACATCCATTCACTGAAAGAACATTGTCTGGAAAACACCTAGCAAGTAGCTCTTAAGGAACATCTTCACATATGCCATTTCAAACATTTCAGTATATGCCACAAGGAACGGCTATCACTTTCTTACAATGAAAGAGCATTGTGCTTAATCAAGCCAACAGGTAGCTGTTTAGGGATATTTTCACATAAATCATATCAAACATTTGACTACAGATGTGACAATGTCTATAACATTTGTTATCTGAAAGAAAATCATGCAAAAACCATCTTCTTTTCACTGTTTAGGAACATCTGCACATAGTACACTTCAAATACTTAAGTATATTCCACACAGAGCGACTATCATTTTCACAAAATGAAAGAACACATGCTGAATCCAGTTTATGGGTAGCTGTTTAGGAACATCATATATCAAATATTTCACCACAGATGTGACAATATCTAGAACATTCATTCACTGAAAGGACACTGTGAAGAAACCATCTTGCTTGTTAGCTGTTTAAGAATATAAATAAAAGGCTCTTCAAACATGTCACTTTATGCCATACAGAATGGCTATCATCTCCATAGCCAGAAAAGAATACTGTGATGAACCCAGCTTGCAAGTAATTGTTTATTAATATTTTGCTCAAGTCTTATCAGACATTTGCCTACAGTCATGACAGGATATCTTTAATGTCTATTCAATGTAATAACACTGTATTTAAAAGAATTTCCTTGTAGCTGTTTAGAAACATCTTCATGTAAGACTTATTAAACATTCCTTTGCAGGAATGACAGAATCTCTAAACATTCACTCATTGAATGAACACAGGGATGAAAGCAGTTTTCTTGTAACTGTTGAGGAACATCTTCATATAAAGCTTTTCAAGCATTTCAGTATATGGCATACAGCATGGCCATACCCTTCTTACAAGGAAAGAAGGTTGTGTTTAATAGCTTTCAGGTAGATTATTAGGAGTATTTTTATGTAAGACCTATTGAACATTTAACTACAGGCATGACAGAATATCTATTACATCCATTCAATGAAAGAACACTATGGTGAAAGTGGCTTGGTTTGACTGTTAAGGAAGATCTTCATTTAAGTCCTTTTCAGCATTTCTGTATATGCCATACTAAACGGCTGTCACTATCTTATGATGAAATTATTCTGTCCTGAACACATCTTGTTGGATTCTATTTAGGAACATCTTCATATAAGACCTCTCTAACATTTAAGCATATGCCATACAGAATGGCTCTCACTTACTTACAGTTAAAGGACACTGTGCTAAACCCGGCTTGCTGGCGGCTGTTTGAAACCTCTTCATATAAGACTTATTAAACATTTCACTACAGGCATGACAGACTAGCTATAACACTCGTTCACTGAAAGAACACTGTGGTGAAGCCAGATTACTTCTGGCGCCTTGGGAATGTCTTCGTATAAGGCTCTTCAAACACTTCATTATGCCTACAGAATGGCTATCGCTTCCATATCCAGAAAGAACGTTCTGATGAAACCAGTGGCTCTTTATGAGCATTTCATTTATGTCTTATCAAACGTTTCTCTACAGCCGCAACATGATATCCATAACATTCATTCAAGGAAACCACACTATGTTGAAAAAGCTTGCTTGTAGCTGTTCAGGAACACTCTCACCTAAGACATCAAATAGTTCTCTTGAGGCATGACAGAATACGTATAACATTCATTTTCTGAATGAACACTGTGGTGAAAACACCTTGCTTGCAGCTGTTTAGGGGAATCTTCAAATAAGTCCTATCAAACATTTCACTACGGGCATGATGGAATATCTATAACATTCACTCATTGAAAGAATGCTGTGGTGAAACCAACTTCCTTGTAGCTTTTAAGGAACATCTTCATGTAAGTCTTTTCTAGCATTTCAGTATGAGCCATAGAGAACAGCTATACTTTCTTAAAATGAAAAAACATTGTACCTAACTCAGCTTTCAGGTAGACTTATAGTAACATTTTCATGTAAGATTTATTGAAAATTTCACAACATGTGCGACAGGATATCTATTACATTAATTCAATGAAAGATCACTATTGTGAAACCAGCTTGCTTGTATCTCTTTAGAAATACACTCATATAAGTCTTTTCTGACATTTCAGTGTATGCCATACAAAGTAACTATCACTTTATTACAATGAAAAGTCAGTGTGCTGATCCCAGCTTGCAGGTAGCTGTAGGAACCTTTTCATATATGATATAAAACATTTCACTACAGCTATAGGAGACTATATATAAAGTTTATTAAATGAAAGAACACTGTGGTGTAACCAGATTGCTTGTAGCTATTTAGGAGTATCTTCATACAAGTCTTTTCAAACATTTCAGTGTATTCCATCCAGAATGGTTATCACTTCCATAAAATGAAAGAACGATGTTAAGAACCCAGCTGGAAAGTTGTCTTTTAGAAATATCTTTTTATAAGTCTTAACAAATATTGCGCTATGGTCATGACAGAATGATTTTAATATTCACTCAAGGAAAGAAGGATGAGCTGAACCCTTGTTTCCTAGTATCTGTTTAGGAAGAACTTCATAAAATACTTAAAAAATTACACTACAGACTTGAAAAATATCCATAAGATTCAGACACTAAAGGAACTCTGGTGAAACAAATGTGCTTACAGCTGTTTAGGGGCATATTCACCTAAGACAGTTCAAACATTTCAGCATATGCCCTACAGATGACCTATCAATTACTAACAATGTGAGAACACTGTTCTAAGCCCAGTTTGCGGGTAGCTGTTTAGGAACATGTTCATATAAGACTTAACAAACATTTCATTGCATGTGGGACAGAATATATATAGCATTTGTTCACTGAGAGAAAACTGTGGTGAAACCATCTTACTTGCAGCCATTAAGGATCATCTTCGTATTAGTCATTATAACCATTTCAATATTTGCTGTTCTGATTGAATATGAGTTTCCAACAATGAAAGAAACACTGTGCTGAATCCAGCTTGCAAGTAAGTTTTAACTAACACTTCACTACAAGTGTCACAGAATATCTGCAATATTGTTTCACTGAAAGACCTCTGTGGTGAAAGCATCTTGAAGCTATTATTAGGAACATTTGTATTTGAGACATTTCTCACATTTCAGTATATGCCATAATGAATGGGTATCATTTTCCTACAATGAAAGAACACTGTGCTAAATAGAGCTCACAGATCGCTATCTAGGAACGTTTTTACATAAGACTTATCAAACATTTTACAATAGTCGTGACAGACTATACATAACATTCAGTCACTGAAAGAAAACTGTGGAGAAACAATCTCGCTTGTATATATTTAGAAACTTCTTCATGTTCACCATTTCAAGCATTTCCATATAAGACATACTGAAAGAATATCACTTTGAGACAATGATATAATGTGCTGAAGCCAGATTGCAGGCAGCTGTTTAGGAACCTTTTCCTAAGAGACTTATCATACATTTCACTACAAAGTATCTATTACATCCATTCAGTGAAAGAACACTATTGTGAAGCCAGATTGCTGGTAGCTAATTAGGAACATCTTGATATAAGGCTTTTCTAATATTTCAGTTTATGCCAAACAGAATGACTATCATTTTCTTAAAATGAAATAACACTGTGTTGAACTCATCTTGCAGGAAGCCATTTAGGGTTTCTTCATACAAAACACCAAACATGTCACTACTGCTCTGACAGAATCTCTGTAAGATTCCTTCACTGAGGAACACACTCTGGTGAAACCAGATTGCTCATAAGTTTTTAGGAATATCTTTATATGAGGCTATTCAAACACATCATATGCTGTACAGAATGATTATCACTTCCATTAAATTAAACAACATTGTGATGCAACCAGCTGGCACATGCTATTTATGAACATTTTGTGTGTGTCTTATCAAACGTTTCTCTGCAGCCACAATGTGATAATTATTACATTCATTCAATGAAATACTGTGTTGAAAAAGCCTGCTTGTGGCTGTTTAGAAACATCTTCATGTAAGTGTTCATGCAAGCCTTAGCAAACATTTCACTACAGGCATGACAGAATATCTATAACATTCAATGTCTGTAAGAACACTGTTGGGAAACCATTTTGCTTGTAGCTACTTAGGGACATCTTCATAAAACTTATCCAGCATTTCACTACGGGTGTGATAGACTATCTATAACATCCATTCACTGAAAGAACATTGTCTGGAAAACACCTAGCAAGTAGCTCTTAAGGAACATCTTCACATATGCCATTTCAAACATTTCAGTATATGCCACAAGGAACGGCTATCACTTTCTTACAATGAAAGAGCATTGTGCTTAATCAAGCCAACAGGTAGCTGTTTAGGGATATTTTCACATAAATCATATCAAACATTTGACTACAGATGTGACAATGTCTATAACATTTGTTATCTGAAAGAAAATCATGCAAAAACCATCTTCTTTTCACTGTTTAGGAACATCTGCACATAGTACACTTCAAATACTTAAGTATATTCCACACAGAGCGACTATCATTTTCACAAAATGAAAGAACACATGCTGAATCCAGTTTATGGGTAGCTGTTTAGGAACATCATATATCAAATATTTCACCACAGATGTGACAATATCTAGAACATTCATTCACTGAAAGGACACTGTGAAGAAACCATCTTGCTTGTTAGCTGTTTAAGAATATAAATAAAAGGCTCTTCAAACATGTCACTTTATGCCATACAGAATGGCTATCATCTCCATAGCCAGAAAAGAATACTGTGATGAACCCAGCTTGCAAGTAATTGTTTATTAATATTTTGCTCAAGTCTTATCAGACATTTGCCTACAGTCATGACAGGATATCTTTAATGTCTATTCAATGTAATAACACTGTATTTAAAAGAATTTCCTTGTAGCTGTTTAGAAACATCTTCATGTAAGACTTATTAAACATTCCTTTGCAGGAATGACAGAATCTCTAAACATTCACTCATTGAATGAACACAGGGATGAAAGCAGTTTTCTTGTAACTGTTGAGGAACATCTTCATATAAAGCTTTTCAAGCATTTCAGTATATGGCATACAGCATGGCCATACCCTTCTTACAAGGAAAGAAGGTTGTGTTTAATAGCTTTCAGGTAGATTATTAGGAGTATTTTTATGTAAGACCTATTGAACATTTAACTACAGGCATGACAGAATATCTATTACATCCATTCAATGAAAGAACACTATGGTGAAAGTGGCTTGGTTTGACTGTTAAGGAAGATCTTCATTTAAGTCCTTTTCAGCATTTCTGTATATGCCATACTAAACGGCTGTCACTATCTTATGATGAAATTATTCTGTCCTGAACACATCTTGTTGGATTCTATTTAGGAACATCTTCATATAAGACCTCTCTAACATTTAAGCATATGCCATACAGAATGGCTCTCACTTACTTACAGTTAAAGGACACTGTGCTAAACCCGGCTTGCTGGCGGCTGTTTGAAACCTCTTCATATAAGACTTATTAAACATTTCACTACAGGCATGACAGACTAGCTATAACACTCGTTCACTGAAAGAACACTGTGGTGAAGCCAGATTACTTCTGGCGCCTTGGGAATGTCTTCGTATAAGGCTCTTCAAACACTTCATTATGCCTACAGAATGGCTATCGCTTCCATATCCAGAAAGAACGTTCTGATGAAACCAGTGGCTCTTTATGAGCATTTCATTTATGTCTTATCAAACGTTTCTCTACAGCCGCAACATGATATCCATAACATTCATTCAAGGAAACCACACTATGTTGAAAAAGCTTGCTTGTAGCTGTTCAGGAACACTCTCACCTAAGACATCAAATAGTTCTCTTGAGGCATGACAGAATACGTATAACATTCATTTTCTGAATGAACACTGTGGTGAAAACACCTTGCTTGCAGCTGTTTAGGGGAATCTTCAAATAAGTCCTATCAAACATTTCACTACGGGCATGATGGAATATCTATAACATTCACTCATTGAAAGAATGCTGTGGTGAAACCAACTTCCTTGTAGCTTTTAAGGAACATCTTCATGTAAGTCTTTTCTAGCATTTCAGTATGAGCCATAGAGAACAGCTATACTTTCTTAAAATGAAAAAACATTGTACCTAACTCAGCTTTCAGGTAGACTTATAGTAACATTTTCATGTAAGATTTATTGAAAATTTCACAACATGTGCGACAGGATATCTATTACATTAATTCAATGAAAGATCACTATTGTGAAACCAGCTTGCTTGTATCTCTTTAGAAATACACTCATATAAGTCTTTTCTGACATTTCAGTGTATGCCATACAAAGTAACTATCACTTTATTACAATGAAAAGTCAGTGTGCTGATCCCAGCTTGCAGGTAGCTGTAGGAACCTTTTCATATATGATATAAAACATTTCACTACAGCTATAGGAGACTATATATAAAGTTTATTAAATGAAAGAACACTGTGGTGTAACCAGATTGCTTGTAGCTATTTAGGAGTATCTTCATACAAGTCTTTTCAAACATTTCAGTGTATTCCATCCAGAATGGTTATCACTTCCATAAAATGAAAGAACGATGTTAAGAACCCAGCTGGAAAGTTGTCTTTTAGAAATATCTTTTTATAAGTCTTAACAAATATTGCGCTATGGTCATGACAGAATGATTTTAATATTCACTCAAGGAAAGAAGGATGAGCTGAACCCTTGTTTCCTAGTATCTGTTTAGGAAGAACTTCATAAAATACTTAAAAAATTACACTACAGACTTGAAAAATATCCATAAGATTCAGACACTAAAGGAACTCTGGTGAAACAAATGTGCTTACAGCTGTTTAGGGGCATATTCACCTAAGACAGTTCAAACATTTCAGCATATGCCCTACAGATGACCTATCAATTACTAACAATGTGAGAACACTGTTCTAAGCCCAGTTTGCGGGTAGCTGTTTAGGAACATGTTCATATAAGACTTAACAAACATTTCATTGCATGTGGGACAGAATATATATAGCATTTGTTCACTGAGAGAAAACTGTGGTGAAACCATCTTACTTGCAGCCATTAAGGATCATCTTCGTATTAGTCATTATAACCATTTCAATATTTGCTGTTCTGATTGAATATGAGTTTCCAACAATGAAAGAAACACTGTGCTGAATCCAGCTTGCAAGTAAGTTTTAACTAACACTTCACTACAAGTGTCACAGAATATCTGCAATATTGTTTCACTGAAAGACCTCTGTGGTGAAAGCATCTTGAAGCTATTATTAGGAACATTTGTATTTGAGACATTTCTCACATTTCAGTATATGCCATAATGAATGGGTATCATTTTCCTACAATGAAAGAACACTGTGCTAAATAGAGCTCACAGATCGCTATCTAGGAACGTTTTTACATAAGACTTATCAAACATTTTACAATAGTCGTGACAGACTATACATAACATTCAGTCACTGAAAGAAAACTGTGGAGAAACAATCTCGCTTGTATATATTTAGAAACTTCTTCATGTTCACCATTTCAAGCATTTCCATATAAGACATACTGAATGAATATCACTTTGAGACAATGATATAATGTGCTGAAGCCAGATTGCAGGCAGCTGTTTAGGAACCTTTTCCTAAGAGACTTATCATACATTTCACTACAAAGTATCTATTACATCCATTCAGTGAAAGAACACTATTGTGAAGCCAGATTGCTGGTAGCTAATTAGGAACATCTTGATATAAGGCTTTTCTAATATTTCAGTTTATGCCAAACAGAATGACTATCATTTTCTTAAAATGAAATAACACTGTGTTGAACTCATCTTGCAGGAAGCCATTTAGGGTTTCTTCATACAAAACACCAAACATGTCACTACTGCTCTGACAGAATCTCTGTAAGATTCCTTCACTGAGGAACACACTCTGGTGAAACCAGATTGCTCATAAGTTTTTAGGAATATCTTTATATGAGGCTATTCAAACACATCATATGCTGTACAGAATGATTATCACTTCCATTAAATTAAACAACATTGTGATGCAACCAGCTGGCACATGCTATTTATGAACATTTTGTGTGTGTCTTATCAAACGTTTCTCTGCAGCCACAATGTGATAATTATTACATTCATTCAATGAAATACTGTGTTGAAAAAGCCTGCTTGTGGCTGTTTAGAAACATCTTCATGTAAGTGTTCATGCAAGCCTTAGCAAACATTTCACTACAGGCATGACAGAATATCTATAACATTCAATGTCTGTAAGAACACTGTTGGGAAACCATTTTGCTTGTAGCTACTTAGGGACATCTTCATAAAACTTATCCAGCATTTCACTACGGGTGTGATAGACTATCTATAACATCCATTCACTGAAAGAACATTGTCTGGAAAACACCTAGCAAGTAGCTCTTAAGGAACATCTTCACATATGCCATTTCAAACATTTCAGTATATGCCACAAGGAACGGCTATCACTTTCTTACAATGAAAGAGCATTGTGCTTAATCAAGCCAACAGGTAGCTGTTTAGGGATATTTTCACATAAATCATATCAAACATTTGACTACAGATGTGACAATGTCTATAACATTTGTTATCTGAAAGAAAATCATGCAAAAACCATCTTCTTTTCACTGTTTAGGAACATCTGCACATAGTACACTTCAAATACTTAAGTATATTCCACACAGAGCGACTATCATTTTCACAAAATGAAAGAACACATGCTGAATCCAGTTTATGGGTAGCTGTTTAGGAACATCATATATCAAATATTTCACCACAGATGTGACAATATCTAGAACATTCATTCACTGAAAGGACACTGTGAAGAAACCATCTTGCTTGTTAGCTGTTTAAGAATATAAATAAAAGGCTCTTCAAACATGTCACTTTATGCCATACAGAATGGCTATCATCTCCATAGCCAGAAAAGAATACTGTGATGAACCCAGCTTGCAAGTAATTGTTTATTAATATTTTGCTCAAGTCTTATCAGACATTTGCCTACAGTCATGACAGGATATCTTTAATGTCTATTCAATGTAATAACACTGTATTTAAAAGAATTTCCTTGTAGCTGTTTAGAAACATCTTCATGTAAGACTTATTAAACATTCCTTTGCAGGAATGACAGAATCTCTAAACATTCACTCATTGAATGAACACAGGGATGAAAGCAGTTTTCTTGTAACTGTTGAGGAACATCTTCATATAAAGCTTTTCAAGCATTTCAGTATATGGCATACAGCATGGCCATACCCTTCTTACAAGGAAAGAAGGTTGTGTTTAATAGCTTTCAGGTAGATTATTAGGAGTATTTTTATGTAAGACCTATTGAACATTTAACTACAGGCATGACAGAATATCTATTACATCCATTCAATGAAAGAACACTATGGTGAAAGTGGCTTGGTTTGACTGTTAAGGAAGATCTTCATTTAAGTCCTTTTCAGCATTTCTGTATATGCCATACTAAACGGCTGTCACTATCTTATGATGAAATTATTCTGTCCTGAACACATCTTGTTGGATTCTATTTAGGAACATCTTCATATAAGACCTCTCTAACATTTAAGCATATGCCATACAGAATGGCTCTCACTTACTTACAGTTAAAGGACACTGTGCTAAACCCGGCTTGCTGGCGGCTGTTTGAAACCTCTTCATATAAGACTTATTAAACATTTCACTACAGGCATGACAGACTAGCTATAACACTCGTTCACTGAAAGAACACTGTGGTGAAGCCAGATTACTTCTGGCGCCTTGGGAATGTCTTCGTATAAGGCTCTTCAAACACTTCATTATGCCTACAGAATGGCTATCGCTTCCATATCCAGAAAGAACGTTCTGATGAAACCAGTGGCTCTTTATGAGCATTTCATTTATGTCTTATCAAACGTTTCTCTACAGCCGCAACATGATATCCATAACATTCATTCAAGGAAACCACACTATGTTGAAAAAGCTTGCTTGTAGCTGTTCAGGAACACTCTCACCTAAGACATCAAATAGTTCTCTTGAGGCATGACAGAATACGTATAACATTCATTTTCTGAATGAACACTGTGGTGAAAACACCTTGCTTGCAGCTGTTTAGGGGAATCTTCAAATAAGTCCTATCAAACATTTCACTACGGGCATGATGGAATATCTATAACATTCACTCATTGAAAGAATGCTGTGGTGAAACCAACTTCCTTGTAGCTTTTAAGGAACATCTTCATGTAAGTCTTTTCTAGCATTTCAGTATGAGCCATAGAGAACAGCTATACTTTCTTAAAATGAAAAAACATTGTACCTAACTCAGCTTTCAGGTAGACTTATAGTAACATTTTCATGTAAGATTTATTGAAAATTTCACAACATGTGCGACAGGATATCTATTACATTAATTCAATGAAAGATCACTATTGTGAAACCAGCTTGCTTGTATCTCTTTAGAAATACACTCATATAAGTCTTTTCTGACATTTCAGTGTATGCCATACAAAGTAACTATCACTTTATTACAATGAAAAGTCAGTGTGCTGATCCCAGCTTGCAGGTAGCTGTAGGAACCTTTTCATATATGATATAAAACATTTCACTACAGCTATAGGAGACTATATATAAAGTTTATTAAATGAAAGAACACTGTGGTGTAACCAGATTGCTTGTAGCTATTTAGGAGTATCTTCATACAAGTCTTTTCAAACATTTCAGTGTATTCCATCCAGAATGGTTATCACTTCCATAAAATGAAAGAACGATGTTAAGAACCCAGCTGGAAAGTTGTCTTTTAGAAATATCTTTTTATAAGTCTTAACAAATATTGCGCTATGGTCATGACAGAATGATTTTAATATTCACTCAAGGAAAGAAGGATGAGCTGAACCCTTGTTTCCTAGTATCTGTTTAGGAAGAACTTCATAAAATACTTAAAAAATTACACTACAGACTTGAAAAATATCCATAAGATTCAGACACTAAAGGAACTCTGGTGAAACAAATGTGCTTACAGCTGTTTAGGGGCATATTCACCTAAGACAGTTCAAACATTTCAGCATATGCCCTACAGATGACCTATCAATTACTAACAATGTGAGAACACTGTTCTAAGCCCAGTTTGCGGGTAGCTGTTTAGGAACATGTTCATATAAGACTTAACAAACATTTCATTGCATGTGGGACAGAATATATATAGCATTTGTTCACTGAGAGAAAACTGTGGTGAAACCATCTTACTTGCAGCCATTAAGGATCATCTTCGTATTAGTCATTATAACCATTTCAATATTTGCTGTTCTGATTGAATATGAGTTTCCAACAATGAAAGAAACACTGTGCTGAATCCAGCTTGCAAGTAAGTTTTAACTAACACTTCACTACAAGTGTCACAGAATATCTGCAATATTGTTTCACTGAAAGACCTCTGTGGTGAAAGCATCTTGAAGCTATTATTAGGAACATTTGTATTTGAGACATTTCTCACATTTCAGTATATGCCATAATGAATGGGTATCATTTTCCTACAATGAAAGAACACTGTGCTAAATAGAGCTCACAGATCGCTATCTAGGAACGTTTTTACATAAGACTTATCAAACATTTTACAATAGTCGTGACAGACTATACATAACATTCAGTCACTGAAAGAAAACTGTGGAGAAACAATCTCGCTTGTATATATTTAGAAACTTCTTCATGTTCACCATTTCAAGCATTTCCATATAAGACATACTGAAAGAATATCACTTTGAGACAATGATATAATGTGCTGAAGCCAGATTGCAGGCAGCTGTTTAGGAACCTTTTCCTAAGAGACTTATCATACATTTCACTACAAAGTATCTATTACATCCATTCAGTGAAAGAACACTATTGTGAAGCCAGATTGCTGGTAGCTAATTAGGAACATCTTGATATAAGGCTTTTCTAATATTTCAGTTTATGCCAAACAGAATGACTATCATTTTCTTAAAATGAAATAACACTGTGTTGAACTCATCTTGCAGGAAGCCATTTAGGGTTTCTTCATACAAAACACCAAACATGTCACTACTGCTCTGACAGAATCTCTGTAAGATTCCTTCACTGAGGAACACACTCTGGTGAAACCAGATTGCTCATAAGTTTTTAGGAATATCTTTATATGAGGCTATTCAAACACATCATATGCTGTACAGAATGATTATCACTTCCATTAAATTAAACAACATTGTGATGCAACCAGCTGGCACATGCTATTTATGAACATTTTGTGTGTGTCTTATCAAACGTTTCTCTGCAGCCACAATGTGATAATTATTACATTCATTCAATGAAATACTGTGTTGAAAAAGCCTGCTTGTGGCTGTTTAGAAACATCTTCATGTAAGTGTTCATGCAAGCCTTAGCAAACATTTCACTACAGGCATGACAGAATATCTATAACATTCAATGTCTGTAAGAACACTGTTGGGAAACCATTTTGCTTGTAGCTACTTAGGGACATCTTCATAAAACTTATCCAGCATTTCACTACGGGTGTGATAGACTATCTATAACATCCATTCACTGAAAGAACATTGTCTGGAAAACACCTAGCAAGTAGCTCTTAAGGAACATCTTCACATATGCCATTTCAAACATTTCAGTATATGCCACAAGGAACGGCTATCACTTTCTTACAATGAAAGAGCATTGTGCTTAATCAAGCCAACAGGTAGCTGTTTAGGGATATTTTCACATAAATCATATCAAACATTTGACTACAGATGTGACAATGTCTATAACATTTGTTATCTGAAAGAAAATCATGCAAAAACCATCTTCTTTTCACTGTTTAGGAACATCTGCACATAGTACACTTCAAATACTTAAGTATATTCCACACAGAGCGACTATCATTTTCACAAAATGAAAGAACACATGCTGAATCCAGTTTATGGGTAGCTGTTTAGGAACATCATATATCAAATATTTCACCACAGATGTGACAATATCTAGAACATTCATTCACTGAAAGGACACTGTGAAGAAACCATCTTGCTTGTTAGCTGTTTAAGAATATAAATAAAAGGCTCTTCAAACATGTCACTTTATGCCATACAGAATGGCTATCATCTCCATAGCCAGAAAAGAATACTGTGATGAACCCAGCTTGCAAGTAATTGTTTATTAATATTTTGCTCAAGTCTTATCAGACATTTGCCTACAGTCATGACAGGATATCTTTAATGTCTATTCAATGTAATAACACTGTATTTAAAAGAATTTCCTTGTAGCTGTTTAGAAACATCTTCATGTAAGACTTATTAAACATTCCTTTGCAGGAATGACAGAATCTCTAAACATTCACTCATTGAATGAACACAGGGATGAAAGCAGTTTTCTTGTAACTGTTGAGGAACATCTTCATATAAAGCTTTTCAAGCATTTCAGTATATGGCATACAGCATGGCCATACCCTTCTTACAAGGAAAGAAGGTTGTGTTTAATAGCTTTCAGGTAGATTATTAGGAGTATTTTTATGTAAGACCTATTGAACATTTAACTACAGGCATGACAGAATATCTATTACATCCATTCAATGAAAGAACACTATGGTGAAAGTGGCTTGGTTTGACTGTTAAGGAAGATCTTCATTTAAGTCCTTTTCAGCATTTCTGTATATGCCATACTAAACGGCTGTCACTATCTTATGATGAAATTATTCTGTCCTGAACACATCTTGTTGGATTCTATTTAGGAACATCTTCATATAAGACCTCTCTAACATTTAAGCATATGCCATACAGAATGGCTCTCACTTACTTACAGTTAAAGGACACTGTGCTAAACCCGGCTTGCTGGCGGCTGTTTGAAACCTCTTCATATAAGACTTATTAAACATTTCACTACAGGCATGACAGACTAGCTATAACACTCGTTCACTGAAAGAACACTGTGGTGAAGCCAGATTACTTCTGGCGCCTTGGGAATGTCTTCGTATAAGGCTCTTCAAACACTTCATTATGCCTACAGAATGGCTATCGCTTCCATATCCAGAAAGAACGTTCTGATGAAACCAGTGGCTCTTTATGAGCATTTCATTTATGTCTTATCAAACGTTTCTCTACAGCCGCAACATGATATCCATAACATTCATTCAAGGAAACCACACTATGTTGAAAAAGCTTGCTTGTAGCTGTTCAGGAACACTCTCACCTAAGACATCAAATAGTTCTCTTGAGGCATGACAGAATACGTATAACATTCATTTTCTGAATGAACACTGTGGTGAAAACACCTTGCTTGCAGCTGTTTAGGGGAATCTTCAAATAAGTCCTATCAAACATTTCACTACGGGCATGATGGAATATCTATAACATTCACTCATTGAAAGAATGCTGTGGTGAAACCAACTTCCTTGTAGCTTTTAAGGAACATCTTCATGTAAGTCTTTTCTAGCATTTCAGTATGAGCCATAGAGAACAGCTATACTTTCTTAAAATGAAAAAACATTGTACCTAACTCAGCTTTCAGGTAGACTTATAGTAACATTTTCATGTAAGATTTATTGAAAATTTCACAACATGTGCGACAGGATATCTATTACATTAATTCAATGAAAGATCACTATTGTGAAACCAGCTTGCTTGTATCTCTTTAGAAATACACTCATATAAGTCTTTTCTGACATTTCAGTGTATGCCATACAAAGTAACTATCACTTTATTACAATGAAAAGTCAGTGTGCTGATCCCAGCTTGCAGGTAGCTGTAGGAACCTTTTCATATATGATATAAAACATTTCACTACAGCTATAGGAGACTATATATAAAGTTTATTAAATGAAAGAACACTGTGGTGTAACCAGATTGCTTGTAGCTATTTAGGAGTATCTTCATACAAGTCTTTTCAAACATTTCAGTGTATTCCATCCAGAATGGTTATCACTTCCATAAAATGAAAGAACGATGTTAAGAACCCAGCTGGAAAGTTGTCTTTTAGAAATATCTTTTTATAAGTCTTAACAAATATTGCGCTATGGTCATGACAGAATGATTTTAATATTCACTCAAGGAAAGAAGGATGAGCTGAACCCTTGTTTCCTAGTATCTGTTTAGGAAGAACTTCATAAAATACTTAAAAAATTACACTACAGACTTGAAAAATATCCATAAGATTCAGACACTAAAGGAACTCTGGTGAAACAAATGTGCTTACAGCTGTTTAGGGGCATATTCACCTAAGACAGTTCAAACATTTCAGCATATGCCCTACAGATGACCTATCAATTACTAACAATGTGAGAACACTGTTCTAAGCCCAGTTTGCGGGTAGCTGTTTAGGAACATGTTCATATAAGACTTAACAAACATTTCATTGCATGTGGGACAGAATATATATAGCATTTGTTCACTGAGAGAAAACTGTGGTGAAACCATCTTACTTGCAGCCATTAAGGATCATCTTCGTATTAGTCATTATAACCATTTCAATATTTGCTGTTCTGATTGAATATGAGTTTCCAACAATGAAAGAAACACTGTGCTGAATCCAGCTTGCAAGTAAGTTTTAACTAACACTTCACTACAAGTGTCACAGAATATCTGCAATATTGTTTCACTGAAAGACCTCTGTGGTGAAAGCATCTTGAAGCTATTATTAGGAACATTTGTATTTGAGACATTTCTCACATTTCAGTATATGCCATAATGAATGGGTATCATTTTCCTACAATGAAAGAACACTGTGCTAAATAGAGCTCACAGATCGCTATCTAGGAACGTTTTTACATAAGACTTATCAAACATTTTACAATAGTCGTGACAGACTATACATAACATTCAGTCACTGAAAGAAAACTGTGGAGAAACAATCTCGCTTGTATATATTTAGAAACTTCTTCATGTTCACCATTTCAAGCATTTCCATATAAGACATACTGAATGAATATCACTTTGAGACAATGATATAATGTGCTGAAGCCAGATTGCAGGCAGCTGTTTAGGAACCTTTTCCTAAGAGACTTATCATACATTTCACTACAAAGTATCTATTACATCCATTCAGTGAAAGAACACTATTGTGAAGCCAGATTGCTGGTAGCTAATTAGGAACATCTTGATATAAGGCTTTTCTAATATTTCAGTTTATGCCAAACAGAATGACTATCATTTTCTTAAAATGAAATAACACTGTGTTGAACTCATCTTGCAGGAAGCCATTTAGGGTTTCTTCATACAAAACACCAAACATGTCACTACTGCTCTGACAGAATCTCTGTAAGATTCCTTCACTGAGGAACACACTCTGGTGAAACCAGATTGCTCATAAGTTTTTAGGAATATCTTTATATGAGGCTATTCAAACACATCATATGCTGTACAGAATGATTATCACTTCCATTAAATTAAACAACATTGTGATGCAACCAGCTGGCACATGCTATTTATGAACATTTTGTGTGTGTCTTATCAAACGTTTCTCTGCAGCCACAATGTGATAATTATTACATTCATTCAATGAAATACTGTGTTGAAAAAGCCTGCTTGTGGCTGTTTAGAAACATCTTCATGTAAGTGTTCATGCAAGCCTTAGCAAACATTTCACTACAGGCATGACAGAATATCTATAACATTCAATGTCTGTAAGAACACTGTTGGGAAACCATTTTGCTTGTAGCTACTTAGGGACATCTTCATAAAACTTATCCAGCATTTCACTACGGGTGTGATAGACTATCTATAACATCCATTCACTGAAAGAACATTGTCTGGAAAACACCTAGCAAGTAGCTCTTAAGGAACATCTTCACATATGCCATTTCAAACATTTCAGTATATGCCACAAGGAACGGCTATCACTTTCTTACAATGAAAGAGCATTGTGCTTAATCAAGCCAACAGGTAGCTGTTTAGGGATATTTTCACATAAATCATATCAAACATTTGACTACAGATGTGACAATGTCTATAACATTTGTTATCTGAAAGAAAATCATGCAAAAACCATCTTCTTTTCACTGTTTAGGAACATCTGCACATAGTACACTTCAAATACTTAAGTATATTCCACACAGAGCGACTATCATTTTCACAAAATGAAAGAACACATGCTGAATCCAGTTTATGGGTAGCTGTTTAGGAACATCATATATCAAATATTTCACCACAGATGTGACAATATCTAGAACATTCATTCACTGAAAGGACACTGTGAAGAAACCATCTTGCTTGTTAGCTGTTTAAGAATATAAATAAAAGGCTCTTCAAACATGTCACTTTATGCCATACAGAATGGCTATCATCTCCATAGCCAGAAAAGAATACTGTGATGAACCCAGCTTGCAAGTAATTGTTTATTAATATTTTGCTCAAGTCTTATCAGACATTTGCCTACAGTCATGACAGGATATCTTTAATGTCTATTCAATGTAATAACACTGTATTTAAAAGAATTTCCTTGTAGCTGTTTAGAAACATCTTCATGTAAGACTTATTAAACATTCCTTTGCAGGAATGACAGAATCTCTAAACATTCACTCATTGAATGAACACAGGGATGAAAGCAGTTTTCTTGTAACTGTTGAGGAACATCTTCATATAAAGCTTTTCAAGCATTTCAGTATATGGCATACAGCATGGCCATACCCTTCTTACAAGGAAAGAAGGTTGTGTTTAATAGCTTTCAGGTAGATTATTAGGAGTATTTTTATGTAAGACCTATTGAACATTTAACTACAGGCATGACAGAATATCTATTACATCCATTCAATGAAAGAACACTATGGTGAAAGTGGCTTGGTTTGACTGTTAAGGAAGATCTTCATTTAAGTCCTTTTCAGCATTTCTGTATATGCCATACTAAACGGCTGTCACTATCTTATGATGAAATTATTCTGTCCTGAACACATCTTGTTGGATTCTATTTAGGAACATCTTCATATAAGACCTCTCTAACATTTAAGCATATGCCATACAGAATGGCTCTCACTTACTTACAGTTAAAGGACACTGTGCTAAACCCGGCTTGCTGGCGGCTGTTTGAAACCTCTTCATATAAGACTTATTAAACATTTCACTACAGGCATGACAGACTAGCTATAACACTCGTTCACTGAAAGAACACTGTGGTGAAGCCAGATTACTTCTGGCGCCTTGGGAATGTCTTCGTATAAGGCTCTTCAAACACTTCATTATGCCTACAGAATGGCTATCGCTTCCATATCCAGAAAGAACGTTCTGATGAAACCAGTGGCTCTTTATGAGCATTTCATTTATGTCTTATCAAACGTTTCTCTACAGCCGCAACATGATATCCATAACATTCATTCAAGGAAACCACACTATGTTGAAAAAGCTTGCTTGTAGCTGTTCAGGAACACTCTCACCTAAGACATCAAATAGTTCTCTTGAGGCATGACAGAATACGTATAACATTCATTTTCTGAATGAACACTGTGGTGAAAACACCTTGCTTGCAGCTGTTTAGGGGAATCTTCAAATAAGTCCTATCAAACATTTCACTACGGGCATGATGGAATATCTATAACATTCACTCATTGAAAGAATGCTGTGGTGAAACCAACTTCCTTGTAGCTTTTAAGGAACATCTTCATGTAAGTCTTTTCTAGCATTTCAGTATGAGCCATAGAGAACAGCTATACTTTCTTAAAATGAAAAAACATTGTACCTAACTCAGCTTTCAGGTAGACTTATAGTAACATTTTCATGTAAGATTTATTGAAAATTTCACAACATGTGCGACAGGATATCTATTACATTAATTCAATGAAAGATCACTATTGTGAAACCAGCTTGCTTGTATCTCTTTAGAAATACACTCATATAAGTCTTTTCTGACATTTCAGTGTATGCCATACAAAGTAACTATCACTTTATTACAATGAAAAGTCAGTGTGCTGATCCCAGCTTGCAGGTAGCTGTAGGAACCTTTTCATATATGATATAAAACATTTCACTACAGCTATAGGAGACTATATATAAAGTTTATTAAATGAAAGAACACTGTGGTGTAACCAGATTGCTTGTAGCTATTTAGGAGTATCTTCATACAAGTCTTTTCAAACATTTCAGTGTATTCCATCCAGAATGGTTATCACTTCCATAAAATGAAAGAACGATGTTAAGAACCCAGCTGGAAAGTTGTCTTTTAGAAATATCTTTTTATAAGTCTTAACAAATATTGCGCTATGGTCATGACAGAATGATTTTAATATTCACTCAAGGAAAGAAGGATGAGCTGAACCCTTGTTTCCTAGTATCTGTTTAGGAAGAACTTCATAAAATACTTAAAAAATTACACTACAGACTTGAAAAATATCCATAAGATTCAGACACTAAAGGAACTCTGGTGAAACAAATGTGCTTACAGCTGTTTAGGGGCATATTCACCTAAGACAGTTCAAACATTTCAGCATATGCCCTACAGATGACCTATCAATTACTAACAATGTGAGAACACTGTTCTAAGCCCAGTTTGCGGGTAGCTGTTTAGGAACATGTTCATATAAGACTTAACAAACATTTCATTGCATGTGGGACAGAATATATATAGCATTTGTTCACTGAGAGAAAACTGTGGTGAAACCATCTTACTTGCAGCCATTAAGGATCATCTTCGTATTAGTCATTATAACCATTTCAATATTTGCTGTTCTGATTGAATATGAGTTTCCAACAATGAAAGAAACACTGTGCTGAATCCAGCTTGCAAGTAAGTTTTAACTAACACTTCACTACAAGTGTCACAGAATATCTGCAATATTGTTTCACTGAAAGACCTCTGTGGTGAAAGCATCTTGAAGCTATTATTAGGAACATTTGTATTTGAGACATTTCTCACATTTCAGTATATGCCATAATGAATGGGTATCATTTTCCTACAATGAAAGAACACTGTGCTAAATAGAGCTCACAGATCGCTATCTAGGAACGTTTTTACATAAGACTTATCAAACATTTTACAATAGTCGTGACAGACTATACATAACATTCAGTCACTGAAAGAAAACTGTGGAGAAACAATCTCGCTTGTATATATTTAGAAACTTCTTCATGTTCACCATTTCAAGCATTTCCATATAAGACATACTGAATGAATATCACTTTGAGACAATGATATAATGTGCTGAAGCCAGATTGCAGGCAGCTGTTTAGGAACCTTTTCCTAAGAGACTTATCATACATTTCACTACAAAGTATCTATTACATCCATTCAGTGAAAGAACACTATTGTGAAGCCAGATTGCTGGTAGCTAATTAGGAACATCTTGATATAAGGCTTTTCTAATATTTCAGTTTATGCCAAACAGAATGACTATCATTTTCTTAAAATGAAATAACACTGTGTTGAACTCATCTTGCAGGAAGCCATTTAGGGTTTCTTCATACAAAACACCAAACATGTCACTACTGCTCTGACAGAATCTCTGTAAGATTCCTTCACTGAGGAACACACTCTGGTGAAACCAGATTGCTCATAAGTTTTTAGGAATATCTTTATATGAGGCTATTCAAACACATCATATGCTGTACAGAATGATTATCACTTCCATTAAATTAAACAACATTGTGATGCAACCAGCTGGCACATGCTATTTATGAACATTTTGTGTGTGTCTTATCAAACGTTTCTCTGCAGCCACAATGTGATAATTATTACATTCATTCAATGAAATACTGTGTTGAAAAAGCCTGCTTGTGGCTGTTTAGAAACATCTTCATGTAAGTGTTCATGCAAGCCTTAGCAAACATTTCACTACAGGCATGACAGAATATCTATAACATTCAATGTCTGTAAGAACACTGTTGGGAAACCATTTTGCTTGTAGCTACTTAGGGACATCTTCATAAAACTTATCCAGCATTTCACTACGGGTGTGATAGACTATCTATAACATCCATTCACTGAAAGAACATTGTCTGGAAAACACCTAGCAAGTAGCTCTTAAGGAACATCTTCACATATGCCATTTCAAACATTTCAGTATATGCCACAAGGAACGGCTATCACTTTCTTACAATGAAAGAGCATTGTGCTTAATCAAGCCAACAGGTAGCTGTTTAGGGATATTTTCACATAAATCATATCAAACATTTGACTACAGATGTGACAATGTCTATAACATTTGTTATCTGAAAGAAAATCATGCAAAAACCATCTTCTTTTCACTGTTTAGGAACATCTGCACATAGTACACTTCAAATACTTAAGTATATTCCACACAGAGCGACTATCATTTTCACAAAATGAAAGAACACATGCTGAATCCAGTTTATGGGTAGCTGTTTAGGAACATCATATATCAAATATTTCACCACAGATGTGACAATATCTAGAACATTCATTCACTGAAAGGACACTGTGAAGAAACCATCTTGCTTGTTAGCTGTTTAAGAATATAAATAAAAGGCTCTTCAAACATGTCACTTTATGCCATACAGAATGGCTATCATCTCCATAGCCAGAAAAGAATACTGTGATGAACCCAGCTTGCAAGTAATTGTTTATTAATATTTTGCTCAAGTCTTATCAGACATTTGCCTACAGTCATGACAGGATATCTTTAATGTCTATTCAATGTAATAACACTGTATTTAAAAGAATTTCCTTGTAGCTGTTTAGAAACATCTTCATGTAAGACTTATTAAGCATTCCTTTGCAGGAATGACAGAATCTCTAAACATTCACTCATTGAATGAACACAGGGATGAAAGCAGTTTTCTTGTAACTGTTGAGGAACATCTTCATATAAAGCTTTTCAAGCATTTCAGTATATGGCATACAGCATGGCCATACCCTTCTTACAAGGAAAGAAGGTTGTGTTTAATAGCTTTCAGGTAGATTATTAGGAGTATTTTTATGTAAGACCTATTGAACATTTAACTACAGGCATGACAGAATATCTATTACATCCATTCAATGAAAGAACAC
This sequence comes from Equus asinus, assembly GCF_041296235.1. Classification (NCBI taxonomy): domain Eukaryota; kingdom Metazoa; phylum Chordata; class Mammalia; order Perissodactyla; family Equidae; genus Equus; species Equus asinus. Next base: position 6,818,215 of record NC_091810.1, read on the forward strand.
TATGGTGAAAGTGGCTTGGTTTGACTGTTAAGGAAGATCTTCATTTAAGTCCTTTTCAGCATTTCTGTATATGCCATACTAAACGGCTGTCACTATCTTATGATGAAATTATTCTGTCCTGAACACATCTTGTTGGATTCTATTTAGGAACATCTTCATATAAGACCTCTCTAACATTTAAGCATATGCCATACAGAATGGCTCTCACTTACTTACAGTTAAAGGACACTGTGCTAAACCCGGCTTGCTGGCGGCTGTTTGAAACCTCTTCATATAAGACTTATTAAACATTTCACTACAGGCATGACAGACTAGCTATAACACTCGTTCACTGAAAGAACACTGTGGTGAAGCCAGATTACTTCTGGCGCCTTGGGAATGTCTTCGTATAAGGCTCTTCAAACACTTCATTATGCCTACAGAATGGCTATCGCTTCCATATCCAGAAAGAACGTTCTGATGAAACCAGTGGCTCTTTATGAGCATTTCATTTATGTCTTATCAAACGTTTCTCTACAGCCGCAACATGATATCCATAACATTCATTCAAGGAAACCACACTATGTTGAAAAAGCTTGCTTGTAGCTGTTCAGGAACACTCTCACCTAAGACATCAAATAGTTCTCTTGAGGCATGACAGAATACGTATAACATTCATTTTCTGAATGAACACTGTGGTGAAAACACCTTGCTTGCAGCTGTTTAGGGGAATCTTCAAATAAGTCCTATCAAACATTTCACTACGGGCATGATGGAATATCTATAACATTCACTCATTGAAAGAATGCTGTGGTGAAACCAACTTCCTTGTAGCTTTTAAGGAACATCTTCATGTAAGTCTTTTCTAGCATTTCAGTATGAGCCATAGAGAACAGCTATACTTTCTTAAAATGAAAAAACATTGTACCTAACTCAGCTTTCAGGTAGACTTATAGTAACATTTTCATGTAAGATTTATTGAAAATTTCACAACATGTGCGACAGGATATCTATTACATTAATTCAATGAAAGATCACTATTGTGAAACCAGCTTGCTTGTATCTCTTTAGAAATACACTCATATAAGTCTTTTCTGACATTTCAGTGTATGCCATACAAAGTAACTATCACTTTATTACAATGAAAAGTCAGTGTGCTGATCCCAGCTTGCAGGTAGCTGTAGGAACCTTTTCATATATGATATAAAACATTTCACTACAGCTATAGGAGACTATATATAAAGTTTATTAAATGAAAGAACACTGTGGTGTAACCAGATTGCTTGTAGCTATTTAGGAGTATCTTCATACAAGTCTTTTCAAACATTTCAGTGTATTCCATCCAGAATGGTTATCACTTCCATAAAATGAAAGAACGATGTTAAGAACCCAGCTGGAAAGTTGTCTTTTAGAAATATCTTTTTATAAGTCTTAACAAATATTGCGCTATGGTCATGACAGAATGATTTTAATATTCACTCAAGGAAAGAAGGATGAGCTGAACCCTTGTTTCCTAGTATCTGTTTAGGAAGAACTTCATAAAATACTTAAAAAATTACACTACAGACTTGAAAAATATCCATAAGATTCAGACACTAAAGGAACTCTGGTGAAACAAATGTGCTTACAGCTGTTTAGGGGCATATTCACCTAAGACAGTTCAAACATTTCAGCATATGCCCTACAGATGACCTATCAATTACTAACAATGTGAGAACACTGTTCTAAGCCCAGTTTGCGGGTAGCTGTTTAGGAACATGTTCATATAAGACTTAACAAACATTTCATTGCATGTGGGACAGAATATATATAGCATTTGTTCACTGAGAGAAAACTGTGGTGAAACCATCTTACTTGCAGCCATTAAGGATCATCTTCGTATTAGTCATTATAACCATTTCAATATTTGCTGTTCTGATTGAATATGAGTTTCCAACAATGAAAGAAACACTGTGCTGAATCCAGCTTGCAAGTAAGTTTTAACTAACACTTCACTACAAGTGTCACAGAATATCTGCAATATTGTTTCACTGAAAGACCTCTGTGGTGAAAGCATCTTGAAGCTATTATTAGGAACATTTGTATTTGAGACATTTCTCACATTTCAGTATATGCCATAATGAATGGGTATCATTTTCCTACAATGAAAGAACACTGTGCTAAATAGAGCTCACAGATCGCTATCTAGGAACGTTTTTACATAAGACTTATCAAACATTTTACAATAGTCGTGACAGACTATACATAACATTCAGTCACTGAAAGAAAACTGTGGAGAAACAATCTCGCTTGTATATATTTAGAAACTTCTTCATGTTCACCATTTCAAGCATTTCCATATAAGACATACTGAAAGAATATCACTTTGAGACAATGATATAATGTGCTGAAGCCAGATTGCAGGCAGCTGTTTAGGAACCTTTTCCTAAGAGACTTATCATACATTTCACTACAAAGTATCTATTACATCCATTCAGTGAAAGAACACTATTGTGAAGCCAGATTGCTGGTAGCTAATTAGGAACATCTTGATATAAGGCTTTTCTAATATTTCAGTTTATGCCAAACAGAATGACTATCATTTTCTTAAAATGAAATAACACTGTGTTGAACTCATCTTGCAGGAAGCCATTTAGGGTTTCTTCATACAAAACACCAAACATGTCACTACTGCTCTGACAGAATCTCTGTAAGATTCCTTCACTGAGGAACACACTCTGGTGAAACCAGATTGCTCATAAGTTTTTAGGAATATCTTTATATGAGGCTATTCAAACACATCATATGCTGTACAGAATGATTATCACTTCCATTAAATTAAACAACATTGTGATGCAACCAGCTGGCACATGCTATTTATGAACATTTTGTGTGTGTCTTATCAAACGTTTCTCTGCAGCCACAATGTGATAATTATTACATTCATTCAATGAAATACTGTGTTGAAAAAGCCTGCTTGTGGCTGTTTAGAAACATCTTCATGTAAGTGTTCATGCAAGCCTTAGCAAACATTTCACTACAGGCATGACAGAATATCTATAACATTCAATGTCTGTAAGAACACTGTTGGGAAACCATTTTGCTTGTAGCTACTTAGGGACATCTTCATAAAACTTATCCAGCATTTCACTACGGGTGTGATAGACTATCTATAACATCCATTCACTGAAAGAACATTGTCTGGAAAACACCTAGCAAGTAGCTCTTAAGGAACATCTTCACATATGCCATTTCAAACATTTCAGTATATGCCACAAGGAACGGCTATCACTTTCTTACAATGAAAGAGCATTGTGCTTAATCAAGCCAACAGGTAGCTGTTTAGGGATATTTTCACATAAATCATATCAAACATTTGACTACAGATGTGACAATGTCTATAACATTTGTTATCTGAAAGAAAATCATGCAAAAACCATCTTCTTTTCACTGTTTAGGAACATCTGCACATAGTACACTTCAAATACTTAAGTATATTCCACACAGAGCGACTATCATTTTCACAAAATGAAAGAACACATGCTGAATCCAGTTTATGGGTAGCTGTTTAGGAACATCATATATCAAATATTTCACCACAGATGTGACAATATCTAGAACATTCATTCACTGAAAGGACACTGTGAAGAAACCATCTTGCTTGTTAGCTGTTTAAGAATATAAATAAAAGGCTCTTCAAACATGTCACTTTATGCCATACAGAATGGCTATCATCTCCATAGCCAGAAAAGAATACTGTGATGAACCCAGCTTGCAAGTAATTGTTTATTAATATTTTGCTCAAGTCTTATCAGACATTTGCCTACAGTCATGACAGGATATCTTTAATGTCTATTCAATGTAATAACACTGTATTTAAAAGAATTTCCTTGTAGCTGTTTAGAAACATCTTCATGTAAGACTTATTAAGCATTCCTTTGCAGGAATGACAGAATCTCTAAACATTCACTCATTGAATGAACACAGGGATGAAAGCAGTTTTCTTGTAACTGTTGAGGAACATCTTCATATAAAGCTTTTCAAGCATTTCAGTATATGGCATACAGCATGGCCATACCCTTCTTACAAGGAAAGAAGGTTGTGTTTAATAGCTTTCAGGTAGATTATTAGGAGTATTTTTATGTAAGACCTATTGAACATTTAACTACAGGCATGACAGAATATCTATTACATCCATTCAATGAAAGAACACTATGGTGAAAGTGGCTTGGTTTGACTGTTAAGGAAGATCTTCATTTAAGTCCTTTTCAGCATTTCTGTATATGCCATACTAAACGGCTGTCACTATCTTATGATGAAATTATTCTGTCCTGAACACATCTTGTTGGATTCTATTTAGGAACATCTTCATATAAGACCTCTCTAACATTTAAGCATATGCCATACAGAATGGCTCTCACTTACTTACAGTTAAAGGACACTGTGCTAAACCCGGCTTGCTGGCGGCTGTTTGAAACCTCTTCATATAAGACTTATTAAACATTTCACTACAGGCATGACAGACTAGCTATAACACTCGTTCACTGAAAGAACACTGTGGTGAAGCCAGATTACTTCTGGCGCCTTGGGAATGTCTTCGTATAAGGCTCTTCAAACACTTCATTATGCCTACAGAATGGCTATCGCTTCCATATCCAGAAAGAACGTTCTGATGAAACCAGTGGCTCTTTATGAGCATTTCATTTATGTCTTATCAAACGTTTCTCTACAGCCGCAACATGATATCCATAACATTCATTCAAGGAAACCACACTATGTTGAAAAAGCTTGCTTGTAGCTGTTCAGGAACACTCTCACCTAAGACATCAAATAGTTCTCTTGAGGCATGACAGAATACGTATAACATTCATTTTCTGAATGAACACTGTGGTGAAAACACCTTGCTTGCAGCTGTTTAGGGGAATCTTCAAATAAGTCCTATCAAACATTTCACTACGGGCATGATGGAATATCTATAACATTCACTCATTGAAAGAATGCTGTGGTGAAACCAACTTCCTTGTAGCTTTTAAGGAACATCTTCATGTAAGTCTTTTCTAGCATTTCAGTATGAGCCATAGAGAACAGCTATACTTTCTTAAAATGAAAAAACATTGTACCTAACTCAGCTTTCAGGTAGACTTATAGTAACATTTTCATGTAAGATTTATTGAAAATTTCACAACATGTGCGACAGGATATCTATTACATTAATTCAATGAAAGATCACTATTGTGAAACCAGCTTGCTTGTATCTCTTTAGAAATACACTCATATAAGTCTTTTCTGACATTTCAGTGTATGCCATACAAAGTAACTATCACTTTATTACAATGAAAAGTCAGTGTGCTGATCCCAGCTTGCAGGTAGCTGTAGGAACCTTTTCATATATGATATAAAACATTTCACTACAGCTATAGGAGACTATATATAAAGTTTATTAAATGAAAGAACACTGTGGTGTAACCAGATTGCTTGTAGCTATTTAGGAGTATCTTCATACAAGTCTTTTCAAACATTTCAGTGTATTCCATCCAGAATGGTTATCACTTCCATAAAATGAAAGAACGATGTTAAGAACCCAGCTGGAAAGTTGTCTTTTAGAAATATCTTTTTATAAGTCTTAACAAATATTGCGCTATGGTCATGACAGAATGATTTTAATATTCACTCAAGGAAAGAAGGATGAGCTGAACCCTTGTTTCCTAGTATCTGTTTAGGAAGAACTTCATAAAATACTTAAAAAATTACACTACAGACTTGAAAAATATCCATAAGATTCAGACACTAAAGGAACTCTGGTGAAACAAATGTGCTTACAGCTGTTTAGGGGCATATTCACCTAAGACAGTTCAAACATTTCAGCATATGCCCTACAGATGACCTATCAATTACTAACAATGTGAGAACACTGTTCTAAGCCCAGTTTGCGGGTAGCTGTTTAGGAACATGTTCATATAAGACTTAACAAACATTTCATTGCATGTGGGACAGAATATATATAGCATTTGTTCACTGAGAGAAAACTGTGGTGAAACCATCTTACTTGCAGCCATTAAGGATCATCTTCGTATTAGTCATTATAACCATTTCAATATTTGCTGTTCTGATTGAATATGAGTTTCCAACAATGAAAGAAACACTGTGCTGAATCCAGCTTGCAAGTAAGTTTTAACTAACACTTCACTACAAGTGTCACAGAATATCTGCAATATTGTTTCACTGAAAGACCTCTGTGGTGAAAGCATCTTGAAGCTATTATTAGGAACATTTGTATTTGAGACATTTCTCACATTTCAGTATATGCCATAATGAATGGGTATCATTTTCCTACAATGAAAGAACACTGTGCTAAATAGAGCTCACAGATCGCTATCTAGGAACGTTTTTACATAAGACTTATCAAACATTTTACAATAGTCGTGACAGACTATACATAACATTCAGTCACTGAAAGAAAACTGTGGAGAAACAATCTCGCTTGTATATATTTAGAAACTTCTTCATGTTCACCATTTCAAGCATTTCCATATAAGACATACTGAAAGAATATCACTTTGAGACAATGATATAATGTGCTGAAGCCAGATTGCAGGCAGCTGTTTAGGAACCTTTTCCTAAGAGACTTATCATACATTTCACTACAAAGTATCTATTACATCCATTCAGTGAAAGAACACTATTGTGAAGCCAGATTGCTGGTAGCTAATTAGGAACATCTTGATATAAGGCTTTTCTAATATTTCAGTTTATGCCAAACAGAATGACTATCATTTTCTTAAAATGAAATAACACTGTGTTGAACTCATCTTGCAGGAAGCCATTTAGGGTTTCTTCATACAAAACACCAAACATGTCACTACTGCTCTGACAGAATCTCTGTAAGATTCCTTCACTGAGGAACACACTCTGGTGAAACCAGATTGCTCATAAGTTTTTAGGAATATCTTTATATGAGGCTATTCAAACACATCATATGCTGTACAGAATGATTATCACTTCCATTAAATTAAACAACATTGTGATGCAACCAGCTGGCACATGCTATTTATGAACATTTTGTGTGTGTCTTATCAAACGTTTCTCTGCAGCCACAATGTGATAATTATTACATTCATTCAATGAAATACTGTGTTGAAAAAGCCTGCTTGTGGCTGTTTAGAAACATCTTCATGTAAGTGTTCATGCAAGCCTTAGCAAACATTTCACTACAGGCATGACAGAATATCTATAACATTCAATGTCTGTAAGAACACTGTTGGGAAACCATTTTGCTTGTAGCTACTTAGGGACATCTTCATAAAACTTATCCAGCATTTCACTACGGGTGTGATAGACTATCTATAACATCCATTCACTGAAAGAACATTGTCTGGCAAACACCTAGCAAGTAGCTCTTAAGGAACATCTTCACATATGCCATTTCAAACATTTCAGTATATGCCACAAGGAACGGCTATCACTTTCTTACAATGAAAGAGCATTGTGCTTAATCAAGCCAACAGGTAGCTGTTTAGGGATATTTTCACATAAATCATATCAAACATTTGACTACAGATGTGACAATGTCTATAACATTTGTTATCTGAAAGAAAATCATGCAAAAACCATCTTCTTTTCACTGTTTAGGAACATCTGCACATAGTACACTTCAAATACTTAAGTATATTCCACACAGAGCGACTATCATTTTCACAAAATGAAAGAACACATGCTGAATCCAGTTTATGGGTAGCTGTTTAGGAACATCATATATCAAATATTTCACCACAGATGTGACAATATCTAGAACATTCATTCACTGAAAGGACACTGTGAAGAAACCATCTTGCTTGTTAGCTGTTTAAGAATATAAATAAAAGGCTCTTCAAACATGTCACTTTATGCCATACAGAATGGCTATCATCTCCATAGCCAGAAAAGAATACTGTGATGAACCCAGCTTGCAAGTAATTGTTTATTAATATTTTGCTCAAGTCTTATCAGACATTTGCCTACAGTCATGACAGGATATCTTTAATGTCTATTCAATGTAATAACACTGTATTTAAAAGAATTTCCTTGTAGCTGTTTAGAAACATCTTCATGTAAGACTTATTAAGCATTCCTTTGCAGGAATGACAGAATCTCTAAACATTCACTCATTGAATGAACACAGGGATGAAAGCAGTTTTCTTGTAACTGTTGAGGAACATCTTCATATAAAGCTTTTCAAGCATTTCAGTATATGGCATACAGCATGGCCATACCCTTCTTACAAGGAAAGAAGGTTGTGTTTAATAGCTTTCAGGTAGATTATTAGGAGTATTTTTATGTAAGACCTATTGAACATTTAACTACAGGCATGACAGAATATCTATTACATCCATTCAATGAAAGAACACTATGGTGAAAGTGGCTTGGTTTGACTGTTAAGGAAGATCTTCATTTAAGTCCTTTTCAGCATTTCTGTATATGCCATACTAAACGGCTGTCACTATCTTATGATGAAATTATTCTGTCCTGAACACATCTTGTTGGATTCTATTTAGGAACATCTTCATATAAGACCTCTCTAACATTTAAGCATATGCCATACAGAATGGCTCTCACTTACTTACAGTTAAAGGACACTGTGCTAAACCCGGCTTGCTGGCGGCTGTTTGAAACCTCTTCATATAAGACTTATTAAACATTTCACTACAGGCATGACAGACTAGCTATAACACTCGTTCACTGAAAGAACACTGTGGTGAAGCCAGATTACTTCTGGCGCCTTGGGAATGTCTTCGTATAAGGCTCTTCAAACACTTCATTATGCCTACAGAATGGCTATCGCTTCCATATCCAGAAAGAACGTTCTGATGAAACCAGTGGCTCTTTATGAGCATTTCATTTATGTCTTATCAAACGTTTCTCTACAGCCGCAACATGATATCCATAACATTCATTCAAGGAAACCACACTATGTTGAAAAAGCTTGCTTGTAGCTGTTCAGGAACACTCTCACCTAAGACATCAAATAGTTCTCTTGAGGCATGACAGAATACGTATAACATTCATTTTCTGAATGAACACTGTGGTGAAAACACCTTGCTTGCAGCTGTTTAGGGGAATCTTCAAATAAGTCCTATCAAACATTTCACTACGGGCATGATGGAATATCTATAACATTCACTCATTGAAAGAATGCTGTGGTGAAACCAACTTCCTTGTAGCTTTTAAGGAACATCTTCATGTAAGTCTTTTCTAGCATTTCAGTATGAGCCATAGAGAACAGCTATACTTTCTGAAAATGAAAAAACATTGTACCTAACTCAGCTTTCAGGTAGACTTATAGTAACATTTTCATGTAAGATTTATTGAAAATTTCACAACATGTGCGACAGGATATCTATTACATTAATTCAATGAAAGATCACTATTGTGAAACCAGCTTGCTTGTATCTCTTTAGAAATACACTCATATAAGTCTTTTCTGACATTTCAGTGTATGCCATACAAAGTAACTATCACTTTATTACAATGAAAAGTCAGTGTGCTGATCCCAGCTTGCAGGTAGCTGTAGGAACCTTTTCATATATGATATAAAACATTTCACTACAGCTATAGGAGACTATATATAAAGTTTATTAAATGAAAGAACACTGTGGTGTAACCAGATTGCTTGTAGCTATTTAGGAGTATCTTCATACAAGTCTTTTCAAACATTTCAGTGTATTCCATCCAGAATGGTTATCACTTCCATAAAATGAAAGAACGATGTTAAGAACCCAGCTGGAAAGTTGTCTTTTAGAAATATCTTTTTATAAGTCTTAACAAATATTGCGCTATGGTCATGACAGAATGATTTTAATATTCACTCAAGGAAAGAAGGATGAGCTGAACCCTTGTTTCCTAGTATCTGTTTAGGAAGAACTTCATAAAATACTTAAAAAATTACACTACAGACTTGAAAAATATCCATAAGATTCAGACACTAAAGGAACTCTGGTGAAACAAATGTGCTTACAGCTGTTTAGGGGCATATTCACCTAAGACAGTTCAAACATTTCAGCATATGCCCTACAGATGACCTATCAATTACTAACAATGTGAGAACACTGTTCTAAGCCCAGTTTGCGGGTAGCTGTTTAGGAACATGTTCATATAAGACTTAACAAACATTTCATTGCATGTGGGACAGAATATATATAGCATTTGTTCACTGAGAGAAAACTGTGGTGAAACCATCTTACTTGCAGCCATTAAGGATCATCTTCGTATTAGTCATTATAACCATTTCAATATTTGCTGTTCTGATTGAATATGAGTTTCCAACAATGAAAGAAACACTGTGCTGAATCCAGCTTGCAAGTAAGTTTTAACTAACACTTCACTACAAGTGTCACAGAATATCTGCAATATTGTTTCACTGAAAGACCTCTGTGGTGAAAGCATCTTGAAGCTATTATTAGGAACATTTGTATTTGAGACATTTCTCACATTTCAGTATATGCCATAATGAATGGGTATCATTTTCCTACAATGAAAGAACACTGTGCTAAATAGAGCTCACAGATCGCTATCTAGGAACGTTTTTACATAAGACTTATCAAACATTTTACAATAGTCGTGACAGACTATACATAACATTCAGTCACTGAAAGAAAACTGTGGAGAAACAATCTCGCTTGTATATATTTAGAAACTTCTTCATGTTCACCATTTCAAGCATTTCCATATAAGACATACTGAATGAATATCACTTTGAGACAATGATATAATGTGCTGAAGCCAGATTGCAGGCAGCTGTTTAGGAACCTTTTCCTAAGAGACTTATCATACATTTCACTACAAAGTATCTATTACATCCATTCAGTGAAAGAACACTATTGTGAAGCCAGATTGCTGGTAGCTAATTAGGAACATCTTGATATAAGGCTTTTCTAATATTTCAGTTTATGCCAAACAGAATGACTATCATTTTCTTAAAATGAAATAACACTGTGTTGAACTCATCTTGCAGGAAGCCATTTAGGGTTTCTTCATACAAAACACCAAACATGTCACTACTGCTCTGACAGAATCTCTGTAAGATTCCTTCACTGAGGAACACACTCTGGTGAAACCAGATTGCTCATAAGTTTTTAGGAATATCTTTATATGAGGCTATTCAAACACATCATATGCTGTACAGAATGATTATCACTTCCATTAAATTAAACAACATTGTGATGCAACCAGCTGGCACATGCTATTTATGAACATTTTGTGTGTGTCTTATCAAACGTTTCTCTGCAGCCACAATGTGATAATTATTACATTCATTCAATGAAATACTGTGTTGAAAAAGCCTGCTTGTGGCTGTTTAGAAACATCTTCATGTAAGTGTTCATGCAAGCCTTAGCAAACATTTCACTACAGGCATGACAGAATATCTATAACATTCAATGTCTGTAAGAACACTGTTGGGAAACCATTTTGCTTGTAGCTACTTAGGGACATCTTCATAAAACTTATCCAGCATTTCACTACGGGTGTGATAGACTATCTATAACATCCATTCACTGAAAGAACATTGTCTGGAAAACACCTAGCAAGTAGCTCTTAAGGAACATCTTCACATATGCCATTTCAAACATTTCAGTATATGCCACAAGGAACGGCTATCACTTTCTTACAATGAAAGAGCATTGTGCTTAATCAAGCCAACAGGTAGCTGTTTAGGGATATTTTCACATAAATCATATCAAACATTTGACTACAGATGTGACAATGTCTATAACATTTGTTATCTGAAAGAAAATCATGCAAAAACCATCTTCTTTTCACTGTTTAGGAACATCTGCACATAGTACACTTCAAATACTTAAGTATATTCCACACAGAGCGACTATCATTTTCACAAAATGAAAGAACACATGCTGAATCCAGTTTATGGGTAGCTGTTTAGGAACATCATATATCAAATATTTCACCACAGATGTGACAATATCTAGAACATTCATTCACTGAAAGGACACTGTGAAGAAACCATCTTGCTTGTTAGCTGTTTAAGAATATAAATAAAAGGCTCTTCAAACATGTCACTTTATGCCATACAGAATGGCTATCATCTCCATAGCCAGAAAAGAATACTGTGATGAACCCAGCTTGCAAGTAATTGTTTATTAATATTTTGCTCAAGTCTTATCAGACATTTGCCTACAGTCATGACAGGATATCTTTAATGTCTATTCAATGTAATAACACTGTATTTAAAAGAATTTCCTTGTAGCTGTTTAGAAACATCTTCATGTAAGACTTATTAAGCATTCCTTTGCAGGAATGACAGAATCTCTAAACATTCACTCATTGAATGAACACAGGGATGAAAGCAGTTTTCTTGTAACTGTTGAGGAACATCTTCATATAAAGCTTTTCAAGCATTTCAGTATATGGCATACAGCATGGCCATACCCTTCTTACAAGGAAAGAAGGTTGTGTTTAATAGCTTTCAGGTAGATTATTAGGAGTATTTTTATGTAAGACCTATTGAACATTTAACTACAGGCATGACAGAATATCTATTACATCCATTCAATGAAAGAACACTATGGTGAAAGTGGCTTGGTTTGACTGTTAAGGAAGATCTTCATTTAAGTCCTTTTCAGCATTTCTGTATATGCCATACTAAACGGCTGTCACTATCTTATGATGAAATTATTCTGTCCTGAACACATCTTGTTGGATTCTATTTAGGAACATCTTCATATAAGACCTCTCTAACATTTAAGCATATGCCATACAGAATGGCTCTCACTTACTTACAGTTAAAGGACACTGTGCTAAACCCGGCTTGCTGGCGGCTGTTTGAAACCTCTTCATATAAGACTTATTAAACATTTCACTACAGGCATGACAGACTAGCTATAACACTCGTTCACTGAAAGAACACTGTGGTGAAGCCAGATTACTTCTGGCGCCTTGGGAATGTCTTCGTATAAGGCTCTTCAAACACTTCATTATGCCTACAGAATGGCTATCGCTTCCATATCCAGAAAGAACGTTCTGATGAAACCAGTGGCTCTTTATGAGCATTTCATTTATGTCTTATCAAACGTTTCTCTACAGCCGCAACATGATATCCATAACATTCATTCAAGGAAACCACACTATGTTGAAAAAGCTTGCTTGTAGCTGTTCAGGAACACTCTCACCTAAGACATCAAATAGTTCTCTTGAGGCATGACAGAATACGTATAACATTCATTTTCTGAATGAACACTGTGGTGAAAACACCTTGCTTGCAGCTGTTTAGGGGAATCTTCAAATAAGTCCTATCAAACATTTCACTACGGGCATGATGGAATATCTATAACATTCACTCATTGAAAGAATGCTGTGGTGAAACCAACTTCCTTGTAGCTTTTAAGGAACATCTTCATGTAAGTCTTTTCTAGCATTTCAGTATGAGCCATAGAGAACAGCTATACTTTCTGAAAATGAAAAAACATTGTACCTAACTCAGCTTTCAGGTAGACTTATAGTAACATTTTCATGTAAGATTTATTGAAAATTTCACAACATGTGCGACAGGATATCTATTACATTAATTCAATGAAAGATCACTATTGTGAAACCAGCTTGCTTGTATCTCTTTAGAAATACACTCATATAAGTCTTTTCTGACATTTCAGTGTATGCCATACAAAGTAACTATCACTTTATTACAATGAAAAGTCAGTGTGCTGATCCCAGCTTGCAGGTAGCTGTAGGAACCTTTTCATATATGATATAAAACATTTCACTACAGCTATAGGAGACTATATATAAAGTTTATTAAATGAAAGAACACTGTGGTGTAACCAGATTGCTTGTAGCTATTTAGGAGTATCTTCATACAAGTCTTTTCAAACATTTCAGTGTATTCCATCCAGAATGGTTATCACTTCCATAAAATGAAAGAACGATGTTAAGAACCCAGCTGGAAAGTTGTCTTTTAGAAATATCTTTTTATAAGTCTTAACAAATATTGCGCTATGGTCATGACAGAATGATTTTAATATTCACTCAAGGAAAGAAGGATGAGCTGAACCCTTGTTTCCTAGTATCTGTTTAGGAAGAACTTCATAAAATACTTAAAAAATTACACTACAGACTTGAAAAATATCCATAAGATTCAGACACTAAAGGAACTCTGGTGAAACAAATGTGCTTACAGCTGTTTAGGGGCATATTCACCTAAGACAGTTCAAACATTTCAGCATATGCCCTACAGATGACCTATCAATTACTAACAATGTGAGAACACTGTTCTAAGCCCAGTTTGCGGGTAGCTGTTTAGGAACATGTTCATATAAGACTTAACAAACATTTCATTGCATGTGGGACAGAATATATATAGCATTTGTTCACTGAGAGAAAACTGTGGTGAAACCATCTTACTTGCAGCCATTAAGGATCATCTTCGTATTAGTCATTATAACCATTTCAATATTTGCTGTTCTGATTGAATATGAGTTTCCAACAATGAAAGAAACACTGTGCTGAATCCAGCTTGCAAGTAAGTTTTAACTAACACTTCACTACAAGTGTCACAGAATATCTGCAATATTGTTTCACTGAAAGACCTCTGTGGTGAAAGCATCTTGAAGCTATTATTAGGAACATTTGTATTTGAGACATTTCTCACATTTCAGTATATGCCATAATGAATGGGTATCATTTTCCTACAATGAAAGAACACTGTGCTAAATAGAGCTCACAGATCGCTATCTAGGAACGTTTTTACATAAGACTTATCAAACATTTTACAATAGTCGTGACAGACTATACATAACATTCAGTCACTGAAAGAAAACTGTGGAGAAACAATCTCGCTTGTATATATTTAGAAACTTCTTCATGTTCACCATTTCAAGCATTTCCATATAAGACATACTGAAAGAATATCACTTTGAGACAATGATATAATGTGCTGAAGCCAGATTGCAGGCAGCTGTTTAGGAACCTTTTCCTAAGAGACTTATCATACATTTCACTACAAAGTATCTATTACATCCATTCAGTGAAAGAACACTATTGTGAAGCCAGATTGCTGGTAGCTAATTAGGAACATCTTGATATAAGGCTTTTCTAATATTTCAGTTTATGCCAAACAGAATGACTATCATTTTCTTAAAATGAAATAACACTGTGTTGAACTCATCTTGCAGGAAGCCATTTAGGGTTTCTTCATACAAAACACCAAACATGTCACTACTGCTCTGACAGAATCTCTGTAAGATTCCTTCACTGAGGAACACACTCTGGTGAAACCAGATTGCTCATAAGTTTTTAGGAATATCTTTATATGAGGCTATTCAAACACATCATATGCTGTACAGAATGATTATCACTTCCATTAAATTAAACAACATTGTGATGCAACCAGCTGGCACATGCTATTTATGAACATTTTGTGTGTGTCTTATCAAACGTTTCTCTGCAGCCACAATGTGATAATTATTACATTCATTCAATGAAATACTGTGTTGAAAAAGCCTGCTTGTGGCTGTTTAGAAACATCTTCATGTAAGTGTTCATGCAAGCCTTAGCAAACATTTCACTACAGGCATGACAGAATATCTATAACATTCAATGTCTGTAAGAACACTGTTGGGAAACCATTTTGCTTGTAGCTACTTAGGGACATCTTCATAAAACTTATCCAGCATTTCACTACGGGTGTGATAGACTATCTATAACATCCATTCACTGAAAGAACATTGTCTGGAAAACACCTAGCAAGTAGCTCTTAAGGAACATCTTCACATATGACATTTCAAACATTTCAGTATATGCCACAAGAAACGGCTATCACTTTCTTACAATGAAAGAGCATTGTGCTTAATCAAGCCAACAGGTAGCTGTTTAGGGATATTTTCACATAAATCATATCAAACATTTGACTACAGATGTGACAATGTCTATAACATTTGTTATCTGAAAGAAAATTATGCAAAAACCATCTTCTTTTCACTGTTTAGGAACATCTGCACATAGTACACTTCAAATACTTAAGTATATTGCACACAGAGCGACTATCATTTTCACAAAATGAAAGAACACATGCTGAATCCAGTTTATGGGTAGCTGTTTAGGAACATCATATATCAAATATTTCACCACAGATGTGACAATATCTAGAACATTCATTCACTGAAAGGACACTGTGAAGAAACCATCTTGCTTGTTAGCTGTTTAAGAATATAAATAAAAGGCTCTTCAAACATGTCACTTTATGCCATACAGAATGGCTATCATCTCCATAGCCAGAAAAGAATACTGTGATGAACCCAGCTTGCAAGTAATTGTTTATTAATATTTTGCTCAAGTCTTATCAGACATTTGCCTACAGTCATGACAGGATATCTTTAATGTCTATTCAATGTAATAACACTGTATTTAAAAGAATTTCCTTGTAGCTGTTTAGAAACATCTTCATGTAAGACTTATTAAGCATTCCTTTGCAGGAATGACAGAATCTCTAAACATTCACTCATTGAATGAACACAGGGATGAAAGCAGTTTTCTTGTAACTGTTGAGGAACATCTTCATATAAAGCTTTTCAAGCATTTCAGTATATGGCATACAGCATGGCCATACCCTTCTTACAAGGAAAGAAGGTTGTGTTTAATAGCTTTCAGGTAGATTATTAGGAGTATTTTTATGTAAGACCTATTGAACATTTAACTACAGGCATGACAGAATATCTATTACATCCATTCAATGAAAGAACACTATGGTGAAAGTGGCTTGGTTTGACTGTTAAGGAAGATCTTCATTTAAGTCCTTTTCAGCATTTCTGTATATGCCATACTAAACGGCTGTCACTATCTTATGATGAAATTATTCTGTCCTGAACACATCTTGTTGGATTCTATTTAGGAACATCTTCATATAAGACCTCTCTAACATTTAAGCATATGCCATACAGAATGGCTCTCACTTACTTACAGTTAAAGGACACTGTGCTAAACCCGGCTTGCTGGCGGCTGTTTGAAACCTCTTCATATAAGACTTATTAAACATTTCACTACAGGCATGACAGACTAGCTATAACACTCGTTCACTGAAAGAACACTGTGGTGAAGCCAGATTACTTCTGGCGCCTTGGGAATGTCTTCGTATAAGGCTCTTCAAACACTTCATTATGCCTACAGAATGGCTATCGCTTCCATATCCAGAAAGAACGTTCTGATGAAACCAGTGGCTCTTTATGAGCATTTCATTTATGTCTTATCAAACGTTTCTCTACAGCCGCAACATGATATCCATAACATTCATTCAAGGAAACCACACTATGTTGAAAAAGCTTGCTTGTAGCTGTTCAGGAACACTCTCACCTAAGACATCAAATAGTTCTCTTGAGGCATGACAGAATACGTATAACATTCATTTTCTGAATGAACACTGTGGTGAAAACACCTTGCTTGCAGCTGTTTAGGGGAATCTTCAAATAAGTCCTATCAAACATTTCACTACGGGCATGATGGAATATCTATAACATTCACTCATTGAAAGAATGCTGTGGTGAAACCAACTTCCTTGTAGCTTTTAAGGAACATCTTCATGTAAGTCTTTTCTAGCATTTCAGTATGAGCCATAGAGAACAGCTATACTTTCTTAAAATGAAAAAACATTGTACCTAACTCAGCTTTCAGGTAGACTTATAGTAACATTTTCATGTAAGATTTATTGAAAATTTCACAACATGTGCGACAGGATATCTATTACATTAATTCAATGAAAGATCACTATTGTGAAACCAGCTTGCTTGTATCTCTTTAGAAATACACTCATATAAGTCTTTTCTGACATTTCAGTGTATGCCATACAAAGTAACTATCACTTTATTACAATGAAAAGTCAGTGTGCTGATCCCAGCTTGCAGGTAGCTGTAGGAACCTTTTCATATATGATATAAAACATTTCACTACAGCTATAGGAGACTATATATAAAGTTTATTAAATGAAAGAACACTGTGGTGTAACCAGATTGCTTGTAGCTATTTAGGAGTATCTTCATACAAGTCTTTTCAAACATTTCAGTGTATTCCATCCAGAATGGTTATCACTTCCATAAAATGAAAGAACGATGTTAAGAACCCAGCTGGAAAGTTGTCTTTTAGAAATATCTTTTTATAAGTCTTAACAAATATTGCGCTATGGTCATGACAGAATGATTTTAATATTCACTCAAGGAAAGAAGGATGAGCTGAACCCTTGTTTCCTAGTATCTGTTTAGGAAGAACTTCATAAAATACTTAAAAAATTACACTACAGACTTGAAAAATATCCATAAGATTCAGACACTAAAGGAACTCTGGTGAAACAAATGTGCTTACAGCTGTTTAGGGGCATATTCACCTAAGACAGTTCAAACATTTCAGCATATGCCCTACAGATGACCTATCAATTACTAACAATGTGAGAACACTGTTCTAAGCCCAGTTTGCGGGTAGCTGTTTAGGAACATGTTCATATAAGACTTAACAAACATTTCATTGCATGTGGGACAGAATATATATAGCATTTGTTCACTGAGAGAAAACTGTGGTGAAACCATCTTACTTGCAGCCATTAAGGATCATCTTCGTATTAGTCATTATAACCATTTCAATATTTGCTGTTCTGATTGAATATGAGTTTCCAACAATGAAAGAAACACTGTGCTGAATCCAGCTTGCAAGTAAGTTTTAACTAACACTTCACTACAAGTGTCACAGAATATCTGCAATATTGTTTCACTGAAAGACCTCTGTGGTGAAAGCATCTTGAAGCTATTATTAGGAACATTTGTATTTGAGACATTTCTCACATTTCAGTATATGCCATAATGAATGGGTATCATTTTCCTACAATGAAAGAACACTGTGCTAAATAGAGCTCACAGATCGCTATCTAGGAACGTTTTTACATAAGACTTATCAAACATTTTACAATAGTCGTGACAGACTATACATAACATTCAGTCACTGAAAGAAAACTGTGGAGAAACAATCTCGCTTGTATATATTTAGAAACTTCTTCATGTTCACCATTTCAAGCATTTCCATATAAGACATACTGAAAGAATATCACTTTGAGACAATGATATAATGTGCTGAAGCCAGATTGCAGGCAGCTGTTTAGGAACCTTTTCCTAAGAGACTTATCATACATTTCACTACAAAGTATCTATTACATCCATTCAGTGAAAGAACACTATTGTGAAGCCAGATTGCTGGTAGCTAATTAGGAACATCTTGATATAAGGCTTTTCTAATATTTCAGTTTATGCCAAACAGAATGACTATCATTTTCTTAAAATGAAATAACACTGTGTTGAACTCATCTTGCAGGAAGCCATTTAGGGTTTCTTCATACAAAACACCAAACATGTCACTACTGCTCTGACAGAATCTCTGTAAGATTCCTTCACTGAGGAACACACTCTGGTGAAACCAGATTGCTCATAAGTTTTTAGGAATATCTTTATATGAGGCTATTCAAACACATCATATGCTGTACAGAATGATTATCACTTCCATTAAATTAAACAACATTGTGATGCAACCAGCTGGCACATGCTATTTATGAACATTTTGTGTGTGTCTTATCAAACGTTTCTCTGCAGCCACAATGTGATAATTATTACATTCATTCAATGAAATACTGTGTTGAAAAAGCCTGCTTGTGGCTGTTTAGAAACATCTTCATGTAAGTGTTCATGCAAGCCTTAGCAAACATTTCACTACAGGCATGACAGAATATCTATAACATTCAATGTCTGTAAGAACACTGTTGGGAAACCATTTTGCTTGTAGCTACTTAGGGACATCTTCATAAAACTTATCCAGCATTTCACTACGGGTGTGATAGACTATCTATAACATCCATTCACTGAAAGAACATTGTCTGGAAAACACCTAGCAAGTAGCTCTTAAGGAACATCTTCACATATGCCATTTCAAACATTTCAGTATATGCCACAAGGAACGGCTATCACTTTCTTACAATGAAAGAGCATTGTGCTTAATCAAGCCAACAGGTAGCTGTTTAGGGATATTTTCACATAAATCATATCAAACATTTGACTACAGATGTGACAATGTCTATAACATTTGTTATCTGAAAGAAAATCATGCAAAAACCATCTTCTTTTCACTGTTTAGGAACATCTGCACATAGTACACTTCAAATACTTAAGTATATTCCACACAGAGCGACTATCATTTTCACAAAATGAAAGAACACATGCTGAATCCAGTTTATGGGTAGCTGTTTAGGAACATCATATATCAAATATTTCACCACAGATGTGACAATATCTAGAACATTCATTCACTGAAAGGACACTGTGAAGAAACCATCTTGCTTGTTAGCTGTTTAAGAATATAAATAAAAGGCTCTTCAAACATGTCACTTTATGCCATACAGAATGGCTATCATCTCCATAGCCAGAAAAGAATACTGTGATGAACCCAGCTTGCAAGTAATTGTTTATTAATATTTTGCTCAAGTCTTATCAGACATTTGCCTACAGTCATGACAGGATATCTTTAATGTCTATTCAATGTAATAACACTGTATTTAAAAGAATTTCCTTGTAGCTGTTTAGAAACATCTTCATGTAAGACTTATTAAGCATTCCTTTGCAGGAATGACAGAATCTCTAAACATTCACTCATTGAATGAACACAGGGATGAAAGCAGTTTTCTTGTAACTGTTGAGGAACATCTTCATATAAAGCTTTTCAAGCATTTCAGTATATGGCATACAGCATGGCCATACCCTTCTTACAAGGAAAGAAGGTTGTGTTTAATAGCTTTCAGGTAGATTATTAGGAGTATTTTTATGTAAGACCTATTGAACATTTAACTACAGGCATGACAGAATATCTATTACATCCATTCAATGAAAGAACACTATGGTGAAAGTGGCTTGGTTTGACTGTTAAGGAAGATCTTCATTTAAGTCCTTTTCAGCATTTCTGTATATGCCATACTAAACGGCTGTCACTATCTTATGATGAAATTATTCTGTCCTGAACACATCTTGTTGGATTCTATTTAGGAACATCTTCATATAAGACCTCTCTAACATTTAAGCATATGCCATACAGAATGGCTCTCACTTACTTACAGTTAAAGGACACTGTGCTAAACCCGGCTTGCTGGCGGCTGTTTGAAACCTCTTCATATAAGACTTATTAAACATTTCACTACAGGCATGACAGACTAGCTATAACACTCGTTCACTGAAAGAACACTGTGGTGAAGCCAGATTACTTCTGGCGCCTTGGGAATGTCTTCGTATAAGGCTCTTCAAACACTTCATTATGCCTACAGAATGGCTATCGCTTCCATATCCAGAAAGAACGTTCTGATGAAACCAGTGGCTCTTTATGAGCATTTCATTTATGTCTTATCAAACGTTTCTCTACAGCCGCAACATGATATCCATAACATTCATTCAAGGAAACCACACTATGTTGAAAAAGCTTGCTTGTAGCTGTTCAGGAACACTCTCACCTAAGACATCAAATAGTTCTCTTGAGGCATGACAGAATACGTATAACATTCATTTTCTGAATGAACACTGTGGTGAAAACACCTTGCTTGCAGCTGTTTAGGGGAATCTTCAAATAAGTCCTATCAAACATTTCACTACGGGCATGATGGAATATCTATAACATTCACTCATTGAAAGAATGCTGTGGTGAAACCAACTTCCTTGTAGCTTTTAAGGAACATCTTCATGTAAGTCTTTTCTAGCATTTCAGTATGAGCCATAGAGAACAGCTATACTTTCTGAAAATGAAAAAACATTGTACCTAACTCAGCTTTCAGGTAGACTTATAGTAACATTTTCATGTAAGATTTATTGAAAATTTCACAACATGTGCGACAGGATATCTATTACATTAATTCAATGAAAGATCACTATTGTGAAACCAGCTTGCTTGTATCTCTTTAGAAATACACTCATATAAGTCTTTTCTGACATTTCAGTGTATGCCATACAAAGTAACTATCACTTTATTACAATGAAAAGTCAGTGTGCTGATCCCAGCTTGCAGGTAGCTGTAGGAACCTTTTCATATATGATATAAAACATTTCACTACAGCTATAGGAGACTATATATAAAGTTTATTAAATGAAAGAACACTGTGGTGTAACCAGATTGCTTGTAGCTATTTAGGAGTATCTTCATACAAGTCTTTTCAAACATTTCAGTGTATTCCATCCAGAATGGTTATCACTTCCATAAAATGAAAGAACGATGTTAAGAACCCAGCTGGAAAGTTGTCTTTTAGAAATATCTTTTTATAAGTCTTAACAAATATTGCGCTATGGTCATGACAGAATGATTTTAATATTCACTCAAGGAAAGAAGGATGAGCTGAACCCTTGTTTCCTAGTATCTGTTTAGGAAGAACTTCATAAAATACTTAAAAAATTACACTACAGACTTGAAAAATATCCATAAGATTCAGACACTAAAGGAACTCTGGTGAAACAAATGTGCTTACAGCTGTTTAGGGGCATATTCACCTAAGACAGTTCAAACATTTCAGCATATGCCCTACAGATGACCTATCAATTACTAACAATGTGAGAACACTGTTCTAAGCCCAGTTTGCGGGTAGCTGTTTAGGAACATGTTCATATAAGACTTAACAAACATTTCATTGCATGTGGGACAGAATATATATAGCATTTGTTCACTGAGAGAAAACTGTGGTGAAACCATCTTACTTGCAGCCATTAAGGATCATCTTCGTATTAGTCATTATAACCATTTCAATATTTGCTGTTCTGATTGAATATGAGTTTCCAACAATGAAAGAAACACTGTGCTGAATCCAGCTTGCAAGTAAGTTTTAACTAACACTTCACTACAAGTGTCACAGAATATCTGCAATATTGTTTCACTGAAAGACCTCTGTGGTGAAAGCATCTTGAAGCTATTATTAGGAACATTTGTATTTGAGACATTTCTCACATTTCAGTATATGCCATAATGAATGGGTATCATTTTCCTACAATGAAAGAACACTGTGCTAAATAGAGCTCACAGATCGCTATCTAGGAACGTTTTTACATAAGACTTATCAAACATTTTACAATAGTCGTGACAGACTATACATAACATTCAGTCACTGAAAGAAAACTGTGGAGAAACAATCTCGCTTGTATATATTTAGAAACTTCTTCATGTTCACCATTTCAAGCATTTCCATATAAGACATACTGAAAGAATATCACTTTGAGACAATGATATAATGTGCTGAAGCCAGATTGCAGGCAGCTGTTTAGGAACCTTTTCCTAAGAGACTTATCATACATTTCACTACAAAGTATCTATTACATCCATTCAGTGAAAGAACACTATTGTGAAGCCAGATTGCTGGTAGCTAATTAGGAACATCTTGATATAAGGCTTTTCTAATATTTCAGTTTATGCCAAACAGAATGACTATCATTTTCTTAAAATGAAATAACACTGTGTTGAACTCATCTTGCAGGAAGCCATTTAGGGTTTCTTCATACAAAACACCAAACATGTCACTACTGCTCTGACAGAATCTCTGTAAGATTCCTTCACTGAGGAACACACTCTGGTGAAACCAGATTGCTCATAAGTTTTTAGGAATATCTTTATATGAGGCTATTCAAACACATCATATGCTGTACAGAATGATTATCACTTCCATTAAATTAAACAACATTGTGATGCAACCAGCTGGCACATGCTATTTATGAACATTTTGTGTGTGTCTTATCAAACGTTTCTCTGCAGCCACAATGTGATAATTATTACATTCATTCAATGAAATACTGTGTTGAAAAAGCCTGCTTGTGGCTGTTTAGAAACATCTTCATGTAAGTGTTCATGCAAGCCTTAGCAAACATTTCACTACAGGCATGACAGAATATCTATAACATTCAATGTCTGTAAGAACACTGTTGGGAAACCATTTTGCTTGTAGCTACTTAGGGACATCTTCATAAAACTTATCCAGCATTTCACTACGGGTGTGATAGACTATCTATAACATCCATTCACTGAAAGAACATTGTCTGGAAAACACCTAGCAAGTAGCTCTTAAGGAACATCTTCACATATGACATTTCAAACATTTCAGTATATGCCACAAGAAACGGCTATCACTTTCTTACAATGAAAGAGCATTGTGCTTAATCAAGCCAACAGGTAGCTGTTTAGGGATATTTTCACATAAATCATATCAAACATTTGACTACAGATGTGACAATGTCTATAACATTTGTTATCTGAAAGAAAATCATGCAAAAACCATCTTCTTTTCACTGTTTAGGAACATCTGCACATAGTACACTTCAAATACTTAAGTATATTCCACACAGAGCGACTATCATTTTCACAAAATGAAAGAACACATGCTGAATCCAGTTTATGGGTAGCTGTTTAGGAACATCATATATCAAATATTTCACCACAGATGTGACAATATCTAGAACATTCATTCACTGAAAGGACACTGTGAAGAAACCATCTTGCTTGTTAGCTGTTTAAGAATATAAATAAAAGGCTCTTCAAACATGTCACTTTATGCCATACAGAATGGCTATCATCTCCATAGCCAGAAAAGAATACTGTGATGAACCCAGCTTGCAAGTAATTGTTTATTAATATTTTGCTCAAGTCTTATCAGACATTTGCCTACAGTCATGACAGGATATCTTTAATGTCTATTCAATGTAATAACACTGTATTTAAAAGAATTTCCTTGTAGCTGTTTAGAAACATCTTCATGTAAGACTTATTAAGCATTCCTTTGCAGGAATGACAGAATCTCTAAACATTCACTCATTGAATGAACACAGGGATGAAAGCAGTTTTCTTGTAACTGTTGAGGAACATCTTCATATAAAGCTTTTCAAGCATTTCAGTATATGGCATACAGCATGGCCATACCCTTCTTACAAGGAAAGAAGGTTGTGTTTAATAGCTTTCAGGTAGATTATTAGGAGTATTTTTATGTAAGACCTATTGAACATTTAACTACAGGCATGACAGAATATCTATTACATCCATTCAATGAAAGAACACTATGGTGAAAGTGGCTTGGTTTGACTGTTAAGGAAGATCTTCATTTAAGTCCTTTTCAGCATTTCTGTATATGCCATACTAAACGGCTGTCACTATCTTATGATGAAATTATTCTGTCCTGAACACATCTTGTTGGATTCTATTTAGGAACATCTTCATATAAGACCTCTCTAACATTTAAGCATATGCCATACAGAATGGCTCTCACTTACTTACAGTTAAAGGACACTGTGCTAAACCCGGCTTGCTGGCGGCTGTTTGAAACCTCTTCATATAAGACTTATTAAACATTTCACTACAGGCATGACAGACTAGCTATAACACTCGTTCACTGAAAGAACACTGTGGTGAAGCCAGATTACTTCTGGCGCCTTGGGAATGTCTTCGTATAAGGCTCTTCAAACACTTCATTATGCCTACAGAATGGCTATCGCTTCCATATCCAGAAAGAACGTTCTGATGAAACCAGTGGCTCTTTATGAGCATTTCATTTATGTCTTATCAAACGTTTCTCTACAGCCGCAACATGATATCCATAACATTCATTCAAGGAAACCACACTATGTTGAAAAAGCTTGCTTGTAGCTGTTCAGGAACACTCTCACCTAAGACATCAAATAGTTCTCTTGAGGCATGACAGAATACGTATAACATTCATTTTCTGAATGAACACTGTGGTGAAAACACCTTGCTTGCAGCTGTTTAGGGGAATCTTCAAATAAGTCCTATCAAACATTTCACTACGGGCATGATGGAATATCTATAACATTCACTCATTGAAAGAATGCTGTGGTGAAACCAACTTCCTTGTAGCTTTTAAGGAACATCTTCATGTAAGTCTTTTCTAGCATTTCAGTATGAGCCATAGAGAACAGCTATACTTTCTGAAAATGAAAAAACATTGTACCTAACTCAGCTTTCAGGTAGACTTATAGTAACATTTTCATGTAAGATTTATTGAAAATTTCACAACATGTGCGACAGGATATCTATTACATTAATTCAATGAAAGATCACTATTGTGAAACCAGCTTGCTTGTATCTCTTTAGAAATACACTCATATAAGTCTTTTCTGACATTTCAGTGTATGCCATACAAAGTAACTATCACTTTATTACAATGAAAAGTCAGTGTGCTGATCCCAGCTTGCAGGTAGCTGTAGGAACCTTTTCATATATGATATAAAACATTTCACTACAGCTATAGGAGACTATATATAAAGTTTATTAAATGAAAGAACACTGTGGTGTAACCAGATTGCTTGTAGCTATTTAGGAGTATCTTCATACAAGTCTTTTCAAACATTTCAGTGTATTCCATCCAGAATGGTTATCACTTCCATAAAATGAAAGAACGATGTTAAGAACCCAGCTGGAAAGTTGTCTTTTAGAAATATCTTTTTATAAGTCTTAACAAATATTGCGCTATGGTCATGACAGAATGATTTTAATATTCACTCAAGGAAAGAAGGATGAGCTGAACCCTTGTTTCCTAGTATCTGTTTAGGAAGAACTTCATAAAATACTTAAAAAATTACACTACAGACTTGAAAAATATCCATAAGATTCAGACACTAAAGGAACTCTGGTGAAACAAATGTGCTTACAGCTGTTTAGGGGCATATTCACCTAAGACAGTTCAAACATTTCAGCATATGCCCTACAGATGACCTATCAATTACTAACAATGTGAGAACACTGTTCTAAGCCCAGTTTGCGGGTAGCTGTTTAGGAACATGTTCATATAAGACTTAACAAACATTTCATTGCATGTGGGACAGAATATATATAGCATTTGTTCACTGAGAGAAAACTGTGGTGAAACCATCTTACTTGCAGCCATTAAGGATCATCTTCGTATTAGTCATTATAACCATTTCAATATTTGCTGTTCTGATTGAATATGAGTTTCCAACAATGAAAGAAACACTGTGCTGAATCCAGCTTGCAAGTAAGTTTTAACTAACACTTCACTACAAGTGTCACAGAATATCTGCAATATTGTTTCACTGAAAGACCTCTGTGGTGAAAGCATCTTGAAGCTATTATTAGGAACATTTGTATTTGAGACATTTCTCACATTTCAGTATATGCCATAATGAATGGGTATCATTTTCCTACAATGAAAGAACACTGTGCTAAATAGAGCTCACAGATCGCTATCTAGGAACGTTTTTACATAAGACTTATCAAACATTTTACAATAGTCGTGACAGACTATACATAACATTCAGTCACTGAAAGAAAACTGTGGAGAAACAATCTCGCTTGTATATATTTAGAAACTTCTTCATGTTCACCATTTCAAGCATTTCCATATAAGACATACTGAAAGAATATCACTTTGAGACAATGATATAATGTGCTGAAGCCAGATTGCAGGCAGCTGTTTAGGAACCTTTTCATAAGAGACTTATCATACATTTCACTACAAAGTATCTATTACATCCATTCAGTGAAAGAACACTATTGTGAAGCCAGATTGCTGGTAGCTAATTAGGAACATCTTGATATAAGGCTTTTCTAATATTTCAGTTTATGCCAAACAGAATGACTATCATTTTCTTAAAATGAAATAACACTGTGTTGAACTCATCTTGCAGGAAGCCATTTAGGGTTTCTTCATACAAAACACCAAACATGTCACTACTGCTCTGACAGAATCTCTGTAAGATTCCTTCACTGAGGAACACACTCTGGTGAAACCAGATTGCTCATAAGTTTTTAGGAATATCTTTATATGAGGCTATTCAAACACATCATATGCTGTACAGAATGATTATCACTTCCATTAAATTAAACAACATTGTGATGCAACCAGCTGGCACATGCTATTTATGAACATTTTGTGTGTGTCTTATCAAACGTTTCTCTGCAGCCACAATGTGATAATTATTACATTCATTCAATGAAATACTGTGTTGAAAAAGCCTGCTTGTGGCTGTTTAGAAACATCTTCATGTAAGTGTTCATGCAAGCCTTAGCAAACATTTCACTACAGGCATGACAGAATATCTATAACATTCAATGTCTGTAAGAACACTGTTGGGAAACCATTTTGCTTGTAGCTACTTAGGGACATCTTCATAAAACTTATCCAGCATTTCACTACGGGTGTGATAGACTATCTATAACATCCATTCACTGAAAGAACATTGTCTGGAAAACACCTAGCAAGTAGCTCTTAAGGAACATCTTCACATATGACATTTCAAACATTTCAGTATATGCCACAAGAAACGGCTATCACTTTCTTACAATGAAAGAGCATTGTGCTTAATCAAGCCAACAGGTAGCTGTTTAGGGATATTTTCACATAAATCATATCAAACATTTGACTACAGATGTGACAATGTCTATAACATTTGTTATCTGAAAGAAAATTATGCAAAAACCATCTTCTTTTCACTGTTTAGGAACATCTGCACATAGTACACTTCAAATACTTAAGTATATTCCACACAGAGCGACTATCATTTTCACAAAATGAAAGAACACATGCTGAATCCAGTTTATGGGTAGCTGTTTAGGAACATCATATATCAAATATTTCACCACAGATGTGACAATATCTAGAACATTCATTCACTGAAAGGACACTGTGAAGAAACCATCTTGCTTGTTAGCTGTTTAAGAATATAAATAAAAGGCTCTTCAAACATGTCACTTTATGCCATACAGAATGGCTATCATCTCCATAGCCAGAAAAGAATACTGTGATGAACCCAGCTTGCAAGTAATTGTTTATTAATATTTTGCTCAAGTCTTATCAGACATTTGCCTACAGTCATGACAGGATATCTTTAATGTCTATTCAATGTAATAACACTGTATTTAAAAGAATTTCCTTGTAGCTGTTTAGAAACATCTTCATGTAAGACTTATTAAGCATTCCTTTGCAGGAATGACAGAATCTCTAAACATTCACTCATTGAATGAACACAGGGATGAAAGCAGTTTTCTTGTAACTGTTGAGGAACATCTTCATATAAAGCTTTTCAAGCATTTCAGTATATGGCATACAGCATGGCCATACCCTTCTTACAAGGAAAGAAGGTTGTGTTTAATAGCTTTCAGGTAGATTATTAGGAGTATTTTTATGTAAGACCTATTGAACATTTAACTACAGGCATGACAGAATATCTATTACATCCATTCAATGAAAGAACACTATGGTGAAAGTGGCTTGGTTTGACTGTTAAGGAAGATCTTCATTTAAGTCCTTTTCAGCATTTCTGTATATGCCATACTAAACGGCTGTCACTATCTTATGATGAAATTATTCTGTCCTGAACACATCTTGTTGGATTCTATTTAGGAACATCTTCATATAAGACCTCTCTAACATTTAAGCATATGCCATACAGAATGGCTCTCACTTACTTACAGTTAAAGGACACTGTGCTAAACCCGGCTTGCTGGCGGCTGTTTGAAACCTCTTCATATAAGACTTATTAAACATTTCACTACAGGCATGACAGACTAGCTATAACACTCGTTCACTGAAAGAACACTGTGGTGAAGCCAGATTACTTCTGGCGCCTTGGGAATGTCTTCGTATAAGGCTCTTCAAACACTTCATTATGCCTACAGAATGGCTATCGCTTCCATATCCAGAAAGAACGTTCTGATGAAACCAGTGGCTCTTTATGAGCATTTCATTTATGTCTTATCAAACGTTTCTCTACAGCCGCAACATGATATCCATAACATTCATTCAAGGAAACCACACTATGTTGAAAAAGCTTGCTTGTAGCTGTTCAGGAACACTCTCACCTAAGACATCAAATAGTTCTCTTGAGGCATGACAGAATACGTATAACATTCATTTTCTGAATGAACACTGTGGTGAAAACACCTTGCTTGCAGCTGTTTAGGGGAATCTTCAAATAAGTCCTATCAAACATTTCACTACGGGCATGATGGAATATCTATAACATTCACTCATTGAAAGAATGCTGTGGTGAAACCAACTTCCTTGTAGCTTTTAAGGAACATCTTCATGTAAGTCTTTTCTAGCATTTCAGTATGAGCCATAGAGAACAGCTATACTTTCTGAAAATGAAAAAACATTGTACCTAACTCAGCTTTCAGGTAGACTTATAGTAACATTTTCATGTAAGATTTATTGAAAATTTCACAACATGTGCGACAGGATATCTATTACATTAATTCAATGAAAGATCACTATTGTGAAACCAGCTTGCTTGTATCTCTTTAGAAATACACTCATATAAGTCTTTTCTGACATTTCAGTGTATGCCATACAAAGTAACTATCACTCTATTACAATGAAAAGTCAGTGTGCTGATCCCAGCTTGCAGGTAGCTGTAGGAACCTTTTCATATATGATATAAAACATTTCACTACAGCTATAGGAGACTATATATAAAGTTTATTAAATGAAAGAACACTGTGGTGTAACCAGATTGCTTGTAGCTATTTAGGAGTATCTTCATACAAGTCTTTTCAAACATTTCAGTGTATTCCATCCAGAATGGTTATCACTTCCATAAAATGAAAGAACGATGTTAAGAACCCAGCTGGAAAGTTGTCTTTTAGAAATATCTTTTTATAAGTCTTAACAAATATTGCGCTATGGTCATGACAGAATGATTTTAATATTCACTCAAGGAAAGAAGGATGAGCTGAACCCTTGTTTCCTAGTATCTGTTTAGGAAGAACTTCTTAAAATACTTAAAAAATTACACTACAGACTTGAAAAATATCCATAAGATTCAGACACTAAAGGAACTCTGGTGAAACAAATGTGCTTACAGCTGTTTAGGGGCATATTCACCTAAGACAGTTCAAACATTTCAGCATATGCCCTACAGATGACCTATCAATTACTAACAATGTGAGAAGACTGTTCTAAGCCCAGTTTGCGGGTAGCTGTTTAGGAACATGTTCATATAAGACTTAACAAACATTTCATTGCATGTGGGACAGAATATATATAGCATTTGTTCACTGAGAGAAAACTGTGGAGAAACCATCTTACTTGCAGCCATTAAGGATCATCTTCGTATTAGTCATTATAACCATTTCAATATTTGCTGTTCTGATTGAATATGAGTTTCCAACAATGAAAGAAACACTGTGCTGATTCCAGCTTGCAAGTAAGTTTTAACTAACACTTCACTACAAGTGTCACAGAATATCTGCAATATTGTTTCACTGAAAGACCTCTGTGGTGAAAGCATCTTGAAGCTATTATTAGGAACATTTGTATTTGAGACATTTCTCACATTTCAGTATATGCCATAATGAATGGGTATCATTTTCCTACAATGAAAGAACACTGTGCTAAATAGAGCTCACAGATCGCTATCTAGGAACGTTTTTACATAAGACTTATCAAACATTTTACAATAGTCGTGACAGACTATACATAACATTCAGTCACTGAAAGAAAACTGTGGAGAAACAATCTCGCTTGTATATATTTAGAAACTTCTTCATGTTCACCATTTCAAGCATTTCCATATAAGACATACTGAATGAATATCACTTTGAGACAATGATATAATGTGCTGAAGCCAGATTGCAGGCAGCTGTTTAGGAACCTTTTCATAAGAGACTTATCATACATTTCACTACAAAGTATCTATTACATCCATTCAGTGAAAGAACACTATTGTGAAGCCAGATTGCTGGTAGCTAATTAGGAACATCTTGATATAAGGCTTTTCTAATATTTCAGTTTATGCCAAACAGAATGACTATCATTTTCTTAAAATGAAATAACACTGTGTTGAACTCATCTTGCAGGAAGCCATTTAGGGTTTCTTCATACAAAACACCAAACATGTCACTACTGCTCTGACAGAATCTCTGTAAGATTCCTTCACTGAGGAACACACTCTGGTGAAACCAGATTGCTCATAAGTTTTTAGGAATATCTTTATATGAGGCTATTCAAACACATCATATGCTGTACAGAATGATTATCACTTCCATTAAATTAAACAACATTGTGATGCAACCAGCTGGCACATGCTATTTATGAACATTTTGTGTGTGTCTTATCAAACGTTTCTCTGCAGCCACAATGTGATAATTATTACATTCATTCAATGAAATACTGTGTTGAAAAAGCCTGCTTGTGGCTGTTTAGAAACATCTTCATGTAAGTGTTCATGCAAGCCTTAGCAAACATTTCACTACAGGCATGACAGAATATCTATAACATTCAATGTCTGTAAGAACACTGTTGGGAAACCATTTTGCTTGTAGCTACTTAGGGACATCTTCATAAAACTTATCCAGCATTTCACTACGGGTGTGATAGACTATCTATAACATCCATTCACTGAAAGAACATTGTCTGGAAAACACCTAGCAAGTAGCTCTTAAGGAACATCTTCACATATGACATTTCAAACATTTCAGTATATGCCACAAGAAACGGCTATCACTTTCTTACAATGAAAGAGCATTGTGCTTAATCAAGCCAACAGGTAGCTGTTTAGGGATATTTTCACATAAATCATATCAAACATTTGACTACAGATGTGACAATGTCTATAACATTTGTTATCTGAAAGAAAATTATGCAAAAACCATCTTCTTTTCACTGTTTAGGAACATCTGCACATAGTACACTTCAAATACTTAAGTATATTCCACACAGAGCGACTATCATTTTCACAAAATGAAAGAACACATGCTGAATCCAGTTTATGGGTAGCTGTTTAGGAACATCATATATCAAATATTTCACCACAGATGTGACAATATCTAGAACATTCATTCACTGAAAGGACACTGTGAAGAAACCATCTTGCTTGTTAGCTGTTTAAGAATATAAATAAAAGGCTCTTCAAACATGTCACTTTATGCCATACAGAATGGCTATCATCTCCATAGCCAGAAAAGAATACTGTGATGAACCCAGCTTGCAAGTAATTGTTTATTAATATTTTGCTCAAGTCTTATCAGACATTTGCCTACAGTCATGACAGGATATCTTTAATGTCTATTCAATGTAATAACACTGTATTTAAAAGAATTTCCTTGTAGCTGTTTAGAAACATCTTCATGTAAGACTTATTAAGCATTCCTTTGCAGGAATGACAGAATCTCTAAACATTCACTCATTGAATGAACACAGGGATGAAAGCAGTTTTCTTGTAACTGTTGAGGAACATCTTCATATAAAGCTTTTCAAGCATTTCAGTATATGGCATACAGCATGGCCATACCCTTCTTACAAGGAAAGAAGGTTGTGTTTAATAGCTTTCAGGTAGATTATTAGGAGTATTTTTATGTAAGACCTATTGAACATTTAACTACAGGCATGACAGAATATCTATTACATCCATTCAATGAAAGAACACTATGGTGAAAGTGGCTTGGTTTGACTGTTAAGGAAGATCTTCATTTAAGTCCTTTTCAGCATTTCTGTATATGCCATACTAAACGGCTGTCACTATCTTATGATGAAATTATTCTGTCCTGAACACATCTTGTTGGATTCTATTTAGGAACATCTTCATATAAGACCTCTCTAACATTTAAGCATATGCCATACAGAATGGCTCTCACTTACTTACAGTTAAAGGACACTGTGCTAAACCCGGCTTGCTGGCGGCTGTTTGAAACCTCTTCATATAAGACTTATTAAACATTTCACTACAGGCATGACAGACTAGCTATAACACTCGTTCACTGAAAGAACACTGTGGTGAAGCCAGATTACTTCTGGCGCCTTGGGAATGTCTTCGTATAAGGCTCTTCAAACACTTCATTATGCCTACAGAATGGCTATCGCTTCCATATCCAGAAAGAACGTTCTGATGAAACCAGTGGCTCTTTATGAGCATTTCATTTATGTCTTATCAAACGTTTCTCTACAGCCGCAACATGATATCCATAACATTCATTCAAGGAAACCACACTATGTTGAAAAAGCTTGCTTGTAGCTGTTCAGGAACACTCTCACCTAAGACATCAAATAGTTCTCTTGAGGCATGACAGAATACGTATAACATTCATTTTCTGAATGAACACTGTGGTGAAAACACCTTGCTTGCAGCTGTTTAGGGGAATCTTCAAATAAGTCCTATCAAACATTTCACTACGGGCATGATGGAATATCTATAACATTCACTCATTGAAAGAATGCTGTGGTGAAACCAACTTCCTTGTAGCTTTTAAGGAACATCTTCATGTAAGTCTTTTCTAGCATTTCAGTATGAGCCATAGAGAACAGCTATACTTTCTGAAAATGAAAAAACATTGTACCTAACTCAGCTTTCAGGTAGACTTATAGTAACATTTTCATGTAAGATTTATTGAAAATTTCACAACATGTGCGACAGGATATCTATTACATTAATTCAATGAAAGATCACTATTGTGAAACCAGCTTGCTTGTATCTCTTTAGAAATACACTCATATAAGTCTTTTCTGACATTTCAGTGTATGCCATACAAAGTAACTATCACTCTATTACAATGAAAAGTCAGTGTGCTGATCCCAGCTTGCAGGTAGCTGTAGGAACATTTTCATATATGATATAAAACATTTCACTACAGCTATAGGAGACTATATATAAAGTTTATTAAATGAAAGAACACTGTGGTGTAACCAGATTGCTTGTAGCTATTTAGGAGTATCTTCATACAAGTCTTTTCAAACATTTCAGTGTATTCCATCCAGAATGGTTATCACTTCCATAAAATGAAAGAACGATGTTAAGAACCCAGCTGGAAAGTTGTCTTTTAGAAATATCTTTTTATAAGTCTTAACAAATATTGCGCTATGGTCATGACAGAATGATTTTAATATTCACTCAAGGAAAGAAGGATGAGCTGAACCCTTGTTTCCTAGTATCTGTTTAGGAAGAACTTCTTAAAATACTTAAAAAATTACACTACAGACTTGAAAAATATCCATAAGATTCAGACACTAAAGGAACTCTGGTGAAACAAATGTGCTTACAGCTGTTTAGGGGCATATTCACCTAAGACAGTTCAAACATTTCAGCATATGCCCTACAGATGACCTATCAATTACTAACAATGTGAGAAGACTGTTCTAAGCCCAGTTTGCGGGTAGCTGTTTAGGAACATGTTCATATAAGACTTAACAAACATTTCATTGCATGTGGGACAGAATATATATAGCATTTGTTCACTGAGAGAAAACTGTGGAGAAACCATCTTACTTGCAGCCATTAAGGATCATCTTCGTATTAGTCATTATAACCATTTCAATATTTGCTGTTCTGATTGAATATGAGTTTCCAACAATGAAAGAAACACTGTGCTGATTCCAGCT
This sequence comes from Equus asinus, assembly GCF_041296235.1. NCBI lineage: Eukaryota > Metazoa > Chordata > Mammalia > Perissodactyla > Equidae > Equus > Equus asinus. The sequence continues at coordinate 6,853,529 of NC_091810.1, forward strand.
TGCAAGTAAGTTTTAACTAACACTTCACTACAAGTGTCACAGAATATCTGCAATATTGTTTCACTGAAAGACCTCTGTGGTGAAAGCATCTTGAAGCTATTATTAGGAACATTTGTATTTGAGACATTTCTCACATTTCAGTATATGCCATAATGAATGGGTATCATTTTCCTACAATGAAAGAACACTGTGCTAAATAGAGCTCACAGATCGCTATCTAGGAACGTTTTTACATAAGACTTATCAAACATTTTACAATAGTCGTGACAGACTATACATAACATTCAGTCACTGAAAGAAAACTGTGGAGAAACAATCTTGCTTGTATATATTTAGAAACTTCTTCATGTTCACCATTTCAAGCATTTCCATATAAGACATACTGAATGAATATCACTTTGAGACAATGATATAATGTGCTGAAGCCAGATTGCAGGCAGCTGTTTAGGAACCTTTTCCTAAGAGACTTATCATACATTTCACTACAAAGTATCTATTACATCCATTCAGTGAAAGAACACTATTGTGAAGCCAGATTGCTGGTAGCTAATTAGGAACATCTTGATATAAGGCTTTTCTAATATTTCAGTTTATGCCAAACAGAATGACTATCATTTTCTTAAAATGAAATAACACTGTGTTGAACTCATCTTGCAGGAAGCCATTTAGGGTTTCTTCATACAAAACACCAAACATGTCACTACTGCTCTGACAGAATCTCTGTAAGATTCCTTCACTGAGGAACACACTCTGGTGAAACCAGATTGCTCATAAGTTTTTAGGAATATCTTTATATGAGGCTATTCAAACACATCATATGCTGTACAGAATGATTATCACTTCCATTAAATTAAACAACATTGTGATGCAACCAGCTGGCACATGCTATTTATGAACATTTTGTGTGTGTCTTATCAAACGTTTCTCTGCAGCCACAATGTGATAATTATTACATTCATTCAATGAAATACTGTGTTGAAAAAGCCTGCTTGTGGCTGTTTAGAAACATCTTCATGTAAGTGTTCATGCAAGCCTTAGCAAACATTTCACTACAGGCATGACAGAATATCTATAACATTCAATGTCTGTAAGAACACTGTTGGGAAACCATTTTGCTTGTAGCTACTTAGGGACATCTTCATAAAACTTATCCAGCATTTCACTACGGGTGTGATAGACTATCTATAACATCCATTCACTGAAAGAACATTGTCTGGAAAACACCTAGCAAGTAGCTCTTAAGGAACATCTTCACATATGACATTTCAAACATTTCAGTATATGCCACAAGAAACGGCTATCACTTTCTTACAATGAAAGAGCATTGTGCTTAATCAAGCCAACAGGTAGCTGTTTAGGGATATTTTCACATAAATCATATCAAACATTTGACTACAGATGTGACAATGTCTATAACATTTGTTATCTGAAAGAAAATTATGCAAAAACCATCTTCTTTTCACTGTTTAGGAACATCTGCACATAGTACACTTCAAATACTTAAGTATATTCCACACAGAGCGACTATCATTTTCACAAAATGAAAGAACACATGCTGAATCCAGTTTATGGGTAGCTGTTTAGGAACATCATATATCAAATATTTCACCACAGATGTGACAATATCTAGAACATTCATTCACTGAAAGGACACTGTGAAGAAACCATCTTGCTTGTTAGCTGTTTAAGAATATAAATAAAAGGCTCTTCAAACATATCACTTTATGCCATACAGAATGGCTATCATCTCCATAGCCAGAAAAGAATACTGTGATGAACCCAGCTTGCAAGTAATTGTTTATTAATATTTTGCTCAAGTCTTATCAGACATTTGCCTACAGTCATGACAGGATATCTTTAATGTCTATTCAATGTAATAACACTGTATTTAAAAGAATTTCCTTGTAGCTGTTTAGAAACATCTTCATGTAAGACTTATTAAACATTCCTTTGCAGGAATGACAGAATCTCTAAACATTCACTCATTGAATGACCACAGGGATGAAAGCAGTTTTCTTGTAACTGTTGAGGAACATCTTCATATAAAGCTTTTCAAGCATTTCAGTATATGGCATACAGCATGGCCATACCCTTCTTACAAGGAAAGAAGGTTGTGTTTAATAGCTTTCAGGTAGATTATTAGGAGTATTTTTATGTAAGACCTATTGAACATTTAACTACAGGCATGACAGAATATCTATTACATCCATTCAATGAAAGAACACTATGGTGAAAGTGGCTTGGTTTGACTGTTAAGGAAGATCTTCATTTAAGTCCTTTTCAGCATTTCTGTATATGCCATACTAAACGGCTGTCACTATCTTATGATGAAATTATTCTGTCCTGAACACATCTTGTTGGATTCTATTTAGGAACATCTTCATATAAGACCTCTCTAACATTTAAGCATATGCCATACAGAATGGCTCTCACTTACTTACAGTTAAAGGACACTGTGCTAAACCCGGCTTGCTGGCGGCTGTTTGAAACCTCTTCATATAAGACTTATTAAACATTTCACTACAGGCATGACAGACTAGCTATAACACTCGTTCACTGAAAGAACACTGTGGTGAAGCCAGATTACTTCTGGCGCCTTGGGAATGTCTTCGTATGAGGCTCTTCAAACACTTCATTATGCCTACAGAATGGCTATCGCTTCCATATCCAGAAAGAACGTTCTGATGAAACCAGTGGCTCTTTATGAGCATTTCATTTATGTCTTATCAAACGTTTCTCTACAGCCGCAACATGATATCCATAACATTCATTCAAGGAAACCACACTATGTTGAAAAAGCTTGCTTGTAGCTGTTCAGGAACACTCTCACATAAGACATCAAATAGTTCTCTTGAGGCATGACAGAATACGTATAACATTCATTTTCTGAATGAACACTGTGGTGAAAACACCTTGCTTGCAGCTGTTTAGGGGAATCTTCAAATAAGTCCTATCAAACATTTCACTACAGGCATGATGGAATATCTATAACATTCACTCATTGAAAGAATGCTGTGGTGAAACCAACTTCCTTGTAGCTTTTAAGGAACATCTTCATGTAAGTCTTTTCTAGCATTTCAGTATGAGCCATAGAGAACAGCTATACTTTCTTAAAATGAAAAAACATTGTACCTAACTCAGCTTTCAGGTAGACTTATAGTAACATTTTCATGTAAGATTTATTGAAAATTTCACAACATGTGCGACAGGATATCTATTACATTAATTCAATGAAAGATCACTATTGTGAAACCAGCTTGCTTGTATCTCTTTAGAAATACACTCATATAAGTCTTTTCTGACATTTCAGTGTATGCCATACAAAGTAACTATCACTTAATTACAATGAAAAGTCAGTGTGCTGATCCCAGCTTGCAGGTAGCTGTAGGAACCTTTTCATATATGATATAAAACATTTCACTACAGCTATAGGAGACTATATATAAAGTTTATTAAATGAAAGAACACTGTGGTGTAACCAGATTGCTTGTAGCTATTTAGGAGTATCTTCATACAAGTCTTTTCAAACATTTCAGTGTATTCCATCCAGAATGGTTATCACTTCCATAAAATGAAAGAACGATGTTAAGAACCCAGCTGGAAAGTTGTCTTTTAGAAATATCTTTTTATAAGTCTTAACAAATATTGCGCTATGGTCATGACAGAATGATTTTAATATTCACTCAAGGAAAGAAGGATGAGCTGAACCCTTGTTTCCTAGTATCTGTTTAGGAAGAACTTCATAAAATACTTAAAAAATTACACTACAGACTTGAAAAATATCCATAAGATTCAGACACTAAAGGAACTCTGGTGAAACAAATGTGCTTACAGCTGTTTAGGGGCATATTCACCTAAGACAGTTCAAACATTTCAGCATATGCCCTACAGATGACCTATCAATTACTAACAATGTGAGAAGACTGTTCTAAGCCCAGTTTGCGGGTAGCTGTTTAGGAACATGTTCATATAAGACTTAACAAACATTTCATTGCATGTGGGACAGAATATATATAGCATTTGTTCACTGAGAGAAAACTGTGGTGAAACCATCTTACTTGCAGCCATTAAGGATCATCTTCGTATTAGTCATTATAACCATTTCAATATTTGCTGTTCTGATTGAATATGAGTTTCCAACAATGAAAGAAACACTGTGCTGAATCCAGCTTGCAAGTAAGTTTTAACTAACACTTCACTACAAGTGTCACAGAATATCTGCAATATTGTTTCACTGAAAGACCTCTGTGGTGAAAGCATCTTGAAGCTATTATTAGGAACATTTGTATTTGAGACATTTCTCACATTTCAGTATATGCCATAATGAATGGGTATCATTTTCCTACAATGAAAGAACACTGTGCTAAATAGAGCTCACAGATCGCTATCTAGGAACGTTTTTACATAAGACTTATCAAACATTTTACAATAGTCGTGACAGACTATACATAACATTCAGTCACTGAAAGAAAACTGTGGAGAAACAATCTTGCTTGTATATATTTAGAAACTTCTTCATGTTCACCATTTCAAGCATTTCCATATAAGACATACTGAAAGAATATCACTTTGAGACAATGATATAATGTGCTGAAGCCAGATTGCAGGCAGCTGTTTAGGAACCTTTTCATAAGAGACTTATCATACATTTCACTACAAAGTATCTATTACATCCATTCAGTGAAAGAACACTATTGTGAAGCCAGATTGCTGGTAGCTAATTAGGAACATCTTGATATAAGGCTTTTCTAATATTTCAGTTTATGCCAAACAGAATGACTATCATTTTCTTAAAATGAAATAACACTGTGTTGAACTCATCTTGCAGGAAGCCATTTAGGGTTTCTTCATACAAAACACCAAACATGTCACTACTGCTCTGACAGAATCTCTGTAAGATTCCTTCACTGAGGAACACACTCTGGTGAAACCAGATTGCTCATAAGTTTTTAGGAATATCTTTATATGAGGCTATTCAAACACATCATATGCTGTACAGAATGATTATCACTTCCATTAAATTAAACAACATTGTGATGCAACCAGCTGGCACATGCTATTTATGAACATTTTGTGTGTGTCTTATCAAACGTTTCTCTGCAGCCACAATGTGATAATTATTACATTCATTCAATGAAATACTGTGTTGAAAAAGCCTGCTTGTGGCTGTTTAGAAACATCTTCATGTAAGTGTTCATGCAAGCCTTAGCAAACATTTCACTACAGGCATGACAGAATATCTATAACATTCAATGTCTGTAAGAACACTGTTGTGAAACCATTTTGCTTGTAGCTACTTAGGGACATCTTCATAAAACTTATCCAGCATTTCACTACGGGTGTGATAGACTATCTATAACATCCATTCACTGAAAGAACATTGTCTGGAAAACACCTAGCAAGTAGCTCTTAAGGAACATCTTCACATATGACATTTCAAACATTTCAGTATATGCCACAAGAAACGGCTATCACTTTCTTACAATGAAAGAGCATTGTGCTTAATCAAGCCAACAGGTAGCTGTTTAGGGATATTTTCACATAAATCATATCAAACATTTGACTACAGATGTGACAATGTCTATAACATTTGTTATCTGAAAGAAAATTATGCAAAAACCATCTTCTTTTCACTGTTTAGGAACATCTGCACATAGTACACTTCAAATACTTAAGTATATTCCACACAGAGCGACTATCATTTTCACAAAATGAAAGAACACATGCTGAATCCAGTTTATGGGTAGCTGTTTAGGAACATCATATATCAAATATTTCACCACAGATGTGACAATATCTAGAACATTCATTCACTGAAAGGACACTGTGAAGAAACCATCTTGCTTGTTAGCTGTTTAAGAATATAAATAAAAGGCTCTTCAAACATATCACTTTATGCCATACAGAATGGCTATCATCTCCATAGCCAGAAAAGAATACTGTGATGAACCCAGCTTGCAAGTAATTGTTTATTAATATTTTGCTCAAGTCTTATCAGACATTTGCCTACAGTCATGACAGGATATCTTTAATGTTTATTCAATGTAATAACACTATATTTAAAAAAATTTCCTTGTAGCTGTTTAGAAACATCTTCATGTAAGACTTATTAAACATTCCTTTGCAGGAATGACAGAATCTCTAAACATTCACTCATTGAATGAACACAGGGATGAAAGCAGTTTTCTTGTAACTGTTGAGGAGCATCTTCATATAAAGCTTTTCAAGCATTTCAGTATATGGCATACAGCATGGCCATACCCTTCTTACAAGGAAAGAAGGTTGTGTTTAATAGCTTTCAGGTAGATTATTAGGAGTATTTTTATATAAGACCTATTGAACATTTAACTACAGGCATGACAGAATATCCATTACATCCATCCAATGAAAGAACACTATGGTGAAAGTGGCTTGGTTTTACTGTTAAGGAAGATCTTCATTGAAGTCCTTTTCAGCATTTCTGTATATGCCATACTAAACGGCTGTCACTATCTTATGATGAAATTATTCTGTCCTGAACACATCTTGTTGGATTCTATTTAGGAACATCTTCATATAAGACCTCTCTAACATTTAAGTATATGCCATACAGAATGGCTCTCACTTACTTACAGTTAAAGGACACTGTGCTAAACCCGGCTTGCTGGCGGCTGTTTGAAACCTCTTCATATAAGACTTATTAAACATTTCACTACAGGCATGACAGACTAGCTATAACACTCGTTCACTGAAAGAACACTGTGGTGAAGCCAGATTACTTCTGGCGCCTTGGGAATGTCTTCGTATAAGGCTCTTCAAACACTTCATTATGCCTACAGAATGGCTATCACTTCCATATCCAGAAAGAACGTTCTGATGAAACCAGTGGCTCTTTATGAGCATTTCATTTATGTCTTATCAAACGTTTCTCTACAGCCGCAACATGATATCCATAACATTCATTCAAGGAAACCACACTATGTTGAAAAAGCTTGCTTGTAGCTGTTCAGGAACACTCTCACATAAGACATCAAATAGTTCTCTTGAGGCATGACAGAATACGTATAACATTCATTTTCTGAATGAACACTGTGGTGAAAACACCTTGCTTGCAGCTGTTTAGGGGAATCTTCAAATAAGTCCTATCAAACATTTCACTACGGGCATGATGGAATATCTATAACATTCACACATTGAAAGAATGCTGTGGTGAAACCAACTTCCTTGTAGCCTTTAAGGAACATCTTCATGTAAGTCTTTTCTAGCATTTCAGTATGAGCCATAGAGAACAGCTATACTTTCTTAAAATGAAAAAACATTGTACTTAACTCAGCTTTCAGGTAGACTTATAGTAACATTCTCATGTAAGATTTATTGAAAATTTCACAACATGTGCGACAGAATATCTATTACATTAATTCAATGAAAGATCACTATTGTGAAACCAGCTTGCTTGTATCTCTTTAGAAATACACTCATATAAGTCTTTTCTGACATTTCAGTGTATGCCATACAAAGTAACTATCACTTTATTACAATGAAAAGTCAGTGTGCTGATCCCAGCTTGCAGGTAGCTGTAGGAACATTTTCATATGTGATATAAAACATTTCACTACAGCTATAGGAGAATATATATAAAGTTTATTAAATGAAAGAACACTGTGGTGTAACCAGATTGCTTGTAGCTATTTAGGAGTATCTTCATACAAGTCTTTTCAAACATTTCGGTGTATTCCATCCAGAATGGTTATCACTTCCATAAAATGAAAGAACGATGTTAAGAACCCAGCTGGAAAGTTGTTTTTTAGAAATATCTTTTTATAAGTCTTAACAAATATTGCGCTATGGTCATGACAGAATAATTTTAATATTCACTCAAGGAAAGAAGGATGAGCTGAACCCTTGTTTCCTAGTATCTGTTTAGGAAGAACTTCATAAAATACTTAAAAAATTACACTACAGACTTGAAAAATATCCATAAGATTCAGACACTAAAGGAACTCTGGTGAAACAAATGTGCTTACAGCTGTTTAGGGGCATATTCACCTAAGACAGTTCAAACATTTCAGCATATGCCCTACAGATGACCTATCAATTACTAACAATGTGAGAACACTGTTCTAAGCCCAGTTTGCGGGTAGCTGTTTAGGAACATGTTCATATAAGACTTAACAAACATTTCATTGCATGTGGGACAGAATATATATAGCATTTGTTCACTGAGAGAAAACTGTGGTGAAACCATCTTACTTGCAGCCATTAAGGATCATCTTCATATTAGTCATTATAACCATTTCAATATTTGCTGTTCTGATTGAATATGAGTTTCCAACAATGAAAGAAACACTGTGCTGAATCCAGCTTGCAAGTAAGTTTTAACTAACACTTCACTACAAGTGTCACAGAATATCTGCAATATTGTTTCACTGAAAGAACTCTGTGGTGAAAGCATCTTGAAGCTATTATTAGGAACATTTGTATTTGAGACATTTCTCACATTTCAGTATATGCCATAATGAATGGGTATCATTTTCCTACAATGAAAGAACACTGTGCTAAATAGAGCTCACAGATCGCTATCTAGGAACGTTTTTACATAAGACTTATCAAACATTTTACAATAGTCGTGACAGACTATACATAACATTCAGTCACTGAAAGAAAACTGTGGAGAAACAATCTTGCTTGTATATATTTAGAAACTTCTTCATGTTCACCATTTCAAGCATTTCCATATAAGACATACTGAATGAATATCACTTTGAGACAATGATATAATGTGCTGAAGCCAGATTGCAGGCAGCTGTTTAGGAACCTTTTCCTAAGAGACTTATCATACATTTCACTACAAAGTATCTATTACATCCATTCAATGAAAGAACACTATTGTGAAGCCAGATTGCTGGTAGCTAATTAGGAACATCTTGATATAAGGCTTTTCTAATATTTCAGTTTATGCCAAACAGAATGACTATCATTTTCTTAAAATGAAATAACACTGTGTTGAACTCATCTTGCAGGAAGCCATTTAGGATTTCTTCATACAAAACACCAAACATGTCACTACTGCTCTGACAGAATCTCTGTAAGATTCCTTCACTGAGGAACACACTCTGGTGAAACCAGATTGCTCATAAGTTTTTAGGAATATCTTTATATAAGGCTATTCAAACACATCATATGCTATACAGAATGATTATCACTTCCATTAAATTAAACAACATTGTGATGCAACCAGCTGGCACATGCTATTTATGAACATTTTGTGTGTGTCTTATCAAACGTTTCTCTGCAGCCACAATGTGATAATTATTACATTCATTCAATGAAATACTGTGTTGAAAAAGCTTGCTTGTGGCTGTTGAGAAACATCTTCATGTAAGTGTTCATGCAAGTCTTATCAAACATTTCACTACAGGCATGACAGAATATCTATAGCATGCAATGTCTGTAAGAACACTGTTGTGAAACCATTTTGCTTGTAGCTACTTAGGGACATCTTCATAAAACTTATCCAGCATTTCACTACGGGTGTGATAGACTATCTATAACATCCATTCACTGAAAGAACATTGTCTGGAAAACACCTAGCAAGTAGCTCTTAAGGAACATCTTCACATATGACATTTCAAACATTTCAGTATATGCCACATGGAACGGCTATCACTTTCTTACAATGAAAGAGCATTGTGCTTAATCAAGCCAACAGGTAGCTGTTTAGGGATATTTTTCACATAAATCATATCAAACATTTGACTACAGGTGTGACAATGTCTATAACATTTGTTATCTGAAAGAAAATTATGCAAAAACCATCTTCTTTTCACTGTTTAGGAACATCTGCACATAGTACACTTCAAATACTTAAGTATATTCCACACAGAGCGACTATCATTTTCACAAAATGAAAGAACACATGCTGAATCCAGTTTATAGGTAGCTGTTTAGGAACATCATATATCAAATATTTCACCACAGATGTGACAATATCTAGAACATTCATTCACTGAAAGAACACTGTGAAGAAACCATCTTGCTTGTTAGCTGTTTAAGAATATAAATAAAAGGCTCTTCAAACATATCACTTTATGCCATACAGAATGGCTATCATCTCCATAGCCAGAAAAGAATACTGTGATGAACCCAGCTTGCAAGTAATTGTTTATTAATATTTTGCTCAAGTCTTATCAGACATTTGCCTACAGTCATGACAGGATATCTTTAATGTTTATTCAATGTAATAACACTATATTTAAAAAAATTTCCTTGTAGCTGTTTAGAAACATCTTCATGTAAGACTTATTAAACATTCCTTTGCAGGAATGACAGAATCTCTAAACATTCACTCATTGAATGAACACAGGGATGAAAGCAGTTTTCTTGTAACTGTTGAGGAGCATCTTCATATAAAGCTTTTCAAGCATTTCAGTATATGGCATACAGCATGGCCATACCCTTCTTACAAGGAAAGAAGGTTGTGTTTAATAGCTTTCAGGTAGATTATTAGGAGTATTTTTATATAAGACCTATTGAACATTTAACTACAGGCATGACAGAATATCCATTACATCCATTCAATGAAAGAACACTATGGTGAAAGTGGCTTGGTTTTACTGTTAAGGAAGATCTTCATTGAAGTCCTTTTCAGCATTTCTGTATATGCCATACTAAACGGCTGTCACTATCTTATGATGAAATTATTCTGTCCTGAACACATCTTGTTGGATTCTATTTAGGAACATCTTCATATAAGACCTCTCTAACATTTAAGTATATGCCATACAGAATGGCTCTCACTTACTTACAGTTAAAGGACACTGTGCTAAACCCGGCTTGCTGGCGGCTGTTTGAAACCTCTTCATATAAGACTTATTAAACATTTCACTACAGGCATGACAGACTAGCTATAACACTCGTTCACTGAAAGAACACTGTGGTGAAGCCAGATTACTTCTGGCGCCTTGGGAATGTCTTCGTATAAGGCTCTTCAAACACTTCATTATGCCTACAGAATGGCTATCACTTCCATATCCAGAAAGAACGTTCTGATGAAACCAGTGGCTCTTTATGAGCATTTCATTTATGTCTTATCAAACGTTTCTCTGCAGCCGCAACATGATATCCATAACATTCATTCAAGGAAACCACACTATGTTGAAAAAGCTTGCTTGTAGCTGTTCAGGAACACTCTCACATAAGACATCAAATAGTTCTCTTGAGGCATGACAGAATACGTATAACATTCATTTTCTGAATGAACACTGTGGTGAAAACACCTTGCTTGCAGCTGTTTAGGGGAATCTTCAAATAAGTCCTATCAAACATTTCACTACGGGCATGATGGAATATCTATAACATTCACACATTGAAAGAATGCTGTGGTGAAACCAACTTCCTTGTAGCCTTTAAGGAACATCTTCATGTAAGTCTTTTCTAGCATTTCAGTATGAGCCATAGAGAACAGCTATACTTTCTTAAAATGAAAAAACATTGTACTTAACTCAGCTTTCAGGTAGACTTATAGTAACATTCTCATGTAAGATTTATTGAAAATTTCACAACATGTGCGACAGGATATCTATTACATTAATTCAATGAAAGATCACTATTGTGAAACCAGCTTGCTTGTATCTCTTTAGAAATACACTCATATAAGTCTTTTCTGACATTTCAGTGTATGCCATACAAAGTAACTATCACTTTATTACAATGAAAAGTCAGTGTGCTGATCCCAGCTTGCAGGTAGCTGTAGGAACCTTTTCATATATGATATAAAACATTTCACTACAGCTATAGGAGACTATATATAAAGTTTATTAAATGAAAGAACACTGTGGTGTAACCAGATTGCTTGTAGCTATTTAGGAGTATCTTCATACAAGTCTTTTCAAACATTTCGGTGTATTCCATCCAGAATGGTTATCACTTCCATAAAATGAAAGAACGATGTTAAGAACCCAGCTGGAAAGTTGTTTTTTAGAAATATCTTTTTATAAGTCTTAACAAATATTGCGCTATGGTCATGACAGAATAATTTTAATATTCACTCAAGGAAAGAAGGATGAGCTGAACCCTTGTTTCCTAGTATCTGTTTAGGAAGAACTTCATAAAATACTTAAAAAATTACACTACAGACTTGAAAAATATCCATAAGATTCAGACACTAAAGGAACTCTGGTGAAACAAATGTGCTTACAGCTGTTTAGGGGCATATTCACCTAAGACAGTTCAAACATTTCAGCATATGCCCTACAGATGACCTATCAATTACTAACAATGTGAGAACACTGTTCTAAGCCCAGTTTGCGGGTAGCTGTTTAGGAACATGTTCATATAAACTTAACAAACATTTCATTGCATGTGGGACAGAATATATATAGCATTTGTTCACTGAGAGAAAACTGTGGTGAAACCATCTTACTTGCAGCCATTAAGGATCATCTTCATATTAGTCATTATAACCATTTCAATATTTGCTGTTCTGATTGAATATGAGTTTCCAACAATGAAAGAAACACTGTGCTGAATCCAGCTTGCAAGTAAGTTTTAACTAACACTTCACTACAAGTGTCACAGAATATCTGCAATATTGTTTCACTGAAAGAACTCTGTGGTGAAAGCATCTTGAAGCTATTATTAGGAACATTTGTATTTGAGACATTTCTCACATTTCAGTATATGCCATAATGAATGGGTATCATTTTCCTACAATGAAAGAACACTGTGCTAAATAGAGCTCACAGATCGCTATCTAGGAACGTTTTTACATAAGACTTATCAAACATTTTACAATAGTCGTGACAGACTATACATAACATTCAGTCACTGAAAGAAAACTGTGGAGAAACAATCTTGCTTGTATATATTTAGAAACTTCTTCATGTTCACCATTTCAAGCATTTCCATATAAGACATACTGAATGAATATCACTTTGAGACAATGATATAATGTGCTGAAGCCAGATTGCAGGCAGCTGTTTAGGAACCTTTTCCTAAGAGACTTATCATACATTTCACTACAAAGTATCTATTACATCCATTCAGTGAAAGAACACTATTGTGAAGCCAGATTGCTGGTAGCTAATTAGGAACATCTTGATATAAGGCTTTTCTAATATTTCAGTTTATGCCAAACAGAATGACTATCATTTTCTTAAAATGAAATAACACTGTGTTGAACTCATCTTGCAGGAAGCCATTTAGGGTTTCTTCATACAAAACACCAAACATGTCACTACTGCTCTGACAGAATCTCTGTAAGATTCCTTCACTGAGGAACACACTCTGGTGAAACCAGATTGCTCATAAGTTTTTAGGAATATCTTTATATAAGGCTATTCAAACACATCATATGCTATACAGAATGACTATCACTTTCATTAAATTAAACAACATTGTGATGCAACCAGCTGGCACATGCTATTTATGAACATTTTGTGTGTGTCTTATCAAACGTTTCTCTGCAGCCACAATGTGATAATTATTACATTCATTCAATGAAATACTGTGTTCAAAAAGCTTGCTTGTGGCTGTTGAGAAACATCTTCATGTAAGTGTTCATGCAAGTCTTATCAAACATTTCACTACAGGCATGACAGAATATCTATAGCATGCAATGTCTGTAAGAACACTGTTGTGAAACCATTTTGCTTGTAGCTACTTAGGGACATCTTCATAAAACTTATCCAGCATTTCACTACGGGTGTGATAGACTATCTATAACATCCATTCACTGAAAGAACATTGTCTGGAAAACACCTAGCAAGTAGCTCTTAAGGAACATCTTCACATATGACATTTCAAACATTTCAGTATATGCCACATGGAACGGCTATCACTTTCTTACAATGAAAGAGCATTGTGCTTAATCAAGCCAACAGGTAGCTGTTTAGGGATATTTTTCACATAAATCATATCAAACATTTGACTACAGGTGTGACAATGTCTATAACATTTGTTATCTGAAAGAAAATTATGCAAAAACCATCTTCTTTTCACTGTTTAGGAACATCTGCACATAGTACACTTCAAATACTTAAGTATATTCCACACAGAGCGACTATCATTTTCACAAAATGAAAGAACACATGCTGAATCCAGTTTATAGGTAGCTGTTTAGGAACATCATATATCAAATATTTCACCACAGATGTGACAATATCTAGAACATTCATTCACTGAAAGAACACTGTGAAGAAACCATCTTGCTTGTTAGCTGTTTAAGAATATAAATAAAAGGCTCTTCAAACATATCACTTTATGCCATACAGAATGGCTATCATCTCCATAGCCAGAAAAGAATACTGTGATGAACCCAGCTTGCAAGTAATTGTTTATTAATATTTTGCTCAAGTCTTATCAGACATTTGCCTACAGTCATGACAGGATATCTTTAATGTTTATTCAATGTAATAACACTATATTTAAAAAAATTTCCTTGTAGCTGTTTAGAAACATCTTCATGTAAGACTTATTAAACATTCCTTTGCAGGAATGACAGAATCTCTAAACATTCACTCATTGAATGAACACAGGGATGAAAGCAGTTTTCTTGTAACTGTTGAGGAGCATCTTCATATAAAGCTTTTCAAGCATTTCAGTATATGGCATACAGCATGGCCATACCCTTCTTACAAGGAAAGAAGGTTGTGTTTAATAGCTTTCAGGTAGATTATTAGGAGTATTTTTATGTAAGACCTATTGAACATTTAACTACAGGCATGACAGAATATCCATTACATCCATTCAATGAAAGAACACTATGGTGAAAGTGGCTTGGTTTTACTGTTAAGGAAGATCTTCATTGAAGTCCTTTTCAGCATTTCTGTATATGCCATACTAAACGGCTGTCACTATCTTATGATGAAATTATTCTGTCCTGAACACATCTTGTTGGATTCTATTTAGGAACATCTTCATATAAGACCTCTCTAACATTTAAGTATATGCCATACAGAATGGCTCTCACTTACTTACAGTTAAAGGACACTGTGCTAAACCCGGCTTGCTGGCGGCTGTTTGAAACCTCTTCATATAAGACTTATTAAACATTTCACTACAGGCATGACAGACTAGCTATAACACTCGTTCACTGAAAGAACACTGTGGTGAAGCCAGATTACTTCTGGCGCCTTGGGAATGTCTTCGTATAAGGCTCTTCAAACACTTCATTATGCCTACAGAATGGCTATCACTTCCATATCCAGAAAGAACGTTCTGATGAAACCAGTGGCTCTTTATGAGCATTTCATTTATGTCTTATCAAACGTTTCTCTGCAGCCGCAACATGATATCCATAACATTCATTCAAGGAAACCACACTATGTTGAAAAAGCTTGCTTGTAGCTGTTCAGGAACACTCTCACATAAGACATCAAATAGTTCTCTTGAGGCATGACAGAATACGTATAACATTCATTTTCTGAATGAACACTGTGGTGAAAACACCTTGCTTGCAGCTGTTTAGGGGAATCTTCAAATAAGTCCTATCAAACATTTCACTACGGGCATGATGGAATATCTATAACATTCACACATTGAAAGAATGCTGTGGTGAAACCAACTTCCTTGTAGCCTTTAAGGAACATCTTCATGTAAGTCTTTTCTAGCATTTCAGTATGAGCCATAGAGAACAGCTATACTTTCTTAAAATGAAAAAACATTGTACTTAACTCAGCTTTCAGGTAGACTTATAGTAACATTCTCATGTAAGATTTATTGAAAATTTCACAACATGTGCGACAGAATATCTATTACATTAATTCAATGAAAGATCACTATTGTGAAACCAGCTTGCTTGTATCTCTTTAGAAATACACTCATATAAGTCTTTTCTGACATTTCAGTGTATGCCATACAAAGTAACTATCACTTTATTACAATGAAAAGTCAGTGTGCTGATCCCAGCTTGCAGGTAGCTGTAGGAACATTTTCATATGTGATATAAAACATTTCACTACAGCTATAGGAGAATATATATAAAGTTTATTAAATGAAAGAACACTGTGGTGTAACCAGATTGCTTGTAGCTATTTAGGAGTATCTTCATACAAGTCTTTTCAAACATTTCGGTGTATTCCATCCAGAATGGTTATCACTTCCATAAAATGAAAGAACGATGTTAAGAACCCAGCTGGAAAGTTGTTTTTTAGAAATATCTTTTTATAAGTCTTAACAAATATTGCGCTATGGTCATGACAGAATAATTTTAATATTCACTCAAGGAAAGAAGGATGAGCTGAACCCTTGTTTCCTAGTATCTGTTTAGGAAGAACTTCATAAAATACTTAAAAAATTACACTACAGACTTGAAAAATATCCATAAGATTCAGACACTAAAGGAACTCTGGTGAAACAAATGTGCTTACAGCTGTTTAGGGGCATATTCACCTAAGACAGTTCAAACATTTCAGCATATGCCCTACAGATGACCTATCAATTACTAACAATGTGAGAACACTGTTCTAAGCCCAGTTTGCGGGTAGCTGTTTAGGAACATGTTCATATAAGACTTAACAAACATTTCATTGCATGCGGGACAGAATATATATAGCATTTGTTCACTGAGAGAAAACTGTGGTGAAACCATCTTACTTGCAGCCATTAAGGATCATCTTCATATTAGTCATTATAACCATTTCAATATTTGCTGTTCTGATTGAATATGAGTTTCCAACAATGAAAGAAACACTGTGCTGAATCCAGCTTGCAAGTAAGTTTTAACTAACACTTCACTACAAGTGTCACAGAATATCTGCAATATTGTTTCACTGAAAGAACTCTGTGGTGAAAGCATCTTGAAGCTATTATTAGGAACATTTGTATTTGAGACATTTCTCACATTTCAGTATATGCCATAATGAATGGGTATCATTTTCCTACAATGAAAGAACACTGTGCTAAATAGAGCTCACAGATCGCTATCTAGGAACGTTTTTACATAAGACTTATCAAACATTTTACAATAGTCGTGACAGACTATACATAACATTCAGTCACTGAAAGAAAACTGTGGAGAAACAATCTTGCTTGTATATATTTAGAAACTTCTTCATGTTCACCATTTCAAGCATTTCCATATAAGACATACTGAATGAATATCACTTTGAGACAATGATATAATGTGCTGAAGCCAGATTGCAGGCAGCTGTTTAGGAACCTTTTCCTAAGAGACTTATCATACATTTCACTACAAAGTATCTATTACATCCATTCAATGAAAGAACACTATTGTGAAGCCAGATTGCTGGTAGCTAATTAGGAACATCTTGATATAAGGCTTTTCTAATATTTCAGTTTATGCCAAACAGAATGACTATCATTTTCTTAAAATGAAATAACACTGTGTTGAACTCATCTTGCAGGAAGCCATTTAGGATTTCTTCATACAAAACACCAAACATGTCACTACTGCTCTGACAGAATCTCTGTAAGATTCCTTCACTGAGGAACACACTCTGGTGAAACCAGATTGCTCATAAGTTTTTAGGAATATCTTTATATAAGGCTATTCAAACACATCATATGCTATACAGAATGATTATCACTTCCATTAAATTAAACAACATTGTGATGCAACCAGCTGGCACATGCTATTTATGAACATTTTGTGTGTGTCTTATCAAACGTTTCTCTGCAGCCACAATGTGATAATTATTACATTCATTCAATGAAATACTGTGTTGAAAAAGCTTGCTTGTGGCTGTTGAGAAACATCTTCATGTAAGTGTTCATGCAAGTCTTATCAAACATTTCACTACAGGCATGACAGAATATCTATAGCATGCAATGTCTGTAAGAACACTGTTGTGAAACCATTTTGCTTGTAGCTACTTAGGGACATCTTCATAAAACTTATCCAGCATTTCACTACGGGTGTGATAGACTATCTATAACATCCATTCACTGAAAGAACATTGTCTGGAAAACACCTAGCAAGTAGCTCTTAAGGAACATCTTCACATATGACATTTCAAACATTTCAGTATATGCCACATGGAACGGCTATCACTTTCTTACAATGAAAGAGCATTGTGCTTAATCAAGCCAACAGGTAGCTGTTTAGGGATATTTTTCACATAAATCATATCAAACATTTGACTACAGGTGTGACAATGTCTATAACATTTGTTATCTGAAAGAAAATTATGCAAAAACCATCTTCTTTTCACTGTTTAGGAACATCTGCACATAGTACACTTCAAATACTTAAGTATATTCCACACAGAGCGACTATCATTTTCACAAAATGAAAGAACACATGCTGAATCCAGTTTATAGGTAGCTGTTTAGGAACATCATATATCAAATATTTCACCACAGATGTGACAATATCTAGAACATTCATTCACTGAAAGAACACTGTGAAGAAACCATCTTGCTTGTTAGCTGTTTAAGAATATAAATAAAAGGCTCTTCAAACATATCACTTTATGCCATACAGAATGGCTATCATCTCCATAGCCAGAAAAGAATACTGTGATGAACCCAGCTTGCAAGTAATTGTTTATTAATATTTTGCTCAAGTCTTATCAGACATTTGCCTACAGTCATGACAGGATATCTTTAATGTTTATTCAATGTAATAACACTATATTTAAAAAAATTTCCTTGTAGCTGTTTAGAAACATCTTCATGTAAGACTTATTAAACATTCCTTTGCAGGAATGACAGAATCTCTAAACATTCACTCATTGAATGAACACAGGGATGAAAGCAGTTTTCTTGTAACTGTTGAGGAGCATCTTCATATAAAGCTTTTCAAGCATTTCAGTATATGGCATACAGCATGGCCATACCCTTCTTACAAGGAAAGAAGGTTGTGTTTAATAGCTTTCAGGTAGATTATTAGGAGTATTTTTATATAAGACCTATTGAACATTTAACTACAGGCATGACAGAATATCCATTACATCCATTCAATGAAAGAACACTATGGTGAAAGTGGCTTGGTTTTACTGTTAAGGAAGATCTTCATTGAAGTCCTTTTCAGCATTTCTGTATATGCCATACTAAACGGCTGTCACTATCTTATGATGAAATTATTCTGTCCTGAACACATCTTGTTGGATTCTATTTAGGAACATCTTCATATAAGACCTCTCTAACATTTAAGTATATGCCATACAGAATGGCTCTCACTTACTTACAGTTAAAGGACACTGTGCTAAACCCGGCTTGCTGGCGGCTGTTTGAAACCTCTTCATATAAGACTTATTAAACATTTCACTACAGGCATGACAGACTAGCTATAACACTCGTTCACTGAAAGAACACTGTGGTGAAGCCAGATTACTTCTGGCGCCTTGGGAATGTCTTCGTATAAGGCTCTTCAAACACTTCATTATGCCTACAGAATGGCTATCACTTCCATATCCAGAAAGAACGTTCTGATGAAACCAGTGGCTCTTTATGAGCATTTCATTTATGTCTTATCAAACGTTTCTCTGCAGCCGCAACATGATATCCATAACATTCATTCAAGGAAACCACACTATGTTGAAAAAGCTTGCTTGTAGCTGTTCAGGAACACTCTCACATAAGACATCAAATAGTTCTCTTGAGGCATGACAGAATACGTATAACATTCATTTTCTGAATGAACACTGTGGTGAAAACACCTTGCTTGCAGCTGTTTAGGGGAATCTTCAAATAAGTCCTATCAAACATTTCACTACGGGCATGATGGAATATCTATAACATTCACACATTGAAAGAATGCTGTGGTGAAACCAACTTCCTTGTAGCCTTTAAGGAACATCTTCATGTAAGTCTTTTCTAGCATTTCAGTATGAGCCATAGAGAACAGCTATACTTTCTTAAAATGAAAAAACATTGTACTTAACTCAGCTTTCAGGTAGACTTATAGTAACATTCTCATGTAAGATTTATTGAAAATTTCACAACATGTGCGACAGAATATCTATTACATTAATTCAATGAAAGATCACTATTGTGAAACCAGCTTGCTTGTATCTCTTTAGAAATACACTCATATAAGTCTTTTCTGACATTTCAGTGTATGCCATACAAAGTAACTATCACTTTATTACAATGAAAAGTCAGTGTGCTGATCCCAGCTTGCAGGTAGCTGTAGGAACATTTTCATATATGATATAAAACATTTCACTACAGCTATAGGAGAATATATATAAAGTTTATTAAATGAAAGAACACTGTGGTGTAACCAGATTGCTTGTAGCTATTTAGGAGTATCTTCATACAAGTCTTTTCAAACATTTCGGTGTATTCCATCCAGAATGGTTATCACTTCCATAAAATGAAAGAACGATGTTAAGAACCCAGCTGGAAAGTTGTCTTTTAGAAATATCTTTTTATAAGTCTTAACAAATATTGCGCTATGGTCATGACAGAATGATTTTAATATTCACTCAAGGAAAGAAGGATGAGCTGAACCCTTGTTTCCTAGTATCTGTTTAGGAAGAACTTCATAAAATACTTAAAAAATTACACTACAGACTTGAAAAATATCCATAAGATTCAGACACTAAAGGAACTCTGGTGAAACAAATGTGCTTACAGCTGTTTAGGGGCATATTCACCTAAGACATTTCAAACATTTCAGTATATGCCCTACAGATGACCTATCAATTACTAACAATGTGAGAACACTGTTCTAAGCCCAGTTTGCGGGTAGCTGTTTAGGAACATGTTCATATAAGACTTAACAAACATTTCATTGCATGTGGGACAGAATATATATAGCATTTGTTCACTGAGAGAAAACTGTGGTGAAACCATCTTACTTGCAGCCATTAAGGATCATCTTCATATTAGTCATTATAACCATTTCAATATTTGCTGTTCTGATTGAATATGAGTTTCAAACAATGAAAGAAGCACTGTGTTGAATCCAGCTTGCAAGTAAGTTTTAACTAACACTTCACTACAAGTGTCACAGAATATCTGCAATATTGTTTCACTGAAAGACCTCTGTGGTGAAAGCATCTTGAAGCTATTATTAGGAACATTTGTATTTGAGACATTTCTCACATTTCAGTATATGCCATAATGAATGGGTATCATTTTCCTACAATGAAAGAACACTGTGCTAAATAGAGCTCACAGATAGCTATCTAGGAACGTTTTTACATAAGACTTATCAAACATTTTACAATAGTCGTGACAGACTATACATAACATTCAGTCACTGAAAGAAAACTGTGGAGAAACAATCTTGCTTGTATATATTTAGAAACTTCTTCATGTTCACCATTTCAAGCATTTCCATATAAGACATACTGAATGAATATCACTTTGAGACAATGATATAATGTGCTGAAGCCAGATTGCAGGCAGCTGTTTAGGAACCTTTTCCTAAGAGACTTATCATACATTTCACTACAAAGTATCTATTACATCCATTCAATGAAAGAACACTATTGTGAAGCCAGATTGCTGGTAGCTAATTAGGAACATCTTGATATAAGGCTTTTCTAATATTTCAGTTTATGCCAAACAGAATGACTATCATTTTCTTAAAATGAAATAACACTGTGTTGAACTCATCTTGCAGGAAGCCATTTAGGGTTTCTTCATACAAAACACCAAACATGTCACTACTGCTCTGACAGAATCTCTGTAAGATTCCTTCACTGAGGAACACACTCTGGTGAAACCAGATTGCTCATAAGTTTTTAGGAATATCTTTATATGAGGCTATTCAAACACATCATATGCTGTACAGAATGATTATCACTTCCATTAAATTAAACAACATTGTGATGCAACCAGCTGGCACATGCTATTTATGAACATTTTGTGTGTGTCTTATCAAACGTTTCTCTGCAGCCACAATGTGATAATTATTACATTCATTCAATGAAATACTGTGTTGAAAAAGCTTGCTTGTGGCTGTTGAGAAACATCTTCATGTAAGTGTTCATGCAAGTCTTATCAAACATTTCACTACAGGCATGACAGAATATCTATAACATGCAATGTCTGTAAGAACACTGTTGTGAAACCATTTTGCTTGTAGCTACTTAGGGACATCTTCATAAAACTTATCCAGCATTTCACTACGGGTGTGATAGACTATCTATAACATTCATTCACTGAAAGAACATTGTCTTGAAAACACCTAGCAAGTAGCTCTTAAGGAACATCTTCACATATGACATTTCAAACATTTCAGTATATGCCACATGGAACGGCTATCACTTTCTTACAATGAAAGAGCATTGTGCTTAATCAAGCCAACAGGTAGCTGTTTAGGGATATTTTTCACATAAATCATATCAAACATTTGACTACAGGTGTGACAATGTCTATAACATTTGTTATCTGAAAGAAAATTATGCAAAAACCATCTTCTTTTCACTGTTTAGGAACATCTGCACATAGTACACTTCAAATACTTAAGTATATTCCACACAGAGCGACTATCATTTTCACAAAATGAAAGAACACATGCTGAATCCAGTTTATAGGTAGCTGTTTAGGAACATCATATATCAAATATTTCACCACAGATGTGACAATATCTAGAACATTCATTCACTGAAAGAACACTGTGAAGAAACCATCTTGCTTGTTAGCTGTTTAAGAATATAAATAAAAGGCTCTTCAAACATATCACTTTATGCCATACAGAATGGCTATCATCTCCATAGCCAGAAAAGAATACTGTGATGAACCCAGCTTGCAAGTAATTGTTTATTAATATTTTGCTCAAGTCTTATCAGACATTTGCCTACAGTCATGACAGGATATCTTTAATGTTTATTCAATGTAATAACACTATATTTAAAAAAATTTCCTTGTAGCTGTTTAGAAACATCTTCATGTAAGACTTATTAAACATTCCTTTGCAGGAATGACAGAATCTCTAAACATTCACTCATTGAATGAACACAGGGATGAAAGCAGTTTTCTTGTAACTGGTGAGGAACACCTTCATATAAAGCTATCTGAAGGGCTATCACTTTATTAAAATGAAAGAGCACTGTGCTTGACCCAGCTTATGGGTAGCTGTTTAGGGACATCTTCATAAAAGACTTATCAAGCACTTCACTACAAACGTGACAGAATATCTATAACATTCATTCATTGAAAGAACACAGTGGCTTTAACACTTGTCCCAAAACAGCAGAATACACATTCTTCTCAAGTGCACATAGAACATTGTCAAGGATAGACCATATGTGGGAAAATAAAGCAAATCTCAAGAAATTTAAGAAGACTGAAATCATATCAAGCATCTTTTCCAACCACAATGCTATGAAACTAGAAATCACCTACAAGAAAAAGGCTGGGACAGTCACAAGTAAGTGGAGACTAAACAACATGCTATTTAACCATTGGATCAATGAAGAAATCAAAAGAGAAATTAAAAAATACCAATAGACAAATGAAAATGAAAATAAAACATACCAACTCTAATGGGATGAAGGAAGAGCAGTTCTAAAAGGGACATATATAGCAATACAGGCCTACCTCAAGAAATTTTAAACAACTCAAATAAGTAACCTTCAACCACATCTAGAAGAACTAGGAGAAGAAGGACAAACAAAGCTCAAGAAAGCAGGAGATAAATAATAAAAATTAGACCAGAAATAAGTGAAATAAATAAACAGTAGAAAGTATAAATGAAACTGAGTTGGTTCTTTGAGAAGATAAACAAAATAGACAAACTTTAGTCAGACTCACTAAGGAAAAAATAAATAAGGGTCAAATAACATTAGAAACGAAAAAGGAGAAGTTACAATGGCTACCACAGAAATACAAGGAATTATAAGAGTATGCTATGAAAAAACTAGTGTGCCAGCAAATTGGACAACCTAGATGAAATGGATAAATTCTTAGACTCATACCACCTCCCAGAACAAAATCAAGAAGAAATAGAGAATCTGAATAGACCAATCACAAGGAAAGGGATTGAAACAGTAATAAAAAAAAAAAAACCTCCCAGGGCCAGCCCCATGGCCTAGTGGTTAAGTTTGGCCCAGCTTTGGTTCCAGGGTGCAGACCTACACCACTAAACCACTCATTGGCAGCCATACTCTCGTGGTGAACCACATGCAAAATAAAGGAAGATTGGCACTAATGTTAGTTCAGGGCAATTCTTCCTCATGAAAACAAGTCCTCCCATAAAACAAAAGGCCAAGGCCAGATGGCTTCTTTGGAGAATTTGACTAGACAATCAAGTAAGGTTTAATACCTATCCATAGCAAGCTTTTCCAAAAAGTTAAAGAAGACAGAACACTCCCTAACTCATTCTATGAGGTCAACATTACCATGATACCAAAACCAGAAAAGGACAACACAAATAAGGAAAATTACAGGCCAATATCACTCATTAACGTTGAGGCAAAAATCCTCAACAAAATATTGATGAACTGAATATAGCAATACATTAAAAGGACCATACATCATGATCAGGTGGGACTTATATCAGGGATGCAGGGATGGTTCAACATCCTCAAATCAATCAGTGTGATACATCATATTAACAAAATAAGGAATAAAAATTACATGATCACCTCAACAGATGCAAAATAGCATTTGACAAGACCCAACTTCCATTTACAACAAAAACTCTCAAGAAAATGCGCATAGAAGGAAAGCACCTCAACATAATAAAGGCCATATATGACAAACCTACAGCCAACATCATACTCAATGGGGAAAAAACTGAAAGCCATCCCTCTGAGAAGAGGAACAAGACACAGATGCCCATTCTTCCCACTTCTATTCGAGATAGTACTAGAGGTTTTGGCCAGAGCAATTAGGAAAGAAAAAGAAATAAAAGGTATCCAAATTGGAAAGGAAGAAGTGAAACTCTCATTGTTTGTGGATGACAAGTTTCTATATATAGAAAACCCTAAAGAATCATTCAGAAAACTATTAGAACTAATCAATAACTACAGCAAAGTTGCAGGGTACAAAACCAACTTTCAAAAATCAGTTACATTTCTATACTCTAACAACTAACTGGCAGAGAGAAGTAAAGAATAAAATCCTATTTACAATCACAACGAAAAGAAAAAGTATCTAGGAATAAATTTAACTAAAGAGATGAAAGATCTATACACTGAAAACTATATGGCATTATTCAAAAACATCAAAGAGGACTTAAAGAAATGGAAAGAAATTCCATGCTTATGGATTGGAAGAGTAAACATAATTAAAATGTCCATATTACTTAAAGCAATTACAGATTCAATGCAATCCTAATCAGAACTGCAATGACATTCTTCATGGAAACAGAACAGAGGATCCTAAAATTTATATGTAAAAACAAAAGACCCTGAATAGACAAAGGAATCCTGAGAAAAAGGTCAAAGATGGAGGCATCACAATCGCCGACCTCAATGCTATAGTAATCAAAGCAACATGGTACTGGCACACAAGCAGACACAGAGATCAAAGGAACAGAATTGGAAGCCCAGAAGCAAAACTACATATCAACACAAAGCTAATATTCAACAAAGGAGCCAAGAACATACAATGGAGAAAGCAAAGTCTCTTCAATAAATGGTCTTGGTAAAACTGGACAGCCACATGCAAAAGAATGAAATTAGACCACTGTCTTGCACCATACTGAAAAATTAACTCCAAGTGGATTAAAGACTTGAATGTTAGACCTGAAACCGTACAACTGCTGGAAGAAAATGTAGGCTGTACACTCTTTGACATCAGTCTTAGCAGCATTTTCTTGAATTTCATGTCTACTCAGACAAGGGAAACAAAAGGAAAAACTAACAAATGGAACAACATCAGACTAAAATACTTCTGTAAGGCAAAGGAAATTATGAACAAAATTAAAAGACAGCCCACCAAAAGGGAGGAAATATTTGTAAATCATATATCCAACATGGTACTAATTTCCAAAATATATAAAGAACTCATTCAACTCAACAACAGAAAGATCAAACAATCCTATCAAAAAATGGGCAGAGGATATGAACAGATATTTTTCCAAAGAAGATATACAGATAGCCAACAGGCACATGAAAAGATGTTCAACATCACTAATTATCAGGGAAATGCAAATCAAGACTACAATAAGATACTGCCTTACACCAGTCAGAATGGCTAAAATTACCAAGACAAAGCATAACAAATGTTAGAGAGGATGTGGAGAAAAGGGAACTCTCATACACTGCTGGTGGCAATGCAAACTGGCTCAGCCACTAAGGAAAAGAGTGTAGAGATTTCTCAAACAATTAAAAATACGAATGCCATACAATCCAGATATCCCATTGCTGGGTACTTATCAAACAACTTTAAATCAACAACTCATAGAGATTTGTGTATCCCTATATATTCATTGCAGCATTATTCACAATATCCAAGACAAGGAAGCAATCCATATGCCCACCAACTGGTGAATGGATAAAGAGGACATGGAGTACATATATAAAATGGAATACTGCTCATCCATAAAAAAATCAATATCATTTCATTTGCAACAACATGTATGGTCCTAGATGGTATTACATTAAGCAAAATAAGCCAGACAGAGAAGGCAAAAACCATATGATTTCTCTCATTTGTGGAAGATAAACAAACATATGGATAAAGAGAACAGAGTAGCGGTTACCAGAGACAAAAGGCACTGTGGGGAGGGTGAAAGGGATAAAGGGCCACATATGTATGGTGATGGATAAAAATAAGACTTTGGTGGTGAACACGATGCAGTCTACAGAAACTGATCAACGATAATATACACCCAAAATTACACAATGTTATAAACCATTATAACCCAAATATAATAATTTTAAAAAATACTATTTGTTAAACTAAAACGCAATAAATTTACCTTATTTCAAAAAAAAAGAGAACACTATGATGAAACAAGCTTTTGTAGCTCTTTATGAACATTTGCATATAAGACATCAAAAATTTCCCTACTGATCTGACAGAATATAACACTCATTCAGTGAAAGAACACTGTGGTGAACCATCTCATTTGCAGCTGTTTAGGAACATCTTCAAATAAGTCATTTCAAACTTTTCAGGCTGTGCCATACATAAAAGCTATCACTTTTTCTTTAAAATGAAAGAACACTGTTCTGAACCTAGCTTGCCAGTACCTATTCACAAACTTCTTTAAAAACTTATTAAACATTTCACTACAAGAATGACAGAATTACATATAACATTCATTAAATGAAAGAACACTATTGTGAAGCCAGCTTGCTTGTACCTCTTTAGGAACGTCTTCATATAACACTTAAACATTTCCCTACAGACATGACAGAATATCAGTAACATTCATTCACTCACAGAACACGGTGGTGATACTGGCTGGTTTGTACCTGTTAAGGAAAATCTTCATTTAAGTCTTTCAAGCTTTTCAGTATATGTTGTACAGAATGACTATCATTCTCTTGCAATGAAAGAACACCGTGCTGACACCAGAATATCTACAACATTCATTCACTGAAACAACATTGTAGTGAAACTTTCTTATAGTTGTTTATGAACATGTTCATACAAGACATTTCAAACAAATGTATATGCTGTACAGAACGGCTATCAAATTCTTACTGTGGAAGAACACTATTCTGAACCAAGGTAGCAGGTAGCTATTTATGATCATCTTTATATGACTTAGCAAACATTTCACTAGAGACATAACAGATGATCTATAACCTTCTTTCACTGAGAGAACACTATAGTGAAACCATCTTGCCTGTAGCTGTTTAGGAATATCTTCCTATAAAACATTTCAGACTTTTCAGTATAAGCCTCACAGAAAGACTATCGCATTCTTACAGTGTAAGTACACTGTGGTTAAGCCAGTTTGCTTGCTGCTCTTCAGGAACATCTTAATAAAACACAACAAATAATTGACTACAGGCATGAAAGAATATCTAACATCCATTCACTGAAATGACACTGGTCAAATCATGTTGATTGTAGCTGTTTAGAAACATCTTCTTATAAGACATTTCAAACATTTCTGCATATGCCTTACAAAATAGTTATCATTTTCTTCCAATGAAAAAACACATTGGTGAACCATCTTGCTTGGAGCTGTACAAGAAGTTCTTCATAGAAGATAGCTCACACATTTCAGTATATTCCCTGCAGAATAGATGTTACTTTCTTACCTTGATTGTACACTCTGGCTGACAAATCTTAAGTAGATGTGTAAGAAAATCTTCATATAAGATGTATGAAACATTTCACATAGGCAGCACAGAATATTTACAACATTCATTCATTGAAAGAGCATGCTGTTTAACTGTCTTTGTTGTAGCTATTTCAGAATATCTTCATATAAGACTTACCAACATTTCACTAAAGGTGTGAGAGAATTTCTATAACATTTATTCAATGAAATAACACTGTGGTTAAACCATCCTACTCATGGCTGTTTAGGAACATCTTCTTAGGAGACAATTCAAATATTTCAGTATAAGCCTTACAGAATGCCTATCACTTTGTAGGAATGAAAGAACACTGCAGTGAAAACATCTTGCTAGAGGCTGCTTAGGGTCATCTTCATATAAGAAGTTTCATACATTTCAATAGCTGCCTTTCAGAACGGTTATCATTTTCTTAGAATGAAAGATCATTGTGGTGAAACCATCATGCTCATAGCTGTTTACGTACGTTTTCATATAAGACTTATCAAACATTTCAATCTATGCATGAATGAATATCTGTAACATTCATTCACTAAAATAATACTTTGATGAAACCATCCTGCTTGTAGCTGTGTAGGAAGGAACACTTTATTGTGAGGCAATTCGAATATTTCAGTATATGCCTTATAGAATGACTATCATTTTCTTACAATGAAAGAACAGTCGTGAAAATATCTTGCTTGAAGTTGCTTAGGAACATTTTCATACAAGACATTTCAGTACATTCCTTACACATCAGCTATCACTTTCTTACAATGAAAGAACACTACAATTAAACCACCTTGCTTTTATCTGGTCGGAACATCTTCATACAAGATCTGTCAAACATTTCACTATAGGTGGGACAGAATATCTATTACATTGATTCATTGAAAGAATACTCTGGTTAAACTGTATAGCTTGTAGCTGTTTAGGAACATATTCCTATAAGACATTTAAATCATTTCAGTATATGCTTTAAAAAATGGCTATTACTTTCTTAAACTGAAAAAACACTGTGTGAAACCATTTTGCTTGTAGTTGTTTAGAAACATCTTCATAAAAGACACTTCAAACAGTTATTATTGCCTTACAGAATGGCTATCACTTTCTTACACTGAAAGAACACTCTGGTTAAACCATCTTGCTTGTGACTGTTTAGGAACATTTTCATATGAAATCACTACAGACATGAGGGAATATCTATAACATTCATTCACTGAAAGAATATTGTGATTAAATGATCTTGTTTGGAGCCGTTTATGAACATGTTCATATGACATAAAACATTTCATTACAGAACTGAGAAAATATCTACAGCATACATTCACTGAAAGTACACATTTTAAACCATCTTCCTTGTAGGTCTTTAGGAAAATCTTCATACAAGACATCAAACATTTTACTACAGGCATGAGAGAATATCAATAACATTCATTCACTGAAAGAACACTGTGGTTAAACTATTCTCGTAGCTGTTTGGGAACATCTTCTCATAAGACAGTTCAAACAATTCCATATATGCCTACAGAACAACTATCACTCTCTTACAGTAAAGCAACACTGTGGCAAAACAATATAGCTTGTAACTGTTTAAGGAAATCTTAATATAAGACATTTTGAACCCATCAGTAAATGCCTTACATACAGGTATCATTTTTTTTTACAATGAAATAACTTCTCAGTTAAACAGTCTTGTTTATGGCTGTTCAGGAAAAAAATCATATGACTTATCAAACATGTCACTACAATTATGAGAGAATATCTGTAACATTCATTCACTGAAAGATCATTGTGGCTAAACAATATTGCTTGTAGCTGTTTAGGAACATCTTAAGAGAAATTTCAAATATTTCAGTATATGACTACAGAACAGCTATTACTTTTGTAAATGAAAGGATGCTGTGATGAAACCAATTTCTGGTAGCTTCTTAGAAACATCTTTATAGAGGACAGCGTCAAGATGGTGACATAGGAGGACTCTGAATTCACCTCCTCCCATGGACAGAATAAATTTACAACTACTCTTGGAACAATTATTATTAAGAGAGAACAGAAAACTGGCTAAAAAGAATCCTGACAATAAGGGACAGTTCTGATTGAGGTGGAAGATACAGAAATCCACTTCTGGAGAGAAAAAAGCAACCTTTGAGCTGCAATGCTTCATGGCAGGCTGGGAGTAACCTTAAACTATGAAGGCTTCTCTGGAGGAGTCAGGGATCTGAGTGGGAGAGCATTACCAAAATAAGCAACTTTTGGTCTCAGTACAACCGAGACAAGTCTTATAATACTTGCCTTTCTGGCTATTAACTACAACAGGGAATACCCTGAGAAAAGTTATTGGATATAAGGGTAAAAAAAAGCCCGCTCTTAAAGGGCCCACACATAAATTCATCCATTTCAGAAAGCAATCTAAAATCATGAGAAAGAAAGGTACACAGTCCTTTGGTGAAAAGATACAAAGAGACTCAACTGATATGCTCTAGGTGCATCTCAATGAGAGGCAAGACCTTTCCAGGGACTTAAGATTGGTGGCAGCCATTATTGTGACCTAGTGCAGGCATGCTTACACAGATGCTGTCAGACAATATTGGAGTACCTTCCCTGGCCTGTTAGACCATGGGAATGCCACACCCACTAGAGTACTAATTTAATCCAGCTCAGCCAGGGTGGGCAGCCCACCCTAGGGACTGGCCCCAGCCAACAGCAAGCCCTTGGGCAACTTGTGGGCCAATATAGGTGGAGTGCCTGAAACCTATGTAACTGGGCAAGTGGGTCTGCCTCAGTAGGGTAGGGTGTACATGAGTGGTGGGCCTGCATTGGTGGAGTGTGTGGCACCTCTGCAGTGGGTGACTGGGTCCAATTCAGTTTTTCAGGTCACATACATGGGGCAAGAAGGTGTTCATGGAGCGTGTAGCCCTGAAGGGGGTGGAGCCTGACAGCTGCAGCAGACTTGTGCTTGTCAAAAAACCACATAGGGGACTTGCCCCACTTCTCAATCTTGAAACAATTAGGTACTCCCATGCCTGGGGCTGGGCCCACTCAGCAGTAACAATGAGAGAGCTGACAACAGCCTCCTAGGCCAGAGGCCTACAACAAGTGTAATCCCCTGAGTCTAGCAACCAATAATGCTGGAGGTCTACTCACTTAACAGAAAAACTGCAACAGGAATGTGCTATTAGAACTTGCATCCAACTATGCTGGGGCTCCCCATGCCTGATAAAGTGGCTGAAAGGATGATAGCAGCCACACACAGCTGAGCATAACAACCAGCAAGCTATGGGGACAGCCTAGCCTCCTTGGGTACCTGCAGCAAGAGCAACACTGCCATAAAATAAGGACACGTAAACCACAAAGGGAAAAACCCTGGAACATCGGGAACTGGTGATTAAAGGAAAGCACACTACTGGACCTCATAGGGAATCTTGTACACAAGGCCACGTCTCCAAACTGGGAGATGTAGCTGATGTAACTAATACATAGATATAAGCACAGAGAAGGAGGAAAATGAGGAGACAAAGGAATATGTTCCAAGTAAAGGAACAGAACAAAACCCCAGAAAAAGAACTAAATTGAACAGAAATAAACAATCTACCTGACAAAGAGTTCAAAAAAATAGTCATAAAGATGCTCATTGGTCTCAGGAGAAGAATGGATGAACTCAGTGAGAACTTCAACAAAGAAGTGGAAAATACAAAAAAGAACAAATCAGAAATTAAGAATACAATACTGGAAATGAAAAATTCTCTACAGGGTCTCAATAGCAAAGTATATGATATGAAGAATGGATTAGCAAGCTGGATGAAAGACTAGAGGAAATAACCCAGCCTGAACAAACAAAAGAAAAAAGAATTTAAAAGAATGAAGACAGTATAAGAGACAACTGGGACAACATCAAGAACAGTAATATCTGTGTTATAGGAGTCCCAGTGAGAAGAGAGAGAAAAAAGGGCAGAGAATCTATTTGAAGAAATAATGGCTGAAAACTTTTCTAACCTAAGGAAGGAAGCAGACATCCAGGTACAGGAATCACAGACAGCACAAAACAAGATAAATCCAAAGAGGCCCACACCAAGACACATTATAATTAAAATGTATACTATTAAAGATACAGAGAGAATTTTAAAAGTCACAAGAGAAAGACAACAAGTTACATACAAAGGAAACTCCATACTTCTATCAGCTGGCTTCTCAGCAGAAAACTTACAGGCTACAAAGGAGCAGCACGGTATATTTAAAATGCTGAAAGGAAAACACCTACGGCCAAGAATACTCTCCCTAGCAAGGTTATCATTCAGAATAGAAGGAGAGATAAAGACTTCCCCAAACAAGCAAAAGCAAATAATTTAACTCCAAGAAACCAGCTTTACAAGAAATGCAAAAGGGACTTATTTAAGTGAGAAAGAGAAGAACACAAATAAGAATAAGAAAATTATCAAAAAAGAAGACAATAAAATCACCAGTAAAGGCAACTATATGGTAAATGTAGCAGATAACCACCTATGAAGATAATACGAAGGTCAAAATACAACAGTACAAAAGTTATCTATTTCCATGACAAGAGGGTAATGGATACACATACATACAAAAAGAGGTTAGATAAAGGGGTGGAGTAAAAGAGTAGAGCTTTTAGCAAATGTCAAACTAAAGAGATCATCAACTTAATATAAACTGATATATACATAGGTTATTATCTATGAACCTCATGGCAATCACAAACCAGAAACCTATAACAAATATAGAAAAAATTAAGAGAAAGGAACCCAAACATAATACTAAACAAAGCCATCAAACCACAAGGGAAGAAGAAAGGGACGGAGAAGAACTACTAAAACACCCATAAAAATAACAAAATGGCAATAAGTACATTCTTATCAATAGATACAATAAATGTCAATGAGCTAAATGCTACAATCAAAGACATAGGGTGGCTGATTGGATAAAAAAACAAGACCTATATATATGCTGCACACAAGAGACACACTTCAGACCTAAAGACACTCACAAACTGAAAGTGAGGGATGGAAAAAGATACTCCATGCAAATTGCAATGAAAAGAAAGCTGGGGTAGCAATACTTATCTCAGACAAAAGAGACTTTAAAACAAAAACTGTAACAAGATACAAAGAAGGGCACTACATGATAATAAGGGGAACAATCCAACAAGAAGATACAGTACTTGTAAATATCTATGCACCTAATATAGGAGGACCTAAATATAAAAGTGATTATTAACAGACCTAAAAGGAGAAATAGACAGCAACACAATAATAATAGGAGACTTTAACACTCCACTTTCACCAATGGATAGATCATCCAAACAGTAAATCAATAAGGAAATATTGGCCTTCAATAATAAATTAGACCAGCTGGACATAGTAGATATATACCAAACATTGCATCCAACAACCTCAGAATACACATTTTTTTCAAGAGGACATGGAACATTCTCCAGGATAGATGGCATATGAGGCCACAAAAAAGTCTCTA
Source organism: Equus asinus (assembly GCF_041296235.1). Taxonomy (NCBI): domain Eukaryota; kingdom Metazoa; phylum Chordata; class Mammalia; order Perissodactyla; family Equidae; genus Equus; species Equus asinus. The sequence goes on from NC_091810.1 coordinate 6,887,098, forward strand.
TAAATTTAAGAACATTGAAATAAACCAAGCATATTTTCTGACTACAATGGTATGAAACTAGAAGTCAACTATAAGAAGAAAATTGGAAAAACCACAAATATGTGGAGATCAAACAAAATGCTACTAAACAACGATTGGGTCAATGGATAAATCAACGGAGAAATTAAAAAAATACCTGGAGACAAAGGAAAATGAAAATACAACATGCCAAAATTTATGGAACATAGCAAAAGTGATTCTAAGAGTAAAGTTTGTAGCAATATAGGCCTACCTCAACAAACAAGAAAAATCTCAAATAAACAATCTAACAGTGCACCCAATGGAACTGGAAAAAGAGGAACAAACAGGGCCCGAAATCAGTAGAAAGAAGGATATAATGAAAAGAGCAAAAATAATTGAAATAGAGTCTAAAAAAATAGAAAAAATCAATGAAATCAGGAGCCATTCTTTCAAAAGATAAATAAATTTGATAAAACTTTAGCTAGGCTTACCAAGAAAATAAGAGAGAGTGCGCAAATAAATCAGAAATGAAAGTAAAATCAGAAACGAAAGAAGAGAAATTGCAACAGACCTAAAAAATACAAAAGATTATAAGAGAATACTATGAAAAGCTGTATATCAACAAATCGAATAAGCTAGAAAAAAATAAATTCTTAGAATCATGAAAGCTTCCAAAACTGAATCAAGAATAAATAGAGAAATTGAATAGACCAGTCACAAGTAAGGAAATTGAAACAGTAATGAAAAACATACCCCAAAATAAAAATCCAGGACCAGATGGCTTCCATGGTGAATGCCAGCAAACATTCAGATAAGAAATGGTGCCTATCCAGATCAAACTCTTACAAAAAATTGAAGAGGAGGCAAAGCTTCCTAACTCATTCCACAAAATCAACCTTACCTTGAAACCAAAGCCAAACAAGGAAGACACAAAACAGAAAATTACAGGCCAATATCACTGATGAGCATCAATGCAAAAATCCTTAACAAAATACTAGCAAATCAAATACAAAAATATGAAAAATATCATGCACCATGACAATTGGAAGTAATTCCAGTGATGCAGGGATGGTTTAACATCTGTAAATCAGAGTGATACACCACATTAACAAAATGAAGAAGAAAAATCACATAGTCATCTTAACAGATGTAGAGAAATCCCTTGACAAGATAGAGCATACATTTATGATTTTAAAAAACTCTGAATAAAATGGGTATAGAAAGAAAGTAGTTCAACATCATAAAGGCCATATATGACAAACCCACAGCTAATAATCTCAATGATGAAAAACTGAAATCTATCCATCTAAAACAGGAACCAGACAAGGGTGTCTTATTCCATCACTCTTATTTAACGCAGTATTGGAAGTCCTACCAGATCAATGGCAAGACAAAAAATAAATGGGATCAAAATTGGAAAGTAAGAAGTGAAACCGCCACTTTTTGCAGATGACATGATTTTATATATAGAAAACCCCAAAGGATCCACAAAAGATTTTAGAAATAGTAAATGAATATGGTAAAGTTACAGGATACAAAATCAACCTACAAAAATGAATTGCTTTTCTATACACTAAGAATTGATTAGTAGAAACAGAAATTAAGAATATAATCCCATTTACAATTGCAACAGAAAGAGTACAATACCTAGGAATAAACTTAACCAAAAAGGTGAAAGACCTACACTGAAACCTGTAAAACATTATTAAAAGAAATAGAAGAAGACACAAAGACATAGAAAGATATTTCATGTTCTTGGATTGGAATAATTTATATAGTTAAAATGTCCAGACTTTCTAAAGCAATCTACAGATTCACTGCAATCCTTATCAAACTTCCAATGACATTTTTCACAAAGCAAAGAATCTTAAAATTTATATGGAATAATAAAAGACCCCAAATAGCCAAAGGAATCCTGAGAAAAAAGAACAAAGCTGGAGGTATCATACTCTCTGACTTCAAGATATACTCCAAACCTACAGTAATCAAAACAGCATGGTACTGGCACAAAACCAGACTCACAGATCAATGTAACAGAATTGAAAGCCCCAAGTAAAACCACACATCTATGGACAGCTAATTTTCAACGAGGGAGCCAAGAATGTAAAATGGAGAAAGGAAAGTCTCTTCAATAAGTGGTGTTGGGAAAACTGGACAGCAACATGGAAAAGAATGGAAGTAGACCATTATCTTACACCACACGCAAAAATTAACTCAAAATGGATTATAGACTTGAACATAAGACCTGAAACTACAAAACTTCTAGAAGAAAACCTAAGCAGTTCACTATTAGATGTTGGTCTTAGCAGCATATTTTCAAGTACCAGATCTGACTGGGCAAGGGAAACAATAGAAAAAATAAATGCATGGGACTACATCAAGCTAAAAAGCTTCTGCACAGAAAAGAAAATCAACAAAAATAAGACAACCTAACAATTGGGAGAAGATATTTGCAAACCGTATATCTGATAAAGGGTTAATATCCAAAATATATAGAGTACTCCTACATCTCAACAACGAAAAACTAACAACCCAATTAAAAAATGGTCAGGGGCCAGCCCTGTGGCACAGTGGTTGAGTTCACACATTCCACTTCTGTGTCACTAATTATGAGGGAAATGCAAATCAAAATTCCAGTGAGATACTACCTCACACCCATCAGAATGGCTATAATTAACAAGTCTTGGAGAGGATGTGGGGAAAATGGAACTCTCATACACTACTGGTGGGAATACAAACCAGTGCAGTCACTATGAAGAACAGTATGGACATTCCTCAGAAACTTAAGAATAGAACTTCCGTACAATCCAGCTATTCCACTGATGGGTATTTATCCAAAGGACATAAAAACATGAATGAATAAAGATATATGCACCCTATGTTCACTTCAGCATTATTCACAATAGCCAAGACTCGAAAAAACACTTAGTGACCATCAAGGGATGAATAGATAAAGAAGATGTGGTCTACGTACACAATGGAATACTACCCAGCCATAAAAAAGGGTGAAATATGGTGATTTGTGACAACATGGATGTGCCTTGAGGGTATTATACTAAGTGAAATAAGTCAGAGGGAGAAAGTGAAATACCATATGATCTCACTCATTAATAGAAGATAAAAACAACAACAAAGTAACATAGAGACAGAGATTGCATTGATGGTTACCAGAGGGTGAAGGGAGGGAGGAAGGTGAAAGGGATGATTAGGCACACGTGTATCATGGTGGATTGTAGGCAGTCTTTGGGTTATGAGCATGATGTAATCTACACAGAAATTCAAATATAGGGTTGCACAACCGAAGTTTATATAATGTTATAGACCAATGTTACCACAGTAAAAAACAAAGATAAACCAAAATTGAATAAATAAATAAAAAGAAACTTCTTTATATGAGAATTATCAACATTTCACTACAGCAGTGAGAGAATATAACATTCATTCACTGAAACAACACGGGTTAAACCATGTTGCTTGCATTTGTTTTAAAAATATCTTCTTAAAACACATTTTTAAAACTTCAATATATGCTTTGTGGAATGGCTATCATGTTTTCACAATGAAGGAACACTATGGTGAAACCACGTTGCTCAAAGTTGTTTAAGAACAACTTCACATAAGTAATTTCAAACATTTCTTTACAGGCCTGAGGGAATATCTGTAATATTCATTCACTGAAAGAACAATGTGATTAATCCATCCTCCTTGTAGCTGTTCAGGAGCAACTTCTTATGAGACAATTCAAACACGTCAGTGTAGTCTGGAAAAAAGGCTATCAGCTTCTTACAATAAAAGAACACTGTGGTGGAATCATCTTGCTTGAAGCTGTTTACCAACATGTTCATATAAGATACTTCAAAATTTCAGTATACGCCTTTCAGAACAGCCTTCATTTTCTTAGATTGAAAGGAAACTTTGGTGAAACCTTGTTGCTTGTAGCTCTTTAGGAACATTTTCATATAAGACTTATCACACATTTCAACATATGCATGAGAGAATATCTATAACATTCATTAACTGAAAAAACACTGTGGCTAAGACTTCCTGTTTGTAGTCATTTGGGAACATTTTCTTAGAGACAACTCAAACATTGCATTACATGCCTTATAGAATGACTGTTACTTTCGTACAATGAAAGATCACTGTCATGAAAACATCTTGCTTTAAGTTGCTTAGTAACATTTTTATTTAAGACATTTCAAATATTTCAGTGTAGACCTTACAGAGTGGTTGTCACTTTCTCAAAATGAAAGAACACTGTGGAGAAACCATCTTGCTTGTAGCCGTTTAAACACATCTTTATATGACTTATCAAACTTTTCACTACAGATGTGAGAGAGTGTAACATTCATTCACCCAAAAAATACTGTGATTAAACAACATTGCTGGGAGCTGTTTAGGAACATATTCTAATAAAACATTTCAAATATTTCCGTGTATGTGGTACAGAATGGCTGTCACTTTCTTACAATGAAAGAACACTGTGATGAATCTGTCTTGATTGTTGCTGTTTAGGAATATCTTCACTTAAGGCATTTAAAACACTGAGTAAACGCCTTACAGAGCAGGTTTCCATTTCTTACAATGAAAGAACACTGTGGTTAAACCATCTTGCACATAGCTGTTTAGGAACATCTTCATATAGGACTTATCAAACACTTCACTATAGGCAGGGTGGAATATCTGTAAAATTCCTTCACTGAAAGATAAAACTTTGGTTAAACCATCTTGCTTGCAGCTGTTTAGGAACAGCTCCCTATAAGACCTATCAAACTTTTCATTACAGGTATTAGAGAATATATATAACACTCATTTACATAAAGAGCCTTGTGTTTAAAAAACATCTTCTTGTAGCTTTTTAGGAAGCTCTTTGTGTAAGCATTATGAAATATTTCAGTGCATTTGTGAGAAAATGTCATAACACTCTCACTGAAAGAACACTATGGTTAAACCATCTTGCTTGGAGCTGTTTAGGAACATCTTCATATAAGAGTTGCAAAACATTTCAATACAGGATTGAGAGAATATCTGTAACATTCTTTCACCGAAAGTACATGTGTTTAAACAATTTTCATTGTAGGTGTTTAGGAACATCTTTGTACAAGACTTTTAAAACATTTTACTACATGCATGATAGAATATCAATAACATTCATTCAATGCTAGAACACGGTGGTTAAACCATGCTACTTGTAGTTTTAGGAACATCTCATAAAACATTTCAAACATTTCTGTATGTGCCTTATAGAACACCTAACACTTTCTTACATTGAAGAAACACTGTGGTTAAACCAGGTTTATTTTAGCCGTTTGGGAACATCTTCTTATAAGACATTTTTTAAATTTCAGAATATATCTACTGAATGGATCTTTCTTTCATGAATGTTAGAACACTGTGGTGAAACCATCTTACTTGTAACTGCTGAAAAACATCTTCATATAAGACATCAAACATTTCACTACAGATGTGAGAGAATGTAACATTCATTCACTAAGAGAACACTGTGGTTAAACAATGTTGCCGGTACTGTTTAGGAACATATTCTAATAAGACATTTCAAATATTTCAGGATATGCCTTACAGAACGGATATCACTTTCTTACAATGAAGGAACAGTGTGGTGGCTCAATATTGCTTGTAAGTGTTTAGGGACATCATAATATAAGATATTTCAAACATTTCAGTAAATGCTTTACAAAGCCCCTGTCAGTTTCTTACAATGAAAGAACGCCAAGGTTAAACCATCTTGCTTGTAGCTGTTTAGGAATATTTCCATTGTAAGACTTATCAAACATTGCACTATAGGCATGAGACCATATCTATAACATCCATTCACTGACATAGTACTTTGATTAAACCATCATGCTTGTAGCTGTTTAGAAACATCTTCTTATAAGACAATTCAAACACAGCAATTTATGCCTTATTGAACGACTATCACCTTCTTACAAAGAAGGAACACTGTTGTGAAAACATCTTGCTGGAAGCTGCTGAGGAAAGTCTTCATATGAGACATTTCAAACATTTAAGTATATGCCTTGCAGAGTGGCTGCCACTTTCTTACAATGAAAGAACACTGTGGCAAACCACCTTGCTTGTAGCTGTTTAGGAACATCTTCTGATAAGACATTTTTATCATTTCAGTATCTGACTTACAAAAAGGTATAACTTTTCTTTTGCTTTTACTGTACTTTTTAAAACTGAGGTTATATTAGTTTATAACATTTAAATTTCAGGTGTACATCTGTATATTTTGATTTTGTGTATATTACTTCATGTTCACCACTCAAAGATGAATTACTATCCATCAGCATACACACATGCCCAGTGATCTCTTCCTCCCTCCACCCTTCCCCTCTGATAACCAACAATCTAATCTCTGTATCTGTGTTTGGTTGATGTTGCTATTGTTGTTTTTATCTTCTATTTATAAGCAAGGTCATATGGTGTTGGACTTTCTCCCTGTGACTTATTTCACTTAGCATAATACCTTAAAGGTCCATCCATGTTGTCACAAATGGCCACATTTTATCATTTTTTATGGCTCCATAGTATTCTACTGTGTATCTATACCACATCTTCTATATCCATACGTCCCTTGATGGGCACTTAGGGTGTTTCCAAGTCTTGGATATTGTGAATAATGCTGCAATGAACATAGGGTGCATCTATCTTTACACATTCATGTTTTCCTATTCTTTGGATAAATATCCAGCAGTGGAATAGCTGGATCATATGGTACTTCTATTCTTAATTTTTTGAGGAATCTCCATACTGTTTTCCATAGTCACTACACCAGCTTGCATTTCCATCAGCAATGTAGGATACTTCCCTTTACCTACATCTTCTCCAAGACTTGTCATTTCTTCTCTTGTTAATTATAGCCATTCTGATGGACATGAAGTGATATTTCATTGTAGTTTTGATTTGCATTTCCCTAATAATTACTAATGTTGAACAACTTTTCATGTTCCTGTTGGCCATCTGGATATCTTCTTTGGAAAACTGTCTTTTCAGATTTTCTCCCATTTTTTAATTGGGATGTTAGTTTTTTTGTTGTTGAGATGTATGAGTTCATTGGATATTTTGGATATTAACCCCTTATCAGATATATGGTTTATAAATGTCTTCTCCCAGTTGTTAGGTTGTGTTTTTGTTTTGTTGATGGTTTCCATTGCTGTGGAGAAGCTTTTTAGTTTTATTTGGTCCCATTTGTTTATTGTTTCTAGTGTTTCCCTTGCCTTGTCATACATGGTTCTTGAAATTTACTGATAAGACCAAAGTCTAAGAGCATACTGCTTATGTTTTCTTCTAGAAGTCTTATGATTCCAGTCTTACAGTCAAGTCTTTAATCCACTTTGAGTTAATTTTTGTGTATGGGGTAAGATAATGGTCTAGTTTTATTCTTTTCATGTGGCTGCCCAGTTTTCCCAACACCATTTATTGAAGAAACTTTCCTTTCTCCATGGTGTGTTCTCTGCTCCGTTGTCAAAAATTCACTGTTCATAGATGAGCGGTTTTATTTCTGGGCTTTCAATTCTGTTCCATTGATCTGTGTGTCTGTTTTTGTGACAGTGCCATGCAGTTTTGATTACTAAGGCTTTGTAGTGTATTCTTAAATCAGGGAGTGTGATGTATCAAGCTTTGTTGTTTTTCTTAGGATTCCCTTGGCTATTCAGGGCCTTTTGTTGTTCCATTTAAATTTTATGACTCTTTGCTCTATTTCTGTGAAAAATGTCATTGTAACTTTGATAAGGATTGCATTGAATCTGTAGATTGCTTTAGGAAGTACGGACATTTTAACTATGTTAATTTTTCCAGTTCAAGAGTGTGAAATATCTTTCCATGTCTTTGTGCTTTCTATTTCTTTTGACAAAATTTTACAATTTTCAGTGTACTGGTCTTTCACCTTTTTGGTCAAGTTTATTCCTACGTATTGCATTCTTTCTGTTGCAATTGTAAATAATATTGTATGCTTAATTTCTCTTTCTACTACTTTGTTGTCACTGTATAGAAATGCAACTGATTTTTGTATGTTGATATTGTATCCTGCAAATTGACTGTATTCATTTACTATTTCTGGAAATTTTTGTTGAATTCTTTAGAGTTTTCTATATATAAAATGATGTCATCTGCAAATAGTCATAGTTTCACTTCTTTTCCAATTTGGATTCTTTTTCTTTCTTTTTCTTGACTGATTGCTCCACGTAGGACTGCCAAGGCTATATTAAATAAGAGTGGTGAAAGTGGGCATCCTTATCTGGTTCCTGTTCTTAGATGGATAGTTTTCAGTTTTTCTCCATTGAGAATGATATTAGCCGTGGGTTTGCCATTTATGGCCTTTTTATGTTGACTTGCTTTCCTTCTATACCTATTTTATTCTGAGTTTTTATCATAAATGGATGCTGTATCTTGTTAAATGCTCCCTCTGCATCTATTGAGATGATCATGTGATTTTTGTCTTCCTTTTGTTAATGTGGTGTTTCACTTTGATTGATTTGCAAATGTTGAACCATTTCTGCATTCCTGGAATAAATCCCACTTGATCATTGTGTATGACCTTTTTAATGTATTGTTACATTCAATTTGCTAGTATTTTGTTGAGGATTTTTGCATCAATGTTCATCAGTGATATTGGCCTGTAATTTTCTTTTTTTGTGTTGTTCTTGTCTGGTTTTGGTAGTAAGGTAACGTTGGCCTTGTAGAATGAGTTAAGAAGATTCTCGTCCTCTTATTTTTTGAAAGAGCTGGAAATTGATAGGTATTATGTCTTCTTTTAATGTTTGGTAGAATTCACCAGGGAAGCCATGTATTCCTGGACTTTCATTTTCTGGGAGGTTTTTGATTACAGTTTCCATCCCTTACAGGTGGTTGGTCTATTCAAATTTTCCATTTCTGCTTGATTCAGTTTTGAAACGTTGTATGATTTTAAGAAGTTATCTATTATTTCTAGTTTATCCAATTTATTGGTGTATAGCTTTTCATATACTCATAATCTTTTATATTTCTGAGGTTTTCATTGTAATTTTCTCCTCTTTCATGTCTGATTTTATTTATTTGAGCATTCTCTCTTATTTTTATGATGATTCTGACTAAGGATTTGTCCATTTTGTTTACCTTTTCAAAGAACCAGCTCTTATTTTCATTGATTCTTTTCTATTGTTCTTTAGCCTTTATTTTATTTGTTTCTGCTCTTATTTTTATTATTTACTTCCTTCTACTGCTTTTGGGCTTTACTTGTTCTTCTTTTTCCAGTCCTGTTATGTGCACTGTTAGATTTTTTGAGATTTTTCTTGTTTGTTTAGGTAGGCTTGCATTGCTATAAACTTCCCTCTTAGAACCACTTTTGCTGTATCCCATAAATTTTGGCAAGTTGTATTTTCATTTTTATTTGTCTCCAGGTATTTTTCTATTTCTCCTTTGATCATATCATTATTCAGTAGCATTTTGGTTAATCTCCACATTTTTGTGGTTTTTCCAATTTTCTTCCTGTAGTTGATTTCTAGGTTCATACCATTGTGGTCAGAAAGGATGCTTGGTATTATTTCAATCTTCTTAAATTTATTCAAACATTTTATGGCCTAAGATGTGATCTATACTGGAGAAAGTTCTATGTCCATTTGAAAAGAATGTGGGTTCTGTGGGTTTTGGATAGAATGTTCCATATATACCTACTAAGTCCATCTGGTTTAATGTTTCATTTAAGGCCAAAGTTTCATGATTGATTTTCTGTTTGGATGATCTATCCTTTGATGTAGGCGGAGTATTAAAGTCCTTTAAAATTATTTCGTTGTTGTCTATTTCTCCTTATTTATGCTAATAATTACTTTATATATTTAGGTGCTCTTATGTTGGATGCATAGACATTTACCTGTGTTGTATCCTCTTGTTGGATTGTTCCCTTTATCATTACATAGTGCCCTTCTTTGTCTCTTGTTACAGTTTTTGTTTTAAAGTCTCTTTTGTCTGAGATAAGTATTGCTACCCCAGCTTTCTTTTCATTGCAATTTGCATGGAGTATCTTTTTCCATCCCTCACTTTCAGTTTATGAGTGTCTTTAGGTCTGAAGTGTGTCTCTTGTGTGCAGCATATATATAGGTCTTGTTTTTTATCCAATCAGCCACCCTATGTCTTTGATGGTAGCATTTAGTCTATTGACATTTAAAGTACCTATTTATAAGTATGTACTTATTGCCATTGTGTTACTTTTTTTCTGGGTGTTTTAGTTATTCTCTGTTCCGCTCTTCTTCTCTTGCTCTCTTCCCTTATGGTTTGATGGATTTATTTAGTATTATGTTGGCTTCCTTTCTCTAAATTTTTTGTGTATTTATTATAGGTTTCTGGTTTGTGATTACCATGAGGTTCATATATAATAATATATGTATATATAGCCATCTATATAATGTTGATGGTCTCTTAAGTTTGACCTCTTGCTAAAAGCTCTACTTTTTACTCCCTTTCTCCCACATTCTATATTTTTGCTATCATATTTAACCCCTTTTTTGTGCATGTGTATCTGTTATCCTCTTATCATGGAAATAATTTTAGCAATCTTGTCTTTTGACCTTCATGTTCACTTCATAGGTGGTTGATCTGCTACCTGTATTGTATATATGCCTTTAACAATGATTTTCTTGTTTGGTTTTGTTGATAAATTTTTTATTCCTATCTGTGGTTTTTGTCTTTTCCACTTAAATAAGTCCCTTTAGCATTTCTTGTAAGACTGGCTTATTGATATTAAACTCGTTTAGTTTTGGCTTGTCTGGAAAACTGTTTATCTCTCCCTCCATTCTGAATGATAACCTTGTCAGGTAGAGTATTCTTGTGTAGGCTTTTTCCTTTAAGCACTTTAAATAAATCACATCACTCCCTTCTAGCCTGTAAGGTTTCTACTGAGAAGTCAGTGGATAGACTTACGGGATTTCCTTTCTATGTAACTTATTGCCTTTCTCTTGCAGCTTTTAGGATTTTCTCTTTGTCTTTAGTTCTTGTCATTTTGATTATCATTTGTCTTGGTGTGGTCCTCTTTGGGTTCTTCTTGTTTGGTGCTCTCTGTGTTTCCTGTCTCTGGATGTCTGTTTCCTTCCTTAGGTAGGAGGGTTCAGCAATTATTTCTTTGAATGGCTTCTCTACCTCTTTGTCTCTCTTCTTCTCCTTCTGAGACACCTAATAAAGAAGTTATTGCACTTGATGTTGTCCCAGATGTCCCTTAGACTGTCCTCATTCTTTTTATTTTTTCTGTTCAGCTTGGGTGATTTCCTCTGGTCTTTCACCCAGCTCACTGATCTGTTCTTTTGTATCATCTATTCTGCTATTGATATCCTCTAGTGAATTTTTCCTTTCCTTTATTTTATTCTTTAGTTCTAGTTGGTTCTTTCTTATATTTTCCAATACTTTGTTCAATTTTTCACTATGTTCATCTATTCCTCTTCCAAGATTAGTGAGCATCCTTATCATGATTAGTTTGTACTTTTTATCAAGTAAGTTATTTGTCTCTGTTTCATTTAGTTCTTTTTCAGAGGATTTGCCCTGTTCCATATTTGGAAGATATTCTTTTGTCTCCTTATTTTGCCTATTTCTCTGTGCTTATATCTATGTTTTAGGTATATCTGCTATGTCTCCCAATCTTAGAGAATGGGCTTTATGTAAGAGATTCCTTATGAAACCAAGAAACATGCTTCCCTGTCATTACCTATTCCAGTGTTCCAAATGTGTCCCCTGTGTGGGCTGTGTGTGTCCTGTTGTGGCAGGGTGGCTCTTACTGCAGGTGTATGGGAAGGCTACTCTGTCCATGGCTAGCTGGTTGTAAGGCTCAGCTGCATGTGACTTCTATGGTCCCTTCAGTCACTTTATTGGGCAGGGGATACCAGCATTGTTGGCTGAAAAGTCTAATATGACAATCCTCCTGCAGTTTTTCTGTTAAATAAGGAGGTATCCAGCATGGCTGGTTGCTAGGCTTAGGGACTCACACTTGCTGTAGGCATCTACCCTGCAAGGCTGTTGTCAGCTCTCTCAGGAGAGTAGCTGGGTGGCACTGGTCCCTGGTGTGGCAGCAAACAATTGTTTCAGGCATTGGAGGTGGGGCAGATCCCCTATGTGGTTATTTGAAAAGCACAAGTTTGCTGCAGCTGACAAGCCCCACCACCCTTGGGCCCATCCAACCCATCCACACAGTCCTGCCCTGAGTGCACACCCACCACACTGATGTGGACCCACTTACCCTGCTGCAGAGTCCCCACACACTCAGACACCCCAGGCCCACCCCTCATGCACTCTCTGTCCCATGAAGGCAGACCCATCCTCCCCACTGCAGTGAGACCACACATCCCACATATGCAGGCCCACAAGGGCTTGCTGGTCATGGGGCTCACCCCTAGGGAGGGCTACCTGCCCTGAGTGAGCTGGATTAAAACAGTGCTCTAGTGGTCAGGGAAAACTCCTAACATGCCAGTAACTCCAATGATGTCTGCCAGTATCTGTGTTAGTATGCCTATTATAGGTCACAATCATGGCTGCTGCCAATGTCTCAGTTCCTGTGGAGGTGGTCCCAGCTGCCTCCTTCTTCCTTGAGATGCACCCAGGGCCTATCATGTGAGTCTCTTTGCACCAAAGAGCTGAGCATCTTTCTTTCTGGTGATTTTGTGTTACTTTATGAAATGAGTAAATTTTTCATGGGCTTGTTAGGAGCAGGATTTTCTTTCTCTTATGTTCCATAGCTCTTCAAGGGGTATTCATCATTGTTTTTAAGAGACAGCAAAGCCAGATACTATGACTTTCATCTCGGTGGTGCTGAGTTCAAAAGCTACTTATTGTGGCTTAGCTCTCTGTGCTCAGATACCCTCTCCTCAAGGGAAAGCTTTGGACCTTAAGATTGCAATTGACTGTGAAGCACCATGGCCAGAATGTGTTGTTTTCTTCCCCAGAAAGATATTTCTTGATCGTTCACCTTAGTTAGCACTGTCCCTTGTTGTAGGGGTTCTTTTTATCCAGTTTCCAGTCGTCAAGTGTACTTGTGCCAAGGGTAACTGTAAATTTATTTGGCTCATGGGAGGAGGTGAATTCAGAGTCCTGCTATGCCACCATTGTCTCAGCATTCCCCTGATAAGTCATATATGAAGATTTTTCTAAATATTTACCTTCGAGCTGGGTTCAGCACAGAGTAATTTCATTGTAAGAAAGTGTGTTCTGTAAGGCATAACATGAAATGTTTGAAAAGTCTTATAAGAAGGTGTTCCTAAACAGCTACAAGCAAGAAGGTTTAACCACAGTGTTCTCTCAGTGAATGAAAGATATAGATAACCATCACACCTGTAGTAAAATCGTTGCTAGCTCTTATATGAAGATGTTCTTAAACACCTAGAAGCAAGATGGTTTAACCAGTGTTCTTTCAGTGAATGAGTGTTACAGTTATTCAGTCACACCTGTAGTGAAATGTTTATCATCTTATATGAAGATGTTCCTAAACAGCTACCACGATATGTTCTGCAGCGTTCTTTCCTTGTAAGAAGGTGACAGCCATTCTCCACAACATATACAGAAATACTTGAAAAGTCATCCAAGATGTTCCTAAAGAGCCACAATCAAGATGGTTTAACCACAGTGTTATTTCAGTTAATGAATGTTATAGACATTCTATCCTGCCTGTGGTGAAATTTTTGATGGCTTACACGAAGGTGTTTCTAAACAGATACCTTCAAGCTGGGGTCAGTCAGTGTTCTTTCATTGTAAGAAATGATAGCCATTCTGTAAGATCTAACCAGAAATGTTTGAAATGTCTCATAATAACATGTTCCTAAGAATCTATAAGCAACGTGCTTTAACCACAGTATTGCATCAGTGAAAAATGTTATATATATATTGTCATACCTGTAGTGAAATGTTTGATAAACCTTATGCAAGGATCTTCCTAAACTGCTAACTAGCAAGATCGTTTAACCAATGGATATTTTCAGTGAATAAACATTCTAGGTATTCTGTAATTCCTATGGAGAAATACTTGATAAGTTGTATATGAGGATTTTCCTCAATAGCTATCTACAAGTTGGATTCAACACAGTGTTAATTCCATGTAAGAAATTGATAGCCTTTCCTTAAGACCTAATCTGAAATGTTTCTAACATCTTCTATGAAGGTTCTCCTAAACAGCTACAAGCAAGATGGTTAACCTCTGTGATTTTTCAGTTAATGAATATTATAGATAATCTATCCCACCAGTAGTAAAAAGTATGTTATGTTCTATGAAGATATTTCTAAAGAGCTACCTTTTAGCTTCATTCAGCACAGTGTTCTTTCATTCTAAGAAAGTGATAGGCATTCTCTAAGGCCTAACCTGAAATATTTGAAAAGTCTTTCAAGAATATATTCCTCAGCATCTACAAGTAAGATCATTTAGGCACAATATTCTTGCAGTGATTGAATGTTATAGATATTCCCTCATTCCTGTAGTGAAATGTTTTATGTGAAGATGTTTCAAAACAGTTACAAGTAAGAATGTTTAACTACTGTGTTCTTTCAGTGAAAGAATGTTACTTATCTTATGTATTATCTTATGCTTGATGTGAAATATTTGATAAGTCTTATAAGAAGATGTTCCTAAACAGCTACCTGCAAGCCGGCATTCAGTGCAGTTTATTTGCCTGTAAGAAAGATCATTCTGTATGCCCCATGTAACAAAAGCTTGAAATTTCTTGTAAGAAAATGTACCTAAAGAACTACAAACAAGATGGTTCTGCACAGTGTTATTTCAGTGAATGAAAGTTATAGATATTCCTTCATGCTTGTAGTGAAGTTTACTATGTCTTATATGAACATTGCCTAAATAGCTACCAGCAAGATGGTATCATCAGAGTGTTCATTCATTGAAAGAAAGTGAAGCCATTCTGTTTAGCATATACTGAAATGTTTGAAAAGCCCATATGAAGATGTTCCAAAAGCACCAAGGAAAATGGTTTAAACAAGGTGTCTTTTCAGTGAATGAATGTTATAGATATTTTTTCACATGTACTGAAATGTCTGATAGGTCTTATAGGAAGATGTTCCTAAATACCTACAAGAAAGATGGTTTAACCACAGTCTTCTTTCACTGAATGAATGATATAGATACTCTATCCTGCCAATAGTGAAATGTTTGTTAAGTCTTATATAAAGATTTTTTTTTTGAGGAAGATTAGCAGTGAACTAACTACTGCCAACCCTCCTCTTTTTGCTGAGGAAGACAGGCCCTAAGCTAACATCTGTGCCCATATTCCTCCACCTTATGTGTGGGACACCTACCACAGCATGGTTTTCCAAGTGGTGCCGTGTCCACAATTGAGATCCAAACCTGTGAACCCCAGGCTGCTGAGATGTGGAACGTGTGCATTTAACCACTGCACCACCGGGCCGGCCCCTATGAAGATGTTTCTAAACAGCTACAAGTAAGATGGTTTAACAGATTTCTTTCCCTGAATGAAAGTTAAAATATTCTCTCCTGCCAGTAGTGAAATCTTTGATAAGTCATAAATTAAGACATTCCTAAGCAGCTACATGCAAGATGGTTGAAGTACAGTGTTCTTACAGTGAATGAATATTATATTCTGTCATGCGTGTAATGAAATTTTTGATAAGTCTTAAACGAAGATATTCTTAAACAACTACCTGAAAGCGGAATTCAGCACAGTGTGTTTCCCTGTAAGAAAGTGATAACTGTCCTGTACAGCATTTACTGAATGTTGGAAATGTCTTGTAAGAAAATGTACTTAAAAGGGCTACAAGCAAGATGGTGTAACCAACATATTATTTCTGTGAATGAATGTTATAAGTATTCTGATCTGCCTATAGTGGAATGTTTGATAAGCCTTATAAGAAGATGATTCTGGACAACTTACCTTCAACCTGGGTCAGCACAGTGTTCATTCATTGTAAGAAATTGATAGCTGTTCTCTAAGGCGTAAACTTAAATGTTTGAAATGTCTTATAAGAAGATGATCCTAAAGAGCTACAAGCAAGATGTTTAAACAGTGTTCTTTCAGTGAATGAAAGTTATAGATATTCCCTCACATTTGTAGTAAAATGTTTGATAAGTTTTATGTGAAGAAGTTCCTAAATAGATACCAGCAAGCTGGGTTCATCACAGAGTTCTTTCATTGTAAGAAAGTGATAGCCTTTAAGGCCTAACCTGAAAAGTTTGAAATGTCTTATAAGATGTTCCTAAACAGGTATAAGGAATATGGTCTCACCATAGTGTTCTTTCAGTGAGTGAATGTAATAGTCTGTCACATCTGTAGTGAAATATTTGATAAGTTTTATAAGATGTCCCTAAATGTCTACATGCAAACTGGGTTCAGCAGAATGTAGTTCCTATAAAGAAAGTAATAGCATCATGAATGGCATATGCTGAAATGTGTAAAATGTCTTGTAAGAAAATGTACCTAAAGAGCTCCAAGCAAGATGGTTTAACCACAGTGTTATTTCAGTGAATGAATGTTATAGATATTCTGTCCTACCTGCAGTGAAATGTATGATGAGTCTTATGTGAAGACGTTTCTAAACAGCTACATTCAAGCTGGGATCAGCACCTTGTTCTTTAACGTAAGAAAGTGATCAGTTTTCCCAAAGCCCTAACCTAAAACTCTTGAAAAGCCTTATAAGAAGATGTTCCTAAACAGCTACAAGTAAGATGCTCTAACCACAGTGTTCTTTCAGTGAATGGAAGGTGCAGATATTTCCTCACAGCTGTAGTAAAATATTTGATAAATCCCCTATAAAAGTGTTCTTAAACAGCTATGTGCAAGCTGGTTCAGCAAGCTGTTCTTTGCTCATAAGAAAATAATGGCCATTCTGTTCAGCATATACACAAATGATTGAAAAATCTTGTATGAAAATGTTCCTTAAGAGCTACAACATAGAGAGTTGGACTACAGTGTTATTTCAGTGCTTGAATATTATAGATATTCTATCACGGTTGTGGTGAAATATTTGAAAATCTTACATGAAGATTTTTCTAAACAACTACCTTCAAGCTGGATTTTCATAGTGTACTTTCATTGTACAAAAGTGATAGGCATTATCTAAGGCATAACCTGATATTTTTGAAAGGTCTTACAGGAAGATGTTCCTAAGCAGCAACAAGCAAGATGGTTTCAACACGTCTTCTTTCAGTGAATGATAGTTACAAATATTCCCTCAGGCCTGTGGTGAAATGTGTTTGATAAGCCTCACATGAAGCTGTTCCTAAAGAGCTACAAACTGGATGGTTATCTACAGTGTTCTGTCAGTGAATGATGTTACAGAAACTCAGTGACACTTGTAGTGAAATGTTTCTTATGTCTTACATGAAGATGTTCCTAAGCAGCCACCTGCAAGCTTGGTTCAGCACATGCTCTTTCCTTGTAAGAATATGATAGCCATTCTGTACAGCATATACTGAAATCTTTGAAAATCTTATAGGAGGATGTTTCTACAGCTACAAGTAAGATTGTTTAACTACAGTGTTCCTTTAGAAAGTAAATTTATAGACATTCTCTCCAGCCTGCAGTGAAAAGTTTGATAAATGTTGTATGAGGCTGTTTCTAAATGACTACCATCAAGCTAGGTTCAGCACAGTGATCATTTATTGTAAGAGTGTGATAGGTGTTCCATAAAGCATAACTTGAAATGTTTGAAAGGTCTTAAAAGATGTTCCTAAATAGCTACAATCAAGACAGTTTAACAGCAGTGTTATTGCAGTGAATGTATGTTATAGATATTCTGTTACAACTGTAGTGAATTCTTTGATTAAGTCTTATATGAAGGTGTTTCTAAGTAGCTAGCTTCAGGTGGGTTCAGAACAGTGTTCTTTCATTGTAATGAAGTCATAGTCATTTTATAAGGTATAATCTGAAATAATTCAAAAATCTTATAAGAAGATGTCTTATAGAGCTGTAAGCAAGAAGGTTTAACCAAAGTATTCTTTCAGTGAATGAAAGTTATAGATATTCACTCATGCAATAGTGAACTTTTTGATGTCTTATATGAAGATTTACTAAACAGATGCAAGAAAAATGCTTTAAGCACCATGCTCTTTCAGTGAATGAAAGTTATACATATTCTGACATGCCCATAGTGAAAAGTTTGATAAGTCTCACATGAAGATGTTCCTAAACAACTATGTGCACTCTGGGTCAGCACAGTGTTTTCCTTGCAATAAAGTGAAAGTCATTCTATAAGGCATATGCTGAAATATTTGAAATATCTTCTAATAAAATGTACCTAAACTGCTACAAGCACATTGGTTTAGCCACAGTGTTGTTTCAGTCAAAGATTATTATAGATATTCTCTCACACCAATAGTGAAATGTTTGATAATTCTCATATGGTGTTCCTAAAGAGCTACAATCAAGATCGTTTAACACAGTGTACTTTCACTGTAAGAAAGTGACAGATGTCTTTAGGGCATATAAGGAAATGTTTGAAATGTTTTGTATTAAAATGTTCCTAAACATCTACAAGCAAGATGGTTCACCACAGTGTTCTTTCACTGTAAGAAAATTACAGTCATTATGTAAGACATATACTGAAATGTTTGAAATGTCTTACATGAAAATGTTCCTAAATAGCTTCAAACAACATGGTTTAACCACAGTGTTCTTTCTCTGAATGAATGTTATACACATTATGTCAAACATTTCAGGTTAGGCCTTACAGAACAGCTATCAATTTCTTACAATGAAAGAGCATTGTGCTGAAAGCAGCTTGAAGGTAGCTGTTTACAAATGGTTACGCATAAGAGTTAGCAAACATTTCACAACAAGCAGGACAGAATATATTTAAAGTTCATTTAATGAAACAATAATATGGTTGAAATATCTTTTTTTAGATCTTTAGGAACATCTTATATTAAGACTTTTCAAACTTTTCAGTAGATGCCATACAGAATGGCTATCACTTTCTTACAACAAAAGAACACTTGGGTGAAACTATGTTGCTTGTAGGTGTTTAGGAACGTCATCAGAGAAGGCTTACATACAGTTCAGTACACCCCTTACAGAATGAATGTCACTTTCTCACAATTAAAGGATGCTGTGAATAAATGACCTTGTAGCTGTTTAGTAACATCATGATGTAACACTTAAACAGTTCACTATTGGTGTGAAGGAATATCTATAACTTTCATTCACTTAAAGAACACTGGAGTTAAAAAATTTTGTAACTGCTTAGGAAAATCTTATAAGAATTCTGAAAGATTTCGGTTATGCTTTGCAGAACCCTATCAATTTCTTGCAATGAAAGAACACCATTCTGAATCCATTTTAAACGTAGCTATTTAGAATCATCTTCATATAAGACTGTTCAACATTTCATTACAGGGGTAACACAGTTTCTATAAAATTAATTCATTGAAATAACAGCATAATTAAACCATCTTGCTTGTAGCTGTTTATGGATGTTTTCTTACAAGACCTCTCAAACATTTCACTACAGGCATCAGGGAATATCTATAACATTCATTCTCTGAAATAACACTGTGGGTAAACCATCTTGCTTGTGCTGTTTAGGAACATCTTACAAGATATTTCAAACATTTCAGCTTAGACCTTACAAAATGCTGATCACTTTTATACATTGAAAGAATACTGTGCTTAAGCCATCTTGAATTTAGCTGTTTAGGAACATCTTCACATAAGACTTATCAACAACTCACTGCATGTGTGAAAGAATATTTATTACATTCATACACTGAACCAAGACTGTGGTTAAACCATCTTGCTTGTAGTACTCTGGGATGATCTTTTTATGACTTTGTAAACATTCCAGTATATGCCATACAAACAGCTATCACTGTCTCACAGGGAAAGTACGCTATTGTGAGCCCAGTCTGCACATAACTTTTTAGGAATATACAAATGCAAGTTAAAAAACATGTCACTACAGGCATGACAGAACACTTACAATGTTCATTCACTGAAAGAACATTGTGTTTAAATTGTCTTGCTTGTATTTGTTTAGGAATATTTTCTTATAAGACTTTTCAAACATTTCAGCTTATACCTTACAGAATGCCTCTCTTTCTTACAATGAAAGAACACTGTACTGAACCAGGCTTGAAGACAGCTGTTTAGAAACATCTTCATATAACTCTTAATGAACATTTCACTACAGGCAGGACAGACTATCTTAACATTCAATGATGAAATAACACTCTGGTTAAGCCATTTTGCTTGGAGCTCTTTAGGAACATCTTCATATATGACTTTTCAAACTTTTGACTATATGCCAAACAGAATGGCTAACAAGTCCTGACAAGGAAAGAACACTGTGCTGAACCAAGCTTTCAGGTAGCTGTTTAGAAATATCTTGATATAATACTAACAAACATATCAATAAAGCTGTGGAAGAATATTTATAGTGTTCATTCACTGGAAGAACACTGTAGTTAAGCCATCTTGCTTGTAGCTTTCTGGGAAAATCTTTGTATAAAACATTTCAGACATTTTAGCTTAGGCCTGACAGACTGCCTATAACTCCCTTATAATCAAAGAACACTGTTATGAACCCAGCTTGCAGATACCTGTAAAGGAACATTCACATATAAGAGCTAACAAACAAGTCACTCCCTGCATGACAGAATATCCATAACATTCTTTCACTGAAAGAACACTGTAGTAAACCATCTTACTTCTAGCTCTTCTGAAACATCTTCTAATATGAGTTTCAAACATCTCAGTATATTCTGAACACAATGGCTATCACTTTCTTACAAGGAAAGAAACACTGTGTTGAACCTAGCTTGCACATAGCTGTTTAGGAACATTATCAAAGATTTCATTACAGGTGGGACAGATATCTATAACGTTCATTCTGTGAAATCACACTGTGGTTAAACCAACTTGTTTGCAGCTGTTTAGAAACATCTTCCTCTATGGGTTTCCAAACAATTTAGAATATGCTGCACAGGATGGTATCACATTCTTACAATGAAAGAACACTGTGGTGAACCCAGCTTGCAGGTAGCTATTCAGGAACATGTTCATATCAGGCTTAACAAACATATCAGTACAGGTATGACAGAGTGTCTATAACATTCATTCACTGGAAGAACACTGCAGTTAAACCATCTTGCCTGTAGATCACTAGGAACAGCTTCTTATAAGATTTTCAGACATTTCAGTATATGTTATGCAGAATGACTATTACTTTATCACAAGGAAAGATCACTTTTCTAAACCCAGCTTGCAAGTAATTGTTTAGGAAAATCTTCATATAAGACAACAAACATCACAACCAGTGTGACAGAATATCTATAATGTTCATTCAGGGTAATAAGCCAGTGGTTAATCCATCTCGGTTGTAGCTGTTTAGGAACATCTTCTTACAAGACTTTTCAAGCATTTTAGCTAAGGCCTCACAGAACACTGATCATCTTCTTACAAAGAAAGAATATTGTGCTGTACCTAACTTTCAGG
This sequence comes from Equus asinus, assembly GCF_041296235.1. Classification (NCBI taxonomy): domain Eukaryota; kingdom Metazoa; phylum Chordata; class Mammalia; order Perissodactyla; family Equidae; genus Equus; species Equus asinus. Next base: position 6,908,520 of record NC_091810.1, read on the forward strand.
AACATCTTCTGATAAAGGTTTTCAAAGATTTTATTATATGGTTTAAAGAATGGTGATGACGTCCTTATAATGAAATAACACTGTGGTGAACTAAGCTTTCAGGTAGCTATTTAAGAACATCCTCATATAAGCCTTACAAAACATACCACTCCAGTTGTGACGTAATGTCTATAACGTTCAATCAAGGAAAGAAAACTGTGGTTAATCTGTCTTGCTTACAGCCATTTAGGAACGTCTTCATATAAGACAGATCAAACATTTCACTAAAAGCATGAGGGAATATCTATGAATTTCATTCACTTAAAGAACACAGGGGATAAAGAATCTTGCTTGTAGTTCTTTAGGAACATCTTCTATAAGACTTTTCAGCAGATGGCGTCAAGATGGTGGCATGGGCAGACTCTGAACTCACCTCCTCCCATGGACAGAATGAATTTACAACTACTCTTTGAACAACTACCCCTAAGAAAGAACTGAAAACTGGATAAAAAGAACCACCACAACAAGGGATGGTGCTGATGGCAGTGGAAGAGGCAGAAATTCCTTTCTAGAGAGGAAAAAAGCCATCTTATAGCCACGATTATTCGTGGCTAGCTGGACACAACCTTAAGGTACAAAGCCTTCCATACAGGAGTGGTGGATCTGAGCAAGGGAGCATTACCACAATAAACAGCTTTTGTACTCGGCACAACTGAGGCAAGTGTCCTAATACCTGGAATACTTTTGTTGGCTATTAACTAAAATGAGGAGTATCCCCAGAAACACTATCAGACACAAGGGGAGAAAAAGAGCCCATGCACCAATTCACCCTCTTCAGAAAGCTACCTAAAATCAGCAGAAGGAAGGTACACTATCCTTTGGTGAAAAGAGACTCACCTGATAGACTCTGGGAGCATCTCAATGAGAGGCAAGACCCCTGCAGGGACTTAGACATTGGTGGTAACCATTATTCTGGTCTACTTCAGGTGTGTTGAGACAGACACTGGCAGATACCATTGGAGTTCTTCCTCTGGCCTGTTAGTGCAGGAGTCTGCCCCCCCTACCCCCACCAGACCACCAATTTAGTCCAGCTTAACCAGGGCAGGCAGCCTGCAAAGAGCAAGAACTTAGACAACTTGTGGGTCCACATAGGTGGGGTGACTGATACAGATGCTACCAGGTGAGTGGATCTGCCTCTGTGGGGCAGGATGTGTATGAGGGGAAGGCCTGCATTTGTGGAGCATGTGGGGATTCTGCAGTGGGGCAATTGAGTCCACTTGAGTGAATCTGGACACACACTTAGGGCAGGACTCTGTTGACACGGTGTGTGGCCCTGTGGGTGGTGAGGACTGTCAGCTGCAGCAGACTTGTGCTTCTCAAACAGCCACATAGGGGATTGGCCCCATCTTCCAAGGCCTGAAAAACTGGGCGCTCCAATACCTGTGCTAGGCCCACTCACCTACAACCCTGAGACAGCTGACAACAGCCTTGCCGGCAGCAGGCCTGCAGCAATTGTAAGGTATTGAGCCTAGCAACCAGCCATACTCACTTAGAAAAACTGAAACAGGAATGTGCTATTAGTCCTTGCAGCCAACTATGCTGGAGCTTCCCATGCCTGATAAAGCGACTGAAAGGACCATAACAGCTAAATGCAGCTAAGCATTACAACCAGCATGCCAGGGGGACAGCCTACACTCCCTGGGCACCTGTAGCAAGAGCAACCCTGCTATAACAGAAGGACATATGTAGCCCACACAGAGACATCCAGAAAGAGTTGGAACTGGTGATGAGAGGGAAGCAAACTGCTGGGCCTCATAGGGAATCTTGTACATAAGTCCATCTCTCCAAGATTGGGAGGTGTAGCTGACATACCTAATACATAGATATAAGCACAGAGAAATAGGCAAAATGAGGAGACAAAGGAATATGTTCCATGTAAGGGAACAGGACAAAACCTCAGAAAAAGAACTAAATGAAACAGAGAAAAACAATCTAAGTGAAAAAGAGTTCAAGCAAAGAGTAATAAGATGTTCAGATGCTCACTGAGCTTGGGAGAACAATGGATGGATTTAGTGAGAACTTCAACAAGAATTGGCAAATATGAAAAAGAAGAAATCATAAATTAAAAATGCAACACTGGAAATGAAAAATTCACTTGTGGGACTCAAAAGCAGAGTAAATAATACAGAAGAATGGATCAGCTGGATGAAAGACTAGAAGAAATCACCCAAGCAGAACAGATAAAAGAAAAAAGAATTAAAAATAATAAGCACATTATAAGGGACCTCTGGAACAAGACCAAGTGCTCTTACATCTGTGCTACAGGTGTCCCAGAAGAAGAATATGGAGACAAAGGGGAAGAGAATCTATTTGAAGAAATAATACCTGAAAACTTTCCTAACCTAAGGAAGGAAGCAGACATCCAGGTACAGAGAGCACCAAACAAGATAAACCCAAAGAGGCCCACACCAAGACACATTATACTTAAAATGTCCTCTAATTAAACATAACGAGAGAATCCTAAAAGCCACAAGAGAAAGGCAACAAGTTATGTACAAAGGAAACCACATAAGGTTGCCTGCTGACTATTCACCAGAAGCTTTGCAGGCTAGAAGGGAATAGAGTGATATATTTAAAGTGCTGTAAGGAAAACACCTACAGCCAAGACTACTCTCCCTAGCAAGGTTATCATTAGGATGGAAGGAGAGATAAAGTGTTCCCCAGACAATCAAAAATTAAGGGAGTTTATCACCAAGAAACCAGATTTACAAGAAATGCTAATGGAACTTAAGTGGAAAACAAAAGACCATAAGTAGGAATAGGAAAATTATCCAAAAAAGCAGTAAAATCACTGGTAAAGGCAAATATACAAGAAAGATCAACCACCTATGAAGCTAATATGGTCAAAAGACAAAAATACTAAAATTATCTATTTCCACGATAAGAGGGCAATGGATATACAGGAACAAAAAAGAGGTTAGATATGATATCAAAAACATAAAATGTGGAAGGAGAGGAGTAAAGGAGTAGAGCTTAGCAACAGATCAAACTTAAAAGACTATCAACTTAATATAGGTTGTTACATACATAGGTTATTTTATATGAACCACATGGTAATCACAAAACAGAAACTAATAATAAATACAAAAAAAATAAGAGAAAGGAACCCCAACATAATAAAAAAAAAAAGAAAGCCATCAAACCACAGAGAACAGAGCAAGAGAAGAAGAAAGGAACAGATTAGAACTACTAAAACACCCGGGAAAAATTAACAAAATGGCAATAAACACATTCTTACCAAGAGCTACTATAAATGTCAATGGAGTAAATGCTCCACTCAAAAAGCATAGGGTGGCCAATTGGATAAAAAACAAGACCCATATATATGCTGCATACAACAGACATACTTCAGACCTAAAGACACTCACAAACTGAAAGTGAAGGGATGGAAAAAGATACTCCATGCAAATGGCAAATGAAACAAAGCTGGGGTAGCAATAGTTATCTCAGAAAAAAGAAACTAAAACAAAAACTGTAACAGGAGACAAAGAAAGGCACTACATGATGATAAAGGGAACAATGCAACAAGAGGATATAACACATAAATATATCTGCAACCAACATGGGAGAACCTCCATATATAAAGCAGTTAATAAAAGACATAAAATGAGAAATAGCAACACAATAATAATAGGGGACTTGAACACACTACTTACACCAATGGATAGATCACCCAAACAGAAGATCAATAAGGAAACAGTGATCTTAAATGACACATTAGACCAATGGATTTAGTAGATATATACAGAACATTCCATCCAAAAACTGCAGAATACACATTCTTTTCAAATGCACATTGGACATTCTCCATAATATATCACATATTAGGCCACAAAACAAGTTTCAATAAACTTAAGAAGATTGAAATAATACCAAGCATCTCTTCTGACTACAACAGTATGAAACTAGAAATCAACTAAAGGGAGAAAATTGGAAAAGCCACAAAAATGTGGAGATTAAACAAAATGCTACTGAATAACGATTGAGTCCATGAAGAAATCAAAGGAGAAATCAAAAAGTACTTGACAAATGAAAATGAAAATACGACATGTCAAAATTTATGGGATACATCAAAAGTGGTTCTAAGAGGGAAGTTTATAGCAATATAGGCTTACCTCAACAAACAAGAAAATCTCAAATAAACAATCTAACAGTGCATCTAACAGCCCTGGAAAGAGAAGAACAAAGATCAAAATCAGTAGAAGGAAAGATATAACAAAAATAAGAGGAGAAATAAATGAAATAGAGTCTTAAAAATGGGGGGGGAATCAATGAAACTAAGATCTAGTTTTTTGAAAACAAAATTGACAAACCTTTAGCTAGACTCACCAAGAAAAAAAGAGAGAAAACTTAAACTCAGAAATGAAAGAGGAGAAATTACAATGGATACATCACAAATACAAGATTGTAAGAGAATACTACAGAAAGCTATATGCCAACAAATTGAATGTTCTAGAAAAAATGGATAAATTCTTAGAATCGTGAAACCTTACAAAACTTAATCAAGAAGAAATAGAGAATTCGAATAGACCAATCACCAATAAGGAGATGGAAACAAATCAAAAAAGTCCCCCAAAATGAATTCCAGGACTAGGCATCTTCCCTGGTGAATTCTACCAAACATTCAAAGAGACACAATACCTATCCTTCTCAAACTCTTCCAAAAAATTGAAGAGGAGGGGAGGCTTCCTAATTCATTCTATGAAGCCAACATTACCCCGATACCAAAACCAGGCAAGGACAACACAAAAAAAGAAAATGATAGGGCAATATCACTGATGAACATCAATGCAAAAATTCTTAACAAAATACTTTCAAATCGAATACAACAATACATTAAAAATATACACTGTGATCAAGTGGGACTTATTTCAGGGATGCAGGGATGGTTCAACATCGGCAAATGCATCAACGTGATACACCACATTAACAGAATGAAGAATAAACTCTCATGATTATCTCAATAGATGAGGAGAAAATATTTGAAAGATACAGCATCCATTTACAATAAAAACCTTGAATAAAATGGGTATAGAAAGAACCTCAATATAATAAAGGCCATATATGACAAACCCACAGCTAATATCATTCCCAATGGTGAATAACTGAAAGCTATCCCTCTAAGAACAGGAGTTAGACAAGGATGCCCACTTTCACCACTCTTACTTAACATAATTTGGAAGTTCTAGCCAGAGCAATCAAGCAAGAAAAGGAAATAAAAGTGATCCATATTGGAAAGGAAGAAGTAAAACTGTCACTATTTGCAGATGATATGATTTTATATAAAGAAAACCCTAAAGAATCCACCAAAACGCTTTAGAAATAATAAATGGGAAAATAGTAAAGTTGAAGGGTAAAAAATCAACATAAAAATCAGTTGTGTTTCTATACACTAACAATGAAGTAGCAGAAAGAGAAATTAAGAAAACAATCCCATTTACAATTCCAACAAAAAGAATAAACTACCTAGGAATAAATTTAACTAAACAAATGAAAGACCTATACACTGAAAATTGTAAAACATTGTCAAAAGAAATAGAAGAAGACACTAAGAAATGGAAAGATATTCCGTGCTCTTGGAATGGGAAAATTTAACATAGATAAAATATCTATACTCCCTAAAGCAATCTACAGATACAATGTAATCTCTATCAAAGTTCCAAAGACATTTTTCACTGAAATAGAAACAAGAATCCTAAAATATATATGGAACAACAAAAGACATCGAATAGCCAAAGGATTCCTGAGAAAAAAGAACAAAGCTGGAGGTGTCACACTCCCTGATTTCAAATTATACTACAAAGCCATAGTAACCAAAACAGTATGGTACTGGCACAAAAACAGACACACGGATCAATGGAACAGAATTGAGAGCCCAGAAGTAAACCCACACATTTATGCACAGCTAGTACTCCATGCACAAAAATCAACTCAAAATGGATTAAAGTCTTGAATGTAAGACCCAAAACCATGAAGCTTCTAGAAGAAAACATGGGCAGTACGCTCTTTGACATCGGTCTGAGCAGCATATTTTCAAGTCCCATGCCTGACCGGGCAAGGGGAACAAAAGAAAAAATGAACAAATGGGACTACATCAAACTAAAAAGCTTCTGCACAGCAAAGGAAACCATCAACAAAACGAAAAGACAACCTAACAATTGGGAGAAGATATTTGCAAACCATATATCAGATAAGGGGTTAATATCCAAAATATACAAAGAACTCATACAGCTCAACAAAAAAAAACCCCCAACAATCCAATTAGAAAATGGGCAAAAGATCTGAACAGAGATTTCTCCAAAGAAGATATACCAATGGCCAACAGGCATATGAAAAGATGCTCAACATCATAAGCTATCAGGGAAATGCAAATCAAAACTACAATGAGGTATCACCTCACTCCAGTCAGAATGGCTATAATTAACAAGACAGGAAACAACAAATGTTGGAGAGGATGTGGAGAGAAGGGAACACTTGTTCACTGCTGGTGGCAGTGCAAACTGGTGCAGCCACTATGGAAAGCAGTATGGAGTATCCTCAGAAAATTAAGGATAGATCTCCCATATGATCCAGCTATTCCACTGCTGGGTATTTATCCAAAGAACTTGAAAACACAGAAGCATAAAGATACTTGCACCCCTATGTTCACTGCGGCATTGTACACAATCTCCAAGACTTGGAAGCAACCTAGGTGCCCATCAAGGGATGAATGGATAAAGAAGGTGTGGTATATATACACGATGGACTACTACTCAGCCATAAGAAATGACGAAATCCAGCCATTTGTGACAACATGGATGGGCCTTGAGGGTATTATGCTGAGTGAAATAAGTCAGAGGGAGAAAGTCAAATACCATATGATCTCACTAAGTAGAAGATAAAAACGACAAAAAAAAAAAAAAACATCGCATTGGAGATTGGACTGGTGGTTACCATTTGGGAAAGGGGGGAGGGCAAAAGGGGTGATTAGGGTCACATGTGAGGGGATGCACTATAATTAGTGTTCGGGTGGTGAACATGATGTAATGTATACAGAATTCGAAAAATGATGTACATCTGAAAAAATAAAAATTAAAAAAAATTAAAAATTAAAAAAACAAAAATAAATTTAAAAAAAAATTTAATTGTTAAAATGGTAAATTTTATATTATGTATTCCTTACCACAATTAAAAGTTTTAAAAAAATAACCAAATAAGCAAAGATGCAACCTTTATACTTCCAAGTGGTTTATGTTCCTTCTTGCCCCCAAACATGATGTGTCTCTCATTCATCCACCTTAAATCACACTGATTCTGCATCAAAGGAAAGGAGGCATGGATCAAGATTGTGAGAATGATGCTTTCCTCCTACTAAAGCAGAGGCCCTGATGAGCTTTGCAGCATGTGGAGCAGAGCTTGAAAATCTTCACTGAGAGGTTGTTCAGGTCACAAATGGTCCTCTGCTGATAGATATGGATTCAGAAAGATTGTCTTTTCCTGAAAATGTGGTTGACAAGAGTTGATGTAAAATGCTTGAGGTTTCTACAGAGAGCTAGTGTGGTTGGTCAAATGGACAAGATGGCTCTTCAGGTAGCTGGCCCTGCTGCTTCAGAAAAGTGTCTCAGTGTGTCCAGGCAGCTGAAGCATCCCATCATAGGTTTCCCATTCAGCAATCACAGACTGGAATGACTCATTCCAACGCTGCATAAAGAGAGATATGTCTCACGGACCCAGATCATGCAACTGTCACTGAGGACTGTCAGGGTCATGCTGAGGGGAGTCTTGGAAGGACAGAGCTGCCATGCCAGTGTGCTCATGCTCCCAATATTTTCCTTGATATGGGGGCTAGAGAGGAGGGTGAGTAGGTGAAGGATGCCCCTCACTGTTGGTCCTGTTGACAAGTCACTCATAAGTGTCTGAGGAAGGTGAGAGTTCCATCCTCCCTTCACAGCCTGAGAGGGCTGGACCACCATGGCCTCCAGTTACTGGCCCACATGGCCCCCAGAAAAAATCCAAGGAACAAAAGATGTGTGAAGTGGATAAAGAGTCAGTACAGGTGATTGTTTGCTGATGAAATATTTGAGCATAGGAAAGTGATGAGAGCTGCCTGGGGCAGTGTGCAGGTTGCTTTGTTCCAGCTGAACAGCCAGATAAGGTCTCCTACTTGGGGTCTTTCTGCCAGGAAATTCACAGCTTCACTTCTACTCTGCCCTGGGTGCTGAGCTCTTTGGTTCTGAAACCATATCTAGGACGGATAAAGGGAGATACGGATATCAGAGCATTCAGCTCTATCTTTCCTGAATACAGGAGAGGTAGAGGGCCATGCATGTTGGCCTAATCTCAGGGGGGATTCTATCTATACCTTTCTTCTGCTCTTTGAAAACTAGGTACAAATTCAGGGTAACTACTGAGACCTGTGTAGGAGTGGATCCCACATTTATTGGCTGGAATTATGGGCCTTTCACACTCTGCCCAGGAACTCTCTTTCTCTTCATTTCCTGGAAATCTATACCTTAATATCAATCACCTTATGAGTTCTAGGGCAAATATTTAGATATGCACCTCTTCTTTCCTACCCAGAATACTCCAAGTCCTCAAGTATATATGCATTCCTCGGAACCTTTCGTCTGTTTGCTAATGGCTGCAACCCAAATGGAAATCACCTAATCTGGCTCAGAGGTTATCCCTGGTTCAGTCATGGGTTGAAATTCATGCCTCTAGTCCATGTGTATAGTTGATGTGTATACAAGCACATCTATTATGGATGGAGGTCATGACAAAGGTAGCCACTGAATACAGATGGAAAAGAAAAATGGATCTAGAATCAGCCCAGGCTGGATCAGGAAAGGAGCTCTCCTGACCAGCTTGAGTTTCATAGATAAGAACACAGGGCTTCTGAATGCATGTTCAATTAGAATCCTAGGTTCTTTGATCCAAATGAGAGTTTCCATCTTGATTTACCCAAGCACCTGCTTCATAATTCACAAACATTTAACATACATGAAACCACTATCCTCATGACTTATGTAGAACAGTAGTTGTCCAGTAGGGGTCATTGTGCACCCATCCCCACCCCAGGTCATTGGCAATGACCCTAGATGCTTACAATTAGGAGAGGGGTGGGGTCAGGGCCTCTACTGGTGTCTAGTGCCTAGGGATCCAGGATGCTGATGAACATCCTCCCACACACAGGAAAGCCCTCACAACAGAGAACTAATTAGCCAAACATGATACTACTGCCGGGGTTTGGAAGCCCTGCCACAGAGTATGTTCTCAAAATAAGTATCAACTTTCACTTTTTTCCACTTTTTGTCCTACTATTGGTTCTAAATGCATATGCTCCTGCCAATTTGATTTGAAAATATGTCCTTTTTCCAGACTCAAACTCACAATGTCAGGTGTTTCCCATTATATATTTTTACGCTAGATCACTGGGATAACCCCAAATAGCCCTCATTTCTTCATCAACATCTCAGGGGGCATACCACTTCCAGAGAGGACAAAATTGTGTGCCACAGACAACTTATCCGAATTCTGGGTTCTGGAATGTCTGTTTGTCTAGCTAGTTCTTCCCTGGTGCTGATACCAGGAAATCAATTCCTCTCAAAGGCTTGAACAAGTTGGTGATCCAGTGATGGATGTCTCCTTTTGTCTGGCTTCTTTTGGTAAGCATTGTAAAGGAAAACTCGAGAAGAAAAAAGGGTTTTTAGGCGATCTTTCACATTTAACCTCAAAACAGAGATTTCTAAATATCATTCTGACAACCTTCACTCCCTCTTATTTCCCCGAGGAATTCATCAACAACTCTTGGCCCTTGGATAAAACCCCTGAGGTGACAGAAGAGCAGGACACTGCACTGCTTAGCAACAGCAGAAACAAAGTCCAAAGGCTTTCTTGCTAAGAACCTGCCTTTCCCAGCAAACAGTGGGATGATGTTTATATCTTTGACACTAGGATGCCCCAACCATACTATTATTTTTTCCTGTTCTGTGCAGTTGTTTGCAGAAAATTTGGGCACAACATGCAGAGTTGTTTATCCTCTCAAGGAGATCTATTACTGAACTGTATTTGGACTGCTGACTTCTTACCATGAGTCCTAAGATGAGGCTTATCCCATCCTTGGGTTTGATAGTCTCCTAAGGAGCATTCAGATCTCAGCCATCTCTATCTAAGCTGTGGTTTTCAAACCAAATCTAAGTGGGAAAAAGAAGGTGTGAGTCATGTAACTCAGTCTATATCACTCCAAACATTGATCCAATTGAACAACGCTGGTTTGGCATCTGCTGGTGGAGTATTATCCATAAGAGAAAGGCAACGTATTATTCTAGGAATGTTATTATCTCAAATATTAGCAAGAAGTTCAGGACAGCACTTGATCCACACTCAAATTAGCATGTCTTCTATGACCATTCTCATAGTATCCAAAGTAAATTTCCCTCGTTCAAAACACTGCTATGTCTCCTCAAAGAAATCCCTCTCGCTGTCTCTGTCTATCTCTCTCTCTCTCTCTCTGACAGCCAAATCTCTCTGACAGGTGTTTCCACATGAATCACTTTCATTACCAGAGTTTGAGTAAATACTGTCTTCCCTATCCAGAACAGATACATAGAGAGATAAGAAAAATTTCTTCTTTTCAGCATCCTCCAAGACTGAGGTCATTCTAGCCAATTGTTAACCTGAGACTACATAATGCATACAAAACCCTGAACTCATTTATCTCTAAAAAGACATTTTTACTTATCTTCATCAGTTTAAATACTGCTTCACCTGGTATAATTATATACATCTATCTCTTTAATGATTAGGAGAAATTCATCACAACAGCAGTTGTTTCATTTTTACATCAACAATTTTATTCAAAATAATTCAATACAGAACTTTACTTCCAACACTCTTTTGTGTATGAATCACACTTCAGACATTAACTAAAGATTAGCCTATGAATTGGCAATTTCCATGAATTCTTACTCCACAGTTTTCTCTAAATTATATGTTATTGTTTTGCTGTATTTAATCCAATAACTAAAGGCACCATATCATTATCATACTCATCCAATTCTGTACTATATTCTGTAAATCTCAAAATTTGCTTTCATTATCTCCTATGCAGAAAGCCTGAGCCAGTACATCATCCTTCCCCCATCAGTGAATACACACAACCAATATTTCCACTGTTAGTAAAAGTTATAAACAGAATTCTGTATTTGTGTTATTTTTCCATTATACAACAGGAAAAATTTCTTGGCAAAATACCTGATATAAGAGAATTGCTCAAAAACGTTTAGCCTAGCTTTTCTTGTTACTTTGATTCTGAGAGAGAATGAAATAGAAATTAATGCCAACCGTTATTCTAGGTTCTAGAATGTCAATTTCTTTGGTCAGTTGTTCCCTGGTAGCTATTCCAGGATAAGCGTTCTGTTCAAACCATGATTGGAGGATATCCTTTTCACTGTGGTTCAAAACAATCCTCCTTTGCTGGGCTCTCTTTGTAGTGAGCCTGATGAAAACAAAAAAGGGATAGGGAGCATGAAGGATTGTGGTGGGAGCACATAGTTTTTGTTTATTCCAGGTTGAAAGTCTGTACATTCAATGATGACTATATATTTTTACTTTAGGGACACAGATTAAGCCATGCTACTATGGACACAAATAGGTATAAATATATATTTTAGAAAGGATGATAATCAATGATCGAAGTATACAAAGCAAGAGTTTACAGAACATCCATGACATTACATGCAAAGAAAATAGGAAGGAACAGAACCTAGGAAAATTCCTGAAACTAAATGAAACAATATCATGAAAAAATTAAAAGTTTGAATAAAATCATAGAAGTTGGTACAGTGGAATAAATGACATATTTTGATAAAATTAAATATATAATGTCAGGAATTCCTTGTGTTTTGTCCAACTAAAATGTTAACTTTAACACTTCAGGTAAACAACTCATGTGTGGTACCCCTGGTTGCCATCTTAAACTTGAAATTACAGTAACACTTTTCAAAAGACACCGTCCTTGGATCCAGTTTATCACTGGGTCTCCTCCAAAAACATATCCCTCCAATCATGGTGATAATTTAAACTTTCATAAACTCTGGAAAATAAATTAGGCTTTTGTTATTATAAAAGAAAACAGTGAAGAGGTTGATGGGAACTTATCACTTGAAATGCTGATCAAATCCATATTGGGAGAGTCACCTAGCTTTCACAGAGACTGCTGGCCAATTTAGCAAATCCCAGAGACACAGGATTTATCAAGACCTAGGGTGGCCCACCTATTTCTTAAATATCTTTCTATTTAATCATTTCATTAAATATTTAATGCCTTTACAAAGGATTTCAAAGCAATCAGATTAAGAGGATGTGAAAGTAAAGATTACAGTAGGTAATTTTGCATCTATCATAATGCCTTTCCAAATATGACTTTGGTTCTGTGCTCTCTAGTTTATACATATATAAACATGTTGTTCTTTACTATGTTCAAGTTCTCTTGTTTCTTAATTATCTTGGCTTGGCCATTTTATTTTATGTTGGATAGGCTTTTTTTTTGTGAGGAAGATTGGCCGTGAGCTAACATCTGTTGCCAACCTTCCTCTTTTTGCTTGAGGAAGATTATCCCTGAACTAAGGTCTGTGCCAATCTCCCTCTATTTTGTATGTTGGATGCCACCACAGCATGGCTTGATGAGCAGTGTATAGGTCCGTGCCTGCAATCCAAAACTGCGAACCGCAGACTGCTAAAGCAGAGCACGTGAACTTAACTGCTACACCACCAGGCCAGGCCCTGGAGAGGCCTTGTAATTTGTGCAGCGTTCATGCATTCTCCACAGATTTTTTTGATCAGATCTTTTCTATTGAAAGCAGGTGTGTCATTTTTCAGCTGAGAACATTTTCAGTGAGAGACAGACAATGCCCCAAAGAGGTCAGGGTGTGGTTCTGAGAGGCAACTTTATCCACCATTCAAGAACTTTACAATGCTTTTTGCTAAATATTTTCAATGAGAAAGAAGTATTTGCTTATTTTGCAACTGCAATTCAAATATTTATTATAGAGTATAATGTAGAAAGAAATGAATAAACCTTTGTGCAAATGTTTGCTCCCCAATTCTTTCTTTCCATCTATCTGTCTTTGTCTAGGCGATTATAAAACTCAGTTTGACTTTCAAAAATTGCAGAATGGACATACTGATAGGCAGACAATCTTCATGGGACTTTTCCTTGGGGTGTACCTCAAAAACTGTGTTGGTTTCTCCTATTCTTGAGGAAATGAAAGGAATATTCTGTTCATTCTGTAACTATCTCCCATCTCTTACTACAATAGTAATTGCCACTCAGTGTAGTTTCTGCCATGTCAACCACTGTTGTGATGGGCTACCAAGGACTTGAAGTGAATTAAGATATAGGATCCAGATGAAGCACTTGTAAGGAGATAAAAATACCTGTGGTATTTCCTATAGGAATTCATTTTGACCACATCTTATCTGAGACAAGTAATAACACACTTTAAGAGGTTTAATACTCTTTTCACCCAAAAACTTTGCATACAGCTACCAGCCATCTGACCTCCACCCATGCCCCAGCCAAGAGAGGTATCAAAGGTACAGTTTGGCTCCTGCCTGCCTGGAACACATAAAGGCTTTTAAGGAGAGGCCCCTCAGTGACTGGGGACTATCTGAATCCCCACAGCAGTCTCCCCTCTGTAGCTGGCCAGTTGCCTGACACTCTTTTCTTCTTCAACCTTGGTTCTCCACTGGAGCTGGTTGGGGAGCAACAGGACTGCACCTGACTCCCTGGGAAACTCTTCAGGGGTACAAAGTCCTTTGTTTAGGGCCAGCCACAAATTCCTGACTCCTGACTTGCACAAAGTACAAACTGGCCAGGCCAAGGAATGAGTCCCAACTCTCCAGCAAGAAACAGCACTTGGACCTTCTTCAGAGCCTAAGATCTGACCTAGACTGCTAGTGAGTGAATCCCAACTCCCATTTCCAGGTGCTAAATCCTGCTCCAGAGGCAAAGGGGAGGCTTTTTGCACCTGAGGATTCCTCTCCGCTTTAACAGATGTTCCCCTGGAGGAGACTGTCAACTGATGGGAATGGACCAGACCTGACAGAGGCCTTCATGGGCAAGGTGACAAGATGTAATCCACTGCACAGGTCTGCATCCTGAGGCTTCTCTGGGCTGGCCTGGCCGGGTCTTTCCAAACCTCTGCCAAAGAAAGAAAGAATAAAAAGTACAAATATAAATTGTAAAATGCAATATACATTACTACATATGCTCCAGGCACATCAGTTAAGAGGATATTTCCAATGACTTTATAGCAATAAATTTGAGAACAGAGATGAAATGGACATATTCTTGGAAAAGTTCAACTTGGCAAAAATGACTCAAGGAGAAATGGTTGTCCTATGATCATTTAAAATATGGAATTAGTAGTCAAAAATCTTCCCATAAAGAAAACATCAGACTCAGACGGATTGACTAGAAAATTCATTTAATGAAGGAATAAGTTTTTACACAAGATTTTAGAGAATAGTGAGAGAGGTAGCAAACCTAATTCATTCCAAGGCTGGTTTAACATGATCCAGACCCCTAAAGATAGTGCTAGTAAAGAAAATGATTAGAGGCCCACTCCTTTGTGAACATAGATGCTATGATTGTAATCAAAATATTGGAAACTACAACCCAAAAATACATAAGAAGGATACATCATGACGTAGTTGGGTTATTCCAAAAACACGACATTCTTTGATATAAGAAAAATCTATTTAAATCACCACAGGAACAAGTTACAAGAGAAAAAAAATTATATAATTGCAATTAATGAAAAAACATTTAAGTGCTTCAAAATCCATAGAGAGGGAAGAAATAAAGAAACTGAACAAATTAGAAATAAGTGGACTCCTTTTGCAGAAATTGATAATATGCAGTATAGTAAATGCCACATACTAAATATGAAACTGGGAAATACTGACAACGATGTCACCTCTCACTCTGCTGATTCAATGTATTACTGCAGTTTTCAGCCAACACAGTAAAAGGAAAATAGAATAAGGATTGTATAGAAATACAGGTGCCATTACTGGCAGATGAGGTAATTGTGTACATATGAAATAATGTAGCATTCAGATGCTCAACTGGGTACTCTCAGATCTTGTGACATCTGCTTTATGCACATCCACAGGAGACTTGGTCACAACACTCTGGGTTCCCAGGCAGCAGCTCTCAGGTAAGGGGGATGGTGGGGGCTGCACACCTGACCCAGCACAGGATCCTCCTGGGGCTCTTCAAAGGGCAACAGCTGGGCCTGCATCTCCACTGAAGTTCTTGCCTTAAGTGGGGAAAACTTGGGTGGCCTCAACAAAGGGACTGCCTTTTAGATGTATGGAGACCTGGCTGACGTTTGGATGTCTCTCACAGTAGGGCTTCAGTGAGGCTGCTGCAGGACATATGGCTACTGCGGTGGCTCCATGGTGTAGGAACATTGCAGTAGCAGCCTCATAGGCCTCTCATCCAAAGGCTGCTGCAGTGGGGTCCTTCGGATTCTTGTTGGCTATCTCCCCTCTGAGGGGCAGACAATATCTGAAACAGGTACTGTGCAAGGGCCTCTTTCTTCTGAAGCACAAATTGCTTTGAATTTGGCAACTGCTGTTTGCTGGTTGTCTTGCTATGTTTGTGTTTGTTGGTTTTGTGCTCCATCCTCTAGCCCAGCCCTAGAGGGCACTATAAGCTGTATGATCAGGGGCTAAAACACTGGTGGACACTGCTGCCCAACCAGAAGGGATCAACAGCTCATGGAGCTTTCCTCAAGACAGTGTTTATGTTCAGGCTCTGGAGAGGTGTTCGCCTTGATCTGCTGTGTGGATTACTATTGAATGTTATATGGTTATTATTTCCTGTGGCCACAATCTCGATCCCAGCAGTGGACCTTTGCAGACCCCTCATCCCAAAGATGCTGCATTTCAGAATGGGATTCCTCGGCAGCTCCTTGACGCATACCTTGCCCAAGAGGCATTGGCCGAGACTTGACCACCATTTGTAGAGGTGTATGCTGCAGCTGAGAACACAGGGGCTCTCCATTAGTTTGAGAAAACCCCCTCTGCTCTTGTGATGGAAGGGAAGGCACCTGCTGCCCTAAATCCCCACAACTCAGGTGCATTAGATACTGAGCCTGGAAGAGCAGATTCTCTTGATAATCCTGAAGCTGTTGAGGCTGCTGTAAAGGACATCTGCAACCATTAGCCTGCTGTCCTTGAAATAGTGAGTGATGACAATGGGCCTTCTTCTCCTGTTGCTGTTGCCTCTCTCCCTGCACAGTAGAAATATGGTGCAGAATGAAGGGCCTTGCATGCTGGCTTTCTTCTTTCTCAGGCCCATCCCTCTAAAAATACTGCACAGAAGATGTAGGAGGATGAAAAAAGAGTGCTGATTTGTAGCTGGAAAATGGATAGGCAGGACAAAGTTTACTTCTCGTATCACCTTGATACTCCAAAGTACAGCTTGGTTCCTTTACAATGCCTGGGACCATAGTGTCGCCTGGGCCATCCTGTTGACTGGGAATTTCCTGTGTCTCTAGAGAAGAATAGCCAGCTCTCCCCAGTACAGCCTCCTCAGTAGAAGAGAAGTTGTGCTCAGTGGTGTAGTTGGGAGATTCTGCCTGAGTATCCTGGAGGCTTAAACATGAACGACCTTGAACAGGGAATTCATGTAGTTTCCAAATAGCAAACATTCTGTGTCTCTCTCTGGGTGGCAGTCGGGCTCTTTTATTCTGGAACCAGTTCTAAAGAGAAAAAAAGAGTAGTGTTTTATCAAATTGACTTATCTGGTTATATTCCTCAGTATATTTCCATAATGTAGGAGAGAATTTTGTAGTTAAGCCTAGTCTCAGCATTATCACTGACTTTCCTCCTGACCTTGTACTCAAAAATAAAGGCAATCTTCCCTGGGGCTACACGTGTGATTATGGAAGTCATACTGTACACAATTCCAAAACTCCAACCACCTTCAAAGTCTTCACTGGCCCTTCTGTACATTCAAACCTACATTAAACCATTACTCAAGCTGCTGCATAAGAATGAATTCATGGCTCAATGTATTCTAAATCATGTTCTTAAATTCATTGTTTTCAAACGTTATACATAAGCAAGAGTTTAAGTCATAACTTTACTGTATTGTATATGTGTCTCTAAGCATTTCATTTTAACACCTCTAGTCTCCATTGTTCATCCTCCCTAAAATGAGGATAATTATACATGCCAACCCATAATCCCCAGGACATTGGGTGAGCTGGAAATGATAAAATGCTTTTGTAGACAATCCATCCTAATAAGCCAGGGTTGCTGTAGACAGTTAGAGTCATGCAGCCTAAGCAACAGTACCTGGGGGCCTTTTGCCATCTGCTCACTCCTGGAACTGCCCTCTGGCTCCCAGTTCAGAATAGCTTTAGGCCATTAGTATTACTAAAGCTAAACGGATCTCTGATCCCCTCATGATGATTGTTTAAAGCAAAATTCTGACTGCGCACAGTGACCCTGACACCTCCAAACACACTTTCTCATTTTTTCCTCACAACTCCACAACATAGATAATTTTACAGAAAGCTGAGTTACAAGAGTCAATTTGTCAGAGATTATAGGGCCAGTTCGAATGTTGATTTCACGAAGACCCAACCAGAAAACAAGTGCTCACTTTCCCTAGTCTAACAGCCTGCCCTGATCCTCCCCCAACTGTGTTTGCTTCCTGATCACATCATGGACACTCTCTCTAAGCACATGCAGCTCAATTCAGTGCAAGGCAATTTGAATGGCCATATCTGTGAACTTCATGTTATAAAACTATCCCTGTGACATGTTTGGAGGATTAAAAAAAAAAGACTAAAAAACAGTTTGAACTTGAGAAACCCAGTGGTCATGAATCCAGAAATGTAAAGAAAATACAGTATAAAAATGTTTTAAGTATTTGACCAGTCTCTATTGTTTCCTGGCTGTTACCTTTTTTAGAGTTTCTACTTAGTTATATGAAATCATTAACTTGTATTTTTCTTGAAATGTTTCCAACTCATGAAACTCTTATAATATGATGACATAATTACTTACATAGTATTTGCCTATACTTTTATCCTCCAAAGCTACTCTTGCATTCCCTTTCTTATTTCCACCAAGATAATTTCCTCCTATTGTCAAACAAACAACCAATAAATTCAAAGATCTATGGAAATTACAGGACAAAGAGAAATAAGAAAATCTTCCTAATTGTGTGTATGGCACAAAAAGTACAGCTCTAATAAAATTTCATGGAGCTATTATCAATCATTTCTAAAAACAATCATATGAGAGATTCCCTGGACAAAATTTGGTTCACACAGCAAATGGTTATGAAGCACCTGCTATAGCTGTGATGTATTGTGCCAAGTGATGGGACACTATTGAGCCAAGTCCTTTCTCTTGCACTTCAGACTTGGATATTCAACTATTTACTTACTATTTCCACTTGGAGGTTTAATTGGCATACTGAACTTATTATGTCCAAAGTAAAGCTCCTAATGCCTCTAGCATAAAACCACTCTATTCCAGGCCTCCCTATCTTAAAGGCAACTCTAATCTTCCACTTGCTTAGGCCAAAATTTTGGATCCCTCTTTATTGGATATACAGTGAGAAGATGCAAAGACCTCTCAGCAAACTATTGGCTCTACCTTCAAAATAATAGTTCTCTAGGTGCCAGCCCAGTGGTGCAGCAGTTAAATCCACACATTCTGCTTTGTTGGCCTGGGATCCACTGGTTCAGATCCTGGGTGTGGACCTATGCACTGCTTGTCAAGCCATGCTGTGGCAGGCGTCCCACATATAAAGTAGAGGAAGATGGGCACCGATGTTAGCTCAGGGTCAATCTTCCTCAGCAAAAAGAGGAGGATTGGTGGCAGATGTTAGCTCAAGGCTAATCTTCCTCAAAAGTAATAATAATAATAATAGTTCTTTATACTTCTACAGTCAGCAACCTAATCCAAACCATCATTGTCCTTATCCTAGATAATTACAACAGAATCTTAACTGGTCTCTGCTTCCAAACTTGATCCACAATAGTCTATTTTCCATAAAACACATACATAACATATTCATGCCCACACTGACATAAATAAGAAAAGTGACCAGATGTCAACACTTTGTTCTGTGTGATGAAATACTATGAAACTTTTTCAGAATTCTTTACATTTTATATTTGTCAATAAAAGATATATGAATGCAAAGCTTTGAATATTTCATTTACATCAATTATATATACTTGACAACGCAGTTGTTTGGCCAGTTCTTTTCGAGTGGTAAAATCAGGGTAAGGAGTCTCTTCAAATGTCTGATTAAGAATATACAATTCATCTGTAGTAAATTTATGTTGTTGTTTTCCCTTTCCTCCTCTCCATTTTGTTCCTTTAACTTCCTTATGACCATCTTCTTCGACTGGAGATCCTGAAAAATATATAAATGGAAAGGGAAATGCATTGAGGAATAATGATAGTATCTAGAAAAAGAAAAGACTGTTCACTGACTAACCATTCATAAAAGATTTTTAAAAAGTGGAACCCCACCTCACACCTATTTACAATAATAAGATTACTAATAGGTTAAAGGCCTATCTTTAAAATTATGAGGAGAAAATGAGATTTATGACCTCTAAGGTAGGGAATCAACTCAACAGCACTAGCAACAAGGGTAGGGAAGGATTTCTTTAGTTTAATAAGAAGTCACACATTATAAAAGAAAAGGCTGATGAAAAAATGCTCAGCCTCATTAGTAATTGAAGAAATACAAATAAACCAGCTCACACCCATCTGGTAACCAACTTAAATGTATGGGACTAGAGTAGGGAAGAACGATAAAGAAAATAGGAAATCAGAAGCAGGGTTGGTATAAGTATAAGTTCTTAGAACCACCTTGGAAGTAATTTTATTATATACAATCAAATTGAAAATGCACATATCCTTCAACACAGCAATCAAAGGACACTTGAAAACAGTAGGAAGGTTTTGTAGTGAGGTTACAAGAATGGTAAAAACAAGAACAAAACAAAAAAACAAGGTTTAACTATACACTGTCTATGAGAGACTCATTTTGGACCTAAGGACACATATAGGCCAAAGAGTGAAAAGATGGAAGAAGACATCCCATGCAAATAGTAACCAAAAGAAAGCACAGGTGGCTATACTAACATCAGGCAAAATATACTTCAAGTCACAACTGTTATGAGACTAAGACATTATATAATGACAAAAGGATCAATTTACCAAAGAGATACAATAATTTTAAGTATGACAGACCAAACCTCAGACCTCTCAAATATATGAAGCCAACATTGACAAAATTGAAGGTAGAAATAGTGAACAACATAATAATAGTAGGAACATCAATGCCCCACTTTCTATGATGGATAAAACAACCAAACAGAAGATCAATAAGGAAATAGAGGACTTGAACAAAAGTATAGACTAATTAGACATACCAGACATATACAGAACACCCCACCTAAATGAAGAATATACATTCTTCTCAAGTGCACATGAAACATTTTCTAGAAGAGACCATACATTAGGCCACAAAAGCAGTCTTAAAAAATTCAATATTGAAATCACACAAAGTATATTTCCAATTACAGTGGAATGAAATTAGAAATTAATAGCCAAAAGGAAGCTGAAAATCTACCCATCTGTAGAAATCAATCAACATACCCTAGAACAATCAATGGGTCAAACAAGTCACCATGGAAATTAGAAAATACCTTATGACAAGTGAAAATAAAAAACATAACACCAAAACTTATGGGATGCAGTGAAAGCAGTGCTAAGAGAGAATTTTTTAGCTGTAAGTGAGTACGTTAAAAAATATATCAAATCAACAACCTAACCTTAGACCTCAAGTGATTAGAAAAAGAACAAACTAAATCCAAATAGAAGACAGAAGGATATAATAAAGATTAAAGATTTTTAAAAATGGAGAATAAAGGGGCCGGCCCCATGTCCCAAGTGGTTAAGTTTGAGTGCTCTGCTTTGGCAGCCAAGGGTTTTGCCAGTTCAGATCCTGGGGGTGGACATGGCACCACTTGTCAGGCCATGCTGAGGTGGCATCCCACATGCCACAACTAGAAGGACCCACAACTAAAAATACACAACTATGTACTGGGGGGCTTTGGGGAGAAAAAGGAAAAATAAAATTTTTTTAAAAAGTAGAGAATAGAAAAAAACTGAAAAGATCAACAAAACTAGCAGTTGGTTTTTCTAAAGGATCAACAAAATAGATAGATCCTTGTCTACATTAACTAAGAAAGATTCAAATAAAAATCAGAAATGGGAGCATCACACCTAATACCATGGAAATAAAAATGAGTACAAGAGAATACTACGAACAATTGTGAAACCAAGAATGAAAAAGTTAAAAAATCTCCCCTAGAGCAGAAAACTTTGAGATAAGCTTTGCTAACTCCAGCTTTGCATAATCAACTATTGTTTAAAACTAACCAGATTTTGATGTCCCTCCTTAGTAAAGGAAGGAGCTGTCTTTCCCAGGAACTCAAGACCCAGATGTCAAGATTCAGCTTCATAAGGCCAAATGTAGGCTGAAGATGAAAACTAAACAGAAAAGTCCAGTCAAGGGAAAAGAAATTCAGTCTTCAAGGCCAAATGCAGGCTGATGAGAAGGTACCAACCAGCAATGCATTATGCTCCCGCTACCCCTACTTAACACTCCAGCACATGCTCTCCCTTTCCTACCTAAAACCCCAGATAAAAACCCCTCCCTTTTTCCCTTTAAGGAGGTGAATCTGAGTTCTAACTCCCATGTCCTTGTCTGACTGCCTTTCAATAGTAAACCTCTTTCCTTGCCACAAGCCTGACATTTCGCTTATTGTGCCTACAATGCATCAGGTAAATGAACCTGCATTTGTGTTTCATAACAACTGTATACCAACATATTTGATAACCTAGAAGAAATGGAAAAATTTCTGGAAACACTCAATCTACCAAGACTAAATCATGCAGAAAAAGAAAATCTGAACAGACTAATAACAAGACTGACTCAGTAATCAAAAACCTCCCAGTAAAGAAAAGCCTAGGACAAGATGGCTTCACTGGAGAATTCTACCAAACATTTTGAGAAAAATTAATGCCAATCCTTCTCAAATACTTCCAAAACATTGAAGAGAAGAGAATACTTCCAAACTCATTTTATGAGTTTTACCCTCCATTATCCTGATAACAAAGGTAGACAAAAATATCATAAGAAAACTACAGAACAATATCTCTGATAAATATTGATGCAAAAATCCTTAACAAAATACTAGCAAACCAAATTCAACAGCACATTAAAGTGTTTATACATCATGACCAAGTGGGATTTATACCTGAAATGCAAGGATGGTTTAACATACAAAAATTTCAATGTAACATACCATATTAACAAAAAGCACAAAAACCATATTATCATCTTAATTGATGCAGAAAAAGCACTTGACAATTTTCAACACCCATTCAGGATAAAAACACTCAACAAACTAGGAACAGAAAGAAAGTACCTCAACATAATAAAAGCCATTTTTGAAAGACCCACAGCAAATATAATACTCAGTGGTGAAAGACTGAAAGCCATTCCCAAAGCACTTGCTTGGAGGACTTCACATCCTACAGGCACTGTGATTGAGCCATCATTGCTTTGGAGTCTCTCTGTTGAAGATTTTTGCCTCGAGACAGAGATGGTGATGGGAGCAGTGGACTCCTGGGTCCACCATACATAGTTCAGGAGCCTCTGACAAATGAGTCACATATTATTCATTGAGCACAACACCAAAAGATATAAGACACAGTTGGAGCAGACCACAGAGCCTTCTCTCCTCAGTTAAGGTTCTTCTAAAAAAAAAAATCAAAGCCAGAACACTGATATTTTGTGATATTTACCTTCTCAAAGAACAAGATTGTCAAGTCTCTTTCATACCCCAAGCTTGGAAAGTTCCAAGTTATTTTGAATTGCACAGAATATCAAATCATTTGGGAACCAGGGGGGAAAAAATCCCAGGACCACTTCAGCAATTCTTCCAGGATAGCTCTTTAGGTTTGGGAAGGTTTTTTTTTAACTTTTTACCCTGTTAACTTTTAAACATGCATGAAAAGTAAGAGAGAAGAGAGGAATGAACCTGATGATCCTATCACTGACTCAAATAAATGGCACTACATAGCCAGTCTTATTTCATCCACTCACCTCCTTGACACCCCTTCCCATTACTCTGAAGTGAATCCCAGACATACTGTTTCACCCAAAACTACTTCAATATATATCTCTAAAATATAAGAAATATTTTTTATAATGAGTTCCATATTGTTGGATATTTATTTAGGTTTGTTCTCATTTCTCTTTTTTATTCCAGTTTTATTGAGATACAATTGACAAGATATCCCTTTTAATGTAATCAAAACTTCATTTTCAAATACCTGAGCCTCTCAGAAAGTCCTAGCACCCAATTCCACTGTTCGGCAACCACAAACAATTACATCAGTGACATGAGCTGTCCTCAGCCTACAAACCTGCACTTTTAAAAAATGAAAGCTCAATCCCTCGGAAAGCACTAGTACATAAGGTAGGTTGCCTCTCACCAAAGAAACTCACCGTTGGAAGACATGTTGAATCTCTAGTCCAGGGTCTTTTGGAGTGACAAAGTGATGAGCTCTGGAGCAGCAATAATATACCCCTGAGGTGCCCACCCTAGACACACCTTAGACACAGCCCTAGACATGGCTCCACCCTAGGTGGGGCTCCACCCCAGATACACCCTTGGATCACCTTACCTAATCCACCTCTTCAAAACCTGGCTTCCATTCATTGAGCACCAACTGAATCCAATTTTCTTATTTATCTTTGTAATACCCTGACAAAGTAGGTACTATTTTACCCCCACTTAGACTTAGAGGACACCAGGGACAGAGAGATTTAGACCATAGAGGAAGCCTCTGACCCAGACAGTCTGATCTCTGACCTCATGCTTGTCACTACCATCCTATTATGTTATAGACTGCAGGATGTGTGAGTATGGAAGGCTTGTCAGGCTCACAGAGGATCCACATTGCTTGATATATCATTCGACTAAGGAATACTGAGATTGGGAGCAGAAGAGACCAGAGACTAATATTGAATAAGGATTATAGACATTAGATCATTTGCTAATTCATCTTATCCTTGAAACAGTCCTTGAGATAACCAAACCCTCCATTTTACAGATGAGGAAATTGCAGGCCATTGGAGTTTTCTTCACAATTCTAGGACTTTTTACCTTCCCAAATGTGTGGGAGAAGGTTTTTATATACTCCAGATCTGAAAAACATAACACATGCTTGACAGTTCTTTCATATTAATTCATCTGAATTCAGAGGGATCCACATGTGCCCCTTTCTATTTAAAAAAATTGCTACAAATTTATGTGACAAACCCAACGAATTGATCTCTCACACATTATATTACTTAAGTCTTGCAATAGCCCTACGTGGATATATATTACTCATACCTGTGATACATATGAGGACACTGAAGCCCAGAGAGATGAGCTAAATTGCCTGAGGTCAAACTCTAAGAAGAGGAAAATGCCTAGAGGAACATAAAGCAGGTGGAAGTAAGGTTTAATTAGGCATGTTAATGGCAGAGGTGCAGGCAGAGGGAAAGCCCGTGTTTCTGACTTGATTTCAACAGAGATCACACCTTACCAACAAATGAAGATAAAGCACAAGGAAGAGACTTGGTGGGCAGATGAAATCATGGGAGGTCATGTTAATGAGTTATGACTGTAGATTGGTCCTCTGCTGTCTGCTTGGGGTCAGAGGCACTGATAGCCAAGCCAGTGCATTTGGGCAGTACCAGGTGCTCTGAGGTAGTTGAGGGGAATATTTTGGGAGCTGGAAGTGTTGGAGGAGTTTGGAGGCTAAGAGAGCAGAGCAAACCAAGATAAGGTTGGACCTAAACTGATTTCTCTGCTTTTTTTTTTCTTCCCAGTAATTCAAAGTTCAAATCAGCTATTCTTGGCTTTATTTTTTCTCTCAGTACCTTGAATTCACACTAGGTGGTGACCTTTCCTGTGCCTCCTCCATCAAGCTGCTTCCAAAATACATTCTGCCAGACACGTTCACTTCCTTGCTTCAGGTTCTTTCCCTAACTCCAGTCAGTCTTGCCTCTGGTCCCATTCCATCATTTAGATGTCACTGACAAAGGTCAACAAATCAGCCTCTAAATTGCCTAATCGTATAGTTAAACTTCCTCCCTAAGGCATCAAACATCGTTGGCCAATCCTTTTTTTCTTGAAAACTCTCTTACTTCAGATTCTTTATATTGATAAATAAATGGCAAGCAATAGGATATTGGAGTATATGAGGAAGCCATTTGGTGCAAAACTAATTTGGCCTAACCTTGTTTTTTCCCAAAAGGGCCTGAGGTGGCCATTGAGCATACATTGTATATCTGCTTTAAGCATCGGCTATGTCCCAAAGACAAGAAAAAATGCCCTTGAGATAAAGATGCACCTCCTGGTGCATTGGCATTTCCTTAAGGATAAGCATCTCTCCCTAGACTAGGAATTGATTGCTGCACCCACTTGTCACCACCCAGCTCAAGACAACACACCTGCTACTTTCTGTGTCCACCAGTCATGACAGGGCAATCTCATCACTATTGTAAAAGGGGCATTTCAATCATATTGATGTGGATTAAGGCTGCCCCAGCTAGAGAAGCCCAAGGTGACCTGGCCTACATGCCAAACTATACGACCCAGTGGACTTTTTTTATGGTATGAATTAGGACCGCCCCAGGGAGCGAAGCCCAGGGCATCCTCACCTACATGCCGATCTGTATGGCCAGATTCGTATCTAAAGTTATATGACCGCACAATAACCAGACCCCATCTGCACTGAAATCATTTAATGACTTTTTACATCATCTTTTCTTTTCTCCAGTAAAAATAAGTCCCGTACCCATGCCTTAGAAAATTAGCCCTAACCCTCAACTCGGGGCAGCAGCAGGAGCTCTGACCGCCCATGGGTCCTGTCCCCACGCACCAGCTCTGCCTGCCCATGGGTCCTGTCCCCATGCCAGCGGGGGCAGCAGCAGCTGCTCTGCCTGCCCATGGGCCCTGTCCCCATGCCAGCGGGGGCAGCAGAAGCGGTGGCAGCAGAAGCTCTGACTGCCCATGGGTCCTGTCCCCATGCTATTCCACACTATTCTCTAAATAAAAGAGCACTACTGCCAGATCTTGAGAGTCTAAGAAATCTTTCTTTCGACTCCTCAGCTCACCGACCCCGCATCAATATTGATGAGGATTTTTAGGCTGCTTAATTTTAAAACAGTTTATGATGAGGATTTTTAGGCTGGTTACTTTTAAAACTACAGATAAGAAGCAGGCTCCGAGGAGTGGAATTTGTTTGCCCTTTGATCAGAGACAATTGCATTTGTGAAGGAAATCTCCATGCCTCCCTCTCTGCGCCAGGAGGAAGGGGGGATGGCTTTATCTCTGGAAACCCTTAATGGGGAAGGCAAGAACTTAAGTTGTTTACTGTCTGGCAACCTCATGTAACTAACCCCCCACCCCAAAATCCTCCTTTGTCTTTAGCTGAAGATAATATTTGAGCGGTGACTTCTGCCATTTACTCAATCCGGTTTGATTCTTATCTAAAAGTTGTGGGGCCGCCCCATGGCCGGACCCTACCGGCACTGGTACCATTTTAACTTTTTTTTCCTTTGTCTTGTAAAGAGATGACTCACATACCTATGCCTTAAATTTAGCCCTAACCCTCAACTCGGGGCAGCAGCAGCAGCAGGAGCTCTGACTGCCCGTGGGTCCTGTCCCCACGCACCAGCTCTGCCTGCCCATGGGCTCTGTCCCCATGCCAGCAGGGGCAGCAGAAGCGGCAGCAGCAGGAGCTCTGACTGCCCATGGGTCCTGTCCCCATGCTATTCCACACTATTCTCTAAATAAAAGAGCACTACTGCCAGATCTTGAGAGTCTAAGAAATCTTTCTTTCGACTCCTCGGCTCACCGACCCCGCATCAAATATGACACATATTTTCTGGTGGTACACAACCACTCTGTGCACCCCTACTTCTGTGGAGTGCGCCATTCCTTTGTGGAAGGACTCTCCTGGGCTATATGGCCCTCAAATTCTGGCTCATAATAAACTCACCCCAATTTTGATTTATAGATTGGTTACGGATTATTTGCATCAACAATATTAAGCTTGGCTTCAAGGAATATCCACTTGAGTCCTTTATGCTTTTTAAAAATACCTCATAACGTGAGAGCCCAACATAGACCAGGTCCTGTGTATTGAGCCCTGTGACACAGCTGTGCAAAAGCACAAATGCAGTCTCTGCTCTCAGAGAAGCAACATTAGAGTGAACTTTTAGAAGTACTTAACTCCCAATTGTCACCTGCAAGGAAAAGCCAGAACTTACTAGAATGCCTAATAAGGAGTTTCATGACCTGGCCACTACTTCCCTTTCAGCCTCGCCTTTGAGACTCTGTGACTTCCTGCAAACTCTTAGCTCCAACAGGCTAGGCCACTTCCAGGTACTGAGATACTCTCCGCCCTCCTGGCCTGTACATCTTGACAAATAAAAATGGCAAGTAATAGGATATATTGGAGTATATGAGGAAGCCATTTGGTATAAACCTAATTCACCCTGATTTCTTTTTTTTCCTCCAAAAGGGCCTGACTGGCTATTGAGCACGCATTGCATATCTGCTTAGACATTTCCTATGGCCAGAACAAAGGCCCTTGAGATAAAGATGCAACTTCCCCCCACATTAGCATTTTTCCTTAGGCTAGGAACTGATTGCTGCACTCACCTCCCAGCTCACCTGTGACCACCCAGCTGGAGACAACAGACTGCCACCTGCTGTGTTCACCGAGACAGAAGACCTACCTGCTATTTCCATCAATCGCTGTGCCAACAGAGCAGTCTCGCGACTATTGTAAAAGGGACATTCCAATCATATGTGAAACATTCTCTTTGAGGGTATATAATGACCCTGTATACCCCCCCCCAACTCTTTGGAGTGATCTGTTCCTTTGTGGAAAGACTCTCCCGGGTTATAATCCTCAGATTTAAGCTCAGAATAAACTCACCCAAATTTTCATCTATAGATTGGTTATGGATTATTTTCGTCGACAATCTGCTTCAGGTGCTGCAAAGAAAAGTCCCAGGTGACATTAGAAGAAAATACTTTAACCAAAAGCAAGTTGATCAACATGGCAATTTGATTAAAATAATCATCTGGTTAAAAAGAAAAAGGCAGCAATAACAACAAGTGATTTAAGAATTTGGTGCTCTGTAGAGTAATTTTGTTTTCCTTAAGTGTTTTCCTATGGGTTTTTCCCTGCCTGCAGAATTTGGGGATGTTTCCTCTACTTTTTGCATCCAGTGAATTTTTAATTCATTTTCCCCATTGTTTTTGTGATGTTAAAATTTAAACCATAAATGCACAAAAATGTGGTTAGTCCTCAGTTTGCCTACTGCAAAAATATAACATTTGCCTTCTACACAGATGTTGGAAACAGAATATTTCGTTCATTCACTTATTAAATAAATATTTCTGAGCCCCTCCTGTGTGCCACAATTGTTCTATTTAGCGATTAGCAATAATGTGTTTGTTATACCAAAGTTTGGGTCATTTTTTCATTGTTTTTATTTAAACAAAGCCTTTGGCTTCACCTTTAAGTGATACTTTTCTTTTTGTTTTTCAATGTACATGCTCAAAGGGAAATTATTCAGCATTGTGGACAGATTTTTGGGACCTCTCTCCGTAGTATAATAGGTAAATCTAGCAAGAAAATTTCATGGGCTTTAAGTCAGTACAATAACGTCTGTGCTGCACTGTGAAACAGCTGTGCAGGCCATCTTCAGCCTGTGTTAAAATGACCTTGCAACCCCACACCTCATGACTGAAGATGCCAGCTGGACAGATCCACATCAGGAAAAGAGAAAGGGGTACCTCACTCTCACATCTCCCAGCTGCATCTTAGAGATTGAGGGAATAATTAATGACCCTGGTCCTTGCCTCCCTCCCCACATAGATAATGTCAGTATCTCTGAACTTGTTTGATATATAATCAAGAAATTCTTGTTTATGTTACCTTTATTATATAATCTAGAGAAAAGCCGCGATGTGCTCTATCCCTTTTGTTAAGATATGTGAACTCTAGCTGTAAGGGGTTTTTTTCCTCTTCCCTGCATGTACACTGTTTGTGAAAGAGACATAAACTGCACTTAATCTCATACCCCTCAGAGCAGTTCCATCAGAGCACTCTCTTGAACAGTTTTCCTGGGGTCTGAACTCCTCATGCTGATTATTGAATAAACTCCTTCTCTAATATCACCTAGACTCTTTATTTCAGGCAACAGTAGTTTCACTTCCTTCCATCCCTTACCCTATGCTGAAATGTTGGTTATTCATGAGGAGAAGTTGATCTCTGTCAAACTGTATGCAATGTGCTACAGTATTCCAAGAGGAAGAGTAAAATTATTCACACAGGCTTAAGGATGCCTGGGAGGGTTAACCACAAGGCCACAAGCCTAGTGGAAGTAAACTGAGAACAGGCCAAATGTCCTGATGGGGTTCAAAGCAGGCTGCCCCAGCATATGCCACTCTGTTATGCAGATTATTTTGAGCTGAAGACAATAAAGATTCAGAAGACTCAGGAAGAACATTTCACCTTCCCCCAAACTGCCTAAAAGGATTTAACATAGAAGGCCTGATCCAGGAAGCAGCTAATACCATGAGATAACTATAGTATAAGGGAAAATAGGTGTGATAAGAAAGGCACCAATAAGCTCATCTTATCAAAATTCTGTCTCTTGGGCCACATTCTCTATAGGGGGCCCAGCAAACAGATGTCTAACAAACATTTGCTTTCCATTTCCATGTGAATTGTCTTCCTCCCCTTTGAAGTCCCAAACGGATACCCCCAACATCCTCCTTTGCCTTTAGCTGAAGATGATATTTAAGGTGACACCTTTGGCCATTCTGGCAAGTTGTTCAGTTTTCCTGGGTTTCTCCCATGTACACGTTATTAAACTTTGTTTTACTTCCTCCTGCTAACCTGCCTTTTTAATGTTTTTTAAAAGATTTTATTTTTCCTTTTTCTCCCCAAAGCCCCCTGGTACATAGTTGTATACTTCTAGCTGTGGGTCTTTCTAGTTGTGGCATGTGGGACGCCACCTCAGCATGGCTTTATGAGCAGTGCCACGTCCACATCTAGGATCTGAACCAGAAAACCCTGGACCACCCCAACAGAGCACGCAAACTTAACCACTTGGACAGGGGGCCGGCCCCCTGCCTTTTAAATTTTTTGACCAGCCATAAGAACCAGAGGGAAATGGGTATGGGGGAATTCTCCCTAACCCCCTACAGGCTCTATGGGGACCCCCAAACTGTTACTGGCTACAAACATAGGTTCTTTACCCGCCACACAAGAGGGGACAAATAAAAACTGGAATGCCAGGCTTATGGCAAGGAAAGGATTCTATTTTGGGTGACGTCAAGCTGGGAGTTGAGACTGAGCCCTCAAATTCATCTTGTTTCATCTCATCGCCCCAAAAGATCAGAGGCAAGGGGTTTTTAAAGGTTGCAAGGAATGTGTCTGCTTGTGGGTGGGGGGAGTCAGTGGCCTTGCTGGTTGGAGCTTTCTCACCAGCCTGCATTCAGCCTCAGGAAGCTGTTTGCAGGGAGGAGAAAGAGATGATAAGGAATGCAGGTGGCTGTCCTTGGTTGTCTGCCTCAATCAGTGATGGCGGATTCTGGTGCCAGGAAGCCAGGGAGTAAGCAGGGAATAAGTGCTTTGCTTTTAACCCCATATATGCTTGGTTTAATGTAGGGAAACTGATATCAGGGCCAGTATCAAAACTAGCCCTAGAAGTCAACACCTGGATTTGTGGGAGGAAAATAAAAGTCTAAAGCCATATGTAATCCTAACTAGTACAATACGCTATCTGAAAACTTGGCTCAGAAATCCTTAAAAATTCCAAAGTTCAACAAAACAGGAAATGACATGTTAAAAGATTCACAAAATATCAATATAAACAGAAAAGTTACTCCATGACCAAAAGTAAACATGCCTGACAAAGCTATATAACATACCTATTGAAGTATTAAAGCTACACTCCACAAATCTGGTGAATTTGGCAAACTGACAATTCAAATTCGCTTTGAGCACTTTGGGTTTTGTTGAGATGATTTTATGTAAATTGCCCATTCAATGAATTGTATTTTCTCAAACTGAATTTTATCCATTTGCTTGCCTCCTCCTCCCATATCACAGCACTCAGTTCATGGAAGTATAAACAATAGTAAGAACAACAGCTAACATTTATTGAAGATTTACTTTATGCCACTTCTAAACTAACCATTTCCCAAATACACATAATAAATCAGTGTCCTATAGGCCAAAATCCTGCACAAAATCTGATTATCATCATCATCATCAACCATCATCATTATTTGAATTTGAAGATTTTTAGGCAGGACAAACCCACCTTGGTTTCCCCAGAGTTTCACCACACCAAATTGGATCATCCCTATCCCTTTCATTCATTTGTTAATTTAATGCCCTGAGGACATTTCTGTTTGCAACCCATGAATGTAGGATCTCATACCTTAAGGTCAAATGGTCAGTTGTATTAAAATATTAAGTTATGCTGCCTCTAGTAAATCCCTATTGATTTGCCTGTCATCAGAACTACACTGTACCCAACCTGAAGCCTGGACTGTATTTGTCTTATTCACAGCTGTATCTCCAGGACCTAGCACTGCACCTGACACTAAATGAGTCCTCAGAAGGACTGACTGAATATTTGAGTGAATGACATAACCTTTTCTCCATTCACATTATACTTTGTCAACCTTTCATCTTTCCTAGTTTCCCTGATTCCAATTTAACTCCATCCAACGTACACCAGACATTTTCCCCTCACTGATTAAAAAAATAAAATTGGGGGGCCAGCCCCATGGCGTAGTGATTAAGTTCACTATGCTACACTTCTGCATGCCAGGTTCGCAGGATCCCCAGTGCAGACCTACACCACTTGTCAGGCATGCTGTGGCGGCAACCCACGTACAAAATAGAGGAAGGCCGGCACAGATGTTAACTCAGGGCTAATCTTCCTTGAGCAAAAAAAAAGAAAAAAAAAGTTTTTACTGACTTACCTTGGCTAAGGGATCAAATCAAAACTACTTAGTTTGATACCTAACGACATTCATGATCAGGACCCTACCCACCTTGTGAGCCTCAACTCCCTTCACTCAACTTCACAATGTTCCCACATTGTTCCTTCTTGCAACAACAAATTGCTCTTAATTCTCTGGACACAATGCTGTATCCAAATTCCCATAAATTTGTTTAGATTGCTCTCCCTTCCTCACTCCCCCATGATCCTGGAAAACTGGGTTGCTATATTAGCACATGCCCATCCTACACTACAGCCATCTCATCAGAAATCCCCTAGGGGTACTATTATCTCTGGACGTCATGATACTGCATTATTGGTATACTTGTGTTGGGGGAGGGTAGAGTTTAAAATATTTTTTCCCAAATAGATAACGAATCATCATAAAATAATTTAATGAATAGTTCATTCTTTCTTCCTTAATTTGAAATGCTACCTTTATCATAAATGCTTGTGTATATGTCAGATCTCTGGAGTATCATTTTCCACTGATTTATTTGATTTACATATCAAATATCAAATGTTTTTAATTATTATAGCTCTTT
The DNA here is from genome assembly GCF_041296235.1 of Equus asinus. Taxonomy (NCBI): domain Eukaryota; kingdom Metazoa; phylum Chordata; class Mammalia; order Perissodactyla; family Equidae; genus Equus; species Equus asinus. The sequence continues at coordinate 6,941,310 of NC_091810.1, forward strand.
ATAGTGTGTCTCAATACCTGGTAGACCAAGCTTATAGGAAAAAACTATCTTTTTTTGCTTTATTTTGCACATCCCAAATTATCATTAAGGTTGAACGTCTTTTCATGTTTCTTGGCCATTCAAGTCTTCTCTTTAACAGATGTCCAATTCATATCCTTCACTCATTTGCCTATTATATACATTGAAGAATTTCTTCTTCCAGGTCCTTCAATGTTACTTATGGTGCCTTTCATAAGAACAAAGTTTTTAATTTAGATGCAGTTAAATTTTTTTCTTGCCCTCTATGGCTTTTCATTTTCATATCTTGCTAAATAGTTTCTTTCCCCTCTCTCAAAGGTTGTAAAACTCTTCTCCCATATTTTCTTCATTGTTTTCAATGTTTAGGTCATTAATCCATCCAGAGGGGAAAGAAAGAGATAAAGTGTAAAAGGGTAAGAGATTTCTTTGCCAACCCAGAGGGGATGGCAATATAGGATACAGAATTTAGTTGGGGGGCCAGCCCCATGGCTGAGTGGTTAAGTTCATGTGCTCCACTTCGATGGCCCAGGGTTTCAACAGTTCAGATCCTGGGCATGGACCTAGCACCACTCATCAAGCCATGCTGAGGCAGCATCCCACACAGCAGAACCAGAAGCACCCACAACAAGAATATACAACTATGTACTGGGAGGACTTTGGGGAGGAAAAAAAGAAGACGCAACAGATGTTAGCTCAGGTGCCAATCTTTAAAAAGAAAACAAAAGAATTTAGCCACCTCTGGCATGTGTGGAGAGGGTAACTTAGGTAGAAGAGAGGAAACCCCTCCGAATTTCCAGTTGATTGTGAGTTCCTTGTGGATTGACATAAACTACTCATATCTGAGTAAAGATCTTCTGGTACCTTCTGAATTCCTTATATGTGCATGACAGCCTAACCATAAAAGAGAAATACTGAAAAATAGTCTAAAATTAGAGAAATTCTTGAAAAGTTCTGTTAAAGGCTTAATCAGCAGTGTACTTGAGGAGAGTTACCCTGTCATTTGTAGGACAAATTCGATAAACGGATTGCATGTGGGTTGTTGAAGTGGTAGAACATAGGAAGGAATGACCCAGGGAGGCAACAGAAATTAAACCACAGTTTAATTCAGAGGATGAGATATCATGTTAATCAATAGAACACTTGACAGCAGACTAGATATGAGGGCAGCCCAAGGGGGGAATCTGGGTACCTGGAAGAAGGAAGATGCTATTAAAATAAATAGGGGAGCCTTGGTGAGGACTGACTTGGTGGATAACAACAGTGGACTTGTCTTTGAGGTGTGGTGCCATACTTAGTGAAAGTTACCAGCAGGAAACTGAGAGAGGCTAAGGCTGGAGAGATTGTTTTAAAGTTATCCAGATGGAGGTGAAATTGAATCTCAAAGATACTATAAACACAGAGAGAAGACAATAGGGAAAACCTGTATCTAGGGGACAGGTAAAAGGAAAGCTGAGAAAACAGGTATTCAGAGAGGGAGAACCAAGAGGGTGATATGATGAAGAAAGATTACGACTAAGACAAGCTGTTTAGCACTGGTAACCCTGATAGTGACAGGCACTGTGGTTTACCTGGGAAAGGATTTTGTCACATATTCTGGAATTCATTAAGACATAACCGAATACACTCATGTAAAAAACAAGGAAACAGAACCTTAGCTGTTTCCATGTCAACTGAAGAAGTTCTGGAAATGTGCCACACCTCATATAGCATGGTCCTTAAGAGGACCAGAGCATTCGGCTACCACTGGCTTCCAATATTCCTACCCACTTGCAGGACTTTAGGCACCTCTCTGTGCTGTCTCCTCTTCTTTCAAATGAAGGACAATAGTCTACTGCATAGAGTTGTTTAACAGTACTTTAAACAATGTCTTGAACGTAGTAAGCACTCAATAAATATGAGCTATTGTTTTCACTCACTTTTAAGGTCCCAGCGAAATGGTCTTCCTCTCATGAAGTCTGAGAACACGCTTCTGTCTGATATGTCTCCCACTGCGCACTGATGACACAGTGCTTAGCACAGGCTCGGCACACACGTCGAAGGCTCAGTAATATTAATAATAACCAAAACTTATAAAGCACTAGGGGCCAAACACTTTTGTGAGTGTAATACACGCATAACTCATTTAATCGACCCAAAGCCCCGGGGTAGAGAAATCAAGGCACAGACAAAAAGTTAATGGCAGAGCCAGGACTTAACCCGGGTGTCTATCCCACAGCCCCTGTTCATAACTGCTGTGCCCTAGGGTTCGATACTTCACTAATGAAGAAGCATGGCATGATTTCTCACCGAGCATGGCAGAGCTGAAGTTCAAAAATTAGACTCATGGTTATTAGAGGCGGAAAGCACCATCTATTCCAACATCTTTTTCTTAAACCCAGGAAAGTGACACTGAGAGAGGGGTCTCCCCTGCAAGATGACCAGGGCACCAGACCAGAGCTCTGCAAGATTCGCTCCCCAAGGTTCCGAATCCTTAGACCTTCACCCTCCCGGAGGTCCTGCCTCCAACCTCCAGCGGAGCAGTGTGCCCCGGCAGCGCCTTCCGGGGATGTGCTGCAACGATGGGGAAGGCCGCCGGCGACGAGGCGTACTTCCAGAGGAGCAGTCTGTTCTGGCTCACCGTCATCACCCTCTCCTTTGGCTATTACACCGTAAGGGCAACGGCCTAGCGTAAGATCCGCGCCTGCGGGCGAGGAGAGTCTGCGCAGGCACATTCCGGCTCTCAGGCGCTTTGAGCCAAGTGAAAGGGGTGCAGGCCGACAAGAAGACGCAGGCGCACTCCTCTGCCCCTGCCCGTCGCCGGGGCTCGAGGTCCTGAGAAACCGGCTATTCAGGCTTTCCCTCTATGGGGGCGGGGACGGCTTCCCACCCCATGACTCAGCGTCTAGCTCTTTCAAGATGGTGGTGGCGAAGTCAGAGGGCAGCAGAGCTGCTACGGCCTATTTCCGTACGTGCAGAGCCTTGCCCTCGCTGGTCACGGTCGTGGGGCTGGGATATTTTGCGGTGAGGTATAGGGCGGGACGGGGCATCTATTTTGGCCTGCCAGGCCCTCGTACAGCGGGGGGGAGGGGGACGGGGAAGTTGTGGAAGGGAGGTCTTGCGCTTGCCTGCCCGGTGGTTGCCTAGGTTACTGGCGTAAGCGGAAGTTAGGTTGGCTCTTTGGACGGTTTCTGCTTTAAGAGTGTTCATGCCTTTGCGTCCTCGCACATCCACGGTTGCTAGACTAAACTGAGTGTGAGGAGAGCTGACGGAGGGGGAATCCAAGTTGGCAGACTCCCGTAGGCCTGCCAAGTCAGGATAGGGCTTCCGACGCAGAATGCTTGAGGCAGTTAGAATTGCTTGGAAAATGGGAATAGACCTAAGGGATGGGTAGGATAGTTGTTAAGAAGGGATAGAAAGGATAAAAATGTATGGCATAGATATGGAATCAAGAAGACTGAGGATCTCTACTAGAAGAGGAGGGACTTTTGTCTTGAGTTCCTTTAAAGGATAATGGGATAGATGCCTGGAAAAGTAGGTTGTGGACTAAGTTGGTATAATTTTGAAGGAAGGCAAAGCTATTTGGATATTGCTCAGGAGATTGTGGTGATTGGGGATTAGAAGTGTGTTTGTCCATGTGTGTGGTGATGAATTGAAATTAGTCTTTGGGTGGTGAACATGATGTAAGCTACACAGAAATCGAAATATATGACGATGTACGCTTGAAATTTATATAATGTTATAAATCAGTGTTACTGCAATAAAAAAAGAAAAGGAAAAAAGTAAAAGAAGTGTGTTTGTCGTGTCCACAGTGTTGATTATTGACGAATCTGACCACCTTTGTCCTGATTTCCCCATACGTAAAATGGAGGTATTGAACTGAAAACTCTTGAAGGTGCATTTCTGTTCTGTGATTCTGCATCTCTGACTAGTTAGAATACAGATGGAGGAAAGCTTTGGGGACTTCAAATTGGGATATTTTGGAACTGGCAGGTGCTGCTCCTTCTAGTCCCCTTGCTTTTGGAGGATGCAGTGATTTTTCATGCTTTATTTATATTTTGGATGTGTAACAACATGATAGGAGAGGCAGTACTGCTCCTGGCTGAGATCTGAATGGGACAATAAATTTTGGGCCTGTTGGCACATAATTGTTCTCAGAAAAGCCTAAGCTGGCAGAGATTACAACACAGAGACTGAGGGAAAGCTGATGAGATTACAAAAAGCTTATGTGATTAAGTAGTTGCTATTAGCACTTCACAAACCTGATCTCACTTATTTTCCAACTTTGTGCAGGATCATTCCCAATTTTAGAGATAGAAAAAGTGAAAGAAGAGAAAGGGATTTTAAATTAAACTGGGGTTTCGGGGGCCGGCCCGGTGGCATAGTGGTTAAGTTAGTGCCCTCCACTTGGCAGCCTAGAAGTTCTCTGGCCCAGATCCCAGGCGAGGACCTACACACCACTCATCAGCGATGCTGTGGCAGCATACCATATACAAAGTAGAGGACGATTGGCATGGATGTTAGCTCAGTGCCAGTCTTCCTCAAGCACAAAGGAAGATTGACGACAGATTTGAACTCAGGGCCAATCTTCCTCACCAAAAAAACCCACAGGCGTTTGGCTCAAGGCATGGTTTCTGCAGTAAAAAAGCTAGCCAGGGCACATAAACTCTTAAAATGTGTTAATAAACTGTATAAAATAATGTTTTTGGTGGAGTTCATTAAGAAGTCATCCAACTTGGACATTGAGTCTGATAACCATATAGTTTCCTGAGCATAAATCTCCCACTAGAATAGTGTTTAGAAAATATAAGTAGAGAGTGGAAGCCCAGGTGACTTAATTCAGAGTTTCTTTGGTCTATAGTTGTTCTTGTGGAATCAGAATTATTTCCTAGCCTCTCTCAAAAGGGAACATTTGCTGATTTAAGTGACCTAATAGGTATTGTGTGCCTCTGGTTCTTTTTCAGTGGGTTGTCTTCTGGCCTCAGAGTATTCCTTATCAGAACCTAGGGCCCCTGGGCCCCTTCACTCAGTACTTGGTGGACCATCATCACGCCCTCCTGCGTAATGGGTAAGGACAGCTGCGGAAATGGGGTGTGGACACTGCAGCTCCGGTCTCACTGTACGCCAGGAAGGCCTGCAGTTGCCTTTAGATATTTAAGAGTAGTGCTAGTTCACGTTAAAGCACCTTTCTTTTTGAGGTTTCTGTGATAACCATCACCTTAAACTAGGCTGACTTTTGTTTCAGGTATTGGCTTGCCTGGCTGATTCACGTGGGAGAGTCCTTGTGTGCCGTGGTATTATGCAAGTAAGTGTTTTTAATAGGTCTTTGTCGCTTTTCTCTTGGTATCTAAGTTGAGAGTAGCCACATTTAAATAATTCATGCATTTGTAGGCTGAGAGCACTCTCAGGGTAGAGTTGAATCCCCACACCTAATACTGAGCCTAGCTTAGAGGGAGTATTCAGTAAACATTTAATTAATGAATTCATTTCATTTGTGTTAGCTAATCAATTATTTCATTACTTAATTTGATGATTTTTGTATTTTTTTTAAAATTCTCTGTATAGCCCCAACTAGAACAAAAGATTAGGAGGCTACCTTCTAGTTTGAAGAGGGGCTAAATTATTGACTTAGGCTGATGATGCCCCATTCTAGTTTCACAACAGAATCACCTGACGAGCTTTTTCAAAATGCTTATGTCTACATATCTGGTTTCCAGACCCAGAGATCCTAACCTGGTAGGCCTGACTTCGGGCATGAGAATTTGTTATTTTTTCAAGCTTCGCAGATAATTCTGGGTTGCAATGCAAGTTAAAAGCCCCTTGACTAAACCCTACTCAACAGATGTCAGTGTAAGTCAATACTATGTGACAGTAATAGAAAAGATTCTCTTTACATTTGTACTTATGTAAGCATATACAGAAAGTATAATGTAATGAAAGAGATGGCTATAGTAATGCCAGACTGCTTTGCAGTTAACTTTGTTTCTGGTCAAGATTAACTGCCACCTGTGTTATTGTTGTATTACCTCTAAAAGTGGAAAATAAGATACTTTATTACCACTACTTTTTAATAATAGAAATAATATTTATTGGGTGCACCCTATGCCAGACACCACTAAGTGCTTTAAATAGATTATCTTCTGGTTTATTAAACAAGCTGGAGTTTTTGGGAGAGGAGCAGAAAGAGACTTTATTTTTTCTCACTCCTCTCCAAGTAAACTCATTCTGTGGATTATTTTCTGCCTCCCTCCCAGCCCTGCATGAAATCAGAAGCAGCACTATAGATTTTCCAGTCACTATCTGATATTATCCAGTGTAGTACAGTCTATTTATTAAAACTATAAACTTTTATCTAATTCAAAATAGCTCTTCTCATCCAGCTGGGGATCAAGAGCCTGTTGTGGGGAAAACAGTGTAGTTAGTGCCTTCTCTTATTCCACCTTTTTGCCATATTCACTAGCAACAGCTGCTTGTGCCCCTTGGGCTGGTAGGAGCAGTTAGGGGAAACAGGGCACAGTGTGCCTTGTGATCAGCAGTGAGGTGCTGTGGATGTTGCATACCCAGTGTTGGCTCTTTCTCTCCAGAGGGTCCCTGGTGGATCTTTGAAAAACCACCCATCACTGGGGATCTCCTTTGTGCAGTTCCCACGACGATTCCTTCAGGTGCCTCCTCCAGCATGCCAGTCACAGTTTCCTCTCAGGAACTATGATTAGGGGGGAATTTCCCTTTTATTGAGAATTTTTCTGCCGTTCAGTTAGGTCTTTAGGCCCACCCGTTGCCAGCGCCCTTCCACAAGATCTGTATGGCTCACGATAATAGCTTCCTTATCCCTCCAGTGGGATAAAATCTGCAAGTGCATGCGGTTCCCAGTGCATGCACTTTAATTGCCTACCAGCCTTTAATCTTTTGAATCAAATATAAATCCCTTCCCCCAAATTGCAGGGGACTTGTGTCAAGCTCTCCAGTTGGTTCTATTGAAGCTGTTCTTTGGGCTTGATTTGTGATAGGAAATGCCACAGCACTAGCACCTCTTTCCACTGGCCTCTTCAGCCTCTCGGTGAAACCTCAGCTTGGAGGTGTGTGGTCCAGCCACACTGACACTGTCCACTGACAGTGTTGGAGTACTTGACACCTATTTTGTCGTTGGCATTTGAAACCTGTAATGAAAACAGAAAGAATCAAATTTAACATCCTGCCATGCCGTTCTTTGAAAGGTGGAGGGAGAACAGGCATAGAGAGGTTAGGTCACCACTATTTTGTTCATGAAATCATTTGTTTATGGTCTAACATGTTGCAGTGTATCATTGGTCACTATAAATCAGAATAAATATTCCTTCTGAATAATGAATTAATGAGCAAGTGTAAGTGAATGAATCAATATATGAAGACATGCAGGACATTTGTGTAGGACAGTTGGTGAATTCCTTTTAACCAGAGATAAGATTGGACTCTATGTTCTACTTTATAGACACCATAATATGTGTACATATAAATATAAACTCTTCCATAACTTTTTTCTTGTGTCGTACATGCCTATTTTTCCATGTCTAGACCTATAAATTTACTTTATTCATTTTATTAGTGCATAGTATTCTATTCTATGTATATGCCTTAATGTATTTAACAAATCTCCCTCATGATGGACTTTTAAGTCTCTGGTTTTTTTACTGTTATAAATAGTACTGCATAAACATAAATGTCTCATACATCCCGGCCCACTTTGGTATATCATTTTTTTATTGTTTGGTGGTAGAATGTATGAATATAGTCGATTTTTATCTGTTGACCTTACACCCAGTGACCTTGCTAAATTCGCTTATTAATTATAATAGTTCATCTATAGATTCTTTTTAATTTTCTAGGTACACAATTGTGTCCAGAAGTAAAGACAGTTTTATTTCTTCTTTTCAATTTTATATACCTTTTATTCCTGTTTCTTCCCTTATTGCCCTGCCCACTACCTCCAGCACAGTGTTGACCAGAAGTGGTGATAGTAGGCATCCTTGCCTTGTTCCTGATCAAAGGGAAAGCTTTCAACATTTTGCATCATGTTTTTTCTAGAATTATGTAGATTTCTTCTATCAGAATGAAGACGTTCTATTCCATTTCTATGTTTGCTGAGAACTTGTGTTAAGAATGGATGTGGAAATTTATCAAATGCTTCTTCTGCTTTTATTAAGATGATCATGTGATTTTTCCCCTTTAATCTGTTAGTGTGGAAAATTATATCATTTTTACATAGATTGTTTTTAAATTTTGTTTTAAATTAAAATTCATCCACATGAGACTTAATTATATACAAATGAGACTGTAGCAAGCCATTTACTTCTTTTGGGATATTTTCTTTTAAGCTTTGTTTTAAGCCGTTTGGTTTGAATGACTGTATAAACAGGTGTTTATTATTACTATGTGCCAGGCCCTTTACTAAGCACTTTGTGTATATTATCTTATAAATCATCTCAAAACTTTGGTGAGATAAATACATTATTCCTGTTTTTCAGACAAGGAAACTGATTCTGAGAGAGAGTGAGTGACTTGCCCAAGGTCACAGCTGGTAATTGGCCAGTTACATCTGGTCTATCTTCAAAACACTTGCTCTGAAGCCATATCAGTGCTTTTTGACCCTATCCCCTCATCAGAATCACGTGGGAAGCAGTTCTATAACACCATGCCCTAGGCAGTAGCCAGACTGCTTCTCAGGGAAGAGTGAGTGTACCCTCCTAAATGCACAAGAAAAATGAAAATAAATGAACTAAGTATTCAAGTTAAGAAGCTGGAGGAAAATGGCAAAATAAACCCAGTGAAAGTCGGTAGAAGGAATAAGTTTTTTAAAAAATAGAAGATAATAACTCCTATGAAACCACAACATTAAAATTCTGGTGGTTAAACTTTTCTTTTTCTTTTTTTAGGTCTAAAGGCATCACAGATGGTCGAGCTCAACTACTCTGGTTCTTACAGACGTTCCTCTTTGGGATAGCATCTCTCTCCATCTTGATTGCTTACAGACCAAAACACCAAAAACAAACTTAAAGAAGATATCCAAAAGCTTTCTCTTCCCTTTGATATTCAACCCCACCTTTTTTAAGGGGTGCTGTGTTTTTCTCAAACTTTCTACTTTCTAGAAAGTTAAGACCCTCTAGTTATTCATTATTCTTTCATACATTCTGGTTGAGCTTGAGCAGATAATAGGAAAAGACTTTAACTTTCCAATTCTGCAGACTGACCTGTTTGGCAGAGGACTTCTAGCTACCTTCTTGAGGTCCTTGGCTGTGTTGGTGCTCTCCCTATCGTCTGGTTTAAGCCAGGCACTAAATTTGCCTGTTGGCATACCTTTGCTCCCACCTTCTGATTAAAACACCTTACCCTTACCAGCACCATCTTTGTTCTCCTTTTGCACAATCTTTTCCACCTTTCTGGAACAAGATAGAGTGATACTTCCACAACACATCAATTCCACATGCTTTACTAGGCACCTGTGAATCAAGATCTTATTCTTGCAAACTTCTATTTCTCACACAACCAAGAAAGATAAGGAAAATAAACAAGTGCCTGGAATGGGGCAGGCTGAGCGATTACATAGAGGCAAAGAGGACCTGCTGAGAACCAGGAGGAGAGGACTGGGGAATGCCTTCCTGATCCTTCCAGCCAGAAGTGATCCTGGCCGCCACATGGCCCCACGGAGACAGTGCTCTGTAGTGTGCAGGGGTCTAATGGCCACCACTAGATTGCTCCTTCAAGTCAGGACCACATCTTAGACAGCTTTATTTTTCTTTTAGCACCTGTCCCGTTGCCTTGCACACAGGTATTCTGTCAGTGTTTATTGAACAAAGGAGGGAAACTCTGATTTCACTTTCCACTTGTTGAGTATCATTCCAATTTGTGTGTGAAAAGTTTAGAACCCATTCAGTGCACCCTCAAAGAAAAGCACAGGACTGCTTTTGACTGTAGTCTCACCATTCTGTGGGTCCCCTGATAGGAAACCTGTGTCTTTCGCACTTTCCTATTCTGGGTCACTTTCTCCAGGCTCTCTAGATGTCTCCCTCCAGCTCTGGCTTACTCAAATACAAACATTCCTTTTCTAAAGATTCTAGCCCATGGCTTATCCAGCTAGTTACTACTACTCCTATTCACCTGGTTGTACCTTATGACTGACTGGTAGGGGCAGGAGGGTCATTGACTGTGTCCCCTGACCCTGGTAGAATGACTCTGTCACCTCTAGAAGCCATTAGGGCTTCTTTCCTGGAGGACTACCTTCTTGTTCTCTAGGCACTAGACCTTATTTTCCTTCCATGATACAGTAGGGCATATTATTTGTTTTAAGCAAGCATTTGTCAGAAACAGCCCTTTCCTCCAAAGAAAGGCCCCAAGTAAAAGCACAACAACAAAAGATTACGGACTAATGAATTGTTTCTGGTGGAGATCAATTTCTGCAAATTAATGTCGGTCTTTCCCTCTGTTTCTCTTATGATTAAGGCGTTGCTTTTTGGTAAAGAAAAAGATTTTTGATCATAGAGTTAAACATCATGGAACTCCAACCCAGATTTTTTAGAAGCAATGGTCCTCTTCAAAGAGAAATAATGAGGATAATATTAATGGTGCCAGAAACAATATGGCAGATTAGTGAGCGAAATGGACTAACTTGAATAAAATGCTGTGAATTTCTTCAGAAATGTTTCTCCAATCAAATGCTTTTTTTGTATGTCAGGTTTGATAGATTGTCACATGCTTGATTGTACTTTTTCTCAAATAGGCTCTATTATGGAACTGTTTGTACAGTTCAGGGATTTTTTTTCACTGGTAAGAAATACAGATGCCCTAGTTGTAGGGCATATGTTCCTCATTATGTTTACAGAGACGCCCATAGCGCATTTGACTCCTCCATGCACTGAGTCATGGGTGGACGTGAGTGTCTCCTTTCATTGTAGGATTGTCCTCTTGTTTTATGTTTCACTCAGCATTTGATACAGTCTACACACCAAGTGAGAGTAGTATTCTTTTTTTAAGTGCCAAAAGTATAAAATCCTCTAATCCTGTTTGGAGTATTATGGCTTAGAGCAAAAAAGGATCTTAGTGAGCAAATGGTGCAGGTCATTCATTTTATAGACCCATAAACTGCATCCCATCAAGGTGAGGTAACAACACCACACAAAAATAATTGAGTGTCCTGTTCTCCCCTGCCTCAGCAGAGGAGCTTAGAAGTAAGTCTGTGAAGCAAAAAATAAACAGAAAAATGGTGACATCTTGGCTTTGTGTTGCAGTCATAGTAGTGACATGGGAGAAACATCTTTATGTTGAATTTGGATGAGAAAAGGCCAGAGGCTCTTGGTGGAAGCAACTATGGAGGGCAAACAAACTAAACTTTTCTTACCCACCCCCTACCCCGACCCCGAAATATCAAAAGCATGTATAGTTTTGGTAGGACAAAAAAGAAAGAACCAATTAGGAAAAAAAAAAAAAGAGAGAATGACCTCACAACCTAGTAACAGGATAGATTTATAAACTATTTCCTGCATTCAACATGTTATGACTTCATGCAATCCAATATAAACATTTTATAAGTCATGGTTTTAAAACAAGTCTTGAGTTTAAGAGGTTATACTCCAGATGTGTAAAGAGGTTCTTTGGCAAAACAACTTGCTATCTGAGAGCCCTTATGTGTTTACATATAGGCTCTGAAAACAGAGAAGTTAGAGAACCTGCCATTGAGGTTAGAGAACAGAGTGCAATCTCATTGTTATCTTTGCATGGGCCCTTGCTGGAGCCTTGTTAATTAAAGCTCTTAGTTTAGCAACCTGGCTTGTAAATATTTATCCTTCCCTTTCTTATCAGCACAGACCAAAAAATGCTAGTAGGACAGCTGAGTAACATATTGTTAAGTCTTTGAGACCCTTCTCTCTACAAGACTCCTTGACCACATCAAATTGGAAATCTTGGTTTCCCTTTCATCAAGGTTGGACAATGAGAGTGTATAATTATCATTTCACATTTCTCTTTATGAAGAGGAGATCTATACTGATTTCACAGTGGACATTTGAAAGTCCTATTTTAAATACTGTGTTTGCAATTTCTATCAACAAACATTTAAGATGGCTCCTAACCTTTTGTAATAGGTTTGAGTATACCCATTGCCTCATTTCTGTTTGTAGTAAGTCATAAAGTTGGATTAGGGAAAATACCTTTGGCATACTAATACTGTTCAGGGAAATAATCGTGAAAGAACTTTTACTTTTCTCTTGTACCAACACGTTGCACAGGATGTTGCTAGTAAATAAAAATTACTCAATAAAAATTGCCACTCTTGACATTGCTGTAAATGAAAGAGAAATGGCATCTATAGTATAAAGCAGTGAAGTGTTCCTTAAACCTCAAGCATGTAGGGCCCACTCATAACTTTAGTCATGTCTACACTGCACCTGAATTCACTTTTTAAAAAACCTTCCTAAGCAAGAATAACTGAAATGCCAGGCTTGGTTTGTTCGTTATATATTCCTCTAATACATATGAGAAGAGAATAAAGCATAATTATTACCTAAAATCACCATGCATACTAATGATATGTTCAGCACGCTACTAGTAATTAGAAAGTATCACAGTACTCACTGAGACTGAAGTGCGGAGTTTAACCTGGCTCTAACTACAGGATTTTTGTCACCGTCCTGGACCTCAGTTTAAACTCATCATTAAAAAGAATATAAGTAATTTTACATTGTGGCTGGGGTAAAAATAGAATGGTAAATTTAAATGAAATCATCTAGGTAAAGCAACTTTTTACACTATAACGCATTAAACAAGAGTATAGTTTTATTGGAAGGCTGGCTGAGGATGCATCCTGCACTTCTTAAACTTGACCATGCAAATGCATCACGTGAGATCTTGTGAAAGTGCAGATTCTGATTCAGTGAGTGTAGAGCATGTCCAAGTTTTCACATGTCTAGTAGGCTCCCTGGTCGTGTTAAAGCTGCTGATCTGCAGATCACTTTGAATAGCAAGATTTTTAGAGAAAATTTAGAACTAGAAATAAAACAATTCAACTCTGATTTCATGAGGCTTTGGGTTGATTTCTATGCATGCCAACATGTTTTTGTAAGAAAAACAGCTAAACACCCTCACTGGGAGCTCAGCACTTGGAGTCCTGACATAATCAGCAAAGAGCACTGTTGCAGTGCTAAAAATGCTGATGAAATTAGCCAATTGGCATGTCTGCATACTCCCCCTCCTTGAGGATAAAAGTTTGGAATTGAGGCCTTTTGAAAATAAAAAACCCAATACTTTTCAAACATTTTGTTCTAGACACTGACATAAAATATGCAAAACCCACAACAATTCTGTGAGGTAACAGTTATGCCCATTTTATAGTTGAAGACCCTGAGGGGATCTCTGCTCAGATGGCTCACTAGCTCAGGCCACTGACTGCGTCTTCCAAGATCAACCCTGAAAAAACAGTCAACGCACAAGAGAAGCATGGATTCCTAAAACCGAGGAAAAATTAGGGAATCTCCCCTAGACAAGACTACTAGAATTGGTGTGGAGTGGGGAGGGGTGGCCATGGCCTTGGGCAGCAGGGAGAACTAGCTTGGAGGAGAACTTTTTACCTTCCGTTTCTGTCTCTCCCTCAAGTTGCCTTAAGACAGACAGTCATCTCTCTCCAACCCTTCAGCACAGAAGTAGGTAATAACAGTGCCCATGGCAGTGTCTGTCAATATTAGCAACACAAAACCCTCACTGGGAGACAGGGGAAAGTTCATGAAAATAGACACAGGCATTCACTCCACCATGCTCCCAACCAAATCACCAGGATTGTGGATTATGTTGTTATTTCTTCCTAAAGGTTTAAAAGAGAAAATCTCAGGCAGAAGACTGGTGGAATGGCGTCAGTTTTCATGAAGGGTTCTGTGGTTCCTGGATTCTCATCTTTAAATCTCTGATTCCAATATATAGTTAAGGCCAATTCTAATTGGCTTTAACCCTCCCCCAATGCATAGTAGCAGGCATGCTAGTTGATGCCTGAAGGGAAAATGAGCTCACAAACCAAATAACCAGATAGCTAAGGATGACACATATACACCGAGCCACACATACCATCTGAAACAAAAGCTCTGGAACAGAAAGACCTGGAATCTAAAGATGTTCTTTAAGTAGGAGACAAGGCATTATTAAAAGAAGATATTAGCAACATGAAATAAGAACAAGAAATCATAAAAAAGAAGTAAGTGAAAATATTAGACATGAAAAATAAAATAGTTGAAATAAAAACATCTAATAAGTGAAAACAGAGTAAGTGAAATAGAATGAATATAGTTGAAGAAAGAATTTGTGGACACAAGATTGTGGAAGTCTCACAGTAGGAAAACACAAAAAATATAAAATATGAAAGAAAAGCTTAGAAATGTGGATGATAAATATAGAAATACCAATGCCTGGGCAATAGTTCCAAATGTAGAGAAAAGTAAAAATGCAGCAGAGAAGATATTTGAGGAAATAGTGGAGATAAATTTCCCCTAAATAACCTTATTCGAAAGGGCTCATAAAGGGGCAGAGAACAGAGATCAGGAAAAATCCATTCCTAGGAATAACAATAAAATTTGAGAATAATGACAAAGAGAAAAGTCTAAAAGCTTCCAGAGAGAAAGAGCAGATCACCTCCAAAGAAATGACAATGAGATGGATATCAAACAGCTACATTGGATGCTAGAAGACAGTGGAATAGTAGTTTAAAAATATTGAGGAAAAATAACTTTGTAGAATTTTATATTCAGCCAAATTATCGTTCAAATAGGAGAAAGTCATAGAAAATTCCCTGTATCCAAGGGCACAGAATGTTTGCCACACAAAGACCCACATTGAAAGCACCTTTGAATGAAGTCCTTAAATAATGAAAAAAGTCAGGCAGTGCTGCAAGAGATATGGGGGAGGAAAGGGGAGAGAGTCATGAAAGAAAAATAAAAGGAGATAATGTTTTCAAAATAACCCCAAATTTAAATTATATATGTTCTAGAAAATTTCCATGATAGCATGTGTGTGTGCATGTGTGTATGGGGGAGGGAGGCAGTAGGATGAGTTAACTGGGCATGAGGGTAAGTTGAAACTGACAAGTAGAAATGGCAAGCAATAGGATATATTGGAATATATGAGGAAGTCATTTGGTGTAAACCTAATTCGGCCTGACTTTGAGTTTCCAAAAAGGCCTGACATGGCGATTGAGCATGCATCGTATATCTGCTTTAAACATTTCCTATGGCAAGAACAAACGGCCTTAAGATAAAGGTGCAACTTCCCCCCACATTGGCATTTCCTTAAGGACAAGCATCTTTCCTTAGGCTAGGAACTGACTGCTGCGCCTGCCTGTGACCATCCAGCTTATCTGTGACCACCCAGCTCGAGACAACAGACCTGCCACCCTGCTGTGTCCATCAATCACTGTGCTGACTGAGCAGTCTCACAACTATTGTAAAAGGGACATTTCAGTCATATGTGAAACATCCTCTTTGGGGGTATATAACCACTCTGCACACCCCACTTCACGGTCCTCACATTTTAGCTCAGAATAAACTCTCTCCCAAATTTTCATTTATAGATTGGTTATGGATTATTTTCATCCACTAAACAGTTGCCACCTTAGGAGGAAATATAGATACTAATAAATTTTAAAAAGCAATCAGGATGAACAAACATGAAGTGATGAATTAGGTGTGTGAAAGATGACGTGAGTGGAGCCATATTAAAACAGAGCCAGAGCAGCCATTGCAGAGGAATTGCCTTGCAACACTTGTTTTCTTTATCTTCCAAACTGGACCAAACCACCAACATTCCAAGAAGTGAGTAAGGACAAGAATATCCTGTTTGTAAGGACTGATGAAACTGGATTTTGCTGATCACCAATCATTAACCAAACAAGTCTGGCCTTTTGCCTGATGATCATACCGCAAGCCAATCTCTGAAGTACAAAGCTAGCCTTACCTTATCTAGCACAAATGAACTCTTCTTTAATACAGCTCCTCTCATCCTCCCTTTTCCCCATAAAAACCCTAAGCCCCTCTCCTGTAATTAGGACAGTATTTGGGTTTCTACCCGAATCTGTGCTCCTTGAATTGCAATTCTTTGATCCCAAAATAAACATCTCACTGCCTCTCATTTCGGCTCTTTATTTTTAGGTTAACAGGCGCAACTGCCAAAAGAACAAAAATAGGATGTGTAATTGTTTTTATTTGAAAATTTTCAAACATTCAGAAAAGTCACAGAGAAGAGGTTAGAGGACATCCACATACCCTTCACCTCCCAGGTTCACCAGTTAACATTTTGCCACATTTGCCTTATCACTCTCTTTTTCTCTCTCCCTATATAACTTTTTCTTTTTTCCCCCAAATCATTTGAGAGCAGTTGCTGGCACCATGACACTTCATCTTCAGTGTGCATCTCCTAAGAACACAGGTGTTGTGTTACACAACCCCCACATAAGTATTACACTCAGGACATTTAACATTATCTTATACAGTTCAGATTCAAATTTCTCCCATTGTGCTGATAATGTCTTTAGAAGCCTTTGGACTGCAGTAGTGGGGAAGTCCAGGATCCCATCCAGGATCACACACAGCATTTAGTGATCAAGTCTCTTTGGTTTCCTTTAATCTAGAAGGGTTCCCTTGCCTTTTTTGTTTTGGTTTTTACCTTTAATTACTGACATTTTTTAAAAGCCCAGGCCATTTATGTTGCAGAATGGCCCTCAATTTTGTCTGCTTCCTCATGATCAGACTGAAGTTAAACACACTAGTAGGAGTAGAGCCAGATGACGCTATGTCCTTTTCAGTGCATCACATCAAGAGCCACGATGTTTGTCCCATTATTAATGATCCTAAATTTCATCACTTGGTAAGCTGGTGTTCAACAGTTTTCTCCACTTTAAAGGTATCTCCTGAGGCCGGCCCCGGGGCCCAGTGGTTAAGTTCGCGAGCTCCGCTGCAGGCAGCCCAGTGTTTCGTCAGTTCGAATCCTGGGCGCAGACATGGCGCCGCTCCTCGAGCCACTCTGAGGCAGCGTCCCACGTGCCACAAACTAGAAGGACCCACAACTAAGAAGATACAACTATATACCGGGGAGCTTTGGGGAGAAAAAGGAAAAAAAAAGGATATTAAAAAAAATATTACAGATATCTCCCCTCCCTTTGAATTAATAAGAGATCCGAGGAGTTATACTACAATACCACATGACCACATGTTCCCCACCAATTGTTGAAGCATCCATTGATGATTCTTGTCTCAAACAATTTTTACCACGATGTTTGTAAACTGGTGATTTTCCTATTTCTATCACTTCTTCTACATTTATCAGTTGGCATTTTTCTGCATAGAAGAGTTTTCTTCCTTCTCCTATTTTCATTTATTGGTTTGTTTAGTATTGGAGGTATCATTATGAACTTATGAATTCTTTTTTATTCAATGTGTTATAAATTGTTTCTAAGTTCATTTATTTTGCTGCTAAAATTTGGCCAGTGGGAGCCCCTTCAAGGTGATTTCTGCGTTCTTTTGAAATGCTCTCATCAGTTTTTTAGTATTTTCAACAAGCTGTCATTTTTCTATGCTAGGCCTAGAATCAGCCTATTCTCCAAGCAGTTTGGCTTTCTTGCATTGAAGAAAGGTGTTTAGAAACCAAGATCTGGTTTGTTTCTTGCTGCCAAGGGTGTCCTTGCTTTAGAACCATTCAGTGGACAGAGCTAAGGACATAGATTTTTTTTTTTTAATCATGAATTCATACTGATACCTTGTAATTCCAATTCTTTGCAACAGGGTTTTTCCTTTCCTTGTGTCTCCTCCCACAAGGAGAACTCTAGTTCAAATATCAATGTATTTACTTAATCACTCAGTCCTACAACACACACAAAATAGTTTTAGAATAGCTGACTTGTCAGCCAATATTCCTACGAAGAACAAACTTTCTTGGCAGTCCTTTTGATCCGTACAATGTATGTCATAGGAGTTATATTTTTGCCTCCTTGTGAATATGCCATAGTTGCTGTTCAGTTAGGTTTTAAGTTCATTTGCTAATTTGTATTCAATTTTCGGGTTTCCTTTTTCCCCATCCTTGTTAATGTTCTTATGTTCTTTAATATATAAGACATCAATAGGGTTCAAAAGGCAAAACTATATAAGAAGTATAATTGAAGAAGTCTCATTCCCTCCTCTATCTCTTCCAGCCCAATCCTACCCACTCTCTATAGGTAACTGTAGGAGGAAAAGCTAAAAATAAAATCTCTTGCCAACCCAGAAATCCTTTCCACAAATGGAGAAAAGAAAGAAAGCAGTTTTATTTAATAAGCACTAAACCAGACTATGATGTGCCTCCCAGACAATCTTCTAACAAGATTGCAAAGACAGAAAGAAATCTCACCCTTCTAGATAGGCAAGCAGATAAGATCCATTACATACATGTTCTCAAGATAAACGATAACTAGTTTTCACGTAAGGGGACATGACAGCACCAGTTGCTGTACATTTTTTCATAGTTCTTCCTAAATTCACCTAGTAAGTAGGGTGACCATCTGTATTACCTTCATCCTAAGGAAGGATAAAATTTCTCTCTCTAATGACAAGCAGGTAGCTACAGCTTGGTGCAAGGCAGTAGGCTCAATTCTCACGGTGTCAAGGTGATAGGGCCACTGTCTCCCTGGATATTTACATTTCTAAGCAATAGCTCCCAAGCCTTTAAGAAAACATTCCTGGGTGGTAACATCATCAAGAGGCTTATTTAGCTTTTACATAAGGTTTATATACATATCAAAGAGATGGGGAAAGGACTCATAAATATAGTTTACTCATAAATACAGTCATAAATACAATTACATTGTTATATATTATATATTTATTATATTATACATTCATAAATGCAATTACATGTTATATATATAGTTACATATTGTATATTTACTATATTAATTATACACTCATAAATACAGTTTCTCAAGGAAATGCTCCAAGAAAAGAGAAAGAGGAAAAGATCTCCTTCCCTTTGGGCAAGAGGGAAAATTCAATCTTATTTTTATTTACGCTTATGTAACAAATATCATTAATTCCCAGTTTATCATTTCTGTGTGTAATTTTTCGAATAAAAGTAAAGACATATAAATATTATTATTTCACTCTTTTCCTAGGTGTCAAGTCTTGTAATAGATGCCCACCATGGAGTACATTCCCCAGACAAAATGGGCAAAAGTTCTTTCACAACACACCTGCTGTGCTATTTCAGGTGCCTTGGGGCCAGCCCCATGACCAAGTGATTAAGTTTGTGTGCCCCACTTCAGCTGCCCCAGGTTTTACTGGTTCGGATCCTGGGCACAGACATGGCACTGCTTATCAAGCCATGCTGAGGTGGCGTCCCACCTAGCAGAGCCAGAAGGACCTACAACTAGAATATACAACAATGTACTTGGGGGCTCTAGGGCAAAGAAGAAGAAAAAAAGAAGATTGGCACCAGATGTTAGCTCAGGTGCCAATCTTCAAAAAAAAATAAAAAATATATATTTCAGGTGCCCATCTCTGGGATAGTGGTATATCACGTTAAGAACAAAAGTTTGAAGAACTTCCCACTTTCTAACTCTCTAGAGGCCTCTAAAAATCTCTGTGAACTGGAATTATTCACCCTGATACAACCTCAGAAACCCTGAGTTGAATTAATTTACCTTACCTTTCCTGTTACTGGAAGATGAAATCACCCAAAAAAGACAAGATCTGATAAAGACAAAGCTCCCTAAGAGGGAATCTTGCAAGAAGTTTACTTCCAGAGGGAAAAGTAACAGCATAGCAACCCTCTGAGAGAACTGATAAATAACAAGCCGCAATTCAATCTTTTGTTGTTATTGTCGTAGTTTCCATTTAAGAGCAAAAAGGCAGCAGGATGTAGTAGAACAAGGTCCTGGCCTTTTGAGTGACACTGTGTTCAAATTGTTACCCACTGCTTACTAGCTCCATCACCTTGGGTAAATGTCATCATCTCTTTGAGTCTCAGCAACTACTCTCCTCTTGTTTTGTTTGCTTCCTTTTATCCCCCTTCCACTACAGTCCCCCCTCCCAGGCAACAATTCCAATGTGTTTGCTGTGCATGTATTCTTGCACAATGTACATTGTTGTTTTTGTGAGCATGTATTTTTAATTTACATGAATAATATTTTGATATATATGACTTAAAGACCCAATCATGTTGCAATATGTCAATTGCTACTAAACTTTGGCATCTTGAAAAGGATTCCAAGGACAGTGTGAGTTTGGTAACTTAATCTGATTTTCATTTAATTCTTGACAATTTGCCAACAAGAGCTGAGTTGTCCACATTCCATGCTGCTCCCTTGGAGGGGGAAAAACATCTGTCTCTAAGACAGCATGAGAGCCAACTGGAACCCACGAGGTTTATGAACAAGACAGATAACAATAGAAAAAGAAAGTCCAGGCTGGCCAACTAGCATAGCTAATCTTGGACACCTCCACAAATCTATCTTAATTTTGCTCTACTTAGCCAGAATTGCATCAAACTACACAGGATATGAGATGAAACCATGTTCGTGGTTCACTTGTAATCAGAATGCTGGAAGGGACTGCAGAAATCTTAAGATAAACACCCCACACACATACACACCTCTTTACACTGGGAGAAACTGAGCACCTACAAATGAACGTAACCACCAATGTCACACAGCCAGTGTGGTGGCAGACCTAGGTCCCCACCTCCTCAATATTTCACCAAGCTCCCTCTCAGTAGTGTTGCACAAAACATCCAAAGTAATGTTCTCCACAGCATGCTTCACCTCCCAAATATCTTGTAAATATTATCCAAGAATGATGCATTAAGAGTAAGAATAGTTTCCATCGTTGTTAGCTGCCATAAGCCCCTACATCCAGTTCATGTTGCTGGCACCTGCCTTTGACACTGTATCCATAGCAATGCACAAATATTGTAAACACTCTGCAGACTAGGGGTTTTTTTGCCAGGGTTAATCGTGAAGCAATAATACGTTGCACATGTACACAGAATTGGGGTATTTACAGCATTTATGAAGCTTTAACATCTGCACAGCCAGTTTGCCAGGCTTATGTTGTGGGTATTACAAAGTATTTCCTAGGAAACTGAAAATAAATATATTATGAAATTTCAATTTTCAACATGTCAGTAGTGTTGTACTGGCATCCTGTCACACCTGTTGCAAAACACACTGTTGGCCAGAGGCAGGAACTCCTTATGAAATCCCATTACATCCTCTGAATCTGCAGGAATCCCACAGAATGACTTCTATGTTAATGAAAAGAACAAACCTTAACTGAATACTCACTGTGTGCCAGGCATTATGATTAGAGCCTTGCTTGCATCTTTTCATTTAATCCTCACCTTAACCCCTAGGAGGTGGGCACTGCCATTCTATTTTCCCAATTTAAAAATTGAGGCCTAATGAAATTAAGTAGCTTGTTAACAATCAGAGCTAGTGAGTGGTAGAACCAGGAATCAAACCTGTATCCCTGTGACTCTAAAGCCTGTGTTTGTAACGTGTATTCATGGCCTATTGGTTGTAAATTACAGATGTGACCATAGTATAAAATCATTCCCTGGATTCAATATATTCACAGTGAAATACATTGCTCTGTGAAATAGGTATTTAAAACAGACTCCACCATCTAATTCCCTTTATAGAAATTATTCCATTTCTACTTCAAGCAAGGGATTCATTTGAAATGCCTCTTTGAAATGGCATCTATTAAGAAAAGACATTTCCATTTGAACACGAGTCTGAGCAAGGACTGTCCAGAGCAGCCCCCTCTGAAGCCACTGAGGAACTGTGCAGCAGAGACTCAGGCCAGGAAAAGATCCCAGTGATGCCTTCTGATTTCTCACCACAACTAGTTAATTCAAGAGCCATTTGCAACAATATGGATGGACCTTGAGGGTATTATGTTAAGCAAAATAAGCCAGACAGAGAAAGACGAATACTGCATGAATTCACTCACATGTGGAAGATAAACACACACACGGACAAGGAGAACAGATTAGTGGTTACCAGACAGGAAGGGAGTGGGTGGAGGGTGAAGGGGTACGGGGGCTCATATGTATGGTGATGGATAAAACCCAGACTATCCGTGGTAAACACAGTGCAATCTATACAGAAACTGACATACAATAATGTATACCTGAAATTTGCATAATGTTATAAGCCAATATGACCTCAATAAAATAACTTTTTTCAAAAAAGGAGGAGGGGCCAGCTCAGGAACACAGAGCTGGCCATGCTGCCCTCTCTGTGAGGCATCATCCAAGGTCGTGTCAGCAGCACAGAGGGCTTCTGGGGGTGGGCAGGGCCAGGCCCCTCTCCTGAGCATGTACATATGCCATTCTTCCATAGTCACTGTGGGGAAGAGAGTTCCAAGCAATTCAGCTGTAACTCTTTCTCCAGACTAGGTGGAGCGGGTTAGTAAACGGATATCAGCCTTCAGGGGGCCTGTGAGCCTGAGACCAGGCATCTTCAAGCGGGGTCAAGGTGGAGGTTAAGGGGCCACTGGGATTAGAGAAGGCTGGGCTGAGCCCAGGAGCAGAGTAGAGTTGAATCAGCCCTGTGACTGTGGGGTGGAGGAGGAGGATTGTCTTACAGAATGTAGCAAGGAGAATTTGGCCTTCATCACTTAGAAGTTCTAAAATGGAGGTTCTCATCATGGGTTCCACGGATGGGTCAGTGAACCTTCAATATTGTCTGGGATTAGGACTGGCCAGGTGGCATAGTGGTTAAGTTTGGCACTCCACTTTGGTAGCCCGTGGTTCGCAGGTTTGGATCCTGGGTGTGGACCTACACACCACTCATCAAACCATGCTGTGGCCATGTCCCACATACAAAATAGAGGAAGATGGACGCAGATGTTAGCTCAGGGACCATCTTCCTCACCAAAAAAAAAAAAAAGTGTGTGTGTGTGTGTGTGTGTATATATATATATATATATTTTTATATATATATATATATTTTTATATATATATAATCTGTGATCCAAAGAGGCCCCGCAAACAGACAGCCTGGGGCCTCCAGGAACTGTTCTTTGGGGAGTGTGGGGGGCGTTGGTGGATGCAGTACCAAGGCTCTCAGATGCATTAAGGAAAATGGACTTAGTGAGCAAGAGCAGAAGGCAAAAGAGGGTAGCAGCTGCCACTTAACTAGCCATGCAATCTTGAGCAAATCATTCCACCTCTTGAACTTGGGTTTCCTCATGAGGCAGTTACACTTGATGATTTATAAGTTTCCAGCTTTAAAATTCCAAAAAATTCCAGAAGCACTATCTACTAGTGATAGACAATTTACTGGGAGAAGTAGTGAGTTCCCTGTCACTGGAAGTGGGACGCCTGCCACAGCATGGCTTGCCAAGTGGTGCCATATCTGCACCCGGGATCCGAACTGGTGAACCCCGGGCCACTGAGAAGCGGAACGTACGCACTTCACCGCTGTGCCACCGGGCCAGCCCCTACAAACTACATTTATACCTGTGTCAGAAACACGCAAACCCACTCCCCCATTTAAGCTTTACAACATACAAATTTCTCAATATATTTTAAGTTTTTAAGAAATAAAATCTGCAGACTGGTAGGAACACTTTAGAATTCTCCATTCATCTACCCTGTAGTCCTAGGGAATTAAGTTAAAAGCAAAATTGTTCCAGGGCAAAGATACTTGCATAGGCCTTTTTTTTCTTTGTTTCTTTGTTCCTTCTTAGTCAAGTTCAGTGGTTTTCAAATTTGTGCTGCAACATGCTCAATTTAATTGTGATTTGAACGGTGTCCAAGGACTATGTAACTTTAGGCCATACTCAGGGCTCAAGGCACAGTCTGGAGCATGTTCACACTTAAGAGCAAGCTTTGGAGTCCAGGGTGACCTCGGGCAGGTTTCTTATCCATTCTCAAACCCTTTTCTAAAATGGAAGTGATGACAGGGGCTCCTTCACAGAAAACGTTTGAAAGGGGAATTCGTGACCCCTGGGCCTCTCCACCCTGCTCTCTGGCACCCACTACACTTCTCACTTCACCCTCAGCTGTAGTTAGAACTAGTCATCAGCATCATCTCCCATTGGCATCGTGGTCACCTTCACATTCAGGGACTGTGCCTTGTGCTGCAAAGCTGAGTCCCAAAGCCCTGTTCACTTTCTCACTGGACCAGGGACACTCAGAGTTTAGGAGGCAGTGCCAAGCCCCTCCTGCTCCTTATGATCAGTACATTTTCTATGCGTCTCCCCAGCTGGGCCTCCTCTGCTCACCTATTCTCCCTCTAAGTCCTGCTTCCTCATCGGCTCCCCTCTCCACTTCATTGCTGCTAACCTACTGCCTAAACCTGGGCAAGGCCCTTTCTGTGGGCCTCAATTTCCTTTTCTGGACAAAGATGAGCTTGGCTGCAACAAGAATTACTGTTACTGCTATCACAAATGTATCCTGTGCTTGCTGTGAAACACCAAATAGTTCAACAATGAGAAATGTCTAACATGAAGTTCCCCATTATCCCAGTACCCTCACTCTCAACCTAACCCTTGTGTAGAAAAGCAATTACACTTTAGCAGTTGAATGTGCACTTTTCTAGATATCGGCTATATATATAAAAATAGGTATGAATGAAAGAGTGTATAATATACATGCATACATACTCATAGACATACTTTTGTTTATGAATGGGATTGTATTACACTCTTCTGCAACTTGCTTCCTTTATTCAATGATAAGTCTAGCAAGTAATTTCCTGCTGGTATACATAGATATAGTTCATTCATTTTAACATCTGCTTAGTATACCACATACCATTTTTATACACTTGTTTCATTATGTATGGAGTAGATTCTTGGAAGGGAAATTGCAAAGTCAAAGGGCATCACATTGAAAATTATTGTAGACATTGGCAAATGGCCCTCCACAAAGGCTGTACAAACTTACATTCCTACCAACAGTATATGAGACTTAGATCATGGAAAGGTGGAGCAGTCAGGAGAACCAAATTTGAGGTGATAGGTCAGTAGTAGAGCCTGAAAGGAGGAACCTCAGCCCAGAGGACTGGGAGAAAGTCTACTTCTGCAGGCTGAGGATGGGCAGAATAGAGAGCACCCCAGGGTCGCTCACAGTGACATAGTATTGGTTACTTAAGAACCCAAGGTGGGAGGACGCTTCATGCTATTGGGAAGAGAGAACCAGGACCTTTACCTCAATTCTATCACAGGAGGATCACAGCCCTTTGGTTCTTAATCTCTTTGGGATTATGGACCTCTTTTAGGATTTGATAATCCTAAATCCCTGAGTGTGCACACATACTCACACAAATGCACCTGCAATTTTGCGTATAATTTTGAAGAGCTAACTGAAAATCTCAGAGTATTAGACATCATGTACAAAGCCTGGACTAGCCTTCTGAAGGATGAGATACCATGTAGTCATTCTATTCCTCCCAAACAAGGCCATCAAAAGGCTACTAGTCCTAGCTATCCCATCAGCCGATCAGGTTCATAAGTGAGTCCACCTGAGATCAGAGGAGACCAACAGAAAAACCACCCAGCTGAGCCCAGCACAAACTGATAACTTGCAGAATCATGCACTAAATAATAGCTTGTGGTTTAAAACCTTTAGGGGCAGGGCCGGCCAGAGGAGGCAAGCTGTCCCAGGCCACAGTCACCCGCCCCTCTGCTCGCTGCAGCCCTGCGCTCCCACCATGCCCTCCTGGTGCTGCAAGGCGCTGATGGGGAGTCATCTCCATCTGCTCAGGGGGCTGGTTTGGCAGGCAGTGGGCACTGCGGCATCAGGGATGGAGAACGGCACATCACCATCTTTGGGGAAGTCAGCAATTGCTCCTGTGAATCGGATCCAAGTAACGACTTCTGATAATTGTGTGGTAATTTTCTCAAAAATATCTCATTCTTACTGTACAATGGCAAAAAAACTTTTCCATTACACAAATGTTAATTATAAAGTGGTAGAATTGGACATACTTGAATATGGAAGCCAGTTTCAAGATGTTCTTTACAAAATGACTGGTGAAAGAACTGTGCCAAGAATATTTGTCAATGTAACTTTTATTGGAGTTGCAACTGACACTGATAAGCTCCGCAAAGAAGGGAAATTGTGTCCACTAGTTCATCAGTGTTCTTTCTTTTAAAAAAGTAAGAAGAATTTTAGTGTTGTAGATTCTCATAACTTTGCTAGTAAAATGTCAGTTATTTAAAGTGATAATGTCTTTTAAATGTTTGAGGATGTTTTCAATATGTGAATTATCTTCATGAAAAAGTTGTAGAAATAATGAACAATAAATCACTGTAGAAACCTCAAAAAAAAAAAAGCATTAAGTTTGGGGACGGTTTATTATACAGGAAAAGCTAACTGATACAATCTCCATGAAGAAAACTTGGAAATGCTATTGGGGGACACCAAAGAAGACTTGAACAAGTGGAAAGACATACCATGCTCTTGGACAAGAAGAATCAAGATCATGGAGATAGCAATTTTCTCTAAGTTATTTTATAAATTAAATAAGCTACAAATGAAATACTTTTATAATCAAATGAGCTGATTCTAAAGTTCATATAGATAAATAAAGTCAAGAAGAACCAGGAAAAAAATCAAAAACAGAAGAAGAGGAACTATACCAATCAGATATTACAGCATATTATAAAGCTTCAGTAATGAAAAGAGGATAGAACTGGTCATGAATAACCAACATAACAAATAAACAGAATAGATAGTCCAGAAAAAGACCTAAATATATGGAGGAATTTTGTATGGTTCCTAAGCAAATTTTAAAATCAGTATAGGAAAAAAAAGTTGTGTAATTAATGTTTCTGGGGAAACTAGATAGTCATCTGGAAAAATATAGAATTGGTATGAGTCACATTTACCTCAAGATTCAAATGTAGCCCTTTAGGCTCTCTGAGTAGCACCATGGCAATCAGCAAGAACAAGCACTTTAAGAAAGGTACCAAAAAGGGAGCCAAGAAGAAAGTGGTTGATCCAATTTTTAAGAAAGATTTGTATGATGTGAAAGCACCAGCTATGTTCATATGAGAAATAGTGGGGGCCCAGCCTGAGGGTGCAACCATTCACATGTGCCACTTCAGTGGCCCAGGGTTTGCCAGTTTGGATCCCAGGTGCACACCTAGCACTGCTTGGCAAGCCATGCTGTGGCAGGCGGCCCACATATAAAGTAGAGGAAGATGGCCACAGATGTTAGCTCAGGGCCAGTCTTCCTCAGCAAAAAGAGGAGGATTGGTGGCAGATGTTAGCTCAGGGCTAATAGTCCTTTAAAAATATACATAAAATATATATATATAAAATAAAATATATATAAATAAATAATAAACAAATATAAAAATATATTTTAAAATATATATATAAGAAATATTAGGAAAACTAGTCATGAGAACTCAAGGGACCAAAATCACACCTGACGGCCTCAAGGGTTGTGTGTTTGAAGTGAGCCCTGTTGATCTGCAGAATGATCAAGTTGCACTTAGAAAATTCAAGCTAATAACTGAGGATGTTCAGGGCAAAAACTGTCTATCTAATTTCCATGGTGTGGATCTTACTTATGACAGAATGTGCTCTATGGTCAAAAAACGGCAGACCATGATTGAAGCTCTCTTGTTGATATCAAGACTACCAATGGTTATTTGCCTCGTCTTCTCTGTGTTGGTTTTACTAAAAAACACAACAATCAGATTCAGTAGACCTCTTATGCTCAGCACCAACAGGCGTGCCAAATCTGGAAGAAGATGATGGAAGTCATGACCCAAGAGGTACAGACAGATGACTTGAAAGAAGTAGTCAGTAAACTGATTCCAGACAGCATTGGAAAGACACAGAAAAGGCTTGCCAATCTATTTATCCACTCCATGATGTCTTAGTTGGAAAAGTAAAAATGCTGAAGAAGCCCAAGTTTGAACTGGGAAAAGTCATGGAGTTTCATGGAGAAGGTTGTGGAAAAGCTAGTGGGGATGAGACAGGTGCTAAAGATGAATGCAAGCCACCAGCCCAAGAATCTGTTTAAAATTCAGACTTTTAATGGTGATAAATAAAAAATCCTATTTGTGGAGAAAAAAAGATTCAAATGTTAAAAACCCTGAAAACATGAAGTATTAGAAAAAAATGGGTATATATACTTTTAAACCTTGTAGTAGGAAAGGTTTGTCTACAACATAAAACACAAATGTCATTAAAAAAGTATTAACAGAAATGCTGGTAAATTTTACTACAAAAAATTTAAAATTTATGTTAATAAAAAAATTTATGTTAAAACAATTGTAAGAAGACTGAAAAGACAATCATGAAACTGGAATAAATATATGCAACTCATATCGCAGACAAAAGTGAAGTTCTCTAATATATAAAGAACTTCCACAATTCAATAAGAAAAAGCCTAATAACACAATAGAAAAAAGAGTAAATGATATGAACATCTAGGTCGCAGAAAAGGAAATATAAATAGTTTTTGATATTTTAAAAGATATTAAACCTCACTCATATTAAAAGAAATGCAAATTAAAACAGTACTCAGAGAACAATTTTCCACCTATCATGTTGAGAAAAATATTCAACTTTTCTAACACACTTGGAGCTTGTGTGAGGAAAAAGGCATTTTTATACACTGCTGATGAGTGTATATTAAACCACCTCTATAAGGCAACTTGTCATTATCAATCAAAATGTAAATGCACATAACCTTTGACCTAGGAATAAAGATATATTCTGATGCATGGAAGTAATGTATGGACAAGATTTTTCATTGCAGCATTATTTGCCATAGCATATAATAAAATTTTATGCAGCTTTAAAAGAAACTGCATGAGGAAGTTCTTTTATGTACTGATATGGAAAGATCTCTAAAATACAAGTAGAAACAAATGAGGAGTACAAATGCTAATATTTGTGATAGAACAGGAGGTGTATGTGTGTGTATATATATCCACATTTATTTGCTTATATGTGAATAAAATAACTCTTGAAACTTGCACATTAATTATTTGTATGATAGGAGTATACATTTTAATTCTACTTTGGTATGCTTTTTCCTAAACTTATGCATGTTTACTGATCAAATAGGCTAGCAGTACTTTTACATATTGTTTAAATTTATAAATGCAAATTTGTTTTAACAAAGTTGAACTGTTATGCTGATGAATTTTATTTCAAAAGTTAATACATTTTGTCGTTTATCAGCTTGAAGATATTTTCCAGGATCTTTAAGTAACTTAAGAGCTTGGACTGATTAATTTAATTGATGGATATTCACTGGGTACTTAATTTTTTTTTTTTGAGATTAGCACCTGAGCTAACAACTGTTGCCAGTCTTCTGGGGTTTTTCTTCTTCTTCTTCTTCTTCTCCCCAAAGCCCCCCAGTACATAGTTGTTATTCTAGTGGTAGGTCCTTGTGGTTGTATTATGTGGGACGCCACCTCAGCATGGCCTGTTGAGCTATGCCATGTCTGCACCTAGGATCTGACTGGCAAAACCCTGGGCTGCCAAAGTGGACCGTGCAAACTTAAACACTCAGCCACAGCACCAGCCCCTGGATAATTTCTAAGCAAAGTGGAATACTGAAACATGCATACCGAGCATAATTTAACTTTATATACTTTTGCTCCTTTTTTTACGTCTACAGAGAGCCTATATCTCTGGGTCTGTTAATGAACATGTTCATTTTTGTCAAAGAAGTTTTACTATACAGGACACATATAGCTGCAGAAATTTGTGAACTCTGCTAGTCTGCTAAAATGCTAATGGGTGGACAGTTCACAGTCACAAGCATCCATCCTCTGGTTTCTCTGTGAAATAGAGAATTAAATCATGTTTATTTTATAATCACTATTTATAAATCACTTAACACATGTTTATTTTATATCTGTTTGACAGTCATGATTTTATCTTTTTTTTAATGTACCTTTTAATAGCACACAGGACAGAAGCCCTATTCATTATAATTCTTCACAAAAATGGAAGCCTTAGAGTTAATTCTTGCCCTTAATCTTAGATGAGAAAACCTGGAAGGCAGTAACTGGAAGATCAGAGATGGTGTTAACCTTCAACAACCCTAATCTTATCCCTCCTACTCACCCTTCTAGTCGAGTGGGCCTAAATAATCTTTTCCCACCCTACACCACCAGGTGGGGCTGGATCAAGGGTCCTAGCCCTGGAAGGCTAATACCAAACACGCATAGTCTGGAAGGAACCAGGAGGGTGAGGGGGCCAGATTAGATTATTGAAGGTTAATACCAGTTTACATGATCTTTCAATTAGGATTAAGGGAAAGAATTAAATTCTAATGCCTAAGGTTTAGTGGTGGGTCCTGTTGTATTCAGTTAATGGGTTGCTGCAGCCGCTGAGGGGAAATGAAGATAACATGAAGTTTAGAGCTAGGAGATAGAGATTTTTTTTAAACTTTTTATTGAAGTATAACATGTATACATCTTAAGAATTGAGCACACCTGTGTAACCAGCGCCCAGATCAAATTGCAGAACATTACCAGCATCTGAGAAGCCCCCTCATTTTTCTCAGTCACCACCCACCCGCAGCACACACAAAAGTCACTCAATACTGAGTTCTCACAACATGGATTAATTTTGCCTGTGTTTGTACTTCATATAAATTGAATCACACAGATTTTTTTTGCGAAAATTTCTTTCATTAATTGTATTTTTCCAAGATTCATCCATATTGTTGCATCTAGTGGTAGATCCATTCATTATCTAGTCTGCTGTCAATACGAATTTGGGTAGTTTCCATTTTAGGACTATTATGATAGTACAGCTGTGAACATTCCTGTCCATATCTTCTTATGCCATGCATTTCTCTTAAGTATATACCTGGGAGTGGAATTGCTAGGTCATATTTATTTCTATATCTATCAGTTTGTATATATATATAAAAAACGATGAATTCATGCTGATACCGCTGATTCCAATCTAAGACAACAGGGCTCATTTTACCCTCTCCCCTTTCCTCATTTGCAATTCCTTTCTTCAACAGTGAGAAATGTAGCTCCCATTAAATATAATATATTTTCTTATTTGCACAATCCTAGAATGCCCATAAAAAGAACTGCTAACCCATATTCCCCAGCTCTGTCTGCTGACAGGGCTTAGAAGCAATGACGCCTCAGTGCAATGAACACACTCAGCACCCAGATCTTCATTTCTAGATGTCATTCTCCAAGAAAAGGAACCAGGGTTCCTTGGAGAAATGACTGAGTCTAGGGAGGGGGCAATGAAAATACAAGATGAGCCTGAAACATCTTGTGGTGTCAGAAAGTAAGGAAGTGCTCAAAATAGAATGGGAGTATTTCAAAAGGACGCAGGAGCCAACTTGAAGATGCTCCTAATGACTATATGTGGGACAATTTGAGCAACAAAACAAAAAATGTTAGTAATGGATTATAATCTGTAGAATAAAATAAATATCAATGAGTTAATACTGGAATAAATAACTGAATAAATAAATAGGGAAGGTACAGCTCATCCTTACAACTGAATTTCAATTAATAAATGGAGAAGGAATTATGCAAATAGAAATCACCTTTGGAAAATCAAAGGTAATACATATTGCAGACAAGAATCATCAGTGAATGCTAGAATTAGGTAGTTGAAAGTAATGATAAAAAGATTTGTATAGTCTCAAAGTATCTCCCCAAACAATACTTATTAATTACAAAAAGGAAAGCAGTAATTTTATAGCGGAGAACCCTAGCAGACATCATCTTTACCACATCATCTTTCAAAGTGAACATCACCAGTAATGAGACACAGCAATATCACATGTGCCTTCTGATATGATGCACTGGGAACGACACAACATCACTTTTGTGGGATGCTCACCAAAAATGGATAACTTCAACCTCATCATGAGAAAACATCAGACAAATACAAGTTGAGGGACACTCTACAAAAATAATTGGCCAGTACTCTTCAAAACTGTCAAGGTCACGAAAGACAAAAATAATTGGCCTGGACTCTTAAAAACTGTCAAAGTTATGAGAGAAAAAAAAAAGACTGAGGAGTTGTTCTACATTAAAGAGTCCTTAAAGAGACATGACAATTGAACGCAGTGTGGGATCCTGGATTACATCCTGGACCAGAAAAAGAACATTAGTGGGAGAACTGGCCATATCTGAATAAAGTCTGTAGATTCTTTAACAGTAGTATATTAATGCTAATTTCCTGACTTCGATAATTCTCCTGTAGTTATGTAAGATGTTATACTTGGGGAAGCTGGTAAAGAGTATTCAAGAACTTGCTGTATTATTTTTGTAAGTCTAAAATTACTTCAAAGAAAAAAGATTTTTAAAAAAGAAGAAGGGGGTGGGGCATGATTGTGTCGTGCTTCAGCCAAAAACCCTGCAAGCACCTCTGCCTACGGCTTAAAGACTGACTCTCCTGAGAGTGGCCTTCAAGGCCCTCAATAACCTGGCCAAACATTCCCCCAGAGCTATTGCCCTTCACTCTCCTATCACCCGCCCACACCCCACCAATCTCCACAGCACGCAGTACACACTGCTTAGAAAAACCCTACTCACGTTCAAAGACCTCCTGCACAGGACCTTGACTCTGCACCCGCTTCAGGAAGCAGAGGGAGCTTCTGGCTCTTCCTGGGTCAGCAGCTGACTTTCCTGACTCCCTGGAAATCTTGAACTCCCTCTAAGGGCCTCTGCAGGCCAGTCAGGCATTGCTGACACCCTTTCTACCCTCAGGAAACTCGCAACCTGCAAATGAATAAGAAAGGAAACAATAGTGACAGGCTCAGGAAAGCTCAAGGAGGCAGGTCAGAGAAAGGCAAGGGAATTCACATCTTCTGCTGTGAAGTAGGTGTTCTTCTTACTCCCTCTTTGCTAGTGAGGGAACTGAAGCTCAGAGAGGTGACCCGCCTAAGGCTACACAACCAGTAAGGTAGAGCCAGGTTTGAACTCAATTTCCTGCTCCCCCCGCTGAGGAATTCAACTCTCAAATGCTTTGAATAGTCAGCCAAGCAGGGTCCTCAGACAGCTTACATTTTACCCCAACTCCAACCTCAAGGAGCAAAATGAGATCTTCCTAGAGAACACTGCAGACAAAGTTCTCAAAGAGCTGAGGGACATGCCAACTGACTCCCTACCCACCAAGCCCACAGAGGATCCTGGAATCACGGATGAACTTGTTCTCAGGAAATGTCAATGGCTTTTACAATGAACTAAATTGACATGAGCTATGTGAATCTGTGCAAAAATATCCCAAAGCTGAGCAGGTGGGATACCTTGCTAGACACCATTTGGCCGGCTTCCTCCACATTTAAATGTGGATTCATCACTTCAAAAGACACTGGTTGGGAAACTGCTATTGCAAAGCTCTGGGTGAACCAGCAAACCCACCTGGTAGAGCGGCAGCGGCGATTAACTGAGCGACAGAGCGTGCTTGACACCAAGTCAGAAGCAACGAATATTGGCTATTAGGACTACAATTATTGATATTATAATTGTTCATATCAAACCTCTACCCTCCCCACACACTTCACTTCTCCCTGTACCCAGCAGGTTTTCCCATCTTCCTATATCTCCCTCCCTACCGGGGAGAATTCGGGACTGCATGCAAGACAGGGAGTATATTTTATTTTTTTAAAAGAAAGCACTTCTTAAATTTCAACTTGTCAAGACCCCTGCCCCACTCAGCTTTCCATCTCCCAACAGAGACCTCCATACCCACACCCCACTGCTTCACTTTCTCTTACCATAACTTACGTGGCCCGGGGCTAGTGGTCCCCCTCCATCTCTGTGGAGAGGAGGTGACCCGGCCCACCCAGCATGGTCTTGCCTGTGCCAAGACAAGAAGAAAAGGAGGCTTTGTGTGGCTCTGACCCCTCTGGCTACTGAGGCCCTTCCAGTTAGGCTGTCACTCTTCCCTGATCTCTACCCCTAAAGAGACGGCCAGCCCCTATTTCTTGTTTCCCTTGGCCCCTTGCCTTAGGCCTGGGCTAGGAAAGCAAGACTCCCCACCATTTGTCCCCTCAGCACAGCTAGGGTGGGAGGCCGGTGTGCATCCTGTAGCATTGCCTGTGGAGGCACAGGCACTCTGGAGGCAAATCTCCACATTTCTGAATGGCATCTGTGTGACCTTGGATCACCTCCTAACTTCACCGAGCCTCACACTGTGTTCACTGTGGATCTTGATGTTACCTGCCAGAGCATTAGATGAAAGAGAAGCTCTGCACATTTCGGTGCTTCATTTATGAGGTGGTTATGGGTGGTCTCCCCCTAGCCGCTCTGAGGACTTGCCACTCTGAGCCCCCAAATACCCCCTTTGCCCTCTTCTCACCTTCACCTCCCTCCAGATTCCCTCACCATCTAGTTACACCTCTGGGGCCTGAGAGTCAAGAGGTCTGATAATGCAAGAGTACGGATTTCAGAAGAACATCTACCTGGTTTTCAAGCTGAGATTCGCCACCCTCTGACCTTGATCAAATACATCTTATTTGACAAATGAGATAAGGATACCTACCAGATAGGTTTATTGACGCAAGGATTAAATGAACAACACGTATATGGCCTTAGCACAATACCAGTTTCAAAGAAGTGTAGCAGTAATAATACATAACAGTGTTTATTGTCATTAGTCCCAGCTGGCTGCCAACTTGCTTAGAGGCCTGGCATATGGTTGGCATATTTCCTAGTTCCTGACAATGACACCAGTTTCTCTTATTTTTAATTTCATGGGTCATTTTTAGAGAATGTTGAAAGGAGGACATTAGCAAACTGGGTCCTTATTAACATCTGGAAGTTTTCCTTTACCTGTTTGGGCTGGCTTCTATTGGTATGAGGAAATAAATTGATTTCCAAACACTTATCCTAAATCCAGCCAATTTATGGAGTAATTCAAGTAGTTCTTCTAGTTCTAAGATTTCCTAAGAAAGCAATTTAATCTTCTACTGATAACCATAATTTGTCTCCTTCCCCATAACTCTTCATTTGTGCTTTATTGCATTGATCAGATCATGGATAATGAACAATTGTGATGGTATCATCTTTACTTCATTCCTGGCTTAATGAAGAATGCCTCTCTCTTTTCTCCTGTATGTACATGTGAACTATTTGTTTAAGATAAAGGTAATTATATTGTTAAGGAAACCTCCCTTTATTTCCTTTATTTCTAACTCTTAGAGTTTGTTGTTTTTAAGCAGGTACGGCTGCTTAATTTCATCAGTATTTATTCAAATAAGGTTATTTTATTTTTGTTCTTTGACCTTATGACAGACATGATGGCTAAAGACTTTTCTGGAACTCCACTTGGGAATGAATAGCTAACCAATAATTTATTTTATGTTCAAATTACTGGATAAAGAATGGACTATGCAACAAGGAGCATTAGAATATTTAGACGTCCACTGGGGGAAAAATTTTGTTTGAACTTTTCCTCTCAATCCCATAAAAAATTCTAGATGGATTAGAGATTATACCATTAAAAAAACTTAAAACTATTTGAAGAAAATATTGGAAAATATTTTTATGGCCTTGATGTGAGAAATCATAAGCAGTGTGTAAAATCTAGAAGCCATAAAAGAAGACATTGAGAGATTTTGCTACCCAAACATCCAAAACTTTTGTACGATGAAAGACACCACAAAGAAAATTAAAGACAATGGAAAAATGAAAGAAAACATTGCCAACATATACAACAAGCATTGGATTACTAATCAGAATATGTAAAGAAAAGAGGAAAAAATATTTGAGTAAAGCTCAACTTCACTCATAATAAATAGCGTGTAAATAAAAACAAGAAAGTAACATTTTTCCTCATCAAATTGTCAAAATTTTAAAAGATAAACACCCAGTGTTGGGGAATGTACATGGCTGCTAGATCTACAACTTCAGGTCTCCCACTCCAGAAGCATTTTATGTAAATAGCACCCCTGCAGGACAACATGGACTACAATGTGATGGGTGTGTCTTGGAGCAGTGCTCTGAGTGCCAGGCCCCTCCTAGGGATTTAGTGAGGTTTTTGTCTACCCAGCAAAACATAAAAGGCTCTCTGACTCAATGATTCCTCTTCCAGGAATCTAGTCTTTCAGAAATACATGAGTATGTAATATGTATATAAAGATATATGCAAAAGGATGTTCATTAAAGCATGCTTTATATTGGAGAAGACAGGAAACAAACTATATGTCCATCAATAGGGGATTGTCTGGACAAATAATGGTGCACACATTCATGAGATATTTTGGAACTCTTAAAAAGAACCAGATGGATTTAAGTGTATTAGCATAGAATGATCTTGGAGATTTGATGTTATGACTGTGATAAGCATTAATGTGAAAGCAAATCCCAAAAATATCTATTATTCAATCCCAGGTATATACAATTGTGTCTGAATACGTATTAGATAGATAGGGCATGCATAGACAAGGAACTGGAAGAGTCCACCAAGCTGAGGGGACTAGACTGGAATCACTGGGCAGGAGGAGTTAGTGATAGGGAGGAGTTTCATGTTTTACTCTGTTTGCTGTATTACTTTGTGACTCTACCACAATATGAAAGTATTGCATATGTGTTGTGTTTATTGCAAATTCAAAATATTAGGTGGCCTGCTCATTCTGAGCTTCAAGAATCCCTGTGGGTCTGGCTATTCTTTGACAACTTCCCACCTGGGTAAACTACCAAGGACTGTCCTACTACCCAGTGTGAGAAATTCTTTTTTTATTATTATTTTATAGAGGTCGCATTGGCTTATAACATTGTGTAAATTTCAAGAGTACATAACTATATTTCAGTTTCTGTATAGACTGCATTATATTCACCACCAATAGTCTAGTTTTTATCCATCATCACACATGTGTACCCCTTTATCCCTTTCGCCCTCCCCCCTCCTCCTTCCCCTCTGGTAACCACTAATCTGTTCTCCTTATCTATGCGTTTGTTTATCTTCCACATATGAGTGAAATCATTTGGTATTTGTCTTTCTCTGTCTGGCTTATTTTGCTTAGCATAATACCCTCAAGGTCCACCCATGTTGTTGCAAATGGCACAATTTTGTCTTATTTATGGCTGAGTACTACTCCATTGTGTATATATACCACATCTTATTTATCCATTCGTCCATTGATGGGCACTTGGGTTGCTACCACATCTTGGCTATTGTGAAAAATGCTGTGATGAACATAGGGATGCTTGGCATTCCTGAAATAAACACTTTTTCTGAGCTAGCTCATCTGGGCATCCTAATCTCAATGAGAGCTTTTTAAAAATTTAGATCCAACTTTCTGCCCAAGATCTGCTGACTCAGAACCGGAATTTCTGTGCCCAAGGCTATTACCTGGAGGAGGAAGTGAGAATTTAGGATTACTGGATAGTGTGGTGACTGTACTGGACAATTGCATAGTCACAGTGAGGAACAGAGAAGGCAGAGGGGCAGCCTTAATCTGCCAGGACTCCAGTTAACCTAATGGGGACCCTTGATGGATAAAGACATGCTCGTGGGTTTGCTGGTGAAGACGCTCTGCTTACAGCCAGGTGAGGCACTCAGGCTCTGCAGCACAGACGTCGGGGCTGCAGCTCTTGCTTTTTCTTTTCACTAAAACTTAACTTTTTTTACACTTGTTGGGTGGGGTGTCCCATGGGTGAGGATTCGACTATTGTATTCTAAACTGGAAGGAGGTGGGGACGATTTGAAGTTCACTGAAAAACCCACCCAGCTCTTCTTCTGATCTTGCTTAGAATGGAAAATACAACCTGGCTCTCAGGGACCTAGTATATATTATTATCTAAGGGCTGGTCTGCAGAGACAGCAAAACTGGATTCAAATCCTGACTCCACATTATACCAGCTGTGTGACTATTGGCAACGTTCTTAACATCCCTGAGCCTCAATTTCTTGATCTGCAAAATGGATGTAATGATGTGCCCCTCATGGAGTTGCAGTGAAGATCAGAGAAGTGGTGTATGTAGAAGTAAGTCCATCACAGCTTAGCTACTGTTTATTAATATTATGGTGGCTAATAGACTGTGAGCTCCTGGAGGGCAGACATATGTGAACATGAGAATTATTTCCTTTCCTCCCACCTGCAGAGGTTACCTAACAACTATCTAGTACAGAGATTAAGTATTTGCTGAACACTCTGATTCTGATTCTGATTTAGTTAGGGCCTGGGCCTTTCATTGCCTTTGAGCCATTTTAGAAGTCGGCAAACTGTAATAGCAATGCAACATAATTCTTGTCTATAGATATGCAGATAATTCCTGTTATAGGTTCAATTAATTCTCCTCCCTCCCTGTGTGGAAGAAGCCAGTTTTACCTCCTTTTGCACATTCGTGTCAATATTCCAGCTCTGTCTGTTTGTAGGACTGGTTGTCACCTCTTACTGATTCCCTCATTAATGGTGAGTTAAAATCTTCAGCACATGCTCGTTTTATATCTGAATGAAAGTCATGATTTTACCTTTTTTTTGTAAAGTATCTTTTAACATTACTATTACTCCTTTAGCAAAATAATAAGTTTCTATAGAAGGCAGACACCACTTTTGAGTCTACTGCTCAGGGCCAGGCGCTGTCACAGGCGGACAGAGAGAAAAGCTTCCATGCTCCAAGCAGTCAGTGTTCAGATCCTGTGCCACAGCTGTCGGTGACACAGAGGAAGGCGCTTCTCTCTAAGCTTCAGTCTGCCCATCTATGAAACGGGCTCACAACCAGTACCTGGGCCCCGGGACCCATCGCCTAGAACCCACTCCCTCACCCCTCTCTCTCCCCTTCTGCGCCCCCATCCCGGGAGGCGCGGGGAACTCAGAGGGCGGCTCCCTCCTGTGCAGGCGCCCAGGCTAACACGTTGGCCCCTCCGCCTGCGGGGTGTTTAGGCTCGGCGCTGCCCGCACGTTGCGGAGGGGGCCTCTGGAGGGGGCGGGTTCGCTCAAGCCAGAAAGCCGGGAGCCGCCCAGGAATTTTGGCTAGGACTGAGAGCATTTCCTCCTGGGCGGGCCCGGCGCGATCCTGGGGAGAGCAGCTGGGGGCAGACGCTGCGCTGCGCTCGGCTGGGCCGGCACCATGCGGTCCCTGCTCTGCGCGCTGGCCGGGCTCGCCCTGCTCCGCGCCGCGGGCGCCTTTGTCGGTGAGTGGGACCCGGGTGCCGGGTGAGGGCGAGGGCGAGGGCGAGGGCGAGGGTAGGGGAGAGCTGCGCCGAGCGAGGTAGGATGAGCAAGAGAGATGAAGGGAGGGAGGGTGGAGAGGGGAGAAGATGGAAACAGAGCCAGATGGAGAGAAAGCTGGAGAAAGGGATGCAGAGAGGGGGAGAGAGAGAGAGAGAGAAAGAGAAAACAGAAAAAGAAAGAGAAAAAGGCAGATGGGCAGAGAGAGTTAGAGAGAAAGGAGAAAGAGAAGAATAAAGAGAGAAAGGGAGAGGCTGAGAGAAAGAGACTTTGGAAGTAAACAGATGGGTATGAACTATGAAGGAGGAAAGATAGAAAAAGGAGTTTGAGAAGCAAAAGGTACAACCAGGAAAGAAATAGAGGAACTAACCTGGCAAGAAAAAGAAGGGAAGGTGAGGAGAGAGAAGGAGGATATTGAGGAAAAGAGAAAGATTTGAGAGAGACTTAAAGAGAGAGAGTGGAGAAACCCGATGCCCAAGGAGAGAGAGGAAGGGACAAGGATCACAGGGTGGGAGGTCAAGTCTACAGGGTGGGGCAGCCCCCCAGGCCAGCTTCATCCAGAAGGCCTGCAGAGGCGTCCAGGCCTGGTTTTACTGGGCATTGCCAGGGAAGCTACCCAGGCCTGGCCTAGCACAGCCAGCCAGTCAGGAACCAGGCAGGCGGGCCCAGGAGAAAGGCCACTGGGTCACCTGCCAGGAGGCCTAGGGGGGTTCTGCTGTCTGGGGGAGGAGGCAAGTCTCCAGGCTTCCGGAGAGCTTCCCTGAGCCCCTGAGTTGCCTTGGGTGGGTGCGTGGGAACAGGGTACAGGAGAGAGAGGTCCTCTGGGTGCTCCCCTGGCTGGGATCCTTGCCTTGCACTCTCTTCCCTCCCTTCTGCTGACAGCAGTCTTAGTGCTGCCCCTTCACAGGTGAGGCTCAGACAGGATGGCTGCAGATGTACTTACGGTACACACAAGTGCTCATTCCACCCCCACCCCCAAGACTCTGCACAGCACTTTAGAGTTTACAAGCCACATTCCCATTTACCCAGCATCTCGTGCAGGCCCCAGCCAGAGACCACTGGTGCTCATCCCAACTGTGCAGGCGAGAGGAAGGCTGAGGTCTCCCCAAGCATCCAGGCCTTCTGCCCTCTCAGTCAGCTCCTTGCCCCCAGCCAGGCTGCCCCCCATCAACCTGGAGTCACCCAGCTGAAGTGTCTATGTTAAGATGGAGCCCCCCTCACCTGTGCCCAGTCCCTTTTGGGGCACAGTGAACTGTGGGAGTAAGCTCTCAGGGAAAGGATTGAGGCCAGTGCTGAGCGACCTTGGATGTCACTTCACTTCTCTGAGGCTGTTTCGTCCTCTGTAAGTTGGGGAGAATAATACTCACCCCACAGGGCTGACTTCAAGGATTGGATGAGAAGGAAAGGGCCCAGCATGGAACACGTCTCAACACATAGCCTCCTTCTCTTGTCCCCTCAGACAGCTCCACTGATCTCTCTGACTCTCAGTTTCTCCACGTGTTAGGGAGGACCAACAACCACTTCCTCACAGCCTGTGAAGAGTAGCTGGGATGATGCCCAGCACAGATCCAGGCCCATAGAGCATGAGCTTCCCTTTTGCTCCCTCTCCCTTACCCTCCTCCTAGAGTCCCCAGCTCCAGGAGCTGAGGGGACAAAGCTTCATCTGTGCTCCCCTAGAGGGAGGAGCTGGCTGCTACCCACAAGTGGCTCTTCGTGGCCCCGTGGCCACAGATGGTATATACACTTTAATTTAAAACTGTTTTTAAACATTTTCTTTCTGATTATGCTTGCTCATTGCTACACATTAAGAAAAAAAAGAGGAAGTATAAACATACTAATGTAATTTCACATTGAGGTCACAGATTTTTGTGTATAACCTTTCAGACTTCAGATAATATACCGTTGTTTTTCTTAAATTTTGATTATGAAATCTTTTGGATAGAAGAGCAGAATAGTATAATGAAGCCCCATGTACCTATCACCCCTCTTCAAAAAGGGTCTATTCATCTACAATTCCCACCCTCCCTCCTCTCCCTCAGATTGTTTTAGAGGAAATTCCAGGCATCATATATTTTCATCTATAAATATTTCCTTATGTATCTCTAAAAGATAAATAATCTTTTAATAAGCATAACTGCAGTACCATTATCACACCCTAAAAATGAACAATAATTCCTTAGCATTATCAAATGTGCAATCAGAGTTCAAGTATCCCTGATTGTGTCATATGTTTTTATATTTGGTTTGTTTGATCCAAATAAGGTGCGTGCATTGCTTTTGTTTGATATGTCTAAGTTTCTTTTAATATGTAAGTTCTCTTTTCCCCTTTTTTAAAAAAAATTTATTTGTTGAAGAAACTGGGTAATTTGTCCTGTAAAGTTTTCCACAATTAGATTTGAGCTGATTACATCCCCTAGGTGACATTTAAATGTTCTTCTCTCCCCTGTATTGCTTATAGATCTAGAAGCTTGATCTAATTCCAGTTAGATTTTTTTTTTTGCAAGAATGGTCTTTATTGCTTTAATTCGCATTTCTTTGATTATTCCTTAAGTTAGACTTTTCCTTCAAATGCATATTGGTCATTTCTACTAATCTGTGCAAATTGTCTTAGACATTTTAATTTTGGTATTGGGATTTTTCATATTGATTTGCAAAAGCTCTTTATGTATTGCATGAAGCAAACTGTTTTGTGTTACTTGTACAGACTTTTTTTTAAGTTAAGGCTTCAGCTAAGTCCCTTTCCTATTTTGCTGTCAGAGGGATCTGAAGGCCTAGAGCCTTGTCCTTTTAACCAGTGTAACCATTCTCACCCATGCCTTGGGGCCCATCAGGGAAGCTCTCACTGTCCACTGCTGCTGCAAGTCCCCGTGGACGTCTGTCCTGTATTGGAATTCTGTTTTTTTGCTTTGGGTGAAAGGGGAAGATGCTGAAGGGCTGTGATGAGGATCACAGCATTTCTGTTTACAAAAATGGATGTTGTGGGGAATGAACCACCCAAAGATAATTTGACCCAAGGCACACTATTTGGGTTCTTATAGGGCCTCCAGACAGCTGCAAAGGTGTCATGTGTGCAGGTCCCCTTTGCCCATACCTGTCCAGATCCTTATTTACAGAGCAGGCAGCTGAGACCCCAAGATGGGAAGCCCTTAACTTATACAAGTTCACATGATTGCCAGGACACAGTATAGACAGTGTCTAGCAGGTATATTTAAATTCTGTCCCCACCACCTCCTACCTGTGAAATCTTGGGCATGTTACTCAATCTCTTTGATCTTTGGTTTTCTAATCTGTAAAAAAGGAGGTACTGAGCTCACGGATCAAATTAAATGAGATCATGTCAGCACGCAACAAAAAGCCTAGCATGTAATTAGTGATCACAAATCAAAAGTAACTTTGAATATAGAGTATGGTTGTGCCTATTCTCAAGGTGAAGAAACCAAGGATCCAGCAAGTGGGATTGGCTTGTAACAGAGCCCAGAAAGCCAGGTCAGCACTCAGCCCTTTGTGCACTTGTTGCAGGAGCCCCTGCCAAGCGTCCCTTGGATCCCTGCACGGGATTAGTCCTAGAGCAGACACTTCCCCATCTTGGGGAGACCTGATCACAGTGATCTAGCAAGGAGCACTGGCTCCATGTGGAGAGTCGGCGCCCTGGGGGCTTTCACTGCCTTGCTCAGTCTTCAGCTCACCTGGTAAATGCTTTCCATGGTGTTTGCACATCACTTGGCAATTCCAAGGCATCTTCAAGGGTAGGATCCCCTTTGATCAGCACAGCAGTCCCTCAAGGTAGACAGGGCAGA
This sequence comes from Equus asinus, assembly GCF_041296235.1. NCBI lineage: Eukaryota > Metazoa > Chordata > Mammalia > Perissodactyla > Equidae > Equus > Equus asinus. Next base: position 6,984,221 of record NC_091810.1, read on the forward strand.
GCAGGTCCCTCACAGACGAGGAAGCTGAGTGAGAGGCAGAGAGCACAGTCAGTAAGCAGTGGAGTTGGGACTGCGTCTCCCACTCCCAGTCTTGTGTTCTTTCACAGCACGTGGAGAGAGGTTTATCCTGGATGGCTGTTTAGACCTTCTCAGTATTGTGGAATTTTGGAGTGTTCTAGTAGTACATTTTAACCCAGTGGATTAAAAAAACAGTATTCCAAGATAGAAGGAATCTGGATTCTATACAGACTCAAGGAGCTGCCTGCCAGCCCTGACCACCAGCCAGTCTACCTCTGAACCAATACATGAGAAAGAAATAAAAAACGTCTGTAATCGAGGGGAGTTCTTTGTACAACTGTCTGGTTTGTATCCTAAGCAAAATACTAACTTAACCAGATACTGAATGTATTGGAAGGACATTGGTAAGCTCTCAGACTGGTCAGCTGGGCTCAAATCCACATCTGGAAAATGACGCGAGACTGAGGGAGATAGGACTTGTCTCTAACAGAATGGAACAAAACGAAACAAAAATGTGCCTCAGAATCTGAGCTCTCTCTTTGGGGGCTCGAGGGTCTCTCTCCTGTTTCAGCCAGAGCATTTCCACAGATTGGAGTTCTTCATATAATTGTTTAAAAATAGTATTCTTCTAGTTAAAAAAACAAAAAACAAAAAAAAAACCACTGATAGTTTTGAATAAATCATAAATTTTAATACAAATATTGAATGTGGTAAAGTTTATTATTCTCTTATATTGAATGTGGTCAAATATAATTAACCCCAAAGTGACAATTGTTCCTGGTGGAATAGATTATATCTTTGATGATTCAGGAGGCACAGCAGCATGCCTCAGGGTCACCACCGAGAAAGTATTTGTCATCATCCAGCATGGCAGAAATCATTTGAGTTGTAGGCACCTTCTTAGTGTTTGAGTCCCAAATACAAAAGGTCTTCTATGCCTATGAGTGGGAGGGGGCCGTACTTCCCACCTCTGAGGACCAGGACGCAGTGGCCATGTCTCTTTAACTAGAGAAGTTATCCCAGCACCTCCACCTGGGCCTCTGGGCTCTAGCACCTCTACCTGGGCCTCTGGCTTCCACCAGTAGCCTGCTCTCCCTAGTGCACAATGTTCCACCCATGGCTGCCATCCAGGGTGCACACAGGCCCTGAACGGGAGGCAGGCCAGGGAAAACAACCCAGCATCCAAGAAAGTCCATTTCCCAACTGGCCAGGGCACGGAGGGTGGGAGCAAAGGAAGGAAGGAACACAGAAACCACAGCTTTGGCTGCTCAAGGTTGGTCATGGTAATCCTTCAGCTTTCCCCACTCCTACTATTGTTTGAGCTTTCCAAAAGTCCCATAAAGCAGGCATTAGTGTGTGTGTGTGTGTGTGTGTGTGTGTGTGACACCCAGGTCTTGCCTTGCTGGAGCTTCTGCCCTAAGAAGAAACTTGTCTTTGACTCATCCCAGTTCTGTCCTTGCAGCTAATTTTTGAGGCCTCTCAGTAGGCTTTGAAAGATAGCAGAATCGTGAACTACATGTGGGTGGCAGTGTCTCGAGCCTACCCCACCCTGTATTACAGAGGAGGCAGCAGAGCCTCAGGGAGAAGGAAGTTTCCACAGGCCTCCACCAATTAGTGGCCAAGCCAGGCTGAGAACAGTGTCTCCAGTGTATTTTCTGCCGTCATGAGTTGAGGTCAATGCCATGAGGATATGTGTAGGGGAGGGAGCAGCAGTGCAGGATGGTTGTGGGGTCCCTGGTCCTGCCCCCAGCTTTCTCTCTCAGATGAGCTTGTCAGGAGGACTGGATGAGCTCATGGACAGTTGTGCAGTGGAGCGCAGGGCACAGTTCTGTCCAGATGTAAAGGATTAGTGCTGTGTGATGTGGAGCGCAACCTCAGCCCAGACTTTTCCCTGGAGGGGTTTTGGAGCCAAGTTAGACCTCATCGAAGAATGTAGAGAACATGATGTTTTGGGCCAATGGAGAGGAGCAGATTCATGTCATTCGTGACTTACAAAGCTGGCAGATCCCCACTTGGCCGGCAAGGTCACATTGCTTGCTCTTGGCCTAAGCTGGGGGAGCTTTGAGGGGAAAAGCGTAGTTTAGAGAGGGTAGTGAGGCTCAGGGGAAAAGTTTGGCCAAAGGCCCCTGGGCGGAGCCTGCAAAGGGTATGTGTGAACACAGATCCATGTTGAGACAGACCCCCATCTTCTCAGACAGCCCTCCCTGTGAGTGAGAACAACTCTTCCTGCCTTCTCCATCTTTCCTCTCCAGGCTGAGCACCCCTGTTCTTTCAGCTGAGAGAAATGAGTCAAAATTTGGAGTCCCTTCACCATGGCACCTCTACACCTGCTCCTGTCTGTCAAAGGCCTTCTCACAATGTATGGCCCAGAATGGAGCACAGCCCTCCAAGTGGGGTCTCTCAGATCACCACCCTCCCTTGTCCTGAACATTTTATATCAATGCATGCAGCCCATGATGACTTCCGCTTTTTGCTAACAATCCTATCAGACAACTGGCTTTTGTTATAGATATTTCAAACCATATATACAAAGATAGAGAGAATAATGATTCCATGTCCCCCATTACCCAATTTTAACAATTACCAATCTTGGCCAATCTTATTTGCTCTATGTACCTACCCATGCCTCCTCCCACTCCCAGGCCTGGATTATTTTGAAGTAAATCCAGGACATCATAGCGTTTCATCTGTAAATATTTTAGTATAGATCTCTAAAAGACTCCCTTTTAAAAAAAAAACCAAAGTGCCATTATAATGTCCCCTTCCTTCCCCAAAGTCAACAAGAAGCCCATTGTCTTTTGAAGAGGCTTTTCTAAGTTCAGTGGAGGGAAATAATGAAAAGGAGAATGTAAAAAAACAAATTGTTCTCCACAAAAGATGCTTAGAGTGGAAGGAAGTTTTGTCCCTGCTCTTGGTTCTCACCCCTGAGTGGAAGAGCTAGGATCTAGAGAATTGCAGGCCAGGGGGACTCTGGCAGAGTTCCAGAAGGCCAGATTGCTCAAGTGAAGTCAGGAGAAGGCCAGGGTGCTTGGGGTCCAGTCATTTACTGATTGTGTGACCTTGGGCAAGTTACTCAACCTCTCAGAGTGACACATCATCACCAGCAAAATGGATCACCATCTCTGTCCTTACCTTAAGACCTGCCACCCTTCTGGGCAACTTTATATGTCACTTTGAGCAAACCAACCAATACCAAGGCCTTACAGTTACAAGAATTTTGCATCTAGAAAGATTGAACCCAATAAGTCTTACCTCCATTCTGCTTCAGATGTCCGCATCCATGGCTACAATCTTGATACTGTCACTATGAGGTTGCTCCATCTCGAAAAGCTAAAACTGCAGTATCCATTACCACTGTTCCTTCTGTTACCTCCATCATCTCATCACTTCTCCCAACTTAGTGGCCCTCCAATTGGCCTCCTTTCCTTCCTTATCCAAGCTAAGCTCCAGAGCTCATCCCCTTAAACCATTGCTGGTCAAATCAATGCTTTTGTGCTCTTACCCTCCACCACACTCATCCTGCAGACTCTCAGGTTTTAGCTCCATCCAGCCATCTGTCTTTGCTGCTCTACACCCAGCCTGCGAAGCTGCTAGGGGAGGAATAGCACTTCCAAAGTTCCTCACTGATGTCAGGTCATCCCGCACAGTCCTATACTGCCTCCTGTTCCCTTCATCCCCTTTTGGAGCCATCTTTTTATTCAAGCCCCCAACCCAGTGGTGTGCTGATAAACTGGCTCTAAAAAAAAAGAAAAAGACACTTGCCAGTTTTTATGGTGTAAATGCTCTCACCAAGACTCCCATTTTAGTGGCTGTATTTAACAACCCACGCACAGAATTTCTGAAAATTTAACAACTAGCTCTCCTCCTTCCTAACTCTCCATGAATTTTCAGCAGATGAAGCCCCTCTTACTTTACAGAGTGAATAGAGGCCATCAGGTGGGAAGTCACTCAACTTTTTGGACCTTAGAGATCTTGGAGCAGAACTTTTTTACCCATTTTTGCTGCATTCTCTCTCTCTTCCTTCCATGTTTTTCCTATACCCCCACCATCATTTCTGGATTCCTTGGCCTCTCATCCCTTCAGGAAATGCATTCCTTCAGTTCTCCAGTCTTCTTCCTGTTCCTCAGGCTATAAGCATGGTTGTGTTTCTTCACTGCTTAAAAAACCAGAAATGACAACAATAAACACTTGTGTGGACCTTGTGATGTGAGCTCCCTTGTTTCACAGCCAAGCTTCATGAAAACATTTTCCTTCTCATCCCACTGCAGTCTAAACTTTGCTTTCTTCCACAACTCCACTAAAAGTGCTGGGGTAGAATTTAGCAGTGACTTTGCTGTTGCTATGTTTTTTGGTCCTTATCTTTCTAGACCTCCCTGCTGCTTTAGGCCGCGTTGGCTGCTTCATCCTCTGTAAAGCTCTTTGCTTCTCTTTGTTTCTGAGACAGCATCCTCCTTCCAAGATTCTTGGAGGTTCTTCAAGGTTCCAGCCAACTCTGATGCCCTGCCAGCATCTCAGAGCCACCAACTCTGAAACCTGAGTTCGGGACCAGGGCTCTAAGACTTCTGGTATGAGGGTTGGTGGTGCCAGGAAGAACCAGGGAAGAACCAACGTAGGGAGAAAAATGATGAGTCAAGAGTTGAACAGGTTGAACTTCAGATTCTCTGCTTACCAGCTGTGTGACTTTGGACATATCATTTCATCCCTCTGTGAATCGATTTCCTTACATGTAAATTGGGGATAATAATAGGCTGTTGTAGAGGTTGACTGAGTTAACACATTTGTTTAGCCCACTATGTGGTACATAGTAAGCACTCATCAAATGTCGATAGTACTAACTGGTCACCAATGTCAATGCTTCTACTAGAATATTTCCTTACTCTCTATTCCTCCTGCTACTGCTTCCTTTCGTCACTTCTTACTTTATTACTGCAGTAACTTTCCTTCTTCAAAGACAAATCCCTCCAATTCACTCCCTGTATTTTAAAAACTCATATATGACTATGTCATTCTTCTGTTAAAATAACCCCCAAAACCAGCATCATGATTGGTTTATTAGGGCCTTTGGCTTCATTTCTAAGACCCACCTCTCCAGTCTCATCTCCCACCCACCCTGTACTTTGCAGCCACTCCAAACTCCCTGAGGGTTTATACACTGAGCCATGCTATTTCATGCCTCCCTATCTTTGCACATGCCATTCTCCCTGGCTGAGACCTTTCCTCCCTTCCTTACCTTACCCAGTTCAGGCAGCAGCTCCTTGAGGAAGCCCACCTGGGTCTCCAGGTGACCATGGCCATAGAGATAAGGGAGTGATTAGGGGAGCCCCACACTCACACCCTGACCCACACTGAGCCTTCCTTTGCTTCTCTTTGTGATGTTTTCAGGACCCACCTCACTTGAGCCCAGTGCTTTACAGGAGTCTCCAGTGTTACAGGGAAACTGAGGGCCCCACAGTGACAAGACTTGTTTTCCCACAGCTGCGGAACCCCTCATCCCCTCCCACGGAGACCTAGCTTGGAGCCCCAGGTGTGACAGACACCTGGCTGTCCACAGCCGTTTACACGTCATAGAGGAGGTAATAAGGGTGACCGGGGAGGACATGCAGCTTTAGGACCACCTGCCAGGCTTCAGGCTTTATAGGGCTGAGGCCAACCTTCCTTTGGAAAATCGGGGAAATCTAGGCCAATCCTGCTTTCTGGCCACCATGTTAACCATCTCCCTGCCCTACCTCGGTTGTTAAGCTGACCAGCCACCAACAGAGCTGCCTCTTCTGGGGCTCTTGCTCATACCAAGCCAGAGATCTCCACACAATTACTGGAGAAGTGGAAATTCATTCCCTTAGTGTTGTTATATCGCCACGGTTTGTAACCTGTGGTCCCCAAACTTGTGCGGGTGAAAATTCCAGTTTATTTCATAAAACTTTAACTGAAATTTAGCATTCCCATTCATTCTAAATGCAGACAACAAACCGTAGTAGTAATTACAGCACCGTGACTTTGTCATTGATAGAAATCAGGTAATTTCTTCCAATTATAGTTTTTATGAATATCTCAACATATCATTCATTCTCATAAGTATGTCAAAATTATGGTGGCTGTTAGATCTGATGCTAGATCATGTTATGTAGTGAGTTAAATTTTTTACCTCAAAAATTTAATTTTGGGATAAAAACTAGACTACTGGTGGTGAACACGATAGTCTATACAGAAACTGAAATATCATAATGTACACCTGAAAGTTACACAATTACAAGCCACTATGACCTCAATAAAATAACTTTTAAATATTTTAACTTTTAATATTTGAATAATACTTTGATGCAATGGCTGTTCTTATAAATCCTATATTTTATTTTTTCAGTTAAAGCATTTTCTGAGAAGGGGTCTGTAGGTTTCATCAGACTGCTAATGGGGTTCATTCACAAAAAAAGTTAAGAACCCCGAATAAAGAAAATTTCCAAATCCCAAACCTGTCATTTGGCAGGGTTGCTACCTGGGGGCAGGGCAACAAAAGGAATGTTAGCTCGCAGTGACAAAGTCCTGAAAGGGAAAAGGGGATCTCAGACTCGCTCCAGGCCAAACCTCTAAAACTGCAGAGTGCCAGAGTGACCTTAGAGAGAGAGCTCCTAGGATTTTTGTCATCGGGGGAACTGGAAGGTAGGTAGGGGCAAAACCTGAATGAGGAGGTCCCAGGTTGCCTGTCACTCAGTTCTGTCCCCACTGCACCCCAGTGGTCCTCCAGGTGCTCCTTAGGATGTGGCTGATTAAGCAGGACTTGGCACCACTCTTGTCCTCCACTCACCCTGCCCCTCCCCCACCCCCACCCGGCTCCCATCTCTCCTTGCTCTAGATGGTGGAGAAGACGGTGGAGCACCTGGAGGCAGAAGTGAAAGGCCTGCTGGGTCAGCTGGAGGAGCTGGCCTGGAACCTGCCCCCAGGACCCTTCAACCTGACCCCTGACCTCTTTGGAGAGGGTGAGCAGCTCAGGTAGCAGAGACTATAGCGTCTGGGGCTGGGCAAGCAGGATAGGGATGGCTGATCCACCACACAGGTGTAGCCCTGACAAGCTAGGAGCGGCTCCAGCTCCACCTGGGACAGAAGTGGGAAAGCATCCACCTCACCTCACCCTAAGTGTTCTCTGCCCCTACCCCCACCCTGGGGGTTGCCACAGCCACAGCTCGGGGCTCCTGGAAGAGCTGGCCCCATTCACCTGAGGGCCACTCTCAGCATCACCCTGACACAGAGCAGCTGTGTCCTCTGCTGGCCCTTTTCATGCCTCAAACCTCCTTGGCTCCTTTCATCTCCCTTCCAAGGAACCAATTCTGTGGCAGCATAACACCCTCTCAGGGAAGACTGGCATCCTCTGATCAGGCAGTGGAGGGATTGCCACCCTGCTCCCTCCTGGAGCCCTGTGTTTCCTGGAACAGGAGTTCCCTGGGGACTGGGAGGGGCAGTAAGGAAGCCTTCAGCACCCTCTGCTTGCCCACTCCAAGGCTACTCCCTTTCTTTCAGATCCCTCCTGGGCACGGGAGGCGGAGGAGCCCGGCAGCTGACGTGATGTACCTGTCAGACAGCTTTCTTCTGAGAACAGAGCCGTGCATTCTGGCCTTCCTTCCTCAGCTTTGTGCACAATAAAAGCTACTTCTTTGGTCCCCTCTGTGTCTCTGTCAGTGACCTCTATAGCTACAGCCCCTTCTCCATCTACTTTCATGCCCTTAGGCCCACATTCACCTGCAGGCTCAGACCTGGGAGCCCCTGGTGAGTCTGTGCTTCTGCTCTCCTTATTTATAGGAGCTGATGGGGCACAGAGATAAGGCCAAGAATCCTGCTCAAAACATGGCCACAGATGAACAGCAGTGGCATCACCTGGGAGCTTATCAGAAATGCAGAATTCGGGACACACCTTGGCCTCCTGAATCAAAATCTACTTTTTAATGAGATCCCCAGAGGATTCATGGGCACATTAAAGTTTTTTTAAAAAAATTTCTATGTAAAATTCACATAATATAAAATCCAAAATTTTAACCATTTTAAACTACAAATTCAGTCACTTCAAAATGTTGTGCAATCACTACTCTCTAATTCCAGAACATTATCATCATCCCCAAAAGAAACCCTGTACCTATTAAGCAGGTATTTCCCATTCCCTCTCCCACCATCCTTTGGAAACCAGTAGTATTTCTGTCTCTATGGACTTGCCTATTCTGGACATTTCATATAAATTGAATTATACAATATGTGGTCTTTTGTGTCTGACTCTTTTTTCACTTAGCATAGAGTTTTCAAGGTTCTCTCATGTTGTAATGTGTATCAGTACTCTGTTCCCTTTTATGGCTGAATGATATTCCATTGTATAGATGAACCACATTTTATTCACCTATTCAATTGATGGACATTTGAGTTGTTTGCACTTTTTGGATATTATGAATAATACTGCTATGAACATTTGCATATAAGCTTTTGTGTGGATATACGTTTTCATTTCTCTTGGGTCTATAACTAGGGCTGGAATTGCTGAGTCAACTGATAACTGTGTCTAAGTTTTGGAGGAACCACCAGACTGTTTTTGCACAGCAGCTGTACCACTTTACAGTCCCACCAGCAATGAACACACAGGGTTTCAGTTTTTCCACATCCTCACCAACATCAGTCTTTTTGATTATAGCCATCATACTAGGTGTGAAGTCATATCTCATTGTGGCTTTAAGTTGCATTTACCTAATGACTAGCGATGCTGAGCATCTTTTCATGTGTTTGTTGGCCATTTGTATATATTTGTTGGAGAAATGTCTGTTCAAGTCTTTTGCGCATTTTTAAAATTGGGTTCTTTTTCTTGGTGAATTGTAAGAGTTCTTTATGTATCATGGATATTAGGCTTCTATCAGAGGATTTGCAAATATTTTCTCTCATTCTGTGGGTTGTGTCTTTACTTTCTTGATAATGTCTTTTGAAACACAGAAGTTTTAATTTTGATGAAGTCCTTTGATGAAGAATTTATCTATTTTTTGTTGTTGCTTGTGCTTTTGGTAGCATATCTAAGAATCCATTGCCAAATCCAAGGTGATAACTATTCCTATGTTTTCTTCTAAGATTTTACTAGTTTTAGCTCTTACATTTAGTTCTTTGATCTATTTTGAGTTAATTTTTGTATATGATGTGAGGTAAGGATCCAACTTTATCCCTTAGTTTGTGGAGATCCAGCTGTCCCTGCACTATTTGTTGAAGAGAAAATTATTTCCCAATTGAATGGTCCTGGCACCCTTGTCAAAAGTCAGTTGAGCATAGATGTTTAGGTTTACTTCTCAATTTTATTCCATGGGTCTATATGTCTGTCTTTATACCAGTATCACAGTTTGAATTACTGTAGCTTTGTTTGTAGTTTTGAAGTAAAGAAGTTTGGGTTCCCTGACTTTTTTGTCTTTTTCTAAGACTCTTTTGGCTATTTGGGGACCAGTCCCTTGCAATTCCATGTGAATTTTAGAATCAGCTTGTCTATACCTGCAAAAAGACAGTTGGAATTTTGATAGGGACTGGATTGAATCTGCAGATCAATTTGCAGAGTACTGCCATCTCAACAATACTAAGTCTTCCAATCCATGAGCAGAAGGTATTTTGTATTTTTCAGTGTATAGGTCTTACACCACCTTGGTTAAATTTATCCTTAAGTATTTTATTCTTTTTGATATTATTATAAATGGGATTGTTTTCTTAATTTCATTTTCAGATTGTTCATTGCTAGTGTATAAATATACAACTGATTTTTGTATGTTGATCATGTATCCCCTCCTGCAACTCTGCTGAATTCATTTATTAGCTCTAATAGTTTTTGTGTGGATATTTTAGAATTTTCTATATGTAAGATAATGTCATCTGTGAATAGAAAGAGTTTTAATCCTTACTTTCCAAGTTGAATGCTTTTCTTTCTTTTTCTTTCCTAACTGCCCTGGCTAGAACTTCCAATACAATGTTGAATAGCAGTGGCAAGAGCAGACATCTTTGTCTTGTTCCTGATACTGGGGGAAAGCTTTTATCCTTCCCCATTAAGTATGTCAGCTGTGGCATTTCATAGATGCCCTTTATTTCAGATTGATAAATTTCCCTTCTAAATTTCTTAGGAATTTTTTTTTTTTAATCATGGAAGAGAGTTGGGCTTTCTCAAATGCTTTTTCTGCATCAATTGAGATGATTATTAGGTTTTTATCCCCCTTTATTCAATTAATAGTGTGTATTATAGTGATTGATTTTCATGTATCAAATAATCCTTGTATTCCTTTGATAAATCCCACTTGATCATGGTGAATAATCCTTTTAACATGCTGCTAGATTCAGTTTGCTAGTATTTCACTGGGGATTTTTGCACTTTTTTCGTGATGTCTTTGTCTGGCTTTGGTATCAAGGTAACACTGGTGTCATAAAATGAGTTAGGAAATGTTCTTCCTCAATTTGGGGGGAAGCGTTTAAGGATTGGTGTTACTTCTTTAAATGTTTGATAGATTCACCAGTGAAGCCTTCTGGTACGGGTTTTTCTTTGTTGAGAATTTTTTGATTATTGATGTAATCTTATTATAGGTCTATTGAGATTTTCTATTTCTTCTTGAATCAGATGTGGGAATTTGTGTTTCTAGGAATTTTCCCATTTCATCTGGGTTATCTAATATGTTGGCTACAATTGTTAACAGTATTTTCTTATAATCTTTTATTTCCAGAAGATTGTTAGTAATGCCCCCACTTTCATTTCTGATTTTAGTAATTGAGTCTCCTCCCTCTCTCCATCTTCCTGTCAATCTAGCTAAAGGTTTGTCAATTTTGTTGATCTTTTTCAAAGAACCATTTTCTTGTTTTATTGATTCTATTGTTTTTCTATTCTCTATTTTGTTTATCTGCCCTCTAATCTTTATTTTCCTTCCTTCTTGTTGCTTTGAGTTTAGTTTGTTCTTCTTTTTCTAATTCCTTAAAGTGGAAGCTTAGGTTATTGATTTGAGATTTTCTTTCTTTTTCGATGTAGGCATTTACAGCTATAAATTTCCTTCTGAGCACTGTTTTCACTGCATCCCATGTTTTAGTATGTTGTACTTCCATTTTCATTAATCTCAAAGTATTTTCTAATTTCTCTTGTGCTATCTTCTTTAACCCATTGGATTCTGTGTTTTGGTTTTTTTTAAGTATGTTGTTTACTTTCCACATATCTGTAGAATTTCCAGATTTCCTCCTGTTACCCATTTCTAATTCCATTGTGGTAATAGAAAATACAATGTATGGTTTCAGTCTTCTAAAATCTATTTAGATTGTTTTGTGGTCTATCTGGAGAATTTTCCTTGTGCACTTGAGAAGAATGTGTATTGCTGTTGTTGGGTAGACTGTTCCATAGACGTCTCTCACGCCTAGTCGGTTTACAGTGTTGTTCAAGTTCTTTCCTTGTTTATCTTTTGTTTAATTGTTCTATCCAATAGGGAAAGTGGGGTGTTGAAGTCTCCATTTTTGTTGAACTTTTTCTCCCTTCAATTCTGTCAGCTTTTGTTTGAAACTTTCTGGGGCTTTAGGTGTATATGTTTTTAATTGTTATATCTTGATGGATTAACCCTTTTATCAGGATATAATGTCCTTTGCCTCTCAATCTCTGCCTGTTAATTGGAGAGTTTATTCCACTTATATTTAAGGTAATTACTAATAAGTAAAGACTTGTACTGTTTTGCAATTTGTTTTCTATGTCATTTATTTCTATAAATAAATTCCTCCATTATTGCCATATTTTGTGTTAGATAGATGTTTTCAAGTATACTGTTTTGATTCCCTTGTTTCTTTTACTGTTTTATTTTCTGGGATTATAGTAACACCTTAATTTATAACAATCCAATTTGAATTAATAGGACGCTTCAACAGTATATAAAAACATTTTTCCTATATAGCTCCATCATTGGCCTTTATGTTGTTATTGTCACAAATTATATCTTTATACATTTTGTGCTTATCAACATAGAGTTACAATTATTGTTTGGTGTAGTTGTCTTTTATCAAATAGGAAAAAGAGCTACAAACCAAAAAACACACTAATATTGATGTTTATATTTACCTATGTAATTATCTTTACCAATGTTTTTTACTTCTTCCTCTGTATTTGAGTTACTGTCCAGTATCCTTTCATTTCAGCTTGAAGGACTTTCTTTAGCATTTCTCATAGGGCAGGTCTACTAGCAACAAACCATCTCAGCTTTTGTTCACTGAGGAATACCTCAATTTCTCCTTCATTTTTGAAGACTATTTTGCCAGATATAGGATCCTTGGTTGACTTTTTTTTCTTTCAGCACACTGAATACACCACCCCACTGCCTTCTGGCCTCCATGGTTTCTGACAAGAAATCAAATGTTAATCTTATAGAAGGTCCAGTGAATGTGACGAGTTGGTTCTCTATTGCTGCTTTCAGGATTCCCTCTTTATCTTTTGACCGTTTGGTTATAATGTGTCTCGGTGTGGATCTTTTTATATTATAGTTCACTGAGCTTCTTGGATGTCTAGATTAATGTCTTTCATCAAATTTGGTAAGTTTTCAGCCATTGTTTCTTCATATAATTCTACTTTCTCTCTTCTCTCCTGTGACTCCTATCATGCATATGTTGGTACAGTTGATGGTGCCTGACAGGTCTCCTAGGCTCCGTTAATTTTTTTCTTTTTGCTCCTCAGAATGGGAAATTTCAATTGACCTATTTTGAAGTTTGCCAATTCTTTCTTCTGCCTTCTCAAATCCACTCTTAAACCCCTCCAGTGAATTTTTCATTTGTTATTGTACTTTTCAACTCCAGGATTTCGATTTGGTTCCTTTTCTAATTTCTCTTTATTGATATTCTCTATTTGATGAGACATCACTCTCCTGGTTTCCTTTAGTTCTTTGAGCTTTTTAAAGACAGTTGATTTAAAGTCTTTGTTTGGTAACTCCAATATCTGATCTTTCCTCAGTTTGTATTAACAGATTTCTTGTTTTCCTGTGTATGGATCAAACTTCCTTCTTTGCATGGTTCATAACTTTTGTTGAAAACTGGGCATTTTGACATTATAATGTGACAACTCCAGAAATCAGATTCTTCCCTTCCCCAGAATTTGTTGTAGTTTTAGTGACTTCTAAAGTTGGTATTCTTTGTTAAGGGTGGCCATTGAAGTCTCTGTTCAGTTAGGTAAGTGGTCACTAATGATTCAACAAATTTCCTTAAACTCCTGGAACCAAAAAACCCCCCAAAAATCTCTTTGGTCTTTGCAGATGTGTTGTGTGTGTTGGGCACATCTACTGACAATGAGCCAGGCAGCCTGTGACTCTGCCTTAACTTCCTGTTTGTGCAGAACCTGAAGGTCAGCCACAGGCAAGAGCTTAGGGCTTTCTCAAGGCTTTTCTGAAAAGCATCCACCCAGCCCTGAACATGTGTGTGAGAACCAGGACCAGGATGAACACAGGTGGTCCTCAAGTGTGTAGACCAGGGATCTTAAAGGCTTGCAGGGGCCAAATAGGTAACATGTGCTTGGTGGAAGACAATAGGGAGTGGTGGGGCCTGTGGCAAAATGGAGAGCACACGTCTAAAGGGGACAGCTGCAATCTGGCTCCAGCAGCAACTGCTGTGCAGGAATGCTGGGCCAGTGTTGCCAGAATTTCTGGGTTTTCAAGAGAAACCAGAATTCCAGGTTTTTTAAAATACAAAATCTCTCAATGTTTAAATGTTGACAACAAATCCAAATGTCTAAAAAGACTCTTTGGAGACCAAAGTAAATGCATGTACAGGTTAAATACTGCCTGCTGGACAGCAGTTTGAAACCTATGGTATAGACAACAGGGCAAAGTAATATCACAATACATTTACAGTCACATTAGAGCAGGTTGAATCTAGGCCCTGGCACAGCTCAGGAGGCCTGCCAGTAGCAGCCTGAGTTCATGGCAAGTTGTGCAATGCCAAGCAGTGCATCCCACCATGCAGTTCCCACCTGATGCCCAAGGACAAGGGGTCTGCCCCAGGGGAGGAGCACCTCAGCCAAGCATGCTGGGTCTTGGTCAAGAGGCTCCAGGCATGGAAACTAGGGCAGAGCTGAAGTGATGAGCAGGGCCTGTTATCGATTCCAGTGCCCACATCAGCCTCCTCTGGTGAGGAAGGCAGGTCTAGGTAGGCCAGGTTGGTGTCTAGCTCATGGCTGCTGTATGCCCCTTGCATCATCTCCTCCTCTATGTTCAGGTAGCAGTGAGGAGTCCAGCAGTACCCACAAGCAGATGTCTACTTTGGAGACAAGCCACTCCCTAGGGCCCTGCCAGGGCTCAGCAGGCTTGATCTCAACCCTAGTCTCTAGAGTCTCACCTTTCTAAACTTTCAACACTGCAGATCACAAAAGGAGTGAGTGGAGACCCCTGACCAGCAAGGCAAGCTCTGGGCTTCTGGACGTGAGATAGTGATTTCTAGAAATGCTTCCCCTTTTGGACTCACCCCCTCCTACCACCACCAAGCAAGAGACAAAAGGCTGGGTGGGGACCACACCCAGGAGCACCCTTTCAGACTGAAGGGTCCCTGAGGGAAGGCACTGGTCTTGTGCCTCTCTGAGTTGTCCCCTCTCTCCTCTCTGGCCCCTGGCCATAAGGCCTATCCCAGGAGTCATGCACACCCCCTCTCGCCCATGCCTTTCCTTCAGGACCTGGGTGAAGAGCCACCCTCTTCCTACCTCACCCTCACTGGACTTCAGTGTGCCTACATCTGACTAAATCCCCACACCTTTTCAGTGTCTGGGCCTCCAGAATGGATTTCAGAAACTTCCCTTCTCAGGTCCAAACAACCAGGTCCCTGTAAATTACTTATGCTCAGGGTTTCCTGAGCACAAATTTCTATTTAAAGTCATATAAATTTTCACCAGCTAATAAGCCTGGAGCTACAGGGCAGAATCACGAAGCAGAAAGAAACAAGCTGGCACCAGGGAAACATTTCCAGAACATTCCAGAGCCGGCTGACTTTAATTTAGAAACAGCTTTTGGCTATTGACATTCAGGTTTAAGGCACATTCCAAATTATAAGAAGCCCTGTCAATGGCAGGGAGCTGCCCTTATTCTTGTGGTTTTGCATGGAAGAAGGAACAGATGACTTTCTGGCTTTTTTTCTTTTCTTTTCTAAAAAGGAATGAGTTTGGCAATAACAAAGCTCATAACACATTCTCACCAGATGCAAAGATTACCCTTAAAAGGTGCTCCCTTTTACTCCTCAGTGAGGACATGGTGTCCCCCCACCCGACCTCTCTCACTCAAAATATGTATGCAGGAAAGAGTCTTGTATGCATCTGTCTGGCAATGACTATAAAAAAAAATGCCTCCAAATAAACATATAAAAACTACATGACTAAAACAAAGCCAAGAGTCTCAGCCACAGGCAAAGGAGAATGATTGCGTGAGTCAGGAAACAAAATGTCTACTTGAGAAGAGAGAAGCAAGAGGCTGTGAGGGGTGAGGAGGAAAGAGATCCTGCGGGAGCTGGAGATCAAGCACGTTATACGGAACAGGAGGAGCACGAGGAGGACAGGGCCAGGGCTCTGTGGACAGTCTGCAGTGGAACACCTGAGGGGCTATTTTGAGGATTTGTTAGAAACAGATGGACATTCCTTTGGCCTTTTCCCGGCACTGCCCTTGCCAGCAGGTGGACAGAAGTGAACCACCAGTCACCGCTCAGTCGTTGCCACCACAGATCTTCAGCAAAATCTTCCGGTAATCCCCTGAAGTGTCTCCCTGGTCACAGAAACAAGGAAGACATCAGTTAAGGGTGGCAGAGCTAGTTCTGGCCTCCTGGGTCTGGATTTCCTTCTGCCTCAAGTGCTCTGACAGAGAGGTAGGCCCATCCCAAGGAAATCCCCCAGCATGCTGGGTGAGGGGCTCACAAACTCAGCGTCACAGCTGGCACAGACCTTGGATAGTGCAATTCAGCCTCCCCAACCCTCTGTAAAAAATAGAAGGCTGCACTCACCCCAAGGACTAAAGTTAGAATTTGAAAAATAAAACCAAAAACATATTTAAACAGCCAAAAAAAACCCCTCCCCAGGGCTAACTAACAGTGGTCTTTTCACAGCGCACTGTTGTCGCACTAAATTGGGACTATACCGTAATGTAGTATTATGTCCCGCGCTGGGAATGTAATCTATTGTGAGACGACCTTCCAGCGGAGGGTGCTGTTATTATTTAGGTATCCAAGCTCACACTGATCTCTCCTCCATCTGAGCCCATCGCACTTTAGAAGCACGGCCCACGCTTAGAAAATTTCTAATCATTTCCTTCCTTGAGGGCAAGTCCATGAGTTCTTCAAGATGCCCACACAGAAGACACTTTGTGAATAATTACTAACTCTCTGCTATCAACAGCATCATTTTATAGCCAGGGAAATGGAGATTGGCTTCTCTCAATGATACGTCCAACATCAAACACTAGTGAGTCTGAAATCAGGACCTGGTCATGGTGCCTACAGTTTCCAGGTTCATGTGAGTTCAGAATGTAACTTTCAGACCACCCAGACTGGAATAAATTTTGTCAGACTGGCTCTGGCAGACAGTGATAAAAGAATGGCTAGTGTTTATGAGACACTTATTGTCACACAATATGCTTTACCTGGACTGCCTTGTTCAAGACTCACAATACTCCTTGGGGGAGCTATTAGCAACCTCGTCTTATGGAGGATGAAACTGGGGTTCAGGAAGGTTTAAAGAAGCTGTTTGAGAGCACTCAGTGAGCAAGCAGAAAAGCCAGAACTGGGCTATGAGCAGGTGACCCCAGAGCCGTCGCCTCTGACTGCCTCTCTATACTGCCTCCATCACAAAGCTCAGTGAAGGAAGCAGTTATCAGTGAGCCAGAGCTGCATTCTAGGGAGTGCTGGGACCCGAGTCTCACTGACAGATCCCAGAATCACAGGGTGGCTGGGACTCTGAAGGCCAGGCCCCAAGGTAGGAGAAGTCCTGCATATTCTCTGATGCAGATGTTTAGAATCTCCTTCCCCACCCATTTCCTGAGCAATGAATGTGCTGCATGCTAGGGATGTAGGGTGGGGGTGACAGCAGGGTCAAGACCCCTCCTGCCCTCCGGAGCTTACAATCTGTTCGGGAGCAACCAGATGAACCAGTGAAAACTGGAGAGCAAGGACAAGGCCCATAAACAAGACGCCCATATGGGGCAGAGACCAAGCCCATGGGAGTTCTGAGGAGGGAGATGTCAAGGAGACAGTGGAGGTGGCCAGGGAGGTCCACAGGCAAGTGGGACACCAAGAGGCAGCCCAGTCAGCCCCGAGAAGGCCCATACCGAGATGTCGTGGAACAATGACTTGCCATACAGCCGCTTATATTCCATTCTGATGTCCAGAAGGTCAATCTCGCTGCGAGACACCATGATGCGAATCAGGGTCCGGTCCTTTGTTCCTGCTCCCTGAAGAGAGTCCGCCCAAGGGCATGAGCAATGGGCCTCCTCACCATCCCACTGTCCCACCTTCCCCAGGCACTCTGGCCCCCTCTCCACCCATGGGCTCTCTGTCTCCTTGGCTGAGGGGTGGCTCAGCCCATGCCTTCTATGCTGAGCCTTTGGTCCCTGAGACACCCCCACCCAGACCCTGCACATGAGATTTACATACCCTCATGGCCCTGTTGAGCCTTTCAGCAAAGAAGGCTGGGGTATTCTTGAGACATTTCACTAGAAGAGAAAAACAGAATAACTCGATCTGCAGTAAACTCAGTCCAAGTGGGCATAGAGTACACGAGTATCCTCTTAGGAAGTCAGATGTCAAGCACATCACTGCATCCATCTTCTTCTCCCCCATTCTCCAGGTTCAATTATCCATGGTCTTGCTCTATCTCTTTGGAATAGAAATATCCAGAGCCTGGACCAACCCAACCTCTTTCTTGGCAACTCACACGGTAAAAGTTGCTGTGTGGGGAGAAACGTGGACAGTGATGAGGCCCGTGTGTTGCTCAGATGGGAGAGGTGAGCTGGAGACGCAGAGACCCTCATGGAGAAAGGACGGCCAGGAGGAACAAAAGTCTCCCTAGACTTTTTAGGCCACGACACAAACAGTGAGGGACACGCAGAGAAATGAGGAGGATTTTCCCAAATGGGTATAAACCCTCCTGGGGGGCAGGACCTGGCCCATCAGGCCCTGCCTCATAGGGCAGGGCTCAGGCACAGCAAGAAGCCCACCATCATCCTGGGAACTATGCCAGCTCTCCTCAGCAAGGGCCTGTTTTGCTGTTGCAAGGAAAAATCTTTCCATGTGTTTCCATCACAAACATCTGACAACTGCCTGCAGCAATGTATTTTTAGAGGAAACTTGGGAGGATATGAGTCATCTTCCTCCAGGAGAGCAGCTGGTTGCTGGCCCACTAATAACCACACTGCAGCTCCCTTCCCCAGAGCTGCGCCTGAAATATAAACAAGACGCCTCCAGGACAGTTAGGGTACAACTGCACAGGAATCCAGGCAGCACTTTGATTTGCCACCATTTGGGCATGCTAGATTTAGCTATCTTGGATCCTGTGTTTCTTTCACTGCACCACCCTCAACGAGAGGTTGGGTGAGCACCCTGAAAATTACAATACACACCAGTCTCCGGTGGGCAGGCAGGTAGGCAAGGCAAGCCCAAGACACCTACCCACTGCCAGCATGCCCTGCTCCAGGTCCCCAGACATCTCCCGGCAGATGCTCTTCTCAATATCTCAGCCTGTCATTCGCTGATACTCGTTGAAAACTAGTGGGAAGACAGAAGGGACCAGTTATAGACTGAATTCTGTCCCCCCAAAATTCATATGGTGAAATCCTAACTCCTAGTATCTCAGAATGTAACTGTACTTGGAGATAAAGTCTTTAAAGAATTAAGTTAAAATGGGACCCTTAGTGTGGCCCAATCTGACTGGTGTCCTTTTAAGAAGAGATCTGGACACACAGGGAAACGCCAGGGATGTGCACACAGAGGAAAGACCATGTGGGGACATGGCAAGAAGGTGGCCATCTGCAAGCCAGGGAGAGAGGCTTCAGAAGAAACCAAACCTGCTGACACCTTGACCTTGGACTTCCAGCCTCAAGAACTGTGAGAAAATAAATTTCTGTCATTTAAGTCACCTGGTCTGTGGTACTTCATTATGACAGGTAGAGGAAATTAATACAGGACACACAGTGAGGAGACTTCTGCCCCTTCCTCTCTTCCACTTTGCTCCCAGCACCCTGGATAGCCCTATTGACCATACCTTCCCAGCTCTCAATCAGCCAGATGCTTCACCCCCAAGTCGAGTGCACTCCCCTCGAGCTTGTTCATGCGGTCCCGTCCCCTCACCAGGACTGCCCTCACCAGGCTGCTTACCCCATCACACCATAATCCCCTGTTCAGGACCCCTACACACCGATAGCCTGCCCTCTCTTCTCAAATCCCCTACACTTCCAGTCCATGCCATTCCTTCTCCGTTGTCCATGTATCAGCCTTGTCTTTCCCAATCTGACTGAGCTATTGCCCACCCAGCACCCCCAGCTCACCCTAGGACAAGCTGAGCACCACAGGAAGTGGACTGCAGGTTCCTAGAGAGGCAGGCGGCACAATGAGACCTGGGTCCTAACGTTAGCTCTGACCCTGGATATAAATCCTTCTCTAGCCTGGGTCTCAGTTTCTGTCAGTGTTCTCCAAACTTCTGTCATCTGTATATCAGTGTCACGACTTCTGCTATATCTTTATCTGTCTTCATTACTTACTATTTGCTTCAGATCAGCTCCTCTTTTCTCCTAAGTCATAATGTTTGTGAAACCATGGATTTGATGTGCTACTTATATAAGTCTATACTCATTAAAATAAATAATGATTAAAATGAAAATACATTCACTCACGTTCCATCACAGTGTAGTGTAAATGTTAAAAAGCGTGCTGTGGAGCCAGACAGGTGGAGTTGAAACCTGAGCTCGGCCACATTACCAGCTAGATGACCTAATTTCCTGCCCCTGCCCTGGGCCTGCTTTCTCATCCACAGAATGGGAGAACAGCAGCACCTGTCTGCGTGTATGTATTACAAGACCTCGTGCACACACAGAGCAGGTGCCTAGGCTTTCACCTGAGCCACCCACCCTCCCACATTTCTAAGTGTGGTCAGCATTCTCCGTCCTCGCCTGCCTCACACATTAGCTGTTCTGACACTGTTGGCCTCCAGGACTTCCCTTTCTCTGAGTGTTCCTTCTTAAGTCTCCTGCAACGGCCAGGGCCCTGTCCTCTGACTGCTGGTCTCCTCCTGAGAGGACCTCATGCAGTCCCAGAGCCTCAAACACACCTTCAACCCACTCACAGCTTCCAAACCACCATCTCTAGCCTGACCTCTCCTGATCTCCAGACTCATAAACCCAGTTGCCTACCTCATATCTCCAGCCTGAGGCTCCCAATTTCCTTCCCTCCTAAAGCCTGCTCCATCCACAGCTTCCCAATCTCAGTTGAGGGCCACCTCATTCTTCCACCGGCTCAGCGGGAAGGAATCCTTGTGTCCTCCTCAACCCTTCTTTCTCTCATACTCCATGTCCAATTCATCAGCGAACAGGGCCAGAATCCTACCCTTCTCACCACCTGCCCTTGCCACCTGGTGCTAGCCACCATCATTTCTCCACTGGATTACTGCAGCCGCCTCCTAACTGGTTTGCTGTGCTGCCATTGACCCCTTCACTCTTCTCAACACAACAGCCAGTGAACTTGCAAAATCTAAGTCAAATCACATTGTTCCTCCACTCAGAGCCCTCAACGGCTTTCGGTTTTACTCAGGATAAACAATTAGTCCCAACAACTGTCAGCAGGGCCTCCTCCCATCCCTGACCTCACCTCCTACTACTCTCATTCACTCCATCTGCTCCAGCTACACCGACTGCCTTAACCGGTGCTCAGTCACGCTGGGAGCCCCCTGCTCAGGGCCTTTGCACCTGCAACTACTTCATGTTTTTAAAAGAAATGTCATTACCTCGGTGGACTTCCCCAAGCACCCGCCAATCCTCCATCATTCCCTATCCCTGTTTCCAACTTTATTATTTTCTCTAAAGGATTTACCATCTGGTAGGAATTTTATTTTTGTTTACTGCCCATGTCCCCAAACAAGAAGGTGATCCCCATGAGAGCAGGGATGATGTAGTGCTGTTTCCTACAGTCTCCACACCTACTGCAAGACCTGGCACACGGCAGGAGCTCAATTTGTTGAATGAATGAGTTAATAAACGTTAGTCTTATTGTTATGCTCATTTTTTATGCCACATTTTGGATTAGATGCTCTTGCGCTCTCTCAATCCTAACATTCCACATTCTAGCATGTAAAGATACCAGCCAAGAAGGCTCCCAGTTTCCCTTGCCTCTTCCTTTGCTTTCCTCCAGAACTCGATGCTTGCAGAAACTCGGGAAACCTACTGATAACATCTTTTAAATCACCACCAGGGGCTCTTTTAAGGAAGTGAAAGCCCCATGCAGAGCATAACTGCCAAGTGTTCCTGCAAGCTCTGTTTCCCACAATAATTCATCTGCCCTCATATACCTGGCCCCAGGGAGGCCCAGACTGCCTTACCTGCCACTAGGTGGGCCCGGCTCTGGGAGCACAGAACTGCATTGAACTTGGACTCATCTGTTCCCAAGCGGTTCTCCCCAGCTGCATATAGCTCCTGGACAGACAGAGGGGAAGATGGGCATGCGATACAGGCCTCGACCCAGACACAAGGCCCATGTCACCTGGGAGACCTGGGCAGAGTCTCCGGGCCCTGGAGGCCAAGAGGGAAAGGAAATGGGAGCAGCACCTCGGCTGTGCTCCATTCACTGTGCCAAACTAGACACCATCCGCACTCCCTCACTGGGCAACACAGAGGGTTCTGAGGCTGGGGGGACTCAGGACCAGGAGAACCAAGACCCATTGGGGCCCAGACAAGGAACAGCTTTAACCCAAACAAGGGAGCAGCAGCACAGAGGAAAATGTGAATGAGACGCCTGGGCTTGAGTCCTAGCTCTGCTACCAACTTGCCAGGGGACTCTAGACAGGCCCCTCTAAGCCTCAGTTTCTCATCTCTAAAAGGCAAAAGCTGGATTAGATTTGGGGGTCACAAACCTGAAAGCCCAAGGGGGCCAGCTGGGTAACTTAAATGAGGGAAACAGGCCAGCTATAAGGCCAGGGAGTGGTAGGGACCAAAGCTAGCCACACAGAAGGGCAACTGATTTCTCAGCATCAGCTGAGAACAATGATGGAGGAATGCAGGCTCACAGCTGTCAGATCCATTTCTCATGAGAAGCCAGAAATCCAGATTTCTATGTGAAATTCCCCAATCTTTAAAAAGCAGCTTTCCTATCTAAAAGGAACACGTGAGACAATAACTATCACAATAATTGAAAGATCAGAGTGACAGATGTGGGATTTCATGGGTTAGGCACTTTCCCTGTGTTTCATTGCATATACCATTACATCAGCAAATGGGCAGAATCTGCACTTGCCTATTAAGCTTTTGAAAGTTTCAGCCCAAATGGCTCTAAAGTGCTTTCCAGGCCTCAGATAGCAGCTCTTGATGGAAAGGCTCTGATAGGTGAGAGCAGAAGATGGCCATTGGGGGCACAGATCAAGGAGAGGCCGAGCAGGTCCAAACCAAGAAGGCAGAGCAGTAGGCAGGAGACCTTGAAACTGAGGCAACTTCTGCCTCAGCTAGGAAACGGCCTCTATAAGAAATAGGAAAAGCAACACTGGAGCACGAGCCAGAGCCTGGGAGCTTGGGGACTGTCCAGCCCTGAGTTCACAAATGAAAATGGATGTCTCAGGCCAGGGAGATGTTAACTGAGGCAGACCCTGCAGGAGGGGTCTGGGACCAGGGGTCTGTGTGCTGCCTGGGCAGAGAGAACAGAGCCAGGAGTTGGGTGCTTGTCCAGGCTCTGCCTCCAGACTTCCCTGGGCACAATGCTCAACCTTTCTAGCCTCAGTTTCCTCATCTGGAAAGGAAATGGACCAGACCAGAAGAGTAGCTCTCTTCCAGCCCTGACACAGGGCACTCCACAGAGGTCCTCTTCGCCCTGATAGAAAGCAAAGATAAGGAGACCACTGGCGGTGCCTGGTGAATGCCCTGCCACAGGTGGCAGGAGTAATGAAGGGGGAGAGAGAAGTATGGCCAGCTCCCTCCCACCAGGAAGCCATGGCTCTCTCCAGCCAGAACCACTATGGTCTGAATTCATTAGTGGCAAACCCAAACTCCTCTAAAGAGGCACTCAGATGCCTGGACAAAGAGAGGAAATGGCAGGACACTTTTCATCTTTTGTCTGCAATTCACACAAGGCTGGGGACAAGGGCAGAATTCTAAGGCTACACAACTAATGGGACAGGTGGTTTCTAGGCTCAAACCTTCAAAAGTTTAACAGGCAAGTATGAATTCTGCCCATTTGCAAACATAATGGTATATATAAGCAAACCCAAGGAAAGTACCAAGTCACGTGAAATCTCACATCTATAACTATGATTCACCAAGGACTGTAATATTTATTATCTCCCACATAAGGGAACCTCTTATTGGTGGGGAACTATAACCTAGAGTGGTTGGGTAACCTGTTCAAGGCCACATGGTTGATAAGTGGCAGGGACTGTATGAAACGCACAGCATCTGGATACTCCTTATCTGTTGCTCTTTCCATCCCAGAACTCCTCCCTTGTGAAGCAAGAAAGTAGAGGACATCCCCACCCCCCGGCTTAGGAAGCCAGGTGGCGTACCTAGCCTGGCCATCACACTCACCTGGACATCTCTCTGGACAAGCAACATGTCCACATTTGTGCTTTCATCCCGGTTTTCCTGAAAGGAAGCAGCTGTATGGTCAAGCCCACTCCGTGGAGTTGCACACCCCTACCTCCCCATCCCTGTTCCTCACTGCTCCAAGATCCACGCCTCTCTGAGCCCCAAGCTCTATTGTGGGAAAGGTACCTGAGAGAGAGAGATAAGCAGCCGCTGAAAGTGCCCTGATGTGTCACTTCGAATGGCTTCCTCCAGGGTCTTTTTGAATTCTGAAAGGGAGACACAGGGAAGGTCCAGCTTGCAGCCACATGAATGAAGCTGCCCACTGTACATAGTCAACAGTGGGCAGTGGCAAAAGAAGGGCATGGGAGTCCTGGGCATGAAGAGACAGGCAGCCCACACAGCATCCTGGGACATATAGTTAGAGATCCAGGAGGGGCTATGACCTCCAGGCTGACCTGGCCTCTGGCCAGTCTTGGCCCAAACCACACTCAAGATATTTTCCCCAGCTCTCCCTTACCTTAGTCACCTGGCCTGTGTGTAAACAGCAGGCAAGGTTGGGTCCTGGATCAAAGTCCAGTGCTTGATGAGTGGCAGATGAAGAGATAAGAAGGCCAGGAGAATAGAGACCCTGGGAGAGGGTGTGGCCGAGGCCCAGAAAGCACAGGAATCAGCGGAGGGCAGAAGGCCCTGGGGGCCAGTCTGACCTGTTTTGTAGGCTCTGCTCAATTCCCGGATGTGTTCGTTGCTACGGGAGGCGAGGATCTCAATCAGGCAGGCCTCATCGGTGCCAGCCCCCTGTAGTGGCCGAGAACACAACAAGCCACAAGCTTATAATAGCTCCCTCACTGGTGCCCAGGAAAGAGAGCAGGCGCTATGCTGCTGCCCCATCCCCCAAGGCACAAGCCCCAGCAACAGAAGCCCCAAACACAGGGACACCCCCAGAGGGCTGCTGCCACCTGGGTCTGCAGCAGCCAAGCTCTCTCCACAGGCCCAGGCAAGTTCCAGATAATGACAGCAACATGGTGATGAGCAGAGACTACAGGATCATCCCCATTCCACCCACCAGGAAACTGAGAACCAGAAAGGTATAGTGACTTGTCCAAGGCCACACAGTAAATGGTGGGTTGAGATGTGGACCCATATCTGTTTTATTCTAAGTTCAGCCTATGAATGAGATGAGAAAAACTGAGAAACTGGGTTTAACACAAGAGAGCAGACATGTGAACAAACTAGAGTCCTAGAGTGAACTGTGGAGCATCTGGAGACATCCAGGAAAAGGTAGCAACAATGAGGATGCAGAGACGACCATGTCAGGGACAGTGAGAAGGTGGAGGACAAGGTCAGCAGCCAGGCTTCTATGTTGGTTTGAATCTCGGCTCTGCCGCTTACTAGTTGTATGACCTTAGGCACGTTACTTAAGCTCTCTGTGCCTCAGGTTCCTTGTCAATAAATGGCAGTGATCCTAGCACCTACCTCACAGGGAAGTCATGCAGATTAAATGCGTTACATACGTAAAGCACTTAGAACAGTGCCTGTCACACAGGAAGCACAACAGAGGGTTAGCTATTTTTTTGATTACTGCTACCATTAGATTACTTAGGGTTTACAAAGAGCTTCCATTAGCCACCTTGCTCAGTGTTCACACGTTCCCATTTTACAGATGCTCAAGGATACATAGGTAGTTCGTGACAGCTGCCCCTGTGATTCACCTAGGGCTATAATATTTATTATCTCTCATATATAAGTGAACCTCTTATTGGTGGGAAACTGGAGCCTAGAGTGGTGGGGTGACTTGCTCAAGGCCACACAGTTGATAAGCAACAGGGACTGTATGTTGTTTCCAGCACTCCACAACCACCACCACCTCATGAAGCTGGCTGGGGGTTGGGGCTGGGCAGAGGGCTGGGGGCCACTGCTGGGGTCCCAGGCCATTGCCCTCCCCAAATGCCTCCTGACCTCCTCCCTAGAAGAAAGCACGTAGGTGTGTTTTAGTGGTGTCACAGTGTGCCCACCTATCAGGCCTCAAAGAAAAGGTGGATTCTTTTGGAGCATCTGTTCGATTCACAAGAATTTCCCCTTCTGTGGGAGCTGCCCTCTCCCCATCCGGTGGATACCTGCTGTGGGTCTTGGGAGGCATGAGACTCTCCAGAATGGTCATAATCTGCCCTTGGTCATAACCAGCTGGACTGGGGGAGATAGTGAACCCAAACTAAGCCAATCAGAATCTGCCCCCTGTTTGGAATTTGGAATGAGGGGACAGTGATCTCTTCTGTGGCTGGATCCCTGAAAGGTAAATGGAGAGGGGTCAACAGGGATCCTCTGCCAAGCAGACATAAAAAAAGCAGCAAAGAAGTAGATGAAGAATGAACTGGACACTCAAGAAGAAGCAGAGACAAGAGGCAAACCCTGCCTGGGTCCCATCCCTCTCCACACCAGGCTGCTAGTCTTTATCCCCATAACTGATTCTCCATCTTTGTTCTGCCTACACTACTCAAGAGTGTTTCTGTTATTTGCCAATAACAGAGCCCTAATGAATGAGGATGACATCACCCATGCCTCATACCCCTCTTCTTTTCACTGCACCACTAGCTTCCTCTACAACCCCAGCCTCCACTATGTTTTTAAGATGGAGAGAAACTTAGATGCTCCCTGATGCTGAATGACACCTCATCTGCCTCTTGGGGAAGTCACCAGAAGTTCCCCTTTCTGTAGCACTTAGACTCCAACCCAAAAGGGTCCAGAAGCCACAGTGACAACAGTAGCTAATGAGCAGGCTAAGACACATCATGCCATCCAGGCCTTCTCCTGGGCTGTGTCTACACATGTGAACACAAACACACACACATTACACACCTTGATGGCTTCCTTTATCTCATAAATGTCAAAGAGGATCGGGGTCTTCATCAGAGCCAAGATTGTCTTCTCAAAGTTTCCTGACAGTTCAGATTTCAGATCTTTGATCAAATCCTGATTGGATATGCAAACAAACAAAAAACCCTACTTTGAGAATCCACAGAAGGTGATTAATAGGGACAATATCCCAGATCCGAGGACCCGCAGCATCAACAGAAAAGCCAAACCCAAGGCCCCAGCCCAGACCTGCAGAATCGGAGCCTGCATTTGAACCAG
Source organism: Equus asinus (assembly GCF_041296235.1). Taxonomy (NCBI): domain Eukaryota; kingdom Metazoa; phylum Chordata; class Mammalia; order Perissodactyla; family Equidae; genus Equus; species Equus asinus. Next base: position 7,011,097 of record NC_091810.1, read on the forward strand.
ATTCCAGGGGATCTAGGGCACATTAAAGTTGGAGATACTCTGGGCTAGAACACTTGCCTATTCAATATCTACTGTTTTCACCTTTCTAAGATTCAAAAGTTCAAAATACAACCACCTTGCCTTTTCCTTCAAAGCTCTTCTATCAGCTAAACTTCCTGAGGTGGTGGTGAAGAGGGCAGGGAGAGCAGCCTGGGTTCCAGGAGGAGACACACCAGGTGGGAGTGGAGAGGAAATGACTTGCCCCTGGTCTCAGTGAGTCATGGCAGACGCAGGGCTAGAACTCGGATCTCTGGGCACCTCTCATCAAACCTCAAGTATCCTATGGACTGTGAGATTTCTCCCTCAGAGCATCCTTCACCTCTAGAAGACACCGTCAGCTGAGAGGCCACTGGCCAGGTGGACAGCAGGAAATACCCTAATACACCTCATGGTCCATTCCAGGAGATGGAAGCCCCCCTCGGCCAAGGAAAAGCAAGAGTGAGTAGGGCTGGCTGGAGACTATGCCTTGATTTGCGAGGGACCACTCCCCTACCCACAAAACACATATACACACAGACTCACCTTTCCATAAGCTGTCTTGAAGGACAAGAGGATCTGCTGTCGCTGCTTATTGGAACGACTCCCCAGGCAGTCAATGATGGCCTGCTCATCAGTCCCTGGAGGAAGAAGAGGTGGGAGTGGGCAGGGCCGGGGGTCGTGGGCATGCTCTGCAGCTGGAGACTTCCCTAGTCTGGGTCCTCCAATTCTCCTGGGCCTCTCAACTATACCCCCATATCCACCTTCTCTTTCACCACCCCTGGTGCCAGGCTGCCTCCACGCAGCAGCCCCAGCCCACAGAGCCATGTGTAACTACTTGGGGAATCAAAGGGCAGTTAGCATTTGAGCCACCCAGGGTCTCTCACCAAAGCCTTTCATAGCCTTCCGCAGGACCTCAGCATCTCGCAAGGGGTCAAAGGCAGGAGCATCTGTGATGGTGCCTCGGTTTCCAAACTGCTCAGACAAACAGACTTAGGTGAGATGCTGCATCCCCCAGATGTGAGATTGCCCTACCCCAGACTCTGGGAATGGCCTTTTCTCTAAAAGTTGGGGTACCAGAAGGAGCCCGCAAGCAACAGTGCAGAGGACTCTACATGGAGTTGGACTAACGTAACCATTATCTGTCCTCGTGTCCTGGTACTGAAGCTTCTGCTTGGCTCTCTTGGCTAGGAGCCCACCTCTAGCTGAGTCCTGACGCTGAAAAACCTGCCCAATGCCCAGGTCCTCCAGGGCTTGACCTGGGTTCCTGATGAAGGGGAGGCCTTGGAAACAAGGGGCACTGGCCTCTCTCAGTGCCTCACCACCACAGCACATGAGAGCACATATCAGGGTCCTTGTAACAGGGCCTGGCTAGTCCATGGAGCACCTTTGTGTGAATTAGAAAAAAGTGCTCCCTCTAGGGGAATGAAGGTGCCCGACCTTCACAATGGTACATGTAGCCCGACTACCTCTTAGACTAGCACTGGTTCCCTGGCACTGTTTTCTAAATTCTGTGACCTGTGTTCCTGCCGGACTTCCTCCTGACACCAACAGCTGCACTCCCCAGCATACCTGAATTTTCCTGCCTAAACTGTGTCCTGGTGGATTATCTTCTGTGGCTAGTACAAACTGGTTATAACACAGTTAAGGAGATAAGCTCAGAGGAAAGATAAGGCAGAAGGCAGGGAGGGAGACAGCAAGCAGGGCAGGGGTGGGAGAATGTGTGGGGGTAGAGGCAGGAAGGAGAGGGGATCCTCTGTCTAAAAATAGTAGTCAAACACATACCACTAGCCTTGGGCTTGGCTGTTTGGCCACATAACCATGACAATGAATTCTAGGCTCTGCAAACATGAATTGCTCTTCAAAATGAGCCAAGAGCAGCTCTGAAAGAACTGCCAACAATCTTCCCTACCCAAAGGAGGTTTGAAGAATCCTCTAAAACAAGCCTGGAAAGGCACATCCAAGGGACTAAAGACTAAGAGCCGTTGGGCATAAAGCCTGGAGACCAGTGGCCCAAACAGTTCTTACAAAACACAGAGCCCAGGCAGCAAATAACACAGGAGGAATGAAGGGTACCCTGGGACGTTCAGACCCAACTTGCACACAGAACATCTAATCAAACTGGGAGAAACCAGGCAGCTCCCTGAGGTCTTCAGAAATACAAACCAGGGGTGAGGAGTCTTTGAGAAAGTGACAGTCTGTTAAAACAAGAGGTTATAGCCGAAGGACTTAGCTCTCCCTTGTACCCTCCCTGGCCTTGCTGATAGAGGATGCTGAGCCACACGTCTCAGGCCTTTGGGGCCCAGGCTAGACTGAGGGTAGGGCAGGGCTGGCACTTACCTGGGCTGGGGACACAGCAGGGGTGACAGTCCCGGACCCTGAGTATCCTGGATAACTTGGCATGGGCTGCTGCTGCTGCCCAGGAGGTGGCATTGGTGGCTGTCCAGGGTAGGTCATCGGTGGCTGCCCAGGGTAGGCCCCTGGGGGCTGCTGCCCAGGGAGCGGCATGGGATGGCCTGGCACAGGAGCCCCTGGATATGGCAGATATGAAGGCATCCCGGAGGGTGGGTTTCCTCCAGGGGGCGGGTACATTCCATATGGAGGCTGCTGGGTGGAAGGGGGTTGCCCAAAACCCCCAGGGGGCACCGGAGGGTAACCACCCCCAGGGGCCCCAGGGTACAGGTTGGGCATGTTGGCTCCTCCGAATGTCCCAGACATGTTGGCTGCCTGAAAGTCCACAAAGCAGAGCCTAAGATTAATGGCCCCTGCTGAGAGAGCCACACTCTGCCATCTGCCCTTCCCTGCCTTGAGCCCTGCAGTGGGCTCTCAGGAGCCACAACCAGAGCTGGAGCAGAGTCTGAGCACCAGTGGCTTCTCAGCAAGGCCCACCTTGACACTGTTCCACATCCCTTCCACCTGTACTGCTGATCTCCTGACTTGCTCTAACACCACACCATTTAATATGGCTACTACCTGTCTCCTCCCAGTGGATAAGTACTCAAGGCTGAGACTTTCATTTGTTTTATCCACATATCCCCAGTGCCTAAAACAGATCTGAACAAATCAGACTATGCACTGATTGCACTGTTTACATAAAGCATACATTTGTTTTCAGATTACAAAATACACTATTTTAAAAGCAAATCAACAAATAAAAGTAGTATGCCTGTCCATGCTACCAGGCACCCGCTCCCAGTCCCAACCAGAATAGCCATCCATACAGACATGCACAGGCATGTGAACATGCATGTACACAGCACATGCACACACATACACATTCTCACCTCCTAATCCTATGCTGAGCTCATACAGAAGGTGCTCAATATATATTTCATGGAGGCATCACCCCTACCCAATCCTCCAGGGCTGAAAGGGACCTGAGAGACCACGCAGCCAAGGCATTCCCCTTGCCCTCATTTTACAGGTGGGAAACGTCAAGATGCAGAGAGGGATAGCAAGCAGGTGAGAGTCCCTGATGAAAACTCTTCTGTCCTAAGATGCAGCTCAATACACTCAGCACCCACAGGTCACACACACACAGACACCTCTGATGCCATGGAAGCTAGCAGCCTCTAGCCATGCAAGTGTGGCCCCAGCGGCAGCCCCAGCAGGAGGGCTGGACTCACCAGTCCTGAGAGGTAGTCCTGGTTGAACTGCCCTGTGTAGTTGGCCACATTATCCAGCCCAATGGGAGGCATGTTGGGCAGGGGGTAGCCAGCACCTCCCCAGGCACCACCACCTGAAAGCAACACCAAGCCCTTTAGCTCCTTGTTGGCCCTCCAACAAGGAAAGGCAGAGCATCAAGCTCCCAGGGGTTCAGAAGGGGAGACTACCCAGGGAGGGCCTTGGGGATGGTGCTACAGACCATACAGAAAACACTCAGTCAAGAAAGTCTAACCCAATCCCACTGCCAGCGGAAGAGAAGAGGGAACCTTCTCCTCCTTCCGGGGAGGAAGGTGAGGTTCAGCAAACACCCCCACGACCCTCTGTGGGGTATTAAGGAGTAGGAGGCCAGGGACAGGCTCTGCTTTTAGGAGCCTAGGGGCTCACCACAGAGAGGGAGCGCAGACACAAGAACAGGACAGTGTCATTTTAGGACACTGTACTGAGCCCATGACAGTGGGGAGCTCAAGGAGCACCAAGAAACCAGAGGCAAAAGCATGGCAGGGGGCAGGTCCTGCCAAGTTGGCTGTTTGCTTTTAGGAGTCTGTAAGAGGCAGGGAGAAGTAGAATGAGAGGATGGATGGAGATGGGGCTGAGTCACATGTCCTTGTGAGGGGACAGCAGTGAAAAGCCCCAGTTCTGAAACCAGCAAGACAGGGGTATGTGCCCCGGGGCGATGCCCTCAAACCCTCTGGTTCAGTTTCCTCAGCTGACAAGTGGGGATAATAGCTAGCATTTGCCTCAAATTGTTGTGATGAGGACTGAGAGAGCTAATGCCTGTGCAGGGCATAGCTGGGTGCCCAGTGAGTGTTCCTATGTTACAGTTGTCACTGTGACAAGCAGTATGGCAGTGAGCATCATCATGTGAGCTGCTTGCCTATGGGATGCATTCCTGTCCATGGCAGTGAAAAGGCCCAGGGGACCTCGAGTTTGGCTTTTCAGCTCCAGGACTCCGGGACAGTCAGGACAGAGCCTCCTAGGAACCACCTGCCTGCTCCCTGTCTTGCTGCTCAGAGGTAGAATAGCTGTGCTGACAGAGGTGGCAGTGGTAGGACACAGATGGTACGATTCCTACTAGAGAGGGGACTGAGGCTAGTGCTGGCAAATCTGGGCCCGGGCTTGTTCAGAGGGAAATGTCCCAGCTCAACCCCTGATACACCCTGTCACAGTGGCGGAGCTGCACCTCCCCGCTCCACCTGTTCTTCACCTGTTGAATGGAAGGGCGGATCCAAATGGCCTGCAGGGCCATCAGTGCTCAGACTCAAGGACCTCAGTTCTAGGGAAAAGAATGTGCCCAGTGGTCTCATGGGGTGAGGGGTAGCACAGCTCAAGCAACCTCAGGATGACCTGGAATGGTATCTCTTCTCCCCCTTGTCCCAGGAGCCCTCATTATTTCCTTTCCTACTGTGGGGATCAAATCTCATTTCAGGAACCCAGGAGGGGAAAGGGCCAGAGAAGATGCCTTCTAAGTGTGAAGAGAAGCATTGTGGCTGGGGCCGGGATCCAATCGCCTGACCAGCTGGTGCAGCCTCACTACTATTGGCCCACAGCTTCTTGCAGCCTCAGCAGGAACATCTGACTCTTAGCAACTGCCCCCACTTCCTCCCCTCGGCAGGGAGAACCCTGCCACTGCAAAACCATGCACCTTGAGCACAGGGTAGCAGAAGTGACAAAGGGCAATTGTCACCTAACAATGCTTCGGAGGACACCGTGCCAGAGGCTTTACCTGGCTATCTCATTAGTATCCGGGACAGCCCAGGGAGGGAGAGATCCTTGAAGCCATTTGCAAAGGAGAAAACTGAGTCTCAGAGAAGGGAAGCCATTTGCCCACTGCTATCAGCTAGTAAGGCAAGAGACCAGGTCCTGGCCTGGTTCTAGACTTCCAGAAGCAGCTTGAAACTCAGGCCTCTCCTGGCCTCAGCATCCATGCTCTTCTCCAGTCCCAACCTGGCTGTGCTGTGGGAGCATGACAGGAGTGAGGAAATGACTGGAAAGCCCTACTCCTCCTCTACTCTCTACTGCTGGACACTAAGCAGAGAAGGCATTCCCACTCCGGCCCGCCCCAAACCCTCTTACCTGGTGCAGCTGGAGGATAGCCACCTGTGGGCGGGGGAAAGCCAGGGTAGCTCATGGTTAGATCTGAAAAGGAAGAGGAAAGCACGCTCAGGCTTCGCCAGGAGCTCCCACCAGCCTTACTGGCGGCTTCTTTGTAGAACAGCAACACCCACAAACCGGTGCCCCTCTTGTATCAGGTGTGACCTGTGGCAACCCAATTTATCCTCTACCTGCTGGGGCCTTCAGCTAGAAATGGCAACCAAGGTGGGCTCATCTTCAGGGTCAGGCTCACGCCCACACCCCACTATAGGATTCACCACCCACCAGCTGGTGGGTTTCCTTGAAAACCCCTTTCACCCAAGCTTCATTCCCACCGCTGCTGACAAAGGATGCTGTGTTTGTGTGGAGCTGTTCTCCAACTTCAGAAGATAGCCTCATGCTCAGGGGTCCAGGTCTGTTTGGTTTTATCTTCCAGTGTCCATATCACCCTCCATCGAACAGGGAAAGCCAGAGTCCATCTCCCTGTGCCCAACCTATAGACTCCAAGCTATCCAGAGCAGCCTCCAAACTGGATCTGCCCCAAGCTACACTTTTCATTCTCCAACCTCTGGTTCACCGGGCAAGGGAACCTGGTACAGTATGGAGAATCATTACTCCTAGAAGCAAGAAGAGACCTCAGGAGGGTTCATCTGATCTAGGATCCGGAATCATGGCAAGTGAGGCAGTACCATCCCATTTCTACAGATGAACCAGCTGGAGCTCAGAAAGGGTAAGTGACCTGCAGATCACAAGTAAGGGAAGAAGAAAGGCCTGGAACCCCGGGCTCTTGCCTGCTGGTGCTGAGTGGGATACCTGCTCTAACACACTCCCTCTGTATACAAATCCTTCTGCCGTGCCCCATGCCAATTAAACTGCCCAGGACAGCCACAGATCTGCCATGACACCAGTCACTCAGAGACTGTCATGCCACCTGCCTACTCTTGCTAATCAGTGGCTGCTGCAGTTTGCAGAGCCATCCAGTGATAGGTGAGGATATGTGAGGAAACCTGTAGGCCCCCTTAACAATCATACCTGCTGGCCCCAGGTGAGCTGCTCCTCCTTGCATGCTGGGCCCCAACCCAGATTAGACCCATTGCTTCCCACACTGCACTGCACTAAAACCACCTGGAGGGCTTGTTAAACACAATAGTGGGCTCTACCTGCAGAGTCTGAGTCAGCAGATACAAAATTTGCATTTCTAACAAGTTCCCAGGTGATGCTGCTGGTCTAGGGACTCCACTTTGGGAACCACTGCTCTAAAGGCTGCTCTCCACCTACAAGATTCTAGTGGCCCTTCACAGCCACATTCGAGAACTGGGCATGTTGTTTTCAAGAAAGCTGAAGGATTTCCTTAAAGTGGCGCTGGTCCCCACAGGGTAGGCCTAGTTCTCAGCCCTATGGGTGTGGTAATTCGTTTTGGTCAGTGGGTCCAGAGGTGACTATAGGCAAAGCAATATGAGGCCAGATGATGGGCAAGTAACCTTGGAGAAAGCTAGAATTGGCTACCTGCGGTGTGTGCCAAAGCCCCTTCCCCTTGCCCATTGCAGTGAGGTGGTTGAGCTCCCCAGTGGTGCTGCCCTTGTCTGACTCATCTCCCTGTGGCTGGGTGAGCCGTCAGCACAAAGCCCTCCCAGGTCCTGCCCTCAGCCTGACTCTCCTACCAGAACCCTCAGACCTCGCTGATGAAGAAAGAGCCTGGAGATTTAAAGGATGGATGGGCCAGGAACCTTCCGATGGGAGAAAGAGGCACTCCCCTGCAAAGGAACAGGGTGTGCGACAGTTGTTTTCCTACATCTGTCTCTGGAGACCACCACTGCACAGAAGCTTTGGTCACCAAAGCCCCTCCACCCACCCACTTCTCGTCTCCTCCCAGAGCAATGAGGCCAAAAGGCCTATCCACAGCCAGGTGGGGAAAAAACAAAACCAAACAAAAGCTGGGTACCATCCTGTTCGATGCACCAAAATAAATTTCAGCCAGACCAAAGATTTAAACATAAGAAGTGGTCCCAAACCGCAAAAACATAAAATTAAAGTTCTGCATAAGAAATAAATAAGGAAAACAACTTAAAAAGAAATGACAAATTTAGGAAAAATGTTTTATGATAAAAAGATCAAAAACTACTAGAGAAACTTAAATGATGGGAACAGGTAATTACAGAAAAGGAAGTGAAGCTGTTTACCCTCACTAATACACTGAGAATTGCCAGTCAAAAACACAGACATCAAAATTAAAAATGACACTCTTTGACCCAGAAACTCTACTTCTGGAAATGTTTCCCAGACACACACCTGTGTGAAATGACATACACACATGAATTTTACTGCAGCATTAGCTGTTACAACCACCACCACCCCCTACATATCCACCTGTAAGAGGCTGGTTAAATAAATAACAACAGATCCATACAATGGGTACTCTGAAGCTGTTTTCAGAATTAGCCAGCTCTACATACAGGGACAGGAAATGATCCCCATTATTAATCAAGGTGCAATACTAAGCTGACTTAAAAAAATAAAACAAACACAAACTTAGTGGGGGGTGTGTGTGTGTGTGTATATATATATATATATATATATATATACACAGAACCACAGAATCATCCTGGAATAAACAAGAAACTGGGTAAACTGGTTGCCTAGGGAGGAGAAACCTGGGGACAGAAATGAAGCTTACTGTTTATATTTGCATTTTTTGCCACATACATGTATTGCCTGTTAAAAAACAACTTTAAAAAAGGCCCAATTCAGGTGGGGATTTCTGGGCTCACTTGAGGCCATGGCTGTCCTTCTAAGGTTTGAACAACTCACACAGGCTCATTCAGTCCAAGGCAGCGGGCTCTGGGTCTGGGGTTAGCATTGTTACATAAACATACCATGGACTCAGAAATGGAGGCACTGCTAGTATTCCCCGCCCCAGACAGGACCACAGGCCAGCCTCTGCGGCTCACAGGGCAATGGCACTGATTCCCAGGAGCGCTTCACAGAGTTCTCAGCAAGAGTCAAAATCAGTCTCCTGGTGACTCTGGTTTAGCTCTGCCCTGAGTGCCCCACAGGCCGGGACTAATCCCATGTCCAAAGAGCAGTCCTTCATCCCTGGGTCTTCCCCTCTCCCCAAGAGACCACCTCCAGTCTTCCCCTCTCCTGAAAAAAGTCTCATTTTTTTCCACCAGTTCCTGCCTGAAATAGTTTTCAGCCTGCAGCCCACTCCCTTTCTCTTTCTCTGAAAGCTATCTTCAGAACCAAAGGCCCCAGGTGTGGTCTAAAGAGTGCAGGACCAGGTGAAGGGCAGGACCATCAGCCCACTTCTCCCCATGGGTGTGGCTCCCAGCCCCTCTGGCTTGGTAACTCTTGGGTGTTCAGGACAATGAAGACCTGATGCGGATCCTTGTTAAATTTCTCCCTTAAGTTCTGCCCGTTACTCCAGCCTACTGAGATCTCCTGAGATTCTGACTGACATCAAACATCTTTGTGCGCCCTCTCAGCTTTGTTTTATATCTACCAATTTGGTAAGCGTGACATGCGTTCTTCTAAGTAACTGATACAGAAAGGGCCAACGACAGACACACCCCAGCTCGACAACAGCGGGTACAGGCACTCAACCAGCTATCTGGCCACCTAACTCCACCACGACCCAGCGCACATTTCCCCATCTTGTTCACAACAGTATAAAGAGGGCCTCCTCCAAATTAGGATTCTAACACATCTCCCATGCCCAGAGCCCTGCAGTTCATTTGCCTAATAATCCCCAGGAGAAAAGCAAATGCAGCCAAATAACCTGGGGCAACCTTGGGATGCACCATGTTGGCTCCAAGTGCCTACCCAACCCACCCACATCCTAGGGGACTTCAGACATTGCATACAACTCTTTAACTTGCAACAGCTACATTCTTCCCCCCTTTTCAGAAAATTCAGGAATCTGCTGGGCAATTAGACTTTTGGTGATGTAGTCTCTACAGAAGTCAAAATATAATGATGTACACTTGAAATTTATTATAAACCAACGTTACTTCAATTAAAAAAAAAAATCTCATCATCCAGTCTTTGGGGAACTTTGGCCTCCACTTTTTCTCAAAAGAGGCCACCATCAGGGCCTGTTGTCTTTGGCAAGCCATTCCCAGCTAGGACAGGAGCTCCAGCAGGCTCCCAGGTGCCCCTCACCTTCCCCTCACAGCCTGTCCAACCCTCACTCTCCAGGACAGAAGGGGACACAGCGAGTTTCAATCCAGCAGATCTGCTTTCTCTCTGGCCTCCATGGTATCACACACGCACCGACCAATGCCTTTCTCCTACTTCTGTCCTTTAGCAAAGAAAAAGGGTGCCTGCATGGGAATGCGTCACACTGCTAATGCGATTCTGACAGGCTGGGAGATATCCCTGTTCTATGCTGGCTCTGGTCACGGCACTGCCACGGGGACTCAATAGTGAGAGCCTCCCGCACACAGCAGGCAGCTGGCCTCCTCAGGGATTACTCCAATTCTTAGAAACTAGCCTCCAGGGAACTTCCAGCCTCTGGTCCTACCTCTCTCAGGGCACACTGCAGCAAAAATAGCACCCTTCCTCACTAGGACCATCTACCAGCAGCTGTGTACCCAATTTCATCCAGCTGTGGCCCTCTCTGGCTAAACTGGTGATTCTCAAACTTCAACCTGCAAAACAATCACCTGCTGGGCTCGTTAAAGCGAGACTGCTGGGTCCCTCCCCTACAGCCTCTGAATCAGTAGATTTGAGATAGGCCCCCAAACCTGCATTTCCAACACACTTCCAGGTGATGCTGATGCTGCCTGACTGTGGACCACACTTTGGCTAGCACTGCTTCATCATGCATGAGAATCACCTAGAGGGTGCGCTCAGAATGCTGAGGCCTGGGCTCCAACCACTCTGGGCCCTTCAACCTGGGATGAGCCCAGGAATCTGAAATTAAAACAAGCGCCCCATCCCCATACCCAGCAATTCTGATGGAACTGATTCTGTGCTCCACACTCTAGGAAACACCTTTCCCTTCAAGGTACTTGGATACTTTCTACTTATACTGTCTAGCCTTTCTTCCCAGCAGAGCGCTGAGGACAAGCACCAAAACCTGGGCATCCCAGGATCCCATCAGAACCAAGCCTCAGAATGCTGGGGGAATGCTGAAATAATACAGCAGGTACACAGCAGGCTTCTCAGGGACTGTAAAAGGGCCTGTCCCCTAAAGCTGTGTATACGTACACCAGAATACCATTACATCACAAGGGCTCCACAAGGGCACTGGCCAGAGTCCCCAAACAGAAGAATCTAGAAATGCTGTGTAGAGAAAAGAGGCAAAATCCCTCAGAACAAGAAGAATCTCACTCACCCCAGCCAGCTACCCCTCTACCATAATGGAGAGCCTTGTTTCCCCACCCCAACAATGGGAGATAGAGATACAGGCTGGGCCACACACTATGCGCATCTTCTGGTGTCCTGCCTGACTTCCAGGGGCACAGAAGAAAAAGAAGGGATGGTGAAACTGGCAGTTAGCCATTGATGATTAAGTAGTTAGTAACTAAAGTTTTTTTTTTCTTTTTTGCAATTACTATTATAGCTTTCAGTTGTTCATCCACCCATTGTTAACCATGCTGTTTAGGACACACGCTATCTGACTCCCACTAGGTTCCTATAGATAACATCTCCCTGGAGCCTGGGTCACCATGGTAACGGGTGTGTGAGCTGTTTGACAAGAATTAGAACTCCTTGTCCACTTCAGGGCGTTTGAGACCACCAACCCATCAACTGGGCCTGCACAGATGTCTAATAAGTGACCTTTTAACATCAAGAGGCTAAAACCCCCACCCCCAGATCATGCTAACAACACCATTTTGTGAACATAGGTCCTATGAAGAGGCATGAAGTTTGACTACACTTGCGCAGATCATCAATTACCTCACCTCTCCTCACCTCCAAACACATCTCCACATTTCAGACCATCTTGTCCCTCTACCCCATAAATATCCCTGAGTCCCCATTTCCAGGGAGGTGGATTTGAGACTTGTTCTCCCCTTTCCTCACTTGGCTGCCTTGTGATTAAACTCTCTTTCTGCTGTAATCTTATCGTCTCCGTGCTTGGCTTTCTGGGCAATGGGCAAAAACGAACCTGGTTCAGTAACAATGGGTGGCGGCAGTGCCTTGCCTTGGCACAAGGATACAGAAGTGTCCTCCCCAGAGGACCAGCACAGAGCTCAGGTGGGATGGAGCTTGCAGCAAGCTAACGCTGGGAGGAGGCAGAGGCCTGAAAGCATCATCCTGCAGTGAGAGCTCCCACCCCTTAGAGCCTGGCAGCAAACCACGCAGGCCTGGACTAGACTGGATGCTTTCACAGGGTGACCCCTCCAGTGGCCTTCCCCAGCCTGCAGGCTGGACAATTCATTTGTGTGTTCATTTTTTTAATATTAAATCCTCAATCTGTTTTTATGCAAAAATTCAGAGTTTAAATCATGCAGCTCAGACAGTCCCTGCTGATGTATTTTTTAAAATAAAAGGAAGAGAAGACAAGCCACAGACTGGGAAAAATGTTTACAAAATACACATCTGACAAAGAATTGTTATCCAAAATATCAAAAGAACTCTTAAAAACAACAGTAAGAAAACACACAACCCAATTAAAAAATGGGCAAAAGGAGGCCAGCCCCGCGGCCGAGTGGTTAAGTTCACATGTGCTCCGCTTCAGCACACAAGGGTTTCACCGGTTCAGATCCTGGGCGTGGACAGGGCTGCTCTCAGGCCACGCTGAGGTGGCATCCCACATAGCACAACCAGAAGACCTACAACTCGAATATACAACTAGGTACTGGGGCTGGGGAGAAGAAGAAGAAGGGGGAAAAAAGAGTATATTGGCAATAGATGTTAGCTCAGGTGCCAATCTTAAAAAAAGATTTAAAATAAAAAAAAAAAGGGCAAAAGACCTGAACAGATATATGAAAAGACACTCGACACTATACAACATTAGGGAATTGCAAATTAAAATAACAATGAGATACCACTACACACCTATTAGAAGGGCCAAAATCCAAACCACTGACACCACCAAATACTGGGAAAGATGTGGAGCAACAGGAACTCTCATTCACTGCTGGTGGAAATGCAAAAAGGTACATTTTGTCACTTTGGAAGACAGTCTGAAGTTTCCTACAAAATTAAACATATTCTTACCATATGATCCAGCATTAGTACTCCCTGTTATTTACCCAAATGAGTTCAAAACTTATGTGCACACAAAAACCTGCACACAGATGTTTACAGAAGCTTTATTCATAATTGATAAAACTTGGAAGCAACCAAGATGTCCTTTCAGTAGGTGGATGGATAAATAAACTGTGGTACATCCAGACAATGGAATATTATTCAGTAGTAAAAGAAATGAGTGATCAAGCCATGAAAAGACTTGGGGGAAACTTAAACACATATTACTAAGTGAAAGAAACCAATCTGAAAGGCTACATCCTGTATGATTCCAACTAATATGACATTCTGGAAAAGGCAAAACTATGGAGACAGTAAGTTACCAGGAGTTAGGGAGATGGGCGGGATGAAAGGGCAGAGCACAGAAGAAATTTTAAGGCAGTGAAGCTATTCTATATGGTACTAAAATAGTGGGCACATTAGTCAAAACCCACAGAATGTACAAGGCCAAGAGTGAACCCTAATGTAAACTATGGACTTTGAGTGATAATGATGTGTCAATATAGGTTCATCAACTGAAACAGACGTACCACTGGTGGGGGATGTTGATGGTGTGGCAGGCTCTGCATGGGTGGGGGCAGGGGGTGTATGGAAATCACGTTCCACTCAGTTTGGCTGTGAACCTACAACTGCTCTAAAAAATAAATTACATTTAAAAATAAAAATAAAAGGAATACAAGCACATTGTAGAGAAATTTAAATAGAACAGAAAGGCACAAAATAAAAAGGAAAAGTCACTTTCCCCTTTAAGCCCCTACCGAAGGTCACCGCTGAGCAGTTTCTAATGTATAATTCAAAACCAAAAAAAAAAAAAAACACATAAATGTATATGCATATATGTATCTATATAGTTTGCTCATATACATATGTATAACTTTTTTAAAACAAGAAAGATTTGCTTGTCGGCAAACTCTCCTCACTCCAGTACAAAACTCAGTTTGGGTGGGCTCAGGAGTAATGAATTATCTACATTCCTACCTGGTGCACCTCCTGGCGCTGCTGGGGAGATGAGGAGTTAGTCAGCCCTCAGCTAGTCCAAGAAGCTCCCGGCCTCCATAACACCATCCTGGGAGTGCTGGGCACATTCCTCCCCGGGTCACTGCGCTGGACAACAGGAGGCAACGACCCAGAGCAGGATAAAAATGGGGCCTGAGGCAATACAGAAACGTCTACTTAAGGTAGTCCAGTTCCAAGAATCTCAAATGGAAAAGGATCCCAACCAGTGACCTGAAGCCAGGCCCTCACTTCCTCAACCTCCCTACGCCATGTGCATGACAGGGGGCTTCACCCCTCAGGACTCTTCCTTCCTCTTGGATTTTAGGACTCCTGAAGGGGATACCTCTTTAGATTTTCACCCCAATCCTAGATTTACGGACACCCAAGATGCCACACTGGAAGCGATCTTGAAGATTCTCTAGCTTCCAACCACCTTGCTTTTGGACCTAAAATACATCAGGGACATGGCTTACTCAAGTCACAAATGTATAGGGAAAGGGTCCATGGTAGAACTTAGTCTGCTGAGAGCAGAGCTTGCCTGCCTTCCCCTAACAGTGCCATTGTGCAAACCTGTGACCATTTTAAACCAGGGCTAGGCTGGTTTGTTTGGTGGTCCCAGCTGGTGCTGCCATTGGTGACTTACTTTAAGACTCCTCCAAGGACAGAAGGAAGACAGTGCAGTAACTGTGCTCTGAACCAGGTCAGCCAAGACCATTCCTCATGGCAAGGAGGTTCCAGAAACCCTCAGGTACCTTGGCTCACGCCAATTCCTTCTCCCCATCCTGTGGGGAGGGTACAAGAGAAGCGAGGCACAGCCCCAGCTCTGCTACATACAGTCATTCAAAGTCTTGCTCAGGCCTAACCTGACCCTCCATGTCCAGCTCAGCCTTGCGAAGCACAAACAGGAAGCATGATGTACAGTGCTTCCCGAACCGTGTTCTTGGACACCATCTTAACATTGTGCAAGTTGAGAATTTATCAGGTACCCAGTTAAAAAAAAGAGAGAGAAAGATTGGTTGTCCAAAAGCGTTGGAAAATGCTGCCTGCTATATCCCCTTCCAGGAAAGTGCCAATTCATGATAGCGTAATAAAGGTCCTGAGAAGTCCTATAACAAAAGAGCCTGCTTAACTTTATGCCCAAATTTCCAAAACTCATTAGGCAAAAATAATATTAGTTAACATTTATTGAATACTTATTATGTACTAGGCACTGTTAAGTGCTTTACATGAAAGTTAACTTTACGACAACTCATTAAGACAAATACTAAGATTATGATCCCCATATTAGAGATAAGGAAACCAAGGTATGGAGAGATTATGTAACCTGCCCAAGGTTACAGCTAGTAAATGACTGAGCCAGGATTCAAACCCAGAGAGCCAGGCTCCAAAGCCCAGGACTTTTAACCCCTCTGCTGTACTTCCTCACAGAGCCTGCTGGCCCCAGAAACTAGGATTTCAAAGACGGAAAGTAGAAATACCTGTTTCACCACGA
This sequence comes from Equus asinus, assembly GCF_041296235.1. NCBI lineage: Eukaryota > Metazoa > Chordata > Mammalia > Perissodactyla > Equidae > Equus > Equus asinus. Next base: position 7,026,554 of record NC_091810.1, read on the forward strand.
TCCCAGGTACTTCATTAAAGGCAGCATAGGGTGTTGGGAAGAACAAACTCTGAAGCCAAACTACCAAGTTCAAATCCAGTTCTGTTCTCTACTAGGTGCGTGATCTTGGGCAGGCTACTTAACTGTTCTGGGCCTCAGTTTGCCACATCTATAAAATGCAGATACTAATAGTTTAATATCAAATATGTTCTCATTATATCATTTAACTTCTCATTATATCAGTTTCCCCAATATAAAATAGCAAAGAGGATTAGAGGGTCCCAGAGGACCCTGGGCCATTTGATAATACTCAGGATGAGAAACGTTGGGGCAGGGAGGGGGTGGGATAGGGGAGTAACAGGAGAGGTGGGGAGAGTCAGGACAGTGTGAATGGCAGGGGAGGGGAGGAGTGGAGCAAAGTGTGCTGGTTCCTTCTCCGAAACCAAGCCCAGCCCTGTAGCAGCAAGTCCTGGGAACGGCTGTGTTGGCTTTTCCAATCTCCCCAAGGAGAAACCACCAACAGGAAATTGGCAATGTTTTCTTTCCATCCCCTCTATAAGCCAGGTGCCCAGGGGCTTGGTTCAAGCACCAGGAATGCTGGGGGGAGGGGGGTGTAAAGACAAGAAGCTGACAGTAGGGGGAGGATGAGGGGGGAGCAACTTTGAAAAGGCCTCTTGGAGAGAAAACCTGCCTGGGAGGAGGGACCTGTGCCTTGGTCTGCACAAAGCCCATCCCTGCAAACAGCCAGCAGTCTGCTGTCAGTACTTCTACTCTGTGCCCCTGCCAGGACAGAAACCATCTCTCTCCTCTCGGGACCTTTCCAGACTAGGTCCTTGGAACCGAGAAGGGGAGGGAGGCAGGAGGGACTATTTAAAGGTACCGGGAGCACACACAGATTGGCAGGTGAGACCTCTCTACCAACTCCTCCACAGCACAGCTCTCTGGCAAACCTGGGTCCTTCCTGTTCATGGGAACAGTCCCCTTTGAGACCTGCCCACACCAAATGGGCTTCCAGGTAAGCCAACACTTAGTCAAATGCCAACCCCAACTCAGGATTTCTGAGGAGTGGAAAGCAGGCCACAGAGGGGGAAGGTGAACCCAGATATGGTGTCATTATCTGGCGACACCCAGGCCCAGAACATGAAGGGGCTCAGGCCATGGTCCTCGTAGGTGCCAAAGTTCTTGTGACAGACACAGTAGCAGCGACAGAAAAAGTCCCCTACCCAAGTCCTAAGTCCAAGGTGTGGTCCGGACCTAAGGAAATACTCCATCCCCCCGGAAAAATAGGGAAATTGTGGGTTGTGTTTCTAAGTACAGTTCAGGCTGGAGAGACACATCTGTGTCTTTGTTTCACCACTTTCACATGGGGGAAGCTGCTCCCAATTACACCACCTAATCAGAAGGGGCTCCTCCCAGGACCAGCCTGAGAAACAAAGTAGGAGGGACCAGCAGATGTCAATCAAGCACAAGTCCCAGAGGCATCTGAGCCCTCCAGGCTGTCTCCCCTCAACCCCCGCTTAGCTCTCAAGGCTCTCCATTTCCTGCAGAATCCAACCCAAGCACCGTTTCCCCAGGATCACCTTGGCCCACAGGGGTGCAGCAGTTACTGACTGCACAACGTGACCCTTCAGTGCTCAGCTGGAAGGGAACTTGGGGAGCTCCTTCTCTGAACTCTTCCCACGTCTGGATGGGAAAAGGTGAGAGTGGCTCATCCCAGGTCACACAGCCTAAGCATCACTGACACTGGGTCTGATAACATCCATCCCCAGATTCTCTACAGGCCCTTTACCACCCCAAATTACTCTCGCCCACACCCTATGCCAGTTCCCCCATCTTCACACAACCCACCCTCCCTCCACTAAGAGCCACAAACATCACAGGATGGTCACAAGAGACTTCTCCGTTCTGCTGAATGAATTTTTACCCATGGTCCACACAGCTCTGACATCATCTTCCAACACAGCTGCTAGGAACAGGGTTTGGAGTCCAATGACAATGATTCCAATTCTAGCTCTACCGCTTTCAGGCTATGTGACCTTGGGCATGTCACTTGACGTCCTTCTGTAAAACTGGGAAAAATACATCCACCTTACTATGCGGCTGTGAGGATCTGATGCACTGATATATACATATATAGCTATCCACCACGTAGTTTATTAGCATATAGGAGGTGCTAGGTTAATTTTAACTTACTCCCTAAGAAGTATTAGCCTGGGAGCTAGGATCTGGGTCCTAATTCCACCATACCTTCACTAGACAATTTAACCTCTCTGAACTTCTAAGCTGTCTGCAAAGATATGATCTGCCCACCTACCTTGGAGTTACTGTGAGGACTAAATGACGTAAGATCAGGAAAGACCTCTGTAAAGTGTGGGCAGTTCTCTTCACTCTGTGACCAACTCACCCAATGTCATTCTCTCCCGAGTGGCCAAACAGGACAAGCTCTGACGTTTAGAGAGGGGAAAAAGGGTCGTCAAAGATCCTAGACATACACCCAAACTTGTTCAGTCTCTACCAGATGTCAGCCCACACACTGAGTGCCATACCTAACCAATTGTTATGGTCACAGGGTACCTCAGGACAATGTGGGGAAGGGGAAGAGCAGAGAGGGGAGGGTTTTTCAAAGCCTGAGATGAAGGCACCATCAGGTAGGTCCTTCAAAACCATCCTAGACAGTCCACACCCTGATCCCTGAGAACCTATGAAAATGTTATCTTCCATGGCAAAAGGGACTTTGCAGATGTGATTAAGGTTACCAACTTCTCGATTATCCAGGTGGACCCAATCTAATTACATGAGTCCTTTCCTGAGCAGAGAGCATTTCCTGCCTGTGTTAAGGATGAAAAGAAAGAATAAGGAGAAATAAGGATGAAAAGAAAGAAATAAGAAGCATGAGAGGGTTTCCATCCATGGAGGAAGGGGGCCATGAGCCAAGGAATGTAATGGCCTCCAGAGGCTGAAAAAGACAAGCAAACAGATTCTCCTCTAGAGCCTCCAGAAAAGATATAACCCTGCCAATAAACACCATGAGACCCATGAGACAAAACTGTAAGATAGAAAAGTCATGTGGTCAAACGGTACAGCCGCTGTGGCAAACAGTAGCAGAAGTTCCTCAAAAAATTTAACATCTGATCCAGCAATTCCACTTCTGGCTATATACCCAAAAGAACTGAAAGCAGGCACTCAAACATATTTGTACACCAATGTTCACAACAGTTTTATTCACAAGAGCCAAAAGGTAGAAACAAACCAAATGTCCATCAACAGAAAAATGGATAAACAAAGTGTGGTATAAACATAAAGGAATATTATTTGGCCTGAAAATGGAAGGAAATCCTGTCACATGCTATACCATGGAGGAACCTTGAGGACATTATGAAAGTGAAACAAGCCAGTCACAAAAAGATACATACTATATGATTCTACTTATGTGAGGTACTCAGAGTAGTCAAATTCAGGGACAGAAGTAGAACTGTGGGGGCCGGCCCCGAGGCTGAGTGGTTAAGTGTGCACATTCTGCTTCGGCGGCCCGGGGTTCGCCGGTTCCCGGGTGTGGACATGGCACCACTTGGCAAGCCATGCTGTGGTAGGCATCCCACATATAAAGTGGAGGAAGATGGGCACGGATGTTAGCTCAGGGCCAGTCTTCCTGAGCAAAAAGAGGAGGATTGGCAGCAGATGTTAGCTCAGGGCTGATCTTCCTCAAAAAATAAATAAATAAATAAAAATTTTAAAAAGATATTAAAAAAAAAAAGTAGAACTACGGCTGCCAGGGGCTAGAAGAAGGGGGGACGGGAGTGTTATTGTTTAATAGGGGCAGAGTTTCAGTCTGGAAAGATGAAAAAGTTCTAGAGATGGATGGTGGTGATGGTTGCACAATAATGTGAATGTACTTAACACCACTGAACTGTATACCTTTTAAAAATGACTAAAATGGTAAATTTTATGTTATGTATACTTTACCACCAAAAAAATTGTGTTGTTTTACGTCACTAAGATTATGGTCTTTTATGGCAACAATAGAAAACTAATACATACAGTGACCATTGCTTCTGTCTTTCCCTCCAGATCCTCCCATGATATTCTCTTCAAAAAGGCCTCTGCTTTCTTTAAACAAGAGATCTGTGCACAAGTATACCTAACTCAGCAAACTTTCTTTGACAAAGAAAGCAATAAACCACCAAGATCACAAAAAGACCATTAACCAAGAAAGGAGGGACCAGGTGCTCACCTTTCCTGCATGTCTAGAAATAAGAGCTCAATAAAGCTTTGCTCACTTGTATTATCAGTCAACATGAGTCACCTGTGTGGCCAGGCCAGCCCCACCTAGCCAGCAATGCAAATACTCCAATGGGGGGAGGTTCAGCAGTGTGATCTGCATGGGCGGGGCAATCACACCCAGTCAGCCAGGATCACACAACTGAGATGCCAGAGGTCACTCAGCCCTAGAGATGACTCAGTTCATTCCCACCCACCCCACCTCAGCTCTCATTTCACAAGTGGGGAAACTGACAACCAGAAAGGAGGAAGTGACATGCCAAGGTGACACAGCAAGATCCTAACAGGAATGGCCCAGGACCCCCACCTCCTGCCCCTAAGCCAAGAGCTCACTGTCCAGAAGACAGGATGCCAGCCAATCGCTGGGTTTTTACCAGCATCTAAGGGGGGAGGTCCAGGTTTTGTGGAGCTTATGCAGTTTTAGAGACCTTCTTCAAGAAAAAGAATACACAATATCTCTTTTTTTGCAAATTTTACAATACTGTATGACTTTGTGAGTTCATTGCTAGGGCCCCTCCTAGAGCTTTGGAAGGGCCACTGGGGCATGAGGGGGATGGCTGAAGCTGAGAATGAAATTTCATTAGATTCACAGTAATTCCACTTCTGGGCTCAGAGAGGCACTCAGCGCTGGGCTAGACTCCCCAGGGACAGAAGGGGAAAAGAAGTCCTGGCCTGCACCAGGCTTTCCCTCTAGACGGGGCGATAAACACAAAGAGCAGTCACAGGAAAATACCCACGCCACGTTGAAGAGCCATTCCCCCAGCAAGAATAGAGATGAAGGCTGAGAATCAAGACGTCTGCTCTTTGGGAACTGAGAGGAAGGGTGGGAGGGGTGTCTAGAAAGCTGGCTTCTCTCTGACGGACCTTGGCAAACCTAAGGCTCTCCTGGGCATCTCCCTCCCTCACCTACAAAACAAGTGAACCTGTGAGGGATCTGTGGTTGTCGACTTGTGCTGCCCAGAACCTGGGGCTCTGGGAAGATTTTGTAGTTGACGAACATTCATTTCTTTGTAGGGAGGGGGTAGGTCTGAAAAGAGACTCTCACCTGATTTAAATTTTTTTTAAATGGAAAAATAAGAGATCTGGCAACATGTCCATTTCCATATGGTAGCACACAGCTAGGGCTACAGGAGCTGTCCCCTTCAGCCAGGTGTGCCTGCATCAGCTGCCCACTGTCCCCACTGGGCTGTCCCTGCAGACAGCTGCACTTGTAATCAGAGAAACCAATGTCATCCAGGGCCCTGCTGGTTAAGATGCGATGAGCCATCTCACCTCCATATGAAAGTCACTAACAGATCCTCTCTCACAGTAAATTGGGGGAAGTGGGGTGGCAGATAAAACTAAATAAAGATCTAAAGGCATCAGGGAGAGCCCTGGGCTCTACTAGGGAGACCCTGATACACCACCGCCAAGTTCTTGGAAAGGCTCAGTCCCTTCAGACCCAGAAGACCTGAGAGAGTATCTATTCCAGCTCCATATGGCTGAGGTACCCCTGCCTTACCTAGAAGCCCCTGGAAACCTCTCCTGCAACTACCCATGGCTGCTCTTCTAATGGTGACAAAGGCCCCAGCCAGCCTTGTACAGCTGGAAGCTGAAAAGAAATCCCTACCAGAGCCTATAGATCACATTAGCGGAGAAGATTCTCTCAGATCTCCACTATGGGCTGACCCCTGTGCAGGAGGGAGCCTAAGCTCAGCTAAAGGGCCGTGGGCCAAGAGTTACACTGTGCCATGGCAAGAAAATGGAAGGTTCCCACAGATACATATGTGATGGAAAGAACTGCAGGAAATGCATGTCCGAAGCTCAGCCAAGCCATTATCTCAGCACTTTCCATCTTCATGACTTCTGCTCAGATAGTCCCTCTACCTGGTCTGTCTTCCTTGTCTCCTTTACCCCTTCCTTAAGCCTATGTCAATCCTGGCCTTCCTTTAGGACAGATGGAGCCCTAAATCCTTCAGGAAGCCCACCCTGATCTCCTCACCCACATTATCGCTCTTCCTGGAATTTATCAGCACTTGACCTAAAATGTTTCCTATGTCCTCTAGTGTTCTAATAATACTCCCCTTTTCCCAGTACCTATAATAGGTACATATATTACCTCATTAACCTTCACAGTGTTCCTCCAAGGTAGGTATTATCACCTCAAGGGAACTAGGGTTCAGAGATGATTCTTGACAAGCAAGCGTCACACACCCAACCAGTGCTAGAGCCAGGATTACTTTTTCCTAGGCCTCTCAGTGACAGAGTCCGTGCCCAGGCCATAGGACAGCACTCTCCACCTCCTGCCAGCAGCTAGCACAGGGCTGGGCACAGTGAGGTCCTTGACACACACCAACAGGACACCAGTGGACCCTGATTGATCTCTTCCACCCTGGGTGGCACCTGTTCCAACGACCTCTTTGATCAGGGCTTCTGGGACACGGGCTCCAGGAATTCTAGGGGTAGAGAAGACACATGGAAGACATTCCCCTTTCTCCCTCCCACAGCAAGGCAGGACCTCAAGTGACTTGGGAGGGTGTATGAACATCCCTCACTCTGCTGGGAAGGTGTACATGGCCCTCCCCTCTGCAGGCACTGCAGAGCCCTAGTGCCCTGCCTTCATGGGGCTCTGCCTCACCTCTGAGGTATGGGTCATGAGTGCCAGTAGGCCACAGAAGCAAGCCACAGAGCCTAGGGCAGCATTCCACCAACCCTGACCATATTTTTCCCAGACTGAACAAAAAGCCTAAGGAACGTACTGTTAAACATTCAACTCCCTAGCTACGCGCCATGAATTAAGAATAGCTGGAGCCTATGTCAATCCTTAGCCAGGCAGTGGCTCAGACCCTGCCTCCAAGGGCTGGCACCGGAGCAAAGAAGGCTGGGAGAGTGGCAAGGGGGCAGTGTCCAGGCCTCACCAAGGGGCTGAACTTGAGCCAAGCTGGGTCTGAAAGACACGTCTTAGAAATAAAGTCAATTCCCAGTGCACTGGCATTTGGATCACATAGAAATCCTAGAACGTCAGAAACAGAAGGGGCCTTCATGAGATCATTTGGTTCAACTGGCTTATTTTACTGAGGTGGGAGCCGAGGCCCAGAGAGCAGAAGGGGCCTGCCTGAGGTCTCAGGATCAGCTGGGGGCAGGACACACACTAGAACCATGTTTCTCAGTTTCCAGGCTGATACACCACGGCGCATGATGGCTCCCCTCCAGCCAGCACACCTCAGGGCTCCAATCCACCTTCCTGGGCTGGAGAATGCAGCTTGGGAAATGCAAAGGCTACCCTGGGAAAGAGAGAGTGACACAGTGACTCTGCTGCCTCCCAAATAAAGTCCCATATAATCAAGCCACACAGAAAGCATCATCTGCTCCAGGGAGGCCTCTGTAAAGTTGCTTCTCTCCAGCTTCACCTCCCTGTGAGTTAACAACAGCAGAGAGTAGGGGTCGGCAGACACTTGTTCTGATCTCTCTAGGGTATCAGGAGATGCACGGACCAACAGCCCCAGCTCAGTTCAGGGTTCAAATGCCCTTTGCCCCCAAACTCTCCTGGAAAGTCACTTGTGTGTAATACCTTAAAGTGAGGAAGTCAAGCTGGGAGGAAGAAGCACAGCCAGATACTCTCCAACCTGAAGGTGAGTCTTGGAGGGGCCAACCTAACCCCATAGGGCCTGTAAGATCAGGAGGTGGCTCCAAGTGGCAGAGCGCACAGCTGCCAGACGTGACTATCGGGAACAACCTGGAAGCTGCTGACTCTCAGAACACAAGCTTGCCTCTTATTCACCAGCCCACAGGATCGAAGCTGCCACGCTTCCACTGCCTGCTGGCTGGCCACTGTTGTGACATACCATTGCCACTTCCTAACTGAGGAATACTGGCTTAACCAATGGCAAGACTGATAAGCACAGCACTGGTTCCAAATTAAGGAGAGCAGTGGGTGGTGTTCCAGAAATGTCTGGTTATCCCCCTCAACCATCTGCCCCCTCTTGCTTCCCTAACAGCCTGGCACATGGCGACCCCAAATAAGGGCTATATTTCCGAGCCTCCCTGGGAGCTAGGCAGGGCCATGCCATGAAAGTCAGCTGTCCTGGGCCACACAGGGTAGGGAAGCACTTAGAGCAGCACTACCCAAAGTGTGGTGCCCAGACTGGTGGCTTCAGCACTGTGTGGGCACCTGTCAGAAATGAGAATTCACAAACCTCACCACAGACCTCATACATGCTCAAGTTTGAAAACTCCAGCCCTGGAGAATGCTGGAAGCAACTCTACCCAAGGAGACTGGTGCCTAGACAACTTCACGGAACAGACACTTACTAACCCTGAACTCCAGTTTCTCAAGAGAGAGCGAGCAGCTCTTCTCCTAATTCATGACCAAATCTGAATCCTAATGCAGGTAGGGTGGGGAAGAAAGATGATGAAAAACTTAACCAAGATAGCAGAAGTCAGGAAAGAAAGAACAACCAAATATATAACAAATAATAAATAGGAAACAAGATGCAGGGCCGGCCCAGTGGCCAAGTGGTTAAGTTTGTGTGCACCACTTCAGCACAGCAGGGTTCACTGGTTCGGATCCTGGGCGCCAACCTAGCACCACTCATCTGGCCATGCTGTGGCGGCATCCCACAGAGAACTACAATGACTTACAACTAGGATATGCCACTACGTGCTGGGGCTTTGGGAAGAAAAAAAAAAGGGAAGAAGACTGGCAACAGATCTTAGCTCAGGGTCAATCTTCCTCACCAAAAAAAATAGAAAAGAAAAAAGAAAATAAGATGCAAGGAATAAAATCCACACAAGCTGGGAGGCAAACAGTCTGAATTCTCTAGCAAAGACAGAAACTACCAAATCTGTTTTGTTGTTATCATTGCGTTCTGCCATCTTCCCCCTAAACCCCAAGTCATGTGCTGATTACAAGATAGACATTTTTTTTTTTCTGAGGAAGACTGTCCCTGAGCTAACATCTGTACCAGTCTTCCTCTATATGGGATGCCACCACAGCATGGCTTGATGAGCAGTGTATAGGTCTGCCTCCAGTATCCGAACCTGTGAACCCCAGGTCACTGAAGCAGAGGATGCAAACTAAGCCACTATGCCACTGGGCTGGCCCCAATTTTTTTTTTTTTACGAGAGAAAGAAAGGTTAAAAATTAAGGGTTGGCATATAACCCAGCTATCTCACTATTGGATATTTACCCAAAGAACTGGAAATCAACAATTCAAAGAGACTTATGCACCCCTATGTTCATTGCAGCATTATCCACGATAGCCAAGACATGGAAGCAACCCGAGTGCCCATCGACAGATGACTGGATAAAGAAGATGTGGTATATACATGCAATGGAATACAACTCAGCTATGAAAAAAGACAAAATCATCCCATTCGCAACCACATGGATGAACCTTGAGGGCATCATGTAAAGTGAAATAAACCAGACAGAGAAAGACAAACACTGTATGATTTCACTCATATGTGGAATATAAACAAACTTACGGACAAAGAGACTAGTGGTTACCAGGGGAAGGGGGTGGAGGGTAGGCACTAAGGGGTGAAGGGGCATACTTATATGGTGTATGACAAACAATAATGTACAACTGAAATCTCACTATGTTATAAGCTATTATGACCACAATAAAAAAATGAAGAAAAAAAATTTATGTCAACTGGAACCCCAAAAAGATAAAAATAAAATAAAATAAGGGTTGGGTAAAGACATATTAGGTAAAGACAAAGAAAAACAAGAAGTGAAAATATTAATATTAAAAATATTTTGAAGACTTTTCAACAATCCTGCCTCAGTAGGCTGAGAGTTTTTTCCAGCCATTTGCCTTTATCTGGAAATAGGACTTAGAAAACCACTCACTAGGATTTCATGGTACAACAAGGCTTAGCCATTCCAGTCCCCTGAAATAGTTTATGCGACTTAAAATGCAAGCATAGAACAGAGCATAAGACGGGCCCAGTCTTCATACGGCCCTGAAACATTTTTGTGTACTATTTTGTCATATCCCTTGGGGAACAGAGAAAGTCCTTCCTGTGGCCTCAAAAGGGGAAGGAAATGTGTAACAGCAAGTCAGAGCTGTCTATCTCGGACCTACAGGAAGGAGGCAGGAACTGCCAAGGGAGAGAAGCAGTACCCAGGCCTATCCCTGGGGTTTGCAGGCAAATCTCATTTTACCCATCCCTTCTAAAAATCTGGCTATCATGGGGACCATGGGACCACAGGCCATCCACACTGCTAACTTCTCAGGGTGCAATGGGAATAGGAGGATGACTGGTTGAGGAAACAGAAGCAAATACCCCCTCAATGTGGTCCTCCACCAGCATCACCCAATCTTTCTCCTCACCTTCAAAACCGACATTTTCAAAGCTTGTCTACACTCAGTCTCCCCAGATCCTCACCTCTTGCTACTCCTCCACCCATTCATTCCCACCTGGCTTCTGCTCCCATCATCCCACCAAAACAGCCACAACTTAAGGTGTTGAATCTCCTCCACATCACTTCCTGTGGCAGCAATGGCCTCTGCTGACCAATGCCTCCTACTGAAGCAGACTCACCCTGGCTTCTGTGATATGACACAGTCCTGGTTTTCCTTCCCCCTTCTGGCTCCTTTATAGGCTCATCTTCCTTTACTCAGCTGTTCTAGGTGAGTTCCTCAATCTCACCATGCCCTTGACATCAAACACAACCTAGACAAAAATATCTCTCTAGCCTATATCCCTCCTGAGTCCCAGACCCACCTGTCTACTTGGTATCTCAAACGCACCATGTCCAGAACAGAATTCATGATCTACCCCAGCCTGCAGACCTGGTTCTCATCCAGTGTCCGATGTCTCAGGGGAATCCAGGACAACCTAGGGAGGATGGGAGTGGCCTCTGCTTTTGTGCACACAGCACAGGGCTAGGCAAACAGTGGGTATGCTGAGTTCAACAGAAATATGCCTTGTCACCCACTTCCTAAAAAAAGCTGTGACCTTTTAGGTGGACACAACAAGCTCACATCTGCTATCATGAGTCCCCCCAGATACACACCACTTTCCCTCAAAGATGCCACTCCCCAGGCTTAATCTGCCATACTCCCTCTGCCTCCCTGTTAGCAGCCTTGGAGGTCGTCCTCTTCACCCTCCCTCAGACTGCTCTCATCTCACTGCCCTCCAAGCCAGCCTCAACCCATGCTCCAGGTGTAAGAGGCTGGCAGCACCTGACTTCCCTCTCAATTTCAAGAGTGAGTCCTCCCTTTTCCACTAAGGCAACAGGACCTTCAGGAGCACAAGCACACCACTGTGTGACATCAGACCTTTATGTCATGGAGTACAGGGTCAGGATCAGTTGGCCTAACTCGGTATGGTTTCACTGATTATTAGAAAGTTCCACTACTTTCAACAACTCCTTTTAAAAATGCAAATTCCTAACAAGGAAACTTCAGTTTCTTCATTTTCCCTAAGAGCTTTCCTATCTAGGCATCACTCAAATTTCTGGTGTTCTAGGGGCAATGGGGTCAGAAGGTGTTGTAGAGAAAAATGCAGAAAACCCTAAGCCTGTTTGCTTGTCTGTGATTGTGAAGCACACCCACACACAGACTCTCCCGACTGCCCCCATGGGACCAAGTGCCAGGAACAGGCTTTCGGGTGGGGGGGTGGCAGGAGGAGGCAGCGAAGAGAGATGACCACAGCATCTCCCACTGATCTTGGCCTTCTAGCAAAAGCAATCGAAATGGACCCTATCGATCATCCTCAACCTGGCTACATAAAGGAATCAAAAGGGACTCCAACTTGGCCTCTCGACCAGTGTCTACCCTCAGCTCTCAGTCTGGAATAGTTTCTATCTCACTCTCCTCACCGTTTTTTGTTTTGTTTTGTGTTTTTTTTTTGCCTATCTAAACCGAGCCTTCAAGGTCTAATATTTTACCAATAGAGAAATCTTACTCCCCTGGCCTGCCACTGTCACTCAACCAACATCTTCTGAGCACCTACATGAGGCAGGCACCTCGATGGCTCCCATAAGGGCTGTGATTAATAGGCAAAAATGGGGAAAGCAGGGCATTCCACCATGAGCTAAGACAGAGAGACAGGTTAGGAGAGGAGTGGCTCAACTCAGATGGATCTTCAGTTGCATGAAGGGAGTGACAGCTATTATTATTATCATTATATTACTATCGCTGACACTCACAGATCATTAGTTACACACCAGGCCCAGCTGTAAGCTTTACGTCTAATCTGGGTGACATCTACCTGGAACACACAGGTATAGTGTACCAGTCACCACCTGTTCTGACTGTTCTGTAGTGCCTGAGCTGTAAAGTCCTTAAATATAGTAACTCACTGAATCCTCACAATAACCCCAGGAGGCAGGTATTATTAGTACCCGTAGTTTAAAGATGAGGAAACCAAGGCACAGATACTGGTAAGAGACGAGATTAAGGAGGGATGCAGGAGCCCAAGGTAGTGAGCACCCAATGCCAGGGCAACAAACTGCCCTAGCACCTCAGCTGGCCTCTCTTGTCGGGGAACCCCTTGTAGCACAGAGAATGCCTTGAGGGAAGAGGCCATGTTAATCCTCCCAGAATCCCCAACAATGGACTGAAGCAAGGAAGGAATGAAGATCATAATCAGGCCAGTCAGGAGTGAGCAAAGTAGCATGCCCTGCCTGTCCAGCTCCTGGACTCAGCCTGACCCTGCCCTGCAAGCTTCTGTTCCTGTTGTGTGGGCAGGGCAGGGGCTCACCCCTCACGGAGCCACTCCATGCCCAGGTCAGGGCAGCAGGGAGCAAAGGAAGGCTGCGGGGCGACAGCAGAGTGGCTGGCTACCATGGATTTCTAGGGTCTGTCCTAAAACACCCAGTCTCCATAGACAGGTCACTCATCAGAGGGGCGGGGACAGAAACGTCTAGGGCAGACTGCTGCCAGCTTAGGCTAGCACTAGCTAGCTTAACTCCTCTCCAGTCTCTAGATGACGAACTTCACAACTCTCCTTTAAGCCAATAGACGGGTTTCTACCTTTTTAAGCCCTCAGAGGGCTGGGCTGAGCCGAGGGAGAGATAAAAGTCCAAGAATCCTTCCCTGAAAATGTAGTTTAAGATTGGAGAAGAGGGAAAGGCAGAGACGGTAAACACAGGTGAACACAGCACCTGGATGGATCCCACGTTCTCTCAAATAAGGTGCCTTACAAACTCCAGCACTAGCAGCTCCCAGGAATTTGTGTCCTTCCAGTTCCGGAGGAAAGTTCCTGAAGGCAGCCTCCTCTACTCTCTCCTCAGCACAAGTCTTTCCCAGAAGGGCACACATACTCTCGAGAACTCAGCTGGGTCAGAGGGCCCTGGGCCACCGGCCATCCCCCACACCAGCCAGTCGCCTTCTGGTCGCTTGTTCACCCAGTCCCAAGCAGGCCTAGGCCGCACAGGACAATCCCATGGCCCTACACACCAGGGTCCGGCCTGTGCACCGCCCACCCCACAGGGAGGGCACCCCCCGCCGCTTGTCTAGCTGAGCAGGCAGGCCGCGGCAGCCTGTCCGGGACCAGCTCTACACCCGTCCCCGCCCCCATGCTGTGCAACCAGGAAGCCGCAGGGCCAGGCCGGGAGGGGGCGCGGGGCTGTCCGGGCCTCATCTGCGGGGGTCGCGGCACACAGCCGCCGCCCCGTCCTGTGCCCCCGGGCAGCTGGGGACCCTCACTCACCGGGCCACTGGACAACGGGGCGGGGGACGGCGTGGGACGAACGGGGATGTGGGCAGCAGCCGCTCTCTCCGCGGGCGTTCGGGGTGCGGCGCCTTGGCTCAGCCTCAAGCTCCGTCCCACTCCCGCTCTCCAGGGGCACTTGGGACACTCCGGACTCCCGGACGCCGCAGCCGTCTGGGCGGGGCTGGAGGAGAAGCCCGCTGTGGGGAAAACTGAGCGGGCGCGGCCGCTCTAAGCGCCCCGGGGCGGGGCGGGGGCGTGGTCTGGGTGCGGCCCCGCCCCCAGGTGAGAGCCCAGGCCAGTGGGTGGGGACCAGCCTCCAAGAGGCGGGGGAAGGAAGCCGTAGGCCTTCCGGCTCCCGAACTGAGGAGGGCACAGCCAGGGTTTGGAGGTCGGCGTGGAGCTTCTACTATCCTCCACCTCCCTCGACGGATCCCGCCCTACACCGCACTAGCGGGGAGGGAATTCCCCAAGCCCTTTCCATCTTCCCGATGTGCCATTGTTAGTGACTCTCTTTAAGGTAAAGAAAACTTTCTGCATTAAGAAGGTCACACACAGTATGCAAATAGGGGTGGGGGTGGGGAGAGTAGAGAAGCCTGACACACTGCCTCAGCCACGTGATCAAGGTCAACGTCAAGTGATCAACCAGCAGTGATAGTATGTACTCCGTTCTGGTCTTCCTCCCAAGAATACATAATTCTAGTCTAATCGTAATAAAAACATGAGAGAAATCCCAGTTGAGGGATATTCTACAAAATACCTGACCAGTACTCCTCAAAACTGTCACGGTCATCAAAAACAGGGAAAATTTGAGACAAGTACTGTCACAGCCAAGAGAAGCCTAAGAAGATATAAAAACTAAATGTAATGTGGTATCCTGGTAAAAATACATTAGGTAAAGACTAAGGAAATCTGAATAAAGTCTGGATATTGGCTAATAATGCATCAATATTGGCTCATTCATTGTAGCAAAACCACCATGCTAATATGTTAATAACAGAACAGAATAACACAGTGTTTGTGAGAACTCTGTATTCGCAATTTTTCTGTAAAATCTAAAACTGTTCTAAAAAAAGTTTTTTTTAAAAAAAAGGTCATGCACTTAAGATATAAATATATGGTAATTATAAAAGATTTTTTAAAAACTGAGATTGACTCTTCACTTCCCCAACCCACTTTTCGGTGTGCCCTACCGGATCTTTCTCTTTACAATACAGTCTTTGTGTGTTGTGTATAGTATATTCACGTAGATGTATTGTTTATGTTGGGGAAGTGGGAGAATTCCCCTCACTCTTTCCCTTAAGGTTCTTATGACCGGTCAAATAATTAAAAAGGCAGGTTAGCAGGAGGAAATCAAACAAAGTTTAATAACATGTATATATGGGAGAAACTCAGGAAAGAGTGAGTAACTCAGCCATCTGGCTGAGGCTACCTGTTTAAATATCCTCATCCATAGACAAGGAGGATGTTGGGAGTAGTGATTTGGGATTTCAGAGGAGAGGAAGACAATTTACATGGAGATGGAAATGGAAATGTTTGTCAGACAGCTTTTGCTGGGCCAAAAAATGGGTTTGTTGGTGTCTTTCCATCAACACCTATTTAACATTATACTATAGCTATCATATGGTATGAGCTCCTTCTTGGAACAGGGCTTCTATGTTAAATTCTTTAGGCAGTTTGGGGGAAGGTTGAATGTTCTTCCTAAGTGTTTCTGAGCCTTTATTGTCTTCAGCTCAAAATAATCCACACACATCAGAGTGGAACATCTTGAGGCAGCCTGCCCTGAACCCCATTAGTTACAAAACAGTGGTGCAATTATTTTTCTGCAATGTAATTTTTTTACTCGTATCTTGGAGAGCCTTTCCATGCAAGCACACCTGGATCAACTTGGTTCTTCCTAACGAATGCACAGTATGCACCATCCTGCGGGGCACCATTCTTTATTACCTAGTTCCTTACTGAAGAACAGTAGGTAGTTGCCTATTTGGGGCTGTTACAAATAAGGCTGCTGGTCCTATTTGCATTTTAACAGGAAATGAAGTGGGAAGGACTGGCAGCTCTAAGCTGAAAAGGAGGCTCTGGCCTCAGCTCTGCCCATGCAGGGGTGTGGGTACCTGACAGAAGCCGTGCCTGGGACAGACTGGCCACTGCCCCACTACAACGCTGGGGACCCAGTCATCTTCTGGCCTCTCCAACATACCCCCTCCCTCAAGTCCTGGCTCTTTTTCCGGCCTGGACTGCATTTTTTGGACATGAATGGATGGGCGAGGGTGAGACTCAGGCTAAAGGTTCCAGAGTGACTCCGAGGAAACGCTCACTGGAGCAGAAGAGGAGCGGAGGGTATGAGGCACCAGGAGACTCCCAGGAATCATTATTACTCTGGTGGGGGCGCCGCAGCAATGCAGTAGCAGGCGGGACTCGGGGCGTGGGCGTGAAGTCTCCAACCTAGCCGCGGCCTTCCAAGGGGAGCTTCTCTTTCCCTCGCTATCTCTGGGCAGGGGGATTCGTCCTGGAAGGTCACCTGGCGCCGACCCAGCCTCCCCTGCCTGGACACTCTGCGCCAGAGCCCCTGGCCCAGAAAAGGCGAGCTTCTTTGAATGGCTCACTTTTCTCCTAGCTGAGAAAGTGCTTCTTTAAATACCACATTAAAAAATAATAAGTCATTTAGGATGGAATTCCTTCTGTATGTAGCACACACTTTCATGCCTCAGAACTGAACTCTTCAAGTCCAGAATGGTGAATAGCTACCACTGTGCTCACCTTTTCATGATTTTCACCCATTTGTTTTCAACAAACCTGTGTTGATCCCCACCGCGGGGGAAGCACTGTGTGGGGGAAAGGACGCTAGATTTGGTGTTCAAACACCTGGGTTCTAGTTCCGATTCTGACATTTGGAAGTGATGCATTCTCCCAGACTTGGTTTTCTCGCCTATACAATATTCAAAATTATCTATAAAAATCTGTAAAATAACCCCTGCTTCATTGCTTCTCAGGACTGATAGAAACATCAAATGAAGAAAGTGCTTTATGAAAAGGTCACATTCCACGGAGCTCTGAGTAGTGTTACTGCACAGAATTGGAGTTCTCTGCGTGGTGTTGCATAAACAAGCCGATTGATTGTGGCGCCAGCCTTGGGGGAGAGTCAGCTTTGATTCTGCGAGATGGATCTGCAGGGAGACAGGGAGCGTGTGCCCTAAGAGCTGTCTCCCTGATTCAGGATTTGGGGCAAAATGTAAGGGGTTAGGGAGAATAGGCTGGCACGTGGAAGTGCTCCTGGGACAGGCTTTGATTGGTGGGCTTCAAGTATTTATGGTAAGGTTTTAAACATTTATGACAGGCCTCTAAACATTTATGACGGGGCACTAAACATTTTTGGTGAGGTGGAGGAGGATCTCAGGCCAGTCCGACTCCTCACCCTTTCCAGGTAGGATAGGTTTCCTTTTTCTCGATTTCTTGTCGGTTTCTGACTTGCTCCTCGAACTTTGGAAGGCCTGCTACATTCTCTCTAGACACTGGTTTCTGCCCTGTAAGATTATCCTGGGTTTTACCTCTTACATTTTATGTAGATGGCCAAGTGGGTGGACGTTCCCCAGAGAAAGTCCTGGACTCCCTCCCAAGTTGAAGTTGCCCGGGCAGTCCTCTGATGCGCAGTGATCGTGCCATCTCCTAGCACTCTGCTGATTCCACCTTGGCAGGTCCCATGTTTTCCTTCCTTCTTCCTCTGGGGAAGTGTACCAGATGCGTTCATGGATTGTAAAAGCCTCACGGTTCTTTTTCTGGTGCGTGTTGATAAGGTGACCTCACCATTGCTACTTAGTTTATGATCCCTGTCCGCACCGTACCATGAAATCTGTATGTCCTAACACTGCCAATGTGATCTGCACCCGTGATGTGAAACAGTGAGGCCTGGGCCGGCCAAGCGGAACGTGGGCACTTACCCGCTCCGCCACAGGGCCGGCCCTGAATTGGACTTTTGGACCAACCTTTTGCCTGAGCTTGGGAACACGTGGGCCTCTTTGGATTATTCGTGAAGGAGATTAGTAGTAACGTCCTGGACGGTAACCTTTTCCGTGGGTGCATGGGTTTAGCAGGCAGCATGTTCTGTGGGTAGTACTCCTCTTCATCTATTTGGAAGGGTCTACCTTTCTGTAGCATCAGTACGCATTTTGAGGTGATTTTCCAGCCTTGGAAGTTCACCCTCTCTAATCTCTTTCAGCCCCAAAGCTTTATGCCGTCATTCTGGACCCCATTTTGGATTTTTTTTGCTTTTAGGTGAATTTATTGCCGCAACCCTGCATTAGAACATCCTATATCTTTCCGATTTGCATCCTCATCGATGTAGACTTCCGTGTAGCTTACATCATCTTCCCCTGCGTAAGCCTAATAGCAGGCCCTCACCACACACTTGTGCCTCATCATCTGTTTCACCCTCTCACACCTGCCCGCTTTGTCTCTGGGAACCCCCAATCAAATGTCCCGTGCCACCTGTTCCTGACCGCTTGTTTTTCCTTCTCCTCTTAAGTGAGGTCCTACGGTACTTGCCTTGCTCCCTGGGGCTTGTTTCACTTCCCTAAAACCCTCACAGCCATTCTGGTGGTCACAAGTGGCTGGATTGCATCCTTGGTTCCGGCTGACTGGTATGCCATTGCGTGGCTATAGCCCATCTTCCTTCTGCACTCGTCCCTTGCTGGGCTCCAGGGAGGCTTCCAAGTCTTGGGTAGTGGGAGCGACGCTGTGGTGAACTCAGCGGTGCACATGTCTTTAGGCAGGAGTGTTTCCGAGTTCTTTGGATCAACACGCCGCAGAGGAATAGCTGGATCATATGGGACATGGATTCTTAAAGTTCTGAGGCAGTTCCACACCGCTTGGCGTAGTGGCTGCACCGGTCTGCACTCCCACCAACGGTGCAGGAGGCTTCCCTTCTCTCCACCTCCTCTCTGACACTTGTGGCTTCCTGTCTGCTTCCTTATAGCCATTCTGACCACAGTGAGCTGCTGTGCCCTTGCAGTTTGCATTTGCATTGGCCTGAGACTTCATGACGGTGAACAAGTGTTCATGCACCCGTTGGCCCTCTTTCGATCTTCTTGGCAGAAATCTGTTTCCATCTTCTGCCCAGGTTTTCATTGGCTTGTTGTTTTTTTTTTTCTTGTGGGGACGTGCGAGTTGATTGCATCTTTGGGCTTTTCACCCCTTGTCCGATGTGTGGTTTGCAAACATCCTCCCCCAGTCGTTGTGCTATCTTTGCATTCAGTCGATGGTTTCCTTCACTGGGCAGAAGCGTCCGCATTTGACGTGGTCCCGTTGGTTTCTTGTTGACTTGGTTGCCCTGGCCCAGCCGGACTTGCTTCTTCCAAACAGGCGGCTCAGACCGATGGCAAAGAGCACTCTGCCTAGGTCTTCTGCTACAAGGTTCACGGTTTCAAGTCTGCCATTCAAGGCTTTGATCCATTTCAGGTGGTGTGTGTGCCAGGTGTAACATCATGGTGTACTGTCGTTGTGTTCCAGGTGGCTGTGCAGGCTTCCCAGCACCGTTTATGGTAGAGACTCTCCTTTCTCCGCTGTCTCCTCTTGGCTCCCTGGTCGAAAATGGGCTGTCCATGTACGTTTGAGTTGGGCTCTGGGTTCTCGATTCTGTTGCATGGGTCTGTGTGCCTGTTTTGGGGCCCAGACTGTGCCGTCTCGGTACCTAGTGCTTCGTCCCATAGGTTGAAATCGGAAAGTGTGCCACGTCCTGCTTGTTTCGTTTTCCTGAGGATTCCTTTGCCTAGTCAGGGTCTCTTGTTGCTGGCTAGAAGCTTTAGGATTCCCTCTTCTGTCTCTGTGGGAAACATTGCTGCAACTTTGACTGGGATTGCATGGAATCCAGAGATTCCTTGCTCCGGTAGGGACGTTTCCAGTGTGTTGCTGCTTCCACTCCTAGATCCTGGAATCTCCTTCTTTCTCCTTGTGTCTTCTTGAATTTCTTTCCCCCAACGTTTGTTAGTTTTCCATTGCCATGGCTTTCACCTGTTTTGCTAAGTTTCTTCATAGAGATCTCATCCTTCTCACTGGCATGCAGTTGTTCACTTTTTCTTTTCAGCTTCAGTTTCTCTATGCTTTGCAACTTTGAATCGGTTTTGCTCTGGCAGAAGTGCATCGCTGAGCTCACATCTGCTGGCAATGCTCCTGTATTTGCTGTGGAAGTCTGGCCCTGGCTAACGTCCCTTCCCATCTGCCTCTACACTACCTCGGACGCCTGCCCCAGAATGCCTGAAGCAGTGGTGAGCAGGCCCACCCGAGGGTCCACCCGGCCCACCCCGGGCCACCGACCCAGAAGGTGCGGACCTCACCGCTGCACCACCGGCCGGCCCCTTTCATGTTCCGTTGGCAACCTGCAGTTGAGGGCAATGGGACTTGAATATGCTACTTGAGCCCAACTCTGGCACTGTGTAGATGAGGCCAGGTTGTTTTTCGGGTCCACTGCGATGTCAGAGGATTGGTCATAATCGTGTCTCTGCTGTCCCGGCAAGCTTCACGGACACACGGTTTCCTGGCCCGCTTGGAGCAGTCTCATAGCTCACCCTTCCCACTTAGCCCAGCCTTGACCTTCGCTGCCGTCTTTTGGCTTGTGAATTTCTCTGCCTTTCAAACGTTCCAGCAGAGTCTGTCTAAAGACGGACATCATCTTTCATTGTGGATTATCCAGGGGTGATTTCTGTTCGCCTTCCATTTTCTGGGACCTTTGTCTCTTTTCCATAGGAGAATCGTCATGGTATTTCTCAGCTATCCCCCTTAGACATGCTTATCAGTCCGTTCCCCTTCATTCCAAGTGATTCATTTTGCATTTCTGGAATCACCGTATGTTCTCTAGGCCGAGGTGTGAGTGCTTTCGTGACTCTTGGTTGTTGTCTTTGAATTTGCACCGGTCACTTGAAGGAGTCTTTGCTGTCCTAGCCTGGGTCAAACTAAGCACTGGGAACACGTCGTCATCTGGGTTGGTTTGACATCCTGAGGTCAGAAACTCCAAACTCGAGGTGGTCCTGGCATCCCCCTTCACGGACACAATGTTTCCAAGACAAATTAGACGAATCTGATGAATCCCTCTCTCCAGGAAAGATATTTTTCTGTCTCCTTTCCGGATTTGGGAAGTTTCGAACTTCACCCCTGATCCTGGGACGTTCCCCCAGGTGCCGTCTAGATACGGGCTTACTTTATTTCTATAGGCTGTGCCATTTGTTTGCCTTACATCCTCAGCCCTGGCCTGTTTATTTTTCTTGAAACAGAATTGTAATGTTCTCATTTTCAGCCCACTTCCTTACATGTGGTGTCAAAACACATAATCAATAATCCTTCTACGGCAAGAGGTAGGGGGAGAGAATTTCGATGGAGGCAAACTGAGCACACTAGCCTGGGCGGGCAGCCTTCACGAAGGAACGAAGCCCTGTGGAAAAGGGTGCTTTTCAGCACCCTTGTAGAGCACTTCCAAACAAAGAGACGTAGCCCAAGCGTGACGGGGCTCCATTCCTTCAAGGCTTCCAAGACATCTCTTGGGACACATTAGCATGTACCCGGTGGGCCCCCGTGACGCCAGAGCTATGGAAAGTGAGACTGATCTGCAAAGAATGCCAGGGGCCTAGGAAAGGAGGCATCGAGTCTTCTCTTCAACGTCCTCAAGCCCTCATTCTTGACTTTGGCTTATGCTTAAGGCAGAAGGACCACGTAGGTCTGATAAGGCCCAAGTCCGGCCTCTTGCTTCCAATCAAGTTGCAAGCTTGAATCAGCATGGCCTCCCCATAGACTTGAATAGATGACAACGTTCTCCTCTCGGGGCTTGTCCCTCTATTCTCGCTTCTTGCCAAGGATCCCTTTCTTACCCCTCGAATCAGCGTCTGTTTTATGTCTTCCAGTTTCTGTGTCCGCTTTCTGTTTCTCAAAGCTGTTTCTGGGTATCCCTCCCTGTAATAGCCTAGCCTAGGCCAATCCTCGGTCTGTAACCGTGCGGCCATCTTGGCGGACATGATCCTCGTGATGTCATAAACAACCTCAAAATTCGAAGTTGTCCTGACAACCTGCGTGCACACAGAGTTTCAGAGCCATCTCAGGCCAGTCCGACTCCTCACCCTTTCCTGGTAGGATAGTTTTCCTTTTTCTCGATTTCTTGTCGGTTTCTGTCTTGCTCCTCGAACTTTGGAAGGCCTGCTACATTCTCTCTAGACACTGGTTTCTGTCCTGTAAGATTATCCTGGGTTTTACCTCTTACATTTTATGTAGATGGCCAAGTGGGTGGACGTTCCCCAGAGAAAGTCCTGGACTCCCTCCCAAGTTGAAGTTGCCCGGGCAGTCCTCTGATGCGCAGTGATCGTGCCATCTCCTAGCACTCTGCCGATTCCACCTTGGCAGGTCCCATGTTTTCCTTCCTTCTTCCTCTGGGGAAGTGTACCAGATGCGTTCATGGATTGTAAAAGCCTCACGGTTCTTTTTCTGGTGCGTATTGATAAGGTGACCTCACCATTGCTACTTAGTTTATGATCCCTGTCCGCACCGTACCATGAAATCTGTATGTCCTAACACTGCCAATGTGATCTGCACCCGTGATGTGAAACAGTGAGGCCTGGGCCGGCCAAGCGGAACGTGGGCACTTACCCGCTCCGCCACAGGGCCGGCCCTGAATTGGACTTTTGGACCAACCTTTTGCCTGAGCTTGGGAACACGTGGGCCTCTTTGGATTATTCGTGAAGGAGATTAGTAGTAACGTCCTGGACGGTAACCTTTTCCGTGGGTGCATGGGTTTAGCAGGCAGCATGTTCTGTGGGTAGTACTCCTCTTCATCTATTTGGAAGGGTCTACCTTTCTGTAGCATCAGTACGCATTTTGAGGTGATTTTCCAGCCTTGGAAGTTCACCCTCTCTAATCTCTTTCAGCCCCAAAGCTTTATGCCGTCATTCTGGACCCCATTTTGGATTTTTTTTGCTTTTAGGTGAATTTATTGCCGCAACCCTGCATTAGAACATCCTATATCTTTCCGATTTGCATCCTCATCGATGTAGACTTCCGTGTAGCTTACATCATCTTCCCCTGCGTAAGCCTAATAGCAGGCCCTCACCACACACTTGTGCCTCATCATCTGTTTCACCCTCTCACACCTCCCCGCTTTGTCTCTGGGAACCCCCAATCAAATGTCCCGTGCCACCTGTTCCTGACCGCTTGTTTTTCCTTCTCCTCTTAAGTGAGGTCCTACGGTACTTGCCTTGCTCCCTGGGGCTTGTTTCACTTCCCTAAAACCCTCACAGCCATTCTGGTGGTCACAAGTGGCTGGATTGCATCCTTGGTTCCGGCTGACTGGTATGCCATTGCGTGGCTATAGCCCATCTTCCTTCTGCACTCGTCCCTTGCTGGGCTCCAGGGAGGCTTCCAAGTCTTGGGTAGTGGGAGCGACGCTGTGGTGAACTCAGCGGTGCACATGTCTTTAGGCAGGAGTGTTTCCGAGTTCTTTGGATCAACACGCCGCAGAGGAATAGCTGGATCATATGGGACATGGATTCTTAAAGTTCTGAGGCAGTTCCACACCGCTTGGCGTAGTGGCTGCACCGGTCTGCACTCCCACCAACGGTGCAGGAGGCTTCCCTTCTCTCCACCTCCTCTCTGACACTTGTGGCTTCCTTATAGACATTCTGACCACAGTGAGCTGCTGTGCCCTTGCAGTTTGCATTTGCATTGGCCTGAGACTTCATGACGGTGAACAAGTGTTCATGCACCCGTTGGCCCTCTTTCGATCTTCTTGGCAGAAATCTCTGTTTCCATCTTCTGCCCAGGTTTTCATTGGCTTGTTGTTTTTTTTTTCTTGTGGGGACGTGCGAGTTGATTGCATCTTTGGGCTTTTCACCCCTTGTCCGATGTGTGGTTTGCAAACATCCTCCCCCAGTCGTTGTGCTATCTTTGCATTCAGTCGATGGTTTCCTTCACTGGGCAGAAGCGTCCGCATTTGACGTGGTCCCGTTGGTTTCTTGTTGACTTGGTTGCCCTGGCCCAGCCGGACTTGCTTCTTCCAAACAGGCGGCTCAGACCGATGGCAAAGAGCACTCTGCCTAGGTCTTCTGCTACAAGGTTCACGGTTTCAAGTCTGCCATTCAAGGCTTTGATCCATTTCAGGTGGTGTGTGTGCCAGGTGTAACATCATGGTGTACTGTCGTTGTGTTCCAGGTGGCTGTGCAGGCTTCCCAGCACCGTTTATGGTAGAGACTCTCCTTTCTCCGCTGTCTCCTCTTGGCTCCCTGGTCGAAAATGGGCTGTCCATGTACGTTTGAGTTGGGCTCTGGGTTCTCGATTCTGTTGCATGGGTCTGTGTGCCTGTTTTGGGGCCCAGACTGTGCCGTCTCGGTACCTAGTGCTTCGTCCCATAGGTTGAAATCGGAAAGTGTGCCACGTCCTGCTTTTTTCGTTTTCCTGAGGATTCCTTTGCCTAGTCAGGGTCTCTTGTTGCTGGCTAGAAGCTTTAGGATGCCCTCTTCTGTCTCTGTGGGAAACATTGCTGCAACTTTGACTGGGATTGCATGGAATCCAGAGATTCCTTGCTCCGGTAGGGACGTTTCCAGTGTGTTGCTGCTTCCACTCCTAGATCCTGGAATCTCCTTCTTTCTCCTTGTGTCTTCTTGAATTTCTTTCCCCCAACGTTTGTTAGTTTTCCATTGCCATGGCTTTCACCTGTTTTGCTAAGTTTCTTCATAGAGATCTCATCCTTCCCACTGGCATGCAGTTGTTCACTTTTTCTTTTCAGCTTCAGTTTCTCTATGCTTTGCAACTTTGAATCGGTTTTGCTCTGGCAGAAGTGCATCGCTGAGCTCACATCTGCTGGCAATGCTCCTGTATTTGCTGTGGAAGTCTGGCCCTGGCTAACGTCCCTTCCCATCTGCCTCTACACTACCTCGGACGCCTGCCCCAGAATGCCTGAAGCAGTGGTGAGCAGGCTCACCCGAGGGTCCACCCGGCCCACGCCGGGCCACCGACCCAGAAGGTGCGGACCTCACCGCTGCACCACCGGCCGGCCCCTTTCATGTTCCGTTGGCAACCTGCAGTTGAGGGCAATGGGACTTGAATATGCTACTTGAGCCCAACTCTGGCACTGTGTAGATGAGGCCAGGTTGTTTTTCGGGTCCACTGCGATGTCAGAGGATTGGTCATAATCGTGTCTCTGCTGTCCCGGCAAGCTTCACGGACACACGGTTTCCTGGCCCGCTTGGAGCAGTCTCATAGCTCACCCTTCCCACTTAGCCCAGCCTTGACCTTCGCTGCCGTCTTTTGGCTTGTGAATTTCTCTGCCTTTCAAACGTTCCAGCAGAGTCTGTCTAAAGACGGACATCATCTTTCATTGTGGATTATCCAGGGGTGATTTCTGTTCGCCTTCCATTTTCTGGGACCTTTGTCTCTTTTCCATAGGAGAATCGTCATGGTATTTCTCAGCTATCCCCCTTAGACATGCTTATCAGTCCGTTCCCCTTCATTCCAAGTGATTCATTTTGCATTTCTGGAATCACCGTATGTTCTCTAGGCCGAGGTGTGAGTGCTTTCGTGACTCTTGGTTGTTGTCTTTGAATTTGCACCGGTCACTTGAAGGAGTCTTTGCTGTCCTAGCCTGGGTCAAACTAAGCACTGGGAACACGTCGTCATCTGGGTTGGTTTGCCATCCTGAGGTCACAAACTCCAAACTCGAGGTGGTCCTGGCATCCCCCTTCACGGACACAATATTTCCAAGACAAATTAGACGAATCTGATGAATCCCTCTCTCCAGGAAAGATATTTTTCTGTCTCCTTTCCGGATTTGGGAAGTTTCAAACTTCACCCCTGATCCTGGAACGTTCCCCCAGGTGCCGTCTAGATACGGGCGTACTTTATTTCTATCGGCTGTGCCATTTGTTTGCCTTACATCCTCAGCCCTGGCCTGTTTAATTTTCTTGAAACAGAATTGTAATGTTCTCATTTTCAGCCCACTTCCTTACATGTGGTGTCAAAACACATAATCAATAATCCTTCTACGGCAAGAGGTAGGGGGAGAGAATTTCGATGGAGGCAAACTGAGCACACTAGCCTGGGAGGGCAGCCTTCACGAAGGAACGAAGCCCTGTGGAAAAGGGTGCTTTTCAGCACCCTTGTAGAGCACTTCCAAACAAAGAGACGTAGCCCAAGCGTGACGGGGCTCCATTCCTTCAAGGCTTCCAAGACATCTCTTGGGACACATTAGCATGTACCCGGTGGGCCCCCGTGACGCCAGAGCTATGGAAAGTGAGACTGATCTGCAAAGAATGCCAGGGGCCTAGGAAAGGAGGCATCGAGTCTTCTCTTCAACGTCCTCAAGCCCTCATTCTTGACTTTGGCTTATGCTTAAGGCAGAAGGACCACGTAGGTCTGATAAGGCCCAAGTCCGGCCTCTTGCTTCCAATCAAGTTGCAAGCTTGAATCAGCATGGCCTCCCCATAGACTTGAATAGATGACAACGTTCTCCTCTCGGGGCTTGTCCCTCTATTCTCGCTTTTTGCCAAGGATCCCTTTCTTACCCCTCGAATCAGCGTCTGTTTTATGTCTTCCAGTTTCTGTGTCCGCTTTCTGTTTCTCAAAGCTGTTTCTGGGTATCCCTCCCTGTAATAGCCTAGCCTAGGCCAATCCTCGGTCTGTAACCGTGCGGCCATCTTGGCGGACATGATCCTCGTGATGTCATAAACAACCTCAAAATTCGAAGTTGTCCTGACAACCTGCGTGCACACAGAGTTTCAGAGCCATCTCAGGCCAGTCCGACTCCTCACCCTTTCCTGGTAGGATAGTTTTCCTTTTTCTCGATTTCTTGTCGGTTTCTGTCTTGCTCCTCGAACTTTGGAAGGCCTGCTACATTCTCTCTAGACACTGGTTTCTGTCCTGTAAGATTATCCTGGGTTTTACCTCTTACATTTTATGTAGATGGCCAAGTGGGTGGACGTTCCCCAGAGAAAGTCCTGGACTCCCTCCCAAGTTGAAGTTGCCCGGGCAGTCCTCTGATGCGCAGTGATCGTGCCATCTCCTAGCACTCTGCCGATTCCACCTTGGCAGGTCCCATGTTTTCCTTCCTTCTTCCTCTGGGGAAGTGTACCAGATGCGTTCATGGATTGTAAAAGCCTCACGGTTCTTTTTCTGGTGCGTATTGATAAGGTGACCTCACCATTTCTACTTAGTTTATGATCCCTGTCCGCACCGTACCATGAAATCTGTATGTCCTAACACTGCCAATGTGATCTGCACCCGTGATGTGAAACAGTGAGGCCTGGGCCGGCCAAGCGGAACGTGGGCACTTACCCGCTCCGCCACAGGGCCGGCCCTGAATTGGACGTTTGGACCAACCTTTTGCCTGAGCTTGGGAACACGTGGGCCTGTTTGCATTATTCGTGAAGGTGATTGGTAGTAACGTCCTGGACGGTAACCTTTTCCGTTGGTGCATGGGTTTAGCAGGCAGCATGTTCTGTGGGTAGTATTCCTCTTCATCTATTTGGAAGGGTCTACCTTTCTGTAGCATCAGTACGCATTTTGAGGTGATTTTCCAGCCTTGGAAGTTCACCCTCTCTAATCTCTTTCAGCCCCAAAGATTTATGCCGTCATTCTGGACCCCATTTTGGATTTTTTTTGCTTTTAGGTGAATTTATTGCCGCAACCCTGCATTAGAACATCCTATATCTTTCCGATTTGCATCCTCATCGATGTAGACTTCCGTGTAGCTTACATCATCTTCCCCTGCGTAAGCCTAATAGCAGGCCCTCACCACACACTTGTGCCTCATCATCTGTTTCACCCTCTCACACCTCCCCGCTTTGTCTCTGGGAACCCCCAATCAAATGTCCCGTGCCACCTGTTCCTGACCGCTTGTTTTTCCTTCTCCTCTTAAGTGAGGTCCTACGGTACTTGCCTTGCTCCCTGGGGCTTGTTTCACTTCCCTAAAACCCTCACAGCCATTCTGGTGGTCACAAGTGGCTGGATTGCATCCTTGGTTCCGGCTGACTGGTATGCCATTGCGTGGCTATAGCCCATCTTCCTTCTGCACTCGTCCCTTGCTGGGCTCCAGGGAGGCTTCCAAGTCTTGGGTAGTGGGAGCGACGCTGTGGTGAACTCAGCGGTGCACATGTCTTTAGGCAGGAGTGTTTCCGAGTTCTTTGGATCAACACGCCGCAGAGGAATAGCTGGATCATATGGGACATGGATTCTTAAAGTTCTGAGGCAGTTCCACACCGCTTGGCGTAGTGGCTGCACCGGTCTGCACTCCCACCAACGGTGCAGGAGGCTTCCCTTCTCTCCACCTCCTCTCTGACACTTGTGGCTTCCTGTCTGCTTCCTTATAGCCATTCTGACCACAGTGAGCTGCTGTGCCCTTGCAGTTTGCATTTGCATTGGCCTGAGACTTCATGACGGTGAACAAGTGTTCATGCACCCGTTGGCCCTCTTTCGATCTTCTTGGCAGAAATCTCTGTTTCCATCTTCTGCCCAGGTTTTCATTGGCTTGTTGTTTTTTTTTTTCTTGTGGGGACGTGCGAGTTGATTGCATCTTTGGGCTTTTCACCCCTTGTCCGATGTGTGGTTTGCAAACATCCTCCCCCAGTCGTTGTGCTATCTTTGCATTCAGTCGATGGTTTCCTTCACTGGGCAGAAGCGTCCGCATTTGACGTGGTCCCGTTGGTTTCTTGTTGACTTGGTTGCCCTGGCCCAGCCGGACTTGCTTCTTCCAAACAGGCGGCTCAGACCGATGGCAAAGAGCACTCTGCCTAGGTCTTCTGCTACAAGGTTCACGGTTTCAAGTCTGCCATTCAAGGCTTTGATCCATTTCAGGTGGTGTGTGTGCCAGGTGTAACATCATGGTGTACTGTCGTTGTGTTCCAGGTGGCTGTGCAGGCTTCCCAGCACCGTTTATGGTAGAGACTCTCCTTTCTCCGCTGTCTCCTCTTGGCTCCCTGGTCGAAAATGGGCTGTCCATGTACGTTTGAGTTGGGCTCTGGGTTCTCGATTCTGTTGCATGGGTCTGTGTGCCTGTTTTGGGGCCCAGACTGTGCCGTCTCGGTACCTAGTGCTTCGTCCTATATGTTGAAATCGGAAAGTGTGCCACGTCCTGCTTTTTTCGTTTTCCTGAGGATTCCTTTGCCTAGTCAGGGTCTCTTGTTGCTGGCTAGAAGCTTTAGGATGCCCTCTTCTGTCTCTGTGGGAAACATTGCTGCAACTTTGACTGGGATTGCATGGAATCCAGAGATTCCTTGCTCCGGTAGGGACGTTTCCAGTGTGTTGCTGCTTCCACTCCTAGATCCTGGAATCTCCTTCTTTCTCCTTGTGTCTTCTTGAATTTCTTTCCCCCAACGTTTGTTAGTTTTCCATTGCCATGGCTTTCACCTGTTTTGCTAAGTTTCTTCATAGAGATCTCATCCTTCTCACTGGCATGCAGTTGTTCACTTTTTCTTTTCAGCTTCAGTTTCTCTATGCTTTGCAACTTTGAATCGGTTTTGCTCTGGCAGAAGTGCATCGCTGAGCTCACATCTGCTGGCAATGCTCCTGTATTTGCTGTGGAAGTCTGGCCCTGGCTAACGTCCCTTCCCATCTGCCTCTACACTACCTCGGACGCCTGCCCCAGAATGCCTGAAGCAGTGGTGAGCAGGCTCACCCGAGGGTCCACCCGGCCCACGCCGGGCCACCGACCCAGAAGGTGCGGACCTCACCGCTGCACCACCGGCCGGCCCCTTTCATGTTCCGTTGGCAACCTGCAGTTGAGGGCAATGGGACTTGAATATGCTACTTGAGCCCAACTCTGGCACTGTGTAGATGAGGCCAGGTTGTTTTTCGGGTCCACTGCGATGTCAGAGGATTGGTCATAATCGTGTCTCTGCTGTCCCGGCAAGCTTCACGGACACACGGTTTCCTGCCCCGCTTGGAGCAGTCTCATAGCTCACCCTTCCCACTTAGCCCAGCCTTGACCTTCGCTGCCGTCTTTTGGCTTGTGAATTTCTCTGCCTTTCAAACGTTCCAGCAGAGTCTGTCTAAAGACGGACATCATCTTTCATTGTGGATTATCCAGGGGTGATTTCTGTTCGCCTTCCATTTTCTGGGACCTTTGTCTCTTTTCCATAGGAGAATCGTCATGGTATTTCTCAGCTATCCCCCTTAGACATGCTTATCAGTCCGTTCCCCTTCATTCCAAGTGATTCATTTTGCATTTCTGGAATCACTGTATGTTCTCTAGGCCGAGGTGTGAGTGCTTTCGTGACTCTTGGTTGTTGTCTTTGAATTTGCACCGGTCACTTGAAGGAGTCTTTGCTGTCCTAGCCTGGGTCAAACTAAGCACTGGGAACACGTCGTCATCTGGGTTGGTTTGCCATCCTGAGGTCACAAACTCCAAACTCGAGGTGGTCCTGGCATCCCCCTTCACGGACACAATGTTTCCAAGACAAATTAGACGAATCTGATGAATCCCTCTCTCCAGGAAAGATATTTTTCTGTCTCCTTTCCGGATTTGGGAAGTTTCGAACTTCACCCCTGATCCTGGGACGTTCCCCCAGGTGCCGTCTAGATACGGGCTTACTTTATTTCTATAGGCTGTGCCATTTGTTTGCCTTACATCCTCAGCCCTGGCCTGTTTATTTTTCTTGAAACAGAATTGTAATGTTCTCATTTTCAGCCCACTTCCTTACATGTGGTGTCAAAACACATAATCAATAATCCTTCTACGGCAAGAGGTAGGGGGAGAGAATTTCGATGGAGGCAAACTGAGCACACTAGCCTGGGCGGGCAGCCTTCACGAAGGAACGAAGCCCTGTGGAAAAGGGTGCTTTGCAGCACCCTTGTAGAGCACTTCCAAACAAAGAGACATAGCCCAAGCGTGACGGGGCTCCATTCCTTCAAGGCTTCCAAGACATCTCTTGGGACACATTAGCATGTACCCGGTGGGCCCCCGTGACGCCAGAGCTATGGAAAGTGAGACTGATCTGCAAAGAATGCCAGGGGCCTAGGAAAGGAGGCATCGAGTCTTCTCTTCAACGTCCTCAAGCCCTCATTCTTGACTTTGGCTTATGCTTAAGGCAGAAGGACCACGTAGGTCTGATAAGGCCCAAGTCCGGCCTCTTGCTTCCAATCAAGTTGCAAGCTTGAATCAGCATGGCCTCCCCATAGACTTGAATAGATGACAACGTTCTCCTCTCGGGGCTTGTCCCTCTATTCTCGCTTCTTGCCAAGGATCCCTTTCTTACCCCTCGAATCAGCGTCTGTTTTATGTCTTCCAGTTTCTGTGTCCGCTTTCTGTTTCTCAAAGCTGTTTCTGGGTATCCCTCCCTGTAATAGCCTAGCCTAGGCCAATCCTCGGTCTGTAACCGTGCGGCCATCTTGGCGGACATGATCCTCGTGATGTCATAAACAACCTCAAAATTCGAAGTTGTCCTGACAACCTGCGTGCACACAGAGTTTCAGAGCCATCTCAGGCCAGTCCGACTCCTCACCCTTTCCTGGTAGGATAGCTTTCCTTTTTCTCGATTTCTTGTCGGTTTCTGTCTTGCTCCTCGAACTTTGGAAGGCCTGCTACATTCTCTCTAGACACTGGTTTCTGTCCTGTAAGATTATCCTGGGTTTTACCTCTTACATTTTATGTAGATGGCCAAGTGGGTGGACGTTCCCCAGAGAAAGTCCTGGACTCCCTCCCAAGTTGAAGTTGCCCGGGCAGTCCTCTGATGCGCAGTGATCGTGCCATCTCCTAGCACTCTGCCGATTCCACCTTGGCAGGTCCCATGTTTTCCTTCCTTCTTCCTCTGGGGAAGTGTACCAGATGCGTTCATGGATTGTAAAAGCCTCACGGTTCTTTTTCTGGTGCGTATTGATAAGGTGACCTCACCATTGCTACTTAGTTTATGATCCCTGTCCGCACCGTACCATGAAATCTGTATGTCCTAACACTGCCAATGTGATCTGCACCCGTGATGTGAAACAGTGAGGCCTGGGCCGGCCAAGCGGAACGTGGGCACTTACCCGCTCCGCCACAGGGCCGGCCCTGAATTGGACTTTTGGACCAACCTTTTGCCTGAGCTTGGGAACACGTGGGCCTGTTTGCATTATTCGTGAAGGTGATTAGTAGTAACGTCCTGGACGGTAACCTTTTCCGTTGGTGCATGGGTTTAGCAGGCAGCATGTTCTGTGGGTAGTATTCCTCTTCATCTATTTGGAAGGGTCTACCTTTCTGTAGCATCAGTACGCATTTTGAGGTGATTTTCCAGCCTTGGAAGTTCACCCTCTCTAATCTCTTTCAGCCCCAAAGCTTTATGCCGTCATTCTGGACCCCATTTTGGATTTTTTTTGCTTTTAGGTGAATTTATTGCCGCAACCCTGCATTAGAACATCCTATATCTTTCCGATTTGCATCCTCATCGATGTAGACTTCCGTGTAGCTTACATCATCTTCCCCTGCGTAAGCCTAATAGCAGGCCCTCACCACACACTTGTGCCTCATCATCTGTTTCACCCTCTCACACCTGCCCGCTTTGTCTCTGGGAACCCCCAATCAAATGTCCCGTGCCACCTGTTCCTGACCGCTTGTTTTTCCTTCTCCTCTTAAGTGAGGTCCTACGGTACTTGCCTTGCTCCCTGGGGCTTTTTTCACTTCCCTAAAACCCTCACAGCCATTCTGGTGGTCACAAGTGGCTGGATTGCATCCTTGGTTCCGGCTGACTGGTATGCCATTGCGTGGCTATAGCCCATCTTCCTTCTGCACTCGTCCCTTGCTGGGCTCCAGGGAGGCTTCCAAGTCTTGGGTAGTGGGAGCGACGCTGTGGTGAACTCAGCGGTGCACATGTCTTTAGGCAGGAGTGTTTCCGAGTTCTTTGGATCAACACGCCGCAGAGGAATAGCTGGATCATATGGGACATGGATTCTTAAAGTTCTGAGGCAGTTCCACACCGCTTGGCGTAGTGGCTGCACCGGTCTGCACTCCCACCAACGGTGCAGGAGGCTTCCCTTCTCTCCACCTCCTCTCTGACACTTGTGGCTTCCTGTCTGCTTCCTTATAGCCATTCTGACCACAGTGAGCTGCTGTGCCCTTGCAGTTTGCATTTGCATTGGCCTGAGACTTCATGACGGTGAACAAGTGTTCATGCACCCGTTGGCCCTCTTTCGATCTTCTTGGCAGAAATCTCTGTTTCCATCTTCTGCCCAGGTTTTCATTGGCTTGTTGTTTTTTTTTTTCTTGTGGGGACGTGCGAGTTGATTGCATCTTTGGGCTTTTCACCCCTTGTCCGATGTGTGGTTTGCAAACATCCTCCCCCAGTCGTTGTGCTATCTTTGCATTCAGTCGATGGTTTCCTTCACTGGGCAGAAGCGTCCGCATTTGACGTGGTCCCGTTGGTTTCTTGTTGACTTGGTTGCCCTGGCCCAGCCGGACTTGCTTCTTCCAAACAGGCGGCTCAGACCGATGGCAAAGAGCACTCTGCCTAGGTCTTCTGCTACAAGGTTCACGGTTTCAAGTCTGCCATTCAAGGCTTTGATCCATTTCAGGTGGTGTGTGTGCCAGGTGTAACATCATGGTGTACTGTCGTTGTGTTCCAGGTGGCTGTGCAGGCTTCCCAGCACCGTTTATGGTAGAGACTCTCCTTTCTCCGCTGTCTCCTCTTGGCTCCCTGGTCGAAAATGGGCTGTCCATGTACGTTTGAGTTGGGCTCTGGGTTCTCGATTCTGTTGCATGGGTCTGTGTGCCTGTTTTGGGGCCCAGACTGTGCCGTCTCGGTACCTAGTGCTTCGTCCTATAGGTTGAAATCGGAAAGTGTGCCACGTCCTGCTTTTTTCGTTTTCCTGAGGATTCCTTTGCCTAGTCAGGGTCTCTTGTTGCTG
Source organism: Equus asinus (assembly GCF_041296235.1). Taxonomy (NCBI): domain Eukaryota; kingdom Metazoa; phylum Chordata; class Mammalia; order Perissodactyla; family Equidae; genus Equus; species Equus asinus. The sequence goes on from NC_091810.1 coordinate 7,060,292, forward strand.
GCTAGAAGCTTTAGGATGCCCTCTTCTGTCTCTGTGGGAAACATTGCTGCAACTTTGACTGGGATTGCATGGAATCCAGAGATTCCTTGCTCCGGTAGGGACGTTTCCAGTGTGTTGCTGCTTCCACTCCTAGATCCTGGAATCTCCTTCTTTCTCCTTGTGTCTTCTTGAATTTCTTTCCCCCAACGTTTGTTAGTTTTCCATTGCCATGGCTTTCACCTGTTTTGCTAAGTTTCTTCATAGAGATCTCATCCTTCCCACTGGCATGCAGTTGTTCACTTTTTCTTTTCAGCTTCAGTTTCTCTATGCTTTGCAACTTTGAATCGGTTTTGCTCTGGCAGAAGTGCATCGCTGAGCTCACATCTGCTGGCAATGCTCCTGTATTTGCTGTGGAAGTCTGGCCCTGGCTAACGTCCCTTCCCATCTGCCTCTACACTACCTCGGACGCCTGCCCCAGAATGCCTGAAGCAGTGGTGAGCAGGCTCACCCGAGGGTCCACCCGGCCCACGCCGGGCCACCGACCCAGAAGGTGCGGACCTCACCGCTGCACCACCGGCCGGCCCCTTTCATGTTCCGTTGGCAACCTGCAGTTGAGGGCAATGGGACTTGAATATGCTACTTGAGCCCAACTCTGGCACTGTGTAGATGAGGCCAGGTTGTTTTTCGGGTCCACTGCGATGTCAGAGGATTGGTCATAATCGTGTCTCTGCTGTCCCGGCAAGCTTCACGGACACACGGTTTCCTGGCCCGCTTGGAGCAGTCTCATAGCTCACCCTTCCCACTTAGCCCAGCCTTGACCTTCGCTGCCGTCTTTTGGCTTGTGAATTTCTCTGCCTTTCAAACGTTCCAGCAGAGTCTGTCTAAAGACGGACATCATCTTTCATTGTGGATTATCCAGGGGTGATTTCTGTTCGCCTTCCATTTTCTGGGACCTTTGTCTCTTTTCCATAGGAGAATCGTCATGGTATTTCTCAGCTATCCCCCTTAGACATGCTTATCAGTCCGTTCCCCTTCATTCCAAGTGATTCATTTTGCATTTCTGGAATCACTGTATGTTCTCTAGGCCGAGGTGTGAGTGCTTTCGTGACTCTTGGTTGTTGTCTTTGAATTTGCACCGGTCACTTGAAGGAGTCTTTGCTGTCCTAGCCTGGGTCAAACTAAGCACTGGGAACACGTCGTCATCTGGGTTGGTTTGCCATCCTGACGTCACAAACTCCAAACTCGAGGTGGTCCTGGCATCCCCCTTCACGGACACAATGTTTCCAAGACAAATTAGACGAATCTGATGAATCCCTCTCTCCAGGAAAGATATTTTTCTGTCTCCTTTCCGGATTTGGGAAGTTTCGAACTTCACCCCTGATCCTGGGACGTTCCCCCAGGTGCCGTCTAGATACGGGCTTACTTTATTTCTATAGGCTGTGCCATTTGTTTGCCTTACATCCTCAGCCCTGGCCTGTTTATTTTTCTTGAAACAGAATTGTAATGTTCTCATTTTCAGCCCACTTCCTTACATGTGGTGTCAAAACACATAATCAATAATCCTTCTACGGCAAGAGGTAGGGGGAGAGAATTTCGATGGAGGCAAACTGAGCACACTAGCCTGGGCGGGCAGCCTTCACGAAGGAACGAAGCCCTGTGGAAAAGGGTGCTTTGCAGCACCCTTGTAGAGCACTTCCAAACAAAGAGACATAGCCCAAGCGTGACGGGGCTCCATTCCTTCAAGGCTTCCAAGACATCTCTTGGGACACATTAGCATGTACCCGGTGGGCCCCCGTGACGCCAGAGCTATGGAAAGTGAGACTGATCTGCAAAGAATGCCAGGGGCCTAGGAAAGGAGGCATCGAGTCTTCTCTTCAACGTCCTCAAGCCCTCATTCTTGACTTTGGCTTATGCTTAAGGCAGAAGGACCACGTAGGTCTGATAAGGCCCAAGTCCGGCCTCTTGCTTCCAATCAAGTTGCAAGCTTGAATCAGCATGGCCTCCCCATAGACTTGAATAGATGACAACGTTCTCCTCTCGGGGCTTGTCCCTCTATTCTCGCTTCTTGCCAAGGATCCCTTTCTTACCCCTCGAATCAGCGTCTGTTTTATGTCTTCCAGTTTCTGTGTCCGCTTTCTGTTTCTCAAAGCTGTTTCTGGGTATCCCTCCCTGTAATAGCCTAGCCTAGGCCAATCCTCGGTCTGTAACCGTGCGGCCATCTTGGCGGACAGGATCCTCGTGATGTCATAAACAACCTCAAAATTCGAAGTTGTCCTGACAACCTGCGTGCACACAGAGTTTCAGAGCCATCTCAGGCCAGTCCGACTCCTCACCCTTTCCTGGTAGGATAGCTTTCCTTTTTCTCGATTTCTTGTCGGTTTCTGTCTTGCTCCTCGAACTTTGGAAGGCCTGCTACATTCTCTCTAGACACTGGTTTCTGTCCTGTAAGATTATCCTGGGTTTTACCTCTTACATTTTATGTAGATGGCCAAGTGGGTGGACGTTCCCCAGAGAAAGTCCTGGACTCCCTCCCAAGTTGAAGTTGCCCGGGCAGTCCTCTGATGCGCAGTGATCGTGCCATCTCCTAGCACTCTGCCGATTCCACCTTGGCAGGTCCCATGTTTTCCTTCCTTCTTCCTCTGGGGAAGTGTACCAGATGCGTTCATGGATTGTAAAAGCCTCACGGTTCTTTTTCTGGTGCGTATTGATAAGGTTGACCTCACCATTGCTACTTAGTTTATGATCCCTGTCCGCACCGTACCATGAAATCTGTATGTCCTAACACTGCCAATGTGATCTGCACCGTGATGTGAAACAGTGAGGCCTGGGCCGGCCAAGCGGAACGTGGGCACTTACCCGCTCCGCCACAGGGCCGGCCCTGAATTGGACTTTTGGACCAACCTTTTGCCTGAGCTTGGGAACACGTGGGCCTGTTTGCATTATTCGTGAAGGTGATTAGTAGTAACGTCCTGGACGGTAACCTTTTCCGTTGGTGCATGGGTTTAGCAGGCAGCATGTTCTGTGGGTAGTATTCCTCTTCATCTATTTGGAAGGGTCTACCTTTCTGTAGCATCAGTACGCATTTTGAGGTGATTTTCCAGCCTTGGAAGTTCACCCTCTCTAATCTCTTTCAGCCCCAAAGCTTTATGCCGTCATTCTGGACCCCATTTTGGATTTTTTTTGCTTTTAGGTGAATTTATTGCCGCAACCCTGCATTAGAACATCCTATATCTTTCCGATTTGCATCCTCATCGATGTAGACTTCCGTGTAGCTTACATCATCTTCCCCTGCGTAAGCCTAATAGCAGGCCCTCACCACACACTTGTGCCTCATCATCTGTTTCACCCTCTCACACCTGCCCGCTTTGTCTCTGGGAACCCCCAATCAAATGTCCCGTGCCACCTGTTCCTGACCGCTTGTTTTTCCTTCTCCTCTTAAGTGAGGTCCTACGGTACTTGCCTTGCTCCCTGGGGCTTTTTTCACTTCCCTAAAACCCTCACAGCCATTCTGGTGGTCACAAGTGGCTGGATTGCATCCTTGGTTCCGGCTGACTGGTATGCCATTGCGTGGCTATAGCCCATCTTCCTTCTGCACTCGTCCCTTGCTGGGCTCCAGGGAGGCTTCCAAGTCTTGGGTAGTGGGAGCGACGCTGTGGTGAACTCAGCGGTGCACATGTCTTTAGGCAGGAGTGTTTCCGAGTTCTTTGGATCAACACGCCGCAGAGGAATAGCTGGATCATATGGGACATGGATTCTTAAAGTTCTGAGGCAGTTCCACACCGCTTGGCGTAGTGGCTGCACCGGTCTGCACTCCCACCAACGGTGCAGGAGGCTTCCCTTCTCTCCACCTCCTCTCTGACACTTGTGGCTTCCTGTCTGCTTCCTTATAGCCATTCTGACCACAGTGAGCTGCTGTGCCCTTGCAGTTTGCATTTGCATTGGCCTGAGACTTCATGACGGTGAACAAGTGTTCATGCACCCGTTGGCCCTCTTTCGATCTTCTTGGCAGAAATCTCTGTTTCCATCTTCTGCCCAGGTTTTCATTGGCTTGTTGTTTTTTTTTTTCTTGTGGGGACGTGCGAGTTGATTGCATCTTTGGGCTTTTCACCCCTTGTCCGATGTGTGGTTTGCAAACATCCTCCCCCAGTCGTTGTGCTATCTTTGCATTCAGTCGATGGTTTCCTTCACTGGGCAGAAGCGTCCGCATTTGACGTGGTCCCGTTGGTTTCTTGTTGACTTGGTTGCCCTGGCCCAGCCGGACTTGCTTCTTCCAAACAGGCGGCTCAGACCGATGGCAAAGAGCACTCTGCCTAGGTCTTCTGCTACAAGGTTCACGGTTTCAAGTCTGCCATTCAAGGCTTTGATCCATTTCAGGTGGTGTGTGTGCCAGGTGTAACATCATGGTGTACTGTCGTTGTGTTCCAGGTGGCTGTGCAGGCTTCCCAGCACCGTTTATGGTAGAGACTCTCCTTTCTCCGCTGTCTCCTCTTGGCTCCCTGGTCGAAAATGGGCTGTCCATGTACGTTTGAGTTGGGCTCTGGGTTCTCGATTCTGTTGCATGGGTCTGTGTGCCTGTTTTGGGGCCCAGACTGTGCCGTCTCGGTACCTAGTGCTTCGTCCTATAGGTTGAAATCGGAAAGTGTGCCACGTCCTGCTTTTTTCGTTTTCCTGAGGATTCCTTTGCCTAGTCAGGGTCTCTTGTTGCTGGCTAGAAGCTTTAGGATGCCCTCTTCTGTCTCTGTGGGAAACATTGCTGCAACTTTGACTGGGATTGCATGGAATCCAGAGATTCCTTGCTCCGGTAGGGACGTTTCCAGTGTGTTGCTGCTTCCACTCCTAGATCCTGGAATCTCCTTCTTTCTCCTTGTGTCTTCTTGAATTTCTTTCCCCCAACGTTTGTTAGTTTTCCATTGCCATGGCTTTCACCTGTTTTGCTAAGTTTCTTCATAGAGATCTCATCCTTCCCACTGGCATGCAGTTGTTCACTTTTTCTTTTCAGCTTCAGTTTCTCTATGCTTTGCAACTTTGAATCGGTTTTGCTCTGGCAGAAGTGCATCGCTGAGCTCACATCTGCTGGCAATGCTCCTGTATTTGCTGTGGAAGTCTGGCCCTGGCTAACGTCCCTTCCCATCTGCCTCTACACTACCTCGGACGCCTGCCCCAGAATGCCTGAAGCAGTGGTGAGCAGGCTCACCCGAGGGTCCACCCGGCCCACGCCGGGCCACCGACCCAGAAGGTGCGGACCTCACCGCTGCACCACCGGCCGGCCCCTTTCATGTTCCGTTGGCAACCTGCAGTTGAGGGCAATGGGACTTGAATATGCTACTTGAGCCCAACTCTGGCACTGTGTAGATGAGGCCAGGTTGTTTTTCGGGTCCACTGCGATGTCAGAGGATTGGTCATAATCGTGTCTCTGCTGTCCCGGCAAGCTTCACGGACACACGGTTTCCTGCCCCGCTTGGAGCAGTCTCATAGCTCACCCTTCCCACTTAGCCCAGCCTTGACCTTCGCTGCCGTCTTTTGGCTTGTGAATTTCTCTGCCTTTCAAACGTTCCAGCAGAGTCTGTCTAAAGACGGACATCATCTTTCATTGTGGATTATCCAGGGGTGATTTCTGTTCGCCTTCCATTTTCTGGGACCTTTGTCTCTTTTCCATAGGAGAATCGTCATGGTATTTCTCAGCTATCCCCCTTAGACATGCTTATCAGTCCGTTCCCCTTCATTCCAAGTGATTCATTTTGCATTTCTGGAATCACTGTATGTTCTCTAGGCCGAGGTGTGAGTGCTTTCGTGACTCTTGGTTGTTGTCTTTGAATTTGCACCGGTCACTTGAAGGAGTCTTTGCTGTCCTAGCCTGGGTCAAACTAAGCACTGGGAACACGTCGTCATCTGGGTTGGTTTGCCATCCTGAGGTCACAAACTCCAAACTCGAGGTGGTCCTGGCATCCCCCTTCACGGACACAATGTTTCCAAGACAAATTAGACGAATCTGATGAATCCCTCTCTCCAGGAAAGATATTTTTCTGTCTCCTTTCCGGATTTGGGAAGTTTCGAACTTCACCCCTGATCCTGGGACGTTCCCCCAGGTGCCGTCTAGATACGGGCTTACTTTATTTCTATAGGCTGTGCCATTTGTTTGCCTTACATCCTCAGCCCTGGCCTGTTTATTTTTCTTGAAACAGAATTGTAATGTTCTCATTTTCAGCCCACTTCCTTACATGTGGTGTCAAAACACATAATCAATAATCCTTCTACGGCAAGAGGTAGGGGGAGAGAATTTCGATGGAGGCAAACTGAGCACACTAGCCTGGGCGGGCAGCCTTCACGAAGGAACGAAGCCCTGTGGAAAAGGGTGCTTTGCAGCACCCTTGTAGAGCACTTCCAAACAAAGAGACATAGCCCAAGCGTGACGGGGCTCCATTCCTTCAAGGCTTCCAAGACATCTCTTGGGACACATTAGCATGTACCCGGTGGGCCCCCGTGACGCCAGAGCTATGGAAAGTGAGACTGATCTGCAAAGAATGCCAGGGGCCTAGGAAAGGAGGCATCGAGTCTTCTCTTCAACGTCCTCAAGCCCTCATTCTTGACTTTGGCTTATGCTTAAGGCAGAAGGACCACGTAGGTCTGATAAGGCCCAAGTCCGGCCTCTTGCTTCCAATCAAGTTGCAAGCTTGAATCAGCATGGCCTCCCCATAGACTTGAATAGATGACAACGTTCTCCTCTCGGGGCTTGTCCCTCTATTCTCGCTTCTTGCCAAGGATCCCTTTCTTACCCCTCGAATCAGCGTCTGTTTTATGTCTTCCAGTTTCTGTGTCCGCTTTCTGTTTCTCAAAGCTGTTTCTGGGTATCCCTCCCTGTAATAGCCTAGCCTAGGCCAATCCTCGGTCTGTAACCGTGCGGCCATCTTGGCGGACAGGATCCTCGTGATGTCATAAACAACCTCAAAATTCGAAGTTGTCCTGACAACCTGCGTGCACACAGAGTTTCAGAGCCATCTCAGGCCAGTCCGACTCCTCACCCTTTCCTGGTAGGATAGCTTTCCTTTTTCTCGATTTCTTGTCGGTTTCTGTCTTGCTCCTCGAACTTTGGAAGGCCTGCTACATTCTCTCTAGACACTGGTTTCTGTCCTGTAAGATTATCCTGGGTTTTACCTCTTACATTTTATGTAGATGGCCAAGTGGGTGGACGTTCCCCAGAGAAAGTCCTGGACTCCCTCCCAAGTTGAAGTTGCCCGGGCAGTCCTCTGATGCGCAGTGATCGTGCCATCTCCTAGCACTCTGCCGATTCCACCTTGGCAGGTCCCATGTTTTCCTTCCTTCTTCCTCTGGGGAAGTGTACCAGATGCGTTCATGGATTGTAAAAGCCTCACGGTTCTTTTTCTGGTGCGTATTGATAAGGTTGACCTCACCATTGCTACTTAGTTTATGATCCCTGTCCGCACCGTACCATGAAATCTGTATGTCCTAACACTGCCAATGTGATCTGCACCGTGATGTGAAACAGTGAGGCCTGGGCCGGCCAAGCGGAACGTGGGCACTTACCCGCTCCGCCACAGGGCCGGCCCTGAATTGGACTTTTGGACCAACCTTTTGCCTGAGCTTGGGAACACGTGGGCCTGTTTGCATTATTCGTGAAGGTGATTAGTAGTAACGTCCTGGACGGTAACCTTTTCCGTTGGTGCATGGGTTTAGCAGGCAGCATGTTCTGTGGGTAGTATTCCTCTTCATCTATTTGGAAGGGTCTACCTTTCTGTAGCATCAGTACGCATTTTGAGGTGATTTTCCAGCCTTGGAAGTTCACCCTCTCTAATCTCTTTCAGCCCCAAAGCTTTATGCCGTCATTCTGGACCCCATTTTGGATTTTTTTTGCTTTTAGGTGAATTTATTGCCGCAACCCTGCATTAGAACATCCTATATCTTTCCGATTTGCATCCTCATCGATGTAGACTTCCGTGTAGCTTACATCATCTTCCCCTGCGTAAGCCTAATAGCAGGCCCTCACCACACACTTGTGCCTCATCATCTGTTTCACCCTCTCACACCTGCCCGCTTTGTCTCTGGGAACCCCCAATCAAATGTCCCGTGCCACCTGTTCCTGACCGCTTGTTTTTCCTTCTCCTCTTAAGTGAGGTCCTACGGTACTTGCCTTGCTCCCTGGGGCTTGTTTCACTTCCCTAAAACCCTCACAGCCATTCTGGTGGTCACAAGTGGCTGGATTGCATCCTTGGTTCCGGCTGACTGGTATGCCATTGCGTGGCTATAGCCCATCTTCCTTCTGCACTCGTCCCTTGCTGGGCTCCAGGGAGGCTTCCAAGTCTTGGGTAGTGGGAGCGACGCTGTGGTGAACTCAGCGGTGCACATGTCTTTAGGCAGGAGTGTTTCCGAGTTCTTTGGATCAACACGCCGCAGAGGAATAGCTGGATCATATGGGACATGGATTCTTAAAGTTCTGAGGCAGTTCCACACCGCTTGGCGTAGTGGCTGCACCGGTCTGCACTCCCACCAACGGTGCAGGAGGCTTCCCTTCTCTCCACCTCCTCTCTGACACTTGTGGCTTCCTGTCTGCTTCCTTATAGCCATTCTGACCACAGTGAGCTGCTGTGCCCTTGCAGTTTGCATTTGCATTGGCCTGAGACTTCATGACGGTGAACAAGTGTTCATGCACCCGTTGGCCCTCTTTCGATCTTCTTGGCAGAAATCTCTGTTTCCATCTTCTGCCCAGGTTTTCATTGGCTTGTTGTTTTTTTTTTTCTTGTGGGGACGTGCGAGTTGATTGCATCTTTGGGCTTTTCACCCCTTGTCCGATGTGTGGTTTGCAAACATCCTCCCCCAGTCGTTGTGCTATCTTTGCATTCAGTCGATGGTTTCCTTCACTGGGCAGAAGCGTCCGCATTTGACGTGGTCCCGTTGGTTTCTTGTTGACTTGGTTGCCCTGGCCCAGCCGGACTTGCTTCTTCCAAACAGGCGGCTCAGACCGATGGCAAAGAGCACTCTGCCTAGGTCTTCTGCTACAAGGTTCACGGTTTCAAGTCTGCCATTCAAGGCTTTGATCCATTTCAGGTGGTGTGTGTGCCAGGTGTAACATCATGGTGTACTGTCGTTGTGTTCCAGGTGGCTGTGCAGGCTTCCCAGCACCGTTTATGGTAGAGACTCTCCTTTCTCCGCTGTCTCCTCTTGGCTCCCTGGTCGAAAATGGGCTGTCCATGTACGTTTGAGTTGGGCTCTGGGTTCTCGATTCTGTTGCATGGGTCTGTGTGCCTGTTTTGGGGCCCAGACTGTGCCGTCTCGGTACCTAGTGCTTCGTCCTATAGGTTGAAATCGGAAAGTGTGCCACGTCCTGCTTTTTTCGTTTTCCTGAGGATTCCTTTGCCTAGTCAGGGTCTCTTGTTGCTGGCTAGAAGCTTTAGGATGCCCTCTTCTGTCTCTGTGGGAAACATTGCTGCAACTTTGACTGGGATTGCATGGAATCCAGAGATTCCTTGCTCCGGTAGGGACGTTTCCAGTGTGTTGCTGCTTCCACTCCTAGATCCTGGAATCTCCTTCTTTCTCCTTGTGTCTTCTTGAATTTCTTTCCCCCAACGTTTGTTAGTTTTCCATTGCCATGGCTTTCACCTGTTTTGCTAAGTTTCTTCATAGAGATCTCATCCTTCCCACTGGCATGCAGTTGTTCACTTTTTCTTTTCAGCTTCAGTTTCTCTATGCTTTGCAACTTTGAATCGGTTTTGCTCTGGCAGAAGTGCATCGCTGAGCTCACATCTGCTGGCAATGCTCCTGTATTTGCTGTGGAAGTCTGGCCCTGGCTAACGTCCCTTCCCATCTGCCTCTACACTACCTCGGACGCCTGCCCCAGAATGCCTGAAGCAGTGGTGAGCAGGCTCACCCGAGGGTCCACCCGGCCCACGCCGGGCCACCGACCCAGAAGGTGCGGACCTCACCGCTGCACCACCGGCCGGCCCCTTTCATGTTCCGTTGGCAACCTGCAGTTGAGGGCAATGGGACTTGAATATGCTACTTGAGCCCAACTCTGGCACTGTGTAGATGAGGCCAGGTTGTTTTTCGGGTCCACTGCGATGTCAGAGGATTGGTCATAATCGTGTCTCTGCTGTCCCGGCAAGCTTCACGGACACACGGTTTCCTGGCCCGCTTGGAGCAGTCTCATAGCTCACCCTTCCCACTTAGCCCAGCCTTGACCTTCGCTGCCGTCTTTTGGCTTGTGAATTTCTCTGCCTTTCAAACGTTCCAGCAGAGTCTGTCTAAAGACGGACATCATCTTTCATTGTGGATTATCCAGGGGTGATTTCTGTTCGCCTTCCATTTTCTGGGACCTTTGTCTCTTTTCCATAGGAGAATCGTCATGGTATTTCTCAGCTATCCCCCTTAGACATGCTTATCAGTCCGTTCCCCTTCATTCCAAGTGATTCATTTTGCATTTCTGGAATCACTGTATGTTCTCTAGGCCGAGGTGTGAGTGCTTTCGTGACTCTTGGTTGTTGTCTTTGAATTTGCACCGGTCACTTGAAGGAGTCTTTGCTGTCCTAGCCTGGGTCAAACTAAGCACTGGGAACACGTCGTCATCTGGGTTGGTTTGCCATCCTGAGGTCACAAACTCCAAACTCGAGGTGGTCCTGGCATCCCCCTTCACGGACACAATGTTTCCAAGACAAATTAGACGAATCTGATGAATCCCTCTCTCCAGGAAAGATATTTTTCTGTCTCCTTTCCGGATTTGGGAAGTTTCGAACTTCACCCCTGATCCTGGGACGTTCCCCCAGGTGCCGTCTAGATACGGGCTTACTTTATTTCTATAGGCTGTGCCATTTGTTTGCCTTACATCCTCAGCCCTGGCCTGTTTATTTTTCTTGAAACAGAATTGTAATGTTCTCATTTTCAGCCCACTTCCTTACATGTGGTGTCAAAACACATAATCAATAATCCTTCTACGGCAAGAGGTAGGGGGAGAGAATTTCGATGGAGGCAAACTGAGCACACTAGCCTGGGCGGGCAGCCTTCACGAAGGAACGAAGCCCTGTGGAAAAGGGTGCTTTGCAGCACCCTTGTAGAGCACTTCCAAACAAAGAGACATAGCCCAAGCGTGACGGGGCTCCATTCCTTCAAGGCTTCCAAGACATCTCTTGGGACACATTAGCATGTACCCGGTGGGCCCCCGTGACGCCAGAGCTATGGAAAGTGAGACTGATCTGCAAAGAATGCCAGGGGCCTAGGAAAGGAGGCATCGAGTCTTCTCTTCAACGTCCTCAAGCCCTCATTCTTGACTTTGGCTTATGCTTAAGGCAGAAGGACCACGTAGGTCTGATAAGGCCCAAGTCCGGCCTCTTGCTTCCAATCAAGTTGCAAGCTTGAATCAGCATGGCCTCCCCATAGACTTGAATAGATGACAACGTTCTCCTCTCGGGGCTTGTCCCTCTATTCTCGCTTCTTGCCAAGGATCCCTTTCTTACCCCTCGAATCAGCGTCTGTTTTATGTCTTCCAGTTTCTGTGTCCGCTTTCTGTTTCTCAAAGCTGTTTCTGGGTATCCCTCCCTGTAATAGCCTAGCCTAGGCCAATCCTCGGTCTGTAACCGTGCGGCCATCTTGGCGGACATGATCCTCGTGATGTCATAAACAACCTCAAAATTCGAAGTTGTCCTGACAACCTGCGTGCACACAGAGTTTCAGAGCCATCTCAGGCCAGTCCGACTCCTCACCCTTTCCTGGTAGGATAGCTTTCCTTTTTCTCGATTTCTTGTCGGTTTCTGTCTTGCTCCTCGAACTTTGGAAGGCCTGCTACATTCTCTCTAGACACTGGTTTCTGTCCTGTAAGATTATCCTGGGTTTTACCTCTTACATTTTATGTAGATGGCCAAGTGGGTGGACGTTCCCCAGAGAAAGTCCTGGACTCCCTCCCAAGTTGAAGTTGCCCGGGCAGTCCTCTGATGCGCAGTGATCGTGCCATCTCCTAGCACTCTGCCGATTCCACCTTGGCAGGTCCCATGTTTTCCTTCCTTCTTCCTCTGGGGAAGTGTACCAGATGCGTTCATGGATTGTAAAAGCCTCACGGTTCTTTTTCTGGTGCGTATTGATAAGGTTGACCTCACCATTGCTACTTAGTTTATGATCCCTGTCCGCACCGTACCATGAAATCTGTATGTCCTAACACTGCCAATGTGATCTGCACCGTGATGTGAAACAGTGAGGCCTGGGCCGGCCAAGCGGAACGTGGGCACTTACCCGCTCCGCCACAGGGCCGGCCCTGAATTGGACTTTTGGACCAACCTTTTGCCTGAGCTTGGGAACACGTGGGCCTGTTTGCATTATTCGTGAAGGTGATTAGTAGTAACGTCCTGGACGGTAACCTTTTCCGTTGGTGCATGGGTTTAGCAGGCAGCATGTTCTGTGGGTAGTATTCCTCTTCATCTATTTGGAAGGGTCTACCTTTCTGTAGCATCAGTACGCATTTTGAGGTGATTTTCCAGCCTTGGAAGTTCACCCTCTCTAATCTCTTTCAGCCCCAAAGCTTTATGCCGTCATTCTGGACCCCATTTTGGATTTTTTTTGCTTTTAGGTGAATTTATTGCCGCAACCCTGCATTAGAACATCCTATATCTTTCCGATTTGCATCCTCATCGATGTAGACTTCCGTGTAGCTTACATCATCTTCCCCTGCGTAAGCCTAATAGCAGGCCCTCACCACACACTTGTGCCTCATCATCTGTTTCACCCTCTCACACCTGCCCGCTTTGTCTCTGGGAACCCCCAATCAAATGTCCCGTGCCACCTGTTCCTGACCGCTTGTTTTTCCTTCTCCTCTTAAGTGAGGTCCTACGGTACTTGCCTTGCTCCCTGGGGCTTGTTTCACTTCCCTAAAACCCTCACAGCCATTCTGGTGGTCACAAGTGGCTGGATTGCATCCTTGGTTCCGGCTGACTGGTATGCCATTGCGTGGCTATAGCCCATCTTCCTTCTGCACTCGTCCCTTGCTGGGCTCCAGGGAGGCTTCCAAGTCTTGGGTAGTGGGAGCGACGCTGTGGTGAACTCAGCGGTGCACATGTCTTTAGGCAGGAGTGTTTCCGAGTTCTTTGGATCAACACGCCGCAGAGGAATAGCTGGATCATATGGGACATGGATTCTTAAAGTTCTGAGGCAGTTCCACACCGCTTGGCGTAGTGGCTGCACCGGTCTGCACTCCCACCAACGGTGCAGGAGGCTTCCCTTCTCTCCACCTCCTCTCTGACACTTGTGGCTTCCTGTCTGCTTCCTTATAGCCATTCTGACCACAGTGAGCTGCTGTGCCCTTGCAGTTTGCATTTGCATTGGCCTGAGACTTCATGACGGTGAACAAGTGTTCATGCACCCGTTGGCCCTCTTTCGATCTTCTTGGCAGAAATCTCTGTTTCCATCTTCTGCCCAGGTTTTCATTGGCTTGTTGTTTTTTTTTTTCTTGTGGGGACGTGCGAGTTGATTGCATCTTTGGGCTTTTCACCCCTTGTCCGATGTGTGGTTTGCAAACATCCTCCCCCAGTCGTTGTGCTATCTTTGCATTCAGTCGATGGTTTCCTTCACTGGGCAGAAGCGTCCGCATTTGACGTGGTCCCGTTGGTTTCTTGTTGACTTGGTTGCCCTGGCCCAGCCGGACTTGCTTCTTCCAAACAGGCGGCTCAGACCGATGGCAAAGAGCACTCTGCCTAGGTCTTCTGCTACAAGGTTCACGGTTTCAAGTCTGCCATTCAAGGCTTTGATCCATTTCAGGTGGTGTGTGTGCCAGGTGTAACATCATGGTGTACTGTCGTTGTGTTCCAGGTGGCTGTGCAGGCTTCCCAGCACCGTTTATGGTAGAGACTCTCCTTTCTCCGCTGTCTCCTCTTGGCTCCCTGGTCGAAAATGGGCTGTCCATGTACGTTTGAGTTGGGCTCTGGGTTCTCGATTCTGTTGCATGGGTCTGTGTGCCTGTTTTGGGGCCCAGACTGTGCCGTCTCGGTACCTAGTGCTTCGTCCTATAGGTTGAAATCGGAAAGTGTGCCACGTCCTGCTTTTTTCGTTTTCCTGAGGATTCCTTTGCCTAGTCAGGGTCTCTTGTTGCTGGCTAGAAGCTTTAGGATGCCCTCTTCTGTCTCTGTGGGAAACATTGCTGCAACTTTGACTGGGATTGCATGGAATCCAGAGATTCCTTGCTCCGGTAGGGACGTTTCCAGTGTGTTGCTGCTTCCACTCCTAGATCCTGGAATCTCCTTCTTTCTCCTTGTGTCTTCTTGAATTTCTTTCCCCCAACGTTTGTTAGTTTTCCATTGCCATGGCTTTCACCTGTTTTGCTAAGTTTCTTCATAGAGATCTCATCCTTCCCACTGGCATGCAGTTGTTCACTTTTTCTTTTCAGCTTCAGTTTCTCTATGCTTTGCAACTTTGAATCGGTTTTGCTCTGGCAGAAGTGCATCGCTGAGCTCACATCTGCTGGCAATGCTCCTGTATTTGCTGTGGAAGTCTGGCCCTGGCTAACGTCCCTTCCCATCTGCCTCTACACTACCTCGGACGCCTGCCCCAGAATGCCTGAAGCAGTGGTGAGCAGGCTCACCCGAGGGTCCACCCGGCCCACGCCGGGCCACCGACCCAGAAGGTGCGGACCTCACCGCTGCACCACCGGCCGGCCCCTTTCATGTTCCGTTGGCAACCTGCAGTTGAGGGCAATGGGACTTGAATATGCTACTTGAGCCCAACTCTGGCACTGTGTAGATGAGGCCAGGTTGTTTTTCGGGTCCACTGCGATGTCAGAGGATTGGTCATAATCGTGTCTCTGCTGTCCCGGCAAGCTTCACGGACACACGGTTTCCTGGCCCGCTTGGAGCAGTCTCATAGCTCACCCTTCCCACTTAGCCCAGCCTTGACCTTCGCTGCCGTCTTTTGGCTTGTGAATTTCTCTGCCTTTCAAACGTTCCAGCAGAGTCTGTCTAAAGACGGACATCATCTTTCATTGTGGATTATCCAGGGGTGATTTCTGTTCGCCTTCCATTTTCTGGGACCTTTGTCTCTTTTCCATAGGAGAATCGTCATGGTATTTCTCAGCTATCCCCCTTAGACATGCTTATCAGTCCGTTCCCCTTCATTCCAAGTGATTCATTTTGCATTTCTGGAATCACTGTATGTTCTCTAGGCCGAGGTGTGAGTGCTTTCGTGACTCTTGGTTGTTGTCTTTGAATTTGCACCGGTCACTTGAAGGAGTCTTTGCTGTCCTAGCCTGGGTCAAACTAAGCACTGGGAACACGTCGTCATCTGGGTTGGTTTGCCATCCTGAGGTCACAAACTCCAAACTCGAGGTGGTCCTGGCATCCCCCTTCACGGACACAATGTTTCCAAGACAAATTAGACGAATCTGATGAATCCCTCTCTCCAGGAAAGATATTTTTCTGTCTCCTTTCCGGATTTGGGAAGTTTCGAACTTCACCCCTGATCCTGGGACGTTCCCCCAGGTGCCGTCTAGATACGGGCTTACTTTATTTCTATAGGCTGTGCCATTTGTTTGCCTTACATCCTCAGCCCTGGCCTGTTTATTTTTCTTGAAACAGAATTGTAATGTTCTCATTTTCAGCCCACTTCCTTACATGTGGTGTCAAAACACATAATCAATAATCCTTCTACGGCAAGAGGTAGGGGGAGAGAATTTCGATGGAGGCAAACTGAGCACACTAGCCTGGGCGGGCAGCCTTCACGAAGGAACGAAGCCCTGTGGAAAAGGGTGCTTTGCAGCACCCTTGTAGAGCACTTCCAAACAAAGAGACATAGCCCAAGCGTGACGGGGCTCCATTCCTTCAAGGCTTCCAAGACATCTCTTGGGACACATTAGCATGTACCCGGTGGGCCCCCGTGACGCCAGAGCTATGGAAAGTGAGACTGATCTGCAAAGAATGCCAGGGGCCTAGGAAAGGAGGCATCGAGTCTTCTCTTCAACGTCCTCAAGCCCTCATTCTTGACTTTGGCTTATGCTTAAGGCAGAAGGACCACGTAGGTCTGATAAGGCCCAAGTCCGGCCTCTTGCTTCCAATCAAGTTGCAAGCTTGAATCAGCATGGCCTCCCCATAGACTTGAATAGATGACAACGTTCTCCTCTCGGGGCTTGTCCCTCTATTCTCGCTTCTTGCCAAGGATCCCTTTCTTACCCCTCGAATCAGCGTCTGTTTTATGTCTTCCAGTTTCTGTGTCCGCTTTCTGTTTCTCAAAGCTGTTTCTGGGTATCCCTCCCTGTAATAGCCTAGCCTAGGCCAATCCTCGGTCTGTAACCGTGCGGCCATCTTGGCGGACAGGATCCTCGTGATGTCATAAACAACCTCAAAATTCGAAGTTGTCCTGACAACCTGCGTGCACACAGAGTTTCAGAGCCATCTCAGGCCAGTCCGACTCCTCACCCTTTCCTGGTAGGATAGTTTTCCTTTTTCTCGATTTCTTGTCGGTTTCTGTCTTGCTCCTCGAACTTTGGAAGGCCTGCTACATTCTCTCTAGACACTGGTTTCTGTCCTGTAAGATTATCCTGGGTTTTACCTCTTACATTTTATGTAGATGGCCAAGTGGGTGGACGTTCCCCAGAGAAAGTCCTGGACTCCCTCCCAAGTTGAAGTTGCCCGGGCAGTCCTCTGATGCGCAGTGATCGTGCCATCTCCTAGCACTCTGCCGATTCCACCTTGGCAGGTCCCATGTTTTCCTTCCTTCTTCCTCTGGGGAAGTGTACCAGATGCGTTCATGGATTGTAAAAGCCTCACGGTTCTTTTTCTGGTGCGTATTGATAAGGTTGACCTCACCATTGCTACTTAGTTTATGATCCCTGTCCGCACCGTACCATGAAATCTGTATGTCCTAACACTGCCAATGTGATCTGCACCGTGATGTGAAACAGTGAGGCCTGGGCCGGCCAAGCGGAACGTGGGCACTTACCCGCTCCGCCACAGGGCCGGCCCTGAATTGGACTTTTGGACCAACCTTTTGCCTGAGCTTGGGAACACGTGGGCCTGTTTGCATTATTCGTGAAGGTGATTAGTAGTAACGTCCTGGACGGTAACCTTTTCCGTTGGTGCATGGGTTTAGCAGGCAGCATGTTCTGTGGGTAGTATTCCTCTTCATCTATTTGGAAGGGTCTACCTTTCTGTAGCATCAGTACGCATTTTGAGGTGATTTTCCAGCCTTGGAAGTTCACCCTCTCTAATCTCTTTCAGCCCCAAAGCTTTATGCCGTCATTCTGGACCCCATTTTGGATTTTTTTTGCTTTTAGGTGAATTTATTGCCGCAACCCTGCATTAGAACATCCTATATCTTTCCGATTTGCATCCTCATCGATGTAGACTTCCGTGTAGCTTACATCATCTTCCCCTGCGTAAGCCTAATAGCAGGCCCTCACCACACACTTGTGCCTCATCATCTGTTTCACCCTCTCACACCTCCCCGCTTTGTCTCTGGGAACCCCCAATCAAATGTCCCGTGCCACCTGTTCCTGACCGCTTGTTTTTCCTTCTCCTCTTAAGTGAGGTCCTACGGTACTTGCCTTGCTCCCTGGGGCTTGTTTCACTTCCCTAAAACCCTCACAGCCATTCTGGTGGTCACAAGTGGCTGGATTGCATCCTTGGTTCCGGCTGACTGGTATGCCATTGCGTGGCTATAGCCCATCTTCCTTCTGCACTCGTCCCTTGCTGGGCTCCAGGGAGGCTTCCAAGTCTTGGGTAGTGGGAGCGACGCTGTGGTGAACTCAGCGGTGCACATGTCTTTAGGCAGGAGTGTTTCCGAGTTCTTTGGATCAACACGCCGCAGAGGAATAGCTGGATCATATGGGACATGGATTCTTAAAGTTCTGAGGCAGTTCCACACCGCTTGGCGTAGTGGCTGCACCGGTCTGCACTCCCACCAACGGTGCAGGAGGCTTCCCTTCTCTCCACCTCCTCTCTGACACTTGTGGCTTCCTGTCTGCTTCCTTATAGCCATTCTGACCACAGTGAGCTGCTGTGCCCTTGCAGTTTGCATTTGCATTGGCCTGAGACTTCATGACGGTGAACAAGTGTTCATGCACCCGTTGGCCCTCTTTCGATCTTCTTGGCAGAAATCTCTGTTTCCATCTTCTGCCCAGGTTTTCATTGGCTTGTTGTTTTTTTTTTTCTTGTGGGGACGTGCGAGTTGATTGCATCTTTGGGCTTTTCACCCCTTGTCCGATGTGTGGTTTGCAAACATCCTCCCCCAGTCGTTGTGCTATCTTTGCATTCAGTCGATGGTTTCCTTCACTGGGCAGAAGCGTCCGCATTTGACGTGGTCCCGTTGGTTTCTTGTTGACTTGGTTGCCCTGGCCCAGCCGGACTTGCTTCTTCCAAACAGGCGGCTCAGACCGATGGCAAAGAGCACTCTGCCTAGGTCTTCTGCTACAAGGTTCACGGTTTCAAGTCTGCCATTCAAGGCTTTGATCCATTTCAGGTGGTGTGTGTGCCAGGTGTAACATCATGGTGTACTGTCGTTGTGTTCCAGGTGGCTGTGCAGGCTTCCCAGCACCGTTTATGGTAGAGACTCTCCTTTCTCCGCTGTCTCCTCTTGGCTCCCTGGTCGAAAATGGGCTGTCCATGTACGTTTGAGTTGGGCTCTGGGTTCTCGATTCTGTTGCATGGGTCTGTGTGCCTGTTTTGGGGCCCAGACTGTGCCGTCTCGGTACCTAGTGCTTCGTCCTATATGTTGAAATCGGAAAGTGTGCCACGTCCTGCTTTTTTCGTTTTCCTGAGGATTCCTTTGCCTAGTCAGGGTCTCTTGTTGCTGGCTAGAAGCTTTAGGATGCCCTCTTCTGTCTCTGTGGGAAACATTGCTGCAACTTTGACTGGGATTGCATGGAATCCAGAGATTCCTTGCTCCGGTAGGGACGTTTCCAGTGTGTTGCTGCTTCCACTCCTAGATCCTGGAATCTCCTTCTTTCTCCTTGTGTCTTCTTGAATTTCTTTCCCCCAACGTTTGTTAGTTTTCCATTGCCATGGCTTTCACCTGTTTTGCTAAGTTTCTTCATAGAGATCTCATCCTTCCCACTGGCATGCAGTTGTTCACTTTTTCTTTTCAGCTTCAGTTTCTCTATGCTTTGCAACTTTGAATCGGTTTTGCTCTGGCAGAAGTGCATCGCTGAGCTCACATCTGCTGGCAATGCTCCTGTATTTGCTGTGGAAGTCTGGCCCTGGCTAACGTCCCTTCCCATCTGCCTCTACACTACCTCGGACGCCTGCCCCAGAATGCCTGAAGCAGTGGTGAGCAGGCTCACCCGAGGGTCCACCCGGCCCACGCCGGGCCACGGACCCAGAAGGTGCGGACCTCACCGCTGCACCACCGGCCGGCCCCTTTCATGTTCCGTTGGCAACCTGCAGTTGAGGGCAATGGGACTTGAATATGCTACTTGAGCCCAACTCTGGCACTGTGTAGATGAGGCCAGGTTGTTTTTCGGGTCCACTGCGATGTCAGAGGATTGGTCATAATCGTGTCTCTGCTGTCCCGGCAAGCTTCACGGACACACGGTTTCCTGGCCCGCTTGGAGCAGTCTCATAGCTCACCCTTCCCACTTAGCCCAGCCTTGACCTTCGCTGCCGTCTTTTGGCTTGTGAATTTCTCTGCCTTTCAAACGTTCCAGCAGAGTCTGTCTAAAGACGGACATCATCTTTCATTGTGGATTATCCAGGGGTGATTTCTGTTCGCCTTCCATTTTCTGGGACCTTTGTCTCTTTTCCATAGGAGAATCGTCATGGTATTTCTCAGCTATCCCCCTTAGACATGCTTATCAGTCCGTTCCCCTTCATTCCAAGTGATTCATTTTGCATTTCTGGAATCACTGTATGTTCTCTAGGCCGAGGTGTGAGTGCTTTCGTGACTCTTGGTTGTTGTCTTTGAATTTGCACCGGTCACTTGAAGGAGTCTTTGCTGTCCTAGCCTGGGTCAAACTAAGCACTGGGAACACGTCGTCATCTGGGTTGGTTTGCCATCCTGAGGTCACAAACTCCAAACTCGAGGTGGTCCTGGCATCCCCCTTCACGGACACAATGTTTCCAAGACAAATTAGACGAATCTGATGAATCCCTCTCTCCAGGAAAGATATTTTTCTGTCTCCTTTCCGGATTTGGGAAGTTTCGAACTTCACCCCTGATCCTGGGACGTTCCCCCAGGTGCCGTCTAGATACGGGCTTACTTTATTTCTATAGGCTGTGCCATTTGTTTGCCTTACATCCTCAGCCCTGGCCTGTTTATTTTTCTTGAAACAGAATTGTAATGTTCTCATTTTCAGCCCACTTCCTTACATGTGGTGTCAAAACACATAATCAATAATCCTTCTACGGCAAGAGGTAGGGGGAGAGAATTTCGATGGAGGCAAACTGAGCACACTAGCCTGGGCGGGCAGCCTTCACGAAGGAACGAAGCCCTGTGGAAAAGGGTGCTTTGCAGCACCCTTGTAGAGCACTTCCAAACAAAGAGACATAGCCCAAGCGTGACGGGGTTCCATTCCTTCAAGGCTTCCAAGACATCTCTTGGGACACATTAGCATGTACCCGGTGGGCCCCCGTGACGCCAGAGCTATGGAAAGTGAGACTGATCTGCAAAGAATGCCAGGGGCCTAGGAAAGGAGGCATCGAGTCTTCTCTTCAACGTCCTCAAGCCCTCATTCTTGACTTTGGCTTATGCTTAAGGCAGAAGGACCACGTAGGTCTGATAAGGCCCAAGTCCGGCCTCTTGCTTCCAATCAAGTTGCAAGCTTGAATCAGCATGGCCTCCCCATAGACTTGAATAGATGACAACGTTCTCCTCTCGGGGCTTGTCCCTCTATTCTCGCTTCTTGCCAAGGATCCCTTTCTTACCCCTCGAATCAGCGTCTGTTTTATGTCTTCCAGTTTCTGTGTCCGCTTTCTGTTTCTCAAAGCTGTTTCTGGGTATCCCTCCCTGTAATAGCCTAGCCTAGGCCAATCCTCGGTCTGTAACCGTGCGGCCATCTTGGCGGACATGATCCTCGTGATGTCATAAACAACCTCAAAATTCGAAGTTGTCCTGACAACCTGCGTGCACACAGAGTTTCAGAGCCATCTCAGGCCAGTCCGACTCCTCACCCTTTCCTGGTAGGATAGTTTTCCTTTTTCTCGATTTCTTGTCGGTTTCTGTCTTGCTCCTCGAACTTTGGAAGGCCTGCTACATTCTCTCTAGACACTGGTTTCTGTCCTGTAAGATTATCCTGGGTTTTACCTCTTACATTTTATGTAGATGGCCAAGTGGGTGGACGTTCCCCAGAGAAAGTCCTGGACTCCCTCCCAAGTTGAAGTTGCCCGGGCAGTCCTCTGATGCGCAGTGATCGTGCCATCTCCTAGCACTCTGCCGATTCCACCTTGGCAGGTCCCATGTTTTCCTTCCTTCTTCCTCTGGGGAAGTGTACCAGATGCGTTCATGGATTGTAAAAGCCTCACGGTTCTTTTTCTGGTGCGTATTGATAAGGTTGACCTCACCATGGCTACTTAGTTTATGATCCCTGTCCGCACCGTACCATGAAATCTGTATGTCCTAACACTGCCAATGTGATCTGCACCGTGATGTGAAACAGTGAGGCCTGGGCCGGCCAAGCGGAACGTGGGCACTTACCCGCTCCGCCACAGGGCCGGCCCTGAATTGGACTTTTGGACCAACCTTTTGCCTGAGCTTGGGAACACGTGGGCCTGTTTGCATTATTCGTGAAGGTGATTAGTAGTAACGTCCTGGACGGTAACCTTTTCCGTTGGTGCATGGGTTTAGCAGGCAGCATGTTCTGTGGGTAGTATTCCTCTTCATCTATTTGGAAGGGTCTACCTTTCTGTAGCATCAGTACGCATTTTGAGGTGATTTTCCAGCCTTGGAAGTTCACCCTCTCTAATCTCTTTCAGCCCCAAAGCTTTATGCCGTCATTCTGGACCCCATTTTGGATTTTTTTTGCTTTTAGGTGAATTTATTGCCGCAACCCTGCATTAGAACATCCTATATCTTTCCGATTTGCATCCTCATCGATGTAGACTTCCGTGTAGCTTACATCATCTTCCCCTGCGTAAGCCTAATAGCAGGCCCTCACCACACACTTGTGCCTCATCATCTGTTTCACCCTCTCACACCTCCCCGCTTTGTCTCTGGGAACCCCCAATCAAATGTCCCGTGCCACCTGTTCCTGACCGCTTGTTTTTCCTTCTCCTCTTAAGTGAGGTCCTACGGTACTTGCCTTGCTCCCTGGGGCTTGTTTCACTTCCCTAAAACCCTCACAGCCATTCTGGTGGTCACAAGTGGCTGGATTGCATCCTTGGTTCCGGCTGACTGGTATGCCATTGCGTGGCTATAGCCCATCTTCCTTCTGCACTCGTCCCTTGCTGGGCTCCAGGGAGGCTTCCAAGTCTTGGGTAGTGGGAGCGACGCTGTGGTGAACTCAGCGGTGCACATGTCTTTAGGCAGGAGTGTTTCCGAGTTCTTTGGATCAACACGCCGCAGAGGAATAGCTGGATCATATGGGACATGGATTCTTAAAGTTCTGAGGCAGTTCCACACCGCTTGGCGTAGTGGCTGCACCGGTCTGCACTCCCACCAACGGTGCAGGAGGCTTCCCTTCTCTCCACCTCCTCTCTGACACTTGTGGCTTCCTGTCTGCTTCCTTATAGCCATTCTGACCACAGTGAGCTGCTGTGCCCTTGCAGTTTGCATTTGCATTGGCCTGAGACTTCATGACGGTGAACAAGTGTTCATGCACCCGTTGGCCCTCTTTCGATCTTCTTGGCAGAAATCTCTGTTTCCATCTTCTGCCCAGGTTTTCATTGGCTTGTTGTTTTTTTTTTTCTTGTGGGGACGTGCGAGTTGATTGCATCTTTGGGCTTTTCACCCCTTGTCCGATGTGTGGTTTGCAAACATCCTCCCCCAGTCGTTGTGCTATCTTTGCATTCAGTCGATGGTTTCCTTCACTGGGCAGAAGCGTCCGCATTTGACGTGGTCCCGTTGGTTTCTTGTTGACTTGGTTGCCCTGGCCCAGCCGGACTTGCTTCTTCCAAACAGGCGGCTCAGACCGATGGCAAAGAGCACTCTGCCTAGGTCTTCTGCTACAAGGTTCACGGTTTCAAGTCTGCCATTCAAGGCTTTGATCCATTTCAGGTGGTGTGTGTGCCAGGTGTAACATCATGGTGTACTGTCGTTGTGTTCCAGGTGGCTGTGCAGGCTTCCCAGCACCGTTTATGGTAGAGACTCTCCTTTCTCCGCTGTCTCCTCTTGGCTCCCTGGTCGAAAATGGGCTGTCCATGTACGTTTGAGTTGGGCTCTGGGTTCTCGATTCTGTTGCATGGGTCTGTGTGCCTGTTTTGGGGCCCAGACTGTGCCGTCTCGGTACCTAGTGCTTCGTCCTATAGGTTGAAATCGGAAAGTGTGCCACGTCCTGCTTTTTTCGTTTTCCTGAGGATTCCTTTGCCTAGTCAGGGTCTCTTGTTGCTGGCTAGAAGCTTTAGGATGCCCTCTTCTGTCTCTGTGGGAAACATTGCTGCAACTTTGACTGGGATTGCATGGAATCCAGAGATTCCTTGCTCCGGTAGGGACGTTTCCAGTGTGTTGCTGCTTCCACTCCTAGATCCTGGAATCTCCTTCTTTCTCCTTGTGTCTTCTTGAATTTCTTTCCCCCAACGTTTGTTAGTTTTCCATTGCCATGGCTTTCACCTGTTTTGCTAAGTTTCTTCATAGAGATCTCATCCTTCTCACTGGCATGCAGTTGTTCACTTTTTCTTTTCAGCTTCAGTTTCTCTATGCTTTGCAACTTTGAATCGGTTTTGCTCTGGCAGAAGTGCATCGCTGAGCTCACATCTGCTGGCAATGCTCCTGTATTTGCTGTGGAAGTCTGGCCCTGGCTAACGTCCCTTCCCATCTGCCTCTACACTACCTCGGACGCCTGCCCCAGAATGCCTGAAGCAGTGGTGAGCAGGCCCACCCGAGGGTCCACCCGGCCCACCCCGGGCCACCGACCCAGAAGGTGCGGACCTCACCGCTGCACCACCGGCCGGCCCCTTTCATGTTCCGTTGGCAACCTGCAGTTGAGGGCAATGGGACTTGAATATGCTACTTGAGCCCAACTCTGGCACTGTGTAGATGAGGCCAGGTTGTTTTTCGGGTCCACTGCGATGTCAGAGGATTGGTCATAATCGTGTCTCTGCTGTCCCGGCAAGCTCCACGGACACACGGTTTCCTGGCCCGCTCGGAGCAGTCTCAAAACTCACCCTTCCCACTTAGCCCAGCCTTGACCTTCGCTGCCGTCTTTTGGCTTGTGAATTTCTCTGCCTTTCAAACGTTCCAGCAGAGTCTGTCTAAAGACGGACATCATCTTTCATTGTGGATTATCCAGGGGTGATTTCTGTTCGCCTTCCATTTTCTGGGACCTTTGTCTCTTTTCCATAGGAGAATCGTCATGGTATTTCTCAGCTATCCCCCTTAGACATGCTTATCAGTCCGTTCCCCTTCATTCCAAGTGATTCATTTTGCATTTCTGGAATCACTGTATGTTCTCTAGGCCGAGGTGTGAGTGCTTTCGTGACTCTTGGTTGTTGTCTTTGAATTTGCACCGGTCACTTGAAGGAGTCTTTGCTGTCCTAGCCTGGGTCAAACTAAGCACTGGGAACACGTCGTCATCTGGGTTGGTTTGCCATCCTGAGGTCACAAACTCCAAACTCGAGGTGGTCCTGGCATCCCCCTTCACGGACACAATGTTTCCAAGACAAATTAGACGAATCTGATGAATCCCTCTCTCCAGGAAAGATATTTTTCTGTCTCCTTTCCGGATTTGGGAAGTTTCGAACTTCACCCCTGATCCTGGGACGTTCCCCCAGGTGCCGTCTAGATACGGGCTTACTTTATTTCTATAGGCTGTGCCATTTGTTTGCCTTACATCCTCAGCCCTGGCCTGTTTATTTTTCTTGAAACAGAATTGTAATGTTCTCATTTTCAGCCCACTTCCTTACATGTGGTGTCAAAACACATAATCAATAATCCTTCTACGGCAAGAGGTAGGGGGAGAGAATTTCGATGGAGGCAAACTGAGCACACTAGCCTGGGCGGGCAGCCTTCACGAAGGAACGAAGCCCTGTGGAAAAGGGTGCTTTTCAGCACCCTTGTAGAGCACTTCCAAACAAAGAGACGTAGCCCAAGCGTGACGGGGCTCCATTCCTTCAAGGCTTCCAAGACATCTCTTGGGACACATTAGCATGTACCCGGTGGGCCCCCGTGACGCCAGAGCTATGGAAAGTGAGACTGATCTGCAAAGAATGCCAGGGGCCTAGGAAAGGAGGCATCGAGTCTTCTCTTCAACGTCCTCAAGCCCTCATTCTTGACTTTGGCTTATGCTTAAGGCAGAAGGACCACGTAGGTCTGATAAGGCCCAAGTCCGGCCTCTTGCTTCCAATCAAGTTGCAAACTTGAATCAGCATGGCCTCCCCATAGACTTGAATAGATGACAACGTTCTCCTCTCGGGGCTTGTCCCTCTATTCTCGCTTCTTGCCAAGGATCCCTTTCTTACCCCTCGAATCAGCGTCTGTTTTATGTCTTCCAGTTTCTGTGTCCGCTTTCTGTTTCTCAAAGCTGTTTCTGGGTATCCCTCCCTGTAATAGCCTAGCCTAGGCCAATCCTCGGTCTGTAACCGTGCGGCCATCTTGGCGGACAGGATCCTCGTGATGTCATAAACAACCTCAAAATTCGAAGTTGTCCTGACAACCTGCGTGCACACAGAGTTTCAGAGCCATCTCAGGCCAGTCCGACTCCTCACCCTTTCCTGGTAGGATAGTTTTCCTTTTTCTCGATTTCTTGTCGGTTTCTGTCTTGCTCCTCGAACTTTGGAAGGCCTGCTACATTCTCTCTAGACACTGGTTTCTGTCCTGTAAGATTATCCTGGGTTTTACCTCTTACATTTTATGTAGATGGCCAAGTGGGTGGACGTTCCCCAGAGAAAGTCCTGGACTCCCTCCCAAGTTGAAGTTGCCCGGGCAGTCCTCTGATGCGCAGTGATCGTGCCATCTCCTAGCACTCTGCCGATTCCACCTTGGCAGGTCCCATGTTTTCCTTCCTTCTTCCTCTGGGGAAGTGTACCAGATGCGTTCATGGATTGTAAAAGCCTCACGGTTCTTTTTCTGGTGCGTATTGATAAGGTGACCTCACCATTGCTACTTAGTTTATGATCCCTGTCCGCACCGTACCATGAAATCTGTATGTCCTAACACTGCCAATGTGATCTGCACCCGTGATGTGAAACAGTGAGGCCTGGGCCGGCCAAGCGGAACGTGGGCACTTACCCGCTCCGCCACAGGGCCGGCCCTGAATTGGACTTTTGGACCAACCTTTTGCCTGAGCTTGGGAACACGTGGGCCTGTTTGCATTATTCGTGAAGGTGATTAGTAGTAACGTCCTGGACGGTAACCTTTTCCGTTGGTGCATGGGTTTAGCAGGCAGCATGTTCTGTGGGTAGTATTCCTCTTCATCTATTTGGAAGGGTCTACCTTTCTGTAGCATCAGTACGCATTTTGAGGTGATTTTCCAGCCTTGGAAGTTCACCCTCTCTAATCTCTTTCAGCCCCAAAGCTTTATGCCGTCATTCTGGACCCCATTTTGGATTTTTTTTGCTTTTAGGTGAATTTATTGCCGCAACCCTGCATTAGAACATCCTATATCTTTCCGATTTGCATCCTCATCGATGTAGACTTCCGTGTAGCTTACATCATCTTCCCCTGCGTAAGCCTAATAGCAGGCCCTCACCACACACTTGTGCCTCATCATCTGTTTCACCCTCTCACACCTCCCCGCTTTGTCTCTGGGAACCCCCAATCAAATGTCCCGTGCCACCTGTTCCTGACCGCTTGTTTTTCCTTCTCCTCTTAAGTGAGGTCCTACGGTACTTGCCTTGCTCCCTGGGGCTTGTTTCACTTCCCTAAAACCCTCACAGCCATTCTGGTGGTCACAAGTGGCTGGATTGCATCCTTGGTTCCGGCTGACTGGTATGCCATTGCGTGGCTATAGCCCATCTTCCTTCTGCACTCGTCCCTTGCTGGGCTCCAGGGAGGCTTCCAAGTCTTGGGTAGTGGGAGCGACGCTGTGGTGAACTCAGCGGTGCACATGTCTTTAGGCAGGAGTGTTTCCGAGTTCTTTGGATCAACACGCCGCAGAGGAATAGCTGGATCATATGGGACATGGATTCTTAAAGTTCTGAGGCAGTTCCACACCGCTTGGCGTAGTGGCTGCACCGGTCTGCACTCCCACCAACGGTGCAGGAGGCTTCCCTTCTCTCCACCTCCTCTCTGACACTTGTGGCTTCCTGTCTGCTTCCTTATAGCCATTCTGACCACAGTGAGCTGCTGTGCCCTTGCAGTTTGCATTTGCATTGGCCTGAGACTTCATGACGGTGAACAAGTGTTCATGCACCCGTTGGCCCTCTTTCGATCTTCTTGGCAGAAATCTCTGTTTCCATCTTCTGCCCAGGTTTTCATTGGCTTGTTGTTTTTTTTTTTCTTGTGGGGACGTGCGAGTTGATTGCATCTTTGGGCTTTTCACCCCTTGTCCGATGTGTGGTTTGCAAACATCCTCCCCCAGTCGTTGTGCTATCTTTGCATTCAGTCGATGGTTTCCTTCACTGGGCAGAAGCGTCCGCATTTGACGTGGTCCCGTTGGTTTCTTGTTGACTTGGTTGCCCTGGCCCAGCCGGACTTGCTTCTTCCAAACAGGCGGCTCAGACCGATGGCAAAGAGCACTCTGCCTAGGTCTTCTGCTACAAGGTTCACGGTTTCAAGTCTGCCATTCAAGGCTTTGATCCATTTCAGGTGGTGTGTGTGCCAGGTGTAACATCATGGTGTACTGTCGTTGTGTTCCAGGTGGCTGTGCAGGCTTCCCAGCACCGTTTATGGTAGAGACTCTCCTTTCTCCGCTGTCTCCTCTTGGCTCCCTGGTCGAAAATGGGCTGTCCATGTACGTTTGAGTTGGGCTCTGGGTTCTCGATTCTGTTGCATGGGTCTGTGTGCCTGTTTTGGGGCCCAGACTGTGCCGTCTCGGTACCTAGTGCTTCGTCCCATAGGTTGAAATCGGAAAGTGTGCCACGTCCTGCTTGTTTCGTTTTCCTGAGGATTCCTTTGCCTAGTCAGGGTCTCTTGTTGCTGGCTAGAATCTTTAGGATTCCCTCTTCTGTCTCTGTGGGAAACATTGCTGCAACTTTGACTGGGATTGCATGGAATCCAGAGATTCCTTGCTCCGGTAGGGACGTTTCCAGTGTGTTGCTGCTTCCACTCCTAGATCCTGGAATCTCCTTCTTTCTCCTTGTGTCTTCTTGAATTTCTTTCCCCCAACGTTTGTTAGTTTTCCATTGCCATGGCTTTCACCTGTTTTGCTAAGTTTCTTCATAGAGATCTCATCCTTCTCACTGGCATGCAGTTGTTCACTTTTTCTTTTCAGCTTCAGTTTCTCTATGCTTTGCAACTTTGAATCGGTTTTGCTCTGGCAGAAGTGCATCGCTGAGCTCACATCTGCTGGCAATGCTCCTGTATTTGCTGTGGAAGTCTGGCCCTGGCTAACGTCCCTTCCCATCTGCCTCTACACTACCTCGGACGCCTGCCCCAGAATGCCTGAAGCAGTGGTGAGCAGGCCCACCCGAGGGTCCACCCGGCCCACCCCGGGCCACCGACCCAGAAGGTGCGGACCTCACCGCTGCACCACCGGCCGGCCCCTTTCATGTTCCGTTGGCAACCTGCAGTTGAGGGCAATGGGACTTGAATATGCTACTTGAGCCCAACTCTGGCACTGTGTAGATGAGGCCAGGTTGTTTTTCGGTTCCACTGCGATGTCAGAGGATTGGTCATAATCGTGTCTCTGCTGTCCCGGCAAGCTTCACGGACACACGGTTTCCTGGCCCGCTTGGAGCAGTCTCATAGCTCACCCTTCCCACTTAGCCCAGCCTTGACCTTCGCTGCCGTCTTTTGGCTTGTGAATTTCTCTGCCTTTCAAACGTTCCAGCAGAGTCTGTCTAAAGACGGACATCATCTTTCATTGTGGATTATCCAGGGGTGATTTCTGTTCGCCTTCCATTTTCTGGGACCTTTGTCTCTTTTCCATAGGAGAATCGTCATGGTATTTCTCAGCTATCCCCCTTAGACATGCTTATCAGTCCGTTCCCCTTCATTCCAAGTGATTCATTTTGCATTTCTGGAATCACTGTATGTTCTCTAGGCCGAGGTGTGAGTGCTTTCGTGACTCTTGGTTGTTGTCTTTGAATTTGCACCGGTCACTTGAAGGAGTCTTTGCTGTCCTAGCCTGGGTCAAACTAAGCACTGGGAACACGTCGTCATCTGGGTTGGTTTGACATCCTGAGGTCAGAAACTCCAAACTCGAGGTGGTCCTGGCATCCCCCTTCACGGACACAATGTTTCCAAGACAAATTAGACGAATCTGATGAATCCCTCTCTCCAGGAAAGATATTTTTCTGTCTCCTTTCCGGATTTGGGAAGTTTCGAACTTCACCCCTGATCCTGGGACGTTCCCCCAGGTGCCGTCTAGATACGGGCTTACTTTATTTCTATAGGCTGTGCCATTTGTTTGCCTTACATCCTCAGCCCTGGCCTGTTTATTTTTCTTGAAACAGAATTGTAATGTTCTCATTTTCAGCCCACTTCCTTACATGTGGTGTCAAAACACATAATCAATAATCCTTCTACGGCAAGAGGTAGGGGGAGAGAATTTCGATGGAGGCAAACTGAGCACACTAGCCTGGGCGGGCAGCCTTCACGAAGGAACGAAGCCCTGTGGAAAAGGGTGCTTTTCAGCACCCTTGTAGAGCACTTCCAAACAAAGAGACGTAGCCCAAGCGTGACGGGGCTCCATTCCTTCAAGGCTTCCAAGACATCTCTTGGGACACATTAGCATGTACCCGGTGGGCCCCCGTGACGCCAGAGCTATGGAAAGTGAGACTGATCTGCAAAGAATGCCAGGGGCCTAGGAAAGGAGGCATCGAGTCTTCTCTTCAACGTCCTCAAGCCCTCATTCTTGACTTTGGCTTATGCTTAAGGCAGAAGGACCACGTAGGTCTGATAAGGCCCAAGTCCGGCCTCTTGCTTCCAATCAAGTTGCAAGCTTGAATCAGCATGGCCTCCCCATAGACTTGAATAGATGACAACGTTCTCCTCTCGGGGCTTGTCCCTCTATTCTCGCTTCTTGCCAAGGATCCCTTTCTTACCCCTCGAATCAGCGTCTGTTTTATGTCTTCCAGTTTCTGTGTCCGCTTTCTGTTTCTCAAAGCTGTTTCTGGGTATCCCTCCCTGTAATAGCCTAGCCTAGGCCAATCCTCGGTCTGTAACCGTGTGGCCATCTTGGCGGACAGGATCCTCGTGATGTCATAAACAACCTCAAAATTCGAAGTTGTCCTGACAACCTGCGTGCACACAGAGTTTCAGAGCCATCTCAGGCCAGTCCGACTCCTCACCCTTTCCTGGTAGGATAGTTTTCCTTTTTCTCGATTTCTTGTCGGTTTCTGTCTTGCTCCTCGAACTTTGGAAGGCCTGCTACATTCTCTCTAGACACTGGTTTCTGTCCTGTAAGATTATCCTGGGTTTTACCTCTTACATTTTATGTAGATGGCCAAGTGGGTGGACGTTCCCCAGAGAAAGTCCTGGACTCCCTCCCAAGTTGAAGTTGCCCGGGCAGTCCTCTGATGCGCAGTGATCGTGCCATCTCCTAGCACTCTGCCGATTCCACCTTGGCAGGTCCCATGTTTTCCTTCCTTCTTCCTCTGGGGAAGTGTACCAGATGCGTTCATGGATTGTAAAAGCCTCACGGTTCTTTTTCTGGTGCGTATTGATAAGGTGACCTCACCATTGCTACTTAGTTTATGATCCCTGTCCGCACCGTACCATGAAATCTGTATGTCCTAACACTGCCAATGTGATCTGCACCCGTGATGTGAAACAGTGAGGCCTGGGCCGGCCAAGCGGAACGTGGGCACTTACCCGCTCCGCCACAGGGCCGGCCCTGAATTGGACTTTTGGACCAACCTTTTGCCTGAGCTTGGGAACACGTGGGCCTCTTTGGATTATTCGTGAAGGAGATTAGTAGTAACGTCCTGGACGGTAACCTTTTCCGTGGGTGCATGGGTTTAGCAGGCAGCATGTTCTGTGGGTAGTACTCCTCTTCATCTATTTGGAAGGGTCTACCTTTCTGTAGCATCAGTACGCATTTTGAGGTGATTTTCCAGCCTTGGAAGTTCACCCTCTCTAATCTCTTTCAGCCCCAAAGCTTTATGCCGTCATTCTGGACCCCATTTTGGATTTTTTTTGCTTTTAGGTGAATTTATTGCCGCAACCCTGCATTAGAACATCCTATATCTTTCCGATTTGCATCCTCATCGATGTAGACTTCCGTGTAGCTTACATCATCTTCCCCTGCGTAAGCCTAATAGCAGGCCCTCACCACACACTTGTGCCTCATCATCTGTTTCACCCTCTCACACCTCCCCGCTTTGTCTCTGGGAACCCCCAATCAAATGTCCCGTGCCACCTGTTCCTGACCGCTTGTTTTTCCTTCTCCTCTTAAGTGAGGTCCTACGGTACTTGCCTTGCTCCCTGGGGCTTGTTTCACTTCCCTAAAACCCTCACAGCCATTCTGGTGGTCACAAGTGGCTGGATTGCATCCTTGGTTCCGGCTGACTGGTATGCCATTGCGTGGCTATAGCCCATCTTCCTTCTGCACTCGTCCCTTGCTGGGCTCCAGGGAGGCTTCCAAGTCTTGGGTAGTGGGAGCGACGCTGTGGTGAACTCAGCGGTGCACATGTCTTTAGGCAGGAGTGTTTCCGAGTTCTTTGGATCAACACGCCGCAGAGGAATAGCTGGATCATATGGGACATGGATTCTTAAAGTTCTGAGGCAGTTCCACACCGCTTGGCGTAGTGGCTGCACCGGTCTGCACTCCCACCAACGGTGCAGGAGGCTTCCCTTCTCTCCACCTCCTCTCTGACACTTGTGGCTTCCTTATAGCCATTCTGACCACAGTGAGCTGCTGTGCCCTTGCAGTTTGCATTTGCATTGGCCTGAGACTTCATGACGGTGAACAAGTGTTCATGCACCCGTTGGCCCTCTTTCGATCTTCTTGGCAGAAATCTCTGTTTCCATCTTCTGCCCAGGTTTTCATTGGCTTGTTGTTTTTTTTTTCTTGTGGGGACGTGCGAGTTGATTGCATCTTTGGGCTTTTCACCCCTTGTCCGATGTGTGGTTTGCAAACATCCTCCCCCAGTCGTTGTGCTATCTTTGCATTCAGTCGATGGTTTCCTTCACTGGGCAGAAGCGTCCGCATTTGACGTGGTCCCGTTGGTTTCTTGTTGACTTGGTTGCCCTGGCCCAGCCGGACTTGCTTCTTCCAAACAGGCGGCTCAGACCGATGGCAAAGAGCACTCTGCCTAGGTCTTCTGCTACAAGGTTCACGGTTTCAAGTCTGCCATTCAAGGCTTTGATCCATTTCAGGTGGTGTGTGTGCCAGGTGTAACATCATGGTGTACTGTCGTTGTGTTCCAGGTGGCTGTGCAGGCTTCCCAGCACCGTTTATGGTAGAGACTCTCCTTTCTCCGCTGTCTCCTCTTGGCTCCCTGGTCGAAAATGGGCTGTCCATGTACGTTTGAGTTGGGCTCTGGGTTCTCGATTCTGTTGCATGGGTCTGTGTGCCTGTTTTGGGGCCCAGACTGTGCCGTCTCGGTACCTAGTGCTTCGTCCCATAGGTTGAAATCGGAAAGTGTGCCACGTCCTGCTTGTTTCGTTTTCCTGAGGATTCCTTTGCCTAGTCAGGGTCTCTTGTTGCTGGCTAGAATCTTTAGGATTCCCTCTTCTGTCTCTGTGGGAAACATTGCTGCAACTTTGACTGGGATTGCATGGAATCCAGAGATTCCTTGCTCCGGTAGGGACGTTTCCAGTGTGTTGCTGCTTCCACTCCTAGATCCTGGAATCTCCTTCTTTCTCCTTGTGTCTTCTTGAATTTCTTTCCCCCAACGTTTGTTAGTTTTCCATTGCCATGGCTTTCACCTGTTTTGCTAAGTTTCTTCATAGAGATCTCATCCTTCTCACTGGCATGCAGTTGTTCACTTTTTCTTTTCAGCTTCAGTTTCTCTATGCTTTGCAACTTTGAATCGGTTTTGCTCTGGCAGAAGTGCATCGCTGAGCTCACATCTGCTGGCAATGCTCCTGTATTTGCTGTGGAAGTCTGGCCCTGGCTAACGTCCCTTCCCATCTGCCTCTACACTACCTCGGACGCCTGCCCCAGAATGCCTGAAGCAGTGGTGAGCAGGCCCACCCGAGGGTCCACCCGGCCCACCCCGGGCCACCGACCCAGAAGGTGCGGACCTCACCGCTGCACCACCGGCCGGCCCCTTTCATGTTCCGTTGGCAACCTGCAGTTGAGGGCAATGGGACTTGAATATGCTACTTGAGCCCAACTCTGGCACTGTGTAGATGAGGCCAGGTTGTTTTTCGGGTCCACTGCGATGTCAGAGGATTGGTCATAATCGTGTCTCTGCTGTCCCGGCAAGCTTCACGGACACACGGTTTCCTGGCCCGCTTGGAGCAGTCTCATAGCTCACCCTTCCCACTTAGCCCAGCCTTGACCTTCGCTGCCGTCTTTTGGCTTGTGAATTTCTCTGCCTTTCAAACGTTCCAGCAGAGTCTGTCTAAAGACGGACATCATCTTTCATTGTGGATTATCCAGGGGTGATTTCTGTTCGCCTTCCATTTTCTGGGACCTTTGTCTCTTTTCCATAGGAGAATCGTCATGGTATTTCTCAGCTATCCCCCTTAGACATGCTTATCAGTCCGTTCCCCTTCATTCCAAGTGATTCATTTTGCATTTCTGGAATCACCGTATGTTCTCTAGGCCGAGGTGTGAGTGCTTTCGTGACTCTTGGTTGTTGTCTTTGAATTTGCACCGGTCACTTGAAGGAGTCTTTGCTGTCCTAGCCTGGGTCAAACTAAGCACTGGGAACACGTCGTCATCTGGGTTGGTTTGACATCCTGAGGTCAGAAACTCCAAACTCGAGGTGGTCCTGGCATCCCCCTTCACGGACACAATGTTTCCAAGACAAATTAGACGAATCTGATGAATCCCTCTCTCCAGGAAAGATATTTTTCTGTCTCCTTTCCGGATTTGGGAAGTTTCGAACTTCACCCCTGATCCTGGGACGTTCCCCCAGGTGCCGTCTAGATACGGGCTTACTTTATTTCTATAGGCTGTGCCATTTGTTTGCCTTACATCCTCAGCCCTGGCCTGTTTATTTTTCTTGAAACAGAATTGTAATGTTCTCATTTTCAGCCCACTTCCTTACATGTGGTGTCAAAACACATAATCAATAATCCTTCTACGGCAAGAGGTAGGGGGAGAGAATTTCGATGGAGGCAAACTGAGCACACTAGCCTGGGCGGGCAGCCTTCACGAAGGAACGAAGCCCTGTGGAAAAGGGTGCTTTGCAGCACCCTTGTAGAGCACTTCCAAACAAAGAGACGTAGCCCAAGCGTGACGGGGCTCCATTCCTTCAAGGCTTCCAAGACATCTCTTGGGACACATTAGCATGTACCCGGTGGGCCCCCGTGACGCCAGAGCTATGGAAAGTGAGACTGATCTGCAAAGAATGCCAGGGGCCTAGGAAAGGAGGCATCGAGTCTTCTCTTCAACGTCCTCAAGCCCTCATTCTTGACTTTGGCTTATGCTTAAGGCAGAAGGACCACGTAGGTCTGATAAGGCCCAAGTCCGGCCTCTTGCTTCCAATCAAGTTGCAAGCTTGAATCAGCATGGCCTCCCCATAGACTTGAATAGATGACAACGTTCTCCTCTCGGGGCTTGTCCCTCTATTCTCGCTTCTTGCCAAGGATCCCTTTCTTACCCCTCGAATCAGCGTCTGTTTTATGTCTTCCAGTTTCTGTGTCCGCTTTCTGTTTCTCAAAGCTGTTTCTGGGTATCCCTCCCTGTAATAGCCTAGCCTAGGCCAATCCTCGGTCTGTAACCGTGCGGCCATCTTGGCGGACAGGATCCTCGTGATGTCATAAACAACCTCAAAATTCGAAGTTGTCCTGACAACCTGCGTGCACACAGAGTTTCAGAGCCATCTCAGGCCAGTCCGACTCCTCACCCTTTCCTGGTAGGATAGTTTTCCTTTTTCTCGATTTCTTGTCGGTTTCTGTCTTGCTCCTCGAACTTTGGAAGGCCTGCTACATTCTCTCTAGACACTGGTTTCTGTCCTGTAAGATTATCCTGGGTTTTACCTCTTACATTTTATGTAGATGGCCAAGTGGGTGGACGTTCCCCAGAGAAAGTCCTGGACTCCCTCCCAAGTTGAAGTTGCCCGGGCAGTCCTTTGATGCGCAGTGATCGTGCCATCTCCTAGCACTCTGCCGATTCCACCTTGGCAGGTCCCATGTTTTCCTTCCTTCTTCCTCTGGGGAAGTGTACCAGATGCGTTCATGGATTGTAAAAGCCTCACGGTTCTTTTTCTGGTGCGTATTGATAAGGTTGACCTCACCATTGCTACTTAGTTTATGATCCCTGTCCGCACCGTACCATGAAATCTGTATGTCCTAACACTGCCAATGTGATCTGCACCGTGATGTGAAACAGTGAGGCCTGGGCCGGCCAAGCGGAACGTGGGCACTTACCCGCTCCGCCACAGGGCCGGCCCTGAATTGGACTTTTGGACCAACCTTTTGCCTGAGCTTGGGAACACGTGGGCCTGTTTGCATTATTCGTGAAGGTGATTAGTAGTAACGTCCTGGACGGTAACCTTTTCCGTTGGTGCATGGGTTTAGCAGGCAGCATGTTCTGTGGGTAGTATTCCTCTTCATCTATTTGGAAGGGTCTACCTTTCTGTAGCATCAGTACGCATTTTGAGGTGATTTTCCAGCCTTGGAAGTTCACCCTCTCTAATCTCTTTCAGCCCCAAAGCTTTATGCCGTCATTCTGGACCCCATTTTGGATTTTTTTTGCTTTTAGGTGAATTTATTGCCGCAACCCTGCATTAGAACATCCTATATCTTTCCGATTTGCATCCTCATCGATGTAGACTTCCGTGTAGCTTACATCATCTTCCCCTGCGTAAGCCTAATAGCAGGCCCTCACCACACACTTGTGCCTCATCATCTGTTTCACCCTCTCACACCTCCCCGCTTTGTCTCTGGGAACCCCCAATCAAATGTCCCGTGCCACCTGTTCCTGACCGCTTGTTTTTCCTTCTCCTCTTAAGTGAGGTCCTACGGTACTTGCCTTGCTCCCTGGGGCTTGTTTCACTTCCCTAAAACCCTCACAGCCATTCTGGTGGTCACAAGTGGCTGGATTGCATCCTTGGTTCCGGCTGACTGGTATGCCATTGCGTGGCTATAGCCCATCTTCCTTCTGCACTCGTCCCTTGCTGGGCTCCAGGGAGGCTTCCAAGTCTTGGGTAGTGGGAGCGACGCTGTGGTGAACTCAGCGGTGCACATGTCTTTAGGCAGGAGTGTTTCCGAGTTCTTTGGATCAACACGCCGCAGAGGAATAGCTGGATCATATGGGACATGGATTCTTAAAGTTCTGAGGCAGTTCCACACCGCTTGGCGTAGTGGCTGCACCGGTCTGCACTCCCACCAACGGTGCAGGAGGCTTCCCTTCTCTCCACCTCCTCTCTGACACTTGTGGCTTCCTGTCTGCTTCCTTATAGCCATTCTGACCACAGTGAGCTGCTGTGCCCTTGCAGTTTGCATTTGCATTGGCCTGAGACTTCATGACGGTGAACAAGTGTTCATGCACCCGTTGGCCCTCTTTCGATCTTCTTGGCAGAAATCTCTGTTTCCATCTTCTGCCCAGGTTTTCATTGGCTTGTTGTTTTTTTTTTTCTTGTGGGGACGTGCGAGTTGATTGCATCTTTGGGCTTTTCACCCCTTGTCCGATGTGTGGTTTGCAAACATCCTCCCCCAGTCGTTGTGCTATCTTTGCATTCAGTCGATGGTTTCCTTCACTGGGCAGAAGCGTCCGCATTTGACGTGGTCCCGTTGGTTTCTTGTTGACTTGGTTGCCCTGGCCCAGCCGGACTTGCTTCTTCCAAACAGGCGGCTCAGACCGATGGCAAAGAGCACTCTGCCTAGGTCTTCTGCTACAAGGTTCACGGTTTCAAGTCTGCCATTCAAGGCTTTGATCCATTTCAGGTGGTGTGTGTGCCAGGTGTAACATCATGGTGTACTGTCGTTGTGTTCCAGGTGGCTGTGCAGGCTTCCCAGCACCGTTTATGGTAGAGACTCTCCTTTCTCCGCTGTCTCCTCTTGGCTCCCTGGTCGAAAATGGGCTGTCCATGTACGTTTGAGTTGGGCTCTGGGTTCTCGATTCTGTTGCATGGGTCTGTGTGCCTGTTTTGGGGCCCAGACTGTGCCGTCTCGGTACCTAGTGCTTCGTCCTATAGGTTGAAATCGGAAAGTGTGCCACGTCCTGCTTTTTTCGTTTTCCTGAGGATTCCTTTGCCTAGTCAGGGTCTCTTGTTGCTGGCTAGAAGCTTTAGGATGCCCTCTTCTGTCTCTGTGGGAAACATTGCTGCAACTTTGACTGGGATTGCATGGAATCCAGAGATTCCTTGCTCCGGTAGGGACGTTTCCAGTGTGTTGCTGCTTCCACTCCTAGATCCTGGAATCTCCTTCTTTCTCCTTGTGTCTTCTTGAATTTCTTTCCCCCAACGTTTGTTAGTTTTCCATTGCCATGGCTTTCACCTGTTTTGCTAAGTTTCTTCATAGAGATCTCATCCTTCTCACTGGCATGCAGTTGTTCACTTTTTCTTTTCAGCTTCAGTTTCTCTATGCTTTGCAACTTTGAATCGGTTTTGCTCTGGCAGAAGTGCATCGCTGAGCTCACATCTGCTGGCAATGCTCCTGTATTTGCTGTGGAAGTCTGGCCCTGGCTAACGTCCCTTCCCATCTGCCTCTACACTACCTCGGACGCCTGCCCCAGAATGCCTGAAGCAGTGGTGAGCAGGCCCACCCGAGGGTCCACCCGGCCCACCCCGGGCCACCGACCCAGAAGGTGCGGACCTCACCGCTGCACCACCGGCCGGCCCCTTTCATGTTCCGTTGGCAACCTGCAGTTGAGGGCAATGGGACTTGAATATGCTACTTGAGCCCAACTCTGGCACTGTGTAGATGAGGCCAGGTTGTTTTTCGGGTCCACTGCGATGTCAGAGGATTGGTCATAATCGTGTCTCTGCTGTCCCGGCAAGCTCCACGGACACACGGTTTCCTGGCCCGCTCGGAGCAGTCTCAAAACTCACCCTTCCCACTTAGCCCAGCCTTGACCTTCGCTGCCGTCTTTTGGCTTGTGAATTTCTCTGCCTTTCAAACGTTCCAGCAGAGTCTGTCTAAAGACGGACATCATCTTTCATTGTGGATTATCCAGGGGTGATTTCTGTTCGCCTTCCATTTTCTGGGACCTTTGTCTCTTTTCCATAGGAGAATCGTCATGGTATTTCTCAGCTATCCCCCTTAGACATGCTTATCAGTCCGTTCCCCTTCATTCCAAGTGATTCATTTTGCATTTCTGGAATCACCGTATGTTCTCTAGGCCGAGGTGTGAGTGCTTTCGTGACTCTTGGTTGTTGTCTTTGAATTTGCACCGGTCACTTGAAGGAGTCTTTGCTGTCCTAGCCTGGGTCAAACTAAGCACTGGGAACACGTCGTCATCTGGGTTGGTTTGCCATCCTGAGGTCACAAACTCCAAACTCGAGGTGGTCCTGGCATCCCCCTTCACGGACACAATGTTTCCAAGACAAATTAGACGAATCTGATGAATCCCTCTCTCCAGGAAAGATATTTTTCTGTCTCCTTTCCGGATTTGGGAAGTTTCAAACTTCACCCCTGATCCTGGAACGTTCCCCCAGGTGCCGTCTAGATACGGGCTTACTTTATTTCTATAGGCTGTGCCATTTGTTTGCCTTACATCCTCAGCCCTGGCCTGTTTATTTTTCTTGAAACAGAATTGTAATGTTCTCATTTTCAGCCCACTTCCTTACATGTGGTGTCAAAACACATAATCAATAATCCTTCTACGGCAAGAGGTAGGGGGAGAGAATTTCGATGGAGGCAAACTGAGCACACTAGCCTGGGCGGGCAGCCTTCACGAAGGAACGAAGCCCTGTGGAAAAGGGTGCTTTTCAGCACCCTTGTAGAGCACTTCCAAACAAAGAGACGTAGCCCAAGCGTGACGGGGCTCCATTCCTTCAAGGCTTCCAAGACATCTCTTGGGACACATTAGCATGTACCCGGTGGGCCCCCGTGACGCCAGAGCTATGGAAAGTGAGACTGATCTGCAAAGAATGCCAGGGGCCTAGGAAAGGAGGCATCGAGTCTTCTCTTCAACGTCCTCAAGCCCTCATTCTTGACTTTGGCTTATGCTTAAGGCAGAAGGACCACGTAGGTCTGATAAGGCCCAAGTCCGGCCTCTTGCTTCCAATCAAGTTGCAAGCTTGAATCAGCATGGCCTCCCCATAGACTTGAATAGATGACAACGTTCTCCTCTCGGGGCTTGTCCCTCTATTCTCGCTTCTTGCCAAGGATCCCTTTCTTACCCCTCGAATCAGCGTCTGTTTTATGTCTTCCAGTTTCTGTGTCCGCTTTCTGTTTCTCAAAGCTGTTTCTGGGTATCCCTCCCTGTAATAGCCTAGCCTAGGCCAATCCTCGGTCTGTAACCGTGCGGCCATCTTGGCGGACATGATCCTCGTGATGTCATAAACAACCTCAAAATTCGAAGTTGTCCTGACAACCTGCGTGCACACAGAGTTTCAGAGCCATCTCAGGCCAGTCCGACTCCTCACCCTTTCCTGGTAGGATAGTTTTCCTTTTTCTCGATTTCTTGTCGGTTTCTGTCTTGCTCCTCGAACTTTGGAAGGCCTGCTACATTCTCTCTAGACACTGGTTTCTGTCCTGTAAGATTATCCTGGGTTTTACCTCTTACATTTTATGTAGATGGCCAAGTGGGTGGACGTTCCCCAGAGAAAGTCCTGGACTCCCTCCCAAGTTGAAGTT
Source organism: Equus asinus (assembly GCF_041296235.1). Lineage (NCBI taxonomy): Eukaryota > Metazoa > Chordata > Mammalia > Perissodactyla > Equidae > Equus > Equus asinus. The sequence continues at coordinate 7,100,291 of NC_091810.1, forward strand.
GCCCGGGCAGTCCTCTGATGCGCAGTGATCGTGCCATCTCCTAGCACTCTGCCGATTCCACCTTGGCAGGTCCCATGTTTTCCTTCCTTCTTCCTCTGGGGAAGTGTACCAGATGCGTTCATGGATTGTAAAAGCCTCACGGTTCTTTTTCTGGTGCGTATTGATAAGGTGACCTCACCATTGCTACTTAGTTTATGATCCCTGTCCGCACCGTACCATGAAATCTGTATGTCCTAACACTGCCAATGTGATCTGCACCCGTGATGTGAAACAGTGAGGCCTGGGCCGGCCAAGCGGAACGTGGGCACTTACCCGCTCCGCCACAGGGCCGGCCCTGAATTGGACTTTTGGACCAACCTTTTGCCTGAGCTTGGGAACACGTGGGCCTGTTTGCATTATTCGTGAAGGTGATTAGTAGTAACGTCCTGGACGGTAACCTTTTCCGTTGGTGCATGGGTTTAGCAGGCAGCATGTTCTGTGGGTAGTATTCCTCTTCATCTATTTGGAAGGGTCTACCTTTCTGTAGCATCAGTACGCATTTTGAGGTGATTTTCCAGCCTTGGAAGTTCACCCTCTCTAATCTCTTTCAGCCCCAAAGCTTTATGCCGTCATTCTGGACCCCATTTTGGATTTTTTTTGCTTTTAGGTGAATTTATTGCCGCAACCCTGCATTAGAACATCCTATATCTTTCCGATTTGCATCCTCATCGATGTAGACTTCCGTGTAGCTTACATCATCTTCCCCTGCGTAAGCCTAATAGCAGGCCCTCACCACACACTTGTGCCTCATCATCTGTTTCACCCTCTCACACCTCCCCGCTTTGTCTCTGGGAACCCCCAATCAAATGTCCCGTGCCACCTGTTCCTGACCGCTTGTTTTTCCTTCTCCTCTTAAGTGAGGTCCTACGGTACTTGCCTTGCTCCCTGGGGCTTGTTTCACTTCCCTAAAACCCTCACAGCCATTCTGGTGGTCACAAGTGGCTGGATTGCATCCTTGGTTCCGGCTGACTGGTATGCCATTGCGTGGCTATAGCCCATCTTCCTTCTGCACTCGTCCCTTGCTGGGCTCCAGGGAGGCTTCCAAGTCTTGGGTAGTGGGAGCGACGCTGTGGTGAACTCAGCGGTGCACATGTCTTTAGGCAGGAGTGTTTCCGAGTTCTTTGGATCAACACGCCGCAGAGGAATAGCTGGATCATATGGGACATGGATTCTTAAAGTTCTGAGGCAGTTCCACACCGCTTGGCGTAGTGGCTGCACCGGTCTGCACTCCCACCAACGGTGCAGGAGGCTTCCCTTCTCTCCACCTCCTCTCTGACACTTGTGGCTTCCTGTCTGCTTCCTTATAGCCATTCTGACCACAGTGAGCTGCTGTGCCCTTGCAGTTTGCATTTGCATTGGCCTGAGACTTCATGACGGTGAACAAGTGTTCATGCACCCGTTGGCCCTCTTTCGATCTTCTTGGCAGAAATCTCTGTTTCCATCTTCTGCCCAGGTTTTCATTGGCTTGTTGTTTTTTTTTTTCTTGTGGGGACGTGCGAGTTGATTGCATCTTTGGGCTTTTCACCCCTTGTCCGATGTGTGGTTTGCAAACATCCTCCCCCAGTCGTTGTGCTATCTTTGCATTCAGTCGATGGTTTCCTTCACTGGGCAGAAGCGTCCGCATTTGACGTGGTCCCGTTGGTTTCTTGTTGACTTGGTTGCCCTGGCCCAGCCGGACTTGCTTCTTCCAAACAGGCGGCTCAGACCGATGGCAAAGAGCACTCTGCCTAGGTCTTCTGCTACAAGGTTCACGGTTTCAAGTCTGCCATTCAAGGCTTTGATCCATTTCAGGTGGTGTGTGTGCCAGGTGTAACATCATGGTGTACTGTCGTTGTGTTCCAGGTGGCTGTGCAGGCTTCCCAGCACCGTTTATGGTAGAGACTCTCCTTTCTCCGCTGTCTCCTCTTGGCTCCCTGGTCGAAAATGGGCTGTCCATGTACGTTTGAGTTGGGCTCTGGGTTCTCGATTCTGTTGCATGGGTCTGTGTGCCTGTTTTGGGGCCCAGACTGTGCCGTCTCGGTACCTAGTGCTTCGTCCCATAGGTTGAAATCGGAAAGTGTGCCACGTCCTGCTTGTTTCGTTTTCCTGAGGATTCCTTTGCCTAGTCAGGGTCTCTTGTTGCTGGCTAGAATCTTTAGGATTCCCTCTTCTGTCTCTGTGGGAAACATTGCTGCAACTTTGACTGGGATTGCATGGAATCCAGAGATTCCTTGCTCCGGTAGGGACGTTTCCAGTGTGTTGCTGCTTCCACTCCTAGATCCTGGAATCTCCTTCTTTCTCCTTGTGTCTTCTTGAATTTCTTTCCCCCAACGTTTGTTAGTTTTCCATTGCCATGGCTTTCACCTGTTTTGCTAAGTTTCTTCATAGAGATCTCATCCTTCTCACTGGCATGCAGTTGTTCACTTTTTCTTTTCAGCTTCAGTTTCTCTATGCTTTGCAACTTTGAATCGGTTTTGCTCTGGCAGAAGTGCATCGCTGAGCTCACATCTGCTGGCAATGCTCCTGTATTTGCTGTGGAAGTCTGGCCCTGGCTAACGTCCCTTCCCATCTGCCTCTACACTACCTCGGACGCCTGCCCCAGAATGCCTGAAGCAGTGGTGAGCAGGCCCACCCGAGGGTCCACCCGGCCCACCCCGGGCCACCGACCCAGAAGGTGCGGACCTCACCGCTGCACCACCGGCCGGCCCCTTTCATGTTCCGTTGGCAACCTGCAGTTGAGGGCAATGGGACTTGAATATGCTACTTGAGCCCAACTCTGGCACTGTGTAGATGAGGCCAGGTTGTTTTTCGGTTCCACTGCGATGTCAGAGGATTGGTCATAATCGTGTCTCTGCTGTCCCGGCAAGCTTCACGGACACACGGTTTCCTGGCCCGCTTGGAGCAGTCTCATAGCTCACCCTTCCCACTTAGCCCAGCCTTGACCTTCGCTGCCGTCTTTTGGCTTGTGAATTTCTCTGCCTTTCAAACGTTCCAGCAGAGTCTGTCTAAAGACGGACATCATCTTTCATTGTGGATTATCCAGGGGTGATTTCTGTTCGCCTTCCATTTTCTGGGACCTTTGTCTCTTTTCCATAGGAGAATCGTCATGGTATTTCTCAGCTATCCCCCTTAGACATGCTTATCAGTCCGTTCCCCTTCATTCCAAGTGATTCATTTTGCATTTCTGGAATCACTGTATGTTCTCTAGGCCGAGGTGTGAGTGCTTTCGTGACTCTTGGTTGTTGTCTTTGAATTTGCACCGGTCACTTGAAGGAGTCTTTGCTGTCCTAGCCTGGGTCAAACTAAGCACTGGGAACACGTCGTCATCTGGGTTGGTTTGACATCCTGAGGTCAGAAACTCCAAACTCGAGGTGGTCCTGGCATCCCCCTTCACGGACACAATGTTTCCAAGACAAATTAGACGAATCTGATGAATCCCTCTCTCCAGGAAAGATATTTTTCTGTCTCCTTTCCGGATTTGGGAAGTTTCGAACTTCACCCCTGATCCTGGGACGTTCCCCCAGGTGCCGTCTAGATACGGGCTTACTTTATTTCTATAGGCTGTGCCATTTGTTTGCCTTACATCCTCAGCCCTGGCCTGTTTATTTTTCTTGAAACAGAATTGTAATGTTCTCATTTTCAGCCCACTTCCTTACATGTGGTGTCAAAACACATAATCAATAATCCTTCTACGGCAAGAGGTAGGGGGAGAGAATTTCGATGGAGGCAAACTGAGCACACTAGCCTGGGCGGGCAGCCTTCACGAAGGAACGAAGCCCTGTGGAAAAGGGTGCTTTTCAGCACCCTTGTAGAGCACTTCCAAACAAAGAGACGTAGCCCAAGCGTGACGGGGCTCCATTCCTTCAAGGCTTCCAAGACATCTCTTGGGACACATTAGCATGTACCCGGTGGGCCCCCGTGACGCCAGAGCTATGGAAAGTGAGACTGATCTGCAAAGAATGCCAGGGGCCTAGGAAAGGAGGCATCGAGTCTTCTCTTCAACGTCCTCAAGCCCTCATTCTTGACTTTGGCTTATGCTTAAGGCAGAAGGACCACGTAGGTCTGATAAGGCCCAAGTCCGGCCTCTTGCTTCCAATCAAGTTGCAAGCTTGAATCAGCATGGCCTCCCCATAGACTTGAATAGATGACAACGTTCTCCTCTTGGGGCTTGTCCCTCTATTCTCGCTTCTTGCCAAGGATCCCTTTCTTACCCCTCGAATCAGCGTCTGTTTTATGTCTTCCAGTTTCTGTGTCCGCTTTCTGTTTCTCAAAGCTGTTTCTGGGTATCCCTCCCTGTAATAGCCTAGCCTAGGCCAATCCTCGGTCTGTAACCGTGTGGCCATCTTGGCGGACAGGATCCTCGTGATGTCATAAACAACCTCAAAATTCGAAGTTGTCCTGACAACCTGCGTGCACACAGAGTTTCAGAGCCATCTCAGGCCAGTCCGACTCCTCACCCTTTCCTGGTAGGATAGTTTTCCTTTTTCTCGATTTCTTGTCGGTTTCTGTCTTGCTCCTCGAACTTTGGAAGGCCTGCTACATTCTCTCTAGACACTGGTTTCTGTCCTGTAAGATTATCCTGGGTTTTACCTCTTACATTTTATGTAGATGGCCAAGTGGGTGGACGTTCCCCAGAGAAAGTCCTGGACTCCCTCCCAAGTTGAAGTTGCCCGGGCAGTCCTCTGATGCGCAGTGATCGTGCCATCTCCTAGCACTCTGCCGATTCCACCTTGGCAGGTCCCATGTTTTCCTTCCTTCTTCCTCTGGGGAAGTGTACCAGATGCGTTCATGGATTGTAAAAGCCTCACGGTTCTTTTTCTGGTGCGTATTGATAAGGTGACCTCACCATTGCTACTTAGTTTATGATCCCTGTCCGCACCGTACCATGAAATCTGTATGTCCTAACACTGCCAATGTGATCTGCACCCGTGATGTGAAACAGTGAGGCCTGGGCCGGCCAAGCGGAACGTGGGCACTTACCCGCTCCGCCACAGGGCCGGCCCTGAATTGGACTTTTGGACCAACCTTTTGCCTGAGCTTGGGAACACGTGGGCCTCTTTGGATTATTCGTGAAGGAGATTAGTAGTAACGTCCTGGACGGTAACCTTTTCCGTGGGTGCATGGGTTTAGCAGGCAGCATGTTCTGTGGGTAGTACTCCTCTTCATCTATTTGGAAGGGTCTACCTTTCTGTAGCATCAGTACGCATTTTGAGGTGATTTTCCAGCCTTGGAAGTTCACCCTCTCTAATCTCTTTCAGCCCCAAAGCTTTATGCCGTCATTCTGGACCCCATTTTGGATTTTTTTTGCTTTTAGGTGAATTTATTGCCGCAACCCTGCATTAGAACATCCTATATCTTTCCGATTTGCATCCTCATCGATGTAGACTTCCGTGTAGCTTACATCATCTTCCCCTGCGTAAGCCTAATAGCAGGCCCTCACCACACACTTGTGCCTCATCATCTGTTTCACCCTCTCACACCTCCCCGCTTTGTCTCTGGGAACCCCCAATCAAATGTCCCGTGCCACCTGTTCCTGACCGCTTGTTTTTCCTTCTCCTCTTAAGTGAGGTCCTACGGTACTTGCCTTGCTCCCTGGGGCTTGTTTCACTTCCCTAAAACCCTCACAGCCATTCTGGTGGTCACAAGTGGCTGGATTGCATCCTTGGTTCCGGCTGACTGGTATGCCATTGCGTGGCTATAGCCCATCTTCCTTCTGCACTCGTCCCTTGCTGGGCTCCAGGGAGGCTTCCAAGTCTTGGGTAGTGGGAGCGACGCTGTGGTGAACTCAGCGGTGCACATGTCTTTAGGCAGGAGTGTTTCCGAGTTCTTTGGATCAACACGCCGCAGAGGAATAGCTGGATCATATGGGACATGGATTCTTAAAGTTCTGAGGCAGTTCCACACCGCTTGGCGTAGTGGCTGCACCGGTCTGCACTCCCACCAACGGTGCAGGAGGCTTCCCTTCTCTCCACCTCCTCTCTGACACTTGTGGCTTCCTTATAGCCATTCTGACCACAGTGAGCTGCTGTGCCCTTGCAGTTTGCATTTGCATTGGCCTGAGACTTCATGACGGTGAACAAGTGTTCATGCACCCGTTGGCCCTCTTTCGATCTTCTTGGCAGAAATCTCTGTTTCCATCTTCTGCCCAGGTTTTCATTGGCTTGTTGTTTTTTTTTTCTTGTGGGGACGTGCGAGTTGATTGCATCTTTGGGCTTTTCACCCCTTGTCCGATGTGTGGTTTGCAAACATCCTCCCCCAGTCGTTGTGCTATCTTTGCATTCAGTCGATGGTTTCCTTCACTGGGCAGAAGCGTCCGCATTTGACGTGGTCCCGTTGGTTTCTTGTTGACTTGGTTGCCCTGGCCCAGCCGGACTTGCTTCTTCCAAACAGGCGGCTCAGACCGATGGCAAAGAGCACTCTGCCTAGGTCTTCTGCTACAAGGTTCACGGTTTCAAGTCTGCCATTCAAGGCTTTGATCCATTTCAGGTGGTGTGTGTGCCAGGTGTAACATCATGGTGTACTGTCGTTGTGTTCCAGGTGGCTGTGCAGGCTTCCCAGCACCGTTTATGGTAGAGACTCTCCTTTCTCCGCTGTCTCCTCTTGGCTCCCTGGTCGAAAATGGGCTGTCCATGTACGTTTGAGTTGGGCTCTGGGTTCTCGATTCTGTTGCATGGGTCTGTGTGCCTGTTTTGGGGCCCAGACTGTGCCGTCTCGGTACCTAGTGCTTCGTCCCATAGGTTGAAATCGGAAAGTGTGCCACGTCCTGCTTGTTTCGTTTTCCTGAGGATTCCTTTGCCTAGTCAGGGTCTCTTGTTGCTGGCTAGAATCTTTAGGATTCCCTCTTCTGTCTCTGTGGGAAACATTGCTGCAACTTTGACTGGGATTGCATGGAATCCAGAGATTCCTTGCTCCGGTAGGGACGTTTCCAGTGTGTTGCTGCTTCCACTCCTAGATCCTGGAATCTCCTTCTTTCTCCTTGTGTCTTCTTGAATTTCTTTCCCCCAACGTTTGTTAGTTTTCCATTGCCATGGCTTTCACCTGTTTTGCTAAGTTTCTTCATAGAGATCTCATCCTTCTCACTGGCATGCAGTTGTTCACTTTTTCTTTTCAGCTTCAGTTTCTCTATGCTTTGCAACTTTGAATCGGTTTTGCTCTGGCAGAAGTGCATCGCTGAGCTCACATCTGCTGGCAATGCTCCTGTATTTGCTGTGGAAGTCTGGCCCTGGCTAACGTCCCTTCCCATCTGCCTCTACACTACCTCGGACGCCTGCCCCAGAATGCCTGAAGCAGTGGTGAGCAGGCCCACCCGAGGGTCCACCCGGCCCACCCCGGGCCACCGACCCAGAAGGTGCGGACCTCACCGCTGCACCACCGGCCGGCCCCTTTCATGTTCCGTTGGCAACCTGCAGTTGAGGGCAATGGGACTTGAATATGCTACTTGAGCCCAACTCTGGCACTGTGTAGATGAGGCCAGGTTGTTTTTCGGGTCCACTGCGATGTCAGAGGATTGGTCATAATCGTGTCTCTGCTGTCCCGGCAAGCTTCACGGACACACGGTTTCCTGGCCCGCTTGGAGCAGTCTCATAGCTCACCCTTCCCACTTAGCCCAGCCTTGACCTTCGCTGCCGTCTTTTGGCTTGTGAATTTCTCTGCCTTTCAAACGTTCCAGCAGAGTCTGTCTAAAGACGGACATCATCTTTCATTGTGGATTATCCAGGGGTGATTTCTGTTCGCCTTCCATTTTCTGGGACCTTTGTCTCTTTTCCATAGGAGAATCGTCATGGTATTTCTCAGCTATCCCCCTTAGACATGCTTATCAGTCCGTTCCCCTTCATTCCAAGTGATTCATTTTGCATTTCTGGAATCACCGTATGTTCTCTAGGCCGAGGTGTGAGTGCTTTCGTGACTCTTGGTTGTTGTCTTTGAATTTGCACCGGTCACTTGAAGGAGTCTTTGCTGTCCTAGCCTGGGTCAAACTAAGCACTGGGAACACGTCGTCATCTGGGTTGGTTTGACATCCTGAGGTCAGAAACTCCAAACTCGAGGTGGTCCTGGCATCCCCCTTCACGGACACAATGTTTCCAAGACAAATTAGACGAATCTGATGAATCCCTCTCTCCAGGAAAGATATTTTTCTGTCTCCTTTCCGGATTTGGGAAGTTTCGAACTTCACCCCTGATCCTGGGACGTTCCCCCAGGTGCCGTCTAGATACGGGCTTACTTTATTTCTATAGGCTGTGCCATTTGTTTGCCTTACATCCTCAGCCCTGGCCTGTTTATTTTTCTTGAAACAGAATTGTAATGTTCTCATTTTCAGCCCACTTCCTTACATGTGGTGTCAAAACACATAATCAATAATCCTTCTACGGCAAGAGGTAGGGGGAGAGAATTTCGATGGAGGCAAACTGAGCACACTAGCCTGGGCGGGCAGCCTTCACGAAGGAACGAAGCCCTGTGGAAAAGGGTGCTTTTCAGCACCCTTGTAGAGCACTTCCAAACAAAGAGACGTAGCCCAAGCGTGACGGGGCTCCATTCCTTCAAGGCTTCCAAGACATCTCTTGGGACACATTAGCATGTACCCGGTGGGCCCCCGTGACGCCAGAGCTATGGAAAGTGAGACTGATCTGCAAAGAATGCCAGGGGCCTAGGAAAGGAGGCATCGAGTCTTCTCTTCAACGTCCTCAAGCCCTCATTCTTGACTTTGGCTTATGCTTAAGGCAGAAGGACCACGTAGGTCTGATAAGGCCCAAGTCCGGCCTCTTGCTTCCAATCAAGTTGCAAGCTTGAATCAGCATGGCCTCCCCATAGACTTGAATAGATGACAACGTTCTCCTCTCGGGGCTTGTCCCTCTATTCTCGCTTCTTGCCAAGGATCCCTTTCTTACCCCTCGAATCAGCGTCTGTTTTATGTCTTCCAGTTTCTGTGTCCGCTTTCTGTTTCTCAAAGCTGTTTCTGGGTATCCCTCCCTGTAATAGCCTAGCCTAGGCCAATCCTCGGTCTGTAACCGTGCGGCCATCTTGGCGGACAGGATCCTCGTGATGTCATAAACAACCTCAAAATTCGAAGTTGTCCTGACAACCTGCGTGCACACAGAGTTTCAGAGCCATCTCAGGCCAGTCCGACTCCTCACCCTTTCCTGGTAGGATAGTTTTCCTTTTTCTCGATTTCTTGTCGGTTTCTGTCTTGCTCCTCGAACTTTGGAAGGCCTGCTACATTCTCTCTAGACACTGGTTTCTGTCCTGTAAGATTATCCTGGGTTTTACCTCTTACATTTTATGTAGATGGCCAAGTGGGTGGACGTTCCCCAGAGAAAGTCCTGGACTCCCTCCCAAGTTGAAGTTGCCCGGGCAGTCCTCTGATGCGCAGTGATCGTGCCATCTCCTAGCACTCTGCCGATTCCACCTTGGCAGGTCCCATGTTTTCCTTCCTTCTTCCTCTGGGGAAGTGTACCAGATGCGTTCATGGATTGTAAAAGCCTCACGGTTCTTTTTCTGGTGCGTATTGATAAGGTGACCTCACCATTGCTACTTAGTTTATGATCCCTGTCCGCACCGTACCATGAAATCTGTATGTCCTAACACTGCCAATGTGATCTGCACCCGTGATGTGAAACAGTGAGGCCTGGGCCGGCCAAGCGGAACGTGGGCACTTACCCGCTCCGCCACAGGGCCGGCCCTGAATTGGACTTTTGGACCAACCTTTTGCCTGAGCTTGGGAACACGTGGGCCTCTTTGGATTATTCGTGAAGGAGATTAGTAGTAACGTCCTGGACGGTAACCTTTTCCGTGGGTGCATGGGTTTAGCAGGCAGCATGTTCTGTGGGTAGTACTCCTCTTCATCTATTTGGAAGGGTCTACCTTTCTGTAGCATCAGTACGCATTTTGAGGTGATTTTCCAGCCTTGGAAGTTCACCCTCTCTAATCTCTTTCAGCCCCAAAGCTTTATGCCGTCATTCTGGACCCCATTTTGGATTTTTTTTGCTTTTAGGTGAATTTATTGCCGCAACCCTGCATTAGAACATCCTATATCTTTCCGATTTGCATCCTCATCGATGTAGACTTCCGTGTAGCTTACATCATCTTCCCCTGCGTAAGCCTAATAGCAGGCCCTCACCACACACTTGTGCCTCATCATCTGTTTCACCCTCTCACACCTCCCCGCTTTGTCTCTGGGAACCCCCAATCAAATGTCCCGTGCCACCTGTTCCTGACCGCTTGTTTTTCCTTCTCCTCTTAAGTGAGGTCCTACGGTACTTGCCTTGCTCCCTGGGGCTTGTTTCACTTCCCTAAAACCCTCACAGCCATTCTGGTGGTCACAAGTGGCTGGATTGCATCCTTGGTTCCGGCTGACTGGTATGCCATTGCGTGGCTATAGCCCATCTTCCTTCTGCACTCGTCCCTTGCTGGGCTCCAGGGAGGCTTCCAAGTCTTGGGTAGTGGGAGCGACGCTGTGGTGAACTCAGCGGTGCACATGTCTTTAGGCAGGAGTGTTTCCGAGTTCTTTGGATCAACACGCCGCAGAGGAATAGCTGGATCATATGGGACATGGATTCTTAAAGTTCTGAGGCAGTTCCACACCGCTTGGCGTAGTGGCTGCACCGGTCTGCACTCCCACCAACGGTGCAGGAGGCTTCCCTTCTCTCCACCTCCTCTCTGACACTTGTGGCTTCCTTATAGCCATTCTGACCACAGTGAGCTGCTGTGCCCTTGCAGTTTGCATTTGCATTGGCCTGAGACTTCATGACGGTGAACAAGTGTTCATGCACCCGTTGGCCCTCTTTCGATCTTCTTGGCAGAAATCTCTGTTTCCATCTTCTGCCCAGGTTTTCATTGGCTTGTTGTTTTTTTTTTCTTGTGGGGACGTGCGAGTTGATTGCATCTTTGGGCTTTTCACCCCTTGTCCGATGTGTGGTTTGCAAACATCCTCCCCCAGTCGTTGTGCTATCTTTGCATTCAGTCGATGGTTTCCTTCACTGGGCAGAAGCGTCCGCATTTGACGTGGTCCCGTTGGTTTCTTGTTGACTTGGTTGCCCTGGCCCAGCCGGACTTGCTTCTTCCAAACAGGCGGCTCAGACCGATGGCAAAGAGCACTCTGCCTAGGTCTTCTGCTACAAGGTTCACGGTTTCAAGTCTGCCATTCAAGGCTTTGATCCATTTCAGGTGGTGTGTGTGCCAGGTGTAACATCATGGTGTACTGTCGTTGTGTTCCAGGTGGCTGTGCAGGCTTCCCAGCACCGTTTATGGTAGAGACTCTCCTTTCTCCGCTGTCTCCTCTTGGCTCCCTGGTCGAAAATGGGCTGTCCATGTACGTTTGAGTTGGGCTCTGGGTTCTCGATTCTGTTGCATGGGTCTGTGTGCCTGTTTTGGGGCCCAGACTGTGCCGTCTCGGTACCTAGTGCTTCGTCCTATATGTTGAAATCGGAAAGTGTGCCACGTCCTGCTTTTTTCGTTTTCCTGAGGATTCCTTTGCCTAGTCAGGGTCTCTTGTTGCTGGCTAGAAGCTTTAGGATGCCCTCTTCTGTCTCTGTGGGAAACATTGCTGCAACTTTGACTGGGATTGCATGGAATCCAGAGATTCCTTGCTCCGGTAGGGACGTTTCCAGTGTGTTGCTGCTTCCACTCCTAGATCCTGGAATCTCCTTCTTTCTCCTTGTGTCTTCTTGAATTTCTTTCCCCCAACGTTTGTTAGTTTTCCATTGCCATGGCTTTCACCTGTTTTGCTAAGTTTCTTCATAGAGATCTCATCCTTCTCACTGGCATGCAGTTGTTCACTTTTTCTTTTCAGCTTCAGTTTCTCTATGCTTTGCAACTTTGAATCGGTTTTGCTCTGGCAGAAGTGCATCGCTGAGCTCACATCTGCTGGCAATGCTCCTGTATTTGCTGTGGAAGTCTGGCCCTGTCTAACGTCCCTTCCCATCTGCCTCTACACTACCTCGGACGCCTGCCCCAGAATGCCTGAAGCAGTGGTGAGCAGGCCCACCCGAGGGTCCACCCGGCCCACCCCGGGCCACCGACCCAGAAGGTGCGGACCTCACCGCTGCACCACCGGCCGGCCCCTTTCATGTTCCGTTGGCAACCTGCAGTTGAGGGCAATGGGACTTGAATATGCTACTTGAGCCCAACTCTGGCACTGTGTAGATGAGGCCAGGTTGTTTTTCGGGTCCACTGCGATGTCAGAGGATTGGTCATAATCGTGTCTCTGCTGTCCCGGCAAGCTTCACGGACACACAGTTTCCTGGCCCGCTTGGAGCAGTCTCATAGCTCACCCTTCCCACTTAGCCCAGCCTTGACCTTCGCTGCCGTCTTTTGGCTTGTGAATTTCTCTGCCTTTCAAACGTTCCAGCAGAGTCTGTCTAAAGACGGACATCATCTTTCATTGTGGATTATCCAGGGGTGATTTCTGTTCGCCTTCCATTTTCTGGGACCTTTGTCTCTTTTCCATAGGAGAATCGTCATGGTATTTCTCAGCTATCCCCCTTAGACATGCTTATCAGTCCGTTCCCCTTCATTCCAAGTGATTCATTTTGCATTTCTGGAATCACCGTATGTTCTCTAGGCCGAGGTGTGAGTGCTTTCGTGACTCTTGGTTGTTGTCTTTGAATTTGCACCGGTCACTTGAAGGAGTCTTTGCTGTCCTAGCCTGGGTCAAACTAAGCACTGGGAACACGTGGTCATCTGGGTTGGTTTGACATCCTGAGGTCAGAAACTCCAAACTCGAGGTGGTCCTGGCATCCCCCTTCACGGACACAATGTTTCCAAGACAAATTAGACGAATCTGATGAATCCCTCTCTCCAGGAAAGATATTTTTCTGTCTCCTTTCCTGATTTGGGAAGTTTCGAACTTCACCACTGATCCTGGGACGTTCCCCCAGGTGCCGTCTAGATACGGGCTTACTTTATTTCTATAGGCTGTGCCATTTGTTTGCCTTACATCCTCAGCCCTGGCCTGTTTATTTTTCTTGAAACAGAATTGTAATGTTCTCATTTTCAGCCCACTTCCTTACATGTGGTGTCAAAACACATAATCAATAATCCTTCTACGGCAAGAGGTAGGGGGAGAGAATTTCGATGGAGGCAAACTGAGCACACTAGCCTGGGCGGGCAGCCTTCACGAAGGAACGAAGCCCTGTGGAAAAGGGTGCTTTTCAGCACCCTTGTAGAGCACTTCCAAACAAAGAGACGTAGCCCAAGCGTGACGGGGCTCCATTCCTTCAAGGCTTCCAAGACATCTCTTGGGACACATTAGCATGTACCCGGTGGGCCCCCGTGACGCCAGAGCTATGGAAAGTGAGACTGATCTGCAAAGAATGCCAGGGGCCTAGGAAAGGAGGCATCGAGTCTTCTCTTCAACGTCCTCAAGCCCTCATTCTTGACTTTGGCTTATGCTTAAGGCAGAAGGACCACGTAGGTCTGATAAGGCCCAAGTCCGGCCTCTTGCTTCCAATCAAGTTGCAAGCTTGAATCAGCATGGCCTCCCCATAGACTTGAATAGATGACAACGTTCTCCTCTCGGGGCTTGTCCCTCTATTCTCGCTTCTTGCCAAGGATCCCTTTCTTACCCCTCGAATCAGCGTCTGTTTTATGTCTTCCAGTTTCTGTGTCCGCTTTCTGTTTCTCAAAGCTGTTTCTGGGTATCCCTCCCTGTAATAGCCTAGCCTAGGCCAATCCTCGGTCTGTAACCGTGCGGCCATCTTGGCGGACATGATCCTCGTGATGTCATAAACAACCTCAAAATTCGAAGTTGTCCTGACAACCTGCGTGCACACAGATTTTCAGAGCCATCTCAGGCCAGTCCGACTCCTCACCCTTTCCTGGTAGGATACTTTTCCTTTTTCTTGATTTCTTGTCGGTTTCTGTCTTGCTCCTCGAACTTTGGAAGGCCTGCTACATTCTCTCTAGACACTGGTTTCTGTCCTGTAAGATTATCCTGGGTTTTACCTCTTACATTTTATGTAGATGGCCAAGTGGGTGGACGTTCCCCAGAGAAAGTCCTGGACTCCCTCCCAAGTTGAAGTTGCCCGGGCAGTCCTCTGATGCGCAGTGATCGTGCCATCTCCTAGCACTCTGCCGATTCCACCTTGGCAGGTCCCATGTTTTCCTTCCTTCTTCCTCTGGGGAAGTGTACCAGATGCGTTCATGGATTGTAAAAGCCTCACGGTTCTTTTTCTGGTGCGTATTGATAAGGTGACCTCACCATTGCTACTTAGTTTATGATCCCTGTCCGCACCGTACCATGAAATCTGTATGTCCTAACACTGCCAATGTGATCTGCACCCGTGATGTGAAACAGTGAGGCCTGGGCCGGCCAAGCGGAACGTGGGCACTTACCCGCTCCGCCACAGGGCCGGCCCTGAATTGGACGTTTGGACCAACCTTTTGCCTGAGCTTGGGAACACGTGGGCCTCTTTGGATTATTCGTGAAGGAGATTAGTAGTAACGTCCTGGACGGTAACCTTTTCCGTGGGTGCATGGGTTTAGCAGGCAGCATGTTCTGTGGGTAGTACTCCTCTTCATCTATTTGGAAGGGTCTACCTTTCTGTAGCATCAGTACGCATTTTGAGGTGATTTTCCAGCCTTGGAAGTTCACCCTCTCTAATCTCTTTCAGCCCGAAAGCTTTATGCCGTCATTCTGGACCCCATTTTGGATTTTTTTTGCTTTTAGTTGAATTTATTGCCGCAACCCTGCATTAGAACATCCTATATCTTTCCGATTTGCATCCTCATCGATGTAGACTTCCGTGTAGCTTACATCATCTTCCCCTGCGTAAGCCTAATAGCAGGCCCTCACCACACACTTGTGCCTCATCATCTGTTTCACCCTCTCACACCTCCCCGCTTTGTCTCTGGGAACCCCCAATCAAATGTCCCGTGCCACCTGTTCCTGACCGCTTGTTTTTCCTTCTCCTCTTAAGTGAGGTCCTACGGTACTTGCCTTGCTCCCTGGGGCTTGTTTCACTTCCCTAAAACCCTCACAGCCATTCTGGTGGTCACAAGTGGCTGGATTGCATCCTTGGTTCCGGCTGACTGGTATGCCATTGCGTGGCTATAGCCCATCTTCCTTCTGCACTCGTCCCTTGCTGGGCTCCAGGGAGGCTTCCAAGTCTTGGGTAGTGGGAGCGACGCTGTGGTGAACTCAGCGGTGCACATGTCTTTAGGCAGGAGTGTTTCCGAGTTCTTTGGATCAACACGCCGCAGAGGAATAGCTGGATCATATGGGACATGGATTCTTAAAGTTCTGAGGCAGTTCCACACCGCTTGGCGTAGTGGCTGCACCGGTCTGCACTCCCACCAACGGTGCAGGAGGCTTCCCTTCTCTCCACCTCCTCTCTGACACTTGTGGCTTCCTGTCTGCTTCCTTATAGCCATTCTGACCACAGTGAGCTGCTGTGCCCTTGCAGTTTGCATTTGCATTGGCCTGAGACTTCATGACGGTGAACAAGTGTTCATGCACCCGTTGGCCCTCTTTCGATCTTCTTGGCAGAAATCTCTGTTTCCATCTTCTGCCCAGGTTTTCATTGGCTTGTTGTTGTTTTTTTTCTTGTGGGGACGTGCGAGTTGATTGCATCTTTGGGCTTTTCACCCCTTGTCCGATGTGTGGTTTGCAAACATCCTCCCCCAGTCGTTGTGCTATCTTTGCATTCAGTCGATGGTTTCCTTCACTGGGCAGAAGCGTCCGCATTTGACGTGGTCCCGTTGGTTTCTTGTTGACTTGGTTGCCCTGGCCCAGCCGGACTTGCTTCTTCCAAACAGGCGGCTCAGACCGATGGCAAAGAGCACTCTGCCTAGGTCTTCTGCTACAAGGTTCACGGTTTCAAGTCTGCCATTCAAGGCTTTGATCCATTTCAGGTGGTGTGTGTGCCAGGTGTAACATCATGGTGTACTGTCGTTGTGTTCCAGGTGGCTGTGCAGGCTTCCCAGCACCGTTTATGGTAGAGACTCTCCTTTCTCCGCTGTCTCCTCTTGGCTCCCTGGTCGAAAATGGGCTGTCCATGTACGTTTGAGTTGGGCTCTGGGTTCTCGATTCTGTTGCATGGGTCTGTGTGCCTGTTTTGGGGCCCAGACTGTGCCGTCTCGGTACCTAGTGCTTCGTCCTATATGTTGAAATCGGAAAGTGTGCCACGTCCTGCTTTTTTCGTTTTCCTGAGGATTCCTTTGCCTAGTCAGGGTCTCTTGTTGCTGGCTAGAAGCTTTAGGATGCCCTCTTCTGTCTCTGTGGGAAACATTGCTGCAACTTTGACTGGGATTGCATGGAATCCAGAGATTCCTTGCTCCGGTAGGGACGTTTCCAGTGTGTTGCTGCTTCCACTCCTAGATCCTGGAATCTCCTTCTTTCTCCTTGTGTCTTCTTGAATTTCTTTCCCCCAACGTTTGTTAGTTTTCCATTGCCATGGCTTTCACCTGTTTTGCTAAGTTTCTTCATAGAGATCTCATCCTTCCCACTGGCATGCAGTTGTTCACTTTTTCTTTTCAGCTTCAGTTTCTCTATGCTTTGCAACTTTGAATCGGTTTTGCTCTGGCAGAAGTGCATCGCTGAGCTCACATCTGCTGGCAATGCTCCTGTATTTGCTGTGGAAGTCTGGCCCTGGCTAACGTCCCTTCCCATCTGCCTCTACACTACCTCGGACGCCTGCCCCAGAATGCCTGAAGCAGTGGTGAGCAGGCTCACCCGAGGGTCCACCCGGCCCACGCCGGGCCACCGACCCAGAAGGTGCGGACCTCACCGCTGCACCACCGGCCGGCCCCTTTCATGTTCCGTTGGCAACCTGCAGTTGAGGGCAATGGGACTTGAATATGCTACTTGAGCCCAACTCTGGCACTGTGTAGATGAGGCCAGGTTGTTTTTCGGGTCCACTGCGATGTCAGAGGATTGGTCATAATCGTGTCTCTGCTGTCCCGGCAAGCTTCACGGACACACGGTTTCCTGGCCCGCTTGGAGCAGTCTCATAGCTCACCCTTCCCACTTAGCCCAGCCTTGACCTTCGCTGCCGTCTTTTGGCTTGTGAATTTCTCTGCCTTTCAAACGTTCCAGCAGAGTCTGTCTAAAGACGGACATCATCTTTCATTGTGGATTATCCAGGGGTGATTTCTGTTCGCCTTCCATTTTCTGGGACCTTTGTCTCTTTTCCATAGGAGAATCGTCATGGTATTTCTCAGCTATCCCCCTTAGACATGCTTATCAGTCCGTTCCCCTTCATTCCAAGTGATTCATTTTGCATTTCTGGAATCACCGTATGTTCTCTAGGCCGAGGTGTGAGTGCTTTCGTGACTCTTGGTTGTTGTCTTTGAATTTGCACCGGTCACTTGAAGGAGTCTTTGCTGTCCTAGCCTGGGTCAAACTAAGCACTGGGAACACGTCGTCATCTGGGTTGGTTTGCCATCCTGAGGTCACAAACTCCAAACTCGAGGTGGTCCTGGCATCCCCCTTCACGGACACAATGTTTCCAAGACAAATTAGACGAATCTGATGAATCCCTCTCTCCAGGAAAGATATTTTTCTGTCTCCTTTCCGGATTTGGGAAGTTTCGAACTTCACCCCTGATCCTGGGACGTTCCCCCAGGTGCCGTCTAGATACGGGCTTACTTTATTTCTATAGGCTGTGCCATTTGTTTGCCTTACATCCTCAGCCCTGGCCTGTTTATTTTTCTTGAAACAGAATTGTAATGTTCTCATTTTCAGCCCACTTCCTTACATGTGGTGTCAAAACACATAATCAATAATCCTTCTACGGCAAGAGGTAGGGGGAGAGAATTTCGATGGAGGCAAACTGAGCACACTAGCCTGGGCGGGCAGCCTTCACGAAGGAACGAAGCCCTGTGGAAAAGGGTGCTTTTCAGCACCCTTGTAGAGCACTTCCAAACAAAGAGACATAGCCCAAGCGTGACGGGGCTCCATTCCTTCAAGGCTTCCAAGACATCTCTTGGGACACATTAGCATGTACCCGGTGGGCCCCCGTGACGCCAGAGCTATGGAAAGTGAGACTGATCTGCAAAGAATGCCAGGGGCCTAGGAAAGGAGGCATCGAGTCTTCTCTTCAACGTCCTCAAGCCCTCATTCTTGACTTTGGCTTATGCTTAAGGCAGAAGGACCACGTAGGTCTGATAAGGCCCAAGTCCGGCCTCTTGCTTCCAATCAAGTTGCAAGCTTGAATCAGCATGGCCTCCCCATAGACTTGAATAGATGACAACGTTCTCCTCTCGGGGCTTGTCCCTCTATTCTCGCTTCTTGCCAAGGATCCCTTTCTTACCCCTCGAATCAGCGTCTGTTTTATGTCTTCCAGTTTCTGTGTCCGCTTTCTGTTTCTCAAAGCTGTTTCTGGGTATCCCTCCCTGTAATAGCCTAGCCTAGGCCAATCCTCGGTCTGTAACCGTGCGGCCATCTTGGCGGACAGGATCCTCGTGATGTCATAAACAACCTCAAAATTCGAAGTTGTCCTGACAACCTGCGTGCACACAGAGTTTCAGAGCCATCTCAGGCCAGTCCGACTCCTCACCCTTTCCTGGTAGGATAGTTTTCCTTTTTCTCGATTTCTTGTCGGTTTCTGTCTTGCTCCTCGAACTTTGGAAGGCCTGCTACATTCTCTCTAGACACTGGTTTCTGTCCTGTAAGATTATCCTGGGTTTTACCTCTTACATTTTATGTAGATGGCCAAGTGGGTGGACGTTCCCCAGAGAAAGTCCTGGACTCCCTCCCAAGTTGAAGTTGCCCGGGCAGTCCTCTGATGCGCAGTGATCGTGCCATCTCCTAGCACTCTGCCGATTCCACCTTGGCAGGTCCCATGTTTTCCTTCCTTCTTCCTCTGGGGAAGTGTACCAGATGCGTTCATGGATTGTAAAAGCCTCACGGTTCTTTTTCTGGTGCGTATTGATAAGGTGACCTCACCATTGCTACTTAGTTTATGATCCCTGTCCGCACCGTACCATGAAATCTGTATGTCCTAACACTGCCAATGTGATCTGCACCCGTGATGTGAAACAGTGAGGCCTGGGCCGGCCAAGCGGAACGTGGGCACTTACCCGCTCCGCCACAGGGCCGGCCCTGAATTGGACTTTTGGACCAACCTTTTGCCTGAGCTTGGGAACACGTGGGCCTGTTTGCATTATTCGTGAAGGTGATTGGTAGTAACGTCCTGGACGGTAACCTTTTCCATTGGTGCATGGGTTTAGCAGGCAGCATGTTCTGTGGGTAGTATTCCTCTTCATCTATTTGGAAGGGTCTACCTTTCTGTAGCATCAGTACGCATTTTGAGGTGATTTTCCAGCCTTGGAAGTTCACCCTCTCTAATCTCTTTCAGCCCCAAAGATTTATGCCGTCATTCTGGACCCCATTTTGGATTTTTTTTGCTTTTAGGTGAATTTATTGCCGCAACCCTGCATTAGAACATCCTATATCTTTCCGATTTGCATCCTCATCGATGTAGACTTCCGTGTAGCTTACATCATCTTCCCCTGCGTAAGCCTAATAGCAGGCCCTCACCACACACTTGTGCCTCATCATCTGTTTCACCCTCTCACACCTCCCCGCTTTGTCTCTGGGAACCCCCAATCAAATGTCCCGTGCCACCTGTTCCTGACCGCTTGTTTTTCCTTCTCCTCTTAAGTGAGGTCCTACGGTACTTGCCTTGCTCCCTGGGGCTTGTTTCACTTCCCTAAAACCCTCACAGCCATTCTGGTGGTCACAAGTGGCTGGATTGCATCCTTGGTTCCGGCTGACTGGTATGCCATTGCGTGGCTATAGCCCATCTTCCTTCTGCACTCGTCCCTTGCTGGGCTCCAGGGAGGCTTCCAAGTCTTGGGTAGTGGGAGCGACGCTGTGGTGAACTCAGCGGTGCACATGTCTTTAGGCAGGAGTGTTTCCGAGTTCTTTGGATCAACACGCCGCAGAGGAATAGCTGGATCATATGGGACATGGATTCTTAAAGTTCTGAGGCAGTTCCACACCGCTTGGCGTAGTGGCTGCACCGGTCTGCACTCCCACCAACGGTGCAGGAGGCTTCCCTTCTCTCCACCTCCTCTCTGACACTTGTGGCTTCCTTATAGCCATTCTGACCACAGTGAGCTGCTGTGCCCTTGCAGTTTGCATTTGCATTGGCCTGAGACTTCATGACGGTGAACAAGTGTTCATGCACCCGTTGGCCCTCTTTCGATCTTCTTGGCAGAAATCTCTGTTTCCATCTTCTGCCCAGGTTTTCATTGGCTTGTTGTTTTTTTTTTCTTGTGGGGACGTGCGAGTTGATTGCATCTTTGGGCTTTTCACCCCTTGTCCGATGTGTGGTTTGCAAACATCCTCCCCCAGTCGTTGTGCTATCTTTGCATTCAGTCGATGGTTTCCTTCACTGGGCAGAAGCGTCCGCATTTGACGTGGTCCCGTTGGTTTCTTGTTGACTTGGTTGCCCTGGCCCAGCCGGACTTGCTTCTTCCAAACAGGCGGCTCAGACCGATGGCAAAGAGCACTCTGCCTAGGTCTTCTGCTACAAGGTTCACGGTTTCAAGTCTGCCATTCAAGGCTTTGATCCATTTCAGGTGGTGTGTGTGCCAGGTGTAACATCATGGTGTACTGTCGTTGTGTTCCAGGTGGCTGTGCAGGCTTCCCAGCACCGTTTATGGTAGAGACTCTCCTTTCTCCGCTGTCTCCTCTTGGCTCCCTGGTCGAAAATGGGCTGTCCATGTACGTTTGAGTTGGGCTCTGGGTTCTCGATTCTGTTGCATGGGTCTGTGTGCCTGTTTTGGGGCCCAGACTGTGCCGTCTCGGTACCTAGTGCTTCGTCCCATAGGTTGAAATCGGAAAGTGTGCCACGTCCTGCTTGTTTCGTTTTCCTGAGGATTCCTTTGCCTAGTCAGGGTCTCTTGTTGCTGGCTAGAATCTTTAGGATTCCCTCTTCTGTCTCTGTGGGAAACATTGCTGCAACTTTGACTGGGATTGCATGGAATCCAGAGATTCCTTGCTCCGGTAGGGACGTTTCCAGTGTGTTGCTGCTTCCACTCCTAGATCCTGGAATCTCCTTCTTTCTCCTTGTGTCTTCTTGAATTTCTTTCCCCCAACGTTTGTTAGTTTTCCATTGCCATGGCTTTCACCTGTTTTGCTAAGTTTCTTCATAGAGATCTCATCCTTCTCACTGGCATGCAGTTGTTCACTTTTTCTTTTCAGCTTCAGTTTCTCTATGCTTTGCAACTTTGAATCGGTTTTGCTCTGGCAGAAGTGCATCGCTGAGCTCACATCTGCTGGCAATGCTCCTGTATTTGCTGTGGAAGTCTGGCCCTGGCTAACGTCCCTTCCCATCTGCCTCTACACTACCTCGGACGCCTGCCCCAGAATGCCTGAAGCAGTGGTGAGCAGGCCCACCCGAGGGTCCACCCGGCCCACCCCGGGCCACCGACCCAGAAGGTGCGGACCTCACCGCTGCACCACCGGCCGGCCCCTTTCATGTTCCGTTGGCAACCTGCAGTTGAGGGCAATGGGACTTGAATATGCTACTTGAGCCCAACTCTGGCACTGTGTAGATGAGGCCAGGTTGTTTTTCGGGTCCACTGCGATGTCAGAGGATTGGTCATAATCGTGTCTCTGCTGTCCCGGCAAGCTTCACGGACACACGGTTTCCTGGCCCGCTTGGAGCAGTCTCATAACTCACCCTTCCCACTTAGCCCAGCCTTGACCTTCGCTGCCGTCTTTTGGCTTCTGAATTTCTCTGCCTTTCAAACGTTCCAGCAGAGTCTGTCTAAAGACGGACATCATCTTTCATTGTGGATTATCCAGGTGTGATTTCTGTTCGCCTTCCATTTTCTGGGACCTTTGTCTCTTTTCCATAGGAGAATCGTCATGGTATTTCTCAGCTATCCCCCTTAGACATGCTTATCAGTCCGTTCCCCTTCATTCCAAGTGATTCATTTTGCATTTCTGGAATCACCGTATGTTCTCTAGGCCGAGGTGTGAGTGCTTTCGTGACTCTTGGTTGTTGTCTTTGAATTTGCACCGGTCACTTGAAGGAGTCTTTGCTGTCCTGGCCTGGGTCAAACTAAGCACTGGGAACACGTGGTCGTCTGGGTTGGTTTGACATCCTGAGGTCAGAAACTCCAAACTCGAGGTGTTCCTGGCATCCCCCTTCACGGACACAATGTTTCCAAGACAAATTAGACGAATCTGATGAATCCCTCTCTCCAGGAAAGATATTTTTCTGTCTCCTTTCCGGATTTGGGAAGTTTCGAACTTCACCCCTGATCCTGGAACGTTCCCCCAGGTGCCGTCTAGATACGGGCTTCCTTTATTTCTATAGGCTGTGCCATTTGTTTGCCTTACATCCTCAGCCCTGGCCTGTTTATTTTTCTTGAAACAGAATTGTAATGTTCTCATTTTCAGCCCACTTCCTTACATGTGGTGTCAAAACACATAATCCATAATCCTTCTACGGCAAGAGGTAGGGGGAGAGAATTTCGATGGAGGCAAACTGAGCACACTAGCCTGGGCGGGCAGCCTTCACGAAGGAACGAAGCCCTGTGGAAAAGGGTGCTTTTCAGCACCCTTGTAGAGCACTTCCAAACAAAGAGACGTAGCCCAAGCGTGACGGGGCTCCATTCCTTCAAGGCTTCCAAGACATCTCTTGGGACACATTAGCATGTACCCGGTGGGCCCCCGTGACGCCAGAGCTATGGAAAGTGAGACTGATCTGCAAAGAATGCCAGGGGCCTAGGAAAGGAGGCATCGAGTCTTCTCTTCAACGTCCTCAAGCCCTCATTCTTGACTTTGGCTTATGCTTAAGGCAGAAGGACCACGTAGGTCTGATAAGGCCCAAGTCCGGCCTCTTGCTTCCAATCAAGTTGCAAGCTTGAATCAGCATGGCCTCCCCATAGACTTGAATAGATGACAACGTTCTCCTCTCGGGGCTTGTCCCTCTATTCTCGCTTCTTGCCAAGGATCCCTTTCTTACCCCTCGAATCAGCGTCTGTTTTATGTCTTCCAGTTTCTGTGTCCGCTTTCTGTTTCTCAAAGCTGTTTCTGGGTATCCCTCCCTGTAATAGCCTAGCCTAGGCCAATCCTCGGTCTGTAACCGTGCGGCCATCTTGGCGGACAGGATCCTCGTGATGTCATAAACACCCTCAAAATTCGAAGTTGTCCTGACAACCTGCGTGCACACAGAGTTTCAGAGCCATCTCAGGCCAGTCCGACTCCTCACCCTTTCCTGGTAGGATAGTTTTCCTTTTTCTCGATTTCTTGTCGGTTTCTGTCTTGCTCCTCGAACTTTGGAAGGCCTGCTACATTCTCTCTAGACACTGGTTTCTGTCCTGTAAGATTATCCTGGGTTTTACCTCTTACATTTTATGTAGATGGCCAAGTGGGTGGACGTTCCCCAGAGAAAGTCCTGGACTCCCTCCCAAGTTGAAGTTGCCCGGGCAGTCCTCTGATGCGCAGTGATCGTGCCATCTCCTAGCACTCTGCCGATTCCACCTTGGCAGGTCCCATGTTTTCCTTCCTTCTTCCTCTGGGGAAGTGTACCAGATGCGTTCATGGATTGTAAAAGCCTCACGGTTCTTTTTCTGGTGCGTATTGATAAGGTGACCTCACCATTGCTACTTAGTTTATGATCCCTGTCCGCACCGTACCATGAAATCTGTATGTCCTAACACTGCCAATGTGATCTGCACCCGTGATGTGAAACAGTGAGGCCTGGGCCGGCCAAGCGGAACGTGGGCACTTACCCGCTCCGCCACAGGGCCGGCCCTGAATTGGACTTTTGGACCAACCTTTTGCCTGAGCTTGGGAACACGTGGGCCTCTTTGGATTATTCGTGAAGGAGATTAGTAGTAACGTCCTGGACGGTAACCTTTTCCGTGGGTGCATGGGTTTAGCAGGCAGCATGTTCTGTGGGTAGTACTCCTCTTCATCTATTTGGAAGGGTCTACCTTTCTGTAGCATCAGTACGCATTTTGAGGTGATTTTCCAGCCTTGGAAGTTCACCCTCTCTAATCTCTTTCAGCCCCAAAGCTTTATGCCGTCATTCTGGACCCCATTTTGGATTTTTTTTGCTTTTAGGTGAATTTATTGCCGCAACCCTGCATTAGAACATCCTATATCTTTCCGATTTGCATCCTCATCGATGTAGACTTCCGTGTAGCTTACATCATCTTCCCCTGCGTAAGCCTAATAGCAGGCCCTCACCACACACTTGTGCCTCATCATCTGTTTCACCCTCTCACACCTGCCCGCTTTGTCTCTGGGAACCCCCAATCAAATGTCCCGTGCCACCTGTTCCTGACCGCTTGTTTTTCCTTCTCCTCTTAAGTGAGGTCCTACGGTACTTGCCTTGCTCCCTGGGGCTTGTTTCACTTCCCTAAAACCCTCACAGCCATTCTGGTGGTCACAAGTGGCTGGATTGCATCCTTGGTTCCGGCTGACTGGTATGCCATTGCGTGGCTATAGCCCATCTTCCTTCTGCACTCGTCCCTTGCTGGGCTCCAGGGAGGCTTCCAAGTCTTGGGTAGTGGGAGCGACGCTGTGGTGAACTCAGCGGTGCACATGTCTTTAGGCAGGAGTGTTTCCGAGTTCTTTGGATCAACACGCCGCAGAGGAATAGCTGGATCATATGGGACATGGATTCTTAAAGTTCTGAGGCAGTTCCACACCGCTTGGCGTAGTGGCTGCACCGGTCTGCACTCCCACCAACGGTGCAGGAGGCTTCCCTTCTCTCCACCTCCTCTCTGACACTTGTGGCTTCCTTATAGCCATTCTGACCACAGTGAGCTGCTGTGCCCTTGCAGTTTGCATTTGCATTGGCCTGAGACTTCATGACGGTGAACAAGTGTTCATGCACCCGTTGGCCCTCTTTCGATCTTCTTGGCAGAAATCTCTGTTTCCATCTTCTGCCCAGGTTTTCATTGGCTTGTTGTTTTTTTTTTCTTGTGGGGACGTGCGAGTTGATTGCATCTTTGGGCTTTTCACCCCTTGTCCGATGTGTGGTTTGCAAACATCCTCCCCCAGTCGTTGTGCTATCTTTGCATTCAGTCGATGGTTTCCTTCACTGGGCAGAAGCGTCCGCATTTGACGTGGTCCCGTTGGTTTCTTGTTGACTTGGTTGCCCTGGCCCAGCCGGACTTGCTTCTTCCAAACAGGCGGCTCAGACCGATGGCAAAGAGCACTCTGCCTAGGTCTTCTGCTACAAGGTTCACGGTTTCAAGTCTGCCATTCAAGGCTTTGATCCATTTCAGGTGGTGTGTGTGCCAGGTGTAACATCATGGTGTACTGTCGTTGTGTTCCAGGTGGCTGTGCAGGCTTCCCAGCACCGTTTATGGTAGAGACTCTCCTTTCTCCGCTGTCTCCTCTTGGCTCCCTGGTCGAAAATGGGCTGTCCATGTACGTTTGAGTTGGGCTCTGGGTTCTCGATTCTGTTGCATGGGTCTGTGTGCCTGTTTTGGGGCCCAGACTGTGCCGTCTCGGTACCTAGTGCTTCGTCCCATAGGTTGAAATCGGAAAGTGTGCCACGTCCTGCTTTTTTCGTTTTCCTGAGGATTCCTTTGCCTAGTCAGGGTCTCTTGTTGCTGGCTAGAATCTTTAGGATTCCCTCTTCTGTCTCTGTGGGAAACATTGCTGCAACTTTGACTGGGATTGCATGGAATCCAGAGATTCCTTGCTCCGGTAGGGACGTTTCCAGTGTGTTGCTGCTTCCACTCCTAGATCCTGGAATCTCCTTCTTTCTCCTTGTGTCTTCTTGAATTTCTTTCCCCCAACGTTTGTTAGTTTTCCATTGCCATGGCTTTCACCTGTTTTGCTAAGTTTCTTCATAGAGATCTCATCCTTCTCACTGGCATGCAGTTGTTCACTTTTTCTTTTCAGCTTCAGTTTCTCTATGCTTTGCAACTTTGAATCGGTTTTGCTCTGGCAGAAGTGCATCGCTGAGCTCACATCTGCTGGCAATGCTCCTGTATTTGCTGTGGAAGTCTGGCCCTGGCTAACGTCCCTTCCCATCTGCCTCTACACTACCTCGGACGCCTGCCCCAGAATGCCTGAAGCAGTGGTGAGCAGGCCCACCCGAGGGTCCACCCGGCCCACCCCGGGCCACCGACCCAGAAGGTGCGGACCTCACCGCTGCACCACCGGCCGGCCCCTTTCATGTTCCGTTGGCAACCTGCAGTTGAGGGCAATGGGACTTGAATATGCTACTTGAGCCCAACTCTGGCACTGTGTAGATGAGGCCAGGTTGTTTTTCGGGTCCACTGCGATGTCAGAGGATTGGTCATAATCGTGTCTCTGCTGTCCCGGCAAGCTTCACGGACACACGGTTTCCTGGCCCGCTTGGAGCAGTCTCATAGCTCACCCTTCCCACTTAGCCCAGCCTTGACCTTCGCTGCCGTCTTTTGGCTTGTGAATTTCTCTGCCTTTCAAACGTTCCAGCAGAGTCTGTCTAAAGACGGACATCATCTTTCATTGTGGATTATCCAGGGGTGATTTCTGTTCGCCTTCCATTTTCTGGGACCTTTGTCTCTTTTCCATAGGAGAATCGTCATGGTATTTCTCAGCTATCCCCCTTAGACATGCTTATCAGTCCGTTCCCCTTCATTCCAAGTGATTCATTTTGCATTTCTGGAATCACCGTATGTTCTCTAGGCCGAGGTGTGAGTGCTTTCGTGACTCTTGGTTGTTGTCTTTGAATTTGCACCGGTCACTTGAAGGAGTCTTTGCTGTCCTAGCCTGGGTCAAACTAAGCACTGGGAACACGTCGTCATCTGGGTTGGTTTGACATCCTGAGGTCAGAAACTCCAAACTCGAGGTGGTCCTGGCATCCCCCTTCACGGACACAATGTTTCCAAGACAAATTAGACGAATCTGATGAATCCCTCTCTCCAGGAAAGATATTTTTCTGTCTCCTTTCCGGATTTGGGAAGTTTCGAACTTCACCCCTGATCCTGGGACGTTCCCCCAGGTGCCGTCTAGATACGGGCTTACTTTATTTCTATAGGCTGTGCCATTT
The DNA here is from genome assembly GCF_041296235.1 of Equus asinus. Classification (NCBI taxonomy): domain Eukaryota; kingdom Metazoa; phylum Chordata; class Mammalia; order Perissodactyla; family Equidae; genus Equus; species Equus asinus. The sequence continues at coordinate 7,127,263 of NC_091810.1, forward strand.
GTTTGCCTTACATCCTCAGCCCTGGCCTGTTTATTTTTCTTGAAACAGAATTGTAATGTTCTCATTTTCAGCCCACTTCCTTACATGTGGTGTCAAAACACATAATCAATAATCCTTCTACGGCAAGAGGTAGGGGGAGAGAATTTCGATGGAGGCAAACTGAGCACACTAGCCTGGGCGGGCAGCCTTCACGAAGGAACGAAGCCCTGTGGAGAAGGGTGCTTTTCAGCACCCTTGTAGAGCACTTCCAAACAAAGAGACGTAGCCCAAGCGTGACGGGGCTCCATTCCTTCAAGGCTTCCAAGACATCTCTTGGGACACATTAGCATGTACCCGGTGGGCCCCCGTGACGCCAGAGCTATGGAAAGTGAGACTGATCTGCAAAGAATGCCAGGGGCCTAGGAAAGGAGGCATCGAGTCTTCTCTTCAACGTCCTCAAGCCCTCATTCTTGACTTTGGCTTATGCTTAAGGCAGAAGGACCACGTAGGTCTGATAAGGCCCAAGTCCGGCCTCTTGCTTCCAATCAAGTTGCAAGCTTGAATCAGCATGGCCTCCCCATAGACTTGAATAGATGACAACGTTCTCCTCTCGGGGCTTGTCCCTCTATTCTCGCTTCTTGCCAAGGATCCCTTTCTTACCCCTCGAATCAGCGTCTGTTTTATGTCTTCCAGTTTCTGTGTCCGCTTTCTGTTTCTCAAAGCTGTTTCTGGGTATCCCTCCCTGTAATAGCCTAGCCTAGGCCAATCCTCGGTCTGTAACCGTGCGGCCATCTTGGCGGACAGGATCCTCGTGATGTCATAAACAACCTCAAAATTCGAAGTTGTCCTGACAACCTGCGTGCACACAGAGTTTCAGAGCCATCTCAGGCCAGTCCGACTCCTCACCCTTTCCTGGTAGGATAGCTTTCCTTTTTCTCGATTTCTTGTCGGTTTCTGTCTTGCTCCTCGAACTTTGGAAGGCCTGCTACATTCTCTCTAGACACTGGTTTCTGTCCTGTAAGATTATCCTGGGTTTTACCTCTTACATTTTATGTAGATGGCCAAGTGGGTGGACGTTCCCCAGAGAAAGTCCTGGACTCCCTCCCAAGTTGAAGTTGCCCGGGCAGTCCTCTGATGCGCAGTGATCGTGCCATCTCCTAGCACTCTGCCGATTCCACCTTGGCAGGTCCCATGTTTTCCTTCCTTCTTCCTCTGGGGAAGTGTACCAGATGCGTTCATGGATTGTAAAAGCCTCACGGTTCTTTTTCTGGTGCGTATTGATAAGGTGACCTCACCATTGCTACTTAGTTTATGATCCCTGTCCGCACCGTACCATGAAATCTGTATGTCCTAACACTGCCAATGTGATCTGCACCCGTGATGTGAAACAGTGAGGCCTGGGCCGGCCAAGCGGAACGTGGGCACTTACCCGCTCCGCCACAGGGCCGGCCCTGAATTGGACTTTTGGACCAACCTTTTGCCTGAGCTTGGGAACACGTGGGCCTCTTTGGATTATTCGTGAAGGAGATTAGTAGTAACGTCCTGGACGGTAACCTTTTCCGTGGGTGCATGGGTTTAGCAGGCAGCATGTTCTGTGGGTAGTACTCCTCTTCATCTATTTGGAAGGGTCTACCTTTCTGTAGCATCAGTACGCATTTTGAGGTGATTTTCCAGCCTTGGAAGTTCACCCTCTCTAATCTCTTTCAGCCCCAAAGCTTTATGCCGTCATTCTGGACCCCATTTTGGATTTTTTTTGCTTTTAGGTGAATTTATTGCCGCAACCCTGCATTAGAACATCCTATATCTTTCCGATTTGCATCCTCATCGATGTAGACTTCCGTGTAGCTTACATCATCTTCCCCTGCGTAAGCCTAATAGCAGGCCCTCACCACACACTTGTGCCTCATCATCTGTTTCACCCTCTCACACCTCCCCGCTTTGTCTCTGGGAACCCCCAATCAAATGTCCCGTGCCACCTGTTCCTGACCGCTTGTTTTTCCTTCTCCTCTTAAGTGAGGTCCTACGGTACTTGCCTTGCTCCCTGGGGCTTGTTTCACTTCCCTAAAACCCTCACAGCCATTCTGGTGGTCACAAGTGGCTGGATTGCATCCTTGGTTCCGGCTGACTGGTATGCCATTGCGTGGCTATAGCCCATCTTCCTTCTGCACTCGTCCCTTGCTGGGCTCCAGGGAGGCTTCCAAGTCTTGGGTAGTGGGAGCGACGCTGTGGTGAACTCAGCGGTGCACATGTCTTTAGGCAGGAGTGTTTCCGAGTTCTTTGGATCAACACGCCGCAGAGGAATAGCTGGATCATATGGGACATGGATTCTTAAAGTTCTGAGGCAGTTCCACACCGCTTGGCGTAGTGGCTGCACCGGTCTGCACTCCCACCAACGGTGCAGGAGGCTTCCCTTCTCTCCACCTCCTCTCTGACACTTGTGGCTTCCTGTCTGCTTCCTTATAGCCATTCTGACCACAGTGAGCTGCTGTGCCCTTGCAGTTTGCATTTGCATTGGCCTGAGACTTCATGACGGTGAACAAGTGTTCATGCACCCGTTGGCCCTCTTTCGATCTTCTTGGCAGAAATCTCTGTTTCCATCTTCTGCCCAGGTTTTCATTGGCTTGTTGTTGTTTTTTTTCTTGTGGGGACGTGCGAGTTGATTGCATCTTTGGGCTTTTCACCCCTTGTCCGATGTGTGGTTTGCAAACATCCTCCCCCAGTCGTTGTGCTATCTTTGCATTCAGTCGATGGTTTCCTTCACTGGGCAGAAGCGTCCGCATTTGACGTGGTCCCGTTGGTTTCTTGTTGACTTGGTTGCCCTGGCCCAGCCGGACTTGCTTCTTCCAAACAGGCGGCTCAGACCGATGGCAAAGAGCACTCTGCCTAGGTCTTCTGCTACAAGGTTCACGGTTTCAAGTCTGCCATTCAAGGCTTTGATCCATTTCAGGTGGTGTGTGTGCCAGGTGTAACATCATGGTGTACTGTCGTTGTGTTCCAGGTGGCTGTGCAGGCTTCCCAGCACCGTTTATGGTAGAGACTCTCCTTTCTCCGCTGTCTCCTCTTGGCTCCCTGGTCGAAAATGGGCTGTCCATGTACGTTTGAGTTGGGCTCTGGGTTCTCGATTCTGTTGCATGGGTCTGTGTGCCTGTTTTGGGGCCCAGACTGTGCCGTCTCGGTACCTAGTGCTTCGTCCCATAGGTTGAAATCGGAAAGTGTGCCACGTCCTGCTTTTTTCGTTTTCCTGAGGATTCCTTTGCCTAGTCAGGGTCTCTTGTTGCTGGCTAGAAGCTTTAGGATGCCCTCTTCTGTCTCTGTGGGAAACATTGCTGCAACTTTGACTGGGATTGCATGGAATCCAGAGATTCCTTGCTCCGGTAGGGACGTTTCCAGTGTGTTGCTGCTTCCACTCCTAGATCCTGGAATCTCCTTCTTTCTCCTTGTGTCTTCTTGAATTTCTTTCCCCCAACGTTTGTTAGTTTTCCATTGCCATGGCTTTCACCTGTTTTGCTAAGTTTCTTCATAGAGATCTCATCCTTCTCACTGGCATGCAGTTGTTCACTTTTTCTTTTCAGCTTCAGTTTCTCTATGCTTTGCAACTTTGAATCGGTTTTGCTCTGGCAGAAGTGCATCGCTGAGCTCACATCTGCTGGCAATGCTCCTGTATTTGCTGTGGAAGTCTGGCCCTGGCTAACGTCCCTTCCCATCTGCCTCTACACTACCTCGGACGCCTGCCCCAGAATGCCTGAAGCAGTGGTGAGCAGGCCCACCCGAGGGTCCACCCGGCCCACCCCGGGCCACCGACCCAGAAGGTGCGGACCTCACCGCTGCACCACCGGCCGGCCCCTTTCATGTTCCGTTGGCAACCTGCAGTTGAGGGCAATGGGACTTGAATATGCTACTTGAGCCCAACTCTGGCACTGTGTAGATGAGGCCAGGTTGTTTTTCGGGTCCACTGCGATGTCAGAGGATTGGTCATAATCGTGTCTCTGCTGTCCCGGCAAGCTTCACGGACACACGGTTTCCTGGCCCGCTTGGAGCAGTCTCATAGCTCACCCTTCCCACTTAGCCCAGCCTTGACCTTCGCTGCCGTCTTTTGGCTTGTGAATTTCTCTGCCTTTCAAACGTTCCAGCAGAGTCTGTCTAAAGACGGACATCATCTTTCATTGTGGATTATCCAGGGGTGATTTCTGTTCGCCTTCCATTTTCTGGGACCTTTGTCTCTTTTCCATAGGAGAATCGTCATGGTATTTCTCAGCTATCCCCCTTAGACATGCTTATCAGTCCGTTCCCCTTCATTCCAAGTGATTCATTTTGCATTTCTGGAATCACCGTATGTTCTCTAGGCCGAGGTGTGAGTGCTTTCGTGACTCTTGGTTGTTGTCTTTGAATTTGCACCGGTCACTTGAAGGAGTCTTTGCTGTCCTAGCCTGGGTCAAACTAAGCACTGGGAACACGTCGTCATCTGGGTTGGTTTGACATCCTGAGGTCAGAAACTCCAAACTCGAGGTGGTCCTGGCATCCCCCTTCACGGACACAATGTTTCCAAGACAAATTAGACGAATCTGATGAATCCCTCTCTCCAGGAAAGATATTTTTCTGTCTCCTTTCCGGATTTGGGAAGTTTCGAACTTCACCCCTGATCCTGGGACGTTCCCCCAGGTGCCGTCTAGATACGGGCTTACTTTATTTCTATAGGCTGTGCCATTTGTTTGCCTTACATCCTCAGCCCTGGCCTGTTTATTTTTCTTGAAACAGAATTGTAATGTTCTCATTTTCAGCCCACTTCCTTACATGTGGTGTCAAAACACATAATCAATAATCCTTCTACGGCAAGAGGTAGGGGGAGAGAATTTCGATGGAGGCAAACTGAGCACACTAGCCTGGGCGGGCAGCCTTCACGAAGGAACGAAGCCCTGTGGAAAAGGGTGCTTTTCAGCACCCTTGTAGAGCACTTCCAAACAAAGAGACGTAGCCCAAGCGTGACGGGGCTCCATTCCTTCAAGGCTTCCAAGACATCTCTTGGGACACATTAGCATGTACCCGGTGGGCCCCCGTGACGCCAGAGCTATGGAAAGTGAGACTGATCTGCAAAGAATGCCAGGGGCCTAGGAAAGGAGGCATCGAGTCTTCTCTTCAACGTCCTCAAGCCCTCATTCTTGACTTTGGCTTATGCTTAAGGCAGAAGGACCACGTAGGTCTGATAAGGCCCAAGTCCGGCCTCTTGCTTCCAATCAAGTTGCAAGCTTGAATCAGCATGGCCTCCCCATAGACTTGAATAGATGACAACGTTCTCCTCTCGGGGCTTGTCCCTCTATTCTCGCTTCTTGCCAAGGATCCCTTTCTTACCCCTCGAATCAGCGTCTGTTTTATGTCTTCCAGTTTCTGTGTCCGCTTTCTGTTTCTCAAAGCTGTTTCTGGGTATCCCTCCCTGTAATAGCCTAGCCTAGGCCAATCCTCGGTCTGTAACCGTGCGGCCATCTTGGCGGACAGGATCCTCGTGATGTCATAAACAACCTCAAAATTCGAAGTTGTCCTGACAACCTGCGTGCACACAGAGTTTCAGAGCCATCTCAGGCCAGTCCGACTCCTCACCCTTTCCTGGTAGGATAGCTTTCCTTTTTCTCGATTTCTTGTCGGTTTCTGTCTTGCTCCTCGAACTTTGGAAGGCCTGCTACATTCTCTCTAGACACTGGTTTCTGTCCTGTAAGATTATCCTGGGTTTTACCTCTTACATTTTATGTAGATGGCCAAGTGGGTGGACGTTCCCCAGAGAAAGTCCTGGACTCCCTCCCAAGTTGAAGTTGCCCGGGCAGTCCTCTGATGCGCAGTGATCGTGCCATCTCCTAGCACTCTGCCGATTCCACCTTGGCAGGTCCCATGTTTTCCTTCCTTCTTCCTCTGGGGAAGTGTACCAGATGCGTTCATGGATTGTAAAAGCCTCACGGTTCTTTTTCTGGTGCGTATTGATAAGGTGACCTCACCATTGCTACTTAGTTTATGATCCCTGTCCGCACCGTACCATGAAATCTGTATGTCCTAACACTGCCAATGTGATCTGCACCCGTGATGTGAAACAGTGAGGCCTGGGCCGGCCAAGCGGAACGTGGGCACTTACCCGCTCCGCCACAGGGCCGGCCCTGAATTGGACTTTTGGACCAACCTTTTGCCTGAGCTTGGGAACACGTGGGCCTCTTTGGATTATTCGTGAAGGAGATTAGTAGTAACGTCCTGGACGGTAACCTTTTCCGTGGGTGCATGGGTTTAGCAGGCAGCATGTTCTGTGGGTAGTACTCCTCTTCATCTATTTGGAAGGGTCTACCTTTCTGTAGCATCAGTACGCATTTTGAGGTGATTTTCCAGCCTTGGAAGTTCACCCTCTCTAATCTCTTTCAGCCCCAAAGCTTTATGCCGTCATTCTGGACCCCATTTTGGATTTTTTTTGCTTTTAGGTGAATTTATTGCCGCAACCCTGCATTAGAACATCCTATATCTTTCCGATTTGCATCCTCATCGATGTAGACTTCCGTGTAGCTTACATCATCTTCCCCTGCGTAAGCCTAATAGCAGGCCCTCACCACACACTTGTGCCTCATCATCTGTTTCACCCTCTCACACCTCCCCGCTTTGTCTCTGGGAACCCCCAATCAAATGTCCCGTGCCACCTGTTCCTGACCGCTTGTTTTTCCTTCTCCTCTTAAGTGAGGTCCTACGGTACTTGCCTTGCTCCCTGGGGCTTGTTTCACTTCCCTAAAACCCTCACAGCCATTCTGGTGGTCACAAGTGGCTGGATTGCATCCTTGGTTCCGGCTGACTGGTATGCCATTGCGTGGCTATAGCCCATCTTCCTTCTGCACTCGTCCCTTGCTGGGCTCCAGGGAGGCTTCCAAGTCTTGGGTAGTGGGAGCGACGCTGTGGTGAACTCAGCGGTGCACATGTCTTTAGGCAGGAGTGTTTCCGAGTTCTTTGGATCAACACGCCGCAGAGGAATAGCTGGATCATATGGGACATGGATTCTTAAAGTTCTGAGGCAGTTCCACACCGCTTGGCGTAGTGGCTGCACCGGTCTGCACTCCCACCAACGGTGCAGGAGGCTTCCCTTCTCTCCACCTCCTCTCTGACACTTGTGGCTTCCTTATAGCCATTGTGACCACAGTGAGCTGCTGTGCCCTTGCAGTTTGCATTTGCATTGGCCTGAGACTTCATGACGGTGAACAAGTGTTCATGCACCCGTTGGCCCTCTTTCGATCTTCTTGGCAGAAATCTCTGTTTCCATCTTCTGCCCAGGTTTTCATTGGCTTGTTGTTGTTTTTTTTCTTGTGGGGACGTGCGAGTTGATTGCATCTTTGGGCTTTTCACCCCTTGTCCGATGTGTGGTTTGCAAACATCCTCCCCCAGTCGTTGTGCTATCTTTGCATTCAGTCGATGGTTTCCTTCACTGGGCAGAAGCGTCCGCATTTGACGTGGTCCCGTTGGTTTCTTGTTGACTTGGTTGCCCTGGCCCAGCCGGACTTGCTTCTTCCAAACAGGCGGCTCAGACCGATGGCAAAGAGCACTCTGCCTAGGTCTTCTGCTACAAGGTTCACGGTTTCAAGTCTGCCATTCAAGGCTTTGATCCATTTCAGGTGGTGTGTGTGCCAGGTGTAACATCATGGTGTACTGTCGTTGTGTTCCAGGTGGCTGTGCAGGCTTCCCAGCACCGTTTATGGTAGAGACTCTCCTTTCTCCGCTGTCTCCTCTTGGCTCCCTGGTCGAAAATGGGCTGTCCATGTACGTTTGAGTTGGGCTCTGGGTTCTCGATTCTGTTGCATGGGTCTGTGTGCCTGTTTTGGGGCCCAGACTGTGCCGTCTCGGTACCTAGTGCTTCGTCCCATAGGTTGAAATCGGAAAGTGTGCCACGTCCTGCTTGTTTCGTTTTCCTGAGGATTCCTTTGCCTAGTCAGGGTCTCTTGTTGCTGGCTAGAAGCTTTAGGATGCCCTCTTCTGTCTCTGTGGGAAACATTGCTGCAACTTTGACTGGGATTGCATGGAATCCAGAGATTCCTTGCTCCGGTAGGGACGTTTCCAGTGTGTTGCTGCTTCCACTCCTAGATCCTGGAATCTCCTTCTTTCTCCTTGTGTCTTCTTGAATTTCTTTCCCCCAACGTTTGTTAGTTTTCCATTGCCATGGCTTTCACCTGTTTTGCTAAGTTTCTTCATAGAGATCTCATCCTTCCCACTGGCATGCAGTTGTTCACTTTTTCTTTTCAGCTTCAGTTTCTCTATGCTTTGCAACTTTGAATCGGTTTTGCTCTGGCAGAAGTGCATCGCTGAGCTCACATCTGCTGGCAATGCTCCTGTATTTGCTGTGGAAGTCTGGCCCTGGCTAACGTCCCTTCCCATCTGCCTCTACACTACCTCGGACGCCTGCCCCAGAATGCCTGAAGCAGTGGTGAGCAGGCCCACCCGAGGGTCCACCCGGCCCACCCCGGGCCACCGACCCAGAAGGTGCGGACCTCACCGCTGCACCACCGGCCGGCCCCTTTCATGTTCCGTTGGCAACCTGCAGTTGAGGGCAATGGGACTTGAATATGCTACTTGAGCCCAACTCTGGCACTGTGTAGATGAGGCCAGGTTGTTTTTCGGGTCCACTGCGATGTCAGAGGATTGGTCATAATCGTGTCTCTGCTGTCCCGGCAAGCTCCACGGACACACGGTTTCCTGGCCCGCTCGGAGCAGTCTCAAAACTCACCCTTCCCACTTAGCCCAGCCTTGACCTTCGCTGCCGTCTTTTGGCTTGTGAATTTCTCTGCCTTTCAAACGTTCCAGCAGAGTCTGTCTAAAGACGGACATCATCTTTCATTGTGGATTATCCAGGGGTGATTTCTGTTCGCCTTCCATTTTCTGGGACCTTTGTCTCTTTTCCATAGGAGAATCGTCATGGTATTTCTCAGCTATCCCCCTTAGACATGCTTATCAGTCCGTTCCCCTTCATTCCAAGTGATTCATTTTGCATTTCTGGAATCACCGTATGTTCTCTAGGCCGAGGTGTGAGTGCTTTCGTGACTCTTGGTTGTTGTCTTTGAATTTGCACCGGTCACTTGAAGGAGTCTTTGCTGTCCTAGCCTGGGTCAAACTAAGCACTGGGAACACGTCGTCATCTGGGTTGGTTTGACATCCTGAGGTCAGAAACTCCAAACTCGAGGTGGTCCTGGCATCCCCCTTCACGGACACAATGTTTCCAAGACAAATTAGACGAATCTGATGAATCCCTCTCTCCAGGAAAGATATTTTTCTGTCTCCTTTCCGGATTTGGGAAGTTTCGAACTTCACCCCTGATCCTGGGACGTTCCCCCAGGTGCCGTCTAGATACGGGCTTACTTTATTTCTATAGGCTGTGCCATTTGTTTGCCTTACATCCTCAGCCCTGGCCTGTTTATTTTTCTTGAAACAGAATTGTAATGTTCTCATTTTCAGCCCACTTCCTTACATGTGGTGTCAAAACACATAATCAATAATCCTTCTACGGCAAGAGGTAGGGGGAGAGAATTTCGATGGAGGCAAACTGAGCACACTAGCCTGGGCGGGCAGCCTTCACGAAGGAACGAAGCCCTGTGGAGAAGGGTGCTTTTCAGCACCCTTGTAGAGCACTTCCAAACAAAGAGACGTAGCCCAAGCGTGACGGGGCTCCATTCCTTCAAGGCTTCCAAGACATCTCTTGGGACACATTAGCATGTACCCGGTGGGCCCCCGTGACGCCAGAGCTATGGAAAGTGAGACTGATCTGCAAAGAATGCCAGGGGCCTAGGAAAGGAGGCATCGAGTCTTCTCTTCAACGTCCTCAAGCCCTCATTCTTGACTTTGGCTTATGCTTAAGGCAGAAGGACCACGTAGGTCTGATAAGGCCCAAGTCCGGCCTCTTGCTTCCAATCAAGTTGCAAGCTTGAATCAGCATGGCCTCCCCATAGACTTGAATAGATGACAACGTTCTCCTCTCGGGGCTTGTCCCTCTATTCTCGCTTCTTGCCAAGGATCCCTTTCTTACCCCTCGAATCAGCGTCTGTTTTATGTCTTCCAGTTTCTGTGTCCGCTTTCTGTTTCTCAAAGCTGTTTCTGGGTATCCCTCCCTGTAATAGCCTAGCCTAGGCCAATCCTCGGTCTGTAACCGTGCGGCCATCTTGGCGGACAGGATCCTCGTGATGTCATAAACAACCTCAAAATTCGAAGTTGTCCTGACAACCTGCGTGCACACAGAGTTTCAGAGCCATCTCAGGCCAGTCCGACTCCTCACCCTTTCCTGGTAGGATAGCTTTCCTTTTTCTCGATTTCTTGTCGGTTTCTGTCTTGCTCCTCGAACTTTGGAAGGCCTGCTACATTCTCTCTAGACACTGGTTTCTGTCCTGTAAGATTATCCTGGGTTTTACCTCTTACATTTTATGTAGATGGCCAAGTGGGTGGACGTTCCCCAGAGAAAGTCCTGGACTCCCTCCCAAGTTGAAGTTGCCCGGGCAGTCCTCTGATGCGCAGTGATCGTGCCATCTCCTAGCACTCTGCCGATTCCACCTTGGCAGGTCCCATGTTTTCCTTCCTTCTTCCTCTGGGGAAGTGTACCAGATGCGTTCATGGATTGTAAAAGCCTCACGGTTCTTTTTCTGGTGCGTATTGATAAGGTGACCTCACCATTGCTACTTAGTTTATGATCCCTGTCCGCACCGTACCATGAAATCTGTATGTCCTAACACTGCCAATGTGATCTGCACCCGTGATGTGAAACAGTGAGGCCTGGGCCGGCCAAGCGGAACGTGGGCACTTACCCGCTCCGCCACAGGGCCGGCCCTGAATTGGACTTTTGGACCAACCTTTTGCCTGAGCTTGGGAACACGTGGGCCTCTTTGGATTATTCGTGAAGGAGATTAGTAGTAACGTCCTGGACGGTAACCTTTTCCGTGGGTGCATGGGTTTAGCAGGCAGCATGTTCTGTGGGTAGTACTCCTCTTCATCTATTTGGAAGGGTCTACCTTTCTGTAGCATCAGTACGCATTTTGAGGTGATTTTCCAGCCTTGGAAGTTCACCCTCTCTAATCTCTTTCAGCCCCAAAGCTTTATGCCGTCATTCTGGACCCCATTTTGGATTTTTTTTGCTTTTAGGTGAATTTATTGCCGCAACCCTGCATTAGAACATCCTATATCTTTCCGATTTGCATCCTCATCGATGTAGACTTCCGTGTAGCTTACATCATCTTCCCCTGCGTAAGCCTAATAGCAGGCCCTCACCACACACTTGTGCCTCATCATCTGTTTCACCCTCTCACACCTCCCCGCTTTGTCTCTGGGAACCCCCAATCAAATGTCCCGTGCCACCTGTTCCTGACCGCTTGTTTTTCCTTCTCCTCTTAAGTGAGGTCCTACGGTACTTGCCTTGCTCCCTGGGGCTTGTTTCACTTCCCTAAAACCCTCACAGCCATTCTGGTGGTCACAAGTGGCTGGATTGCATCCTTGGTTCCGGCTGACTGGTATGCCATTGCGTGGCTATAGCCCATCTTCCTTCTGCACTCGTCCCTTGCTGGGCTCCAGGGAGGCTTCCAAGTCTTGGGTAGTGGGAGCGACGCTGTGGTGAACTCAGCGGTGCACATGTCTTTAGGCAGGAGTGTTTCCGAGTTCTTTGGATCAACACGCCGCAGAGGAATAGCTGGATCATATGGGACATGGATTCTTAAAGTTCTGAGGCAGTTCCACACCGCTTGGCGTAGTGGCTGCACCGGTCTGCACTCCCACCAACGGTGCAGGAGGCTTCCCTTCTCTCCACCTCCTCTCTGACACTTGTGGCTTCCTTATAGCCATTGTGACCACAGTGAGCTGCTGTGCCCTTGCAGTTTGCATTTGCATTGGCCTGAGACTTCATGACGGTGAACAAGTGTTCATGCACCCGTTGGCCCTCTTTCGATCTTCTTGGCAGAAATCTCTGTTTCCATCTTCTGCCCAGGTTTTCATTGGCTTGTTGTTGTTTTTTTTCTTGTGGGGACGTGCGAGTTGATTGCATCTTTGGGCTTTTCACCCCTTGTCCGATGTGTGGTTTGCAAACATCCTCCCCCAGTCGTTGTGCTATCTTTGCATTCAGTCGATGGTTTCCTTCACTGGGCAGAAGCGTCCGCATTTGACGTGGTCCCGTTGGTTTCTTGTTGACTTGGTTGCCCTGGCCCAGCCGGACTTGCTTCTTCCAAACAGGCGGCTCAGACCGATGGCAAAGAGCACTCTGCCTAGGTCTTCTGCTACAAGGTTCACGGTTTCAAGTCTGCCATTCAAGGCTTTGATCCATTTCAGGTGGTGTGTGTGCCAGGTGTAACATCATGGTGTACTGTCGTTGTGTTCCAGGTGGCTGTGCAGGCTTCCCAGCACCGTTTATGGTAGAGACTCTCCTTTCTCCGCTGTCTCCTCTTGGCTCCCTGGTCGAAAATGGGCTGTCCATGTACGTTTGAGTTGGGCTCTGGGTTCTCGATTCTGTTGCATGGGTCTGTGTGCCTGTTTTGGGGCCCAGACTGTGCCGTCTCGGTACCTAGTGCTTCGTCCCATAGGTTGAAATCGGAAAGTGTGCCACGTCCTGCTTGTTTCGTTTTCCTGAGGATTCCTTTGCCTAGTCAGGGTCTCTTGTTGCTGGCTAGAAGCTTTAGGATGCCCTCTTCTGTCTCTGTGGGAAACATTGCTGCAACTTTGACTGGGATTGCATGGAATCCAGAGATTCCTTGCTCCGGTAGGGACGTTTCCAGTGTGTTGCTGCTTCCACTCCTAGATCCTGGAATCTCCTTCTTTCTCCTTGTGTCTTCTTGAATTTCTTTCCCCCAACGTTTGTTAGTTTTCCATTGCCATGGCTTTCACCTGTTTTGCTAAGTTTCTTCATAGAGATCTCATCCTTCCCACTGGCATGCAGTTGTTCACTTTTTCTTTTCAGCTTCAGTTTCTCTATGCTTTGCAACTTTGAATCGGTTTTGCTCTGGCAGAAGTGCATCGCTGAGCTCACATCTGCTGGCAATGCTCCTGTATTTGCTGTGGAAGTCTGGCCCTGGCTAACGTCCCTTCCCATCTGCCTCTACACTACCTCGGACGCCTGCCCCAGAATGCCTGAAGCAGTGGTGAGCAGGCCCACCCGAGGGTCCACCCGGCCCACCCCGGGCCACCGACCCAGAAGGTGCGGACCTCACCGCTGCACCACCGGCCGGCCCCTTTCATGTTCCGTTGGCAACCTGCAGTTGAGGGCAATGGGACTTGAATATGCTACTTGAGCCCAACTCTGGCACTGTGTAGATGAGGCCAGGTTGTTTTTCGGGTCCACTGCGATGTCAGAGGATTGGTCATAATCGTGTCTCTGCTGTCCCGGCAAGCTCCACGGACACACGGTTTCCTGGCCCGCTCGGAGCAGTCTCAAAACTCACCCTTCCCACTTAGCCCAGCCTTGACCTTCGCTGCCGTCTTTTGGCTTGTGAATTTCTCTGCCTTTCAAACGTTCCAGCAGAGTCTGTCTAAAGACGGACATCATCTTTCATTGTGGATTATCCAGGGGTGATTTCTGTTCGCCTTCCATTTTCTGGGACCTTTGTCTCTTTTCCATAGGAGAATCGTCATGGTATTTCTCAGCTATCCCCCTTAGACATGCTTATCAGTCCGTTCCCCTTCATTCCAAGTGATTCATTTTGCATTTCTGGAATCACCGTATGTTCTCTAGGCCGAAGTGTGAGTGCTTTCGTGACTCTTGGTTGTTGTCTTTGAATTTGCACCGGTCACTTGAAGGAGTCTTTGCTGTCCTAGCCTGGGTCAAACTAAGCACTGGGAACACGTGGTCATCTGGGTTGGTTTGCCATCCTGAGGTCACAAACTCCAAACTCGAGGTGGTCCTGGCATCCCCCTTCACGGACACAATGTTTCCAAGACAAATTAGACGAATCTGATGAATCCCTCTCTCCAGGAAAGATATTTTTCTGTCTCCTTTCCGGATTTGGGAAGTTTCGAACTTCACCCCTGATCCTGGGACGTTCCCCCAGGTGCCGTCTAGATACGGGCTTACTTTATTTCTATAGGCTGTGCCATTTGTTTGCCTTACATCCTCAGCCCTGGCCTGTTTATTTTTCTTGAAACAGAATTGTAATGTTCTCATTTTCAGCCCACTTCCTTACATGTGGTGTCAAAACACATAATCAATAATCCTTCTACGGCAAGAGGTAGGGGGAGAGAATTTCGATGGAGGCAAACTGAGCACACTAGCCTGGGCGGGCAGCCTTCACGAAGGAACGAAGCCCTGTGGAGAAGGGTGCTTTTCAGCACCCTTGTAGAGCACTTCCAAACAAAGAGACGTAGCCCAAGCGTGACGGGGCTCCATTCCTTCAAGGCTTCCAAGACATCTCTTGGGACACATTAGCATGTACCCGGTGGGCCCCCGTGACGCCAGAGCTATGGAAAGTGAGACTGATCTGCAAAGAATGCCAGGGGCCTAGGAAAGGAGGCATCGAGTCTTCTCTTCAACGTCCTCAAGCCCTCATTCTTGACTTTGGCTTATGCTTAAGGCAGAAGGACCACGTAGGTCTGATAAGGCCCAAGTCCGGCCTCTTGCTTCCAATCAAGTTGCAAGCTTGAATCAGCATGGCCTCCCCATAGACTTGAATAGATGACAACGTTCTCCTCTCGGGGCTTGTCCCTCTATTCTCGCTTCTTGCCAAGGATCCCTTTCTTACCCCTCGAATCAGCGTCTGTTTTATGTCTTCCAGTTTCTGTGTCCGCTTTCTGTTTCTCAAAGCTGTTTCTGGGTATCCCTCCCTGTAATAGCCTAGCCTAGGCCAATCCTCGGTCTGTAACCGTGCGGCCATCTTGGCGGACAGGATCCTCGTGATGTCATAAACAACCTCAAAATTCGAAGTTGTCCTGACAACCTGCGTGCACACAGAGTTTCAGAGCCATCTCAGGCCAGTCCGACTCCTCACCCTTTCCTGGTAGGATAGCTTTCCTTTTTCTCGATTTCTTGTCGGTTTCTGTCTTGCTCCTCGAACTTTGGAAGGCCTGCTACATTCTCTCTAGACACTGGTTTCTGTCCTGTAAGATTATCCTGGGTTTTACCTCTTACATTTTATGTAGATGGCCAAGTGGGTGGACGTTCCCCAGAGAAAGTCCTGGACTCCCTCCCAAGTTGAAGTTGCCCGGGCAGTCCTCTGATGCGCAGTGATCGTGCCATCTCCTAGCACTCTGCCGATTCCACCTTGGCAGGTCCCATGTTTTCCTTCCTTCTTCCTCTGGGGAAGTGTACCAGATGCGTTCATGGATTGTAAAAGCCTCACGGTTCTTTTTCTGGTGCGTATTGATAAGGTGACCTCACCATTGCTACTTAGTTTATGATCCCTGTCCGCACCGTACCATGAAATCTGTATGTCCTAACACTGCCAATGTGATCTGCACCCGTGATGTGAAACAGTGAGGCCTGGGCCGGCCAAGCGGAACGTGGGCACTTACCCGCTCCGCCACAGGGCCGGCCCTGAATTGGACTTTTGGACCAACCTTTTGCCTGAGCTTGGGAACACGTGGGCCTCTTTGGATTATTCGTGAAGGAGATTAGTAGTAACGTCCTGGAGGGTAACCTTTTCCGTGGGTGCATGGGTTTAGCAGGCAGCATGTTCTGTGGGTAGTACTCCTCTTCATCTATTTGGAAGGGTCTACCTTTCTGTAGCATCAGTACGCATTTTGAGGTGATTTTCCAGCCTTGGAAGTTCACCCTCTCTAATCTCTTTCAGCCCCAAAGCTTTATGCCGTCATTCTGGACCCCATTTTGGATTTTTTTTGCTTTTAGGTGAATTTATTGCCGCAACCCTGCATTAGAACATCCTATATCTTTCCGATTTGCATCCTCATCGATGTAGACTTCCGTGTAGCTTACATCATCTTCCCCTGCGTAAGCCTAATAGCAGGCCCTCACCACACACTTGTGCCTCATCATCTGTTTCACCCTCTCACACCTCCCCGCTTTGTCTCTGGGAACCCCCAATCAAATGTCCCGTGCCACCTGTTCCTGACCGCTTGTTTTTCCTTCTCCTCTTAAGTGAGGTCCTACGGTACTTGCCTTGCTCCCTGGGGCTTGTTTCACTTCCCTAAAACCCTCACAGCCATTCTGGTGGTCACAAGTGGCTGGATTGCATCCTTGGTTCCGGCTGACTGGTATGCCATTGCGTGGCTATAGCCCATCTTCCTTCTGCACTCGTCCCTTGCTGGGCTCCAGGGAGGCTTCCAAGTCTTGGGTAGTGGGAGCGACGCTGTGGTGAACTCAGCGGTGCACATGTCTTTAGGCAGGAGTGTTTCCGAGTTCTTTGGATCAACACGCCGCAGAGGAATAGCTGGATCATATGGGACATGGATTCTTAAAGTTCTGAGGCAGTTCCACACCGCTTGGCGTAGTGGCTGCACCGGTCTGCACTCCCACCAACGGTGCAGGAGGCTTCCCTTCTCTCCACCTCCTCTCTGACACTTGTGGCTTCCTGTCTGCTTCCTTATAGCCATTCTGACCACAGTGAGCTGCTGTGCCCTTGCAGTTTGCATTTGCATTGGCCTGAGACTTCATGACGGTGAACAAGTGTTCATGCACCCGTTGGCCCTCTTTCGATCTTCTTGGCAGAAATCTCTGTTTCCATCTTCTGCCCAGGTTTTCATTGGCTTGTTGTTTTTTTTTTCTTGTGGGGACGTGCGAGTTGATTGCATCTTTGGGCTTTTCACCCCTTGTCCGATGTGTGGTTTGCAAACATCCTCCCCCAGTCGTTGTGCTATCTTTGCATTCAGTCGATGGTTTCCTTCACTGGGCAGAAGCGTCCGCATTTGACGTGGTCCCGTTGGTTTCTTGTTGACTTGGTTGCCCTGGCCCAGCCGGACTTGCTTCTTCCAAACAGGCGGCTCAGACCGATGGCAAAGAGCACTCTGCCTAGGTCTTCTGCTACAAGGTTCACGGTTTCAAGTCTGCCATTCAAGGCTTTGATCCATTTCAGGTGGTGTGTGTGCCAGGTGTAACATCATGGTGTACTGTCGTTGTGTTCCAGGTGGCTGTGCAGGCTTCCCAGCACCGTTTATGGTAGAGACTCTCCTTTCTCCGCTGTCTCCTCTTGGCTCCCTGGTCGAAAATGGGCTGTCCATGTACGTTTGAGTTGGGCTCTGGGTTCTCGATTCTGTTGCATGGGTCTGTGTGCCTGTTTTGGGGCCCAGACTGTGCCGTCTCGGTACCTAGTGCTTCGTCCTATAGGTTGAAATCGGAAAGTGTGCCACGTCCTGCTTTTTTCGTTTTCCTGAGGATTCCTTTGCCTAGTCAGGGTCTCTTGTTGCTGGCTAGAAGCTTTAGGATGCCCTCTTCTGTCTCTGTGGGAAACATTGCTGCAACTTTGACTGGGATTGCATGGAATCCAGAGATTCCTTGCTCCGGTAGGGACGTTTCCAGTGTGTTGCTGCTTCCACTCCTAGATCCTGGAATCTCCTTCTTTCTCCTTGTGTCTTCTTGAATTTCTTTCCCCCAACGTTTGTTAGTTTTCCATTGCCATGGCTTTCACCTGTTTTGCTAAGTTTCTTCATAGAGATCTCATCCTTCCCACTGGCATGCAGTTGTTCACTTTTTCTTTTCAGCTTCAGTTTCTCTATGCTTTGCAACTTTGAATCGGTTTTGCTCTGGCAGAAGTGCATCGCTGAGCTCACATCTGCTGGCAATGCTCCTGTATTTGCTGTGGAAGTCTGGCCCTGGCTAACGTCCCTTCCCATCTGCCTCTACACTACCTCGGACGCCTGCCCCAGAATGCCTGAAGCAGTGGTGAGCAGGCCCACCCGAGGGTCCACCCGGCCCACCCCGGGCCACCGACCCAGAAGGTGCGGACCTCACCGCTGCACCACCGGCCGGCCCCTTTCATGTTCCGTTGGCAACCTGCAGTTGAGGGCAATGGGACTTGAATATGCTACTTGAGCCCAACTCTGGCACTGTGTAGATGAGGCCAGGTTGTTTTTCGGGTCCACTGCAATGTCAGAGGATTGGTCATAATCGTGTCTCTGCTGTCCCGGCAAGCTCCACGGACACACGGTTTCCTGGCCCGCTCGGAGCAGTCTCAAAACTCACCCTTCCCACTTAGCCCAGCCTTGACCTTCGCTGCCGTCTTTTGGCTTGTGAATTTCTCTGCCTTTCAAACGTTCCAGCAGAGTCTGTCTAAAGACGGACATCATCTTTCATTGTGGATTATCCAGGGGTGATTTCTGTTCGCCTTCCATTTTCTGGGACCTTTGTCTCTTTTCCATAGGAGAATCGTCATGGTATTTCTCAGCTATCCCCCTTAGACATGCTTATCAGTCCGTTCCCCTTCATTCCAAGTGATTCATTTTGCATTTCTGGAATCACCGTATGTTCTCTAGGCCGAAGTGTGAGTGCTTTCGTGACTCTTGGTTGTTGTCTTTGAATTTGCACCGGTCACTTGAAGGAGTCTTTGCTGTCCTAGCCTGGGTCAAACTAAGCACTGGGAACACGTGGTCATCTGGGTTGGTTTGCCATCCTGAGGTCACAAACTCCAAACTCGAGGTGGTCCTGGCATCCCCCTTCACGGACACAATGTTTCCAAGACAAATTAGACGAATCTGATGAATCCCTCTCTCCAGGAAAGATATTTTTCTGTCTCCTTTCCGGATTTGGGAAGTTTCGAACTTCACCCCTGATCCTGGGACGTTCCCCCAGGTGCCGTCTAGATACGGGCTTACTTTATTTCTATAGGCTGTGCCATTTGTTTGCCTTACATCCTCAGCCCTGGCCTGTTTATTTTTCTTGAAACAGAATTGTAATGTTCTCATTTTCAGCCCACTTCCTTACATGTGGTGTCAAAACACATAATCAATAATCCTTCTACGGCAAGAGGTAGGGGGAGAGAATTTCGATGGAGGCAAACTGAGCACACTAGCCTGGGCGGGCAGCCTTCACGAAGGAACGAAGCCCTGTGGAAAAGGGTGCTTTTCAGCACCCTTGTAGAGCACTTCCAAACAAAGAGACGTAGCCCAAGCGTGACGGGGCTCCATTCCTTCAAGGCTTCCAAGACATCTCTTGGGACACATTAGCATGTACCCGGTGGGCCCCCGTGACGCCAGAGCTATGGAAAGTGAGACTGATCTGCAAAGAATGCCAGGGGCCTAGGAAAGGAGGCATCGAGTCTTC
Source organism: Equus asinus (assembly GCF_041296235.1). Taxonomy (NCBI): domain Eukaryota; kingdom Metazoa; phylum Chordata; class Mammalia; order Perissodactyla; family Equidae; genus Equus; species Equus asinus. The sequence goes on from NC_091810.1 coordinate 7,146,407, forward strand.
TCTTCAACGTCCTCAAGCCCTCATTCTTGACTTTGGCTTATGCTTAAGGCAGAAGGACCACGTAGGTCTGATAAGGCCCAAGTCCGGCCTCTTGCTTCCAATCAAGTTGCAAGCTTGAATCAGCATGGCCTCCCCATAGACTTGAATAGATGACAACGTTCTCCTCTCGGGGCTTGTCCCTCTATTCTCGCTTCTTGCCAAGGATCCCTTTCTTACCCCTCGAATCAGCGTCTGTTTTATGTCTTCCAGTTTCTGTGTCCGCTTTCTGTTTCTCAAAGCTGTTTCTGGGTATCCCTCCCTGTAATAGCCTAGCCTAGGCCAATCCTCGGTCTGTAACCGTGCGGCCATCTTGGCGGACAGGATCCTCGTGATGTCATAAACAACCTCAAAATTCGAAGTTGTCCTGACAACCTGCGTGCACACAGAGTTTCAGAGCCATCTCAGGCCAGTCCGACTCCTCACCCTTTCCTGGTAGGATAGCTTTCCTTTTTCTCGATTTCTTGTCGGTTTCTGTCTTGCTCCTCGAACTTTGGAAGGCCTGCTACATTCTCTCTAGACACTGGTTTCTGTCCTGTAAGATTATCCTGGGTTTTACCTCTTACATTTTATGTAGATGGCCAAGTGGGTGGACGTTCCCCAGAGAAAGTCCTGGACTCCCTCCCAAGTTGAAGTTGCCCGGGCAGTCCTCTGATGCGCAGTGATCGTGCCATCTCCTAGCACTCTGCCGATTCCACCTTGGCAGGTCCCATGTTTTCCTTCCTTCTTCCTCTGGGGAAGTGTACCAGATGCGTTCATGGATTGTAAAAGCCTCACGGTTCTTTTTCTGGTGCGTATTGATAAGGTGACCTCACCATTGCTACTTAGTTTATGATCCCTGTCCGCACCGTACCATGAAATCTGTATGTCCTAACACTGCCAATGTGATCTGCACCCGTGATGTGAAACAGTGAGGCCTGGGCCGGCCAAGCGGAACGTGGGCACTTACCCGCTCCGCCACAGGGCCGGCCCTGAATTGGACTTTTGGACCAACCTTTTGCCTGAGCTTGGGAACACGTGGGCCTCTTTGGATTATTCGTGAAGGAGATTAGTAGTAACGTCCTGGACGGTAACCTTTTCCGTGGGTGCATGGGTTTAGCAGGCAGCATGTTCTGTGGGTAGTACTCCTCTTCATCTATTTGGAAGGGTCTACCTTTCTGTAGCATCAGTACGCATTTTGAGGTGATTTTCCAGCCTTGGAAGTTCACCCTCTCTAATCTCTTTCAGCCCCAAAGCTTTATGCCGTCATTCTGGACCCCATTTTGGATTTTTTTTGCTTTTAGGTGAATTTATTGCCGCAACCCTGCATTAGAACATCCTATATCTTTCCGATTTGCATCCTCATCGATGTAGACTTCCGTGTAGCTTACATCATCTTCCCCTGCGTAAGCCTAATAGCAGGCCCTCACCACACACTTGTGCCTCATCATCTGTTTCACCCTCTCACACCTCCCCGCTTTGTCTCTGGGAACCCCCAATCAAATGTCCCGTGCCACCTGTTCCTGACCGCTTGTTTTTCCTTCTCCTCTTAAGTGAGGTCCTACGGTACTTGCCTTGCTCCCTGGGGCTTGTTTCACTTCCCTAAAACCCTCACAGCCATTCTGGTGGTCACAAGTGGCTGGATTGCATCCTTGGTTCCGGCTGACTGGTATGCCATTGCGTGGCTATAGCCCATCTTCCTTCTGCACTCGTCCCTTGCTGGGCTCCAGGGAGGCTTCCAAGTCTTGGGTAGTGGGAGCGACGCTGTGGTGAACTCAGCGGTGCACATGTCTTTAGGCAGGAGTGTTTCCGAGTTCTTTGGATCAACACGCCGCAGAGGAATAGCTGGATCATATGGGACATGGATTCTTAAAGTTCTGAGGCAGTTCCACACCGCTTGGCGTAGTGGCTGCACCGGTCTGCACTCCCACCAACGGTGCAGGAGGCTTCCCTTCTCTCCACCTCCTCTCTGACACTTGTGGCTTCCTGTCTGCTTCCTTATAGCCATTCTGACCACAGTGAGCTGCTGTGCCCTTGCAGTTTGCATTTGCATTGGCCTGAGACTTCATGACGGTGAACAAGTGTTCATGCACCCGTTGGCCCTCTTTCGATCTTCTTGGCAGAAATCTCTGTTTCCATCTTCTGCCCAGGTTTTCATTGGCTTGTTGTTGTTTTTTTTCTTGTGGGGACGTGCGAGTTGATTGCATCTTTGGGCTTTTCACCCCTTGTCCGATGTGTGGTTTGCAAACATCCTCCCCCAGTCGTTGTGCTATCTTTGCATTCAGTCGATGGTTTCCTTCACTGGGCAGAAGCGTCCGCATTTGACGTGGTCCCGTTGGTTTCTTGTGGACTTGGTTGCCCTGGCCCAGCCGGACTTGCTTCTTCCAAACAGGCGGCTCAGACCGATGGCAAAGAGCACTCTGCCTAGGTCTTCTGCTACAAGGTTCACAGTTTCAAGTCTGCCATTCAAGGCTTTGATCCATTTCAGGTGGTGTGTGTGCCAGGTGTAACATCATGGTGTACTGTCGTTGTGTTCCAGGTGGCTGTGCAGGCTTCCCAGCACCGTTTATGGTAGAGACTCTCCTTTCTCCGCTGTCTCCTCTTGGCTCCCTGGTCGAAAATGGGCTGTCCATGTACGTTTGAGTTGGGCTCTGGGTTCTCGATTCTGTTGCATGGGTCTGTGTGCCTGTTTTGGGGCCCAGACTGTGCCGTCTCGGTACCTAGTGCTTCGTCCTATAGGTTGAAATCGGAAAGTGTGCCACGTCCTGCTTTTTTCGTTTTCCTGAGGATTCCTTTGCCTAGTCAGGGTCTCTTGTTGCTGGCTAGAAGCTTTAGGATGCCCTCTTCTGTCTCTGTGGGAAACATTGCTGCAACTTTGACTGGGATTGCATGGAATCCAGAGATTCCTTGCTCCGGTAGGGACGTTTCCAGTGTGTTGCTGCTTCCACTCCTAGATCCTGGAATCTCCTTCTTTCTCCTTGTGTCTTCTTGAATTTCTTTCCCCCAACGTTTGTTAGTTTTCCATTGCCATGGCTTTCACCTGTTTTGCTAAGTTTCTTCATAGAGATCTCATCCTTCCCACTGGCATGCAGTTGTTCACTTTTTCTTTTCAGCTTCAGTTTCTCTATGCTTTGCAACTTTGAATCGGTTTTGCTCTGGCAGAAGTGCATCGCTGAGCTCACATCTGCTGGCAATGCTCCTGTATTTGCTGTGGAAGTCTGGCCCTGGCTAACGTCCCTTCCCATCTGCCTCTACACTACCTCGGACGCCTGCCCCAGAATGCCTGAAGCAGTGGTGAGCAGGCCCACCCGAGGGTCCACCCGGCCCACCCCGGGCCACCGACCCAGAAGGTGCGGACCTCACCGCTGCACCACCGGCCGGCCCCTTTCATGTTCCGTTGGCAACCTGCAGTTGAGGGCAATGGGACTTGAATATGCTACTTGAGCCCAACTCTGGCACTGTGTAGATGAGGCCAGGTTGTTTTTCGGGTCCACTGCGATGTCAGAGGATTGGTCATAATCGTGTCTCTGCTGTCCCGGCAAGCTCCACGGACACACGGTTTCCTGGCCCGCTCGGAGCAGTCTCAAAACTCACCCTTCCCACTTAGCCCAGCCTTGACCTTCGCTGCCGTCTTTTGGCTTGTGAATTTCTCTGCCTTTCAAACGTTCCAGCAGAGTCTGTCTAAAGACGGACATCATCTTTCATTGTGGATTATCCAGGGGTGATTTCTGTTCGCCTTCCATTTTCTGGGACCTTTGTCTCTTTTCCATAGGAGAATCGTCATGGTATTTCTCAGCTATCCCCCTTAGACATGCTTATCAGTCCGTTCCCCTTCATTCCAAGTGATTCATTTTGCATTTCTGGAATCACCGTATGTTCTCTAGGCCGAAGTGTGAGTGCTTTCGTGACTCTTGGTTGTTGTCTTTGAATTTGCACCGGTCACTTGAAGGAGTCTTTGCTGTCCTAGCCTGGGTCAAACTAAGCACTGGGAACACGTGGTCATCTGGGTTGGTTTGCCATCCTGAGGTCACAAACTCCAAACTCGAGGTGGTCCTGGCATCCCCCTTCACGGACACAATGTTTCCAAGACAAATTAGACGAATCTGATGAATCCCTCTCTCCAGGAAAGATATTTTTCTGTCTCCTTTCCGGATTTGGGAAGTTTCGAACTTCACCCCTGATCCTGGGACGTTCCCCCAGGTGCCGTCTAGATACGGGCTTACTTTATTTCTATAGGCTGTGCCATTTGTTTGCCTTACATCCTCAGCCCTGGCCTGTTTATTTTTCTTGAAACAGAATTGTAATGTTCTCATTTTCAGCCCACTTCCTTACATGTGGTGTCAAAACACATAATCAATAATCCTTCTACGGCAAGAGGTAGGGGGAGAGAATTTCGATGGAGGCAAACTGAGCACACTAGCCTGGGCGGGCAGCCTTCACGAAGGAACGAAGCCCTGTGGAGAAGGGTGCTTTTCAGCACCCTTGTAGAGCACTTCCAAACAAAGAGACGTAGCCCAAGCGTGACGGGGCTCCATTCCTTCAAGGCTTCCAAGACATCTCTTGGGACACATTAGCATGTACCCGGTGGGCCCCCGTGACGCCAGAGCTATGGAAAGTGAGACTGATCTGCAAAGAATGCCAGGGGCCTAGGAAAGGAGGCATCGAGTCTTCTCTTCAACGTCCTCAAGCCCTCATTCTTGACTTTGGCTTATGCTTAAGGCAGAAGGACCACGTAGGTCTGATAAGGCCCAAGTCCGGCCTCTTGCTTCCAATCAAGTTGCAAGCTTGAATCAGCATGGCCTCCCCATAGACTTGAATAGATGACAACGTTCTCCTCTCGGGGCTTGTCCCTCTATTCTCGCTTCTTGCCAAGGATCCCTTTCTTACCCCTCGAATCAGCGTCTGTTTTATGTCTTCCAGTTTCTGTGTCCGCTTTCTGTTTCTCAAAGCTGTTTCTGGGTATCCCTCCCTGTAATAGCCTAGCCTAGGCCAATCCTCGGTCTGTAACCGTGCGGCCATCTTGGCGGACATGATCCTCGTGATGTCATAAACAACCTCAAAATTCGAAGTTGTCCTGACAACCTGCGTGCACACAGAGTTTCAGAGCCATCTCAGGCCAGTCCGACTCCTCACCCTTTCCTGGTAGGATAGCTTTCCTTTTTCTCGATTTCTTGTCGGTTTCTGTCTTGCTCCTCGAACTTTGGAAGGCCTGCTACATTCTCTCTAGACACTGGTTTCTGTCCTGTAAGATTATCCTGGGTTTTACCTCTTACATTTTATGTAGATGGCCAAGTGGGTGGACGTTCCCCAGAGAAAGTCCTGGACTCCCTCCCAAGTTGAAGTTGCCCGGGCAGTCCTCTGATGCGCAGTGATCGTGCCATCTCCTAGCACTCTGCCGATTCCACCTTGGCAGGTCCCATGTTTTCCTTCCTTCTTCCTCTGGGGAAGTGTACCAGATGCGTTCATGGATTGTAAAAGCCTCACGGTTCTTTTTCTGGTGCGTATTGATAAGGTGACCTCACCATTGCTACTTAGTTTATGATCCCTGTCCGCACCGTACCATGAAATCTGTATGTCCTAACACTGCCAATGTGATCTGCACCCGTGATGTGAAACAGTGAGGCCTGGGCCGGCCAAGCGGAACGTGGGCACTTACCCGCTCCGCCACAGGGCCGGCCCTGAATTGGACGTTTGGACCAACCTTTTGCCTGAGCTTGGGAACACGTGGGCCTGTTTGCATTATTCGTGAAGGTGATTGGTAGTAACATCCTGGACGGTAACCTTTTCCGTTGGTGCATGGGTTTAGCAGGCAGCATGTTCTGTGGGTAGTATTCCTCTTCATCTATTTGGAAGGGTCTACCTTTCTGTAGCATCAGTACGCATTTTGAGGTGATTTTCCAGCCTTGGAAGTTCACCCTCTCTAATCTCTTTCAGCCCCAAAGATTTATGCCGTCATTCTGGACCCCATTTTGGATTTTTTTTGCTTTTAGGTGAATTTATTGCCGCAACCCTGCATTAGAACATCCTATATCTTTCCGATTTGCATCCTCATCGATGTAGACTTCCGTGTAGCTTACATCATCTTCCCCTGCGTAAGCCTAATAGCAGGCCCTCACCACACACTTGTGCCTCATCATCTGTTTCACCCTCTCACACCTGCCCGCTTTGTCTCTGGGAACCCCCAATCAAATGTCCCGTGCCACCTGTTCCTGACCGCTTGTTTTTCCTTCTCCTCTTAAGTGAGGTCCTACGGTACTTGCCTTGCTCCCTGGGGCTTGTTTCACTTCCCTAAAACCCTCACAGCCATTCTGGTGGTCACAAGTGGCTGGATTGCATCCTTGGTTCCGGCTGACTGGTATGCCATTGCGTGGCTATAGCCCATCTTCCTTCTGCACTCGTCCCTTGCTGGGCTCCAGGGAGGCTTCCAAGTCTTGGGTAGTGGGAGCGACGCTGTGGTGAACTCAGCGGTGCACATGTCTTTAGGCAGGAGTGTTTCCGAGTTCTTTGGATCAACACGCCGCAGAGGAATAGCTGGATCATATGGGACATGGATTCTTAAAGTTCTGAGGCAGTTCCACACCGCTTGGCGTAGTGGCTGCACCGGTCTGCACTCCCACCAACGGTGCAGGAGGCTTCCCTTCTCTCCACCTCCTCTCTGACACTTGTGGCTTCCTGTCTGCTTCCTTATAGCCATTCTGACCACAGTGAGCTGCTGTGCCCTTGCAGTTTGCATTTGCATTGGCCTGAGACTTCATGACGGTGAACAAGTGTTCATGCACCCGTTGGCCCTCTTTCGATCTTCTTGGCAGAAATCTCTGTTTCCATCTTCTGCCCAGGTTTTCATTGGCTTGTTGTTGTTTTTTTTCTTGTGGGGACGTGCGAGTTGATTGCATCTTTGGGCTTTTCACCCCTTGTCCGATGTGTGGTTTGCAAACATCCTCCCCCAGTCGTTGTGCTATCTTTGCATTCAGTCGATGGTTTCCTTCACTGGGCAGAAGCGTCCGCATTTGACGTGGTCCCGTTGGTTTCTTGTTGACTTGGTTGCCCTGGCCCAGCCGGACTTGCTTCTTCCAAACAGGCGGCTCAGACCGATGGCAAAGAGCACTCTGCCTAGGTCTTCTGCTACAAGGTTCACGGTTTCAAGTCTGCCATTCAAGGCTTTGATCCATTTCAGGTGGTGTGTGTGCCAGGTGTAACATCATGGTGTACTGTCGTTGTGTTCCAGGTGGCTGTGCAGGCTTCCCAGCACCGTTTATGGTAGAGACTCTCCTTTCTCCGCTGTCTCCTCTTGGCTCCCTGGTCGAAAATGGGCTGTCCATGTACGTTTGAGTTGGGCTCTGGGTTCTCGATTCTGTTGCATGGGTCTGTGTGCCTGTTTTGGGGCCCAGACTGTGCCGTCTCGGTACCTAGTGCTTCGTCCTATAGGTTGAAATCGGAAAGTGTGCCACGTCCTGCTTTTTTCGTTTTCCTGAGGATTCCTTTGCCTAGTCAGGGTCTCTTGTTGCTGGCTAGAAGCTTTAGGATGCCCTCTTCTGTCTCTGTGGGAAACATTGCTGCAACTTTGACTGGGATTGCATGGAATCCAGAGATTCCTTGCTCCGGTAGGGACGTTTCCAGTGTGTTGCTGCTTCCACTCCTAGATCCTGGAATCTCCTTCTTTCTCCTTGTGTCTTCTTGAATTTCTTTCCCCCAACGTTTGTTAGTTTTCCATTGCCATGGCTTTCACCTGTTTTGCTAAGTTTCTTCATAGAGATCTCATCCTTCCCACTGGCATGCAGTTGTTCACTTTTTCTTTTCAGCTTCAGTTTCTCTATGCTTTGCAACTTTGAATCGGTTTTGCTCTGGCAGAAGTGCATCGCTGAGCTCACATCTGCTGGCAATGCTCCTGTATTTGCTGTGGAAGTCTGGCCCTGGCTAACGTCCCTTCCCATCTGCCTCTACACTACCTCGGACGCCTGCCCCAGAATGCCTGAAGCAGTGGTGAGCAGGCCCACCCGAGGGTCCACCCGGCCCACCCCGGGCCACCGACCCAGAAGGTGCGGACCTCACCGCTGCACCACCGGCCGGCCCCTTTCATGTTCCGTTGGCAACCTGCAGTTGAGGGCAATGGGACTTGAATATGCTACTTGAGCCCAACTCTGGCACTGTGTAGATGAGGCCAGGTTGTTTTTCGGGTCCACTGCGATGTCAGAGGATTGGTCATAATCGTGTCTCTGCTGTCCCGGCAAGCTCCACGGACACACGGTTTCCTGGCCCGCTCGGAGCAGTCTCAAAACTCACCCTTCCCACTTAGCCCAGCCTTGACCTTCGCTGCCGTCTTTTGGCTTGTGAATTTCTCTGCCTTTCAAACGTTCCAGCAGAGTCTGTCTAAAGACGGACATCATCTTTCATTGTGGATTATCCAGGGGTGATTTCTGTTCGCCTTCCATTTTCTGGGACCTTTGTCTCTTTTCCATAGGAGAATCGTCATGGTATTTCTCAGCTATCCCCCTTAGACATGCTTATCAGTCCGTTCCCCTTCATTCCAAGTGATTCATTTTGCATTTCTGGAATCACCGTATGTTCTCTAGGCCGAAGTGTGAGTGCTTTCGTGACTCTTGGTTGTTGTCTTTGAATTTGCACCGGTCACTTGAAGGAGTCTTTGCTGTCCTAGCCTGGGTCAAACTAAGCACTGGGAACACGTGGTCATCTGGGTTGGTTTGCCATCCTGAGGTCACAAACTCCAAACTCGAGGTGGTCCTGGCATCCCCCTTCACGGACACAATGTTTCCAAGACAAATTAGACGAATCTGATGAATCCCTCTCTCCAGGAAAGATATTTTTCTGTCTCCTTTCCGGATTTGGGAAGTTTCGAACTTCACCCCTGATCCTGGGACGTTCCCCCAGGTGCCGTCTAGATACGGGCTTACTTTATTTCTATAGGCTGTGCCATTTGTTTGCCTTACATCCTCAGCCCTGGCCTGTTTATTTTTCTTGAAACAGAATTGTAATGTTCTCATTTTCAGCCCACTTCCTTACATGTGGTGTCAAAACACATAATCAATAATCCTTCTACGGCAAGAGGTAGGGGGAGAGAATTTCGATGGAGGCAAACTGAGCACACTAGCCTGGGCGGGCAGCCTTCACGAAGGAACGAAGCCCTGTGGAGAAGGGTGCTTTTCAGCACCCTTGTAGAGCACTTCCAAACAAAGAGACGTAGCCCAAGCGTGACGGGGCTCCATTCCTTCAAGGCTTCCAAGACATCTCTTGGGACACATTAGCATGTACCCGGTGGGCCCCCGTGACGCCAGAGCTATGGAAAGTGAGACTGATCTGCAAAGAATGCCAGGGGCCTAGGAAAGGAGGCATCGAGTCTTCTCTTCAACGTCCTCAAGCCCTCATTCTTGACTTTGGCTTATGCTTAAGGCAGAAGGACCACGTAGGTCTGATAAGGCCCAAGTCCGGCCTCTTGCTTCCAATCAAGTTGCAAGCTTGAATCAGCATGGCCTCCCCATAGACTTGAATAGATGACAACGTTCTCCTCTCGGGGCTTGTCCCTCTATTCTCGCTTCTTGCCAAGGATCCCTTTCTTACCCCTCGAATCAGCGTCTGTTTTATGTCTTCCAGTTTCTGTGTCCGCTTTCTGTTTCTCAAAGCTGTTTCTGGGTATCCCTCCCTGTAATAGCCTAGCCTAGGCCAATCCTCGGTCTGTAACCGTGCGGCCATCTTGGCGGACAGGATCCTCGTGATGTCATAAACAACCTCAAAATTCGAAGTTGTCCTGACAACCTGCGTGCACACAGAGTTTCAGAGCCATCTCAGGCCAGTCCGACTCCTCACCCTTTCCTGGTAGGATAGCTTTCCTTTTTCTCGATTTCTTGTCGGTTTCTGTCTTGCTCCTCGAACTTTGGAAGGCCTGCTACATTCTCTCTAGACACTGGTTTCTGTCCTGTAAGATTATCCTGGGTTTTACCTCTTACATTTTATGTAGATGGCCAAGTGGGTGGACGTTCCCCAGAGAAAGTCCTGGACTCCCTCCCAAGTTGAAGTTGCCCGGGCAGTCCTCTGATGCGCAGTGATCGTGCCATCTCCTAGCACTCTGCCGATTCCACCTTGGCAGGTCCCATGTTTTCCTTCCTTCTTCCTCTGGGGAAGTGTACCAGATGCGTTCATGGATTGTAAAAGCCTCACGGTTCTTTTTCTGGTGCGTATTGATAAGGTGACCTCACCATTGCTACTTAGTTTATGATCCCTGTCCGCACCGTACCATGAAATCTGTATGTCCTAACACTGCCAATGTGATCTGCACCCGTGATGTGAAACAGTGAGGCCTGGGCCGGCCAAGCGGAACGTGGGCACTTACCCGCTCCGCCACAGGGCCGGCCCTGAATTGGACGTTTGGACCAACCTTTTGCCTGAGCTTGGGAACACGTGGGCCTGTTTGCATTATTCGTGAAGGTGATTGGTAGTAACATCCTGGACGGTAACCTTTTCCGTTGGTGCATGGGTTTAGCAGGCAGCATGTTCTGTGGGTAGTATTCCTCTTCATCTATTTGGAAGGGTCTACCTTTCTGTAGCATCAGTACGCATTTTGAGGTGATTTTCCAGCCTTGGAAGTTCACCCTCTCTAATCTCTTTCAGCCCCAAAGATTTATGCCGTCATTCTGGACCCCATTTTGGATTTTTTTTGCTTTTAGGTGAATTTATTGCCGCAACCCTGCATTAGAACATCCTATATCTTTCCGATTTGCATCCTCATCGATGTAGACTTCCGTGTAGCTTACATCATCTTCCCCTGCGTAAGCCTAATAGCAGGCCCTCACCACACACTTGTGCCTCATCATCTGTTTCACCCTCTCACACCTCCCCGCTTTGTCTCTGGGAACCCCCAATCAAATGTCCCGTGCCACCTGTTCCTGACCGCTTGTTTTTCCTTCTCCTCTTAAGTGAGGTCCTACGGTACTTGCCTTGCTCCCTGGGGCTTGTTTCACTTCCCTAAAACCCTCACAGCCATTCTGGTGGTCACAAGTGGCTGGATTGCATCCTTGGTTCCGGCTGACTGGTATGCCATTGCGTGGCTATAGCCCATCTTCCTTCTGCACTCGTCCCTTGCTGGGCTCCAGGGAGGCTTCCAAGTCTTGGGTAGTGGGAGCGACGCTGTGGTGAACTCAGCGGTGCACATGTCTTTAGGCAGGAGTGTTTCCGAGTTCTTTGGATCAACACGCCGCAGAGGAATAGCTGGATCATATGGGACATGGATTCTTAAAGTTCTGAGGCAGTTCCACACCGCTTGGCGTAGTGGCTGCACCGGTCTGCACTCCCACCAACGGTGCAGGAGGCTTCCCTTCTCTCCACCTCCTCTCTGACACTTGTGGCTTCCTGTCTGCTTCCTTATAGCCATTCTGACCACAGTGAGCTGCTGTGCCCTTGCAGTTTGCATTTGCATTGGCCTGAGACTTCATGACGGTGAACAAGTGTTCATGCACCCGTTGGCCCTCTTTCGATCTTCTTGGCAGAAATCTCTGTTTCCATCTTCTGCCCAGGTTTTCATTGGCTTGTTGTTTTTTTTTTTCTTGTGGGGACGTGCGAGTTGATTGCATCTTTGGGCTTTTCACCCCTTGTCCGATGTGTGGTTTGCAAACATCCTCCCCCAGTCGTTGTGCTATCTTTGCATTCAGTCGATGGTTTCCTTCACTGGGCAGAAGCGTCCGCATTTGACGTGGTCCCGTTGGTTTCTTGTTGACTTGGTTGCCCTGGCCCAGCCGGACTTGCTTCTTCCAAACAGGCGGCTCAGACCGATGGCAAAGAGCACTCTGCCTAGGTCTTCTGCTACAAGGTTCACGGTTTCAAGTCTGCCATTCAAGGCTTTGATCCATTTCAGGTGGTGTGTGTGCCAGGTGTAACATCATGGTGTACTGTCGTTGTGTTCCAGGTGGCTGTGCAGGCTTCCCAGCACCGTTTATGGTAGAGACTCTCCTTTCTCCGCTGTCTCCTCTTGGCTCCCTGGTCGAAAATGGGCTGTCCATGTACGTTTGAGTTGGGCTCTGGGTTCTCGATTCTGTTGCATGGGTCTGTGTGCCTGTTTTGGGGCCCAGACTGTGCCGTCTCGGTACCTAGTGCTTCGTCCTATAGGTTGAAATCGGAAAGTGTGCCACGTCCTGCTTTTTTCGTTTTCCTGAGGATTCCTTTGCCTAGTCAGGGTCTCTTGTTGCTGGCTAGAAGCTTTAGGATGCCCTCTTCTGTCTCTGTGGGAAACATTGCTGCAACTTTGACTGGGATTGCATGGAATCCAGAGATTCCTTGCTCCGGTAGGGACGTTTCCAGTGTGTTGCTGCTTCCACTCCTAGATCCTGGAATCTCCTTCTTTCTCCTTGTGTCTTCTTGAATTTCTTTCCCCCAACGTTTGTTAGTTTTCCATTGCCATGGCTTTCACCTGTTTTGCTAAGTTTCTTCATAGAGATCTCATCCTTCCCACTGGCATGCAGTTGTTCACTTTTTCTTTTCAGCTTCAGTTTCTCTATGCTTTGCAACTTTGAATCGGTTTTGCTCTGGCAGAAGTGCATCGCTGAGCTCACATCTGCTGGCAATGCTCCTGTATTTGCTGTGGAAGTCTGGCCCTGGCTAACGTCCCTTCCCATCTGCCTCTACACTACCTCGGACGCCTGCCCCAGAATGCCTGAAGCAGTGGTGAGCAGGCCCACCCGAGGGTCCACCCGGCCCACCCCGGGCCACCGACCCAGAAGGTGCGGACCTCACCGCTGCACCACCGGCCGGCCCCTTTCATGTTCCGTTGGCAACCTGCAGTTGAGGGCAATGGGACTTGAATATGCTACTTGAGCCCAACTCTGGCACTGTGTAGATGAGGCCAGGTTGTTTTTCGGGTCCACTGCGATGTCAGAGGATTGGTCATAATCGTGTCTCTGCTGTCCCGGCAAGCTCCACGGACACACGGTTTCCTGGCCCGCTCGGAGCAGTCTCAAAACTCACCCTTCCCACTTAGCCCAGCCTTGACCTTCGCTGCCGTCTTTTGGCTTGTGAATTTCTCTGCCTTTCAAACGTTCCAGCAGAGTCTGTCTAAAGACGGACATCATCTTTCATTGTGGATTATCCAGGGGTGATTTCTGTTCGCCTTCCATTTTCTGGGACCTTTGTCTCTTTTCCATAGGAGAATCGTCATGGTATTTCTCAGCTATCCCCCTTAGACATGCTTATCAGTCCGTTCCCCTTCATTCCAAGTGATTCATTTTGCATTTCTGGAATCACCGTATGTTCTCTAGGCCGAAGTGTGAGTGCTTTCGTGACTCTTGGTTGTTGTCTTTGAATTTGCACCGGTCACTTGAAGGAGTCTTTGCTGTCCTAGCCTGGGTCAAACTAAGCACTGGGAACACGTGGTCATCTGGGTTGGTTTGCCATCCTGAGGTCACAAACTCCAAACTCGAGGTGGTCCTGGCATCCCCCTTCACGGACACAATGTTTCCAAGACAAATTAGACGAATCTGATGAATCCCTCTCTCCAGGAAAGATATTTTTCTGTCTCCTTTCCGGATTTGGGAAGTTTCGAACTTCACCCCTGATCCTGGGACGTTCCCCCAGGTGCCGTCTAGATACGGGCTTACTTTATTTCTATAGGCTGTGCCATTTGTTTGCCTTACATCCTCAGCCCTGGCCTGTTTATTTTTCTTGAAACAGAATTGTAATGTTCTCATTTTCAGCCCACTTCCTTACATGTGGTGTCAAAACACATAATCAATAATCCTTCTACGGCAAGAGGTAGGGGGAGAGAATTTCGATGGAGGCAAACTGAGCACACTAGCCTGGGTGGGCAGCCTTCACGAAGGAACGAAGCCCTGTGGAGAAGGGTGCTTTTCAGCACCCTTGTAGAGCACTTCCAAACAAAGAGACGTAGCCCAAGCGTGACGGGGCTCCATTCCTTCAAGGCTTCCAAGACATCTCTTGGGACACATTAGCATGTACCCGGTGGGCCCCCGTGACGCCAGAGCTATGGAAAGTGAGACTGATCTGCAAAGAATGCCAGGGGCCTAGGAAAGGAGGCATCGAGTCTTCTCTTCAACGTCCTCAAGCCCTCATTCTTGACTTTGGCTTATGCTTAAGGCAGAAGGACCACGTAGGTCTGATAAGGCCCAAGTCCGGCCTCTTGCTTCCAATCAAGTTGCAAGCTTGAATCAGCATGGCCTCCCCATAGACTTGAATAGATGACAACGTTCTCCTCTCGGGGCTTGTCCCTCTATTCTCGCTTCTTGCCAAGGATCCCTTTCTTACCCCTCGAATCAGCGTCTGTTTTATGTCTTCCAGTTTCTGTGTCCGCTTTCTGTTTCTCAAAGCTGTTTCTGGGTATCCCTCCCTGTAATAGCCTAGCCTAGGCCAATCCTCGGTCTGTAACCGTGCGGCCATCTTGGCGGACAGGATCCTCGTGATGTCATAAACAACCTCAAAATTCGAAGTTGTCCTGACAACCTGCGTGCACACAGAGTTTCAGAGCCATCTCAGGCCAGTCCGACTCCTCACCCTTTCCTGGTAGGATAGCTTTCCTTTTTCTCGATTTCTTGTCGGTTTCTGTCTTGCTCCTCGAACTTTGGAAGGCCTGCTACATTCTCTCTAGACACTGGTTTCTGTCCTGTAAGATTATCCTGGGTTTTACCTCTTACATTTTATGTAGATGGCCAAGTGGGTGGACGTTCCCCAGAGAAAGTCCTGGACTCCCTCCCAAGTTGAAGTTGCCCGGGCAGTCCTCTGATGCGCAGTGATCGTGCCATCTCCTAGCACTCTGCCGATTCCACCTTGGCAGGTCCCATGTTTTCCTTCCTTCTTCCTCTGGGGAAGTGTACCAGATGCGTTCATGGATTGTAAAAGCCTCACGGTTCTTTTTCTGGTGCGTATTGATAAGGTGACCTCACCATTGCTACTTAGTTTATGATCCCTGTCCGCACCGTACCATGAAATCTGTATGTCCTAACACTGCCAATGTGATCTGCACCCGTGATGTGAAACAGTGAGGCCTGGGCCGGCCAAGCGGAACGTGGGCACTTACCCGCTCCGCCACAGGGCCGGCCCTGAATTGGACGTTTGGACCAACCTTTTGCCTGAGCTTGGGAACACGTGGGCCTGTTTGCATTATTCGTGAAGGTGATTGGTAGTAACATCCTGGACGGTAACCTTTTCCGTTGGTGCATGGGTTTAGCAGGCAGCATGTTCTGTGGGTAGTATTCCTCTTCATCTATTTGGAAGGGTCTACCTTTCTGTAGCATCAGTACGCATTTTGAGGTGATTTTCCAGCCTTGGAAGTTCACCCTCTCTAATCTCTTTCAGCCCCAAAGATTTATGCCGTCATTCTGGACCCCATTTTGGATTTTTTTTGCTTTTAGGTGAATTTATTGCCGCAACCCTGCATTAGAACATCCTATATCTTTCCGATTTGCATCCTCATCGATGTAGACTTCCGTGTAGCTTACATCATCTTCCCCTGCGTAAGCCTAATAGCAGGCCCTCACCACACACTTGTGCCTCATCATCTGTTTCACCCTCTCACACCTCCCCGCTTTGTCTCTGGGAACCCCCAATCAAATGTCCCGTGCCACCTGTTCCTGACCGCTTGTTTTTCCTTCTCCTCTTAAGTGAGGTCCTACGGTACTTGCCTTGCTCCCTGGGGCTTGTTTCACTTCCCTAAAACCCTCACAGCCATTCTGGTGGTCACAAGTGGCTGGATTGCATCCTTGGTTCCGGCTGACTGGTATGCCATTGCGTGGCTATAGCCCATCTTCCTTCTGCACTCGTCCCTTGCTGGGCTCCAGGGAGGCTTCCAAGTCTTGGGTAGTGGGAGCGACGCTGTGGTGAACTCAGCGGTGCACATGTCTTTAGGCAGGAGTGTTTCCGAGTTCTTTGGATCAACACGCCGCAGAGGAATAGCTGGATCATATGGGACATGGATTCTTAAAGTTCTGAGGCAGTTCCACACCGCTTGGCGTAGTGGCTGCACCGGTCTGCACTCCCACCAACGGTGCAGGAGGCTTCCCTTCTCTCCACCTCCTCTCTGACACTTGTGGCTTCCTGTCTGCTTCCTTATAGCCATTCTGACCACAGTGAGCTGCTGTGCCCTTGCAGTTTGCATTTGCATTGGCCTGAGACTTCATGACGGTGAACAAGTGTTCATGCACCCGTTGGCCCTCTTTCGATCTTCTTGGCAGAAATCTCTGTTTCCATCTTCTGCCCAGGTTTTCATTGGCTTGTTGTTTTTTTTTTTCTTGTGGGGACGTGCGAGTTGATTGCATCTTTGGGCTTTTCACCCCTTGTCCGATGTGTGGTTTGCAAACATCCTCCCCCAGTCGTTGTGCTATCTTTGCATTCAGTCGATGGTTTCCTTCACTGGGCAGAAGCGTCCGCATTTGACGTGGTCCCGTTGGTTTCTTGTTGACTTGGTTGCCCTGGCCCAGCCGGACTTGCTTCTTCCAAACAGGCGGCTCAGACCGATGGCAAAGAGCACTCTGCCTAGGTCTTCTGCTACAAGGTTCACGGTTTCAAGTCTGCCATTCAAGGCTTTGATCCATTTCAGGTGGTGTGTGTGCCAGGTGTAACATCATGGTGTACTGTCGTTGTGTTCCAGGTGGCTGTGCAGGCTTCCCAGCACCGTTTATGGTAGAGACTCTCCTTTCTCCGCTGTCTCCTCTTGGCTCCCTGGTCGAAAATGGGCTGTCCATGTACGTTTGAGTTGGGCTCTGGGTTCTCGATTCTGTTGCATGGGTCTGTGTGCCTGTTTTGGGGCCCAGACTGTGCCGTCTCGGTACCTAGTGCTTCGTCCTATAGGTTGAAATCGGAAAGTGTGCCACGTCCTGCTTTTTTCGTTTTCCTGAGGATTCCTTTGCCTAGTCAGGGTCTCTTGTTGCTGGCTAGAAGCTTTAGGATGCCCTCTTCTGTCTCTGTGGGAAACATTGCTGCAACTTTGACTGGGATTGCATGGAATCCAGAGATTCCTTGCTCCGGTAGGGACGTTTCCAGTGTGTTGCTGCTTCCACTCCTAGATCCTGGAATCTCCTTCTTTCTCCTTGTGTCTTCTTGAATTTCTTTCCCCCAACGTTTGTTAGTTTTCCATTGCCATGGCTTTCACCTGTTTTGCTAAGTTTCTTCATAGAGATCTCATCCTTCCCACTGGCATGCAGTTGTTCACTTTTTCTTTTCAGCTTCAGTTTCTCTATGCTTTGCAACTTTGAATCGGTTTTGCTCTGGCAGAAGTGCATCGCTGAGCTCACATCTGCTGGCAATGCTCCTGTATTTGCTGTGGAAGTCTGGCCCTGGCTAACGTCCCTTCCCATCTGCCTCTACACTACCTCGGACGCCTGCCCCAGAATGCCTGAAGCAGTGGTGAGCAGGCCCACCCGAGGGTCCACCCGGCCCACCCCGGGCCACCGACCCAGAAGGTGCGGACCTCACCGCTGCACCACCGGCCGGCCCCTTTCATGTTCCGTTGGCAACCTGCAGTTGAGGGCAATGGGACTTGAATATGCTACTTGAGCCCAACTCTGGCACTGTGTAGATGAGGCCAGGTTGTTTTTCGGGTCCACTGCGATGTCAGAGGATTGGTCATAATCGTGTCTCTGCTGTCCCGGCAAGCTCCACGGACACACGGTTTCCTGGCCCGCTCGGAGCAGTCTCATAGCTCACCCTTCCCACTTAGCCCAGCCTTGACCTTCGCTGCCGTCTTTTGGCTTGTGAATTTCTCTGCCTTTCAAACGTTCCAGCAGAGTCTGTCTAAAGACGGACATCATCTTTCATTGTGGATTATCCAGGGGTGATTTCTGTTCGCCTTCCATTTTCTGGGACCTTTGTCTCTTTTCCATAGGAGAATCGTCATGGTATTTCTCAGCTATCCCCCTTAGACATGCTTATCAGTCCGTTCCCCTTCATTCCAAGTGATTCATTTTGCATTTCTGGAATCACCGTATGTTCTCTAGGCCGAAGTGTGAGTGCTTTCGTGACTCTTGGTTGTTGTCTTTGAATTTGCACCGGTCACTTGAAGGAGTCTTTGCTGTCCTAGCCTGGGTCAAACTAAGCACTGGGAACACGTGGTCATCTGGGTTGGTTTGCCATCCTGAGGTCACAAACTCCAAACTCGAGGTGGTCCTGGCATCCCCCTTCACGGACACAATGTTTCCAAGACAAATTAGACGAATCTGATGAATCCCTCTCTCCAGGAAAGATATTTTTCTGTCTCCTTTCCGGATTTGGGAAGTTTCGAACTTCACCCCTGATCCTGGGACGTTCCCCCACGTGCCGTCTAGATACGGGCTTACTTTATTTCTATAGGCTGTGCCATTTGTTTGCCTTACATCCTCAGCCCTGGCCTGTTTATTTTTCTTGAAACAGAATTGTAATGTTCTCATTTTCAGCCCACTTCCTTACATGTGGTGTCAAAACACATAATCAATAATCCTTCTACGGCAAGAGGTAGGGGGAGAGAATTTCGATGGAGGCAAACTGAGCACACTAGCCTGGGCGGGAAGCCTTCACGAAGGAACGAAGCCCTGTGGAAAAGGGTGCTTTTCAGCACCCTTGTAGAGCACTTCCAAACAAAGAGACGTAGCCCAAGCGTGACGGGGCTCCATTCCTTCAAGGCTTCCAAGACATCTCTTGGGACACATTAGCATGTACCCGGTGGGCCCCCGTGACGCCAGAGCTATGGAAAGTGAGACTGATCTGCAAAGAATGCCAGGGGCCTAGGAAAGGAGGCATCGAGTCTTCTCTTCAACGTCCTCAAGCCCTCATTCTTGACTTTGGCTTATGCTTAAGGCAGAAGGACCACGTAGGTCTGATAAGGCCCAAGTCCGGCCTCTTGCTTCCAATCAAGTTGCAAGCTTGAATCAGCATGGCCTCCCCATAGACTTGAATAGATGACAACGTTCTCCTCTCGGGGCTTGTCCCTCTATTCTCGCTTCTTGCCAAGGATCCCTTTCTTACCCCTCGAATCAGCGTCTGTTTTATGTCTTCCAGTTTCTGTGTCCGCTTTCTGTTTCTCAAAGCTGTTTCTGGGTATCCCTCCCTGTAATAGCCTAGCCTAGGCCAATCCTCGGTCTGTAACCGTGCGGCCATCTTGGCGGACATGATCCTCGTGATGTCATAAACAACCTCAAAATTCGAAGTTGTCCTGACAACCTGCGTGCACACAGAGTTTCAGAGCCATCTCAGGCCAGTCCGACTCCTCACCCTTTCCTGGTAGGATAGCTTTCCTTTTTCTCGATTTCTTGTCGGTTTCTGTCTTGCTCCTCGAACTTTGGAAGGCCTGCTACATTCTCTCTAGACACTGGTTTCTGTCCTGTAAGATTATCCTGGGTTTTACCTCTTACATTTTATGTAGATGGCCAAGTGGGTGGACGTTCCCCAGAGAAAGTCCTGGACTCCCTCCCAAGTTGAAGTTGCCCGGGCAGTCCTCTGATGCGCAGTGATCGTGCCATCTCCTAGCACTCTGCCGATTCCACCTTGGCAGGTCCCATGTTTTCCTTCCTTCTTCCTCTGGGGAAGTGTACCAGATGCGTTCATGGATTGTAAAAGCCTCACGGTTCTTTTTCTGGTGCGTATTGATAAGGTGACCTCACCATTGCTACTTAGTTTATGATCCCTGTCCGCACCGTACCATGAAATCTGTATGTCCTAACACTGCCAATGTGATCTGCACCCGTGATGTGAAACAGTGAGGCCTGGGCCGGCCAAGCGGAACGTGGGCACTTACCCGCTCCGCCACAGGGCCGGCCCTGAATTGGACGTTTGGACCAACCTTTTGCCTGAGCTTGGGAACACGTGGGCCTGTTTGCATTATTCGTGAAGGTGATTGGTAGTAACATCCTGGACGGTAACCTTTTCCGTTGGTGCATGGGTTTAGCAGGCAGCATGTTCTGTGGGTAGTATTCCTCTTCATCTATTTGGAAGGGTCTACCTTTCTGTAGCATCAGTACGCATTTTGAGGTGATTTTCCAGCCTTGGAAGTTCACCCTCTCTAATCTCTTTCAGCCCCAAAGATTTATGCCGTCATTCTGGACCCCATTTTGGATTTTTTTTGCTTTTAGGTGAATTTATTGCCACAACCCTGCATTAGAACATCCTATATCTTTCCGATTTGCATCCTCATCGATGTAGACTTCCGTGTAGCTTACATCATCTTCCCCTGCGTAAGCCTAATAGCAGGCCCTCACCACACACTTGTGCCTCATCATCTGTTTCACCCTCTCACACCTCCCCGCTTTGTCTCTGGGAACCCCCAATCAAATGTCCCGTGCCACCTGTTCCTGACCGCTTGTTTTTCCTTCTCCTCTTAAGTGAGGTCCTACGGTACTTGCCTTGCTCCCTGGGGCTTGTTTCACTTCCCTAAAACCCTCACAGCCATTCTGGTGGTCACAAGTGGCTGGATTGCATCCTTGGTTCCGGCTGACTGGTATGCCATTGCGTGGCTATAGCCCATCTTCCTTCTGCACTCGTCCCTTGCTGGGCTCCAGGGAGGCTTCCAAGTCTTGGGTAGTGGGAGCGACGCTGTGGTGAACTCAGCGGTGCACATGTCTTTAGGCAGGAGTGTTTCCGAGTTCTTTGGATCAACACGCCGCAGAGGAATAGCTGGATCATATGGGACATGGATTCTTAAAGTTCTGAGGCAGTTCCACACCGCTTGGCGTAGTGGCTGCACCGGTCTGCACTCCCACCAACGGTGCAGGAGGCTTCCCTTCTCTCCACCTCCTCTCTGACACTTGTGGCTTCCTGTCTGCTTCCTTATAGCCATTCTGACCACAGTGAGCTGCTGTGCCCTTGCAGTTTGCATTTGCATTGGCCTGAGACTTCATGACGGTGAACAAGTGTTCATGCACCCGTTGGCCCTCTTTCGATCTTCTTGGCAGAAATCTCTGTTTCCATCTTCTGCCCAGGTTTTCATTGGCTTGTTGTTTTTTTTTTTCTTGTGGGGACGTGCGAGTTGATTGCATCTTTGGGCTTTTCACCCCTTGTCCGATGTGTGGTTTGCAAACATCCTCCCCCAGTCGTTGTGCTATCTTTGCATTCAGTCGATGGTTTCCTTCACTGGGCAGAAGCGTCCGCATTTGACGTGGTCCCGTTGGTTTCTTGTTG
Source organism: Equus asinus (assembly GCF_041296235.1). NCBI lineage: Eukaryota > Metazoa > Chordata > Mammalia > Perissodactyla > Equidae > Equus > Equus asinus. The sequence goes on from NC_091810.1 coordinate 7,167,515, forward strand.
ACTTGGTTGCCCTGGCCCAGCTGGACTTGCTTCTTCCAAACAGGCGGCTCAGACCGATGGCAAAGAGCACTCTGCCTAGGTCTTCTGCTACAAGGTTCACGGTTTCAAGTCTGCCATTCAAGGCTTTGATCCATTTCAGGTGGTGTGTGTGCCAGGTGTAACATCATGGTGTACTGTCGTTGTGTTCCAGGTGGCTGTGCAGGCTTCCCAGCACCGTTTATGGTAGAGACTCTCCTTTCTCCGCTGTCTCCTCTTGGCTCCCTGGTCGAAAATGGGCTGTCCATGTACGTTTGAGTTGGGCTCTGGGTTCTCGATTCTGTTGCATGGGTCTGTGTGCCTGTTTTGGGGCCCAGACTGTGCCGTCTCGGTACCTAGTGCTTCGTCCTATATGTTGAAATCGGAAAGTGTGCCACGTCCTGCTTTTTTCGTTTTCCTGAGGATTCCTTTGCCTAGTCAGGGTCTCTTGTTGCTGGCTAGAAGCTTTAGGATGCCCTCTTCTGTCTCTGTGGGAAACATTGCTGCAACTTTGACTGGGATTGCATGGAATCCAGAGATTCCTTGCTCCGGTAGGGACGTTTCCAGTGTGTTGCTGCTTCCACTCCTAGATCCTGGAATCTCCTTCTTTCTCCTTGTGTCTTCTTGAATTTCTTTCCCCCAACGTTTGTTAGTTTTCCATTGCCATGGCTTTCACCTGTTTTGCTAAGTTTCTTCATAGAGATCTCATCCTTCCCACTGGCATGCAGTTGTTCACTTTTTCTTTTCAGCTTCAGTTTCTCTATGCTTTGCAACTTTGAATCGGTTTTGCTCTGGCAGAAGTGCATCGCTGAGCTCACATCTGCTGGCAATGCTCCTGTATTTGCTGTGGAAGTCTGGCCCTGGCTAACGTCCCTTCCCATCTGCCTCTACACTACCTCGGACGCCTGCCCCAGAATGCCTGAAGCAGTGGTGAGCAGGCCCACCCGAGGGTCCACCCGGCCCACCCCGGGCCACCGACCCAGAAGGTGCGGACCTCACCGCTGCACCACCGGCCGGCCCCTTTCATGTTCCGTTGGCAACCTGCAGTTGAGGGCAATGGGACTTGAATATGCTACTTGAGCCCAACTCTGGCACTGTGTAGATGAGGCCAGGTTGTTTTTCGGGTCCACTGCGATGTCAGAGGATTGGTCATAATCGTGTCTCTGCTGTCCCGGCAAGCTTCACGGACACACGGTTTCCTGGCCCGCTTGGAGCAGTCTCATAGCTCACCCTTCCCACTTAGCCCAGCCTTGACCTTCGCTGCCGTCTTTTGGCTTGTGAATTTCTCTGCCTTTCAAACGTTCCAGCAGAGTCTGTCTAAAGACGGACATCATCTTTCATTGTGGATTATCCAGGGGTGATTTCTGTTCGCCTTCCATTTTCTGGGACCTTTGTCTCTTTTCCATAGGAGAATCGTCATGGTATTTCTCAGCTATCCCCCTTAGACATGCTTATCAGTCCGTTCCCCTTCATTCCAAGTGATTCATTTTGCATTTCTGGAATCACCGTATGTTCTCTAGGCCGAGGTGTGAGTGCTTTCGTGACTCTTGGTTGTTGTCTTTGAATTTGCACCGGTCACTTGAAGGAGTCTTTGCTGTCCTAGCCTGGGTCAAACTAAGCACTGGGAACACGTCGTCATCTGGGTTGGTTTGCCATCCTGAGGTCACAAACTCCAAACTCGAGGTGGTCCTGGCATCCCCCTTCACGGACACAATGTTTCCAAGACAAATTAGACGAATCTGATGAATCCCTCTCTCCAGGAAAGATATTTTTCTGTCTCCTTTCCGGATTTGGGAAGTTTCGAACTTCACCCCTGATCCTGGGACGTTCCCCCAGGTGCCGTCTAGATACGGGCTTACTTTATTTCTATAGGCTGTGCCATTTGTTTGCCTTACATCCTCAGCCCTGGCCTGTTTATTTTTCTTGAAACAGAATTGTAATGTTCTCATTTTCAGCCCACTTCCTTACATGTGGTGTCAAAACACATAATCAATAATCCTTCTACGGCAAGAGGTAGGGGGAGAGAATTTCGATGGAGGCAAACTGAGCACACTAGCCTGGGCGGGCAGCCTTCACGAAGGAACGAAGCCCTGTGGAAAAGGGTGCTTTTCAGCACCCTTGTAGAGCACTTCCAAACAAAGAGACGTAGCCCAAGCGTGACGGGGCTCCATTCCTTCAAGGCTTCCAAGACATCTCTTGGGACACATTAGCATGTACCCGGTGGGCCCCCGTGACGCCAGAGCTATGGAAAGTGAGACTGATCTGCAAAGAATGCCAGGGGCCTAGGAAAGGAGGCATCGAGTCTTCTCTTCAACGTCCTCAAGCCCTCATTCTTGACTTTGGCTTATGCTTAAGGCAGAAGGACCACGTAGGTCTGATAAGGCCCAAGTCCGGCCTCTTGCTTCCAATCAAGTTGCAAGCTTGAATCAGCATGGCCTCCCCATAGACTTGAATAGATGACAACGTTCTCCTCTCGGGGCTTGTCCCTCTATTCTCGCTTCTTGCCAAGGATCCCTTTCTTACCCCTCGAATCAGCGTCTGTTTTATGTCTTCCAGTTTCTGTGTCCGCTTTCTGTTTCTCAAAGCTGTTTCTGGGTATCCCTCCCTGTAATAGCCTAGCCTAGGCCAATCCTCGGTCTGTAACCGTGCGGCCATCTTGGCGGACATGATCCTCGTGATGTCATAAACAACCTCAAAATTCGAAGTTGTCCTGACAACCTGCGTGCACACAGAGTTTCAGAGCCATCTCAGGCCAGTCCGACTCCTCACCCTTTCCTGGTAGGATAGCTTTCCTTTTTCTCGATTTCTTGTCGGTTTCTGTCTTGCTCCTCGAACTTTGGAAGGCCTGCTACATTCTCTCTAGACACTGGTTTCTGTCCTGTAAGATTATCCTGGGTTTTACCTCTTACATTTTATGTAGATGGCCAAGTGGGTGGACGTTCCCCAGAGAAAGTCCTGGACTCCCTCCCAAGTTGAAGTTGCCCGGGCAGTCCTCTGATGCGCAGTGATCGTGCCATCTCCTAGCACTCTGCCGATTCCACCTTGGCAGGTCCCATGTTTTCCTTCCTTCTTCCTCTGGGGAAGTGTACCAGATGCGTTCATGGATTGTAAAAGCCTCACGGTTCTTTTTCTGGTGCGTATTGATAAGGTGACCTCACCATTGCTACTTAGTTTATGATCCCTGTCCGCACCGTACCATGAAATCTGTATGTCCTAACACTGCCAATGTGATCTGCACCCGTGATGTGAAACAGTGAGGCCTGGGCCGGCCAAGCGGAACGTGGGCACTTACCCGCTCCGCCACAGGGCCGGCCCTGAATTGGACGTTTGGACCAACCTTTTGCCTGAGCTTGGGAACACGTGGGCCTGTTTGCATTATTCGTGAAGGTGATTGGTAGTAACATCCTGGACGGTAACCTTTTCCGTTGGTGCATGGGTTTAGCAGGCAGCATGTTCTGTGGGTAGTATTCCTCTTCATCTATTTGGAAGGGTCTACCTTTCTGTAGCATCAGTACGCATTTTGAGGTGATTTTCCAGCCTTGGAAGTTCACCCTCTCTAATCTCTTTCAGCCCCAAAGATTTATGCCGTCATTCTGGACCCCATTTTGGATTTTTTTTGCTTTTAGGTGAATTTATTGCCGCAACCCTGCATTAGAACATCCTATATCTTTCCGATTTGCATCCTCATCGATGTAGACTTCCGTGTAGCTTACATCATCTTCCCCTGCGTAAGCCTAATAGCAGGCCCTCACCACACACTTGTGCCTCATCATCTGTTTCACCCTCTCACACCTCCCCGCTTTGTCTCTGGGAACCCCCAATCAAATGTCCCGTGCCACCTGTTCCTGACCGCTTGTTTTTCCTTCTCCTCTTAAGTGAGGTCCTACGGTACTTGCCTTGCTCCCTGGGGCTTGTTTCACTTCCCTAAAACCCTCACAGCCATTCTGGTGGTCACAAGTGGCTGGATTGCATCCTTGGTTCCGGCTGACTGGTATGCCATTGCGTGGCTATAGCCCATCTTCCTTCTGCACTCGTCCCTTGCTGGGCTCCAGGGAGGCTTCCAAGTCTTGGGTAGTGGGAGCGACGCTGTGGTGAACTCAGCGGTGCACATGTCTTTAGGCAGGAGTGTTTCCGAGTTCTTTGGATCAACACGCCGCAGAGGAATAGCTGGATCATATGGGACATGGATTCTTAAAGTTCTGAGGCAGTTCCACACCGCTTGGCGTAGTGGCTGCACCGGTCTGCACTCCCACCAACGGTGCAGGAGGCTTCCCTTCTCTCCACCTCCTCTCTGACACTTGTGGCTTCCTTATAGCCATTGTGACCACAGTGAGCTGCTGTGCCCTTGCAGTTTGCATTTGCATTGGCCTGAGACTTCATGACGGTGAACAAGTGTTCATGCACCCGTTGGCCCTCTTTCGATCTTCTTGGCAGAAATCTCTGTTTCCATCTTCTGCCCAGGTTTTCATTGGCTTGTTGTTTTTTTTTTTCTTGTGGGGACGTGCGAGTTGATTGCATCTTTGGGCTTTTCACCCCTTGTCCGATGTGTGGTTTGCAAACATCCTCCCCCAGTCGTTGTGCTATCTTTGCATTCAGTCGATGGTTTCCTTCACTGGGCAGAAGCGTCCGCATTTGACGTGGTCCCGTTGGTTTCTTGTTGACTTGGTTGCCCTGGCCCAGCCGGACTTGCTTCTTCCAAACAGGCGGCTCAGACCGATGGCAAAGAGCACTCTGCCTAGGTCTTCTGCTACAAGGTTCACGGTTTCAAGTCTGCCATTCAAGGCTTTGATCCATTTCAGGTGGTGTGTGTGCCAGGTGTAACATCATGGTGTACTGTCGTTGTGTTCCAGGTGGCTGTGCAGGCTTCCCAGCACCGTTTATGGTAGAGACTCTCCTTTCTCCGCTGTCTCCTCTTGGCTCCCTGGTCGAAAATGGGCTGTCCATGTACGTTTGAGTTGGGCTCTGGGTTCTCGATTCTGTTGCATGGGTCTGTGTGCCTGTTTTGGGGCCCAGACTGTGCCGTCTCGGTACCTAGTGCTTCGTCCTATAGGTTGAAATCGGAAAGTGTGCCACGTCCTGCTTTTTTCGTTTTCCTGAGGATTCCTTTGCCTAGTCAGGGTCTCTTGTTGCTGGCTAGAAGCTTTAGGATGCCCTCTTCTGTCTCTGTGGGAAACATTGCTGCAACTTTGACTGGGATTGCATGGAATCCAGAGATTCCTTGCTCCGGTAGGGACGTTTCCAGTGTGTTGCTGCTTCCACTCCTAGATCCTGGAATCTCCTTCTTTCTCCTTGTGTCTTCTTGAATTTCTTTCCCCCAACGTTTGTTAGTTTTCCATTGCCATGGCTTTCACCTGTTTTGCTAAGTTTCTTCATAGAGATCTCATCCTTCCCACTGGCATGCAGTTGTTCACTTTTTCTTTTCAGCTTCAGTTTCTCTATGCTTTGCAACTTTGAATCGGTTTTGCTCTGGCAGAAGTGCATCGCTGAGCTCACATCTGCTGGCAATGCTCCTGTATTTGCTGTGGAAGTCTGGCCCTGGCTAACGTCCCTTCCCATCTGCCTCTACACTACCTCGGACGCCTGCCCCAGAATGCCTGAAGCAGTGGTGAGCAGGCCCACCCGAGGGTCCACCCGGCCCACCCCGGGCCACCGACCCAGAAGGTGCGGACCTCACCGCTGCACCACCGGCCGGCCCCTTTCATGTTCCGTTGGCAACCTGCAGTTGAGGGCAATGGGACTTGAATATGCTACTTGAGCCCAACTCTGGCACTGTGTAGATGAGGCCAGGTTGTTTTTCGGGTCCACTGCGATGTCAGAGGATTGGTCATAATCGTGTCTCTGCTGTCCCGGCAAGCTTCACGGACACACGGTTTCCTGGCCCGCTTGGAGCAGTCTCATAGCTCACCCTTCCCACTTAGCCCAGCCTTGACCTTCGCTGCCGTCTTTTGGCTTGTGAATTTCTCTGCCTTTCAAACGTTCCAGCAGAGTCTGTCTAAAGACGGACATCATCTTTCATTGTGGATTATCCAGGGGTGATTTCTGTTCGCCTTCCATTTTCTGGGACCTTTGTCTCTTTTCCATAGGAGAATCGTCATGGTATTTCTCAGCTATCCCCCTTAGACATGCTTATCAGTCCGTTCCCCTTCATTCCAAGTGATTCATTTTGCATTTCTGGAATCACCGTATGTTCTCTAGGCCGAGGTGTGAGTGCTTTCGTGACTCTTGGTTGTTGTCTTTGAATTTGCACCGGTCACTTGAAGGAGTCTTTGCTGTCCTAGCCTGGGTCAAACTAAGCACTGGGAACACGTCGTCATCTGGGTTGGTTTGCCATCCTGAGGTCACAAACTCCAAACTCGAGGTGGTCCTGGCATCCCCCTTCACGGACACAATGTTTCCAAGACAAATTAGACGAATCTGATGAATCCCTCTCTCCAGGAAAGATATTTTTCTGTCTCCTTTCCGGATTTGGGAAGTTTCGAACTTCACCCCTGATCCTGGGACGTTCCCCCAGGTGCCGTCTAGATACGGGCTTACTTTATTTCTATAGGCTGTGCCATTTGTTTGCCTTACATCCTCAGCCCTGGCCTGTTTATTTTTCTTGAAACAGAATTGTAATGTTCTCATTTTCAGCCCACTTCCTTACATGTGGTGTCAAAACACATAATCAATAATCCTTCTACGGCAAGAGGTAGGGGGAGAGAATTTCGATGGAGGCAAACTGAGCACACTAGCCTGGGCGGGCAGCCTTCACGAAGGAACGAAGCCCTGTGGAAAAGGGTGCTTTTCAGCACCCTTGTAGAGCACTTCCAAACAAAGAGACGTAGCCCAAGCGTGACGGGGCTCCATTCCTTCAAGGCTTCCAAGACATCTCTTGGGACACATTAGCATGTACCCGGTGGGCCCCCGTGACGCCAGAGCTATGGAAAGTGAGACTGATCTGCAAAGAATGCCAGGGGCCTAGGAAAGGAGGCATCGAGTCTTCTCTTCAACGTCCTCAAGCCCTCATTCTTGACTTTGGCTTATGCTTAAGGCAGAAGGACCACGTAGGTCTGATAAGGCCCAAGTCCGGCCTCTTGCTTCCAATCAAGTTGCAAGCTTGAATCAGCATGGCCTCCCCATAGACTTGAATAGATGACAACGTTCTCCTCTCGGGGCTTGTCCCTCTATTCTCGCTTCTTGCCAAGGATCCCTTTCTTACCCCTCGAATCAGCGTCTGTTTTATGTCTTCCAGTTTCTGTGTCCGCTTTCTGTTTCTCAAAGCTGTTTCTGGGTATCCCTCCCTGTAATAGCCTAGCCTAGGCCAATCCTCGGTCTGTAACCGTGCGGCCATCTTGGCGGACATGATCCTCGTGATGTCATAAACAACCTCAAAATTCGAAGTTGTCCTGACAACCTGCGTGCACACAGAGTTTCAGAGCCATCTCAGGCCAGTCCGACTCCTCACCCTTTCCTGGTAGGATAGCTTTCCTTTTTCTCGATTTCTTGTCGGTTTCTGTCTTGCTCCTCGAACTTTGGAAGGCCTGCTACATTCTCTCTAGACACTGGTTTCTGTCCTGTAAGATTATCCTGGGTTTTACCTCTTACATTTTATGTAGATGGCCAAGTGGGTGGACGTTCCCCAGAGAAAGTCCTGGACTCCCTCCCAAGTTGAAGTTGCCCGGGCAGTCCTCTGATGCGCAGTGATCGTGCCATCTCCTAGCACTCTGCCGATTCCACCTTGGCAGGTCCCATGTTTTCCTTCCTTCTTCCTCTGGGGAAGTGTACCAGATGCGTTCATGGATTGTAAAAGCCTCACGGTTCTTTTTCTGGTGCGTATTGATAAGGTGACCTCACCATTGCTACTTAGTTTATGATCCCTGTCCGCACCGTACCATGAAATCTGTATGTCCTAACACTGCCAATGTGATCTGCACCCGTGATGTGAAACAGTGAGGCCTGGGCCGGCCAAGCGGAACGTGGGCACTTACCCGCTCCGCCACAGGGCCGGCCCTGAATTGGACGTTTGGACCAACCTTTTGCCTGAGCTTGGGAACACGTGGGCCTGTTTGCATTATTCGTGAAGGTGATTGGTAGTAACATCCTGGACGGTAACCTTTTCCGTTGGTGCATGGGTTTAGCAGGCAGCATGTTCTGTGGGTAGTATTCCTCTTCATCTATTTGGAAGGGTCTACCTTTCTGTAGCATCAGTACGCATTTTGAGGTGATTTTCCAGCCTTGGAAGTTCACCCTCTCTAATCTCTTTCAGCCCCAAAGATTTATGCCGTCATTCTGGACCCCATTTTGGATTTTTTTTGCTTTTAGGTGAATTTATTGCCGCAACCCTGCATTAGAACATCCTATATCTTTCCGATTTGCATCCTCATCGATGTAGACTTCCGTGTAGCTTACATCATCTTCCCCTGCGTAAGCCTAATAGCAGGCCCTCACCACACACTTGTGCCTCATCATCTGTTTCACCCTCTCACACCTCCCCGCTTTGTCTCTGGGAACCCCCAATCAAATGTCCCGTGCCACCTGTTCCTGACCGCTTGTTTTTCCTTCTCCTCTTAAGTGAGGTCCTACGGTACTTGCCTTGCTCCCTGGGGCTTGTTTCACTTCCCTAAAACCCTCACAGCCATTCTGGTGGTCACAAGTGGCTGGATTGCATCCTTGGTTCCGGCTGACTGGTATGCCATTGCGTGGCTATAGCCCATCTTCCTTCTGCACTCGTCCCTTGCTGGGCTCCAGGGAGGCTTCCAAGTCTTGGGTAGTGGGAGCGACGCTGTGGTGAACTCAGCGGTGCACATGTCTTTAGGCAGGAGTGTTTCCGAGTTCTTTGGATCAACACGCCGCAGAGGAATAGCTGGATCATATGGGACATGGATTCTTAAAGTTCTGAGGCAGTTCCACACCGCTTGGCGTAGTGGCTGCACCGGTCTGCACTCCCACCAACGGTGCAGGAGGCTTCCCTTCTCTCCACCTCCTCTCTGACACTTGTGGCTTCCTGTCTGCTTCCTTATAGCCATTCTGACCACAGTGAGCTGCTGTGCCCTTGCAGTTTGCATTTGCATTGGCCTGAGACTTCATGACGGTGAACAAGTGTTCATGCACCCGTTGGCCCTCTTTCGATCTTCTTGGCAGAAATCTCTGTTTCCATCTTCTGCCCAGGTTTTCATTGGCTTGTTGTTTTTTTTTTTCTTGTGGGGACGTGCGAGTTGATTGCATCTTTGGGCTTTTCACCCCTTGTCCGATGTGTGGTTTGCAAACATCCTCCCCCAGTCGTTGTGCTATCTTTGCATTCAGTCGATGGTTTCCTTCACTGGGCAGAAGCGTCCGCATTTGACGTGGTCCCGTTGGTTTCTTGTTGACTTGGTTGCCCTGGCCCAGCCGGACTTGCTTCTTCCAAACAGGCGGCTCAGACCGATGGCAAAGAGCACTCTGCCTAGGTCTTCTGCTACAAGGTTCACGGTTTCAAGTCTGCCATTCAAGGCTTTGATCCATTTCAGGTGGTGTGTGTGCCAGGTGTAACATCATGGTGTACTGTCGTTGTGTTCCAGGTGGCTGTGCAGGCTTCCCAGCACCGTTTATGGTAGAGACTCTCCTTTCTCCGCTGTCTCCTCTTGGCTCCCTGGTCGAAAATGGGCTGTCCATGTACGTTTGAGTTGGGCTCTGGGTTCTCGATTCTGTTGCATGGGTCTGTGTGCCTGTTTTGGGGCCCAGACTGTGCCGTCTCGGTACCTAGTGCTTCGTCCTATAGGTTGAAATCGGAAAGTGTGCCACGTCCTGCTTTTTTCGTTTTCCTGAGGATTCCTTTGCCTAGTCAGGGTCTCTTGTTGCTGGCTAGAAGCTTTAGGATGCCCTCTTCTGTCTCTGTGGGAAACATTGCTGCAACTTTGACTGGGATTGCATGGAATCCAGAGATTCCTTGCTCCGGTAGGGACGTTTCCAGTGTGTTGCTGCTTCCACTCCTAGATCCTGGAATCTCCTTCTTTCTCCTTGTGTCTTCTTGAATTTCTTTCCCCCAACGTTTGTTAGTTTTCCATTGCCATGGCTTTCACCTGTTTTGCTAAGTTTCTTCATAGAGATCTCATCCTTCCCACTGGCATGCAGTTGTTCACTTTTTCTTTTCAGCTTCAGTTTCTCTATGCTTTGCAACTTTGAATCGGTTTTGCTCTGGCAGAAGTGCATCGCTGAGCTCACATCTGCTGGCAATGCTCCTGTATTTGCTGTGGAAGTCTGGCCCTGGCTAACGTCCCTTCCCATCTGCCTCTACACTACCTCGGACGCCTGCCCCAGAATGCCTGAAGCAGTGGTGAGCAGGCCCACCCGAGGGTCCACCCGGCCCACCCCGGGCCACCGACCCAGAAGGTGCGGACCTCACCGCTGCACCACCGGCCGGCCCCTTTCATGTTCCGTTGGCAACCTGCAGTTGAGGGCAATGGGACTTGAATATGCTACTTGAGCCCAACTCTGGCACTGTGTAGATGAGGCCAGGTTGTTTTTCGGGTCCACTGCGATGTCAGAGGATTGGTCATAATCGTGTCTCTGCTGTCCCGGCAAGCTTCACGGACACACGGTTTCCTGGCCCGCTTGGAGCAGTCTCATAGCTCACCCTTCCCACTTAGCCCAGCCTTGACCTTCGCTGCCGTCTTTTGGCTTGTGAATTTCTCTGCCTTTCAAACGTTCCAGCAGAGTCTGTCTAAAGACGGACATCATCTTTCATTGTGGATTATCCAGGGGTGATTTCTGTTCGCCTTCCATTTTCTGGGACCTTTGTCTCTTTTCCATAGGAGAATCGTCATGGTATTTCTCAGCTATCCCCCTTAGACATGCTTATCAGTCCGTTCCCCTTCATTCCAAGTGATTCATTTTGCATTTCTGGAATCACCGTATGTTCTCTAGGCCGAGGTGTGAGTGCTTTCGTGACTCTTGGTTGTTGTCTTTGAATTTGCACCGGTCACTTGAAGGAGTCTTTGCTGTCCTAGCCTGGGTCAAACTAAGCACTGGGAACACGTCGTCATCTGGGTTGGTTTGCCATCCTGAGGTCACAAACTCCAAACTCGAGGTGGTCCTGGCATCCCCCTTCACGGACACAATGTTTCCAAGACAAATTAGACGAATCTGATGAATCCCTCTCTCCAGGAAAGATATTTTTCTGTCTCCTTTCCGGATTTGGGAAGTTTCGAACTTCACCCCTGATCCTGGGACGTTCCCCCAGGTGCCGTCTAGATACGGGCTTACTTTATTTCTATAGGCTGTGCCATTTGTTTGCCTTACATCCTCAGCCCTGGCCTGTTTATTTTTCTTGAAACAGAATTGTAATGTTCTCATTTTCAGCCCACTTCCTTACATGTGGTGTCAAAACACATAATCAATAATCCTTCTACGGCAAGAGGTAGGGGGAGAGAATTTCGATGGAGGCAAACTGAGCACACTAGCCTGGGCGGGCAGCCTTCACGAAGGAACGAAGCCCTGTGGAAAAGGGTGCTTTTCAGCACCCTTGTAGAGCACTTCCAAACAAAGAGACGTAGCCCAAGCGTGACGGGGCTCCATTCCTTCAAGGCTTCCAAGACATCTCTTGGGACACATTAGCATGTACCCGGTGGGCCCCCGTGACGCCAGAGCTATGGAAAGTGAGACTGATCTGCAAAGAATGCCAGGGGCCTAGGAAAGGAGGCATCGAGTCTTCTCTTCAACGTCCTCAAGCCCTCATTCTTGACTTTGGCTTATGCTTAAGGCAGAAGGACCACGTAGGTCTGATAAGGCCCAAGTCCGGCCTCTTGCTTCCAATCAAGTTGCAAGCTTGAATCAGCATGGCCTCCCCATAGACTTGAATAGATGACAACGTTCTCCTCTCGGGGCTTGTCCCTCTATTCTCGCTTCTTGCCAAGGATCCCTTTCTTACCCCTCGAATCAGCGTCTGTTTTATGTCTTCCAGTTTCTGTGTCCGCTTTCTGTTTCTCAAAGCTGTTTCTGGGTATCCCTCCCTGTAATAGCCTAGCCTAGGCCAATCCTCGGTCTGTAACCGTGCGGCCATCTTGGCGGACATGATCCTCGTGATGTCATAAACAACCTCAAAATTCGAAGTTGTCCTGACAACCTGCGTGCACACAGAGTTTCAGAGCCATCTCAGGCCAGTCCGACTCCTCACCCTTTCCTGGTAGGATAGCTTTCCTTTTTCTCGATTTCTTGTCGGTTTCTGTCTTGCTCCTCGAACTTTGGAAGGCCTGCTACATTCTCTCTAGACACTGGTTTCTGTCCTGTAAGATTATCCTGGGTTTTACCTCTTACATTTTATGTAGATGGCCAAGTGGGTGGACGTTCCCCAGAGAAAGTCCTGGACTCCCTCCCAAGTTGAAGTTGCCCGGGCAGTCCTCTGATGCGCAGTGATCGTGCCATCTCCTAGCACTCTGCCGATTCCACCTTGGCAGGTCCCATGTTTTCCTTCCTTCTTCCTCTGGGGAAGTGTACCAGATGCGTTCATGGATTGTAAAAGCCTCACGGTTCTTTTTCTGGTGCGTATTGATAAGGTGACCTCACCATTGCTACTTAGTTTATGATCCCTGTCCGCACCGTACCATGAAATCTGTATGTCCTAACACTGCCAATGTGATCTGCACCCGTGATGTGAAACAGTGAGGCCTGGGCCGGCCAAGCGGAACGTGGGCACTTACCCGCTCCGCCACAGGGCCGGCCCTGAATTGGACGTTTGGACCAACCTTTTGCCTGAGCTTGGGAACACGTGGGCCTGTTTGCATTATTCGTGAAGGTGATTGGTAGTAACATCCTGGACGGTAACCTTTTCCGTTGGTGCATGGGTTTAGCAGGCAGCATGTTCTGTGGGTAGTATTCCTCTTCATCTATTTGGAAGGGTCTACCTTTCTGTAGCATCAGTACGCATTTTGAGGTGATTTTCCAGCCTTGGAAGTTCACCCTCTCTAATCTCTTTCAGCCCCAAAGATTTATGCCGTCATTCTGGACCCCATTTTGGATTTTTTTTGCTTTTAGGTGAATTTATTGCCGCAACCCTGCATTAGAACATCCTATATCTTTCCGATTTGCATCCTCATCGATGTAGACTTCCGTGTAGCTTACATCATCTTCCCCTGCGTAAGCCTAATAGCAGGCCCTCACCACACACTTGTGCCTCATCATCTGTTTCACCCTCTCACACCTCCCCGCTTTGTCTCTGGGAACCCCCAATCAAATGTCCCGTGCCACCTGTTCCTGACCGCTTGTTTTTCCTTCTCCTCTTAAGTGAGGTCCTACGGTACTTGCCTTGCTCCCTGGGGCTTGTTTCACTTCCCTAAAACCCTCACAGCCATTCTGGTGGTCACAAGTGGCTGGATTGCATCCTTGGTTCCGGCTGACTGGTATGCCATTGCGTGGCTATAGCCCATCTTCCTTCTGCACTCGTCCCTTGCTGGGCTCCAGGGAGGCTTCCAAGTCTTGGGTAGTGGGAGCGACGCTGTGGTGAACTCAGCGGTGCACATGTCTTTAGGCAGGAGTGTTTCCGAGTTCTTTGGATCAACACGCCGCAGAGGAATAGCTGGATCATATGGGACATGGATTCTTAAAGTTCTGAGGCAGTTCCACACCGCTTGGCGTAGTGGCTGCACCGGTCTGCACTCCCACCAACGGTGCAGGAGGCTTCCCTTCTCTCCACCTCCTCTCTGACACTTGTGGCTTCCTGTCTGCTTCCTTATAGCCATTCTGACCACAGTGAGCTGCTGTGCCCTTGCAGTTTGCATTTGCATTGGCCTGAGACTTCATGACGGTGAACAAGTGTTCATGCACCCGTTGGCCCTCTTTCGATCTTCTTGGCAGAAATCTCTGTTTCCATCTTCTGCCCAGGTTTTCATTGGCTTGTTGTTTTTTTTTTTCTTGTGGGGACGTGCGAGTTGATTGCATCTTTGGGCTTTTCACCCCTTGTCCGATGTGTGGTTTGCAAACATCCTCCCCCAGTCGTTGTGCTATCTTTGCATTCAGTCGATGGTTTCCTTCACTGGGCAGAAGCGTCCGCATTTGACGTGGTCCCGTTGGTTTCTTGTTGACTTGGTTGCCCTGGCCCAGCCGGACTTGCTTCTTCCAAACAGGCGGCTCAGACCGATGGCAAAGAGCACTCTGCCTAGGTCTTCTGCTACAAGGTTCACGGTTTCAAGTCTGCCATTCAAGGCTTTGATCCATTTCAGGTGGTGTGTGTGCCAGGTGTAACATCATGGTGTACTGTCGTTGTGTTCCAGGTGGCTGTGCAGGCTTCCCAGCACCGTTTATGGTAGAGACTCTCCTTTCTCCGCTGTCTCCTCTTGGCTCCCTGGTCGAAAATGGGCTGTCCATGTACGTTTGAGTTGGGCTCTGGGTTCTCGATTCTGTTGCATGGGTCTGTGTGCCTGTTTTGGGGCCCAGACTGTGCCGTCTCGGTACCTAGTGCTTCGTCCTATATGTTGAAATCGGAAAGTGTGCCACGTCCTGCTTTTTTCGTTTTCCTGAGGATTCCTTTGCCTAGTCAGGGTCTCTTGTTGCTGGCTAGAAGCTTTAGGATGCCCTCTTCTGTCTCTGTGGGAAACATTGCTGCAACTTTGACTGGGATTGCATGGAATCCAGAGATTCCTTGCTCCGGTAGGGACGTTTCCAGTGTGTTGCTGCTTCCACTCCTAGATCCTGGAATCTCCTTCTTTCTCCTTGTGTCTTCTTGAATTTCTTTCCCCCAACGTTTGTTAGTTTTCCATTGCCATGGCTTTCACCTGTTTTGCTAAGTTTCTTCATAGAGATCTCATCCTTCCCACTGGCATGCAGTTGTTCACTTTTTCTTTTCAGCTTCAGTTTCTCTATGCTTTGCAACTTTGAATCGGTTTTGCTCTGGCAGAAGTGCATCGCTGAGCTCACATCTGCTGGCAATGCTCCTGTATTTGCTGTGGAAGTCTGGCCCTGGCTAACGTCCCTTCCCATCTGCCTCTACACTACCTCGGACGCCTGCCCCAGAATGCCTGAAGCAGTGGTGAGCAGGCCCACCCGAGGGTCCACCCGGCCCACCCCGGGCCACCGACCCAGAAGGTGCGGACCTCACCGCTGCACCACCGGCCGGCCCCTTTCATGTTCCGTTGGCAACCTGCAGTTGAGGGCAATGGGACTTGAATATGCTACTTGAGCCCAACTCTGGCACTGTGTAGATGAGGCCAGGTTGTTTTTCGGGTCCACTGCGATGTCAGAGGATTGGTCATAATCGTGTCTCTGCTGTCCCGGCAAGCTTCACGGACACACGGTTTCCTGGCCCGCTTGGAGCAGTCTCATAGCTCACCCTTCCCACTTAGCCCAGCCTTGACCTTCGCTGCCGTCTTTTGGCTTGTGAATTTCTCTGCCTTTCAAACGTTCCAGCAGAGTCTGTCTAAAGACGGACATCATCTTTCATTGTGGATTATCCAGGGGTGATTTCTGTTCGCCTTCCATTTTCTGGGACCTTTGTCTCTTTTCCATAGGAGAATCGTCATGGTATTTCTCAGCTATCCCCCTTCGACATGCTTATCAGTCCGTTCCCCTTCATTCCAAGTGATTCATTTTGCATTTCTGGAATCACCGTATGTTCTCTAGGCCGAGGTGTGAGTGCTTTCGTGACTCTTGGTTGTTGTCTTTGAATTTGCACCGGTCACTTGAAGGAGTCTTTGCTGTCCTAGCCTGGGTCAAACTAAGCACTGGGAACACGTCGTCATCTGGGTTGGTTTGCCATCCTGAGGTCACAAACTCCAAACTCGAGGTGGTCCTGGCATCCCCCTTCACGGACACAATGTTTCCAAGACAAATTAGACGAATCTGATGAATCCCTCTCTCCAGGAAAGATATTTTTCTGTCTCCTTTCCGGATTTGGGAAGTTTCGAACTTCACCCCTGATCCTGGGACGTTCCCCCAGGTGCCGTCTAGATACGGGCTTACTTTATTTCTATAGGCTGTGCCATTTGTTTGCCTTACATCCTCAGCCCTGGCCTGTTTATTTTTCTTGAAACAGAATTGTAATGTTCTCATTTTCAGCCCACTTCCTTACATGTGGTGTCAAAACACATAATCAATAATCCTTCTACGGCAAGAGGTAGGGGGAGAGAATTTCGATGGAGGCAAACTGAGCACACTAGCCTGGGCGGGCAGCCTTCACGAAGGAACGAAGCCCTGTGGAAAAGGGTGCTTTTCAGCACCCTTGTAGAGCACTTCCAAACAAAGAGACGTAGCCCAAGCGTGACGGGGCTCCATTCCTTCAAGGCTTCCAAGACATCTCTTGGGACACATTAGCATGTACCCGGTGGGCCCCCGTGACGCCAGAGCTATGGAAAGTGAGACTGATCTGCAAAGAATGCCAGGGGCCTAGGAAAGGAGGCATCGAGTCTTCTCTTCAACGTCCTCAAGCCCTCATTCTTGACTTTGGCTTATGCTTAAGGCAGAAGGACCACGTAGGTCTGATAAGGCCCAAGTCCGGCCTCTTGCTTCCAATCAAGTTGCAAGCTTGAATCAGCATGGCCTCCCCATAGACTTGAATAGATGACAACGTTCTCCTCTCGGGGCTTGTCCCTCTATTCTCGCTTCTTGCCAAGGATCCCTTTCTTACCCCTCGAATCAGCGTCTGTTTTATGTCTTCCAGTTTCTGTGTCCGCTTTCTGTTTCTCAAAGCTGTTTCTGGGTATCCCTCCCTGTAATAGCCTAGCCTAGGCCAATCCTCGGTCTGTAACCGTGCGGCCATCTTGGCGGACAGGATCCTCGTGATGTCATAAACAACCTCAAAATTCGAAGTTGTCCTGACAACCTGCGTGCACACAGAGTTTCAGAGCCATCTCAGGCCAGTCCGACTCCTCACCCTTTCCTGGTAGGATAGTTTTCCTTTTTCTCGATTTCTTGTCGGTTTCTGTCTTGCTCCTCGAACTTTGGAAGGCCTGCTACATTCTCTCTAGACACTGGTTTCTGTCCTGTAAGATTATCCTGGGTTTTACCTCTTACATTTTATGTAGATGGCCAAGTGGGTGGACGTTCCCCAGAGAAAGTCCTGGACTCCCTCCCAAGTTGAAGTTGCCCGGGCAGTCCTCTGATGCGCAGTGATCGTGCCATCTCCTAGCACTCTGCCGATTCCACCTTGGCAGGTCCCATGTTTTCCTTCCTTCTTCCTCTGGGGAAGTGTACCAGATGCGTTCATGGATTGTAAAAGCCTCACGGTTCTTTTTCTGGTGCGTATTGATAAGGTGACCTCACCATTGCTACTTAGTTTATGATCCCTGTCCGCACCGTACCATGAAATCTGTATGTCCTAACACTGCCAATGTGATCTGCACCCGTGATGTGAAACAGTGGGGCCTGGGCCGGCCAAGCGGAACGTGGGCACTTACCCGCTCCGCCACAGGGCCGGCCCTGAATTGGACGTTTGGACCAACCTTTTGCCTGAGCTTGGGAACACGTGGGCCTGTTTGCATTATTCGTGAAGGTGATTGGTAGTAACATCCTGGACGGTAACCTTTTCCGTTGGTGCATGGGTTTAGCAGGCAGCATGTTCTGTGGGTAGTATTCCTCTTCATCTATTTGGAAGGGTCTCCCTTTCTGTAGCATCAGTACGCATTTTGAGGTGATTTTCCAGCCTTGGAAGTTCACCCTCTCTAATCTCTTTCAGCCCCAAAGCTTTATGCCGTCATTCTGGACCCCATTTTGGATTTTTTTTGCTTTTAGGTGAATTTATTGCCGCAACCCTGCATTAGAACATCCTATATCTTTCCGATTTGCATCCTCATCGATGTAGACTTCCGTGTAGCTTACATCATCTTCCCCTGCGTAAGCCTAATAGCAGGCCCTCACCACACACTTGTGCCTCATCATCTGTTTCACCCTCTCACACCTCCCCGCTTTGTCTCTGGGAACCCCCAATCAAATGTCCCGTGCCACCTGTTCCTGACCGCTTGTTTTTCCTTCTCCTCTTAAGTGAGGTCCTACGGTAGTTGCCTTGCTCCCTGGGGCTTGTTTCACTTCCCTAAAACCCTCACAGCCATTCTGGTGGTCACAAGTGGCTGGATTGCATCCTTGGTTCCGGCTGACTGGTATGCCATTGCGTGGCTATAGCCCATCTTCCTTCTGCACTCGTCCCTTGCTGGGCTCCAGGGAGGCTTCCAAGTCTTGGGTAGTGGGAGCGACGCTGTGGTGAACTCAGCGGTGCACATGTCTTTAGGCAGGAGTGTTTCCGAGTTCTTTGGATCAACACGCCGCAGAGGAATAGCTGGATCATATGGGACATGGATTCTTAAAGTTCTGAGGCAATTCCACACCGCTTGGCGTAGTGGCTGCACCGGTCTGCACTCCCACCAACGGTGCAGGAGGCTTCCCTTCTCTCTACCTCCTCTCTGACACTGTGGCTTCCTTATAGCCATTGTGACCACAGTGAGCTGCTGTGCCCTTGCAGTTTGCATTTGCATTGGCCTGAGACTTCATGACGGTGAACAAGTGTTCATGCACCCGTTGGCCCTCTTTCGATCTTCTTGGCAGAAATCTCTGTTTCCATCTTCTGCCCAGGTTTTCATTGGCTTGTTGTTTTTTTTTTTCTTGTGGGGACGTGCGAGTTGATTGCATCTTTGGGCTTTTCACCCCTTGTCCGATGTGTGGTTTGCAAACATCCTCCCCCAGTCGTTGTGCTATCTTTGCATTCAGTCGATGGTTTCCTTCACTGGGCAGAAGCGTCCGCATTTGACGTGGTCCCGTTGGTTTCTTGTTGACTTGGTTGCCCTGGCCCAGCCGGACTTGCTTCTTCCAAACAGGCGGCTCAGACCGATGGCAAAGAGCACTCTGCCTAGGTCTTCTGCTACAAGGTCACGGTTTCAAGTCTGCCATTCAAGGCTTTGATCCATTTCAGGTGGTGTGTGTGCCAGGTGTAACATCATGGTGTACTGTCGTTGTGTTCCAGGTGGCTGTGCAGGCTTCCCAGCACCGTTTATGGTAGAGACTCTCCTTTCTCCGCTGTCTCCTCTTGGCTCCCTGGTCGAAAATGGGCTGTCCATGTACGTTTGAGTTGGGCTCTGGGTTCTCGATTCTGTTGCATGGGTCTGTGTGCCTGTTTTGGGGCCCAGACTGTGCCGTCTCGGTACCTAGTGCTTCGTCCTATATGTTGAAATCGGAAAGTGTGCCACATCCTGCTTTTTTCGTTTTCCTGAGGATTCCTTTGCCTAGTCAGGGTCTCTTGTTGCTGGCTAGAAGCTTTAGGATGCCCTCTTCTGTCTCTGTGGGAAACATTGCTGCAACTTTGACTGGGATTGCATGGAATCCAGAGATTCCTTGCTCCGGTAGGGACGTTTCCAGTGTGTTGCTGCTTCCACTCCTAGATCCTGGAATCTCCTTCTTTCTCCTTGTGTCTTCTTGAATTTCTTTCCCCCAACGTTTGTTAGTTTTCCATTGCCATGGCTTTCACCTGTTTTGCTAAGTTTCTTCATAGAGATCTCATCCTTCCCACTGGCATGCAGTTGTTCACTTTTTCTTTTCAGCTTCAGTTTCTCTATGCTTTGCAACTTTGAATCGGTTTTGCTCTGGCAGAAGTGCATCGCTGAGCTCACATCTGCTGGCAATGCTCCTGTATTTGCTGTGGAAGTCTGGCCCTGGCTAACGTCCCTTCCCATCTGCCTCTACACTACCTCGGACGCCTGCCCCAGAATGCCTGAAGCAGTGGTGAGCAGGCCCACCCGAGGGTCCACCCGGCCCACCCCGGGCCACCGACCCAGAAGGTGCGGACCTCACCGCTGCACCACCGGCCGGCCCCTTTCATGTTCCGTTGGCAACCTGCAGTTGAGGGCAATGGGACTTGAATATGCTACTTGAGCCCAACTCTGGCACTGTGTAGATGAGGCCAGGTTGTTTTTCGGGTCCACTGCGATGTCAGAGGATTGGTCATAATCGTGTCTCTGCTGTCCCGGCAAGCTTCACGGACACACGGTTTCCTGGCCCGCTTGGAGCAGTCTCATAGCTCACCCTTCCCACTTAGCCCAGCCTTGACCTTCGCTGCCGTCTTTTGGCTTGTGAATTTCTCTGCCTTTCAAACGTTCCAGCAGAGTCTGTCTAAAGACGGACATCATCTTTCATTGTGGATTATCCAGGGGTGATTTCTGTTCGCCTTCCATTTTCTGGGACCTTTGTCTCTTTTCCATAGGAGAATCGTCATGGTATTTCTCAGCTATCCCCCTTAGACATGCTTATCAGTCCGTTCCCCTTCATTCCAAGTGATTCATTTTGCATTTCTGGAATCACCGTATGTTCTCTAGGCCGAGGTGTGAGTGCTTTCGTGACTCTTGGTTGTTGTCTTTGAATTTGCACCGGTCACTTGAAGGAGTCTTTGCTGTCCTAGCCTGGGTCAAACTAAGCACTGGGAACACGTCGTCATCTGGGTTGGTTTGCCATCCTGAGGTCACAAACTCCAAACTCGAGGTGGTCCTGGCATCCCCCTTCACGGACACAATGTTTCCAAGACAAATTAGACGAATCTGATGAATCCCTCTCTCCAGGAAAGATATTTTTCTGTCTCCTTTCCGGATTTGGGAAGTTTCAAACTTCACCCCTGATCCTGGAACGTTCCCCCAGGTGCCGTCTAGATACGGGCTTACTTTATTTCTATAGGCTGTGCCATTTGTTTGCCTTACATCCTCAGCCCTGGCCTGTTTATTTTTCTTGAAACAGAATTGTAATGTTCTCATTTTCAGCCCACTTCCTTACATGTGGTGTCAAAACACATAATCAATAATCCTTCTACGGCAAGAGGTAGGGGGAGAGAATTTCGATGGAGGCAAACTGAGCACACTAGCCTGGGCGGGCAGCCTTCACGAAGGAACGAAGCCCTGTGGAAAAGGGTGCTTTTCAGCACCCTTGTAGAGCACTTCCAAACAAAGAGACGTAGCCCAAGCGTGACGGGGCTCCATTCCTTCAAGGCTTCCAAGACATCTCTTGGGACACATTAGCATGTACCCGGTGGGCCCCCGTGACGCCAGAGCTATGGAAAGTGAGACTGATCTGCAAAGAATGCCAGGGGCCTAGGAAAGGAGGCATCGAGTCTTCTCTTCAACGTCCTCAAGCCCTCATTCTTGACTTTGGCTTATGCTTAAGGCAGAAGGACCACGTAGGTCTGATAAGGCCCAAGTCCGGCCTCTTGCTTCCAATCAAGTTGCAAGCTTGAATCAGCATGGCCTCCCCATAGACTTGAATAGATGACAACGTTCTCCTCTCGGGGCTTGTCCCTCTATTCTCGCTTCTTGCCAAGGATCCCTTTCTTACCCCTCGAATCAGCGTCTGTTTTATGTCTTCCAGTTTCTGTGTCCGCTTTCTGTTTCTCAAAGCTGTTTCTGGGTATCCCTCCCTGTAATAGCCTAGCCTAGGCCAATCCTCGGTCTGTAACCGTGCGGCCATCTTGGCGAACATGATCCTCGTGATGTCATAAACAACCTCAAAATTCGAAGTTGTCCTGACAACCTGCGTGCACACAGAGTTTCAGAGCCATCTCAGGCCAGTCCGACTCCTCACCCTTTCCTGGTAGGATAGTTTTCCTTTTTCTCGATTTCTTGTCGGTTTCTGTCTTGCTCCTCGAACTTTGGAAGGCCTGCTACATTCTCTCTAGACACTGGTTTCTGTCCTGTAAGATTATCCTGGGTTTTACCTCTTACATTTTATGTAGATGGCCAAGTGGGTGGACGTTCCCCAGAGAAAGTCCTGGACTCCCTCCCAAGTTGAAGTTGCCCGGGCAGTCCTCTGATGCGCAGTGATCGTGCCATCTCCTAGCACTCTGCCGATTCCACCTTGGCAGGTCCCATGTTTTCCTTCCTTCTTCCTCTGGGGAAGTGTACCAGATGCGTTCATGGATTGTAAAAGCCTCACGGTTCTTTTTCTGGTGCGTATTGATAAGGTTGACCTCACCATTGCTACTTAGTTTATGATCCCTGTCCGCACCGTACCATGAAATCTGTATGTCCTAACACTGCCAATGTGATCTGCACCGTGATGTGAAACAGTGAGGCCTGGGCCGGCCAAGCGGAACGTGGGCACTTACCCGCTCCGCCACAGGGCCGGCCCTGAATTGGACTTTTGGACCAACCTTTTGCCTGAGCTTGGGAACACGTGGGCCTGTTTGCATTATTCGTGAAGGTGATTAGTAGTAACGTCCTGGACGGTAACCTTTTCCGTTGGTGCATGGGTTTAGCAGGCAGCATGTTCTGTGGGTAGTATTCCTCTTCATCTATTTGGAAGGGTCTACCTTTCTGTAGCATCAGTACGCATTTTGAGGTGATTTTCCAGCCTTGGAAGTTCACCCTCTCTAATCTCTTTCAGCCCCAAAGCTTTATGCCGTCATTCTGGACCCCATTTTGGATTTTTTTTGCTTTTAGGTGAATTTATTGCCGCAACCCTGCATTAGAACATCCTATATCTTTCCGATTTGCATCCTCATCGATGTAGACTTCCGTGTAGCTTACATCATCTTCCCCTGCGTAAGCCTAATAGCAGGCCCTCACCACACACTTGTGCCTCATCATCTGTTTCACCCTCTCACACCTCCCCGCTTTGTCTCTGGGAACCCCCAATCAAATGTCCCGTGCCACCTGTTCCTGACCGCTTGTTTTTCCTTCTCCTCTTAAGTGAGGTCCTACAGTACTTGCCTTGCTCCCTGGGGCTTGTTTCACTTCCCTAAAACCCTCACAGCCATTCTGGTGGTCACAAGTGGCTGGATTGCATCCTTGGTTCCGGCTGACTGGTATGCCATTGCGTGGCTATAGCCCATCTTCCTTCTGCACTCGTCCCTTGCTGGGCTCCAGGGAGGCTTCCAAGTCTTGGGTAGTGGGAGCGACGCTGTGGTGAACTCAGCGGTGCACATGTCTTTAGGCAGGAGTGTTTCCGAGTTCTTTGGATCAACACGCCGCAGAGGAATAGCTGGATCATATGGGACATGGATTCTTAAAGTTCTGAGGCAGTTCCACACCGCTTGGCATAGTGGCTGCACCGGTCTGCACTCCCACCAACGGTGCAGGAGGCTTCCCTTCTCTCCACCTCCTCTCTGACACTTGTGGCTTCCTTATAGCCATTGTGACCACAGTGAGCTGCTGTGCCCTTGCAGTTTGCATTTGCATTGGCCTGAGACTTCATGACGGTGAACAAGTGTTCATGCACCCGTTGGCCCTCTTTCGATCTTCTTGGCAGAAATCTCTGTTTCCATCTTCTGCCCAGGTTTTCATTGGCTTGTTGTTTTTTTTTTTCTTGTGGGGACGTGCGAGTTGATTGCATCTTTGGGCTTTTCACCCCTTGTCCGATGTGTGGTTTGCAAACATCCTCCCCCAGTCGTTGTGCTATCTTTGCATTCAGTCGATGGTTTCCTTCACTGGGCAGAAGCGTCCGCATTTGACGTGGTCCCGTTGGTTTCTTGTTGACTTGGTTGCCCTGGCCCAGCCGGACTTGCTTCTTCCAAACAGGCGGCTCAGACCGATGGCAAAGAGCACTCTGCCTAGGTCTTCTGCTACAAGGTTCACGGTTTCAAGTCTGCCATTCAAGGCTTTGATCCATTTCAGGTGGTGTGTGTGCCAGGTGTAACATCATGGTGTACTGTCGTTGTGTTCCAGGTGGCTGTGCAGGCTTCCCAGCACCGTTTATGGTAGAGACTCTCCTTTCTCCGCTGTCTCCTCTTGGCTCCCTGGTCGAAAATGGGCTGTCCATGTACGTTTGAGTTGGGCTCTGGGTTCTCGATTCTGTTGCATGGGTCTGTGTGCCTGTTTTGGGGCCCAGACTGTGCCGTCTCGGTACCTAGTGCTTCGTCCTATATGTTGAAATCGGAAAGTGTGCCACGTCCTGCTTTTTTCGTTTTCCTGAGGATTCCTTTGCCTAGTCAGGGTCTCTTGTTGCTGGCTAGAAGCTTTAGGATGCCCTCTTCTGTCTCTGTGGGAAACATTGCTGCAACTTTGACTGGGATTGCATGGAATCCAGAGATTCCTTGCTCCGGTAGGGACGTTTCCAGTGTGTTGCTGCTTCCACTCCTAGATCCTGGAATCTCCTTCTTTCTCCTTGTGTCTTCTTGAATTTCTTTCCCCCAACGTTTGTTAGTTTTCCATTGCCATGGCTTTCACCTGTTTTGCTAAGTTTCTTCATAGAGATCTCATCCTTCTCACTGGCATGCAGTTGTTCACTTTTTCTTTTCAGCTTCAGTTTCTCTATGCTTTGCAACTTTGAATCGGTTTTGCTCTGGCAGAAGTGCATCGCTGAGCTCACATCTGCTGGCAATGCTCCTGTATTTGCTGTGGAAGTCTGGCCCTGGCTAACGTCCCTTCCCATCTGCCTCTACACTACCTCGGACGCCTGCCCCAGAATGCCTGAAGCAGTGGTGAGCAGGCCCACCCGAGGGTCCACCCGGCCCACCCCGGGCCACCGACCCAGAAGGTGCGGACCTCACCGCTGCACCACCGGCCGGCCCCTTTCATGTTCCGTTGGCAACCTGCAGTTGAGGGCAATGGGACTTGAATATGCTACTTGAGCCCAACTCTGGCACTGTGTAGATGAGGCCAGGTTGTTTTTCGGGTCCACTGCGATGTCAGAGGATTGGTCATAATCGTGTCTCTGCTGTCCCGGCAAGCTTCACGGACACACGGTTTCCTGGCCCGCTTGGAGCAGTCTCATAGCTCACCCTTCCCACTTAGCCCAGCCTTGACCTTCGCTGCCGTCTTTTGGCTTGTGAATTTCTCTGCCTTTCAAACGTTCCAGCAGAGTCTGTCTAAAGACGGACATCATCTTTCATTGTGGATTATCCAGGGGTGATTTCTGTTCGCCTTCCATTTTCTGGGACCTTTGTCTCTTTTCCATAGGAGAATCGTCATGGTATTTCTCAGCTATCCCCCTTAGACATGCTTATCAGTCCGTTCCCCTTCATTCCAAGTGATTCATTTTGCATTTCTGGAATCACCGTATGTTCTCTAGGCCGAGGTGTGAGTGCTTTCGTGACTCTTGGTTGTTGTCTTTGAATTTGCACCGGTCACTTGAAGGAGTCTTTGCTGTCCTAGCCTGGGTCAAACTAAGCACTGGGAACACGTCGTCATCTGGGTTGGTTTGCCATCCTGAGGTCACAAACTCCAAACTCGAGGTGGTCCTGGCATCCCCCTTCACGGACACAATGTTTCCAAGACAAATTAGACGAATCTGATGAATCCCTCTCTCCAGGAAAGATATTTTTCTGTCTCCTTTCCGGATTTGGGAAGTTTCAAACTTCACCCCTGATCCTGGAACGTTCCCCCAGGTGCCGTCTAGATACGGGCTTACTTTATTTCTATAGGCTGTGCCATTTGTTTGCCTTACATCCTCAGCCCTGGCCTGTTTATTTTTCTTGAAACAGAATTGTAATGTTCTCATTTTCAGCCCACTTCCTTACATGTGGTGTCAAAACACATAATCAATAATCCTTCTACGGCAAGAGGTAGGGGGAGAGAATTTCGATGGAGGCAAACTGAGCACACTAGCCTGGGCGGGCAGCCTTCACGAAGGAACGAAGCCCTGTGGAAAAGGGTGCTTTTCAGCACCCTTGTAGAGCACTTCCAAACAAAGAGACGTAGCCCAAGCGTGACGGGGCTCCATTCCTTCAAGGCTTCCAAGACATCTCTTGGGACACATTAGCATGTACCCGGTGGGCCCCCGTGACGCCAGAGCTATGGAAAGTGAGACTGATCTGCAAAGAATGCCAGGGGCCTAGGAAAGGAGGCATCGAGTCTTCTCTTCAACGTCCTCAAGCCCTCATTCTTGACTTTGGCTTATGCTTAAGGCAGAAGGACCACGTAGGTCTGATAAGGCCCAAGTCCGGCCTCTTGCTTCCAATCAAGTTGCAAGCTTGAATCAGCATGGCCTCCCCATAGACTTGAATAGATGACAACGTTCTCCTCTCGGGGCTTGTCCCTCTATTCTCGCTTCTTGCCAAGGATCCCTTTCTTACCCCTCGAATCAGCGTCTGTTTTATGTCTTCCAGTTTCTGTGTCCGCTTTCTGTTTCTCAAAGCTGTTTCTGGGTATCCCTCCCTGTAATAGCCTAGCCTAGGCCAATCCTCGGTCTGTAACCGTGCGGCCATCTTGGCGAACATGATCCTCGTGATGTCATAAACAACCTCAAAATTCGAAGTTGTCCTGACAACCTGCGTGCACACAGAGTTTCAGAGCCATCTCAGGCCAGTCCGACTCCTCACCCTTTCCTGGTAGGATAGTTTTCCTTTTTCTCGATTTCTTGTCGGTTTCTGTCTTGCTCCTCGAACTTTGGAAGGCCTGCTACATTCTCTCTAGACACTGGTTTCTGTCCTGTAAGATTATCCTGGGTTTTACCTCTTACATTTTATGTAGATGGCCAAGTGGGTGGACGTTCCCCAGAGAAAGTCCTGGACTCCCTCCCAAGTTGAAGTTGCCCGGGCAGTCCTCTGATGCGCAGTGATCGTGCCATCTCCTAGCACTCTGCCGATTCCACCTTGGCAGGTCCCATGTTTTCCTTCCTTCTTCCTCTGGGGAAGTGTACCAGATGCGTTCATGGATTGTAAAAGCCTCACGGTTCTTTTTCTGGTGCGTATTGATAAGGTTGACCTCACCATTGCTACTTAGTTTATGATCCCTGTCCGCACCGTACCATGAAATCTGTATGTCCTAACACTGCCAATGTGATCTGCACCGTGATGTGAAACAGTGAGGCCTGGGCCGGCCAAGCGGAACGTGGGCACTTACCCGCTCCGCCACAGGGCCGGCCCTGAATTGGACTTTTGGACCAACCTTTTGCCTGAGCTTGGGAACACGTGGGCCTGTTTGCATTATTCGTGAAGGTGATTAGTAGTAACGTCCTGGACGGTAACCTTTTCCGTTGGTGCATGGGTTTAGCAGGCAGCATGTTCTGTGGGTAGTATTCCTCTTCATCTATTTGGAAGGGTCTACCTTTCTGTAGCATCAGTACGCATTTTGAGGTGATTTTCCAGCCTTGGAAGTTCACCCTCTCTAATCTCTTTCAGCCCCAAAGCTTTATGCCGTCATTCTGGACCCCATTTTGGATTTTTTTTGCTTTTAGGTGAATTTATTGCCGCAACCCTGCATTAGAACATCCTATATCTTTCCGATTTGCATCCTCATCGATGTAGACTTCCGTGTAGCTTACATCATCTTCCCCTGCGTAAGCCTAATAGCAGGCCCTCACCACACACTTGTGCCTCATCATCTGTTTCACCCTCTCACACCTCCCCGCTTTGTCTCTGGGAACCCCCAATCAAATGTCCCGTGCCACCTGTTCCTGACCGCTTGTTTTTCCTTCTCCTCTTAAGTGAGGTCCTACGGTACTTGCCTTGCTCCCTGGGGCTTGTTTCACTTCCCTAAAACCCTCACAGCCATTCTGGTGGTCACAAGTGGCTGGATTGCATCCTTGGTTCCGGCTGACTGGTATGCCATTGCGTGGCTATAGCCCATCTTCCTTCTGCACTCGTCCCTTGCTGGGCTCCAGGGAGGCTTCCAAGTCTTGGGTAGTGGGAGCGACGCTGTGGTGAACTCAGCGGTGCACATGTCTTTAGGCAGGAGTGTTTCCGAGTTCTTTGGATCAACACGCCGCAGAGGAATAGCTGGATCATATGGGACATGGATTCTTAAAGTTCTGAGGCAGTTCCACACCGCTTGGCGTAGTGGCTGCACCGGTCTGCACTCCCACCAACGGTGCAGGAGGCTTCCCTTCTCTCCACCTCCTCTCTGACACTTGTGGCTTCCTTATAGCCATTCTGACCACAGTGAGCTGCTGTGCCCTTGCAGTTTGCATTTGCATTGGCCTGAGACTTCATGACGGTGAACAAGTGTTCATGCACCCGTTGGCCCTCTTTCGATCTTCTTGGCAGAAATCTCTGTTTCCATCTTCTGCCCAGGTTTTCATTGGCTTGTTGTTTTTTTTTTTCTTGTGGGGACGTGCGAGTTGATTGCATCTTTGGGCTTTTCACCCCTTGTCCGATGTGTGGTTTGCAAACATCCTCCCCCAGTCGTTGTGCTATCTTTGCATTCAGTCGATGGTTTCCTTCACTGGGCAGAAGCGTCCGCATTTGACGTGGTCCCGTTGGTTTCTTGTTGACTTGGTTGCCCTGGCCCAGCCGGACTTGCTTCTTCCAAACAGGCGGCTCAGACCGATGGCAAAGAGCACTCTGCCTAGGTCTTCTGCTACAAGGTTCACGGTTTCAAGTCTGCCATTCAAGGCTTTGATCCATTTCAGGTGGTGTGTGTGCCAGGTGTAACATCATGGTGTACTGTCGTTGTGTTCCAGGTGGCTGTGCAGGCTTCCCAGCACCGTTTATGGTAGAGACTCTCCTTTCTCCGCTGTCTCCTCTTGGCTCCCTGGTCGAAAATGGGCTGTCCATGTACGTTTGAGTTGGGCTC
Source organism: Equus asinus (assembly GCF_041296235.1). Classification (NCBI taxonomy): domain Eukaryota; kingdom Metazoa; phylum Chordata; class Mammalia; order Perissodactyla; family Equidae; genus Equus; species Equus asinus. The sequence continues at coordinate 7,195,888 of NC_091810.1, forward strand.
TGGGTTCTCGATTCTGTTGCATGGGTCTGTGTGCCTGTTTTGGGGCCCAGACTGTGCCGTCTCGGTACCTAGTGCTTCGTCCTATAGGTTGAAATCGGAAAGTGTGCCACGTCCTGCTTTTTTCGTTTTCCTGAGGATTCCTTTGCCTAGTCAGGGTCTCTTGTTGCTGGCTAGAAGCTTTAGGATGCCCTCTTCTGTCTCTGTGGGAAACATTGCTGCAACTTTGCCTGGGATTGCATGGAATCCAGAGATTCCTTGCTCCGGTAGGGACGTTTCCAGTGTGTTGCTGCTTCCACTCCTAGATCCTGGAATCTCCTTCTTTCTCCTTGTGTCTTCTTGAATTTCTTTCCCCCAACGTTTGTTAGTTTTCCATTGCCATGGCTTTCACCTGTTTTGCTAAGTTTCTTCATAGAGATCTCATCCTTCTCACTGGCATGCAGTTGTTCACTTTTTCTTTTCAGCTTCAGTTTCTCTATGCTTTGCAACTTTGAATCGGTTTTGCTCTGGCAGAAGTGCATCGCTGAGCTCACATCTGCTGGCAATGCTCCTGTATTTGCTGTGGAAGTCTGGCCCTGGCTAACGTCCCTTCCCATCTGCCTCTACACTACCTCGGACGCCTGCCCCAGAATGCCTGAAGCAGTGGTGAGCAGGCCCACCCGAGGGTCCACCCGGCCCACCCCGGGCCACCGACCCAGAAGGTGCGGACCTCACCGCTGCACCACCGGCCGGCCCCTTTCATGTTCCGTTGGCAACCTGCAGTTGAGGGCAATGGGACTTGAATATGCTACTTGAGCCCAACTCTGGCACTGTGTAGATGAGGCCAGGTTGTTTTTCGGGTCCACTGCGATGTCAGAGGATTGGTCATAATCGTGTCTCTGCTGTCCCGGCAAGCTTCACGGACACACGGTTTCCTGGCCCGCTTGGAGCAGTCTCATAGCTCACCCTTCCCACTTAGCCCAGCCTTGACCTTCGCTGCCGTCTTTTGGCTTGTGAATTTCTCTGCCTTTCAAACGTTCCAGCAGAGTCTGTCTAAAGACGGACATCATCTTTCATTGTGGATTATCCAGGGGTGATTTCTGTTCGCCTTCCATTTTCTGGGACCTTTGTCTCTTTTCCATAGGAGAATCGTCATGGTATTTCTCAGCTATCCCCCTTAGACATGCTTATCAGTCCGTTCCCCTTCATTCCAAGTGATTCATTTTGCATTTCTGGAATCACCGTATGTTCTCTAGGCCGAGGTGTGAGTGCTTTCGTGACTCTTGGTTGTTGTCTTTGAATTTGCACCGGTCACTTGAAGGAGTCTTTGCTGTCCTAGCCTGGGTCAAACTAAGCACTGGGAACACGTCGTCATCTGGGTTGGTTTGCCATCCTGAGGTCACAAACTCCAAACTCGAGGTGGTCCTGGCATCCCCCTTCACGGACACAATGTTTCCAAGACAAATTAGACGAATCTGATGAATCCCTCTCTCCAGGAAAGATATTTTTCTGTCTCCTTTCCGGATTTGGGAAGTTTCAAACTTCACCCCTGATCCTGGAACGTTCCCCCAGGTGCCGTCTAGATACGGGCTTACTTTATTTCTATAGGCTGTGCCATTTGTTTGCCTTACATCCTCAGCCCTGGCCTGTTTATTTTTCTTGAAACAGAATTGTAATGTTCTCATTTTCAGCCCACTTCCTTACATGTGGTGTCAAAACACATAATCAATAATCCTTCTACGGCAAGAGGTAGGGGGAGAGAATTTCGATGGAGGCAAACTGAGCACACTAGCCTGGGCGGGCAGCCTTCACGAAGGAACGAAGCCCTGTGGAAAAGGGTGCTTTTCAGCACCCTTGTAGAGCACTTCCAAACAAAGAGACGTAGCCCAAGCGTGACGGGGCTCCATTCCTTCAAGGCTTCCAAGACATCTCTTGGGACACATTAGCATGTACCCGGTGGGCCCCCGTGACGCCAGAGCTATGGAAAGTGAGACTGATCTGCAAAGAATGCCAGGGGCCTAGGAAAGGAGGCATCGAGTCTTCTCTTCAACGTCCTCAAGCCCTCATTCTTGACTTTGGCTTATGCTTAAGGCAGAAGGACCACGTAGGTCTGATAAGGCCCAAGTCCGGCCTCTTGCTTCCAATCAAGTTGCAAGCTTGAATCAGCATGGCCTCCCCATAGACTTGAATAGATGACAACGTTCTCCTCTCGGGGCTTGTCCCTCTATTCTCGCTTCTTGCCAAGGATCCCTTTCTTACCCCTCGAATCAGCGTCTGTTTTATGTCTTCCAGTTTCTGTGTCCGCTTTCTGTTTCTCAAAGCTGTTTCTGGGTATCCCTCCCTGTAATAGCCTAGCCTAGGCCAATCCTCGGTCTGTAACCGTGCGGCCATCTTGGCGAACATGATCCTCGTGATGTCATAAACAACCTCAAAATTCGAAGTTGTCCTGACAACCTGCGTGCACACAGAGTTTCAGAGCCATCTCAGGCCAGTCCGACTCCTCACCCTTTCCTGGTAGGATAGTTTTCCTTTTTCTCGATTTCTTGTCGGTTTCTGTCTTGCTCCTCGAACTTTGGAAGGCCTGCTACATTCTCTCTAGACACTGGTTTCTGTCCTGTAAGATTATCCTGGGTTTTACCTCTTACATTTTATGTAGATGGCCAAGTGGGTGGACGTTCCCCAGAGAAAGTCCTGGACTCCCTCCCAAGTTGAAGTTGCCCGGGCAGTCCTCTGATGCGCAGTGATCGTGCCATCTCCTAGCACTCTGCCGATTCCACCTTGGCAGGTCCCATGTTTTCCTTCCTTCTTCCTCTGGGGAAGTGTACCAGATGCGTTCATGGATTGTAAAAGCCTCACGGTTCTTTTTCTGGTGCGTATTGATAAGGTTGACCTCACCATTGCTACTTAGTTTATGATCCCTGTCCGCACCGTACCATGAAATCTGTATGTCCTAACACTGCCAATGTGATCTGCACCGTGATGTGAAACAGTGAGGCCTGGGCCGGCCAAGCGGAACGTGGGCACTTACCCGCTCCGCCACAGGGCCGGCCCTGAATTGGACTTTTGGACCAACCTTTTGCCTGAGCTTGGGAACACGTGGGCCTGTTTGCATTATTCGTGAAGGTGATTAGTAGTAACGTCCTGGACGGTAACCTTTTCCGTTGGTGCATGGGTTTAGCAGGCAGCATGTTCTGTGGGTAGTATTCCTCTTCATCTATTTGGAAGGGTCTACCTTTCTGTAGCATCAGTACGCATTTTGAGGTGATTTTCCAGCCTTGGAAGTTCACCCTCTCTAATCTCTTTCAGCCCCAAAGCTTTATGCCGTCATTCTGGACCCCATTTTGGATTTTTTTTGCTTTTAGGTGAATTTATTGCCGCAACCCTGCATTAGAACATCCTATATCTTTCCGATTTGCATCCTCATCGATGTAGACTTCCGTGTAGCTTACATCATCTTCCCCTGCGTAAGCCTAATAGCAGGCCCTCACCACACACTTGTGCCTCATCATCTGTTTCACCCTCTCACACCTCCCCGCTTTGTCTCTGGGAACCCCCAATCAAATGTCCCGTGCCACCTGTTCCTGACCGCTTGTTTTTCCTTCTCCTCTTAAGTGAGGTCCTACAGTACTTGCCTTGCTCCCTGGGGCTTGTTTCACTTCCCTAAAACCCTCACAGCCATTCTGGTGGTCACAAGTGGCTGGATTGCATCCTTGGTTCCGGCTGACTGGTATGCCATTGCGTGGCTATAGCCCATCTTCCTTCTGCACTCGTCCCTTGCTGGGCTCCAGGGAGGCTTCCAAGTCTTGGGTAGTGGGAGCGACGCTGTGGTGAACTCAGCGGTGCACATGTCTTTAGGCAGGAGTGTTTCCGAGTTCTTTGGATCAACACGCCGCAGAGGAATAGCTGGATCATATGGGACATGGATTCTTAAAGTTCTGAGGCAGTTCCACACCGCTTGGCGTAGTGGCTGCACCGGTCTGCACTCCCACCAACGGTGCAGGAGGCTTCCCTTCTCTCCACCTCCTCTCTGACACTTGTGGCTTCCTTATAGCCATTGTGACCACAGTGAGCTGCTGTGCCCTTGCTGTTTGCATTTGCATTGGCCTGAGACTTCATGACGGTGAACAAGTGTTCATGCACCCGTTGGCCCTCTTTCGATCTTCTTGGCAGAAATCTCTGTTTCCATCTTCTGCCCAGGTTTTCATTGGCTTGTTGTTTTTTTTTTTCTTGTGGGGACGTGCGAGTTGATTGCATCTTTGGGCTTTTCACCCCTTGTCCGATGTGTGGTTTGCAAACATCCTCCCCCAGTCGTTGTGCTATCTTTGCATTCAGTCGATGGTTTCCTTCACTGGGCAGAAGCGTCCGCATTTGACGTGGTCCCGTTGGTTTCTTGTTGACTTGGTTGCCCTGGCCCAGCCGGACTTGCTTCTTCCAAACAGGCGGCTCAGACCGATGGCAAAGAGCACTCTGCCTAGGTCTTCTGCTACAAGGTTCACGGTTTCAAGTCTGCCATTCAAGGCTTTGATCCATTTCAGGTGGTGTGTGTGCCAGGTGTAACATCATGGTGTACTGTCGTTGTGTTCCAGGTGGCTGTGCAGGCTTCCCAGCACCGTTTATGGTAGAGACTCTCCTTTCTCCGCTGTCTCCTCTTGGCTCCCTGGTCGAAAATGGGCTGTCCATGTACGTTTGAGTTGGGCTCTGGGTTCTCGATTCTGTTGCATGGGTCTGTGTGCCTGTTTTGGGGCCCAGACTGTGCCGTCTCGGTACCTAGTGCTTCGTCCTATATGTTGAAATCGGAAAGTGTGCCACGTCCTGCTTTTTTCGTTTTCCTGAGGATTCCTTTGCCTAGTCAGGGTCTCTTGTTGCTGGCTAGAAGCTTTAGGATGCCCTCTTCTGTCTCTGTGGGAAACATTGCTGCAACTTTGACTGGGATTGCATGGAATCCAGAGATTCCTTGCTCCGGTAGGGACGTTTCCAGTGTGTTGCTGCTTCCACTCCTAGATCCTGGAATCTCCTTCTTTCTCCTTGTGTCTTCTTGAATTTCTTTCCCCCAACGTTTGTTAGTTTTCCATTGCCATGGCTTTCACCTGTTTTGCTAAGTTTCTTCATAGAGATCTCATCCTTCTCACTGGCATGCAGTTGTTCACTTTTTCTTTTCAGCTTCAGTTTCTCTATGCTTTGCAACTTTGAATCGGTTTTGCTCTGGCAGAAGTGCATCGCTGAGCTCACATCTGCTGGCAATGCTCCTGTATTTGCTGTGGAAGTCTGGCCCTGGCTAACGTCCCTTCCCATCTGCCTCTACACTACCTCGGACGCCTGCCCCAGAATGCCTGAAGCAGTGGTGAGCAGGCCCACCCGAGGGTCCACCCGGCCCACCCCGGGCCACCGACCCAGAAGGTGCGGACCTCACCGCTGCACCACCGGCCGGCCCCTTTCATGTTCCGTTGGCAACCTGCAGTTGAGGGCAATGGGACTTGAATATGCTACTTGAGCCCAACTCTGGCACTGTGTAGATGAGGCCAGGTTGTTTTTCGGGTCCACTGCGATGTCAGAGGATTGGTCATAATCGTGTCTCTGCTGTCCCGGCAAGCTTCACGGACACACGGTTTCCTGGCCCGCTTGGAGCAGTCTCATAGCTCACCCTTCCCACTTAGCCCAGCCTTGACCTTCGCTGCCGTCTTTTGGCTTGTGAATTTCTCTGCCTTTCAAACGTTCCAGCAGAGTCTGTCTAAAGACGGACATCATCTTTCATTGTGGATTATCCAGGGGTGATTTCTGTTCGCCTTCCATTTTCTGGGACCTTTGTCTCTTTTCCATAGGAGAATCGTCATGGTATTTCTCAGCTATCCCCCTTAGACATGCTTATCAGTCCGTTCCCCTTCATTCCAAGTGATTCATTTTGCATTTCTGGAATCACCGTATGTTCTCTAGGCCGAGGTGTGAGTGCTTTCGTGACTCTTGGTTGTTGTCTTTGAATTTGCACCGGTCACTTGAAGGAGTCTTTGCTGTCCTAGCCTGGGTCAAACTAAGCACTGGGAACACGTGGTCATCTGGGTTGGTTTGCCATCCTGAGGTCACAAACTCCAAACTCGAGGTGGTCCTGGCATCCCCCTTCACGGACACAATGTTTCCAAGACAAATTAGACGAATCTGATGAATCCCTCTCTCCAGGAAAGATATTTTTCTGTCTCCTTTCCGGATTTGGGAAGTTTCAAACTTCACCCCTGATCCTGGAACGTTCCCCCAGGTGCCGTCTAGATACGGGCTTACTTTATTTCTATAGGCTGTGCCATTTGTTTGCCTTACATCCTCAGCCCTGGCCTGTTTATTTTTCTTGAAACAGAATTGTAATGTTCTCATTTTCAGCCCACTTCCTTACATGTGGTGTCAAAACACATAATCAATAATCCTTCTACGGCAAGAGGTAGGGGGAGAGAATTTCGATGGAGGCAAACTGAGCACACTAGCCTGGGCGGGCAGCCTTCACGAAGGAACGAAGCCCTGTGGAAAAGGGTGCTTTTCAGCACCCTTGTAGAGCACTTCCAAACAAAGAGACGTAGCCCAAGCGTGACGGGGCTCCATTCCTTCAAGGCTTCCAAGACATCTCTTGGGACACATTAGCATGTACCCGGTGGGCCCCCGTGACGCCAGAGCTATGGAAAGTGAGACTGATCTGCAAAGAATGCCAGGGGCCTAGGAAAGGAGGCATCGAGTCTTCTCTTCAACGTCCTCAAGCCCTCATTCTTGACTTTGGCTTATGCTTAAGGCAGAAGGACCACGTAGGTCTGATAAGGCCCAAGTCCGGCCTCTTGCTTCCAATCAAGTTGCAAGCTTGAATCAGCATGGCCTCCCCATAGACTTGAATAGATGACAACGTTCTCCTCTCGGGGCTTGTCCCTCTATTCTCGCTTCTTGCCAAGGATCCCTTTCTTACCCCTCGAATCAGCGTCTGTTTTATGTCTTCCAGTTTCTGTGTCCGCTTTCTGTTTCTCAAAGCTGTTTCTGGGTATCCCTCCCTGTAATAGCCTAGCCTAGGCCAATCCTCGGTCTGTAACCGTGCGGCCATCTTGGCGAACATGATCCTCGTGATGTCATAAACAACCTCAAAATTCGAAGTTGTCCTGACAACCTGCGTGCACACAGAGTTTCAGAGCCATCTCAGGCCAGTCCGACTCCTCACCCTTTCCTGGTAGGATAGTTTTCCTTTTTCTCGATTTCTTGTCGGTTTCTGTCTTGCTCCTCGAACTTTGGAAGGCCTGCTACATTCTCTCTAGACACTGGTTTCTGTCCTGTAAGATTATCCTGGGTTTTACCTCTTACATTTTATGTAGATGGCCAAGTGGGTGGACGTTCCCCAGAGAAAGTCCTGGACTCCCTCCCAAGTTGAAGTTGCCCGGGCAGTCCTCTGATGCGCAGTGATCGTGCCATCTCCTAGCACTCTGCCGATTCCACCTTGGCAGGTCCCATGTTTTCCTTCCTTCTTCCTCTGGGGAAGTGTACCAGATGCGTTCATGGATTGTAAAAGCCTCACGGTTCTTTTTCTGGTGCGTATTGATAAGGTTGACCTCACCATTGCTACTTAGTTTATGATCCCTGTCCGCACCGTACCATGAAATCTGTATGTCCTAACACTGCCAATGTGATCTGCACCGTGATGTGAAACAGTGAGGCCTGGGCCGGCCAAGCGGAACGTGGGCACTTACCCGCTCCGCCACAGGGCCGGCCCTGAATTGGACTTTTGGACCAACCTTTTGCCTGAGCTTGGGAACACGTGGGCCTGTTTGCATTATTCGTGAAGGTGATTAGTAGTAACGTCCTGGACGGTAACCTTTTCCGTTGGTGCATGGGTTTAGCAGGCAGCATGTTCTGTGGGTAGTATTCCTCTTCATCTATTTGGAAGGGTCTACCTTTCTGTAGCATCAGTACGCATTTTGAGGTGATTTTCCAGCCTTGGAAGTTCACCCTCTCTAATCTCTTTCAGCCCCAAAGCTTTATGCCGTCATTCTGGACCCCATTTTGGATTTTTTTTGCTTTTAGGTGAATTTATTGCCGCAACCCTGCATTAGAACATCCTATATGTTTCCGATTTGCATCCTCATCGATGTAGACTTCCGTGTAGCTTACATCATCTTCCCCTGCGTAAGCCTAATAGCAGGCCCTCACCACACACTTGTGCCTCATCATCTGTTTCACCCTCTCACACCTCCCCGCTTTGTCTCTGGGAACCCCCAATCAAATGTCCCGTGCCACCTGTTCCTGACCGCTTGTTTTTCCTTCTCCTCTTAAGTGAGGTCCTACGGTACTTGCCTTGCTCCCTGGGGCTTGTTTCACTTCCCTAAAACCCTCACAGCCATTCTGGTGGTCACAAGTGGCTGGATTGCATCCTTGGTTCCGGCTGACTGGTATGCCATTGCGTGGCTATAGCCCATCTTCCTTCTGCACTCGTCCCTTGCTGGGCTCCAGGGAGGCTTCCAAGTCTTGGGTAGTGGGAGCGACGCTGTGGTGAACTCAGCGGTGCACATGTCTTTAGGCAGGAGTGTTTCCGAGTTCTTTGGATCAACACGCCGCAGAGGAATAGCTGGATCATATGGGACATGGATTCTTAAAGTTCTGAGGCAGTTCCACACCGCTTGGCGTAGTGGCTGCACCGGTCTGCACTCCCACCAACGGTGCAGGAGGCTTCCCTTCTCTCCACCTCCTCTCTGACACTTGTGGCTTCCTTATAGCCATTGTGACCACAGTGAGCTGCTGTGCCCTTGCAGTTTGCATTTGCATTGGCCTGAGACTTCATGACGGTGAACAAGTGTTCATGCACCCGTTGGCCCTCTTTCGATCTTCTTGGCAGAAATCTCTGTTTCCATCTTCTGCCCAGGTTTTCATTGGCTTGTTGTTTTTTTTTTTCTTGTGGGGACGTGCGAGTTGATTGCATCTTTGGGCTTTTCACCCCTTGTCCGATGTGTGGTTTGCAAACATCCTCCCCCAGTCGTTGTGCTATCTTTGCATTCAGTCGATGGTTTCCTTCACTGGGCAGAAGCGTCCGCATTTGACGTGGTCCCGTTGGTTTCTTGTTGACTTGGTTGCCCTGGCCCAGCCGGACTTGCTTCTTCCAAACAGGCGGCTCAGACCGATGGCAAAGAGCACTCTGCCTAGGTCTTCTGCTACAAGGTTCACGGTTTCAAGTCTGCCATTCAAGGCTTTGATCCATTTCAGGTGGTGTGTGTGCCAGGTGTAACATCATGGTGTACTGTCGTTGTGTTCCAGGTGGCTGTGCAGGCTTCCCAGCACCGTTTATGGTAGAGACTCTCCTTTCTCCGCTGTCTCCTCTTGGCTCCCTGGTCGAAAATGGGCTGTCCATGTACGTTTGAGTTGGGCTCTGGGTTCTCGATTCTGTTGCATGGGTCTGTGTGCCTGTTTTGGGGCCCAGACTGTGCCGTCTCGGTACCTAGTGCTTCGTCCTATATGTTGAAATCGGAAAGTGTGCCACGTCCTGCTTTTTTCGTTTTCCTGAGGATTCCTTTGCCTAGTCAGGGTCTCTTGTTGCTGGCTAGAAGCTTTAGGATGCCCTCTTCTGTCTCTGTGGGAAACATTGCTGCAACTTTGACTGGGATTGCATGGAATCCAGAGATTCCTTGCTCCGGTAGGGACGTTTCCAGTGTGTTGCTGCTTCCACTCCTAGATCCTGGAATCTCCTTCTTTCTCCTTGTGTCTTCTTGAATTTCTTTCCCCCAACGTTTGTTAGTTTTCCATTGCCATGGCTTTCACCTGTTTTGCTAAGTTTCTTCATAGAGATCTCATCCTTCTCACTGGCATGCAGTTGTTCACTTTTTCTTTTCAGCTTCAGTTTCTCTATGCTTTGCAACTTTGAATCGGTTTTGCTCTGGCAGAAGTGCATCGCTGAGCTCACATCTGCTGGCAATGCTCCTGTATTTGCTGTGGAAGTCTGGCCCTGGCTAACGTCCCTTCCCATCTGCCTCTACACTACCTCGGACGCCTGCCCCAGAATGCCTGAAGCAGTGGTGAGCAGGCCCACCCGAGGGTCCACCCGGCCCACCCCGGGCCACCGACCCAGAAGGTGCGGACCTCACCGCTGCACCACCGGCCGGCCCCTTTCATGTTCCGTTGGCAACCTGCAGTTGAGGGCAATGGGACTTGAATATGCTACTTGAGCCCAACTCTGGCACTGTGTAGATGAGGCCAGGTTGTTTTTCGGGTCCACTGCGATGTCAGAGGATTGGTCATAATCGTGTCTCTGCTGTCCCGGCAAGCTTCACGGACACACGGTTTCCTGGCCCGCTTGGAGCAGTCTCATAGCTCACCCTTCCCACTTAGCCCAGCCTTGACCTTCGCTGCCGTCTTTTGGCTTGTGAATTTCTCTGCCTTTCAAACGTTCCAGCAGAGTCTGTCTAAAGACGGACATCATCTTTCATTGTGGATTATCCAGGGGTGATTTCTGTTCGCCTTCCATTTTCTGGGACCTTTGTCTCTTTTCCATAGGAGAATCGTCATGGTATTTCTCAGCTATCCCCCTTAGACATGCTTATCAGTCCGTTCCCCTTCATTCCAAGTGATTCATTTTGCATTTCTGGAATCACCGTATGTTCTCTAGGCCGAGGTGTGAGTGCTTTCGTGACTCTTGGTTGTTGTCTTTGAATTTGCACCGGTCACTTGAAGGAGTCTTTGCTGTCCTAGCCTGGGTCAAACTAAGCACTGGGAACACGTGGTCATCTGGGTTGGTTTGCCATCCTGAGGTCACAAACTCCAAACTCGAGGTGGTCCTGGCATCCCCCTTCACGGACACAATGTTTCCAAGACAAATTAGACGAATCTGATGAATCCCTCTCTCCAGGAAAGATATTTTTCTGTCTCCTTTCCGGATTTGGGAAGTTTCAAACTTCACCCCTGATCCTGGAACGTTCCCCCAGGTGCCGTCTAGATACGGGCTTACTTTATTTCTATAGGCTGTGCCATTTGTTTGCCTTACATCCTCAGCCCTGGCCTGTTTATTTTTCTTGAAACAGAATTGTAATGTTCTCATTTTCAGCCCACTTCCTTACATGTGGTGTCAAAACACATAATCAATAATCCTTCTACGGCAAGAGGTAGGGGGAGAGAATTTCGATGGAGGCAAACTGAGCACACTAGCCTGGGCGGGCAGCCTTCACGAAGGAACGAAGCCCTGTGGAAAAGGGTGCTTTTCAGCACCCTTGTAGAGCACTTCCAAACAAAGAGACGTAGCCCAAGCGTGACGGGGCTCCATTCCTTCAAGGCTTCCAAGACATCTCTTGGGACACATTAGCATGTACCCGGTGGGCCCCCGTGACGCCAGAGCTATGGAAAGTGAGACTGATCTGCAAAGAATGCCAGGGGCCTAGGAAAGGAGGCATCGAGTCTTCTCTTCAACGTCCTCAAGCCCTCATTCTTGACTTTGGCTTATGCTTAAGGCAGAAGGACCACGTAGGTCTGATAAGGCCCAAGTCCGGCCTCTTGCTTCCAATCAAGTTGCAAGCTTGAATCAGCATGGCCTCCCCATAGACTTGAATAGATGACAACGTTCTCCTCTCGGGGCTTGTCCCTCTATTCTCGCTTCTTGCCAAGGATCCCTTTCTTACCCCTCGAATCAGCGTCTGTTTTATGTCTTCCAGTTTCTGTGTCCGCTTTCTGTTTCTCAAAGCTGTTTCTGGGTATCCCTCCCTGTAATAGCCTAGCCTAGGCCAATCCTCGGTCTGTAACCGTGCGGCCATCTTGGCGAACATGATCCTCGTGATGTCATAAACAACCTCAAAATTCGAAGTTGTCCTGACAACCTGCGTGCACACAGAGTTTCAGAGCCATCTCAGGCCAGTCCGACTCCTCACCCTTTCCTGGTAGGATAGTTTTCCTTTTTCTCGATTTCTTGTCGGTTTCTGTCTTGCTCCTCGAACTTTGGAAGGCCTGCTACATTCTCTCTAGACACTGGTTTCTGTCCTGTAAGATTATCCTGGGTTTTACCTCTTACATTTTATGTAGATGGCCAAGTGGGTGGACGTTCCCCAGAGAAAGTCCTGGACTCCCTCCCAAGTTGAAGTTGCCCGGGCAGTCCTCTGATGCGCAGTGATCGTGCCATCTCCTAGAACTCTGCCGATTCCACCTTGGCAGGTCCCATGTTTTCCTTCCTTCTTCCTCTGGGGAAGTGTACCAGATGCGTTCATGGATTGTAAAAGCCTCACGGTTCTTTTTCTGGTGCGTATTGATAAGGTTGACCTCACCATTGCTACTTAGTTTATGATCCCTGTCCGCACCGTACCATGAAATCTGTATGTCCTAACACTGCCAATGTGATCTGCACCGTGATGTGAAACAGTGAGGCCTGGGCCGGCCAAGCGGAACGTGGGCACTTACCCGCTCCGCCACAGGGCCGGCCCTGAATTGGACTTTTGGACCAACCTTTTGCCTGAGCTTGGGAACACGTGGGCCTGTTTGCATTATTCGTGAAGGTGATTAGTAGTAACGTCCTGGACGGTAACCTTTTCCGTTGGTGCATGGGTTTAGCAGGCAGCATGTTCTGTGGGTAGTATTCCTCTTCATCTATTTGGAAGGGTCTACCTTTCTGTAGCATCAGTACGCATTTTGAGGTGATTTTCCAGCCTTGGAAGTTCACCCTCTCTAATCTCTTTCAGCCCCAAAGCTTTATGCCGTCATTCTGGACCCCATTTTGGATTTTTTTTGCTTTTAGGTGAATTTATTGCCGCAACCCTGCATTAGAACATCCTATATCTTTCCGATTTGCATCCTCATCGATGTAGACTTCCGTGTAGCTTACATCATCTTCCCCTGCGTAAGCCTAATAGCAGGCCCTCACCACACACTTGTGCCTCATCATCTGTTTCACCCTCTCACACCTCCCCGCTTTGTCTCTGGGAACCCCCAATCAAATGTCCCGTGCCACCTGTTCCTGACCGCTTGTTTTTCCTTCTCCTCTTAAGTGAGGTCCTACGGTACTTGCCTTGCTCCCTGGGGCTTGTTTCACTTCCCTAAAACCCTCACAGCCATTCTGGTGGTCACAAGTGGCTGGATTGCATCCTTGGTTCCGGCTGACTGGTATGCCATTGCGTGGCTATAGCCCATCTTCCTTCTGCACTCGTCCCTTGCTGGGCTCCAGGGAGGCTTCCAAGTCTTGGGTAGTGGGAGCGACGCTGTGGTGAACTCAGCGGTGCACATGTCTTTAGGCAGGAGTGTTTCCGAGTTCTTTGGATCAACACGCCGCAGAGGAATAGCTGGATCATATGGGACATGGATTCTTAAAGTTCTGAGGCAGTTCCACACCGCTTGGCGTAGTGGCTGCACCGGTCTGCACTCCCACCAACGGTGCAGGAGGCTTCCCTTCTCTCCACCTCCTCTCTGACACTTGTGGCTTCCTTATAGCCATTGTGACCACAGTGAGCTGCTGTGCCCTTGCAGTTTGCATTTGCATTGGCCTGAGACTTCATGACGGTGAACAAGTGTTCATGCACCCGTTGGCCCTCTTTCGATCTTCTTGGCAGAAATCTCTGTTTCCATCTTCTGCCCAGGTTTTCATTGGCTTGTTGTTGTTTTTTTTCTTGTGGGGACGTGCGAGTTGATTGCATCTTTGGGCTTTTCACCCCTTGTCCGATGTGTGGTTTGCAAACATCCTCCCCCAGTCGTTGTGCTATCTTTGCATTCAGTCGATGGTTTCCTTCACTGGGCAGAAGCGTCCGCATTTGACGTGGTCCCGTTGGTTTCTTGTTGACTTGGTTGCCCTGGCCCAGCCGGACTTGCTTCTTCCAAACAGGCGGCTCAGACCGATGGCAAAGAGCACTCTGCCTAGGTCTTCTGCTACAAGGTTCACGGTTTCAAGTCTGCCATTCAAGGCTTTGATCCATTTCAGGTGGTGTGTGTGCCAGGTGTAACATCATGGTGTACTGTCGTTGTGTTCCAGGTGGCTGTGCAGGCTTCCCAGCACCGTTTATGGTAGAGACTCTCCTTTCTCCGCTGTCTCCTCTTGGCTCCCTGGTCGAAAATGGGCTGTCCATGTACGTTTGAGTTGGGCTCTGGGTTCTCGATTCTGTTGCATGGGTCTGTGTGCCTGTTTTGGGGCCCAGACTGTGCCGTCTCGGTACCTAGTGCTTCGTCCTATATGTTGAAATCGGAAAGTGTGCCACGTCCTGCTTTTTTCGTTTTCCTGAGGATTCCTTTGCCTAGTCAGGGTCTCTTGTTGCTGGCTAGAAGCTTTAGGATGCCCTCTTCTGTCTCTGTGGGAAACATTGCTGCAACTTTGACTGGGATTGCATGGAATCCAGAGATTCCTTGCTCCGGTAGGGACGTTTCCAGTGTGTTGCTGCTTCCACTCCTAGATCCTGGAATCTCCTTCTTTCTCCTTGTGTCTTCTTGAATTTCTTTCCCCCAACGTTTGTTAGTTTTCCATTGCCATGGCTTTCACCTGTTTTGCTAAGTTTCTTCATAGAGATCTCATCCTTCTCACTGGCATGCAGTTGTTCACTTTTTCTTTTCAGCTTCAGTTTCTCTATGCTTTGCAACTTTGAATCGGTTTTGCTCTGGCAGAAGTGCATCGCTGAGCTCACATCTGCTGGCAATGCTCCTGTATTTGCTGTGGAAGTCTGGCCCTGGCTAACGTCCCTTCCCATCTGCCTCTACACTACCTCGGACGCCTGCCCCAGAATGCCTGAAGCAGTGGTGAGCAGGCCCACCCGAGGGTCCACCCGGCCCACCCCGGGCCACCGACCCAGAAGGTGCGGACCTCACCGCTGCACCACCGGCCGGCCCCTTTCATGTTCCGTTGGCAACCTGCAGTTGAGGGCAATGGGACTTGAATATGCTACTTGAGCCCAACTCTGGCACTGTGTAGATGAGGCCAGGTTGTTTTTCGGGTCCACTGTGATGTCAGAGGATTGGTCATAATCGTGTCTCTGCTGTCCCGGCAAGCTTCACGGACACACGGTTTCCTGGCCCGCTTGGAGCAGTCTCATAGCTCACCCTTCCCACTTAGCCCAGCCTTGACCTTCGCTGCCGTCTTTTGGCTTGTGAATTTCTCTGCCTTTCAAACGTTCCAGCAGAGTCTGTCTAAAGACGGACATCATCTTTCATTGTGGATTATCCAGGGGTGATTTCTGTTCGCCTTCCATTTTCTGGGACCTTTGTCTCTTTTCCATAGGAGAATCGTCATGGTATTTCTCAGCTATCCCCCTTAGACATGCTTATCAGTCCGTTCCCCTTCATTCCAAGTGATTCATTTTGCATTTCTGGAATCACCGTATGTTCTCTAGGCCGAGGTGTGAGTGCTTTCGTGACTCTTGGTTGTTGTCTTTGAATTTGCACCGGTCACTTGAAGGAGTCTTTGCTGTCCTAGCCTGGGTCAAACTAAGCACTGGGAACACGTCGTCATCTGGGTTGGTTTGACATCCTGAGGTCAGAAACTCCAAACTCGAGGTGGTCCTGGCATCCCCCTTCACGGACACAATGTTTCCAAGACAAATTAGACGAATCTGATGAATCCCTCTCTCCAGGAAAGATATTTTTCTGTCTCCTTTCCGGATTTGGGAAGTTTCGAACTTCACCCCTGATCCTGGGACGTTCCCCCAGGTGCCGTCTAGATACGGGCTTACTTTATTTCTATAGGCTGTGCCATTTGTTTGCCTTACATCCTCAGCCCTGGCCTGTTTATTTTTCTTGAAACAGAATTGTAATGTTCTCATTTTCAGCCCACTTCCTTACATGTGGTGTCAAAACACATAATCAATAATCCTTCTACGGCAAGAGGTAGGGGGAGAGAATTTCGATGGAGGCAAACTGAGCACACTAGCCTGGGCGGGCAGCCTTCACGAAGGAACGAAGCCCTGTGGAAAAGGGTGCTTTTCAGCACCCTTGTAGAGCACTTCCAAACAAAGAGACGTAGCCCAAGCGTGACGGGGCTCCATTCCTTCAAGGCTTCCAAGACATCTCTTGGGACACATTAGCATGTACCCGGTGGGCCCCCGTGACGCCAGAGCTATGGAAAGTGAGACTGATCTGCAAAGAATGCCAGGGGCCTAGGAAAGGAGGCATCGAGTCTTCTCTTCAACGTCCTCAAGCCCTCATTCTTGACTTTGGCTTATGCTTAAGGCAGAAGGACCACGTAGGTCTGATAAGGCCCAAGTCCGGCCTCTTGCTTCCAATCAAGTTGCAAGCTTGAATCAGCATGGCCTCCCCATAGACTTGAATAGATGACAACGTTCTCCTCTCGGGGCTTGTCCCTCTATTCTCGCTTCTTGCCAAGGATCCCTTTCTTACCCCTCGAATCAGCGTCTGTTTTATGTCTTCCAGTTTCTGTGTCCGCTTTCTGTTTCTCAAAGCTGTTTCTGGGTATCCCTCCCTGTAATAGCCTAGCCTAGGCCAATCCTCGGTCTGTAACCGTGCGGCCATCTTGGCGAACATGATCCTCGTGATGTCATAAACAACCTCAAAATTCGAAGTTGTCCTGACAACCTGCGTGCACACAGAGTTTCAGAGCCATCTCAGGCCAGTCCGACTCCTCACCCTTTCCTGGTAGGATAGTTTTCCTTTTTCTCGATTTCTTGTCGGTTTCTGTCTTGCTCCTCGAACTTTGGAAGGCCTGCTACATTCTCTCTAGACACTGGTTTCTGTCCTGTAAGATTATCCTGGGTTTTACCTCTTACATTTTATGTAGATGGCCAAGTGGGTGGACGTTCCCCAGAGAAAGTCCTGGACTCCCTCCCAAGTTGAAGTTGCCCGGGCAGTCCTCTGATGCGCAGTGATCGTGCCATCTCCTAGCACTCTGCCGATTCCACCTTGGCAGGTCCCATGTTTTCCTTCCTTCTTCCTCTGGGGAAGTGTACCAGATGCGTTCATGGATTGTAAAAGCCTCACGGTTCTTTTTCTGGTGCGTATTGATAAGGTTGACCTCACCATTGCTACTTAGTTTATGATCCCTGTCCGCACCGTACCATGAAATCTGTATGTCCTAACACTGCCAATGTGATCTGCACCCGTGATGTGAAACAGTGGGGCCTGGGCCGGCCAAGCGGAACGTGGGCACTTACCCGCTCCGCCACAGGGCCGGCCCTGAATTGGACTTTTGGACCAACCTTTTGCCTGAGCTTCGGAACACGTGGGCCTGTTTGCATTATTCGTGAAGGTGATTAGTAGTAACGTCCTGGACGGTAACCTTTTCCGTTGGTGCATGGGTTTAGCAGGCAGCATGTTCTGTGGGTAGTATTCCTCTTCATCTATTTGGAAGGGTCTACCTTTCTGTAGCATCAGTACGCATTTTGAGGTGATTTTCCAGCCTTGGAAGTTCACCCTCTCTAATCTCTTTCAGCCCCAAAGCTTTATGCCGTCATTCTGGACCCCATTTTGGATTTTTTTTGCTTTTAGGTGAATTTATTGCCGCAACCCTGCATTAGAACATCCTATATCTTTCCGATTTGCATCCTCATCGATGTAGACTTCCGTGTAGCTTACATCATCTTCCCCTGCGTAAGCCTAATAGCAGGCCCTCACCACACACTTGTGCCTCATCATCTGTTTCACCCTCTCACACCTCCCCGCTTTGTCTCTGGGAACCCCCAATCAAATGTCCCGTGCCACCTGTTCCTGACCGCTTGTTTTTCCTTCTCCTCTTAAGTGAGGTCCTACGGTACTTGCCTTGCTCCCTGGGGCTTGTTTCACTTCCCTAAAACCCTCACAGCCATTCTGGTGGTCACAAGTGGCTGGATTGCATCCTTGGTTCCGGCTGACTGGTATGCCATTGCGTGGCTATAGCCCATCTTCCTTCTGCACTCGTCCCTTGCTGGGCTCCAGGGAGGCTTCCAAGTCTTGGGTAGTGGGAGCGACGCTGTGGTGAACTCAGCGGTGCACATGTCTTTAGGCAGGAGTGTTTCCGAGTTCTTTGGATCAACACGCCGCAGAGGAATAGCTGGATCATATGGGACATGGATTCTTAAAGTTCTGAGGCAGTTCCACACCGCTTGGCGTAGTGGCTGCACCGGTCTGCACTCCCACCAACGGTGCAGGAGGCTTCCCTTCTCTCCACCTCCTCTCTGACACCTGTGGCTTCCTGTCTGCTTCCTTATAGCCATTGTGACCACAGTGAGCTGCTGTGCCCTTGCAGTTTGCATTTGCATTGGCCTGAGACTTCATGACGGTGAACAAGTGTTCATGCACCCGTTGGCCCTCTTTCGATCTTCTTGGCAGAAATCTCTGTTTCCATCTTCTGCCCAGGTTTTCATTGGCTTGTTGTTTTTTTTTTTCTTGTGGGGACGTGCGAGTTGATTGCATCTTTGGGCTTTTCACCCCTTGTCCGATGTGTGGTTTGCAAACATCCTCCCCCAGTCGTTGTGCTATCTTTGCATTCAGTCGATGGTTTCCTTCACTGGGCAGAAGCGTCCGCATTTGACGTGGTCCCGTTGGTTTCTTGTTGACTTGGTTGCCCTGGCCCAGCCGGACTTGCTTCTTCCAAACAGGCGGCTCAGACCGATGGCAAAGAGCACTCTGCCTAGGTCTTCTGCTACAAGGTTCACGGTTTCAAGTCTGCCATTCAAGGCTTTGATCCATTTCAGGTGGTGTGTGTGCCAGGTGTAACATCATGGTGTACTGTCGTTGTGTTCCAGGTGGCTGTGCAGGCTTCCCAGCACCGTTTATGGTAGAGACTCTCCTTTCTCCGCTGTCTCCTCTTGGCTCCCTGGTCGAAAATGGGCTGTCCATGTACGTTTGAGTTGGGCTCTGGGTTCTCGATTCTGTTGCATGGGTCTGTGTGCCTGTTTTGGGGCCCAGACTGTGCCGTCTCGGTACCTAGTGCTTCGTCCTATATGTTGAAATCGGAAAGTGTGCCACGTCCTGCTTTTTTCGTTTTCCTGAGGATTCCTTTGCCTAGTCAGGGTCTCTTGTTGCTGGCTAGAAGCTTTAGGATGCCCTCTTCTGTCTCTGTGGGAAACATTGCTGCAACTTTGACTGGGATTGCATGGAATCCAGAGATTCCTTGCTCCGGTAGGGACGTTTCCAGTGTGTTGCTGCTTCCACTCCTAGATCCTGGAATCTCCTTCTTTCTCCTTGTGTCTTCTTGAATTTCTTTCCCCCAACGTTTGTTAGTTTTCCATTGCCATGGCTTTCACCTGTTTTGCTAAGTTTCTTCATAGAGATCTCATCCTTCTCACTGGCATGCAGTTGTTCACTTTTTCTTTTCAGCTTCAGTTTCTCTATGCTTTGCAACTTTGAATCGGTTTTGCTCTGGCAGAAGTGCATCGCTGAGCTCACATCTGCTGGCAATGCTCCTGTATTTGCTGTGGAAGTCTGGCCCTGGCTAACGTCCCTTCCCATCTGCCTCTACACTACCTCGGACGCCTGCCCCAGAATGCCTGAAGCAGTGGTGAGCAGGCCCACCCGAGGGTCCACCCGGCCCACCCCGGGCCACCGACCCAGAAGGTGCGGACCTCACCGCTGCACCACCGGCCGGCCCCTTTCATGTTCCGTTGGCAACCTGCAGTTGAGGGCAATGGGACTTGAATATGCTACTTGAGCCCAACTCTGGCACTGTGTAGATGAGGCCAGGTTGTTTTTCGGGTCCACTGTGATGTCAGAGGATTGGTCATAATCGTGTCTCTGCTGTCCCGGCAAGCTTCACGGACACACGGTTTCCTGGCCCGCTTGGAGCAGTCTCATAGCTCACCCTTCCCACTTAGCCCAGCCTTGACCTTCGCTGCCGTCTTTTGGCTTGTGAATTTCTCTGCCTTTCAAACGTTCCAGCAGAGTCTGTCTAAAGACGGACATCATCTTTCATTGTGGATTATCCAGGGGTGATTTCTGTTCGCCTTCCATTTTCTGGGACCTTTGTCTCTTTTCCATAGGAGAATCGTCATGGTATTTCTCAGCTATCCCCCTTAGACATGCTTATCAGTCCGTTCCCCTTCATTCCAAGTGATTCATTTTGCATTTCTGGAATCACCGTATGTTCTCTAGGCCGAGGTGTGAGTGCTTTCGTGACTCTTGGTTGTTGTCTTTGAATTTGCACCGGTCACTTGAAGGAGTCTTTGCTGTCCTAGCCTGGGTCAAACTAAGCACTGGGAACACGTCGTCATCTGGGTTGGTTTGCCATCCTGAGGTCACAAACTCCAAACTCGAGGTGGTCCTGGCATCCCCCTTCATGGACACAATGTTTCCAAGACAAATTAGACGAATCTGATGAATCCCTCTCTCCAGGAAAGATATTTTTCTGTCTCCTTTCCGGATTTGGGAAGTTTCAAACTTCACCCCTGATCCTGGGACGTTCCCCCAGGTGCCGTCTAGATACGGGCTTACTTTATTTCTATAGGCTGTGCCATTTGTTTGCCTTACATCCTCAGCCCTGGCCTGTTTATTTTTCTTGAAACAGAATTGTAATGTTCTCATTTTCAGCCCACTTCCTTACATGTGGTGTCAAAACACATAATCAATAATCCTTCTACGGCAAGAGGTAGGGGGAGAGAATTTCGATGGAGGCAAACTGAGCACACTAGCCTGGGCGGGCAGCCTTCACGAAGGAACGAAGCCCTGTGGAAAAGGGTGCTTTTCAGCACCCTTGTAGAGCACTTCCAAACAAAGAGACGTAGCCCAAGCGTGACGGGGCTCCATTCCTTCAAGGCTTCCAAGACATCTCTTGGGACACATTAGCATGTACCCAGTGGGCCCCCGTGACGCCAGAGCTATGGAAAGTGAGACTGATCTGCAAAGAATGCCAGGGGCCTAGGAAAGGAGGCATCGAGTCTTCTCTTCAACGTCCTCAAGCCCTCATTCTTGACTTTGGCTTATGCTTAAGGCAGAAGGACCACGTAGGTCTGATAAGGCCCAAGTCCGGCCTCTTGCTTCCAATCAAGTTGCAAGCTTGAATCAGCATGGCCTCCCCATAGACTTGAATAGATGACAACGTTCTCCTCTCGGGGCTTGTCCCTCTATTCTCGCTTCTTGCCAAGGATCCCTTTCTTACCCCTCGAATCAGCGTCTGTTTTATGTCTTCCAGTTTCTGTGTCCGCTTTCTGTTTCTCAAAGCTGTTTCTGGGTATCCCTCCCTGTAATAGCCTAGCCTAGGCCAATCCTCGGTCTGTAACCGTGCGGCCATCTTGGCGAACATGATCCTCGTGATGTCATAAACAACCTCAAAATTCGAAGTTGTCCTGACAACCTGCGTGCACACAGAGTTTCAGAGCCATCTCAGGCCAGTCCGACTCCTCACCCTTTCCTGGTAGGATAGTTTTCCTTTTTCTCGATTTCTTGTCGGTTTCTGTCTTGCTCCTCGAACTTTGGAAGGCCTGCTACATTCTCTCTAGACACTGGTTTCTGTCCTGTAAGATTATCCTGGGTTTTACCTCTTACATTTTATGTAGATGGCCAAGTGGGTGGACGTTCAGCAGAGAAAGTCCTGGACTCCCTCCCAAGTTGAAGTTGCCCGGGCAGTCCTCTGATGCGCAGTGATCGTGCCATCTCCTAGCACTCTGCCGATTCCACCTTGGCAGGTCCCATGTTTTCCTTCCTTCTTCCTCTGGGGAAGTGTACCAGATGCGTTCATGGATTGTAAAAGCCTCACGGTTCTTTTTCTGGTGCGTATTGATAAGGTTGACCTCACCATTGCTACTTAGTTTATGATCCCTGTCCGCACCGTACCATGAAATCTGTATGTCCTAACACTGCCAATGTGATCTGCACCCGTGATGTGAAACAGTGGGGCCTGGGCCGGCCAAGCGGAACGTGGGCACTTACCCGCTCCGCCACAGGGCCGGCCCTGAATTGGACTTTTGGACCAACCTTTTGCCTGAGCTTGGGAACACGTGGGCCTGTTTGCATTATTCGTGAAGGTGATTAGTAGTAACGTCCTGGACGGTAACCTTTTCCGTTGGTGCATGGGTTTAGCAGGCAGCATGTTCTGTGGGTAGTATTCCTCTTCATCTATTTGGAAGGGTCTACCTTTCTGTAGCATCAGTACGCATTTTGAGGTGATTTTCCAGCCTTGGAAGTTCACCCTCTCTAATCTCTTTCAGCCCCAAAGCTTTATGCCGTCATTCTGGACCCCATTTTGGATTTTTTTTGCTTTTAGGTGAATTTATTGCCGCAACCCTGCATTAGAACATCCTATATCTTTCCGATTTGCATCCTCATCGATGTAGACTTCCGTGTAGCTTACATCATCTTCCCCTGCGTAAGCCTAATAGCAGGCCCTCACCACACACTTGTGCCTCATCATCTGTTTCACCCTCTCACACCTCCCCGCTTTGTCTCTGGGAACCCCCAATCAAATGTCCCGTGCCACCTGTTCCTGACCGCTTGTTTTTCCTTCTCCTCTTAAGTGAGGTCCTACGGTACTTGCCTTGCTCCCTGGGGCTTGTTTCACTTCCCTAAAACCCTCACAGCCATTCTGGTGGTCACAAGTGGCTGGATTGCATCCTTGGTTCCGGCTGACTGGTATGCCATTGCGTGGCTATAGCCCATCTTCCTTCTGCACTCGTCCCTTGCTGGGCTCCAGGGAGGCTTCCAAGTCTTGGGTAGTGGGAGCGACGCTGTGGTGAACTCAGCGGTGCACATGTCTTTAGGCAGGAGTGTTTCCGAGTTCTTTGGATCAACACGCCGCAGAGGAATAGCTGGATCATATGGGACATGGATTCTTAAAGTTCTGAGGCAGTTCCACACCGCTTGGCGTAGTGGCTGCACCGGTCTGCACTCCCACCAACGGTGCAGGAGGCTTCCCTTCTCTCCACCTCCTCTCTGACACCTGTGGCTTCCTGTCTGCTTCCTTATAGCCATTCTGACCACAGTGAGCTGCTGTGCCCTTGCAG
Organism: Equus asinus; assembly: GCF_041296235.1. Classification (NCBI taxonomy): domain Eukaryota; kingdom Metazoa; phylum Chordata; class Mammalia; order Perissodactyla; family Equidae; genus Equus; species Equus asinus. The sequence continues at coordinate 7,218,675 of NC_091810.1, forward strand.
TTTGCATTTGCATTGGCCTGAGACTTCATGACGGTGAACAAGTGTTCATGCACCCGTTGGCCCTCTTTCGATCTTCTTGGCAGAAATCTCTGTTTCCATCTTCTGCCCAGGTTTTCATTGGCTTGTTGTTTTTTTTTTTCTTGTGGGGACGTGCGAGTTGATTGCATCTTTGGGCTTTTCACCCCTTGTCCGATGTGTGGTTTGCAAACATCCTCCCCCAGTCGTTGTGCTATCTTTGCATTCAGTCGATGGTTTCCTTCACTGGGCAGAAGCGTCCGCATTTGACGTGGTCCCGTTGGTTTCTTGTTGACTTGGTTGCCCTGGCCCAGCCGGACTTGCTTCTTCCAAACAGGCGGCTCAGACCGATGGCAAAGAGCACTCTGCCTAGGTCTTCTGCTACAAGGTTCACGGTTTCAAGTCTGCCATTCAAGGCTTTGATCCATTTCAGGTGGTGTGTGTGCCAGGTGTAACATCATGGTGTACTGTCGTTGTGTTCCAGGTGGCTGTGCAGGCTTCCCAGCACCGTTTATGGTAGAGACTCTCCTTTCTCCGCTGTCTCCTCTTGGCTCCCTGGTCGAAAATGGGCTGTCCATGTACGTTTGAGTTGGGCTCTGGGTTCTCGATTCTGTTGCATGGGTCTGTGTGCCTGTTTTGGGGCCCAGACTGTGCCGTCTCGGTACCTAGTGCTTCGTCCTATATGTTGAAATCGGAAAGTGTGCCACGTCCTGCTTTTTTCGTTTTCCTGAGGATTCCTTTGCCTAGTCAGGGTCTCTTGTTGCTGGCTAGAAGCTTTAGGATGCCCTCTTCTGTCTCTGTGGGAAACATTGCTGCAACTTTGACTGGGATTGCATGGAATCCAGAGATTCCTTGCTCCGGTAGGGACGTTTCCAGTGTGTTGCTGCTTCCACTCCTAGATCCTGGAATCTCCTTCTTTCTCCTTGTGTCTTCTTGAATTTCTTTCCCCCAACGTTTGTTAGTTTTCCATTGCCATGGCTTTCACCTGTTTTGCTAAGTTTCTTCATAGAGATCTCATCCTTCTCACTGGCATGCAGTTGTTCACTTTTTCTTTTCAGCTTCAGTTTCTCTATGCTTTGCAACTTTGAATCGGTTTTGCTCTGGCAGAAGTGCATCGCTGAGCTCACATCTGCTGGCAATGCTCCTGTATTTGCTGTGGAAGTCTGGCCCTGGCTAACGTCCCTTCCCATCTGCCTCTACACTACCTCGGACGCCTGCCCCAGAATGCCTGAAGCAGTGGTGAGCAGGCCCACCCGAGGGTCCACCCGGCCCACCCCGGGCCACCGACCCAGAAGGTGCGGACCTCACCGCTGCACCACCGGCCGGCCCCTTTCATGTTCCGTTGGCAACCTGCAGTTGAGGGCAATGGGACTTGAATATGCTACTTGAGCCCAACTCTGGCACTGTGTAGATGAGGCCAGGTTGTTTTTCGGGTCCACTGTGATGTCAGAGGATTGGTCATAATCGTGTCTCTGCTGTCCCGGCAAGCTTCACGGACACACGGTTTCCTGGCCCGCTTGGAGCAGTCTCATAGCTCACCCTTCCCACTTAGCCCAGCCTTGACCTTCGCTGCCGTCTTTTGGCTTGTGAATTTCTCTGCCTTTCAAACGTTCCAGCAGAGTCTGTCTAAAGACGGACATCATCTTTCATTGTGGATTATCCAGGGGTGATTTCTGTTCGCCTTCCATTTTCTGGGACCTTTGTCTCTTTTCCATAGGAGAATCGTCATGGTATTTCTCAGCTATCCCCCTTAGACATGCTTATCAGTCCGTTCCCCTTCATTCCAAGTGATTCATTTTGCATTTCTGGAATCACCGTATGTTCTCTAGGCCGAGGTGTGAGTGCTTTCGTGACTCTTGGTTGTTGTCTTTGAATTTGCACCGGTCACTTGAAGGAGTCTTTGCTGTCCTAGCCTGGGTCAAACTAAGCACTGGGAACACGTCGTCATCTGGGTTGGTTTGCCATCCTGAGGTCACAAACTCCAAACTCGAGGTGGTCCTGGCATCCCCCTTCATGGACACAATGTTTCCAAGACAAATTAGACGAATCTGATGAATCCCTCTCTCCAGGAAAGATATTTTTCTGTCTCCTTTCCGGATTTGGGAAGTTTCAAACTTCACCCCTGATCCTGGGACGTTCCCCCAGGTGCCGTCTAGATACGGGCTTACTTTATTTCTATAGGCTGTGCCATTTGTTTGCCTTACATCCTCAGCCCTGGCCTGTTTATTTTTCTTGAAACAGAATTGTAATGTTCTCATTTTCAGCCCACTTCCTTACATGTGGTGTCAAAACACATAATCAATAATCCTTCTACGGCAAGAGGTAGGGGGAGAGAATTTCGATGGAGGCAAACTGAGCACACTAGCCTGGGCGGGCAGCCTTCACGAAGGAATGAAGCCCTGTGGAAAAGGGTGCTTTTCAGCACCCTTGTAGAGCACTTCCAAACAAAGAGACGTAGCCCAAGCGTGACGGGGCTCCATTCCTTCAAGGCTTCCAAGACATCTCTTGGGACACATTAGCATGTACCCGGTGGGCCCCCGTGACGCCAGAGCTATGGAAAGTGAGACTGATCTGCAAAGAATGCCAGGGGCCTAGGAAAGGAGGCATCGAGTCTTCTCTTCAACGTCCTCAAGCCCTCATTCTTGACTTTGGCTTATGCTTAAGGCAGAAGGACCACGTAGGTCTGATAAGGCCCAAGTCCGGCCTCTTGCTTCCAATCAAGTTGCAAGCTTGAATCAGCATGGCCTCCCCATAGACTTGAATAGATGACAACGTTCTCCTCTCGGGGCTTGTCCCTCTATTCTCGCTTCTTGCCAAGGATCCCTTTCTTACCCCTCGAATCAGCGTCTGTTTTATGTCTTCCAGTTTCTGTGTCCGCTTTCTGTTTCTCAAAGCTGTTTCTGGGTATCCCTCCCTGTAATAGCCTAGCCTAGGCCAATCCTCGGTCTGTAACCGTGCGGCCATCTTGGCGAACATGATCCTCGTGATGTCATAAACAACCTCAAAATTCGAAGTTGTCCTGACAACCTGCGTGCACACAGAGTTTCAGAGCCATCTCAGGCCAGTCCGACTCCTCACCCTTTCCTGGTAGGATAGTTTTCCTTTTTCTCGATTTCTTGTCGGTTTCTGTCTTGCTCCTCGAACTTTGGAAGGCCTGCTACATTCTCTCTAGACACTGGTTTCTGTCCTGTAAGATTATCCTGGGTTTTACCTCTTACATTTTATGTAGATGGCCAAGTGGGTGGACGTTCCCCAGAGAAAGTCCTGGACTCCCTCCCAAGTTGAAGTTGCCCGGGCAGTCCTCTGATGCGCAGTGATCGTGCCATCTCCTAGCACTCTGCCGATTCCACCTTGGCAGGTCCCATGTTTTCCTTCCTTCTTCCTCTGGGGAAGTGTACCAGATGCGTTCATGGATTGTAAAAGCCTCACGGTTCTTTTTCTGGTGCGTATTGATAAGGTTGACCTCACCATTGCTACTTAGTTTATGATCCCTGTCCGCACCGTACCATGAAATCTGTATGTCCTAACACTGCCAATGTGATCTGCACCCGTGATGTGAAACAGTGGGGCCTGGGCCGGCCAAGCGGAACGTGGGCACTTACCCGCTCCGCCACAGGGCCGGCCCTGAATTGGACTTTTGGACCAACCTTTTGCCTGAGCTTGGGAACACGTGGGCCTGTTTGCATTATTCGTGAAGGTGATTAGTAGTAACGTCCTGGACGGTAACCTTTTCCGTTGGTGCATGGGTTTAGCAGGCAGCATGTTCTGTGGGTAGTATTCCTCTTCATCTATTTGGAAGGGTCTACCTTTCTGTAGCATCAGTACGCATTTTGAGGTGATTTTCCAGCCTTGGAAGTTCACCCTCTCTAATCTCTTTCAGCCCCAAAGCTTTATGCCGTCATTCTGGACCCCATTTTGGATTTTTTTTGCTTTTAGGTGAATTTATTGCCGCAACCCTGCATTAGAACATCCTATATCTTTCCGATTTGCATCCTCATCGATGTAGACTTCCGTGTAGCTTACATCATCTTCCCCTGCGTAAGCCTAATAGCAGGCCCTCACCACACACTTGTGCCTCATCATCTGTTTCACCCTCTCACACCTCCCCGCTTTGTCTCTGGGAACCCCCAATCAAATGTCCCGTGCCACCTGTTCCTGACCGCTTGTTTTTCCTTCTCCTCTTAAGTGAGGTCCTACGGTACTTGCCTTGCTCCCTGGGGCTTGTTTCACTTCCCTAAAACCCTCACAGCCATTCTGGTGGTCACAAGTGGCTGGATTGCATCCTTGGTTCCGGCTGACTGGTATGCCATTGCGTGGCTATAGCCCATCTTCCTTCTGCACTCGTCCCTTGCTGGGCTCCAGGGAGGCTTCCAAGTCTTGGGTAGTGGGAGCGACGCTGTGGTGAACTCAGCGGTGCACATGTCTTTAGGCAGGAGTGTTTCCGAGTTCTTTGGATCAACACGCCGCAGAGGAATAGCTGGATCATATGGGACATGGATTCTTAAAGTTCTGAGGCAGTTCCACACCGCTTGGCGTAGTGGCTGCACCGGTCTGCACTCCCACCAACGGTGCAGGAGGCTTCCCTTCTCTCCACCTCCTCTCTGACACTTGTGGCTTCCTGTCTGCTTCCTTATAGCCATTCTGACCACAGTGAGCTGCTGTGCCCTTGCAGTTTGCATTTGCATTGGCCTGAGACTTCATGACGGTGAACAAGTGTTCATGCACCCGTTGGCCCTCTTTCGATCTTCTTGGCAGAAATCTCTGTTTCCATCTTCTGCCCAGGTTTTCATTGGCTTGTTGTTTTTTTTTTTCTTGTGGGGACGTGCGAGTTGATTGCATCTTTGGGCTTTTCACCCCTTGTCCGATGTGTGGTTTGCAAACATCCTCCCCCAGTCGTTGTGCTATCTTTGCATTCAGTCGATGGTTTCCTTCACTGGGCAGAAGCGTCCGCATTTGACGTGGTCCCGTTGGTTTCTTGTTGACTTGGTTGCCCTGGCCCAGCCGGACTTGCTTCTTCCAAACAGGCGGCTCAGACCGATGGCAAAGAGCACTCTGCCTAGGTCTTCTGCTACAAGGTTCACGGTTTCAAGTCTGCCATTCAAGGCTTTGATCCATTTCAGGTGGTGTGTGTGCCAGGTGTAACATCATGGTGTACTGTCGTTGTGTTCCAGGTGGCTGTGCAGGCTTCCCAGCACCGTTTATGGTAGAGACTCTCCTTTCTCCGCTGTCTCCTCTTGGCTCCCTGGTCGAAAATGGGCTGTCCATGTACGTTTGAGTTGGGCTCTGGGTTCTCGATTCTGTTGCATGGGTCTGTGTGCCTGTTTTGGGGCCCAGACTGTGCCGTCTCGGTACCTAGTGCTTCGTCCTATATGTTGAAATCGGAAAGTGTGCCACGTCCTGCTTTTTTCGTTTTCCTGAGGATTCCTTTGCCTAGTCAGGGTCTCTTGTTGCTGGCTAGAAGCTTTAGGATGCCCTCTTCTGTCTCTGTGGGAAACATTGCTGCAACTTTGACTGGGATTGCATGGAATCCAGAGATTCCTTGCTCCGGTAGGGACGTTTCCAGTGTGTTGCTGCTTCCACTCCTAGATCCTGGAATCTCCTTCTTTCTCCTTGTGTCTTCTTGAATTTCTTTCCCCCAACGTTTGTTAGTTTTCCATTGCCATGGCTTTCACCTGTTTTGCTAAGTTTCTTCATAGAGATCTCATCCTTCTCACTGGCATGCAGTTGTTCACTTTTTCTTTTCAGCTTCAGTTTCTCTATGCTTTGCAACTTTGAATCGGTTTTGCTCTGGCAGAAGTGCATCGCTGAGCTCACATCTGCTGGCAATGCTCCTGTATTTGCTGTGGAAGTCTGGCCCTGGCTAACGTCCCTTCCCATCTGCCTCTACACTACCTCGGACGCCTGCCCCAGAATGCCTGAAGCAGTGGTGAGCAGGCCCACCCGAGGGTCCACCCGGCCCACCCCGGGCCACCGACCCAGAAGGTGCGGACCTCACCGCTGCACCACCGGCCGGCCCCTTTCATGTTCCGTTGGCAACCTGCAGTTGAGGGCAATGGGACTTGAATATGCTACTTGAGCCCAACTCTGGCACTGTGTAGATGAGGCCAGGTTGTTTTTCGGGTCCACTGCGATGTCAGAGGATTGGTCATAATCGTGTCTCTGCTGTCCCGGCAAGCTTCACGGACACACGGTTTCCTGGCCCGCTTGGAGCAGTCTCATAGCTCACCCTTCCCACTTAGCCCAGCCTTGACCTTCGCTGCCGTCTTTTGGCTTGTGAATTTCTCTGCCTTTCAAACGTTCCAGCAGAGTCTGTCTAAAGACGGACATCATCTTTCATTGTGGATTATCCAGGGGTGATTTCTGTTCGCCTTCCATTTTCTGGGACCTTTGTCTCTTTTCCATAGGAGAATCGTCATGGTATTTCTCAGCTATCCCCCTTAGACATGCTTATCAGTCCGTTCCCCTTCATTCCAAGTGATTCATTTTGCATTTCTGGAATCACCGTATGTTCTCTAGGCCGAGGTGTGAGTGCTTTCGTGACTCTTGGTTGTTGTCTTTGAATTTGCACCGGTCACTTGAAGGAGTCTTTGCTGTCCTAGCCTGGGTCAAACTAAGCACTGGGAACACGTCGTCATCTGGGTTGGTTTGCCATCCTGAGGTCACAAACTCCAAACTCGAGGTGGTCCTGGCATCCCCCTTCACGGACACAATGTTTCCAAGACAAATTAGACGAATCTGATGAATCCCTCTCTCCAGGAAAGATATTTTTCTGTCTCCTTTCCGGATTTGGGAAGTTTCAAACTTCACCCCTGATCCTGGGACGTTCCCCCAGGTGCCGTCTAGATACGGGCTTACTTTATTTCTATAGGCTGTGCCATTTGTTTGCCTTACATCCTCAGCCCTGGCCTGTTTATTTTTCTTGAAACAGAATTGTAATGTTCTCATTTTCAGCCCACTTCCTTACATGTGGTGTCAAAACACATAATCAATAATCCTTCTACGGCAAGAGGTAGGGGGAGAGAATTTCGATGGAGGCAAACTGAGCACACTAGCCTGGGCGGGCAGCCTTCACGAAGGAACGAAGCCCTGTGGAAAAGGGTGCTTTTCAGCACCCTTGTAGAGCACTTCCAAACAAAGAGACGTAGCCCAAGCGTGACGGGGCTCCATTCCTTCAAGGCTTCCAAGACATCTCTTGGGACACATTAGCATGTACCCGGTGGGCCCCCGTGACGCCAGAGCTATGGAAAGTGAGACTGATCTGCAAAGAATGCCAGGGGCCTAGGAAAGGAGGCATCGAGTCTTCTCTTCAACGTCCTCAAGCCCTCATTCTTGACTTTGGCTTATGCTTAAGGCAGAAGGACCACGTAGGTCTGATAAGGCCCAAGTCCGGCCTCTTGCTTCCAATCAAGTTGCAAGCTTGAATCAGCATGGCCTCCCCATAGACTTGAATAGATGACAACGTTCTCCTCTCGGGGCTTGTCCCTCTATTCTCGCTTCTTGCCAAGGATCCCTTTCTTACCCCTCGAATCAGCGTCTGTTTTATGTCTTCCAGTTTCTGTGTCCGCTTTCTGTTTCTCAAAGCTGTTTCTGGGTATCCCTCCCTGTAATAGCCTAGCCTAGGCCAATCCTCGGTCTGTAACCGTGCGGCCATCTTGGCGGACAGGATCCTCGTGATGTCATAAACAACCTCAAAATTCGAAGTTGTCCTGACAACCTGCGTGCACACAGAGTTTCAGAGCCATCTCAGGCCAGTCCGACTCCTCACCCTTTCCTGGTAGGATAGTTTTCCTTTTTCTCGATTTCTTGTCGGTTTCTGTCTTGCTCCTCGAACTTTGGAAGGCCTGCTACATTCTCTCTAGACACTGGTTTCTGTCCTGTAAGATTATCCTGGGTTTTACCTCTTACATTTTATGTAGATGGCCAAGGGGGTGGACGTTCCCCAGAGAAAGTCCTGGACTCCCTCCCAAGTTGAAGTTGCCCGGGCAGTCCTCTGATGCGCAGTGATCGTGCCATCTCCTAGCACTCTGCCGATTCCACCTTGGCAGGTCCCATGTTTTCCTTCCTTCTTCCTCTGGGGAAGTGTACCAGATGCGTTCATGGATTGTAAAAGCCTCACGGTTCTTTTTCTGGTGCGTATTGATAAGGTGACCTCACCATTGCTACTTAGTTTATGATCCCTGTCCGCACCGTACCATGAAATCTGTATGTCCTAACACTGCCAATGTGATCTGCACCCGTGATGTGAAACAGTGAGGCCTGGGCCGGCCAAGCGGAACGTGGGCACTTACCCGCTCCGCCACAGGGCCGGCCCTGAATTGGACTTTTGGACCAACCTTTTGCCTGAGCTTGGGAACACGTGGGCCTGTTTGCATTATTCGTGAAGGTGATTAGTAGTAACGTCCTGGACGGTAACCTTTTCCGTTGGTGCATGGGTTTAGCAGGCAGCATGTTCTGTGGGTAGTACTCCTCTTCATCTATTTGGAAGGGTCTACCTTTCTGTAGCATCAGTACGCATTTTGAGGTGATTTTCCAGCCTTGGAAGTTCACCCTCTCTAATCTCTTTCAGCCCCAAAGCTTTATGCCGTCATTCTGGACCCCATTTTGGATTTTTTTTGCTTTTAGGTGAATTTATTGCCGCAACCCTGCATTAGAACATCCTATATCTTTCCGATTTGCATCCTCATCGATGTAGACTTCCGTGTAGCTTACATCATCTTCCCCTGCGTAAGCCTAATAGCAGGCCCTCACCACACACTTGTGCCTCATCATCTGTTTCACCCTCTCACACCTCCCCGCTTTGTCTCTGGGAACCCCCAATCAAATGTCCCGTGCCACCTGTTCCTGACCGCTTGTTTTTCCTTCTCCTCTTAAGTGAGGTCCTACGGTACTTGCCTTGCTCCCTGGGGCTTGTTTCACTTCCCTAAAACCCTCACAGCCATTCTGGTGGTCACAAGTGGCTGGATTGCATCCTTGGTTCCGGCTGACTGGTATGCCATTGCGTGGCTATAGCCCATCTTCCTTCTGCACTCGTCCCTTGCTGGGCTCCAGGGAGGCTTCCAAGTCTTGGGTAGTGGGAGCGACGCTGTGGTGAACTCAGCGGTGCACATGTCTTTAGGCAGGAGTGTTTCCGAGTTCTTTGGATCAACACGCCGCAGAGGAATAGCTGGATCATATGGGACATGGATTCTTAAAGTTCTGAGGCAGTTCCACACCGCTTGGCGTAGTGGCTGCACCGGTCTGCACTCCCACCAACGGTGCAGGAGGCTTCCCTTCTCTCCACCTCCTCTCTGACACTTGTGGCTTCCTTATAGCCATTGTGACCACAGTGAGCTGCTGTGCCCTTGCAGTTTGCATTTGCATTGGCCTGAGACTTCATGACGGTGAACAAGTGTTCATGCACCCGTTGGCCCTCTTTCGATCTTCTTGGCAGAAATCTCTGTTTCCATCTTCTGCCCAGGTTTTCATTGGCTTGTTGTTTTTTTTTTTCTTGTGGGGACGTGCGAGTTGATTGCATCTTTGGGCTTTTCACCCCTTGTCCGATGTGTGGTTTGCAAACATCCTCCCCCAGTCGTTGTGCTATCTTTGCATTCAGTCGATGGTTTCCTTCACTGGGCAGAAGCGTCCGCATTTGACGTGGTCCCGTTGGTTTCTTGTTGACTTGGTTGCCCTGGCCCAGCCGGACTTGCTTCTTCCAAACAGGCGGCTCAGACCGATGGCAAAGAGCACTCTGCCTAGGTCTTCTGCTACAAGGTTCACGGTTTCAAGTCTGCCATTCAAGGCTTTGATCCATTTCAGGTGGTGTGTGTGCCAGGTGTAACATCATGGTGTACTGTCGTTGTGTTCCAGGTGGCTGTGCAGGCTTCCCAGCACCGTTTATGGTAGAGACTCTCCTTTCTCCGCTGTCTCCTCTTGGCTCCCTGGTCGAAAATGGGCTGTCCATGTACGTTTGAGTTGGGCTCTGGGTTCTCGATTCTGTTGCATGGGTCTGTGTGCCTGTTTTGGGGCCCAGACTGTGCCGTCTTGGTACCTAGTGCTTCGTCCTATATGTTGAAATCGGAAAGTGTGCCACGTCCTGCTTTTTTCGTTTTCCTGAGGATTCCTTTGCCTAGTCAGGGTCTCTTGTTGCTGGCTAGAAGCTTTAGGATGCCCTCTTCTGTCTCTGTGGGAAACATTGCTGCAACTTTGACTGGGATTGCATGGAATCCAGAGATTCCTTGCTCCGGTAGGGACGTTTCCAGTGTGTTGCTGCTTCCACTCCTAGATCCTGGAATCTCCTTCTTTCTCCTTGTGTCTTCTTGAATTTCTTTCCCCCAACGTTTGTTAGTTTTCCATTGCCATGGCTTTCACCTGTTTTGCTAAGTTTCTTCATAGAGATCTCATCCTTCTCACTGGCATGCAGTTGTTCACTTTTTCTTTTCAGCTTCAGTTTCTCTATGCTTTGCAACTTTGAATCGGTTTTGCTCTGGCAGAAGTGCATCGCTGAGCTCACATCTGCTGGCAATGCTCCTGTATTTGCTGTGGAAGTCTGGCCCTGGCTAACGTCCCTTCCCATCTGCCTCTACACTACCTCGGACGCCTGCCCCAGAATGCCTGAAGCAGTGGTGAGCAGGCCCACCCGAGGGTCCACCCGGCCCACCCCGGGCCACCGACCCAGAAGGTGCGGACCTCACCGCTGCACCACCGGCCGGCCCCTTTCATGTTCCGTTGGCAACCTGCAGTTGAGGGCAATGGGACTTGAATATGCTACTTGAGCCCAACTCTGGCACTGTGTAGATGAGGCCAGGTTGTTTTTCGGGTCCACTGCGATGTCAGAGGATTGGTCATAATCGTGTCTCTGCTGTCCCGGCAAGCTCCACGGACACACGGTTTCCTGGCCCGCTCGGAGCAGTCTCAAAACTCACCCTTCCCACTTAGCCCAGCCTTGACCTTCGCTGCCGTCTTTTGGCTTGTGAATTTCTCTGCCTTTCAAACGTTCCAGCAGAGTCTGTCTAAAGACGGACATCATCTTTCATTGTGGATTATCCAGGGGTGATTTCTGTTCGCCTTCCATTTTCTGGGACCTTTGTCTCTTTTCCATAGGAGAATCGTCATGGTATTTCTCAGCTATCCCCCTTAGACATGCTTATCAGTCCGTTCCCCTTCATTCCAAGTGATTCATTTTGCATTTCTGGAATCACCGTATGTTCTCTAGGCCGAGGTGTGAGTGCTTTCGTGACTCTTGGTTGTTGTCTTTGAATTTGCACCGGTCACTTGAAGGAGTCTTTGCTGTCCTAGCCTGGGTCAAACTAAGCACTGGGAACACGTCGTCATCTGGGTTGGTTTGCCATCCTGAGGTCACAAACTCCAAACTCGAGGTGGTCCTGGCATCCCCCTTCACGGACACAATGTTTCCAAGACAAATTAGACGAATCTGATGAATCCCTCTCTCCAGGAAAGATATTTTTCTGTCTCCTTTCCGGATTTGGGAAGTTTCAAACTTCACCCCTGATCCTGGAACGTTCCCCCAGGTGCCGTCTAGATACGGGCTTACTTTATTTCTATAGGCTGTGCCATTTGTTTGCCTTACATCCTCAGCCCTGGCCTGTTTATTTTTCTTGAAACAGAATTGTAATGTTCTCATTTTCAGCCCACTTCCTTACATGTGGTGTCAAAACACATAATCAATAATCCTTCTACGGCAAGAGGTAGGGGGAGAGAATTTCGATGGAGGCAAACTGAGCACACTAGCCTGGGCGGGCAGCCTTCATGAAGGAACGAAGCCCTGTGGAAAAGGGTGCTTTTCAGCACCCTTGTAGAGCACTTCCAAACAAAGAGACGTAGCCCAAGCGTGACGGGGCTCCATTCCTTCAAGGCTTCCAAGACATCTCTTGGGACACATTAGCATGTACCCGGTGGGCCCCCGTGACGCCAGAGCTATGGAAAGTGAGACTGATCTGCAAAGAATGCCAGGGGCCTAGGAAAGGAGGCATCGAGTCTTCTCTTCAACGTCCTCAAGCCCTCATTCTTGACTTTGGCTTATGCTTAAGGCAGAAGGACCACGTAGGTCTGATAAGGCCCAAGTCCAGCCTCTTGCTTCCAATCAAGTTGCAAGCTTGAATCAGCATGGCCTCCCCATAGACTTGAATAGATGACAACGTTCTCCTCTCGGGGCTTGTCCCTCTATTCTCGCTTCTTGCCAAGGATCCCTTTCTTACCCCTCGAATCAGCGTCTGTTTTATGTCTTCCAGTTTCTGTGTCCGCTTTCTGTTTCTCAAAGCTGTTTCTGGGTATCCCTCCCTGTAATAGCCTAGCCTAGGCCAATCCTCGGTCTGTAACCGTGCGGCCATCTTGGCGGACAGGATCCTCGTGATGTCATAAACAACCTCAAAATTCGAAGTTGTCCTGACAACCTGCGTGCACACAGAGTTTCAGAGCCATCTCAGGCCAGTCCGACTCCTCACCCTTTCCTGGTAGGATAGTTTTCCTATTTCTCGATTTCTTGTCGGTTTCTGTCTTGCTCCTCGAACTTTGGAAGGCCTGCTACATTCTCTCTAGACACTGGTTTCTGTCCTGTAAGATTATCCTGGGTTTTACCTCTTACATTTTATGTAGATGGCCAAGGGGGTGGACGTTCCCCAGAGAAAGTCCTGGACTCCCTCCCAAGTTGAAGTTGCCCGGGCAGTCCTCTGATGCGCAGTGATCGTGCCATCTCCTAGCACTCTGCCGATTCCACCTTGGCAGGTCCCATGTTTTCCTTCCTTCTTCCTCTGGGGAAGTGTACCAGATGCGTTCATGGATTGTAAAAGCCTCACGGTTCTTTTTCTGGTGCGTATTGATAAGGTGACCTCACCATTGCTACTTAGTTTATGATCCCTGTCCGCACCGTACCATGAAATCTGTATGTCCTAACACTGCCAATGTGATCTGCACCCGTGATGTGAAACAGTGAGGCCTGGGCCGGCCAAGCGGAACGTGGGCACTTACCCGCTCCGCCACAGGGCCGGCCCTGAATTGGACTTTTGGACCAACCTTTTGCCTGAGCTTGGGAACACGTGGGCCTGTTTGCATTATTCGTGAAGGTGATTAGTAGTAACGTCCTGGACGGTAACCTTTTCCGTTGGTGCATGGGTTTAGCAGGCAGCATGTTCTGTGGGTAGTACTCCTCTTCATCTATTTGGAAGGGTCTACCTTTCTGTAGCATCAGTACGCATTTTGAGGTGATTTTCCAGCCTTGGAAGTTCACCCTCTCTAATCTCTTTCAGCCCCAAAGCTTTATGCCGTCATTCTGGACCCCATTTTGGATTTTTTTTGCTTTTAGGTGAATTTATTGCCGCAACCCTGCATTAGAACATCCTATATCTTTCCGATTTGCATCCTCATCGATGTAGACTTCCGTGTAGCTTACATCATCTTCCCCTGCGTAAGCCTAATAGCAGGCCCTCACCACACACTTGTGCCTCATCATCTGTTTCACCCTCTCACACCTCCCCGCTTTGTCTCTGGGAACCCCCAATCAAATGTCCCGTGCCACCTGTTCCTGACCGCTTGTTTTTCCTTCTCCTCTTAAGTGAGGTCCTACGGTACTTGCCTTGCTCCCTGGGGCTTGTTTCACTTCCCTAAAACCCTCACAGCCATTCTGGTGGTCACAAGTGGCTGGATTGCATCCTTGGTTCCGGCTGACTGGTATGCCATTGCGTGGCTATAGCCCATCTTCCTTCTGCACTCGTCCCTTGCTGGGCTCCAGGGAGGCTTCCAAGTCTTGGGTAGTGGGAGCGACGCTGTGGTGAACTCAGCGGTGCACATGTCTTTAGGCAGGAGTGTTTCCGAGTTCTTTGGATCAACACGCCGCAGAGGAATAGCTGGATCATATGGGACATGGATTCTTAAAGTTCTGAGGCAGTTCCACACCGCTTGGCGTAGTGGCTGCACCGGTCTGCACTCCCACCAACGGTGCAGGAGGCTTCCCTTCTCTCCACCTCCTCTCTGACACTTGTGGCTTCCTGTCTGCTTCCTTATAGCCATTCTGACCACAGTGAGCTGCTGTGCCCTTGCAGTTTGCATTTGCATTGGCCTGAGACTTCATGACGGTGAACAAGTGTTCATGCACCCGTTGGCCCTCTTTCGATCTTCTTGGCAGAAATCTCTGTTTCCATCTTCTGCCCAGGTTTTCATTGGCTTGTTGTTTTTTTTTTTCTTGTGGGGACGTGTGAGTTGATTGCATCTTTGGGCTTTTCACCCCTTGTCCGATGTGTGGTTTGCAAACATCCTCCCCCAGTCGTTGTGCTATCTTTGCATTCAGTCGATGGTTTCCTTCACTGGGCAGAAGCGTCCGCATTTGACGTGGTCCCGTTGGTTTCTTGTTGACTTGGTTGCCCTGGCCCAGCCGGACTTGCTTCTTCCAAACAGGCGGCTCAGACCGATGGCAAAGAGCACTCTGCCTAGGTCTTCTGCTACAAGGTTCACGGTTTCAAGTCTGCCATTCAAGGCTTTGATCCATTTCAGGTGGTGTGTGTGCCAGGTGTAACATCATGGTGTACTGTCGTTGTGTTCCAGGTGGCTGTGCAGGCTTCCCAGCACCGTTTATGGTAGAGACTCTCCTTTCTCCGCTGTCTCCTCTTGGCTCCCTGGTCGAAAATGGGCTGTCCATGTACGTTTGAGTTGGGCTCTGGGTTCTCGATTCTGTTGCATGGGTCTGTGTGCCTGTTTTGGGGCCCAGACTGTGCCGTCTCGGTACCTAGTGCTTCGTCCTATATGTTGAAATCGGAAAGTGTGCCACGTCCTGCTTTTTTCGTTTTCCTGAGGATTCCTTTGCCTAGTCAGGGTCTCTTGTTGCTGGCTAGAAGCTTTAGGATGCCCTCTTCTGTCTCTGTGGGAAACATTGCTGCAACTTTGACTGGGATTGCATGGAATCCAGAGATTCCTTGCTCCGGTAGGGACGTTTCCAGTGTGTTGCTGCTTCCACTCCTAGATCCTGGAATCTCCTTCTTTCTCCTTGTGTCTTCTTGAATTTCTTTCCCCCAACGTTTGTTAGTTTTCCATTGCCATGGCTTTCACCTGTTTTGCTAAGTTTCTTCATAGAGATCTCATCCTTCTCACTGGCATGCAGTTGTTCACTTTTTCTTTTCAGCTTCAGTTTCTCTATGCTTTGCAACTTTGAATCGGTTTTGCTCTGGCAGAAGTGCATCGCTGAGCTCACATCTGCTGGCAATGCTCCTGTATTTGCTGTGGAAGTCTGGCCCTGGCTAACGTCCCTTCCCATCTGCCTCTACACTACCTCGGACGCCTGCCCCAGAATGCCTGAAGCAGTGGTGAGCAGGCCCACCCGAGGGTCCACCCGGCCCACCCCGGGCCACCGACCCAGAAGGTGCGGACCTCACCGCTGCACCACCGGCCGGCCCCTTTCATGTTCCGTTGGCAACCTGCAGTTGAGGGCAATGGGACTTGAATATGCTACTTGAGCCCAACTCTGGCACTGTGTAGATGAGGCCAGGTTGTTTTTCGGGTCCACTGCGATGTCAGAGGATTGGTCATAATCGTGTCTCTGCTGTCCCGGCAAGCTTCACGGACACACGGTTTCCTGGCCCGCTTGGAGCAGTCTCATAGCTCACCCTTCCCACTTAGCCCAGCCTTGACCTTCGCTGCCGTCTTTTGGCTTGTGAATTTCTCTGCCTTTCAAACGTTCCAGCAGAGTCTGTCTAAAGACGGACATCATCTTTCATTGTGGATTATCCAGGGGTGATTTCTGTTCGCCTTCCATTTTCTGGGACCTTTGTCTCTTTTCCATAGGAGAATCGTCATGGTATTTCTCAGCTATCCCCCTTAGACATGCTTATCAGTCCGTTCCCCTTCATTCCAAGTGATTCATTTTGCATTTCTGGAATCACCGTATGTTCTCTAGGCCGAGGTGTGAGTGCTTTCGTGACTCTTGGTTGTTGTCTTTGAATTTGCACCGGTCACTTGAAGGAGTCTTTGCTGTCCTAGCCTGGGTCAAACTAAGCACTGGGAACACGTCGTCATCTGGGTTGGTTTGCCATCCTGAGGTCACAAACTCCAAACTCGAGGTGGTCCTGGCATCCCCCTTCACGGACACAATGTTTCCAAGACAAATTAGACGAATCTGATGAATCCCTCTCTCCAGGAAAGATATTTTTCTGTCTCCTTTCCGGATTTGGGAAGTTTCAAACTTCACCCCTGATCCTGGAACGTTCCCCCAGGTGCCGTCTAGATACGGGTTTACTTTATTTCTATAGGCTGTGCCATTTGTTTGCCTTACATCCTCAGCCCTGGCCTGTTTATTTTTCTTGAAACAGAATTGTAATGTTCTCATTTTCAGCCCACTTCCTTACATGTGGTGTCAAAACACATAATCAATAATCCTTCTACGGCAAGAGGTAGGGGGAGAGAATTTCGATGGAGGCAAACTGAGCACACTAGCCTGGGCGGGCAGCCTTCATGAAGGAACGAAGCCCTGTGGAAAAGGGTGCTTTTCAGCACCCTTGTAGAGCACTTCCAAACAAAGAGACGTAGCCCAAGCGTGACGGGGCTCCATTCCTTCAAGGCTTCCAAGACATCTCTTGGGACACATTAGCATGTACCCGGTGGGCCCCCGTGACGCCAGAGCTATGGAAAGTGAGACTGATCTGCAAAGAATGCCAGGGGCCTAGGAAAGGAGGCATCGAGTCTTCTCTTCAACGTCCTCAAGCCCTCATTCTTGACTTTGGCTTATGCTTAAGGCAGAAGAACCACGTAGGTCTGATAAGGCCCAAGTCCAGCCTCTTGCTTCCAATCAAGTTGCAAGCTTGAATCAGCATGGCCTCCCCATAGACTTGAATAGATGACAACGTTCTCCTCTCGGGGCTTGTCCCTCTATTCTCGCTTCTTGCCAAGGATCCCTTTCTTACCCCTCGAATCAGCGTCTGTTTTATGTCTTCCAGTTTCTGTGTCCGCTTTCTGTTTCTCAAAGCTGTTTCTGGGTATCCCTCCCTGTAATAGCCTAGCCTAGGCCAATCCTCGGTCTGTAACCGTGCGGCCATCTTGGCGGACAGGATCCTCGTGATGTCATAAACAACCTCAAAATTCGAAGTTGTCCTGACAACCTGCGTGCACACAGAGTTTCAGGGCCATCTCAGGCCAGTCTGACTCCTCACCCTTTCCTGGTAGGATAGTTTTCCTATTTCTCGATTTCTTGTCGGTTTCTGTCTTGCTCCTCGAACTTTGGAAGGCCTGCTACATTCTCTCTAGACACTGGTTTCTGTCCTGTAAGATTATCCTGGGTTTTACCTCTTACATTTTATGTAGATGGCCAAGTGGGTGGACGTTCCCCAGAGAAAGTCCTGGACTCCCTCCCAAGTTGAAGTTGCCCGGGCAGTCCTCTGATGCGCAGTGATCGTGCCATCTCCTAGCACTCTGCCGATTCCACCTTGGCAGGTCCCATGTTTTCCTTCCTTCTTCCTCTGGGGAAGTGTACCAGATGCGTTCATGGATTGTAAAAGCCTCACGGTTCTTTTTCTGGTGCGTATTGATAAGGTGACCTCACCATTGCTACTTAGTTTATGATCCCTGTCCGCACCGTACCATGAAATCTGTATGTCCTAACACTGCCAATGTGATCTGCACCCGTGATGTGAAACAGTGAGGCCTCGGCCGGCCAAGCGGAACGTGGGCACTTACCCGCTCCGCCACAGGGCCGGCCCTGAATTGGACTTTTGGACCAACCTTTTGCCTGAGCTTTGGAACACGTGGGCCTGTTTGCATTATTCGTGAAGGTGATTAGTAGTAACGTCCTGGACGGTAACCTTTTCCGTTGGTGCATGGGTTTAGCAGGCAGCATGTTCTGTGGGTAGTATTCCTCTTCATCTATTTGGAAGGGTCTACCTTTCTGTAGCATCAGTACGCATTTTGAGGTGATTTTCCAGCCTTGGAAGTTCACCCTCTCTAATCTCTTTCAGCCCCAAAGCTTTATGCCGTCATTCTGGACCCCATTTTGGATTTTTTTTGCTTTTAGGTGAATTTATTGCCGCAACCCTGCATTAGAACATCCTATATCTTTCCGATTTGCATCCTCATCGATGTAGACTTCCGTGTAGCTTACATCATCTTCCCCTGCGTAAGCCTAATAGCAGGCCCTCACCACACACTTGTGCCTCATCATCTGTTTCACCCTCTCACACCTCCCCGCTTTGTCTCTGGGAACCCCCAATCAAATGTCCCGTGCCACCTGTTCCTGACCGCTTGTTTTTCCTTCTCCTCTTAAGTGAGGTCCTACGGTACTTGCCTTGCTCCCTGGGGCTTGTTTCACTTCCCTAAAACCCTCACAGCCATTCTGGTGGTCACAAGTGGCTGGATTGCATCCTTGGTTCCGGCTGACTGGTATGCCATTGCGTGGCTATAGCCCATCTTCCTTCTGCACTCGTCCCTTGCTGGGCTCCAGGGAGGCTTCCAAGTCTTGGGTAGTGGGAGCGACGCTGTGGTGAACTCAGCGGTGCACATGTCTTTAGGCAGGAGTGTTTCCGAGTTCTTTGGATCAACACGCCGCAGAGGAATAGCTGGATCATATGGGACATGGATTCTTAAAGTTCTGAGGCAGTTCCACACCGCTTGGCGTAGTGGCTGCACCGGTCTGCACTCCCACCAACGGTGCAGGAGGCTTCCCTTCTCTCCACCTCCTCTCTGACACTTGTGGCTTCCTGTCTGCTTCCTTATAGCCATTCTGACCACAGTGAGCTGCTGTGCCCTTGCAGTTTGCATTTGCATTGGCCTGAGACTTCATGACGGTGAACAAGTGTTCATGCACCCGTTGGCCCTCTTTCGATCTTCTTGGCAGAAATCTCTGTTTCCATCTTCTGCCCAGGTTTTCATTGGCTTGTTGTTTTTTTTTTTCTTGTGGGGACGTGCGAGTTGATTGCATCTTTGGGCTTTTCACCCCTTGTCCGATGTGTGGTTTGCAAACATCCTCCCCCAGTCGTTGTGCTATCTTTGCATTCAGTCGATGGTTTCCTTCACTGGGCAGAAGCGTCCGCATTTGACGTGGTCCCGTTGGTTTCTTGTTGACTTGGTTGCCCTGGCCCAGCCGGACTTGCTTCTTCCAAACAGGCGGCTCAGACCGATGGCAAAGAGCACTCT
This sequence comes from Equus asinus, assembly GCF_041296235.1. NCBI lineage: Eukaryota > Metazoa > Chordata > Mammalia > Perissodactyla > Equidae > Equus > Equus asinus. Next base: position 7,237,791 of record NC_091810.1, read on the forward strand.
GCCTAGGTCTTCTGCTACAAGGTTCACGGTTTCAAGTCTGCCATTCAAGGCTTTGATCCATTTCAGGTGGTGTGTGTGCCAGGTGTAACATCATGGTGTACTGTCGTTGTGTTCCAGGTGGCTGTGCAGGCTTCCCAGCACCGTTTATGGTAGAGACTCTCCTTTCTCCGCTGTCTCCTCTTGGCTCCCTGGTCGAAAATGGGCTGTCCATGTACGTTTGAGTTGGGCTCTGGGTTCTCGATTCTGTTGCATGGGTCTGTGTGCCTGTTTTGGGGCCCAGACTGTGCCGTCTCGGTACCTAGTGCTTCGTCCTATATGTTGAAATCGGAAAGTGTGCCACGTCCTGCTTTTTTCGTTTTCCTGAGGATTCCTTTGCCTAGTCAGGGTCTCTTGTTGCTGGCTAGAAGCTTTAGGATGCCCTCTTCTGTCTCTGTGGGAAACATTGCTGCAACTTTGACTGGGATTGCATGGAATCCAGAGATTCCTTGCTCCGGTAGGGACGTTTCCAGTGTGTTGCTGCTTCCACTCCTAGATCCTGGAATCTCCTTCTTTCTCCTTGTGTCTTCTTGAATTTCTTTCCCCCAACGTTTGTTAGTTTTCCATTGCCATGGCTTTCACCTGTTTTGCTAAGTTTCTTCATAGAGATCTCATCCTTCTCACTGGCATGCAGTTGTTCACTTTTTCTTTTCAGCTTCAGTTTCTCTATGCTTTGCAACTTTGAATCGGTTTTGCTCTGGCAGAAGTGCATCGCTGAGCTCACATCTGCTGGCAATGCTCCTGTATTTGCTGTGGAAGTCTGGCCCTGGCTAACGTCCCTTCCCATCTGCCTCTACACTACCTCGGACGCCTGCCCCAGAATGCCTGAAGCAGTGGTGAGCAGGCCCACCCGAGGGTCCACCCGGCCCACCCCGGGCCACCGACCCAGAAGGTGCGGACCTCACCGCTGCACCACCGGCCGGCCCCTTTCATGTTCCGTTGGCAACCTGCAGTTGAGGGCAATGGGACTTGAATATGCTACTTGAGCCCAACTCTGGCACTGTGTAGATGAGGCCAGGTTGTTTTTCGGGTCCACTGTGATGTCAGAGGATTGGTCATAATCGTGTCTCTGCTGTCCCGGCAAGCTTCACGGACACACGGTTTCCTGGCCCGCTTGGAGCAGTCTCATAGCTCACCCTTCCCACTTAGCCCAGCCTTGACCTTCGCTGCCGTCTTTTGGCTTGTGAATTTCTCTGCCTTTCAAACGTTCCAGCAGAGTCTGTCTAAAGACGGACATCATCTTTCATTGTGGATTATCCAGGGGTGATTTCTGTTCGCCTTCCATTTTCTGGGACCTTTGTCTCTTTTCCATAGGAGAATCGTCATGGTATTTCTCAGCTATCCCCCTTAGACATGCTTATCAGTCCGTTCCCCTTCATTCCAAGTGATTCATTTTGCATTTCTGGAATCACCGTATGTTCTCTAGGCCGAGGTGTGAGTGCTTTCGTGACTCTTGGTTGTTGTCTTTGAATTTGCACCGGTCACTTGAAGGAGTCTTTGCTGTCCTAGCCTGGGTCAAACTAAGCACTGGGAACACGTCGTCATCTGGGTTGGTTTGCCATCCTGAGGTCACAAACTCCAAACTCGAGGTGGTCTTGGCATCCCCCTTCACGGACACAATGTTTCCAAGACAAATTAGACGAATCTGATGAATCCCTCTCTCCAGGAAAGATATTTTTCTGTCTCCTTTCCGGATTTGGGAAGTTTCAAACTTCACCCCTGATCCTGGAACGTTCCCCCAGGTGCCGTCTAGATACGGGCTTACTTTATTTCTATAGGCTGTGCCATTTGTTTGCCTTACATCCTCAGCCCTGGCCTGTTTATTTTTCTTGAAACAGAATAGTAATGTTCTCATTTTCAGCCCACTTCCTTACATGTGGTGTCAAAACACATAATCAATAATCCTTCTACGGCAAGAGGTAGGGGGAGAGAATTTCGATGGAGGCAAACTGAGCACACTAGCCTGGGCGGGCAGCCTTCACGAAGGAACGAAGCCCTGTGGAAAAGGGTGCTTTTCAGCACCCTTGTAGAGCACTTCCAAACAAAGAGACGTAGCCCAAGCGTGACGGGGCTCCATTCCTTCAAGGCTTCCAAGACATCTCTTGGGACACATTAGCATGTACCCGGTGGGCCCCCGTGACGCCAGAGCTATGGAAAGTGAGACTGATCTGCAAAGAATGCCAGGGGCCTAGGAAAGGAGGCATCGAGTCTTCTCTTCAACGTCCTCAAGCCCTCATTCTTGACTTTGGCTTATGCTTAAGGCAGAAGGACCACGTAGGTCTGATAAGGCCCAAGTCCGGCCTCTTGCTTCCAATCAAGTTGCAAGCTTGAATCAGCATGGCCTCCCCATAGACTTGAATAGATGACAACGTTCTCCTCTCGGGGCTTGTCCCTCTATTCTCGCTTCTTGCCAAGGATCCCTTTCTTACCCCTCGAATCAGCGTCTGTTTTATGTCTTCCAGTTTCTGTGTCCGCTTTCTGTTTCTCAAAGCTGTTTCTGGGTATCCCTCCCTGTAATAGCCTAGCCTAGGCCAATCCTCGGTCTGTAACCGTGCGGCCATCTTGGCGGACAGGATCCTCGTGATGTCATAAACAACCTCAAAATTCGAAGTTGTCCTGACAACCTGCGTGCACACAGAGTTTCAGAGCCATCTCAGGCCAGTCCGACTCCTCACCCTTTCCTGGTAGGATAGCTTTCCTTTTTCTCGATTTCTTGTCGGTTTCTGTCTTGCTCCTCGAACTTTGGAAGGCCTGCTACATTCTCTCTAGACACTGGTTTCTGTCCTGTAAGATTATCCTGGGTTTTACCTCTTACATTTTATGTAGATGGCCAAGTGGGTGGACGTTCCCCAGAGAAAGTCCTGGACTCCCTCCCAAGTTGAAGTTGCCCGGGCAGTCCTCTGATGCGCAGTGATCGTGCCATCTCCTAGCACTCTGCCGATTCCACCTTGGCAGGTCCCATGTTTTCCTTCCTTCTTCCTCTGGGGAAGTGTACCAGATGCGTTCATGGATTGTAAAAGCCTCACGGTTCTTTTTCTGGTGCGTATTGATAAGGTGACCTCACCATTGCTACTTAGTTTATGATCCCTGTCCGCACCGTACCATGAAATCTGTATGTCCTAACACTGCCAATGTGATCTGCACCCGTGATGTGAAACAGTGAGGCCTGGGCCGGCCAAGCGGAACGTGGGCACTTACCCGCTCCGCCACAGGGCCGGCCCTGAATTGGACTTTTGGACCAACCTTTTGCCTGAGCTTGGGAACACGTGGGCCTGTTTGCATTATTCGTGAAGGTGATTAGTAGTAACGTCCTGGACGGTAACCTTTTCCGTTGGTGCATGGGTTTAGCAGGCAGCATGTTCTGTGGGTAGTATTCCTCTTCATCTATTTGGAAGGGTCTACCTTTCTGTAGCATCAGTACGCATTTTGAGGTGATTTTCCAGCCTTGGAAGTTCACCCTCTCTAATCTCTTTCAGCCCCAAAGCTTTATGCCGTCATTCTGGACCCCATTTTGGATTTTTTTTGCTTTTAGGTGAATTTATTGCCGCAACCCTGCATTAGAACATCCTATATCTTTCCGATTTGCATCCTCATCGATGTAGACTTCCGTGTAGCTTACATCATCTTCCCCTGCGTAAGCCTAATAGCAGGCCCTCACCACACACTTGTGCCTCATCATCTGTTTCACCCTCTCACACCTCCCCGCTTTGTCTCTGGGAACCCCCAATCAAATGTCCCGTGCCACCTGTTCCTGACCGCTTGTTTTTCCTTCTCCTCTTAAGTGAGGTCCTACGGTACTTGCCTTGCTCCCTGGGGCTTGTTTCACTTCCCTAAAACCCTCACAGCCATTCTGGTGGTCACAAGTGGCTGGATTGCATCCTTGGTTCCGGCTGACTGGTATGCCATTGCGTGGCTATAGCCCATCTTCCTTCTGCACTCGTCCCTTGCTGGGCTCCAGGGAGGCTTCCAAGTCTTGGGTAGTGGGAGCGACGCTGTGGTGAACTCAGCGGTGCACATGTCTTTAGGCAGGAGTGTTTCCGAGTTCTTTGGATCAACACGCCGCAGAGGAATAGCTGGATCATATGGGACATGGATTCTTAAAGTTCTGAGGCAGTTCCACACCGCTTGGCGTAGTGGCTGCACCGGTCTGCACTCCCACCAACGGTGCAGGAGGCTTCCCTTCTCTCCACCTCCTCTCTGACACTTGTGGCTTCCTGTCTGCTTCCTTATAGCCATTCTGACCACAGTGAGCTGCTGTGCCCTTGCAGTTTGCATTTGCATTGGCCTGAGACTTCATGACGGTGAACAAGTGTTCATGCACCCGTTGGCCCTCTTTCGATCTTCTTGGCAGAAATCTCTGTTTCCATCTTCTGCCCAGGTTTTCATTGGCTTGTTGTTTTTTTTTTTCTTGTGGGGACGTGCGAGTTGATTGCATCTTTGGGCTTTTCACCCCTTGTCCGATGTGTGGTTTGCAAACATCCTCCCCCAGTCGTTGTGCTATCTTTGCATTCAGTCGATGGTTTCCTTCACTGGGCAGAAGCGTCCGCATTTGACGTGGTCCCGTTGGTTTCTTGTTGACTTGGTTGCCCTGGCCCAGCCGGACTTGCTTCTTCCAAACAGGCGGCTCAGACCGATGGCAAAGAGCACTCTGCCTAGGTCTTCTGCTACAAGGTTCACGGTTTCAAGTCTGCCATTCAAGGCTTTGATCCATTTCAGGTGGTGTGTGTGCCAGGTGTAACATCATGGTGTACTGTCGTTGTGTTCCAGGTGGCTGTGCAGGCTTCCCAGCACCGTTTATGGTAGAGACTCTCCTTTCTCCGCTGTCTCCTCTTGGCTCCCTGGTCGAAAATGGGCTGTCCATGTACGTTTGAGTTGGGCTCTGGGTTCTCGATTCTGTTGCATGGGTCTGTGTGCCTGTTTTGGGGCCCAGACTGTGCCGTCTCGGTACCTAGTGCTTCGTCCTATATGTTGAAATCGGAAAGTGTGCCACGTCCTGCTTTTTTCGTTTTCCTGAGGATTCCTTTGCCTAGTCAGGGTCTCTTGTTGCTGGCTAGAAGCTTTAGGATGCCCTCTTCTGTCTCTGTGGGAAACATTGCTGCAACTTTGACTGGGATTGCATGGAATCCAGAGATTCCTTGCTCCGGTAGGGACGTTTCCAGTGTGTTGCTGCTTCCACTCCTAGATCCTGGAATCTCCTTCTTTCTCCTTGTGTCTTCTTGAATTTCTTTCCCCCAACGTTTGTTAGTTTTCCATTGCCATGGCTTTCACCTGTTTTGCTAAGTTTCTTCATAGAGATCTCATCCTTCTCACTGGCATGCAGTTGTTCACTTTTTCTTTTCAGCTTCAGTTTCTCTATGCTTTGCAACTTTGAATCGGTTTTGCTCTGGCAGAAGTGCATCGCTGAGCTCACATCTGCTGGCAATGCTCCTGTATTTGCTGTGGAAGTCTGGCCCTGGCTAACGTCCCTTCCCATCTGCCTCTACACTACCTCGGACGCCTGCCCCAGAATGCCTGAAGCAGTGGTGAGCAGGCCCACCCGAGGGTCCACCCGGCCCACCCCGGGCCACCGACCCAGAAGGTGCGGACCTCACCGCTGCACCACCGGCCGGCCCCTTTCATGTTCCGTTGGCAACCTGCAGTTGAGGGCAATGGGACTTGAATATGCTACTTGAGCCCAACTCTGGCACTGTGTAGATGAGGCCAGGTTGTTTTTCGGGTCCACTGCGATGTCAGAGGATTGGTCATAATCGTGTCTCTGCTGTCCCGGCAAGCTCCACGGACACACGGTTTCCTGGCCCGCTCGGAGCAGTCTCAAAACTCACCCTTCCCACTTAGCCCAGCCTTGACCTTCGCTGCCGTCTTTTGGCTTGTGAATTTCTCTGCCTTTCAAACGTTCCAGCAGAGTCTGTCTAAAGACGGACATCATCTTTCATTGTGGATTATCCAGGGGTGATTTCTGTTCGCCTTCCATTTTCTGGGACCTTTGTCTCTTTTCCATAGGAGAATCGTCATGGTATTTCTCAGCTATCCCCCTTAGACATGCTTATCAGTCCGTTCCCCTTCATTCCAAGTGATTCATTTTGCATTTCTGGAATCACCGTATGTTCTCTAGGCCGAGGTGTGAGTGCTTTCGTGACTCTTGGTTGTTGTCTTTGAATTTGCACCGGTCAATTGAAGGAGTCTTTGCTGTCCTAGCCTGGGTCAAACTAAGCACTGGGAACACGTCGTCATCTGGGTTGGTTTGCCATCCTGAGGTCACAAACTCCAAACTCGAGGTGGTCCTGGCATCCCCCTTCACGGACACAATGTTTCCAAGACAAATTAGACGAATCTGATGAATCCCTCTCTCCAGGAAAGATATTTTTCTGTCTCCTTTCCGGATTTGGGAAGTTTCGAACTTCACCCCTGATCCTGGGACGTTCCCCCAGGTGCCGTCTAGATACGGGCTTACTTTATTTCTATAGGCTGTGCCATTTGTTTGCCTTACATCCTCAGCCCTGGCCTGTTTATTTTTCTTGAAACAGAATTGTAATGTTCTCATTTTCAGCCCACTTCCTTACATGTGGTGTCAAAACACATAATCAATAATCCTTCTACGGCAAGAGGTAGGGGGAGAGAATTTCGATGGAGGCAAACTGAGCACACTAGCCTGGGCGGGCAGCCTTCACGAAGGAACGAAGCCCTGTGGAAAAGGGTGCTTTTCAGCACCCTTGTAGAGCACTTCCAAACAAAGAGACGTAGCCCAAGCGTGACGGGGCTCCATTCCTTCAAGGCTTCCAAGACATCTCTTGGGACACATTAGCATGTACCCGGTGGGCCCCCGTGACGCCAGAGCTATGGAAAGTGAGACTGATCTGCAAAGAATGCCAGGGGCCTAGGAAAGGAGGCATCGAGTCTTCTCTTCAACGTCCTCAAGCCCTCATTCTTGACTTTGGCTTATGCTTAAGGCAGAAGGACCACGTAGGTCTGATAAGGCCCAAGTCCGGCCTCTTGCTTCCAATCAAGTTGCAAGCTTGAATCAGCATGGCCTCCCCATAGACTTGAATAGATGACAACGTTCTCCTCTCGGGGCTTGTCCCTCTATTCTCGCTTCTTGCCAAGGATCCCTTTCTTACCCCTCGAATCAGCGTCTGTTTTATGTCTTCCAGTTTCTGTGTCCGCTTTCTGTTTCTCAAAGCTGTTTCTGGGTATCCCTCCCTGTAATAGCCTAGCCTAGGCCAATCCTCGGTCTGTAACCGTGCGGCCATCTTGGCGGACAGGATCCTCGTGATGTCATAAACAACCTCAAAATTCGAAGTTGTCCTGACAACCTGCGTGCACACAGAGTTTCAGAGCCATCTCAGGCCAGTCCGACTCCTCACCCTTTCCTGGTAGGATAGTTTTCCTTTTTCTCGATTTCTTGTCGGTTTCTGTCTTGCTCCTCGAACTTTGGAAGGCCTGCTACATTCTCTCTAGACACTGGTTTCTGTCCTGTAAGATTATCCTGGGTTTTACCTCTTACATTTTATGTAGATGGCCAAGGGGGTGGACGTTCCCCAGAGAAAGTCCTGGACTCCCTCCCAAGTTGAAGTTGCCCGGGCAGTCCTCTGATGCGCAGTGATCGTGCCATCTCCTAGCACTCTGCCGATTCCACCTTGGCAGGTCCCATGTTTTCCTTCCTTCTTCCTCTGGGGAAGTGTACCAGATGCGTTCATGGATTGTAAAAGCCTCACGGTTCTTTTTCTGGTGCGTATTGATAAGGTGACCTCACCATTGCTACTTAGTTTATGATCCCTGTCCGCACCGTACCATGAAATCTGTATGTCCTAACACTGCCAATGTGATCTGCACCCGTGATGTGAAACAGTGAGGCCTGGGCCGGCCAAGCGGAACGTGGGCACTTACCCGCTCCGCCACAGGGCCGGCCCTGAATTGGACTTTTGGACCAACCTTTTGCCTGAGCTTGGGAACACGTGGGCCTGTTTGCATTATTCGTGAAGGTGATTAGTAGTAACGTCCTGGACGGTAACCTTTTCCGTTGGTGCATGGGTTTAGCAGGCAGCATGTTCTGTGGGTAGTATTCCTCTTCATCTATTTGGAAGGGTCTACCTTTCTGTAGCATCAGTACGCATTTTGAGGTGATTTTCCAGCCTTGGAAGTTCACCCTCTCTAATCTCTTTCAGCCCCAAAGCTTTATGCCGTCATTCTGGACCCCATTTTGGATTTTTTTTGCTTTTAGGTGAATTTATTGCCGCAACCCTGCATTAGAACATCCTATATCTTTCCGATTTGCATCCTCATCGATGTAGACTTCCGTGTAGCTTACATCATCTTCCCCTGCGTAAGCCTAATAGCAGGCCCTCACCACACACTTGTGCCTCATCATCTGTTTCACCCTCTCACACCTCCCCGCTTTGTCTCTGGGAACCCCCAATCAAATGTCCCGTGCCACCTGTTCCTGACCGCTTGTTTTTCCTTCTCCTCTTAAGTGAGGTCCTACGGTACTTGCCTTGCTCCCTGGGGCTTGTTTCACTTCCCTAAAACCCTCACAGCCATTCTGGTGGTCACAAGTGGCTGGATTGCATCCTTGGTTCCGGCTGACTGGTATGCCATTGCGTGGCTATAGCCCATCTTCCTTCTGCACTCGTCCCTTGCTGGGCTCCAGGGAGGCTTCCAAGTCTTGGGTAGTGGGAGCGACGCTGTGGTGAACTCAGCGGTGCACATGTCTTTAGGCAGGAGTGTTTCCGAGTTCTTTGGATCAACACGCCGCAGAGGAATAGCTGGATCATATGGGACATGGATTCTTAAAGTTCTGAGGCAGTTCCACACCGCTTGGCGTAGTGGCTGCACCGGTCTGCACTCCCACCAACGGTGCAGGAGGCTTCCCTTCTCTCCACCTCCTCTCTGACACTTGTGGCTTCCTGTCTGCTTCCTTATAGCCATTCTGACCACAGTGAGCTGCTGTGCCCTTGCAGTTTGCATTTGCATTGGCCTGAGACTTCATGACGGTGAACAAGTGTTCATGCACCCGTTGGCCCTCTTTCGATCTTCTTGGCAGAAATCTCTGTTTCCATCTTCTGCCCAGGTTTTCATTGGCTTGTTGTTTTTTTTTTTCTTGTGGGGACGTGCGAGTTGATTGCATCTTTGGGCTTTTCACCCCTTGTCCGATGTGAGGTTTGCAAACATCCTCCCCCAGTCGTTGTGCTATCTTTGCATTCAGTCGATGGTTTCCTTCACTGGGCAGAAGCGTCCGCATTTGACGTGGTCCCGTTGGTTTCTTGTTGACTTGGTTGCCCTGGCCCAGCCGGACTTGCTTCTTCCAAACAGGCGGCTCAGACCGATGGCAAAGAGCACTCTGCCTAGGTCTTCTGCTACAAGGTTCACGGTTTCAAGTCTGCCATTCAAGGCTTTGATCCATTTCAGGTGGTGTGTGTGCCAGGTGTAACATCATGGTGTACTGTCGTTGTGTTCCAGGTGGCTGTGCAGGCTTCCCAGCACCGTTTATGGTAGAGACTCTCCTTTCTCCGCTGTCTCCTCTTGGCTCCCTGGTCGAAAATGGGCTGTCCATGTACGTTTGAGTTGGGCTCTGGGTTCTCGATTCTGTTGCATGGGTCTGTGTGCCTGTTTTGGGGCCCAGACTGTGCCGTCTCGGTACCTAGTGCTTCGTCCTATATGTTGAAATCGGAAAGTGTGCCACGTCCTGCTTTTTTCGTTTTCCTGAGGATTCCTTTGCCTAGTCAGGGTCTCTTGTTGCTGGCTAGAAGCTTTAGGATGCCCTCTTCTGTCTCTGTGGGAAACATTGCTGCAACTTTGACTGGGATTGCATGGAATCCAGAGATTCCTTGCTCCGGTAGGGACGTTTCCAGTGTGTTGCTGCTTCCACTCCTAGATCCTGGAATCTCCTTCTTTCTCCTTGTGTCTTCTTGAATTTCTTTCCCCCAACGTTTGTTAGTTTTCCATTGCCATGGCTTTCACCTGTTTTGCTAAGTTTCTTCATAGAGATCTCATCCTTCTCACTGGCATGCAGTTGTTCACTTTTTCTTTTCAGCTTCAGTTTCTCTATGCTTTGCAACTTTGAATCGGTTTTGCTCTGGCAGAAGTGCATCGCTGAGCTCACATCTGCTGGCAATGCTCCTGTATTTGCTGTGGAAGTCTGGCCCTGGCTAACGTCCCTTCCCATCTGCCTCTACACTACCTCGGACGCCTGCCCCAGAATGCCTGAAGCAGTGGTGAGCAGGCCCACCCGAGGGTCCACCCGGCCCACCCCGGGCCACCGACCCAGAAGGTGCGGACCTCACCGCTGCACCACCGGCCGGCCCCTTTCATGTTCCGTTGGCAACCTGCAGTTGAGGGCAATGGGACTTGAATATGCTACTTGAGCCCAACTCTGGCACTGTGTAGATGAGGCCAGGTTGTTTTTCGGGTCCACTGTGATGTCAGAGGATTGGTCATAATCGTGTCTCTGCTGTCCCGGCAAGCTTCACGGACACACGGTTTCCTGGCCTGCTTGGAGCAGTCTCATAGATCACCCTTCCCACTTAGCCCAGCCTTGACCTTCGCTGCCGTCTTTTGGCTTGTGAATTTCTCTGCCTTTCAAACGTTCCAGCAGAGTCTGTCTAAAGACGGACATCATCTTTCATTGTGGATTATCCAGGGGTGATTTCTGTTCGCCTTCCATTTTCTGGGACCTTTGTCTCTTTTCCATAGGAGAATCGTCATGGTATTTCTCAGCTATCCCCCTTAGACATGCTTATCAGTCCGTTCCCCTTCATTCCAAGTGATTCATTTTGCATTTCTGGAATCACCGTATGTTCTCTAGGCCGAGGTGTGAGTGCTTTCGTGACTCTTGGTTGTTGTCTTTGAATTTGCACCGGTCACTTGAAGGAGTCTTTGCTGTCCTAGCCTGGGTCAAACTAAGCACTGGGAACACGTCGTCATCTGGGTTGGTTTGCCATCCTGAGGTCACAAACTCCAAACTCGAGGTGGTCCTGGCATCCCCCTTCACGGACACAATGTTTCCAAGACAAATTAGACGAATCTGATGAATCCCTCTCTCCAGGAAAGATATTTTTCTGTCTCCTTTCCGGATTTGGGAAGTTTCGAACTTCACCCCTGATCCTGGGACGTTCCCCCAGGTGCCGTCTAGATACGGGCTTACTTTATTTCTATAGGCTGTGCCATTTGTTTGCCTTACATCCTCAGCCCTGGCCTGTTTATTTTTCTTGAAACAGAATTGTAATGTTCTCATTTTCAGCCCACTTCCTTACATGTGGTGTCAAAACACATAATCAATAATCCTTCTACGGCAAGAGGTAGGGGGAGAGAATTTCGATGGAGGCAAACTGAGCACACTAGCCTGGGCGGGCAGCCTTCACGAAGGAACGAAGCCCTGTGGAAAAGGGTGCTTTTCAGCACCCTTGTAGAGCACTTCCAAACAAAGAGACGTAGCCCAAGCGTGACGGGGCTCCATTCCTTCAAGGCTTCCAAGACATCTCTTGGGACACATTAGCATGTACCCGGTGGGCCCCCGTGACGCCAGAGCTATGGAAAGTGAGACTGATCTGCAAAGAATGCCAGGGGCCTAGGAAAGGAGGCATCGAGTCTTCTCTTCAACGTCCTCAAGCCCTCATTCTTGACTTTGGCTTATGCTTAAGGCAGAAGGACCACGTAGGTCTGATAAGGCCCAAGTCCGGCCTCTTGCTTCCAATCAAGTTGCAAGCTTGAATCAGCATGGCCTCCCCATAGACTTGAATAGATGACAACGTTCTCCTCTCGGGGCTTGTCCCTCTATTCTCGCTTCTTGCCAAGGATCCCTTTCTTACCCCTCGAATCAGCGTCTGTTTTATGTCTTCCAGTTTCTGTGTCCGCTTTCTGTTTCTCAAAGCTGTTTCTGGGTATCCCTCCCTGTAATAGCCTAGCCTAGGCCAATCCTCGGTCTGTAACCGTGCGGCCATCTTGGCGGACAGGATCCTCGTGATGTCATAAACAACCTCAAAATTCGAAGTTGTCCTGACAACCTGCGTGCACACAGAGTTTCAGAGCCATCTCAGGCCAGTCCGACTCCTCACCCTTTCCTGGTAGGATAGTTTTCCTTTTTCTCGATTTCTTGTCGGTTTCTGTCTTGCTCCTCGAACTTTGGAAGGCCTGCTACATTCTCTCTAGACACTGGTTTCTGTCCTGTAAGATTATCCTGGGTTTTACCTCTTACATTTTATGTAGATGGCCAAGGGGGTGGACGTTCCCCAGAGAAAGTCCTGGACTCCCTCCCAAGTTGAAGTTGCCCGGGCAGTCCTCTGATGCGCAGTGATCGTGCCATCTCCTAGCACTCTGCCGATTCCACCTTGGCAGGTCCCATGTTTTCCTTCCTTCTTCCTCTGGGGAAGTGTACCAGATGCGTTCATGGATTGTAAAAGCCTCACGGTTCTTTTTCTGGTGCGTATTGATAAGGTGACCTCACCATTGCTACTTAGTTTATGATCCCTGTCCGCACCGTACCATGAAATCTGTATGTCCTAACACTGCCAATGTGATCTGCACCCGTGATGTGAAACAGTGAGGCCTGGGCCGGCCAAGCGGAACGTGGGCACTTACCCGCTCCGCCACAGGGCCGGCCCTGAATTGGACTTTTGGACCAACCTTTTGCCTGAGCTTGGGAACACGTGGGCCTGTTTGCATTATTCGTGAAGGTGATTAGTAGTAACGTCCTGGACGGTAACCTTTTCCGTTGGTGCATGGGTTTAGCAGGCAGCATGTTCTGTGGGTAGTATTCCTCTTCATCTATTTGGAAGGGTCTACCTTTCTGTAGCATCAGTACGCATTTTGAGGTGATTTTCCAGCCTTGGAAGTTCACCCTCTCTAATCTCTTTCAGCCCCAAAGATTTATGCCGTCATTCTGGACCCCATTTTGGATTTTTTTTGCTTTTAGGTGAATTTATTGCCGCAACCCTGCATTAGAACATCCTATATCTTTCCGATTTGCATCCTCATCGATGTAGACTTCCGTGTAGCTTACATCATCTTCCCCTGCGTAAGCCTAATAGCAGGCCCTCACCACACACTTGTGCCTCATCATCTGTTTCACCCTCTCACACCTCCCCGCTTTGTCTCTGGGAACCCCCAATCAAATGTCCCGTGCCACCTGTTCCTGACCGCTTGTTTTTCCTTCTCCTCTTAAGTGAGGTCCTACGGTACTTGCCTTGCTCCCTGGGGCTTGTTTCACTTCCCTAAAACCCTCACAGCCATTCTGGTGGTCACAAGTGGCTGGATTGCATCCTTGGTTCCGGCTGACTGGTATGCCATTGCGTGGCTATAGCCCATCTTCCTTCTGCACTCGTCCCTTGCTGGGCTCCAGGGAGGCTTCCAAGTCTTGGGTAGTGGGAGCGACGCTGTGGTGAACTCAGCGGTGCACATGTCTTTAGGCAGGAGTGTTTCCGAGTTCTTTGGATCAACACGCCGCAGAGGAATAGCTGGATCATATGGGACATGGATTCTTAAAGTTCTGAGGCAGTTCCACACCGCTTGGCGTAGTGGCTGCACCGGTCTGCACTCCCACCAACGGTGCAGGAGGCTTCCCTTCTCTCCACCTCCTCTCTGACACTTGTGGCTTCCTGTCTGCTTCCTTATAGCCATTCTGACCACAGTGAGCTGCTGTGCCCTTGCAGTTTGCATTTGCATTGGCCTGAGACTTCATGACGGTGAACAAGTGTTCATGCACCCGTTGGCCCTCTTTCGATCTTCTTGGCAGAAATCTCTGTTTCCATCTTCTGCCCAGGTTTTCATTGGCTTGTTGTTTTTTTTTTTCTTGTGGGGACGTGCGAGTTGATTGCATCTTTGGGCTTTTCACCCCTTGTCCGATGTGTGGTTTGCAAACATCCTCCCCCAGTCGTTGTGCTATCTTTGCATTCAGTCGATGGTTTCCTTCACTGGGCAGAAGCGTCCGCATTTGACGTGGTCCCGTTGGTTTCTTGTTGACTTGGTTGCCCTGGCCCAGCCGGACTTGCTTCTTCCAAACAGGCGGCTCAGACCGATGGCAAAGAGCACTCTGCCTAGGTCTTCTGCTACAAGGTTCACGGTTTCAAGTCTGCCATTCAAGGCTTTGATCCATTTCAGGTGGTGTGTGTGCCAGGTGTAACATCATGGTGTACTGTCGTTGTGTTCCAGGTGGCTGTGCAGGCTTCCCAGCACCGTTTATGGTAGAGACTCTCCTTTCTCCGCTGTCTCCTCTTGGCTCCCTGGTCGAAAATGGGCTGTCCATGTACGTTTGAGTTGGGCTCTGGGTTCTCGATTCTGTTGCATGGGTCTGTGTGCCTGTTTTGGGGCCCAGACTGTGCCGTCTCGGTACCTAGTGCTTCGTCCTATATGTTGAAATCGGAAAGTGTGCCACGTCCTGCTTTTTTCGTTTTCCTGAGGATTCCTTTGCCTAGTCAGGGTCTCTTGTTGCTGGCTAGAAGCTTTAGGATGCCCTCTTCTGTCTCTGTGGGAAACATTGCTGCAACTTTGACTGGGATTGCATGGAATCCAGAGATTCCTTGCTCCGGTAGGGACGTTTCCAGTGTGTTGCTGCTTCCACTCCTAGATCCTGGAATCTCCTTCTTTCTCCTTGTGTCTTCTTGAATTTCTTTCCCCCAACGTTTGTTAGTTTTCCATTGCCATGGCTTTCACCTGTTTTGCTAAGTTTCTTCATAGAGATCTCATCCTTCTCACTGGCATGCAGTTGTTCACTTTTTCTTTTCAGCTTCAGTTTCTCTATGCTTTGCAACTTTGAATCGGTTTTGCTCTGGCAGAAGTGCATCGCTGAGCTCACATCTGCTGGCAATGCTCCTGTATTTGCTGTGGAAGTCTGGCCCTGGCTAACGTCCCTTCCCATCTGCCTCTACACTACCTCGGACGCCTGCCCCAGAATGCCTGAAGCAGTGGTGAGCAGGCCCACCCGAGGGTCCACCCGGCCCACCCCGGGCCACCGACCCAGAAGGTGCGGACCTCACCGCTGCACCACCGGCCGGCCCCTTTCATGTTCCGTTGGCAACCTGCAGTTGAGGGCAATGGGACTTGAATATGCTACTTGAGCCCAACTCTGGCACTGTGTAGATGAGGCCAGGTTGTTTTTCGGGTCCACTGTGATGTCAGAGGATTGGTCATAATCGTGTCTCTGCTGTCCCGGCAAGCTTCACGGACACACGGTTTCCTGGCCTGCTTGGAGCAGTCTCATAGCTCACCCTTCCCACTTAGCCCAGCCTTGACCTTCGCTGCCGTCTTTTGGCTTGTGAATTTCTCTGCCTTTCAAACGTTCCAGCAGAGTCTGTCTAAAGACGGACATCATCTTTCATTGTGGATTATCCAGGGGTGATTTCTGTTCGCCTTCCATTTTCTGGGACCTTTGTCTCTTTTCCATAGGAGAATCGTCATGGTATTTCTCAGCTATCCCCCTTAGACATGCTTATCAGTCCGTTCCCCTTCATTCCAAGTGATTCATTTTGCATTTCTGGAATCACCGTATGTTCTCTAGGCCGAGGTGTGAGTGCTTTCGTGACTCTTGGTTGTTGTCTTTGAATTTGCACCGGTCACTTGAAGGAGTCTTTGCTGTCCTAGCCTGGGTCAAACTAAGCACTGGGAACACGTCGTCATCTGGGTTGGTTTGCCATCCTGAGGTCACAAACTCCAAACTCGAGGTGGTCTTGGCATCCCCCTTCACGGACACAATGTTTCCAAGACAAATTAGACGAATCTGATGAATCCCTCTCTCCAGGAAAGATATTTTTCTGTCTCCTTTCCGGATTTGGGAAGTTTCAAACTTCACCCCTGATCCTGGAACGTTCCCCCAGGTGCCGTCTAGATACGGGCTTACTTTATTTCTATAGGCTGTGCCATTTGTTTGCCTTACATCCTCAGCCCTGGCCTGTTTATTTTTCTTGAAACAGAATAGTAATGTTCTCATTTTCAGCCCACTTCCTTACATGTGGTGTCAAAACACATAATCAATAATCCTTCTACGGCAAGAGGTAGGGGGAGAGAATTTCGATGGAGGCAAACTGAGCACACTAGCCTGGGCGGGCAGCCTTCACGAAGGAACGAAGCCCTGTGGAAAAGGGTGCTTTTCAGCACCCTTGTAGAGCACTTCCAAACAAAGAGACGTAGCCCAAGCGTGACGGGGCTCCATTCCTTCAAGGCTTCCAAGACATCTCTTGGGACACATTAGCATGTACCCGGTGGGCCCCCGTGACGCCAGAGCTATGGAAAGTGAGACTGATCTGCAAAGAATGCCAGGGGCCTAGGAAAGGAGGCATCGAGTCTTCTCTTCAACGTCCTCAAGCCCTCATTCTTGACTTTGGCTTATGCTTAAGGCAGAAGGACCACGTAGGTCTGATAAGGCCCAAGTCCGGCCTCTTGCTTCCAATCAAGTTGCAAGCTTGAATCAGCATGGCCTCCCCATAGACTTGAATAGATGACAACGTTCTCCTCTCGGGGCTTGTCCCTCTATTCTCGCTTCTTGCCAAGGATCCCTTTCTTACCCCTCGAATCAGCGTCTGTTTTATGTCTTCCAGTTTCTGTGTCCGCTTTCTGTTTCTCAAAGCTGTTTCTGGGTATCCCTCCCTGTAATAGCCTAGCCTAGGCCAATCCTCGGTCTGTAACCTTGCGGCCATCTTGGCGGACAGGATCCTCGTGATGTCATAAACAACCTCAAAATTCGAAGTTGTCCTGACAACCTGCGTGCACACAGAGTTTCAGAGCCATCTCAGGCCAGTCCGACTCCTCACCCTTTCCTGGTAGGATAGCTTTCCTTTTTCTCGATTTCTTGTCGGTTTCTGTCTTGCTCCTCGAACTTTGGAAGGCCTGCTACATTCTCTCTAGACACTGGTTTCTGTCCTGTAAGATTATCCTGGGTTTTACCTCTTACATTTTATGTAGATGGCCAAGTGGGTGGACGTTCCCCAGAGAAAGTCCTGGACTCCCTCCCAAGTTGAAGTTGCCCGGGCAGTCCTCTGATGCGCAGTGATCGTGCCATCTCCTAGCACTCTGCCGATTCCACCTTGGCAGGTCCCATGTTTTCCTTCCTTCTTCCTCTGGGGAAGTGTACCAGATGCGTTCATGGATTGTAAAAGCCTCACGGTTCTTTTTCTGGTGCGTATTGATAAGGTGACCTCACCATTGCTACTTAGTTTATGATCCCTGTCCGCACCGTACCATGAAATCTGTATGTCCTAACACTGCCAATGTGATCTGCACCCGTGATGTGAAACAGTGAGGCCTGGGCCGGCCAAGCGGAACGTGGGCACTTACCCGCTCCGCCACAGGGCCGGCCCTGAATTGGACTTTTGGACCAACCTTTTGCCTGAGCTTGGGAACACGTGGGCCTGTTTGCATTATTCGTGAAGGTGATTAGTAGTAACGTCCTGGACGGTAACCTTTTCCGTTGGTGCATGGGTTTAGCAGGCAGCATGTTCTGTGGGTAGTATTCCTCTTCATCTATTTGGAAGGGTCTACCTTTCTGTAGCATCAGTACGCATTTTGAGGTGATTTTCCAGCCTTGGAAGTTCACCCTCTCTAATCTCTTTCAGCCCCAAAGCTTTATGCCGTCATTCTGGACCCCATTTTGGATTTTTTTTGCTTTTAGGTGAATTTATTGCCGCAACCCTGCATTAGAACATCCTATATCTTTCCGATTTGCATCCTCATCGATGTAGACTTCCGTGTAGCTTACATCATCTTCCCCTGCGTAAGCCTAATAGCAGGCCCTCACCACACACTTGTGCCTCATCATCTGTTTCACCCTCTCACACCTCCCCGCTTTGTCTCTGGGAACCCCCAATCAAATGTCCCGTGCCACCTGTTCCTGACCGCTTGTTTTTCCTTCTCCTCTTAAGTGAGGTCCTACGGTACTTGCCTTGCTCCCTGGGGCTTGTTTCACTTCCCTAAAACCCTCACAGCCATTCTGGTGGTCACAAGTGGCTGGATTGCATCCTTGGTTCCGGCTGACTGGTATGCCATTGCGTGGCTATAGCCCATCTTCCTTCTGCACTCGTCCCTTGCTGGGCTCCAGGGAGGCTTCCAAGTCTTGGGTAGTGGGAGCGACGCTGTGGTGAACTCAGCGGTGCACATGTCTTTAGGCAGGAGTGTTTCCGAGTTCTTTGGATCAACACGCCGCAGAGGAATAGCTGGATCATATGGGACATGGATTCTTAAAGTTCTGAGGCAGTTCCACACCGCTTGGCGTAGTGGCTGCACCGGTCTGCACTCCCACCAACGGTGCAGGAGGCTTCCCTTCTCTCCACCTCCTCTCTGACACTTGTGGCTTCCTGTCTGCTTCCTTATAGCCATTCTGACCACAGTGAGCTGCTGTGCCCTTGCAGTTTGCATTTGCATTGGCCTGAGACTTCATGACGGTGAACAAGTGTTCATGCACCCGTTGGCCCTCTTTCGATCTTCTTGGCAGAAATCTCTGTTTCCATCTTCTGCCCAGGTTTTCATTGGCTTGTTGTTTTTTTTTTTCTTGTGGGGACGTGCGAGTTGATTGCATCTTTGGGCTTTTCACCCCTTGTCCGATGTGTGGTTTGCAAACATCCTCCCCCAGTCGTTGTGCTATCTTTGCATTCAGTCGATGGTTTCCTTCACTGGGCAGAAGCGTCCGCATTTGACGTGGTCCCGTTGGTTTCTTGTTGACTTGGTTGCCCTGGCCCAGCCGGACTTGCTTCTTCCAAACAGGCGGCTCAGACCGATGGCAAAGAGCACTCTGCCTAGGTCTTCTGCTACAAGGTTCACGGTTTCAAGTCTGCCATTCAAGGCTTTGATCCATTTCAGGTGGTGTGTGTGCCAGGTGTAACATCATGGTGTACTGTCGTTGTGTTCCAGGTGGCTGTGCAGGCTTCCCAGCACCGTTTATGGTAGAGACTCTCCTTTCTCCGCTGTCTCCTCTTGGCTCCCTGGTCGAAAATGGGCTGTCCATGTACGTTTGAGTTGGGCTCTGGGTTCTCGATTCTGTTGCATGGGTCTGTGTGCCTGTTTTGGGGCCCAGACTGTGCCGTCTCGGTACCTAGTGCTTCGTCCTATATGTTGAAATCGGAAAGTGTGCCACGTCCTGCTTTTTTCGTTTTCCTGAGGATTCCTTTGCCTAGTCAGGGTCTCTTGTTGCTGGCTAGAAGCTTTAGGATGCCCTCTTCTGTCTCTGTGGGAAACATTGCTGCAACTTTGACTGGGATTGCATGGAATCCAGAGATTCCTTGCTCCGGTAGGGACGTTTCCAGTGTGTTGCTGCTTCCACTCCTAGATCCTGGAATCTCCTTCTTTCTCCTTGTGTCTTCTTGAATTTCTTTCCCCCAACGTTTGTTAGTTTTCCATTGCCATGGCTTTCACCTGTTTTGCTAAGTTTCTTCATAGAGATCTCATCCTTCTCACTGGCATGCAGTTGTTCACTTTTTCTTTTCAGCTTCAGTTTCTCTATGCTTTGCAACTTTGAATCGGTTTTGCTCTGGCAGAAGTGCATCGCTGAGCTCACATCTGCTGGCAATGCTCCTGTATTTGCTGTGGAAGTCTGGCCCTGGCTAACGTCCCTTCCCATCTGCCTCTACACTACCTCGGACGCCTGCCCCAGAATGCCTGAAGCAGTGGTGAGCAGGCCCACCCGAGGGTCCACCCGGCCCACCCCGGGCCACCGACCCAGAAGGTGCGGACCTCACCGCTGCACCACCGGCCGGCCCCTTTCATGTTCCGTTGGCAACCTGCAGTTGAGGGCAATGGGACTTGAATATGCTACTTGAGCCCAACTCTGGCACTGTGTAGATGAGGCCAGGTTGTTTTTCGGGTCCACTGCGATGTCAGAGGATTGGTCATAATCGTGTCTCTGCTGTCCCGGCAAGCTCCACGGACACACGGTTTCCTGGCCCGCTCGGAGCAGTCTCAAAACTCACCCTTCCCACTTAGCCCAGCCTTGACCTTCGCTGCCGTCTTTTGGCTTGTGAATTTCTCTGCCTTTCAAACGTTCCAGCAGAGTCTGTCTAAAGACGGACATCATCTTTCATTGTGGATTATCCAGGGGTGATTTCTGTTCGCCTTCCATTTTCTGGGACCTTTGTCTCTTTTCCATAGGAGAATCGTCATGGTATTTCTCAGCTATCCCCCTTAGACATGCTTATCAGTCCGTTCCCCTTCATTCCAAGTGATTCATTTTGCATTTCTGGAATCACCGTATGTTCTCTAGGCCGAGGTGTGAGTGCTTTCGTGACTCTTGGTTGTTGTCTTTGAATTTGCACCGGTCACTTGAAGGAGTCTTTGCTGTCCTAGCCTGGGTCAAACTAAGCACTGGGAACACGTGGTCATCTGGGTTGGTTTGCCATCCTGAGGTCACAAACTCCAAACTCGAGGTGGTCCTGGCATCCCCCTTCACGGACACAATGTTTCCAAGACAAATTAGACGAATCTGATGAATCCCTCTCTCCAGGAAAGATATTTTTCTGTCTCCTTTCCGGATTTGGGAAGTTTCGAACTTCACCCCTGATCCTGGGACGTTCCCCCAGGTGCCGTCTAGATACGGGCTTACTTTATTTCTATAGGCTGTGCCATTTGTTTGCCTTACATCCTCAGCCCTGGCCTGTTTATTTTTCTTGAAACAGAATTGTAATGTTCTCATTTTCAGCCCACTTCCTTACATGTGGTGTCAAAACACATAATCAATAATCCTTCTACGGCAAGAGGTAGGGGGAGAGAATTTCGATGGAGGCAAACTGAGCACACTAGCCTGGGCGGGCAGCCTTCACGAAGGAACGAAGCCCTGTGGAAAAGGGTGCTTTTCAGCACCCTTGTAGAGCACTTCCAAACAAAGAGACGTAGCCCAAGCGTGACGGGGCTCCATTCCTTCAAGGCTTCCAAGACATCTCTTGGGACACATTAGCATGTACCCGGTGGGCCCCCGTGACGCCAGAGCTATGGAAAGTGAGACTGATCTGCAAAGAATGCCAGGGGCCTAGGAAAGGAGGCATCGAGTCTTCTCTTCAACGTCCTCAAGCCCTCATTCTTGACTTTGGCTTATGCTTAAGGCAGAAGGACCACGTAGGTCTGATAAGGCCCAAGTCCGGCCTCTTGCTTCCAATCAAGTTGCAAGCTTGAATCAGCATGGCCTCCCCATAGACTTGAATAGATGACAACGTTCTCCTCTCGGGGCTTGTCCCTCTATTCTCGCTTCTTGCCAAGGATCCCTTTCTTACCCCTCGAATCAGCGTCTGTTTTGTGTCTTCCAGTTTCTGTGTCCGCTTTCTGTTTCTCAAAGCTGTTTCTGGGTATCCCTCCCTGTAATAGCCTAGCCTAGGCCAATCCTCGGTCTGTAACCGTGCGGCCATCTTGGCGGACAGGATCCTCGTGATGTCATAAACAACCTCAAAATTCGAAGTTGTCCTGACAACCTGCGTGCACACAGAGTTTCAGAGCCATCTCAGGCCAGTCCGACTCCTCACCCTTTCCTGGTAGGATAGCTTTCCTTTTTCTCGATTTCTTGTCGGTTTCTGTCTTGCTCCTCGAACTTTGGAAGGCCTGCTACATTCTCTCTAGACACTGGTTTCTGTCCTGTAAGATTATCCTGGGTTTTACCTCTTACATTTTATGTAGATGGCCAAGTGGGTGGACGTTCCCCAGAGAAAGTCCTGGACTCCCTCCCAAGTTGAAGTTGCCCGGGCAGTCCTCTGATGCGCAGTGATCGTGCCATCTCCTAGCACTCTGCCGATTCCACCTTGGCAGGTCCCATGTTTTCCTTCCTTCTTCCTCTGGGGAAGTGTACCAGATGCGTTCATGGATTGTAAAAGCCTCACGGTTCTTTTTCTGGTGCGTATTGATAAGGTGACCTCACCATTGCTACTTAGTTTATGATCCCTGTCCGCACCGTACCATGAAATCTGTATGTCCTAACACTGCCAATGTGATCTGCACCCGTGATGTGAAACAGTGAGGCCTGGGCCGGCCAAGCGGAACGTGGGCACTTACCCGCTCCGCCACAGGGCCGGCCCTGAATTGGACGTTTGGACCAACCTTTTGCCTGAGCTTGGGAACACGTGGGCCTGTTTGCATTATTCGTGAAGGTGATTGGTAGTAACGTCCTGGACGGTAACCTTTTCCGTTGGTGCATGGGTTTAGCAGGCAGCATGTTCTGTGGGTAGTATTCCTCTTCATCTATTTGGAAGGGTCTACCTTTCTGTAGCATCAGTACGCATTTTGAGGTGATTTTCCAGCCTTGGAAGTTCACCCTCTCTAATCTCTTTCAGCCCCAAAGATTTATGCCGTCATTCTGGACCCCATTTTGGATTTTTTTTGCTTTTAGGTGAATTTATTGCCGCAACCCTGCATTAGAACATCCTATATCTTTCCGATTTGCATCCTCATCGATGTAGACTTCCGTGTAGCTTACATCATCTTCCCCTGCGTAAGCCTAATAGCAGGCCCTCACCACACACTTGTGCCTCATCATCTGTTTCACCCTCTCACACCTCCCCGCTTTGTCTCTGGGAACCCCCAATCAAATGTCCCGTGCCACCTGTTCCTGACCGCTTGTTTTTCCTTCTCCTCTTAAGTGAGGTCCTACGGTACTTGCCTTGCTCCCTGGGGCTTGTTTCACTTCCCTAAAACCCTCACAGCCATTCTGGTGGTCACAAGTGGCTGGATTGCATCCTTGGTTCCGGCTGACTGGTATGCCATTGCGTGGCTATAGCCCATCTTCCTTCTGCACTCGTCCCTTGCTGGGCTCCAGGGAGGCTTCCAAGTCTTGGGTAGTGGGAGCGACGCTGTGGTGAACTCAGCGGTGCACATGTCTTTAGGCAGGAGTGTTTCCGAGTTCTTTGGATCAACACGCCGCAGAGGAATAGCTGGATCATATGGGACATGGATTCTTAAAGTTCTGAGGCAGTTCCACACCGCTTGGCGTAGTGGCTGCACCGGTCTGCACTCCCACCAACGGTGCAGGAGGCTTCCCTTCTCTCCACCTCCTCTCTGACACTTGTGGCTTCCTGTCTGCTTCCTTATAGCCATTCTGACCACAGTGAGCTGCTGTGCCCTTGCAGTTTGCATTTGCATTGGCCTGAGACTTCATGACGGTGAACAAGTGTTCATGCACCCGTTGGCCCTCTTTCGATCTTCTTGGCAGAAATCTCTGTTTCCATCTTCTGCCCAGGTTTTCATTGGCTTGTTGTTTTTTTTTTTCTTGTGGGGACGTGCGAGTTGATTGCATCTTTGGGCTTTTCACCCCTTGTCCGATGTGTGGTTTGCAAACATCCTCCCCCAGTCGTTGTGCTATCTTTGCATTCAGTCGATGGTTTCCTTCACTGGGCAGAAGCGTCCGCATTTGACGTGGTCCCGTTGGTTTCTTGTTGACTTGGTTGCCCTGGCCCAGCCGGACTTGCTTCTTCCAAACAGGCGGCTCAGACCGATGGCAAAGAGCACTCTGCCTAGGTCTTCTGCTACAAGGTTCACGGTTTCAAGTCTGCCATTCAAGGCTTTGATCCATTTCAGGTGGTGTGTGTGCCAGGTGTAACATCATGGTGTACTGTCGTTGTGTTCCAGGTGGCTGTGCAGGCTTCCCAGCACCGTTTATGGTAGAGACTCTCCTTTCTCCGCTGTCTCCTCTTGGCTCCCTGGTCGAAAATGGGCTGTCCATGTACGTTTGAGTTGGGCTCTGGGTTCTCGATTCTGTTGCATGGGTCTGTGTGCCTGTTTTGGGGCCCAGACTGTGCCGTCTCGGTACCTAGTGCTTCGTCCTATATGTTGAAATCGGAAAGTGTGCCACGTCCTGCTTTTTTCGTTTTCCTGAGGATTCCTTTGCCTAGTCAGGGTCTCTTGTTGCTGGCTAGAAGCTTTAGGATGCCCTCTTCTGTCTCTGTGGGAAACATTGCTGCAACTTTGACTGGGATTGCATGGAATCCAGAGATTCCTTGCTCCGGTAGGGACGTTTCCAGTGTGTTGCTGCTTCCACTCCTAGATCCTGGAATCTCCTTCTTTCTCCTTGTGTCTTCTTGAATTTCTTTCCCCCAACGTTTGTTAGTTTTCCATTGCCATGGCTTTCACCTGTTTTGCTAAGTTTCTTCATAGAGATCTCATCCTTCTCACTGGCATGCAGTTGTTCACTTTTTCTTTTCAGCTTCAGTTTCTCTATGCTTTGCAACTTTGAATCGGTTTTGCTCTGGCAGAAGTGCATCGCTGAGCTCACATCTGCTGGCAATGCTCCTGTATTTGCTGTGGAAGTCTGGCCCTGGCTAACGTCCCTTCCCATCTGCCTCTACACTACCTCGGACGCCTGCCCCAGAATGCCTGAAGCAGTGGTGAGCAGGCCCACCCGAGGGTCCACCCGGCCCACCCCGGGCCACCGACCCAGAAGGTGCGGACCTCACCGCTGCACCACCGGCCGGCCCCTTTCATGTTCCGTTGGCAACCTGCAGTTGAGGGCAATGGGACTTGAATATGCTACTTGAGCCCAACTCTGGCACTGTGTAGATGAGGCCAGGTTGTTTTTCGGGTCCACTGCGATGTCAGAGGATTGGTCATAATCGTGTCTCTGCTGTCCCGGCAAGCTCCACGGACACACGGTTTCCTGGCCCGCTCGGAGCAGTCTCAAAACTCACCCTTCCCACTTAGCCCAGCCTTGACCTTCGCTGCCGTCTTTTGGCTTGTGAATTTCTCTGCCTTTCAAACGTTCCAGCAGAGTCTGTCTAAAGACGGACATCATCTTTCATTGTGGATTATCCAGGGGTGATTTCTGTTCGCCTTCCATTTTCTGGGACCTTTGTCTCTTTTCCATAGGAGAATCGTCATGGTATTTCTCAGCTATCCCCCTTAGACATGCTTATCAGTCCGTTCCCCTTCATTCCAAGTGATTCATTTTGCATTTCTGGAATCACCGTATGTTCTCTAGGCCGAGGTGTGAGTGCTTTCGTGACTCTTGGTTGTTGTCTTTGAATTTGCACCGGTCACTTGAAGGAGTCTTTGCTGTCCTAGCCTGGGTCAAACTAAGCACTGGGAACACGTGGTCATCTGGGTTGGTTTGCCATCCTGAGGTCACAAACTCCAAACTCGAGGTGGTCCTGGCATCCCCCTTCACGGACACAATGTTTCCAAGACAAATTAGACGAATCTGATGAATCCCTCTCTCCAGGAAAGATATTTTTCTGTCTCCTTTCCGGATTTGGGAAGTTTCGAACTTCACCCCTGATCCTGGGACGTTCCCCCAGGTGCCGTCTAGATACGGGCTTACTTTATTTCTATAGGCTGTGCCATTTGTTTGCCTTACATCCTCAGCCCTGGCCTGTTTATTTTTCTTGAAACAGAATTGTAATGTTCTCATTTTCAGCCCACTTCCTTACATGTGGTGTCAAAACACATAATCAATAATCCTTCTACGGCAAGAGGTAGGGGGAGAGAATTTCGATGGAGGCAAACTGAGCACACTAGCCTGGGCGGGCAGCCTTCACGAAGGAACGAAGCCCTGTGGAAAAGGGTGCTTTTCAGCACCCTTGTAGAGCACTTCCAAACAAAGAGACGTAGCCCAAGCGTGACGGGGCTCCATTCCTTCAAGGCTTCCAAGACATCTCTTGGGACACATTAGCATGTACCCGGTGGGCCCCCGTGACGCCAGAGCTATGGAAAGTGAGACTGATCTGCAAAGAATGCCAGGGGCCTAGGAAAGGAGGCATCGAGTCTTCTCTTCAACGTCCTCAAGCCCTCATTCTTGACTTTGGCTTATGCTTAAGGCAGAAGGACCACGTAGGTCTGATAAGGCCCAAGTCCGGCCTCTTGCTTCCAATCAAGTTGCAAGCTTGAATCAGCATGGCCTCCCCATAGACTTGAATAGATGACAACGTTCTCCTCTCGGGGCTTGTCCCTCTATTCTCGCTTCTTGCCAAGGATCCCTTTCTTACCCCTCGAATCAGCGTCTGTTTTATGTCTTCCAGTTTCTGTGTCCGCTTTCTGTTTCTCAAAGCTGTTTCTGGGTATCCCTCCCTGTAATAGCCTAGCCTAGGCCAATCCTCGGTCTGTAACCGTGCGGCCATCTTGGCGGACAGGATCCTCGTGATGTCATAAACAACCTCAAAATTCGAAGTTGTCCTGACAACCTGCGTGCACACAGAGTTTCAGAGCCATCTCAGGCCAGTCCGACTCCTCACCCTTTCCTGGTAGGATAGTTTTCCTTTTTCTCGATTTCTTGTCGGTTTCTGTCTTGCTCCTCGAACTTTGGAAGGCCTGCTACATTCTCTCTAGACACTGGTTTCTGTCCTGTAAGATTATCCTGGGTTTTACCTCTTACATTTTATGTAGATGGCCAAGTGGGTGGACGTTCCCCAGAGAAAGTCCTGGACTCCCTCCCAAGTTGAAGTTGCCCGGGCAGTCCTCTGATGCGCAGTGATCGTGCCATCTCCTAGCACTCTGCCGATTCCACCTTGGCAGGTCCCATGTTTTCCTTCCTTCTTCCTCTGGGGAAGTGTACCAGATGCGTTCATGGATTGTAAAAGCCTCACGGTTCTTTTTCTGGTGCGTATTGATAAGGTGACCTCACCATTGCTACTTAGTTTATGATCCCTGTCCGCACCGTACCATGAAATCTGTATGTCCTAACACTGCCAATGTGATCTGCACCCGTGATGTGAAACAGTGAGGCCTGGGCCGGCCAAGCGGAACGTGGGCACTTACCCGCTCCGCCACAGGGCCGGCCCTGAATTGGACTTTTGGACCAACCTTTTGCCTGAGCTTGGGAACACGTGGGCCTGTTTGCATTATTCGTGAAGGTGATTAGTAGTAACGTCCTGGACGGTAACCTTTTCCGTTGGTGCATGGGTTTAGCAGGCAGCATGTTCTGTGGGTAGTATTCCTCTTCATCTATTTGGAAGGGTCTACCTTTCTGTAGCATCAGTACGCATTTTGAGGTGATTTTCCAGCCTTGGAAGTTCACCCTCTCTAATCTCTTTCAGCCCCAAAGCTTTATGCCGTCATTCTGGACCCCATTTTGGATTTTTTTTGCTTTTAGGTGAATTTATTGCCGCAACCCTGCATTAGAACATCCTATATCTTTCCGATTTGCATCCTCATCGATGTAGACTTCCGTGTAGCTTACATCATCTTCCCCTGCGTAAGCCTAATAGCAGGCCCTCACCACACACTTGTGCCTCATCATCTGTTTCACCCTCTCACACCTCCCCGCTTTGTCTCTGGGAACCCCCAATCAAATGTCCCGTGCCACCTGTTCCTGACCGCTTGTTTTTCCTTCTCCTCTTAAGTGAGGTCCTACGGTACTTGCCTTGCTCCCTGGGGCTTGTTTCACTTCCCTAAAACCCTCACAGCCATTCTGGTGGTCACAAGTGGCTGGATTGCATCCTTGGTTCCGGCTGACTGGTATGCCATTGCGTGGCTATAGCCCATCTTCCTTCTGCACTCGTCCCTTGCTGGGCTCCAGGGAGGCTTCCAAGTCTTGGGTAGTGGGAGCGACGCTGTGGTGAACTCAGCGGTGCACATGTCTTTAGGCAGGAGTGTTTCCGAGTTCTTTGGATCAACACGCCGCAGAGGAATAGCTGGATCATATGGGACATGGATTCTTAAAGTTCTGAGGCAGTTCCACACCGCTTGGCGTAGTGGCTGCACCGGTCTGCACTCCCACCAACGGTGCAGGAGGCTTCCCTTCTCTCCACCTCCTCTCTGACACTTGTGGCTTCCTGTCTGCTTCCTTATAGCCATTCTGACCACAGTGAGCTGCTGTGCCCTTGCAGTTTGCATTTGCATTGGCCTGAGACTTCATGACGGTGAACAAGTGTTCATGCACCCGTTGGCCCTCTTTCGATCTTCTTGGCAGAAATCTCTGTTTCCATCTTCTGCCCAGGTTTTCATTGGCTTGTTGTTGTTTTTTTTCTTGTGGGGACGTGCGAGTTGATTGCATCTTTGGGCTTTTCACCCCTTGTCCGATGTGTGGTTTGCAAACATCCTCCCCCAGTCGTTGTGCTATCTTTGCATTCAGTCGATGGTTTCCTTCACTGGGCAGAAGCGTCCGCATTTGACGTGGTCCCGTTGGTTTCTTGTTGACTTGGTTGCCCTGGCCCAGCCGGACTTGCTTCTTCCAAACAGGCGGCTCAGACCGATGGCAAAGAGCACTCTGCCTAGGTCTTCTGCTACAAGGTTCACGGTTTCAAGTCTGCCATTCAAGGCTTTGATCCATTTCAGGTGGTGTGTGTGCCAGGTGTAACATCATGGTGTACTGTCGTTGTGTTCCAGGTGGCTGTGCAGGCTTCCCAGCACCGTTTATGGTAGAGACTCTCCTTTCTCCGCTGTCTCCTCTTGGCTCCCTGGTCGAAAATGGGCTGTCCATGTACGTTTGAGTTGGGCTCTGGGTTCTCGATTCTGTTGCATGGGTCTGTGTGCCTGTTTTGGGGCCCAGACTGTGCCGTCTCGGTACCTAGTGCTTCGTCCTATATGTTGAAATCGGAAAGTGTGCCACGTCCTGCTTTTTTCGTTTTCCTGAGGATTCCTTTGCCTAGTCAGGGTCTCTTGTTGCTGGCTAGAAGCTTTAGGATGCCCTCTTCTGTCTCTGTGGGAAACATTGCTGCAACTTTGACTGGGATTGCATGGAATCCAGAGATTCCTTGCTCCGGTAGGGACGTTTCCAGTGTGTTGCTGCTTCCACTCCTAGATCCTGGAATCTCCTTCTTTCTCCTTGTGTCTTCTTGAATTTCTTTCCCCCAACGTTTGTTAGTTTTCCATTGCCATGGCTTTCACCTGTTTTGCTAAGTTTCTTCATAGAGATCTCATCCTTCTCACTGGCATGCAGTTGTTCACTTTTTCTTTTCAGCTTCAGTTTCTCTATGCTTTGCAACTTTGAATCGGTTTTGCTCTGGCAGAAGTGCATCGCTGAGCTCACATCTGCTGGCAATGCTCCTGTATTTGCTGTGGAAGTCTGGCCCTGGCTAACGTCCCTTCCCATCTGCCTCTACACTACCTCGGACGCCTGCCCCAGAATGCCTGAAGCAGTGGTGAGCAGGCCCACCCGAGGGTCCACCCGGCCCACCCCGGGCCACCGACCCAGAAGGTGCGGACCTCACCGCTGCACCACCGGCCGGCCCCTTTCATGTTCCGTTGGCAACCTGCAGTTGAGGGCAATGGGACTTGAATATGCTACTTGAGCCCAACTCTGGCACTGTGTAGATGAGGCCAGGTTGTTTTTCGGGTCCACTGCGATGTCAGAGGATTGGTCATAATCGTGTCTCTGCTGTCCCGGCAAGCTCCACGGACACACGGTTTCCTGGCCCGCTCGGAGCAGTCTCAAAACTCACCCTTCCCACTTAGCCCAGCCTTGACCTTCGCTGCCGTCTTTTGGCTTGTGAATTTCTCTGCCTTTCAAACGTTCCAGCAGAGTCTGTCTAAAGACGGACATCATCTTTCATTGTGGATTATCCAGGGGTGATTTCTGTTCGCCTTCCATTTTCTGGGACCTT
This sequence comes from Equus asinus, assembly GCF_041296235.1. Taxonomy (NCBI): domain Eukaryota; kingdom Metazoa; phylum Chordata; class Mammalia; order Perissodactyla; family Equidae; genus Equus; species Equus asinus. Next base: position 7,267,241 of record NC_091810.1, read on the forward strand.
TGTCTCTTTTCCATAGGAGAATCGTCATGGTATTTCTCAGCTATCCCCCTTAGACATGCTTATCAGTCCGTTCCCCTTCATTCCAAGTGATTCATTTTGCATTTCTGGAATCACCGTATGTTCTCTAGGCCGAGGTGTGAGTGCTTTCGTGACTCTTGGTTGTTGTCTTTGAATTTGCACCGGTCACTTGAAGGAGTCTTTGCTGTCCTAGCCTGGGTCAAACTAAGCACTGGGAACACGTGGTCATCTGGGTTGGTTTGCCATCCTGAGGTCACAAACTCCAAACTCGAGGTGGTCCTGGCATCCCCCTTCACGGACACAATGTTTCCAAGACAAATTAGACGAATCTGATGAATCCCTCTCTCCAGGAAAGATATTTTTCTGTCTCCTTTCCGGATTTGGGAAGTTTCGAACTTCACCCCTGATCCTGGGACGTTCCCCCAGGTGCCGTCTAGATACGGGCTTACTTTATTTCTATAGGCTGTGCCATTTGTTTGCCTTACATCCTCAGCCCTGGCCTGTTTATTTTTCTTGAAACAGAATTGTAATGTTCTCATTTTCAGCCCACTTCCTTACATGTGGTGTCAAAACACATAATCAATAATCCTTCTACGGCAAGAGGTAGGGGGAGAGAATTTCGATGGAGGCAAACTGAGCACACTAGCCTGGGCGGGCAGCCTTCACGAAGGAACGAAGCCCTGTGGAAAAGGGTGCTTTTCAGCACCCTTGTAGAGCACTTCCAAACAAAGAGACGTAGCCCAAGCGTGACGGGGCTCCATTCCTTCAAGGCTTCCAAGACATCTCTTGGGACACATTAGCATGTACCCGGTGGGCCCCCGTGACGCCAGAGCTATGGAAAGTGAGACTGATCTGCAAAGAATGCCAGGGGCCTAGGAAAGGAGGCATCGAGTCTTCTCTTCAACGTCCTCAAGCCCTCATTCTTGACTTTGGCTTATGCTTAAGGCAGAAGGACCACGTAGGTCTGATAAGGCCCAAGTCCGGCCTCTTGCTTCCAATCAAGTTGCAAGCTTGAATCAGCATGGCCTCCCCATAGACTTGAATAGATGACAACGTTCTCCTCTCGGGGCTTGTCCCTCTATTCTCGCTTCTTGCCAAGGATCCCTTTCTTACCCCTCGAATCAGCGTCTGTTTTATGTCTTCCAGTTTCTGTGTCCGCTTTCTGTTTCTCAAAGCTGTTTCTGGGTATCCCTCCCTGTAATAGCCTAGCCTAGGCCAATCCTCGGTCTGTAACCGTGCGGCCATCTTGGCGGACAGGATCCTCGTGATGTCATAAACAACCTCAAAATTCGAAGTTGTCCTGACAACCTGCGTGCACACAGAGTTTCAGAGCCATCTCAGGCCAGTCCGACTCCTCACCCTTTCCTGGTAGGATAGTTTTCCTTTTTCTCGATTTCTTGTCGGTTTCTGTCTTGCTCCTCGAACTTTGGAAGGCCTGCTACATTCTCTCTAGACACTGGTTTCTGTCCTGTAAGATTATCCTGGGTTTTACCTCTTACATTTTATGTAGATGGCCAAGTGGGTGGACGTTCCCCAGAGAAAGTCCTGGACTCCCTCCCAAGTTGAAGTTGCCCGGGCAGTCCTCTGATGCGCAGTGATCGTGCCATCTCCTAGCACTCTGCCGATTCCACCTTGGCAGGTCCCATGTTTTCCTTCCTTCTTCCTCTGGGGAAGTGTACCAGATGCGTTCATGGATTGTAAAAGCCTCACGGTTCTTTTTCTGGTGCGTATTGATAAGGTGACCTCACCATTGCTACTTAGTTTATGATCCCTGTCCGCACCGTACCATGAAATCTGTATGTCCTAACACTGCCAATGTGATCTGCACCCGTGATGTGAAACAGTGAGGCCTGGGCCGGCCAAGCGGAACGTGGGCACTTACCCGCTCCGCCACAGGGCCGGCCCTGAATTGGACGTTTGGACCAACCTTTTGCCTGAGCTTGGGAACACGTGGGCCTGTTTGCATTATTCGTGAAGGTGATTGGTAGTAACGTCCTGGACGGTAACCTTTTCCGTTGGTGCATGGGTTTAGCAGGCAGCATGTTCTGTGGGTAGTATTCCTCTTCATCTATTTGGAAGGGTCTACCTTTCTGTAGCATCAGTACGCATTTTGAGGTGATTTTCCAGCCTTGGAAGTTCACCCTCTCTAATCTCTTTCAGCCCCAAAGCTTTATGCCGTCATTCTGGACCCCATTTTGGATTTTTTTTGCTTTTAGGTGAATTTATTGCCGCAACCCTGCATTAGAACATCCTATATCTTTCCGATTTGCATCCTCATCGATGTAGACTTCCGTGTAGCTTACATCATCTTCCCCTGCGTAAGCCTAATAGCAGGCCCTCACCACACACTTGTGCCTCATCATCTGTTTCACCCTCTCACACCTCCCCGCTTTGTCTCTGGGAACCCCCAATCAAATGTCCCGTGCCACCTGTTCCTGACCGCTTGTTTTTCCTTCTCCTCTTAAGTGAGGTCCTACGGTACTTGCCTTGCTCCCTGGGGCTTGTTTCACTTCCCTAAAACCCTCACAGCCATTCTGGTGGTCACAAGTGGCTGGATTGCATCCTTGGTTCCGGCTGACTGGTATGCCATTGCGTGGCTATAGCCCATCTTCCTTCTGCACTCGTCCCTTGCTGGGCTCCAGGGAGGCTTCCAAGTCTTGGGTAGTGGGAGCGACGCTGTGGTGAACTCAGCGGTGCACATGTCTTTAGGCAGGAGTGTTTCCGAGTTCTTTGGATCAACACGCCGCAGAGGAATAGCTGGATCATATGGGACATGGATTCTTAAAGTTCTGAGGCAGTTCCACACCGCTTGGCGTAGTGGCTGCACCGGTCTGCACTCCCACCAACGGTGCAGGAGGCTTCCCTTCTCTCCACCTCCTCTCTGACACTTGTGGCTTCCTGTCTGCTTCCTTATAGCCATTCTGACCACAGTGAGCTGCTGTGCCCTTGCAGTTTGCATTTGCATTGGCCTGAGACTTCATGACGGTGAACAAGTGTTCATGCACCCGTTGGCCCTCTTTCGATCTTCTTGGCAGAAATCTCTGTTTCCATCTTCTGCCCAGGTTTTCATTGGCTTGTTGTTGTTTTTTTTCTTGTGGGGACGTGCGAGTTGATTGCATCTTTGGGCTTTTCACCCCTTGTCCGATGTGTGGTTTGCAAACATCCTCCCCCAGTCGTTGTGCTATCTTTGCATTCAGTCGATGGTTTCCTTCACTGGGCAGAAGCGTCCGCATTTGACGTGGTCCCGTTGGTTTCTTGTTGACTTGGTTGCCCTGGCCCAGCCGGACTTGCTTCTTCCAAACAGGCGGCTCAGACCGATGGCAAAGAGCACTCTGCCTAGGTCTTCTGCTACAAGGTTCACGGTTTCAAGTCTGCCATTCAAGGCTTTGATCCATTTCAGGTGGTGTGTGTGCCAGGTGTAACATCATGGTGTACTGTCGTTGTGTTCCAGGTGGCTGTGCAGGCTTCCCAGCACCGTTTATGGTAGAGACTCTCCTTTCTCCGCTGTCTCCTCTTGGCTCCCTGGTCGAAAATGGGCTGTCCATGTACGTTTGAGTTGGGCTCTGGGTTCTCGATTCTGTTGCATGGGTCTGTGTGCCTGTTTTGGGGCCCAGACTGTGCCGTCTCGGTACCTAGTGCTTCGTCCTATATGTTGAAATCGGAAAGTGTGCCACGTCCTGCTTTTTTCGTTTTCCTGAGGATTCCTTTGCCTAGTCAGGGTCTCTTGTTGCTGGCTAGAAGCTTTAGGATGCCCTCTTCTGTCTCTGTGGGAAACATTGCTGCAACTTTGACTGGGATTGCATGGAATCCAGAGATTCCTTGCTCCGGTAGGGACGTTTCCAGTGTGTTGCTGCTTCCACTCCTAGATCCTGGAATCTCCTTCTTTCTCCTTGTGTCTTCTTGAATTTCTTTCCCCCAACGTTTGTTAGTTTTCCATTGCCATGGCTTTCACCTGTTTTGCTAAGTTTCTTCATAGAGATCTCATCCTTCTCACTGGCATGCAGTTGTTCACTTTTTCTTTTCAGCTTCAGTTTCTCTATGCTTTGCAACTTTGAATCGGTTTTGCTCTGGCAGAAGTGCATCGCTGAGCTCACATCTGCTGGCAATGCTCCTGTATTTGCTGTGGAAGTCTGGCCCTGGCTAACGTCCCTTCCCATCTGCCTCTACACTACCTCGGACGCCTGCCCCAGAATGCCTGAAGCAGTGGTGAGCAGGCCCACCCGAGGGTCCACCCGGCCCACCCCGGGCCACCGACCCAGAAGGTGCGGACCTCACCGCTGCACCACCGGCCGGCCCCTTTCATGTTCCGTTGGCAACCTGCAGTTGAGGGCAATGGGACTTGAATATGCTACTTGAGCCCAACTCTGGCACTGTGTAGATGAGGCCAGGTTGTTTTTCGGGTCCACTGCGATGTCAGAGGATTGGTCATAATCGTGTCTCTGCTGTCCCGGCAAGCTCCACGGACACACGGTTTCCTGGCCCGCTCGGAGCAGTCTCAAAACTCACCCTTCCCACTTAGCCCAGCCTTGACCTTCGCTGCCGTCTTTTGGCTTGTGAATTTCTCTGCCTTTCAAACGTTCCAGCAGAGTCTGTCTAAAGACGGACATCATCTTTCATTGTGGATTATCCAGGGGTGATTTCTGTTCGCCTTCCATTTTCTGGGACCTTTGTCTCTTTTCCATAGGAGAATCGTCATGGTATTTCTCAGCTATCCCCCTTAGACATGCTTATCAGTCCGTTCCCCTTCATTCCAAGTGATTCATTTTGCATTTCTGGAATCACCGTATGTTCTCTAGGCCGAGGTGTGAGTGCTTTCGTGACTCTTGGTTGTTGTCTTTGAATTTGCACCGGTCACTTGAAGGAGTCTTTGCTGTCCTAGCCTGGGTCAAACTAAGCACTGGGAACACGTGGTCATCTGGGTTGGTTTGCCATCCTGAGGTCACAAACTCCAAACTCGAGGTGGTCCTGGCATCCCCCTTCACGGACACAATGTTTCCAAGACAAATTAGACGAATCTGATGAATCCCTCTCTCCAGGAAAGATATTTTTCTGTCTCCTTTCCGGATTTGGGAAGTTTCGAACTTCACCCCTGATCCTGGGACGTTCCCCCAGGTGCCGTCTAGATACGGGCTTACTTTATTTCTATAGGCTGTGCCATTTGTTTGCCTTACATCCTCAGCCCTGGCCTGTTTATTTTTCTTGAAACAGAATTGTAATGTTCTCATTTTCAGCCCACTTCCTTACATGTGGTGTCAAAACACATAATCAATAATCCTTCTACGGCAAGAGGTAGGGGGAGAGAATTTCGATGGAGGCAAACTGAGCACACTAGCCTGGGCGGGCAGCCTTCACGAAGGAACGAAGCCCTGTGGAAAAGGGTGCTTTTCAGCACCCTTGTAGAGCACTTCCAAACAAAGAGACGTAGCCCAAGCGTGACGGGGCTCCATTCCTTCAAGGCTTCCAAGACATCTCTTGGGACACATTAGCATGTACCCGGTGGGCCCCCGTGACGCCAGAGCTATGGAAAGTGAGACTGATCTGCAAAGAATGCCAGGGGCCTAGGAAAGGAGGCATCGAGTCTTCTCTTCAACGTCCTCAAGCCCTCATTCTTGACTTTGGCTTATGCTTAAGGCAGAAGGACCACGTAGGTCTGATAAGGCCCAAGTCCGGCCTCTTGCTTCCAATCAAGTTGCAAGCTTGAATCAGCATGGCCTCCCCATAGACTTGAATAGATGACAACGTTCTCCTCTCGGGGCTTGTCCCTCTATTCTCGCTTCTTGCCAAGGATCCCTTTCTTACCCCTCGAATCAGCGTCTGTTTTATGTCTTCCAGTTTCTGTGTCCGCTTTCTGTTTCTCAAAGCTGTTTCTGGGTATCCCTCCCTGTAATAGCCTAGCCTAGGCCAATCCTCGGTCTGTAACCGTGCGGCCATCTTGGCGGACAGGATCCTCGTGATGTCATAAACAACCTCAAAATTCGAAGTTGTCCTGACAACCTGCGTGCACACAGAGTTTCAGAGCCATCTCAGGCCAGTCCGACTCCTCACCCTTTCCTGGTAGGATAGCTTTCCTTTTTCTCGATTTCTTGTCGGTTTCTGTCTTGCTCCTCGAACTTTGGAAGGCCTGCTACATTCTCTCTAGACACTGGTTTCTGTCCTGTAAGATTATCCTGGGTTTTACCTCTTACATTTTATGTAGATGGCCAAGTGGGTGGACGTTCCCCAGAGAAAGTCCTGGACTCCCTCCCAAGTTGAAGTTGCCCGGGCAGTCCTCTGATGCGCAGTGATCGTGCCATCTCCTAGCACTCTGCCGATTCCACCTTGGCAGGTCCCATGTTTTCCTTCCTTCTTCCTCTGGGGAAGTGTACCAGATGCGTTCATGGATTGTAAAAGCCTCACGGTTCTTTTTCTGGTGCGTATTGATAAGGTGACCTCACCATTGCTACTTAGTTTATGATCCCTGTCCGCACCGTACCATGAAATCTGTATGTCCTAACACTGCCAATGTGATCTGCACCCGTGATGTGAAACAGTGAGGCCTGGGCCGGCCAAGCGGAACGTGGGCACTTACCCGCTCCGCCACAGGGCCGGCCCTGAATTGGACGTTTGGACCAACCTTTTGCCTGAGCTTGGGAACACGTGGGCCTGTTTGCATTATTCGTGAAGGTGATTGGTAGTAACGTCCTGGACGGTAACCTTTTCCGTTGGTGCATGGGTTTAGCAGGCAGCATGTTCTGTGGGTAGTATTCCTCTTCATCTATTTGGAAGGGTCTACCTTTCTGTAGCATCAGTACGCATTTTGAGGTGATTTTCCAGCCTTGGAAGTTCACCCTCTCTAATCTCTTTCAGCCCCAAAGCTTTATGCCGTCATTCTGGACCCCATTTTGGATTTTTTTTGCTTTTAGGTGAATTTATTGCCGCAACCCTGCATTAGAACATCCTATATCTTTCCGATTTGCATCCTCATCGATGTAGACTTCCGTGTAGCTTACATCATCTTCCCCTGCGTAAGCCTAATAGCAGGCCCTCACCACACACTTGTGCCTCATCATCTGTTTCACCCTCTCACACCTCCCCGCTTTGTCTCTGGGAACCCCCAATCAAATGTCCCGTGCCACCTGTTCCTGACCGCTTGTTTTTCCTTCTCCTCTTAAGTGAGGTCCTACGGTACTTGCCTTGCTCCCTGGGGCTTGTTTCACTTCCCTAAAACCCTCACAGCCATTCTGGTGGTCACAAGTGGCTGGATTGCATCCTTGGTTCCGGCTGACTGGTATGCCATTGCGTGGCTATAGCCCATCTTCCTTCTGCACTCGTCCCTTGCTGGGCTCCAGGGAGGCTTCCAAGTCTTGGGTAGTGGGAGCGACGCTGTGGTGAACTCAGCGGTGCACATGTCTTTAGGCAGGAGTGTTTCCGAGTTCTTTGGATCAACACGCCGCAGAGGAATAGCTGGATCATATGGGACATGGATTCTTAAAGTTCTGAGGCAGTTCCACACCGCTTGGCGTAGTGGCTGCACCGGTCTGCACTCCCACCAACGGTGCAGGAGGCTTCCCTTCTCTCCACCTCCTCTCTGACACTTGTGGCTTCCTGTCTGCTTCCTTATAGCCATTCTGACCACAGTGAGCTGCTGTGCCCTTGCAGTTTGCATTTGCATTGGCCTGAGACTTCATGACGGTGAACAAGTGTTCATGCACCCGTTGGCCCTCTTTCGATCTTCTTGGCAGAAATCTCTGTTTCCATCTTCTGCCCAGGTTTTCATTGGCTTGTTGTTGTTTTTTTTCTTGTGGGGACGTGCGAGTTGATTGCATCTTTGGGCTTTTCACCCCTTGTCCGATGTGTGGTTTGCAAACATCCTCCCCCAGTCGTTGTGCTATCTTTGCATTCAGTCGATGGTTTCCTTCACTGGGCAGAAGCGTCCGCATTTGACGTGGTCCCGTTGGTTTCTTGTTGACTTGGTTGCCCTGGCCCAGCCGGACTTGCTTCTTCCAAACAGGCGGCTCAGACCGATGGCAAAGAGCACTCTGCCTAGGTCTTCTGCTACAAGGTTCACGGTTTCAAGTCTGCCATTCAAGGCTTTGATCCATTTCAGGTGGTGTGTGTGCCAGGTGTAACATCATGGTGTACTGTCGTTGTGTTCCAGGTGGCTGTGCAGGCTTCCCAGCACCGTTTATGGTAGAGACTCTCCTTTCTCCGTTGTCTCCTCTTGGCTCCCTGGTCGAAAATGGGCTGTCCATGTACGTTTGAGTTGGGCTCTGGGTTCTCGATTCTGTTGCATGGGTCTGTGTGCCTGTTTTGGGGCCCAGACTGTGCCGTCTCGGTACCTAGTGCTTCGTCCTATATGTTGAAATCGGAAAGTGTGCCACGTCCTGCTTTTTTCGTTTTCCTGAGGATTCCTTTGCCTAGTCAGGGTCTCTTGTTGCTGGCTAGAAGCTTTAGGATGCCCTCTTCTGTCTCTGTGGGAAACATTGCTGCAACTTTGACTGGGATTGCATGGAATCCAGAGATTCCTTGCTCCGGTAGGGACGTTTCCAGTGTGTTGCTGCTTCCACTCCTAGATCCTGGAATCTCCTTCTTTCTCCTTGTGTCTTCTTGAATTTCTTTCCCCCAACGTTTGTTAGTTTTCCATTGCCATGGCTTTCACCTGTTTTGCTAAGTTTCTTCATAGAGATCTCATCCTTCTCACTGGCATGCAGTTGTTCACTTTTTCTTTTCAGCTTCAGTTTCTCTATGCTTTGCAACTTTGAATCGGTTTTGCTCTGGCAGAAGTGCATCGCTGAGCTCACATCTGCTGGCAATGCTCCTGTATTTGCTGTGGAAGTCTGGCCCTGGCTAACGTCCCTTCCCATCTGCCTCTACACTACCTCGGACGCCTGCCCCAGAATGCCTGAAGCAGTGGTGAGCAGGCCCACCCGAGGGTCCACCCGGCCCACCCCGGGCCACCGACCCAGAAGGTGCGGACCTCACCGCTGCACCACCGGCCGGCCCCTTTCATGTTCCGTTGGCAACCTGCAGTTGAGGGCAATGGGACTTGAATATGCTACTTGAGCCCAACTCTGGCACTGTGTAGATGAGGCCAGGTTGTTTTTCGGGTCCACTGCGATGTCAGAGGATTGGTCATAATCGTGTCTCTGCTGTCCCGGCAAGCTCCACGGACACACGGTTTCCTGGCCCGCTCGGAGCAGTCTCAAAACTCACCCTTCCCACTTAGCCCAGCCTTGACCTTCGCTGCCGTCTTTTGGCTTGTGAATTTCTCTGCCTTTCAAACGTTCCAGCAGAGTCTGTCTAAAGACGGACATCATCTTTCATTGTGGATTATCCAGGGGTGATTTCTGTTCGCCTTCCATTTTCTGGGACCTTTGTCTCTTTTCCATAGGAGAATCGTCATGGTATTTCTCAGCTATCCCCCTTAGACATGCTTATCAGTCCGTTCCCCTTCATTCCAAGTGATTCATTTTGCATTTCTGGAATCACCGTATGTTCTCTAGGCCGAGGTGTGAGTGCTTTCGTGACTCTTGGTTGTTGTCTTTGAATTTGCACCGGTCACTTGAAGGAGTCTTTGCTGTCCTAGCCTGGGTCAAACTAAGCACTGGGAACACGTGGTCATCTGGGTTGGTTTGCCATCCTGAGGTCACAAACTCCAAACTCGAGGTGGTCCTGGCATCCCCCTTCACGGACACAATGTTTCCAAGACAAATTAGACGAATCTGATGAATCCCTCTCTCCAGGAAAGATATTTTTCTGTCTCCTTTCCGGATTTGGGAAGTTTCGAACTTCACCCCTGATCCTGGGACGTTCCCCCAGGTGCCGTCTAGATACGGGCTTACTTTATTTCTATAGGCTGTGCCATTTGTTTGCCTTACATCCTCAGCCCTGGCCTGTTTATTTTTCTTGAAACAGAATTGTAATGTTCTCATTTTCAGCCCACTTCCTTACATGTGGTGTCAAAACACATAATCAATAATCCTTCTACGGCAAGAGGTAGGGGGAGAGAATTTCGATGGAGGCAAACTGAGCACACTAGCCTGGGCGGGCAGCCTTCACGAAGGAACGAAGCCCTGTGGAAAAGGGTGCTTTTCAGCACCCTTGTAGAGCACTTCCAAACAAAGAGACGTAGCCCAAGCGTGACGGGGCTCCATTCCTTCAAGGCTTCCAAGACATCTCTTGGGACACATTAGCATGTACCCGGTGGGCCCCCGTGACGCCAGAGCTATGGAAAGTGAGACTGATCTGCAAAGAATGCCAGGGGCCTAGGAAAGGAGGCATCGAGTCTTCTCTTCAACGTCCTCAAGCCCTCATTCTTGACTTTGGCTTATGCTTAAGGCAGAAGGACCACGTAGGTCTGATAAGGCCCAAGTCCGGCCTCTTGCTTCCAATCAAGTTGCAAGCTTGAATCAGCATGGCCTCCCCATAGACTTGAATAGATGACAACGTTCTCCTCTCGGGGCTTGTCCCTCTATTCTCGCTTCTTGCCAAGGATCCCTTTCTTACCCCTCGAATCAGCGTCTGTTTTATGTCTTCCAGTTTCTGTGTCCGCTTTCTGTTTCTCAAAGCTGTTTCTGGGTATCCCTCCCTGTAATAGCCTAGCCTAGGCCAATCCTCGGTCTGTAACCGTGCGGCCATCTTGGCGGACAGGATCCTCGTGATGTCATAAACAACCTCAAAATTCGAAGTTGTCCTGACAACCTGCGTGCACACAGAGTTTCAGAGCCATCTCAGGCCAGTCCGACTCCTCACCCTTTCCTGGTAGGATAGCTTTCCTTTTTCTCGATTTCTTGTCGGTTTCTGTCTTGCTCCTCGAACTTTGGAAGGCCTGCTACATTCTCTCTAGACACTGGTTTCTGTCCTGTAAGATTATCCTGGGTTTTACCTCTTACATTTTATGTAGATGGCCAAGTGGGTGGACGTTCCCCAGAGAAAGTCCTGGACTCCCTCCCAAGTTGAAGTTGCCCGGGCAGTCCTCTGATGCGCAGTGATCGTGCCATCTCCTAGCACTCTGCCGATTCCACCTTGGCAGGTCCCATGTTTTCCTTCCTTCTTCCTCTGGGGAAGTGTACCAGATGCGTTCATGGATTGTAAAAGCCTCACGGTTCTTTTTCTGGTGCGTATTGATAAGGTGACCTCACCATTGCTACTTAGTTTATGATCCCTGTCCGCACCGTACCATGAAATCTGTATGTCCTAACACTGCCAATGTGATCTGCACCCGTGATGTGAAACAGTGAGGCCTGGGCCGGCCAAGCGGAACGTGGGCACTTACCCGCTCCGCCACAGGGCCGGCCCTGAATTGGACGTTTGGACCAACCTTTTGCCTGAGCTTGGGAACACGTGGGCCTGTTTGCATTATTCGTGAAGGTGATTGGTAGTAACGTCCTGGACGGTAACCTTTTCCGTTGGTGCATGGGTTTAGCAGGCAGCATGTTCTGTGGGTAGTATTCCTCTTCATCTATTTGGAAGGGTCTACCTTTCTGTAGCATCAGTACGCATTTTGAGGTGATTTTCCAGCCTTGGAAGTTCACCCTCTCTAATCTCTTTCAGCCCCAAAGATTTATGCCGTCATTCTGGACCCCATTTTGGATTTTTTTTGCTTTTAGGTGAATTTATTGCCGCAACCCTGCATTAGAACATCCTATATCTTTCCGATTTGCATCCTCATCGATGTAGACTTCCGTGTAGCTTACATCATCTTCCCCTGCGTAAGCCTAATAGCAGGCCCTCACCACACACTTGTGCCTCATCATCTGTTTCACCCTCTCACACCTCCCCGCTTTGTCTCTGGGAACCCCCAATCAAATGTCCCGTGCCACCTGTTCCTGACCGCTTGTTTTTCCTTCTCCTCTTAAGTGAGGTCCTACGGTACTTGCCTTGCTCCCTGGGGCTTGTTTCACTTCCCTAAAACCCTCACAGCCATTCTGGTGGTCACAAGTGGCTGGATTGCATCCTTGGTTCCGGCTGACTGGTATGCCATTGCGTGGCTATAGCCCATCTTCCTTCTGCACTCGTCCCTTGCTGGGCTCCAGGGAGGCTTCCAAGTCTTGGGTAGTGGGAGCGACGCTGTGGTGAACTCAGCGGTGCACATGTCTTTAGGCAGGAGTGTTTCCGAGTTCTTTGGATCAACACGCCGCAGAGGAATAGCTGGATCATATGGGACATGGATTCTTAAAGTTCTGAGGCAGTTCCACACCGCTTGGCGTAGTGGCTGCACCGGTCTGCACTCCCACCAACGGTGCAGGAGGCTTCCCTTCTCTCCACCTCCTCTCTGACACTTGTGGCTTCCTGTCTGCTTCCTTATAGCCATTCTGACCACAGTGAGCTGCTGTGCCCTTGCAGTTTGCATTTGCATTGGCCTGAGACTTCATGACGGTGAACAAGTGTTCATGCACCCGTTGGCCCTCTTTCGATCTTCTTGGCAGAAATCTCTGTTTCCATCTTCTGCCCAGGTTTTCATTGGCTTGTTGTTTTTTTTTTTCTTGTGGGGACGTGCGAGTTGATTGCATCTTTGGGCTTTTCACCCCTTGTCCGATGTGTGGTTTGCAAACATCCTCCCCCAGTCGTTGTGCTATCTTTGCATTCAGTCGATGGTTTCCTTCACTGGGCAGAAGCGTCCGCATTTGACGTGGTCCCGTTGGTTTCTTGTTGACTTGGTTGCCCTGGCCCAGCCGGACTTGCTTCTTCCAAACAGGCGGCTCAGACCGATGGCAAAGAGCACTCTGCCTAGGTCTTCTGCTACAAGGTTCACGGTTTCAAGTCTGCCATTCAAGGCTTTGATCCATTTCAGGTGGTGTGTGTGCCAGGTGTAACATCATGGTGTACTGTCGTTGTGTTCCAGGTGGCTGTGCAGGCTTCCCAGCACCGTTTATGGTAGAGACTCTCCTTTCTCCGCTGTCTCCTCTTGGCTCCCTGGTCGAAAATGGGCTGTCCATGTACGTTTGAGTTGGGCTCTGGGTTCTCGATTCTGTTGCATGGGTCTGTGTGCCTGTTTTGGGGCCCAGACTGTGCCGTCTCGGTACCTAGTGCTTCGTCCTATATGTTGAAATCGGAAAGTGTGCCACGTCCTGCTTTTTTCGTTTTCCTGAGGATTCCTTTGCCTAGTCAGGGTCTCTTGTTGCTGGCTAGAAGCTTTAGGATGCCCTCTTCTGTCTCTGTGGGAAACATTGCTGCAACTTTGACTGGGATTGCATGGAATCCAGAGATTCCTTGCTCCGGTAGGGACGTTTCCAGTGTGTTGCTGCTTCCACTCCTAGATCCTGGAATCTCCTTCTTTCTCCTTGTGTCTTCTTGAATTTCTTTCCCCCAACGTTTGTTAGTTTTCCATTGCCATGGCTTTCACCTGTTTTGCTAAGTTTCTTCATAGAGATCTCATCCTTCTCACTGGCATGCAGTTGTTCACTTTTTCTTTTCAGCTTCAGTTTCTCTATGCTTTGCAACTTTGAATCGGTTTTGCTCTGGCAGAAGTGCATCGCTGAGCTCACATCTGCTGGCAATGCTCCTGTATTTGCTGTGGAAGTCTGGCCCTGGCTAACGTCCCTTCCCATCTGCCTCTACACTACCTCGGACGCCTGCCCCAGAATGCCTGAAGCAGTGGTGAGCAGGCCCACCCGAGGGTCCACCCGGCCCACCCCGGGCCACCGACCCAGAAGGTGCGGACCTCACCGCTGCACCACCGGCCGGCCCCTTTCATGTTCCGTTGGCAACCTGCAGTTGAGGGCAATGGGACTTGAATATGCTACTTGAGCCCAACTCTGGCACTGTGTAGATGAGGCCAGGTTGTTTTTCGGGTCCACTGCGATGTCAGAGGATTGGTCATAATCGTGTCTCTGCTGTCCCGGCAAGCTCCACGGACACACGGTTTCCTGGCCCGCTCGGAGCAGTCTCAAAACTCACCCTTCCCACTTAGCCCAGCCTTGACCTTCGCTGCCGTCTTTTGGCTTGTGAATTTCTCTGCCTTTCAAACGTTCCAGCAGAGTCTGTCTAAAGACGGACATCATCTTTCATTGTGGATTATCCAGGGGTGATTTCTGTTCGCCTTCCATTTTCTGGGACCTTTGTCTCTTTTCCATAGGAGAATCGTCATGGTATTTCTCAGCTATCCCCCTTAGACATGCTTATCAGTCCGTTCCCCTTCATTCCAAGTGATTCATTTTGCATTTCTGGAATCACCGTATGTTCTCTAGGCCGAGGTGTGAGTGCTTTCGTGACTCTTGGTTGTTGTCTTTGAATTTGCACCGGTCACTTGAAGGAGTCTTTGCTGTCCTAGCCTGGGTCAAACTAAGCACTGGGAACACGTGGTCATCTGGGTTGGTTTGCCATCCTGAGGTCACAAACTCCAAACTCGAGGTGGTCCTGGCATCCCCCTTCACGGACACAATGTTTCCAAGACAAATTAGACGAATCTGATGAATCCCTCTCTCCAGGAAAGATATTTTTCTGTCTCCTTTCCGGATTTGGGAAGTTTCGAACTTCACCCCTGATCCTGGGACGTTCCCCCAGGTGCCGTCTAGATACGGGCTTACTTTATTTCTATAGGCTGTGCCATTTGTTTGCCTTACATCCTCAGCCCTGGCCTGTTTATTTTTCTTGAAACAGAATTGTAATGTTCTCATTTTCAGCCCACTTCCTTACATGTGGTGTCAAAACACATAATCAATAATCCTTCTACGGCAAGAGGTAGGGGGAGAGAATTTCGATGGAGGCAAACTGAGCACACTAGCCTGGGCGGGCAGCCTTCACGAAGGAACGAAGCCCTGTGGAAAAGGGTGCTTTTCAGCACCCTTGTAGAGCACTTCCAAACAAAGAGACGTAGCCCAAGCGTGACGGGGCTCCATTCCTTCAAGGCTTCCAAGACATCTCTTGGGACACATTAGCATGTACCCGGTGGGCCCCCGTGACGCCAGAGCTATGGAAAGTGAGACTGATCTGCAAAGAATGCCAGGGGCCTAGGAAAGGAGGCATCGAGTCTTCTCTTCAACGTCCTCAAGCCCTCATTCTTGACTTTGGCTTATGCTTAAGGCAGAAGGACCACGTAGGTCTGATAAGGCCCAAGTCCGGCCTCTTGCTTCCAATCAAGTTGCAAGCTTGAATCAGCATGGCCTCCCCATAGACTTGAATAGATGACAACGTTCTCCTCTCGGGGCTTGTCCCTCTATTCTCGCTTCTTGCCAAGGATCCCTTTCTTACCCCTCGAATCAGCGTCTGTTTTATGTCTTCCAGTTTCTGTGTCCGCTTTCTGTTTCTCAAAGCTGTTTCTGGGTATCCCTCCCTGTAATAGCCTAGCCTAGGCCAATCCTCGGTCTGTAACCGTGCGGCCATCTTGGCGGACAGGATCCTCGTGATGTCATAAACAACCTCAAAATTCGAAGTTGTCCTGACAACCTGCGTGCACACAGAGTTTCAGAGCCATCTCAGGCCAGTCCGACTCCTCACCCTTTCCTGGTAGGATAGTTTTCCTTTTTCTCGATTTCTTGTCGGTTTCTGTCTTGCTCCTCGAACTTTGGAAGGCCTGCTACATTCTCTCTAGACACTGGTTTCTGTCCTGTAAGATTATCCTGGGTTTTACCTCTTACATTTTATGTAGATGGCCAAGTGGGTGGACGTTCCCCAGAGAAAGTCCTGGACTCCCTCCCAAGTTGAAGTTGCCCGGGCAGTCCTCTGATGCGCAGTGATCGTGCCATCTCCTAGCACTCTGCCGATTCCACCTTGGCAGGTCCCATGTTTTCCTTCCTTCTTCCTCTGGGGAAGTGTACCAGATGCGTTCATGGATTGTAAAAGCCTCACGGTTCTTTTTCTGGTGCGTATTGATAAGGTGACCTCACCATTGCTACTTAGTTTATGATCCCTGTCCGCACCGTACCATGAAATCTGTATGTCCTAACACTGCCAATGTGATCTGCACCCGTGATGTGAAACAGTGAGGCCTGGGCCGGCCAAGCGGAACGTGGGCACTTACCCGCTCCGCCACAGGGCCGGCCCTGAATTGGACGTTTGGACCAACCTTTTGCCTGAGCTTGGGAACACGTGGGCCTGTTTGCATTATTCGTGAAGGTGATTGGTAGTAACGTCCTGGACGGTAACCTTTTCCGTTGGTGCATGGGTTTAGCAGGCAGCATGTTCTGTGGGTAGTATTCCTCTTCATCTATTTGGAAGGGTCTACCTTTCTGTAGCATCAGTACGCATTTTGAGGTGATTTTCCAGCCTTGGAAGTTCACCCTCTCTAATCTCTTTCAGCCCCAAAGCTTTATGCCGTCATTCTGGACCCCATTTTGGATTTTTTTTGCTTTTAGGTGAATTTATTGCCGCAACCCTGCATTAGAACATCCTATATCTTTCCGATTTGCATCCTCATCGATGTAGACTTCCGTGTAGCTTACATCATCTTCCCCTGCGTAAGCCTAATAGCAGGCCCTCACCACACACTTGTGCCTCATCATCTGTTTCACCCTCTCACACCTCCCCGCTTTGTCTCTGGGAACCCCCAATCAAATGTCCCGTGCCACCTGTTCCTGACCGCTTGTTTTTCCTTCTCCTCTTAAGTGAGGTCCTACGGTACTTGCCTTGCTCCCTGGGGCTTGTTTCACTTCCCTAAAACCCTCACAGCCATTCTGGTGGTCACAAGTGGCTGGATTGCATCCTTGGTTCCGGCTGACTGGTATGCCATTGCGTGGCTATAGCCCATCTTCCTTCTGCACTCGTCCCTTGCTGGGCTCCAGGGAGGCTTCCAAGTCTTGGGTAGTGGGAGCGACGCTGTGGTGAACTCAGCGGTGCACATGTCTTTAGGCAGGAGTGTTTCCGAGTTCTTTGGATCAACACGCCGCAGAGGAATAGCTGGATCATATGGGACATGGATTCTTAAAGTTCTGAGGCAGTTCCACACCGCTTGGCGTAGTGGCTGCACCGGTCTGCACTCCCACCAACGGTGCAGGAGGCTTCCCTTCTCTCCACCTCCTCTCTGACACTTGTGGCTTCCTGTCTGCTTCCTTATAGCCATTCTGACCACAGTGAGCTGCTGTGCCCTTGCAGTTTGCATTTGCATTGGCCTGAGACTTCATGACGGTGAACAAGTGTTCATGCACCCGTTGGCCCTCTTTCGATCTTCTTGGCAGAAATCTCTGTTTCCATCTTCTGCCCAGGTTTTCATTGGCTTGTTGTTGTTTTTTTTCTTGTGGGGACGTGCGAGTTGATTGCATCTTTGGGCTTTTCACCCCTTGTCCGATGTGTGGTTTGCAAACATCCTCCCCCAGTCGTTGTGCTATCTTTGCATTCAGTCGATGGTTTCCTTCACTGGGCAGAAGCGTCCGCATTTGACGTGGTCCCGTTGGTTTCTTGTTGACTTGGTTGCCCTGGCCCAGCCGGACTTGCTTCTTCCAAACAGGCGGCTCAGACCGATGGCAAAGAGCACTCTGCCTAGGTCTTCTGCTACAAGGTTCACGGTTTCAAGTCTGCCATTCAAGGCTTTGATCCATTTCAGGTGGTGTGTGTGCCAGGTGTAACATCATGGTGTACTGTCGTTGTGTTCCAGGTGGCTGTGCAGGCTTCCCAGCACCGTTTATGGTAGAGACTCTCCTTTCTCCGCTGTCTCCTCTTGGCTCCCTGGTCGAAAATGGGCTGTCCATGTACGTTTGAGTTGGGCTCTGGGTTCTCGATTCTGTTGCATGGGTCTGTGTGCCTGTTTTGGGGCCCAGACTGTGCCGTCTCGGTACCTAGTGCTTCGTCCTATATGTTGAAATCGGAAAGTGTGCCACGTCCTGCTTTTTTCGTTTTCCTGAGGATTCCTTTGCCTAGTCAGGGTCTCTTGTTGCTGGCTAGAAGCTTTAGGATGCCCTCTTCTGTCTCTGTGGGAAACATTGCTGCAACTTTGACTGGGATTGCATGGAATCCAGAGATTCCTTGCTCCGGTAGGGACGTTTCCAGTGTGTTGCTGCTTCCACTCCTAGATCCTGGAATCTCCTTCTTTCTCCTTGTGTCTTCTTGAATTTCTTTCCCCCAACGTTTGTTAGTTTTCCATTGCCATGGCTTTCACCTGTTTTGCTAAGTTTCTTCATAGAGATCTCATCCTTCTCACTGGCATGCAGTTGTTCACTTTTTCTTTTCAGCTTCAGTTTCTCTATGCTTTGCAACTTTGAATCGGTTTTGCTCTGGCAGAAGTGCATCGCTGAGCTCACATCTGCTGGCAATGCTCCTGTATTTGCTGTGGAAGTCTGGCCCTGGCTAACGTCCCTTCCCATCTGCCTCTACACTACCTCGGACGCCTGCCCCAGAATGCCTGAAGCAGTGGTGAGCAGGCCCACCCGAGGGTCCACCCGGCCCACCCCGGGCCACCGACCCAGAAGGTGCGGACCTCACCGCTGCACCACCGGCCGGCCCCTTTCATGTTCCGTTGGCAACCTGCAGTTGAGGGCAATGGGACTTGAATATGCTACTTGAGCCCAACTCTGGCACTGTGTAGATGAGGCCAGGTTGTTTTTCGGGTCCACTGCGATGTCAGAGGATTGGTCATAATCGTGTCTCTGCTGTCCCGGCAAGCTCCACGGACACACGGTTTCCTGGCCCGCTCGGAGCAGTCTCAAAACTCACCCTTCCCACTTAGCCCAGCCTTGACCTTCGCTGCCGTCTTTTGGCTTGTGAATTTCTCTGCCTTTCAAACGTTCCAGCAGAGTCTGTCTAAAGACGGACATCATCTTTCATTGTGGATTATCCAGGGGTGATTTCTGTTCGCCTTCCATTTTCTGGGACCTTTGTCTCTTTTCCATAGGAGAATCGTCATGGTATTTCTCAGCTATCCCCCTTAGACATGCTTATCAGTCCGTTCCCCTTCATTCCAAGTGATTCATTTTGCATTTCTGGAATCACCGTATGTTCTCTAGGCCGAGGTGTGAGTGCTTTCGTGACTCTTGGTTGTTGTCTTTGAATTTGCACCGGTCACTTGAAGGAGTCTTTGCTGTCCTAGCCTGGGTCAAACTAAGCACTGGGAACACGTGGTCATCTGGGTTGGTTTGCCATCCTGAGGTCACAAACTCCAAACTCGAGGTGGTCCTGGCATCCCCCTTCACGGACACAATGTTTCCAAGACAAATTAGACGAATCTGATGAATCCCTCTCTCCAGGAAAGATATTTTTCTGTCTCCTTTCCGGATTTGGGAAGTTTCGAACTTCACCCCTGATCCTGGGACGTTCCCCCAGGTGCCGTCTAGATACGGGCTTACTTTATTTCTATAGGCTGTGCCATTTGTTTGCCTTACATCCTCAGCCCTGGCCTGTTTATTTTTCTTGAAACAGAATTGTAATGTTCTCATTTTCAGCCCACTTCCTTACATGTGGTGTCAAAACACATAATCAATAATCCTTCTACGGCAAGAGGTAGGGGGAGAGAATTTCGATGGAGGCAAACTGAGCACACTAGCCTGGGCGGGCAGCCTTCACGAAGGAACGAAGCCCTGTGGAAAAGGGTGCTTTTCAGCACCCTTGTAGAGCACTTCCAAACAAAGAGACGTAGCCCAAGCGTGACGGGGCTCCATTCCTTCAAGGCTTCCAAGACATCTCTTGGGACACATTAGCATGTACCCGGTGGGCCCCCGTGACGCCAGAGCTATGGAAAGTGAGACTGATCTGCAAAGAATGCCAGGGGCCTAGGAAAGGAGGCATCGAGTCTTCTCTTCAACGTCCTCAAGCCCTCATTCTTGACTTTGGCTTATGCTTAAGGCAGAAGGACCACGTAGGTCTGATAAGGCCCAAGTCCGGCCTCTTGCTTCCAATCAAGTTGCAAGCTTGAATCAGCATGGCCTCCCCATAGACTTGAATAGATGACAACGTTCTCCTCTCGGGGCTTGTCCCTCTATTCTCGCTTCTTGCCAAGGATCCCTTTCTTACCCCTCGAATCAGCGTCTGTTTTATGTCTTCCAGTTTCTGTGTCCGCTTTCTGTTTCTCAAAGCTGTTTCTGGGTATCCCTCCCTGTAATAGCCTAGCCTAGGCCAATCCTCGGTCTGTAACCGTGCGGCCATCTTGGCGGACAGGATCCTCGTGATGTCATAAACAACCTCAAAATTCGAAGTTGTCCTGACAACCTGCGTGCACACAGAGTTTCAGAGCCATCTCAGGCCAGTCCGACTCCTCACCCTTTCCTGGTAGGATAGCTTTCCTTTTTCTCGATTTCTTGTCGGTTTCTGTCTTGCTCCTCGAACTTTGGAAGGCCTGCTACATTCTCTCTAGACACTGGTTTCTGTCCTGTAAGATTATCCTGGGTTTTACCTCTTACATTTTATGTAGATGGCCAAGTGGGTGGACGTTCCCCAGAGAAAGTCCTGGACTCCCTCCCAAGTTGAAGTTGCCCGGGCAGTCCTCTGATGCGCAGTGATCGTGCCATCTCCTAGCACTCTGCCGATTCCACCTTGGCAGGTCCCATGTTTTCCTTCCTTCTTCCTCTGGGGAAGTGTACCAGATGCGTTCATGGATTGTAAAAGCCTCACGGTTCTTTTTCTGGTGCGTATTGATAAGGTGACCTCACCATTGCTACTTAGTTTATGATCCCTGTCCGCACCGTACCATGAAATCTGTATGTCCTAACACTGCCAATGTGATCTGCACCCGTGATGTGAAACAGTGGGGCCTGGGCCGGCCAAGCGGAACGTGGGCACTTACCCGCTCCGCCACAGGGCCGGCCCTGAATTGGACGTTTGGACCAACCTTTTGCCTGAGCTTGGGAACACGTGGGCCTGTTTGCATTATTCGTGAAGGTGATTGGTAGTAACGTCCTGGACGGTAACCTTTTCCGTTGGTGCATGGGTTTAGCAGGCAGCATGTTCTGTGGGTAGTATTCCTCTTCATCTATTTGGAAGGGTCTACCTTTCTGTAGCATCAGTACGCATTTTGAGGTGATTTTCCAGCCTTGGAAGTTCACCCTCTCTAATCTCTTTCAGCCCCAAAGCTTTATGCCGTCATTCTGGACCCCATTTTGGATTTTTTTTGCTTTTAGGTGAATTTATTGCCGCAACCCTGCATTAGAACATCCTATATCTTTCCGATTTGCATCCTCATCGATGTAGACTTCCGTGTAGCTTACATCATCTTCCCCTGCGTAAGCCTAATAGCAGGCCCTCACCACACACTTGTGCCTCATCATCTGTTTCACCCTCTCACACCTCCCCGCTTTGTCTCTGGGAACCCCCAATCAAATGTCCCGTGCCACCTGTTCCTGACCGCTTGTTTTTCCTTCTCCTCTTAAGTGAGGTCCTACGGTACTTGCCTTGCTCCCTGGGGCTTGTTTCACTTCCCTAAAACCCTCACAGCCATTCTGGTGGTCACAAGTGGCTGGATTGCATCCTTGGTTCCGGCTGACTGGTATGCCATTGCGTGGCTATAGCCCATCTTCCTTCTGCACTCGTCCCTTGCTGGGCTCCAGGGAGGCTTCCAAGTCTTGGGTAGTGGGAGCGACGCTGTGGTGAACTCAGCGGTGCACATGTCTTTAGGCAGGAGTGTTTCCGAGTTCTTTGGATCAACACGCCGCAGAGGAATAGCTGGATCATATGGGACATGGATTCTTAAAGTTCTGAGGCAGTTCCACACCGCTTGGCGTAGTGGCTGCACCGGTCTGCACTCCCACCAACGGTGCAGGAGGCTTCCCTTCTCTCCACCTCCTCTCTGACACTTGTGGCTTCCTGTCTGCTTCCTTATAGCCATTCTGACCACAGTGAGCTGCTGTGCCCTTGCAGTTTGCATTTGCATTGGCCTGAGACTTCATGACGGTGAACAAGTGTTCATGCACCCGTTGGCCCTCTTTCGATCTTCTTGGCAGAAATCTCTGTTTCCATCTTCTGCCCAGGTTTTCATTGGCTTGTTGTTGTTTTTTTTCTTGTGGGGACGTGCGAGTTGATTGCATCTTTGGGCTTTTCACCCCTTGTCCGATGTGTGGTTTGCAAACATCCTCCCCCAGTCGTTGTGCTATCTTTGCATTCAGTCGATGGTTTCCTTCACTGGGCAGAAGCGTCCGCATTTGACGTGGTCCCGTTGGTTTCTTGTTGACTTGGTTGCCCTGGCCCAGCCGGACTTGCTTCTTCCAAACAGGCGGCTCAGACCGATGGCAAAGAGCACTCTGCCTAGGTCTTCTGCTACAAGGTTCACGGTTTCAAGTCTGCCATTCAAGGCTTTGATCCATTTCAGGTGGTGTGTGTGCCAGGTGTAACATCATGGTGTACTGTCGTTGTGTTCCAGGTGGCTGTGCAGGCTTCCCAGCACCGTTTATGGTAGAGACTCTCCTTTCTCCGCTGTCTCCTCTTGGCTCCCTGGTCGAAAATGGGCTGTCCATGTACGTTTGAGTTGGGCTCTGGGTTCTCGATTCTGTTGCATGGGTCTGTGTGCCTGTTTTGGGGCCCAGACTGTGCCGTCTCGGTACCTAGTGCTTCGTCCTATATGTTGAAATCGGAAAGTGTGCCACGTCCTGCTTTTTTCGTTTTCCTGAGGATTCCTTTGCCTAGTCAGGGTCTCTTGTTGCTGGCTAGAAGCTTTAGGATGCCCTCTTCTGTCTCTGTGGGAAACATTGCTGCAACTTTGACTGGGATTGCATGGAATCCAGAGATTCCTTGCTCCGGTAGGGACGTTTCCAGTGTGTTGCTGCTTCCACTCCTAGATCCTGGAATCTCCTTCTTTCTCCTTGTGTCTTCTTGAATTTCTTTCCCCCAACGTTTGTTAGTTTTCCATTGCCATGGCTTTCACCTGTTTTGCTAAGTTTCTTCATAGAGATCTCATCCTTCTCACTGGCATGCAGTTGTTCACTTTTTCTTTTCAGCTTCAGTTTCTCTATGCTTTGCAACTTTGAATCGGTTTTGCTCTGGCAGAAGTGCATCGCTGAGCTCACATCTGCTGGCAATGCTCCTGTATTTGCTGTGGAAGTCTGGCCCTGGCTAACGTCCCTTCCCATCTGCCTCTACACTACCTCGGACGCCTGCCCCAGAATGCCTGAAGCAGTGGTGAGCAGGCCCACCCGAGGGTCCACCCGGCCCACCCCGGGCCACCGACCCAGAAGGTGCGGACCTCACCGCTGCACCACCGGCCGGCCCCTTTCATGTTCCGTTGGCAACCTGCAGTTGAGGGCAATGGGACTTGAATATGCTACTTGAGCCCAACTCTGGCACTGTGTAGATGAGGCCAGGTTGTTTTTCGGGTCCACTGCGATGTCAGAGGATTGGTCATAATCGTGTCTCTGCTGTCCCGGCAAGCTCCACGGACACACGGTTTCCTGGCCCGCTCGGAGCAGTCTCAAAACTCACCCTTCCCACTTAGCCCAGCCTTGACCTTCGCTGCCGTCTTTTGGCTTGTGAATTTCTCTGCCTTTCAAACGTTCCAGCAGAGTCTGTCTAAAGACGGACATCATCTTTCATTGTGGATTATCCAGGGGTGATTTCTGTTCGCCTTCCATTTTCTGGGACCTTTGTCTCTTTTCCATAGGAGAATCGTCATGGTATTTCTCAGCTATCCCCCTTAGACATGCTTATCAGTCCGTTCCCCTTCATTCCAAGTGATTCATTTTGCATTTCTGGAATCACCGTATGTTCTCTAGGCCGAGGTGTGAGTGCTTTCGTGACTCTTGGTTGTTGTCTTTGAATTTGCACCGGTCACTTGAAGGAGTCTTTGCTGTCCTAGCCTGGGTCAAACTAAGCACTGGGAACACGTGGTCATCTGGGTTGGTTTGCCATCCTGAGGTCACAAACTCCAAACTCGAGGTGGTCCTGGCATCCCCCTTCACGGACACAATGTTTCCAAGACAAATTAGACGAATCTGATGAATCCCTCTCTCCAGGAAAGATATTTTTCTGTCTCCTTTCCGGATTTGGGAAGTTTCGAACTTCACCCCTGATCCTGGGACGTTCCCCCAGGTGCCGTCTAGATACGGGCTTACTTTATTTCTATAGGCTGTGCCATTTGTTTGCCTTACATCCTCAGCCCTGGCCTGTTTATTTTTCTTGAAACAGAATTGTAATGTTCTCATTTTCAGCCCACTTCCTTACATGTGGTGTCAAAACACATAATCAATAATCCTTCTACGGCAAGAGGTAGGGGGAGAGAATTTCGATGGAGGCAAACTGAGCACACTAGCCTGGGCGGGCAGCCTTCACGAAGGAACGAAGCCCTGTGGAAAAGGGTGCTTTTCAGCACCCTTGTAGAGCACTTCCAAACAAAGAGACGTAGCCCAAGCGTGACGGGGCTCCATTCCTTCAAGGCTTCCAAGACATCTCTTGGGACACATTAGCATGTACCCGGTGGGCCCCCGTGACGCCAGAGCTATGGAAAGTGAGACTGATCTGCAAAGAATGCCAGGGGCCTAGGAAAGGAGGCATCGAGTCTTCTCTTCAACGTCCTCAAGCCCTCATTCTTGACTTTGGCTTATGCTTAAGGCAGAAGGACCACGTAGGTCTGATAAGGCCCAAGTCCGGCCTCTTGCTTCCAATCAAGTTGCAAGCTTGAATCAGCATGGCCTCCCCATAGACTTGAATAGATGACAACGTTCTCCTCTCGGGGCTTGTCCCTCTATTCTCGCTTCTTGCCAAGGATCCCTTTCTTACCCCTCGAATCAGCGTCTGTTTTATGTCTTCCAGTTTCTGTGTCCGCTTTCTGTTTCTCAAAGCTGTTTCTGGGTATCCCTCCCTGTAATAGCCTAGCCTAGGCCAATCCTCGGTCTGTAACCGTGCGGCCATCTTGGCGGACAGGATCCTCGTGATGTCATAAACAACCTCAAAATTCGAAGTTGTCCTGACAACCTGCGTGCACACAGAGTTTCAGAGCCATCTCAGGCCAGTCCGACTCCTCACCCTTTCCTGGTAGGATAGTTTTCCTTTTTCTCGATTTCTTGTCGGTTTCTGTCTTGCTCCTCGAACTTTGGAAGGCCTGCTACATTCTCTCTAGACACTGGTTTCTGTCCTGTAAGATTATCCTGGGTTTTACCTCTTACATTTTATGTAGATGGCCAAGTGGGTGGACGTTCCCCAGAGAAAGTCCTGGACTCCCTCCCAAGTTGAAGTTGCCCGGGCAGTCCTCTGATGCGCAGTGATCGTGCCATCTCCTAGCACTCTGCCGATTCCACCTTGGCAGGTCCCATGTTTTCCTTCCTTCTTCCTCTGGGGAAGTGTACCAGATGCGTTCATGGATTGTAAAAGCCTCACGGTTCTTTTTCTGGTGCGTATTGATAAGGTGACCTCACCATTGCTACTTAGTTTATGATCCCTGTCCGCACCGTACCATGAAATCTGTATGTCCTAACACTGCCAATGTGATCTGCACCCGTGATGTGAAACAGTGAGGCCTGGGCCGGCCAAGCGGAACGTGGGCACTTACCCGCTCCGCCACAGGGCCGGCCCTGAATTGGACGTTTGGACCAACCTTTTGCCTGAGCTTGGGAACACGTGGGCCTGTTTGCATTATTCGTGAAGGTGATTGGTAGTAACGTCCTGGACGGTAACCTTTTCCGTTGGTGCATGGGTTTAGCAGGCAGCATGTTCTGTGGGTAGTATTCCTCTTCATCTATTTGGAAGGGTCTACCTTTCTGTAGCATCAGTACGCATTTTGAGGTGATTTTCCAGCCTTGGAAGTTCACCCTCTCTAATCTCTTTCAGCCCCAAAGATTTATGCCGTCATTCTGGACCCCATTTTGGATTTTTTTTGCTTTTAGGTGAATTTATTGCCGCAACCCTGCATTAGAACATCCTATATCTTTCCGATTTGCATCCTCATCGATGTAGACTTCCGTGTAGCTTACATCATCTTCCCCTGCGTAAGCCTAATAGCAGGCCCTCACCACACACTTGTGCCTCATCATCTGTTTCACCCTCTCACACCTCCCCGCTTTGTCTCTGGGAACCCCCAATCAAATGTCCCGTGCCACCTGTTCCTGACCGCTTGTTTTTCCTTCTCCTCTTAAGTGAGGTCCTACGGTACTTGCCTTGCTCCCTGGGGCTTGTTTCACTTCCCTAAAACCCTCACAGCCATTCTGGTGGTCACAAGTGGCTGGATTGCATCCTTGGTTCCGGCTGACTGGTATGCCATTGCGTGGCTATAGCCCATCTTCCTTCTGCACTCGTCCCTTGCTGGGCTCCAGGGAGGCTTCCAAGTCTTGGGTAGTGGGAGCGACGCTGTGGTGAACTCAGCGGTGCACATGTCTTTAGGCAGGAGTGTTTCCGAGTTCTTTGGATCAACACGCCGCAGAGGAATGGCTGGATCATATGGGACATGGATTCTTAAAGTTCTGAGGCAGTTCCACACCGCTTGGCGTAGTGGCTGCACCGGTCTGCACTCCCACCAACGGTGCAGGAGGCTTCCCTTCTCTCCACCTCCTCTCTGACACTTGTGGCTTCCCGTCTGCTTCCTTATAGCCATTCTGACCACAGTGAGCTGCTGTGCCCTTGCAGTTTGCATTTGCATTGGCCTGAGACTTAATGACGGTGAACAAGTGTTCATGCACCCGTTGGCCCTCTTTCGATCTTCTTGGCAGAAATCTCTGTTTCCATCTTCTGCCCAGGTTTTCATTGGCTTGTTGTTTTCTTTTTTCTTGTGGGGACGTGCGAGTTGATTGCATCTTTGGGCTTTTCACCCCTTGTCCGATGTGTGGTTTGCAAACATCCTCCCCCAGTCGTTGTGCTATCTTTGCATTCAGTCGATGGTTTCCTTCACTGGGCAGAAGCGTCCGCATTTGACGTGGTCCCGTTGGTTTCTTGTTGACTTGGTTGCCCTGGCCCAGCCGGACTTGCTTCTTCCAAACAGGCGGCTCAGACCGATGGCAAAGAGCACTCTGCCTAGGTCTTCTGCTACAAGGTTCACGGTTTCAAGTCTGCCATTCAAGGCTTTGATCCATTTCAGGTGGTGTGTGTGCCAGGTGTAACATCATGGTGTACTGTCGTTGTGTTCCAGGTGGCTGTGCAGGCTTCCCAGCACCGTTTATGGTAGAGACTCTCCTTTCTCCGCTGTCTCCTCTTGGCTCCCTGGTCGAAAATGGGCTGTCCATGTACGTTTGAGTTGGGCTCTGGGTTCTCGATTCTGTTGCATGGGTCTGTGTGCCTGTTTTGGGGCCCAGACTGTGCCGTCTCGGTACCTAGTGCTTCGTCCTATATGTTGAAATCGGAAAGTGTGCCACGTCCTGCTTTTTTCGTTTTCCTGAGGATTCCTTTGCCTAGTCAGGGTCTCTTGTTGCTGGCTAGAAGCTTTAGGATGCCCTCTTCTGTCTCTGTGGGAAACATTGCTGCAACTTTGACTGGGATTGCATGGAATCCAGAGATTCCTTGCTCCGGTAGGGACGTTTCCAGTGTGTTGCTGCTTCCACTCCTAGATCCTGGAATCTCCTTCTTTCTCCTTGTGTCTTCTTGAATTTCTTTCCCCCAACGTTTGTTAGTTTTCCATTGCCATGGCTTTCACCTGTTTTGCTAAGTTTCTTCATAGAGATCTCATCCTTCTCACTGGCATGCAGTTGTTCACTTTTTCTTTTCAGCTTCAGTTTCTCTATGCTTTGCAACTTTGAATCGGTTTTGCTCTGGCAGAAGTGCATCGCTGAGCTCACATCTGCTGGCAATGCTCCTGTATTTGCTGTGGAAGTCTGGCCCTGGCTAACGTCCCTTCCCATCTGCCTCTACACTACCTCGGACGCCTGCCCCAGAATGCCTGAAGCAGTGGTGAGCAGGCCCACCCGAGGGTCCACCCGGCCCACCCCGGGCCACCGACCCAGAAGGTGCGGACCTCACCGCTGCACCACCGGCCGGCCCCTTTCATGTTCCGTTGGCAACCTGCAGTTGAGGGCAATGGGACTTGAATATGCTACTTGAGCCCAACTCTGGCACTGTGTAGATGAGGCCAGGTTGTTTTTCGGGTCCACTGCGATGTCAGAGGATTGGTCATAATCGTGTCTCTGCTGTCCCGGCAAGCTCCACGGACACACGGTTTCCTGGCCCGCTCGGAGCAGTCTCAAAACTCACCCTTCCCACTTAGCCCAGCCTTGACCTTCGCTGCCGTCTTTTGGCTTGTGAATTTCTCTGCCTTTCAAACGTTCCAGCAGAGTCTGTCTAAAGACGGACATCATCTTTCATTGTGGATTATCCAGGGGTGATTTCTGTTCGCCTTCCATTTTCTGGGACCTTTGTCTCTTTTCCATAGGAGAATCGTCATGGTATTTCTCAGCTATCCCCCTTAGACATGCTTATCAGTCCGTTCCCCTTCATTCCAAGTGATTCATTTTGCATTTCTGGAATCACCGTATGTTCTCTAGGCCGAGGTGTGAGTGCTTTCGTGACTCTTGGTTGTTGTCTTTGAATTTGCACCGGTCACTTGAAGGAGTCTTTGCTGTCCTAGCCTGGGTCAAACTAAGCACTGGGAACACGTGGTCATCTGGGTTGGTTTGCCATCCTGAGGTCACAAACTCCAAACTCGAGGTGGTCCTGGCATCCCCCTTCACGGACACAATGTTTCCAAGACAAATTAGACGAATCTGATGAATCCCTCTCTCCAGGAAAGATATTTTTCTGTCTCCTTTCCGGATTTGGGAAGTTTCGAACTTCACCCCTGATCCTGGGACGTTCCCCCAGGTGCCGTCTAGATACGGGCTTACTTTATTTCTATAGGCTGTGCCATTTGTTTGCCTTACATCCTCAGCCCTGGCCTGTTTATTTTTCTTGAAACAGAATTGTAATGTTCTCATTTTCAGCCCACTTCCTTACATGTGGTGTCAAAACACATAATCAATAATCCTTCTACGGCAAGAGGTAGGGGGAGAGAATTTCGATGGAGGCAAACTGAGCACACTAGCCTGGGCGGGCAGCCTTCACGAAGGAACGAAGCCCTGTGGAAAAGGGTGCTTTTCAGCACCCTTGTAGAGCACTTCCAAACAAAGAGACGTAGCCCAAGCGTGACGGGGCTCCATTCCTTCAAGGCTTCCAAGACATCTCTTGGGACACATTAGCATGTACCCGGTGGGCCCCCGTGACGCCAGAGCTATGGAAAGTGAGACTGATCTGCAAAGAATGCCAGGGGCCTAGGAAAGGAGGCATCGAGTCTTCTCTTCAACGTCCTCAAGCCCTCATTCTTGACTTTGGCTTATGCTTAAGGCAGAAGGACCACGTAGGTCTGATAAGGCCCAAGTCCGGCCTCTTGCTTCCAATCAAGTTGCAAGCTTGAATCAGCATGGCCTCCCCATAGACTTGAATAGATGACAACGTTCTCCTCTCGGGGCTTGTCCCTCTATTCTCGCTTCTTGCCAAGGATCCCTTTCTTACCCCTCGAATCAGCGTCTGTTTTATGTCTTCCAGTTTCTGTGTCCGCTTTCTGTTTCTCAAAGCTGTTTCTGGGTATCCCTCCCTGTAATAGCCTAGCCTAGGCCAATCCTCGGTCTGTAACCGTGCGGCCATCTTGGCGGACAGGATCCTCGTGATGTCATAAACAACCTCAAAATTCGAAGTTGTCCTGACAACCTGCGTGCACACAGAGTTTCAGAGCCATCTCAGGCCAGTCCGACTCCTCACCCTTTCCTGGTAGGATAGCTTTCCTTTTTCTCGATTTCTTGTCGGTTTCTGTCTTGCTCCTCGAACTTTGGAAGGCCTGCTACATTCTCTCTAGACACTGGTTTCTGTCCTGTAAGATTATCCTGGGTTTTACCTCTTACATTTTATGTAGATGGCCAAGTGGGTGGACGTTCCCCAGAGAAAGTCCTGGACTCCCTCCCAAGTTGAAGTTGCCCGGGCAGTCCTCTGATGCGCAGTGATCGTGCCATCTCCTAGCACTCTGCCGATTCCACCTTGGCAGGTCCCATGTTTTCCTTCCTTCTTCCTCTGGGGAAGTGTACCAGATGCGTTCATGGATTGTAAAAGCCTCACGGTTCTTTTTCTGGTGCGTATTGATAAGGTGACCTCACCATTGCTACTTAGTTTATGATCCCTGTCCGCACCGTACCATGAAATCTGTATGTCCTAACACTGCCAATGTGATCTGCACCCGTGATGTGAAACAGTGGGGCCTGGGCCGGCCAAGCGGAACGTGGGCACTTACCCGCTCCGCCACAGGGCCGGCCCTGAATTGGACGTTTGGACCAACCTTTTGCCTGAGCTTGGGAACACGTGGGCCTGTTTGCATTATTCGTGAAGGTGATTGGTAGTAACGTCCTGGACGGTAACCTTTTCCGTTGGTGCATGGGTTTAGCAGGCAGCATGTTCTGTGGGTAGTATTCCTCTTCATCTATTTGGAAGGGTCTACCTTTCTGTAGCATCAGTACGCATTTTGAGGTGATTTTCCAGCCTTGGAAGTTCACCCTCTCTAATCTCTTTCAGCCCCAAAGCTTTATGCCGTCATTCTGGACCCCATTTTGGATTTTTTTTGCTTTTAGGTGAATTTATTGCCGCAACCCTGCATTAGAACATCCTATATCTTTCCGATTTGCATCCTCATCGATGTAGACTTCCGTGTAGCTTACATCATCTTCCCCTGCGTAAGCCTAATAGCAGGCCCTCACCACACACTTGTGCCTCATCATCTGTTTCACCCTCTCACACCTCCCCGCTTTGTCTCTGGGAACCCCCAATCAAATGTCCCGTGCCACCTGTTCCTGACCGCTTGTTTTTCCTTCTCCTCTTAAGTGAGGTCCTACGGTACTTGCCTTGCTCCCTGGGGCTTGTTTCACTTCCCTAAAACCCTCACAGCCATTCTGGTGGTCACAAGTGGCTGGATTGCATCCTTGGTTCCGGCTGACTGGTATGCCATTGCGTGGC
Source organism: Equus asinus (assembly GCF_041296235.1). Taxonomy (NCBI): domain Eukaryota; kingdom Metazoa; phylum Chordata; class Mammalia; order Perissodactyla; family Equidae; genus Equus; species Equus asinus. Next base: position 7,297,973 of record NC_091810.1, read on the forward strand.
TATAGCCCATCTTCCTTCTGCACTCGTCCCTTGCTGGGCTCCAGGGAGGCTTCCAAGTCTTGGGTAGTGGGAGCGACGCTGTGGTGAACTCAGCGGTGCACATGTCTTTAGGCAGGAGTGTTTCCGAGTTCTTTGGATCAACACGCCGCAGAGGAATAGCTGGATCATATGGGACATGGATTCTTAAAGTTCTGAGGCAGTTCCACACCGCTTGGCGTAGTGGCTGCACCGGTCTGCACTCCCACCAACGGTGCAGGAGGCTTCCCTTCTCTCCACCTCCTCTCTGACACTTGTGGCTTCCTGTCTGCTTCCTTATAGCCATTCTGACCACAGTGAGCTGCTGTGCCCTTGCAGTTTGCATTTGCATTGGCCTGAGACTTCATGACGGTGAACAAGTGTTCATGCACCCGTTGGCCCTCTTTCGATCTTCTTGGCAGAAATCTCTGTTTCCATCTTCTGCCCAGGTTTTCATTGGCTTGTTGTTTTTTTTTTTCTTGTGGGGACGTGCGAGTTGATTGCATCTTTGGGCTTTTCACCCCTTGTCCGATGTGTGGTTTGCAAACATCCTCCCCCAGTCGTTGTGCTATCTTTGCATTCAGTCGATGGTTTCCTTCACTGGGCAGAAGCGTCCGCATTTGACGTGGTCCCGTTGGTTTCTTGTTGACTTGGTTGCCCTGGCCCAGCCGGACTTGCTTCTTCCAAACAGGCGGCTCAGACCGATGGCAAAGAGCACTCTGCCTAGGTCTTCTGCTACAAGGTTCACGGTTTCAAGTCTGCCATTCAAGGCTTTGATCCATTTCAGGTGGTGTGTGTGCCAGGTGTAACATCATGGTGTACTGTCGTTGTGTTCCAGGTGGCTGTGCAGGCTTCCCAGCACCGTTTATGGTAGAGACTCTCCTTTCTCCGCTGTCTCCTCTTGGCTCCCTGGTCGAAAATGGGCTGTCCATGTACGTTTGAGTTGGGCTCTGGGTTCTCGATTCTGTTGCATGGGTCTGTGTGCCTGTTTTGGGGCCCAGACTGTGCCGTCTCGGTACCTAGTGCTTCGTCCTATATGTTGAAATCGGAAAGTGTGCCACGTCCTGCTTTTTTCGTTTTCCTGAGGATTCCTTTGCCTAGTCAGGGTCTCTTGTTGCTGGCTAGAAGCTTTAGGATGCCCTCTTCTGTCTCTGTGGGAAACATTGCTGCAACTTTGACTGGGATTGCATGGAATCCAGAGATTCCTTGCTCCGGTAGGGACGTTTCCAGTGTGTTGCTGCTTCCACTCCTAGATCCTGGAATCTCCTTCTTTCTCCTTGTGTCTTCTTGAATTTCTTTCCCCCAACGTTTGTTAGTTTTCCATTGCCATGGCTTTCACCTGTTTTGCTAAGTTTCTTCATAGAGATCTCATCCTTCTCACTGGCATGCAGTTGTTCACTTTTTCTTTTCAGCTTCAGTTTCTCTATGCTTTGCAACTTTGAATCGGTTTTGCTCTGGCAGAAGTGCATCGCTGAGCTCACATCTGCTGGCAATGCTCCTGTATTTGCTGTGGAAGTCTGGCCCTGGCTAACGTCCCTTCCCATCTGCCTCTACACTACCTCGGACGCCTGCCCCAGAATGCCTGAAGCAGTGGTGAGCAGGCCCACCCGAGGGTCCACCCGGCCCACCCCGGGCCACCGACCCAGAAGGTGCGGACCTCACCGCTGCACCACCGGCCGGCCCCTTTCATGTTCCGTTGGCAACCTGCAGTTGAGGGCAATGGGACTTGAATATGCTACTTGAGCCCAACTCTGGCACTGTGTAGATGAGGCCAGGTTGTTTTTCGGGTCCACTGCGATGTCAGAGGATTGGTCATAATCGTGTCTCTGCTGTCCCGGCAAGCTCCACGGACACACGGTTTCCTGGCCCGCTCGGAGCAGTCTCATAGCTCACCCTTCCCACTTAGCCCAGCCTTGACCTTCGCTGCCGTCTTTTGGCTTGTGAATTTCTCTGCCTTTCAAACGTTCCAGCAGAGTCTGTCTAAAGACGGACATCATCTTTCATTGTGGATTATCCAGGGGTGATTTCTGTTCGCCTTCCATTTTCTGGGACCTTTGTCTCTTTTCCATAGGAGAATCGTCATGGTATTTCTCAGCTATCCCCCTTAGACATGCTTATCAGTCCGTTCCCCTTCATTCCAAGTGATTCATTTTGCATTTCTGGAATCACCGTATGTTCTCTAGGCCGAGGTGTGAGTGCTTTCGTGACTCTTGGTTGTTGTCTTTGAATTTGCACCGGTCACTTGAAGGAGTCTTTGCTGTCCTAGCCTGGGTCAAACTAAGCACTGGGAACACGTGGTCATCTGGGTTGGTTTGCCATCCTGAGGTCACAAACTCCAAACTCGAGGTGGTCCTGGCATCCCCCTTCACGGACACAATGTTTCCAAGACAAATTAGACGAATCTGATGAATCCCTCTCTCCAGGAAAGATATTTTTCTGTCTCCTTTCCGGATTTGGGAAGTTTCGAACTTCACCCCTGATCCTGGGACGTTCCCCCAGGTGCCGTCTAGATACGGGCTTACTTTATTTCTATAGGCTGTGCCATTTGTTTGCCTTACATCCTCAGCCCTGGCCTGTTTATTTTTCTTGAAACAGAATTGTAATGTTCTCATTTTCAGCCCACTTCCTTACATGTGGTGTCAAAACACATAATCAATAATCCTTCTACGGCAAGAGGTAGGGGGAGAGAATTTCGATGGAGGCAAACTGAGCACACTAGCCTGGGCGGGCAGCCTTCACGAAGGAACGAAGCCCTGTGGAAAAGGGTGCTTTTCAGCACCCTTGTAGAGCACTTCCAAACAAAGAGACGTAGCCCAAGCGTGACGGGGCTCCATTCCTTCAAGGCTTCCAAGACATCTCTTGGGACACATTAGCATGTACCCGGTGGGCCCCCGTGACGCCAGAGCTATGGAAAGTGAGACTGATCTGCAAAGAATGCCAGGGGCCTAGGAAAGGAGGCATCGAGTCTTCTCTTCAACGTCCTCAAGCCCTCATTCTTGACTTTGGCTTATGCTTAAGGCAGAAGGACCACGTAGGTCTGATAAGGCCCAAGTCCGGCCTCTTGCTTCCAATCAAGTTGCAAGCTTGAATCAGCATGGCCTCCCCATAGACTTGAATAGATGACAACGTTCTCCTCTCGGGGCTTGTCCCTCTATTCTCGCTTCTTGCCAAGGATCCCTTTCTTACCCCTCGAATCAGCGTCTGTTTTATGTCTTCCAGTTTCTGTGTCCGCTTTCTGTTTCTCAAAGCTGTTTCTGGGTATCCCTCCCTGTAATAGCCTAGCCTAGGCCAATCCTCGGTCTGTAACCGTGCGGCCATCTTGGCGGACAGGATCCTCGTGATGTCATAAACAACCTCAAAATTCGAAGTTGTCCTGACAACCTGCGTGCACACAGAGTTTCAGAGCCATCTCAGGCCAGTCCGACTCCTCACCCTTTCCTGGTAGGATAGCTTTCCTTTTTCTCGATTTCTTGTCGGTTTCTGTCTTGCTCCTCGAACTTTGGAAGGCCTGCTACATTCTCTCTAGACACTGGTTTCTGTCCTGTAAGATTATCCTGGGTTTTACCTCTTACATTTTATGTAGATGGCCAAGTGGGTGGACGTTCCCCAGAGAAAGTCCTGGACTCCCTCCCAAGTTGAAGTTGCCCGGGCAGTCCTCTGATGCGCAGTGATCGTGCCATCTCCTAGCACTCTGCCGATTCCACCTTGGCAGGTCCCATGTTTTCCTTCCTTCTTCCTCTGGGGAAGTGTACCAGATGCGTTCATGGATTGTAAAAGCCTCACGGTTCTTTTTCTGGTGCGTATTGATAAGGTGACCTCACCATTGCTACTTAGTTTATGATCCCTGTCCGCACCGTACCATGAAATCTGTATGTCCTAACACTGCCAATGTGATCTGCACCCGTGATGTGAAACAGTGGGGCCTGGGCCGGCCAAGCGGAACGTGGGCACTTACCCGCTCCGCCACAGGGCCGGCCCTGAATTGGACGTTTGGACCAACCTTTTGCCTGAGCTTGGGAACACGTGGGCCTGTTTGCATTATTCGTGAAGGTGATTGGTAGTAACGTCCTGGACGGTAACCTTTTCCGTTGGTGCATGGGTTTAGCAGGCAGCATGTTCTGTGGGTAGTATTCCTCTTCATCTATTTGGAAGGGTCTACCTTTCTGTAGCATCAGTACGCATTTTGAGGTGATTTTCCAGCCTTGGAAGTTCACCCTCTCTAATCTCTTTCAGCCCCAAAGCTTTATGCCGTCATTCTGGACCCCATTTTGGATTTTTTTTGCTTTTAGGTGAATTTATTGCCGCAACCCTGCATTAGAACATCCTATATCTTTCCGATTTGCATCCTCATCGATGTAGACTTCCGTGTAGCTTACATCATCTTCCCCTGCGTAAGCCTAATAGCAGGCCCTCACCACACACTTGTGCCTCATCATCTGTTTCACCCTCTCACACCTCCCCGCTTTGTCTCTGGGAACCCCCAATCAAATGTCCCGTGCCACCTGTTCCTGACCGCTTGTTTTTCCTTCTCCTCTTAAGTGAGGTCCTACGGTACTTGCCTTGCTCCCTGGGGCTTGTTTCACTTCCCTAAAACCCTCACAGCCATTCTGGTGGTCACAAGTGGCTGGATTGCATCCTTGGTTCCGGCTGACTGGTATGCCATTGCGTGGCTATAGCCCATCTTCCTTCTGCACTCGTCCCTTGCTGGGCTCCAGGGAGGCTTCCAAGTCTTGGGTAGTGGGAGCGACGCTGTGGTGAACTCAGCGGTGCACATGTCTTTAGGCAGGAGTGTTTCCGAGTTCTTTGGATCAACACGCCGCAGAGGAATAGCTGGATCATATGGGACATGGATTCTTAAAGTTCTGAGGCAGTTCCACACCGCTTGGCGTAGTGGCTGCACCGGTCTGCACTCCCACCAACGGTGCAGGAGGCTTCCCTTCTCTCCACCTCCTCTCTGACACTTGTGGCTTCCTGTCTGCTTCCTTATAGCCATTCTGACCACAGTGAGCTGCTGTGCCCTTGCAGTTTGCATTTGCATTGGCCTGAGACTTCATGACGGTGAACAAGTGTTCATGCACCCGTTGGCCCTCTTTCGATCTTCTTGGCAGAAATCTCTGTTTCCATCTTCTGCCCAGGTTTTCATTGGCTTGTTGTTTTTTTTTTTCTTGTGGGGACGTGTGAGTTGATTGCATCTTTGGGCTTTTCACCCCTTGTCCGATGTGTGGTTTGCAAACATCCTCCCCCAGTCGTTGTGCTATCTTTGCATTCAGTCGATGGTTTCCTTCACTGGGCAGAAGCGTCCGCATTTGACGTGGTCCCGTTGGTTTCTTGTTGACTTGGTTGCCCTGGCCCAGCCGGACTTGCTTCTTCCAAACAGGCGGCTCAGACCGATGGCAAAGAGCACTCTGCCTAGGTCTTCTGCTACAAGGTTCACGGTTTCAAGTCTGCCATTCAAGGCTTTGATCCATTTCAGGTGGTGTGTGTGCCAGGTGTAACATCATGGTGTACTGTCGTTGTGTTCCAGGTGGCTGTGCAGGCTTCCCAGCACCGTTTATGGTAGAGACTCTCCTTTCTCCGCTGTCTCCTCTTGGCTCCCTGGTCGAAAATGGGCTGTCCATGTACGTTTGAGTTGGGCTCTGGGTTCTCGATTCTGTTGCATGGGTCTGTGTGCCTGTTTTGGGGCCCAGACTGTGCCGTCTCGGTACCTAGTGCTTCGTCCTATATGTTGAAATCGGAAAGTGTGCCACGTCCTGCTTTTTTCGTTTTCCTGAGGATTCCTTTGCCTAGTCAGGGTCTCTTGTTGCTGGCTAGAAGCTTTAGGATGCCCTCTTCTGTCTCTGTGGGAAACATTGCTGCAACTTTGACTGGGATTGCATGGAATCCAGAGATTCCTTGCTCCGGTAGGGACGTTTCCAGTGTGTTGCTGCTTCCACTCCTAGATCCTGGAATCTCCTTCTTTCTCCTTGTGTCTTCTTGAATTTCTTTCCCCCAACGTTTGTTAGTTTTCCATTGCCATGGCTTTCACCTGTTTTGCTAAGTTTCTTCATAGAGATCTCATCCTTCTCACTGGCATGCAGTTGTTCACTTTTTCTTTTCAGCTTCAGTTTCTCTATGCTTTGCAACTTTGAATCGGTTTTGCTCTGGCAGAAGTGCATCGCTGAGCTCACATCTGCTGGCAATGCTCCTGTATTTGCTGTGGAAGTCTGGCCCTGGCTAACGTCCCTTCCCATCTGCCTCTACACTACCTCGGACGCCTGCCCCAGAATGCCTGAAGCAGTGGTGAGCAGGCCCACCCGAGGGTCCACCCGGCCCACCCCGGGCCACCGACCCAGAAGGTGCGGACCTCACCGCTGCACCACCGGCCGGCCCCTTTCATGTTCCGTTGGCAACCTGCAGTTGAGGGCAATGGGACTTGAATATGCTACTTGAGCCCAACTCTGGCACTGTGTAGATGAGGCCAGGTTGTTTTTCGGGTCCACTGCGATGTCAGAGGATTGGTCATAATCGTGTCTCTGCTGTCCCGGCAAGCTCCACGGACACACGGTTTCCTGGCCCGCTCGGAGCAGTCTCAAAACTCACCCTTCCCACTTAGCCCAGCCTTGACCTTCGCTGCCGTCTTTTGGCTTGTGAATTTCTCTGCCTTTCAAACGTTCCAGCAGAGTCTGTCTAAAGACGGACATCATCTTTCATTGTGGATTATCCAGGGGTGATTTCTGTTCGCCTTCCATTTTCTGGGACCTTTGTCTCTTTTCCATAGGAGAATCGTCATGGTATTTCTCAGCTATCCCCCTTAGACATGCTTATCAGTCCGTTCCCCTTCATTCCAAGTGATTCATTTTGCATTTCTGGAATCACCGTATGTTCTCTAGGCCGAGGTGTGAGTGCTTTCGTGACTCTTGGTTGTTGTCTTTGAATTTGCACCGGTCACTTGAAGGAGTCTTTGCTGTCCTAGCCTGGGTCAAACTAAGCACTGGGAACACGTGGTCATCTGGGTTGGTTTGCCATCCTGAGGTCACAAACTCCAAACTCGAGGTGGTCCTGGCATCCCCCTTCACGGACACAATGTTTCCAAGACAAATTAGACGAATCTGATGAATCCCTCTCTCCAGGAAAGATATTTTTCTGTCTCCTTTCCGGATTTGGGAAGTTTCGAACTTCACCCCTGATCCTGGGACGTTCCCCCAGGTGCCGTCTAGATACGGGCTTACTTTATTTCTATAGGCTGTGCCATTTGTTTGCCTTACATCCTCAGCCCTGGCCTGTTTATTTTTCTTGAAACAGAATTGTAATGTTCTCATTTTCAGCCCACTTCCTTACATGTGGTGTCAAAACACATAATCAATAATCCTTCTACGGCAAGAGGTAGGGGGAGAGAATTTCGATGGAGGCAAACTGAGCACACTAGCCTGGGCGGGCAGCCTTCACGAAGGAACGAAGCCCTGTGGAAAAGGGTGCTTTTCAGCACCCTTGTAGAGCACTTCCAAACAAAGAGACGTAGCCCAAGCGTGACGGGGCTCCATTCCTTCAAGGCTTCCAAGACATCTCTTGGGACACATTAGCATGTACCCGGTGGGCCCCCGTGACGCCAGAGCTATGGAAAGTGAGACTGATCTGCAAAGAATGCCAGGGGCCTAGGAAAGGAGGCATCGAGTCTTCTCTTCAACGTCCTCAAGCCCTCATTCTTGACTTTGGCTTATGCTTAAGGCAGAAGGACCACGTAGGTCTGATAAGGCCCAAGTCCGGCCTCTTGCTTCCAATCAAGTTGCAAGCTTGAATCAGCATGGCCTCCCCATAGACTTGAATAGATGACAACGTTCTCCTCTCGGGGCTTGTCCCTCTATTCTCGCTTCTTGCCAAGGATCCCTTTCTTACCCCTCGAATCAGCGTCTGTTTTATGTCTTCCAGTTTCTGTGTCCGCTTTCTGTTTCTCAAAGCTGTTTCTGGGTATCCCTCCCTGTAATAGCCTAGCCTAGGCCAATCCTCGGTCTGTAACCGTGCGGCCATCTTGGCGGACAGGATCCTCGTGATGTCATAAACAACCTCAAAATTCGAAGTTGTCCTGACAACCTGCGTGCACACAGAGTTTCAGAGCCATCTCAGGCCAGTCCGACTCCTCACCCTTTCCTGGTAGGATAGCTTTCCTTTTTCTCGATTTCTTGTCGGTTTCTGTCTTGCTCCTCGAACTTTGGAAGGCCTGCTACATTCTCTCTAGACACTGGTTTCTGTCCTGTAAGATTATCCTGGGTTTTACCTCTTACATTTTATGTAGATGGCCAAGTGGGTGGACGTTCCCCAGAGAAAGTCCTGGACTCCCTCCCAAGTTGAAGTTGCCCGGGCAGTCCTCTGATGCGCAGTGATCGTGCCATCTCCTAGCACTCTGCCGATTCCACCTTGGCAGGTCCCATGTTTTCCTTCCTTCTTCCTCTGGGGAAGTGTACCAGATGCGTTCATGGATTGTAAAAGCCTCACGGTTCTTTTTCTGGTGCGTATTGATAAGGTGACCTCACCATTGCTACTTAGTTTATGATCCCTGTCCGCACCGTACCATGAAATCTGTATGTCCTAACACTGCCAATGTGATCTGCACCCGTGATGTGAAACAGTGAGGCCTGGGCCGGCCAAGCGGAACGTGGGCACTTACCCGCTCCGCCACAGGGCCGGCCCTGAATTGGACGTTTGGACCAACCTTTTGCCTGAGCTTGGGAACACGTGGGCCTGTTTGCATTATTCGTGAAGGTGATTGGTAGTAACGTCCTGGACGGTAACCTTTTCCGTTGGTGCATGGGTTTAGCAGGCAGCATGTTCTGTGGGTAGTATTCCTCTTCATCTATTTGGAAGGGTCTACCTTTCTGTAGCATCAGTACGCATTTTGAGGTGATTTTCCAGCCTTGGAAGTTCACCCTCTCTAATCTCTTTCAGCCCCAAAGATTTATGCCGTCATTCTGGACCCCATTTTGGATTTTTTTTGCTTTTAGGTGAATTTATTGCCGCAACCCTGCATTAGAACATCCTATATCTTTCCGATTTGCATCCTCATCGATGTAGACTTCCGTGTAGCTTACATCATCTTCCCCTGCGTAAGCCTAATAGCAGGCCCTCACCACACACTTGTGCCTCATCATCTGTTTCACCCTCTCACACCTCCCCGCTTTGTCTCTGGGAACCCCCAATCAAATGTCCCGTGCCACCTGTTCCTGACCGCTTGTTTTTCCTTCTCCTCTTAAGTGAGGTCCTACGGTACTTGCCTTGCTCCCTGGGGCTTGTTTCACTTCCCTAAAACCCTCACAGCCATTCTGGTGGTCACAAGTGGCTGGATTGCATCCTTGGTTCCGGCTGACTGGTATGCCATTGCGTGGCTATAGCCCATCTTCCTTCTGCACTCGTCCCTTGCTGGGCTCCAGGGAGGCTTCCAAGTCTTGGGTAGTGGGAGCGACGCTGTGGTGAACTCAGCGGTGCACATGTCTTTAGGCAGGAGTGTTTCCGAGTTCTTTGGATCAACACGCCGCAGAGGAATAGCTGGATCATATGGGACATGGATTCTTAAAGTTCTGAGGCAGTTCCACACCGCTTGGCGTAGTGGCTGCACCGGTCTGCACTCCCACCAACGGTGCAGGAGGCTTCCCTTCTCTCCACCTCCTCTCTGACACTTGTGGCTTCCTGTCTGCTTCCTTATAGCCATTCTGACCACAGTGAGCTGCTGTGCCCTTGCAGTTTGCATTTGCATTGGCCTGAGACTTCATGACGGTGAACAAGTGTTCATGCACCCGTTGGCCCTCTTTCGATCTTCTTGGCAGAAATCTCTGTTTCCATCTTCTGCCCAGGTTTTCATTGGCTTGTTGTTTTTTTTTTTCTTGTGGGGACGTGCGAGTTGATTGCATCTTTGGGCTTTTCACCCCTTGTCCGATGTGTGGTTTGCAAACATCCTCCCCCAGTCGTTGTGCTATCTTTGCATTCAGTCGATGGTTTCCTTCACTGGGCAGAAGCGTCCGCATTTGACGTGGTCCCGTTGGTTTCTTGTTGACTTGGTTGCCCTGGCCCAGCCGGACTTGCTTCTTCCAAACAGGCGGCTCAGACCGATGGCAAAGAGCACTCTGCCTAGGTCTTCTGCTACAAGGTTCACGGTTTCAAGTCTGCCATTCAAGGCTTTGATCCATTTCAGGTGGTGTGTGTGCCAGGTGTAACATCATGGTGTACTGTCGTTGTGTTCCAGGTGGCTGTGCAGGCTTCCCAGCACCGTTTATGGTAGAGACTCTCCTTTCTCCGCTGTCTCCTCTTGGCTCCCTGGTCGAAAATGGGCTGTCCATGTACGTTTGAGTTGGGCTCTGGGTTCTCGATTCTGTTGCATGGGTCTGTGTGCCTGTTTTGGGGCCCAGACTGTGCCGTCTCGGTACCTAGTGCTTCGTCCTATATGTTGAAATCGGAAAGTGTGCCACGTCCTGCTTTTTTCGTTTTCCTGAGGATTCCTTTGCCTAGTCAGGGTCTCTTGTTGCTGGCTAGAAGCTTTAGGATGCCCTCTTCTGTCTCTGTGGGAAACATTGCTGCAACTTTGACTGGGATTGCATGGAATCCAGAGATTCCTTGCTCCGGTAGGGACGTTTCCAGTGTGTTGCTGCTTCCACTCCTAGATCCTGGAATCTCCTTCTTTCTCCTTGTGTCTTCTTGAATTTCTTTCCCCCAACGTTTGTTAGTTTTCCATTGCCATGGCTTTCACCTGTTTTGCTAAGTTTCTTCATAGAGATCTCATCCTTCTCACTGGCATGCAGTTGTTCACTTTTTCTTTTCAGCTTCAGTTTCTCTATGCTTTGCAACTTTGAATCGGTTTTGCTCTGGCAGAAGTGCATCGCTGAGCTCACATCTGCTGGCAATGCTCCTGTATTTGCTGTGGAAGTCTGGCCCTGGCTAACGTCCCTTCCCATCTGCCTCTACACTACCTCGGACGCCTGCCCCAGAATGCCTGAAGCAGTGGTGAGCAGGCCCACCCGAGGGTCCACCCGGCCCACCCCGGGCCACCGACCCAGAAGGTGCGGACCTCACCGCTGCACCACCGGCCGGCCCCTTTCATGTTCCGTTGGCAACCTGCAGTTGAGGGCAATGGGACTTGAATATGCTACTTGAGCCCAACTCTGGCACTGTGTAGATGAGGCCAGGTTGTTTTTCGGGTCCACTGCGATGTCAGAGGATTGGTCATAATCGTGTCTCTGCTGTCCCGGCAAGCTCCACGGACACACGGTTTCCTGGCCCGCTCGGAGCAGTCTCAAAACTCACCCTTCCCACTTAGCCCAGCCTTGACCTTCGCTGCCGTCTTTTGGCTTGTGAATTTCTCTGCCTTTCAAACGTTCCAGCAGAGTCTGTCTAAAGACGGACATCATCTTTCATTGTGGATTATCCAGGGGTGATTTCTGTTCGCCTTCCATTTTCTGGGACCTTTGTCTCTTTTCCATAGGAGAATCGTCATGGTATTTCTCAGCTATCCCCCTTAGACATGCTTATCAGTCCGTTCCCCTTCATTCCAAGTGATTCATTTTGCATTTCTGGAATCACCGTATGTTCTCTAGGCCGAGGTGTGAGTGCTTTCGTGACTCTTGGTTGTTGTCTTTGAATTTGCACCGGTCACTTGAAGGAGTCTTTGCTGTCCTAGCCTGGGTCAAACTAAGCACTGGGAACACGTGGTCATCTGGGTTGGTTTGCCATCCTGAGGTCACAAACTCCAAACTCGAGGTGGTCCTGGCATCCCCCTTCACGGACACAATGTTTCCAAGACAAATTAGACGAATCTGATGAATCCCTCTCTCCAGGAAAGATATTTTTCTGTCTCCTTTCCGGATTTGGGAAGTTTCGAACTTCACCCCTGATCCTGGGACGTTCCCCCAGGTGCCGTCTAGATACGGGCTTACTTTATTTCTATAGGCTGTGCCATTTGTTTGCCTTACATCCTCAGCCCTGGCCTGTTTATTTTTCTTGAAACAGAATTGTAATGTTCTCATTTTCAGCCCACTTCCTTACATGTGGTGTCAAAACACATAATCAATAATCCTTCTACGGCAAGAGGTAGGGGGAGAGAATTTCGATGGAGGCAAACTGAGCACACTAGCCTGGGCGGGCAGCCTTCACGAAGGAACGAAGCCCTGTGGAAAAGGGTGCTTTTCAGCACCCTTGTAGAGCACTTCCAAACAAAGAGACGTAGCCCAAGCGTGACGGGGCTCCATTCCTTCAAGGCTTCCAAGACATCTCTTGGGACACATTAGCATGTACCCGGTGGGCCCCCGTGACGCCAGAGCTATGGAAAGTGAGACTGATCTGCAAAGAATGCCAGGGGCCTAGGAAAGGAGGCATCGAGTCTTCTCTTCAACGTCCTCAAGCCCTCATTCTTGACTTTGGCTTATGCTTAAGGCAGAAGGACCACGTAGGTCTGATAAGGCCCAAGTCCGGCCTCTTGCTTCCAATCAAGTTGCAAGCTTGAATCAGCATGGCCTCCCCATAGACTTGAATAGATGACAACGTTCTCCTCTCGGGGCTTGTCCCTCTATTCTCGCTTCTTGCCAAGGATCCCTTTCTTACCCCTCGAATCAGCGTCTGTTTTGTGTCTTCCAGTTTCTGTGTCCGCTTTCTGTTTCTCAAAGCTGTTTCTGGGTATCCCTCCCTGTAATAGCCTAGCCTAGGCCAATCCTCGGTCTGTAACCGTGCGGCCATCTTGGCGGACAGGATCCTCGTGATGTCATAAACAACCTCAAAATTCGAAGTTGTCCTGACAACCTGCGTGCACACAGAGTTTCAGAGCCATCTCAGGCCAGTCCGACTCCTCACCCTTTCCTGGTAGGATAGCTTTCCTTTTTCTCGATTTCTTGTCGGTTTCTGTCTTGCTCCTCGAACTTTGGAAGGCCTGCTACATTCTCTCTAGACACTGGTTTCTGTCCTGTAAGATTATCCTGGGTTTTACCTCTTACATTTTATGTAGATGGCCAAGTGGGTGGACGTTCCCCAGAGAAAGTCCTGGACTCCCTCCCAAGTTGAAGTTGCCCGGGCAGTCCTCTGATGCGCAGTGATCGTGCCATCTCCTAGCACTCTGCCGATTCCACCTTGGCAGGTCCCATGTTTTCCTTCCTTCTTCCTCTGGGGAAGTGTACCAGATGCGTTCATGGATTGTAAAAGCCTCACGGTTCTTTTTCTGGTGCGTATTGATAAGGTGACCTCACCATTGCTACTTAGTTTATGATCCCTGTCCGCACCGTACCATGAAATCTGTATGTCCTAACACTGCCAATGTGATCTGCACCCGTGATGTGAAACAGTGAGGCCTGGGCCGGCCAAGCGGAACGTGGGCACTTACCCGCTCCGCCACAGGGCCGGCCCTGAATTGGACGTTTGGACCAACCTTTTGCCTGAGCTTGGGAACACGTGGGCCTGTTTGCATTATTCGTGAAGGTGATTGGTAGTAACGTCCTGGACGGTAACCTTTTCCGTTGGTGCATGGGTTTAGCAGGCAGCATGTTCTGTGGGTAGTATTCCTCTTCATCTATTTGGAAGGGTCTACCTTTCTGTAGCATCAGTACGCATTTTGAGGTGATTTTCCAGCCTTGGAAGTTCACCCTCTCTAATCTCTTTCAGCCCCAAAGATTTATGCCGTCATTCTGGACCCCATTTTGGATTTTTTTTGCTTTTAGGTGAATTTATTGCCGCAACCCTGCATTAGAACATCCTATATCTTTCCGATTTGCATCCTCATCGATGTAGACTTCCGTGTAGCTTACATCATCTTCCCCTGCGTAAGCCTAATAGCAGGCCCTCACCACACACTTGTGCCTCATCATCTGTTTCACCCTCTCACACCTCCCCGCTTTGTCTCTGGGAACCCCCAATCAAATGTCCCGTGCCACCTGTTCCTGACCGCTTGTTTTTCCTTCTCCTCTTAAGTGAGGTCCTACGGTACTTGCCTTGCTCCCTGGGGCTTGTTTCACTTCCCTAAAACCCTCACAGCCATTCTGGTGGTCACAAGTGGCTGGATTGCATCCTTGGTTCCGGCTGACTGGTATGCCATTGCGTGGCTATAGCCCATCTTCCTTCTGCACTCGTCCCTTGCTGGGCTCCAGGGAGGCTTCCAAGTCTTGGGTAGTGGGAGCGACGCTGTGGTGAACTCAGCGGTGCACATGTCTTTAGGCAGGAGTGTTTCCGAGTTCTTTGGATCAACACGCCGCAGAGGAATAGCTGGATCATATGGGACATGGATTCTTAAAGTTCTGAGGCAGTTCCACACCGCTTGGCGTAGTGGCTGCACCGGTCTGCACTCCCACCAACGGTGCAGGAGGCTTCCCTTCTCTCCACCTCCTCTCTGACACTTGTGGCTTCCTGTCTGCTTCCTTATAGCCATTCTGACCACAGTGAGCTGCTGTGCCCTTGCAGTTTGCATTTGCATTGGCCTGAGACTTCATGACGGTGAACAAGTGTTCATGCACCCGTTGGCCCTCTTTCGATCTTCTTGGCAGAAATCTCTGTTTCCATCTTCTGCCCAGGTTTTCATTGGCTTGTTGTTTTTTTTTTTCTTGTGGGGACGTGCGAGTTGATTGCATCTTTGGGCTTTTCACCCCTTGTCCGATGTGTGGTTTGCAAACATCCTCCCCCAGTCGTTGTGCTATCTTTGCATTCAGTCGATGGTTTCCTTCACTGGGCAGAAGCGTCCGCATTTGACGTGGTCCCGTTGGTTTCTTGTTGACTTGGTTGCCCTGGCCCAGCCGGACTTGCTTCTTCCAAACAGGCGGCTCAGACCGATGGCAAAGAGCACTCTGCCTAGGTCTTCTGCTACAAGGTTCACGGTTTCAAGTCTGCCATTCAAGGCTTTGATCCATTTCAGGTGGTGTGTGTGCCAGGTGTAACATCATGGTGTACTGTCGTTGTGTTCCAGGTGGCTGTGCAGGCTTCCCAGCACCGTTTATGGTAGAGACTCTCCTTTCTCCGCTGTCTCCTCTTGGCTCCCTGGTCGAAAATGGGCTGTCCATGTACGTTTGAGTTGGGCTCTGGGTTCTCGATTCTGTTGCATGGGTCTGTGTGCCTGTTTTGGGGCCCAGACTGTGCCGTCTCGGTACCTAGTGCTTCGTCCTATATGTTGAAATCGGAAAGTGTGCCACGTCCTGCTTTTTTCGTTTTCCTGAGGATTCCTTTGCCTAGTCAGGGTCTCTTGTTGCTGGCTAGAAGCTTTAGGATGCCCTCTTCTGTCTCTGTGGGAAACATTGCTGCAACTTTGACTGGGATTGCATGGAATCCAGAGATTCCTTGCTCCGGTAGGGACGTTTCCAGTGTGTTGCTGCTTCCACTCCTAGATCCTGGAATCTCCTTCTTTCTCCTTGTGTCTTCTTGAATTTCTTTCCCCCAACGTTTGTTAGTTTTCCATTGCCATGGCTTTCACCTGTTTTGCTAAGTTTCTTCATAGAGATCTCATCCTTCTCACTGGCATGCAGTTGTTCACTTTTTCTTTTCAGCTTCAGTTTCTCTATGCTTTGCAACTTTGAATCGGTTTTGCTCTGGCAGAAGTGCATCGCTGAGCTCACATCTGCTGGCAATGCTCCTGTATTTGCTGTGGAAGTCTGGCCCTGGCTAACGTCCCTTCCCATCTGCCTCTACACTACCTCGGACGCCTGCCCCAGAATGCCTGAAGCAGTGGTGAGCAGGCCCACCCGAGGGTCCACCCGGCCCACCCCGGGCCACCGACCCAGAAGGTGCGGACCTCACCGCTGCACCACCGGCCGGCCCCTTTCATGTTCCGTTGGCAACCTGCAGTTGAGGGCAATGGGACTTGAATATGCTACTTGAGCCCAACTCTGGCACTGTGTAGATGAGGCCAGGTTGTTTTTCGGGTCCACTGCGATGTCAGAGGATTGGTCATAATCGTGTCTCTGCTGTCCCGGCAAGCTCCACGGACACACGGTTTCCTGGCCCGCTCGGAGCAGTCTCAAAACTCACCCTTCCCACTTAGCCCAGCCTTGACCTTCGCTGCCGTCTTTTGGCTTGTGAATTTCTCTGCCTTTCAAACGTTCCAGCAGAGTCTGTCTAAAGACGGACATCATCTTTCATTGTGGATTATCCAGGGGTGATTTCTGTTCGCCTTCCATTTTCTGGGACCTTTGTCTCTTTTCCATAGGAGAATCGTCATGGTATTTCTCAGCTATCCCCCTTAGACATGCTTATCAGTCCGTTCCCCTTCATTCCAAGTGATTCATTTTGCATTTCTGGAATCACCGTATGTTCTCTAGGCCGAGGTGTGAGTGCTTTCGTGACTCTTGGTTGTTGTCTTTGAATTTGCACCGGTCACTTGAAGGAGTCTTTGCTGTCCTAGCCTGGGTCAAACTAAGCACTGGGAACACGTGGTCATCTGGGTTGGTTTGCCATCCTGAGGTCACAAACTCCAAACTCGAGGTGGTCCTGGCATCCCCCTTCACGGACACAATGTTTCCAAGACAAATTAGACGAATCTGATGAATCCCTCTCTCCAGGAAAGATATTTTTCTGTCTCCTTTCCGGATTTGGGAAGTTTCGAACTTCACCCCTGATCCTGGGACGTTCCCCCAGGTGCCGTCTAGATACGGGCTTACTTTATTTCTATAGGCTGTGCCATTTGTTTGCCTTACATCCTCAGCCCTGGCCTGTTTATTTTTCTTGAAACAGAATTGTAATGTTCTCATTTTCAGCCCACTTCCTTACATGTGGTGTCAAAACACATAATCAATAATCCTTCTACGGCAAGAGGTAGGGGGAGAGAATTTCGATGGAGGCAAACTGAGCACACTAGCCTGGGCGGGCAGCCTTCACGAAGGAACGAAGCCCTGTGGAAAAGGGTGCTTTTCAGCACCCTTGTAGAGCACTTCCAAACAAAGAGACGTAGCCCAAGCGTGACGGGGCTCCATTCCTTCAAGGCTTCCAAGACATCTCTTGGGACACATTAGCATGTACCCGGTGGGCCCCCGTGACGCCAGAGCTATGGAAAGTGAGACTGATCTGCAAAGAATGCCAGGGGCCTAGGAAAGGAGGCATCGAGTCTTCTCTTCAACGTCCTCAAGCCCTCATTCTTGACTTTGGCTTATGCTTAAGGCAGAAGGACCACGTAGGTCTGATAAGGCCCAAGTCCGGCCTCTTGCTTCCAATCAAGTTGCAAGCTTGAATCAGCATGGCCTCCCCATAGACTTGAATAGATGACAACGTTCTCCTCTCGGGGCTTGTCCCTCTATTCTCGCTTCTTGCCAAGGATCCCTTTCTTACCCCTCGAATCAGCGTCTGTTTTATGTCTTCCAGTTTCTGTGTCCGCTTTCTGTTTCTCAAAGCTGTTTCTGGGTATCCCTCCCTGTAATAGCCTAGCCTAGGCCAATCCTCGGTCTGTAACCGTGCGGCCATCTTGGCGGACAGGATCCTCGTGATGTCATAAACAACCTCAAAATTTGAAGTTGTCCTGACAACCTGCGTGCACACAGAGTTTCAGAGCCATCTCAGGCCAGTCCGACTCCTCACCCTTTCCTGGTAGGATAGCTTTCCTTTTTCTCGATTTCTTGTCGGTTTCTGTCTTGCTCCTCGAACTTTGGAAGGCCTGCTACATTCTCTCTAGACACTGGTTTCTGTCCTGTAAGATTATCCTGGGTTTTACCTCTTACATTTTATGTAGATGGCCAAGTGGGTGGACGTTCCCCAGAGAAAGTCCTGGACTCCCTCCCAAGTTGAAGTTGCCCGGGCAGTCCTCTGATGCGCAGTGATCGTGCCATCTCCTAGCACTCTGCCGATTCCACCTTGGCAGGTCCCATGTTTTCCTTCCTTCTTCCTCTGGGGAAGTGTACCAGATGCGTTCATGGATTGTAAAAGCCTCACGGTTCTTTTTCTGGTGCGTATTGATAAGGTGACCTCACCATTGCTACTTAGTTTATGATCCCTGTCCGCACCGTACCATGAAATCTGTATGTCCTAACACTGCCAATGTGATCTGCACCCGTGATGTGAAACAGTGAGGCCTGGGCCGGCCAAGCGGAACGTGGGCACTTACCCGCTCCGCCACAGGGCCGGCCCTGAATTGGACGTTTGGACCAACCTTTTGCCTGAGCTTGGGAACACGTGGGCCTGTTTGCATTATTCGTGAAGGTGATTGGTAGTAACGTCCTGGACGGTAACCTTTTCCGTTGGTGCATGGGTTTAGCAGGCAGCATGTTCTGTGGGTAGTATTCCTCTTCATCTATTTGGAAGGGTCTACCTTTCTGTAGCATCAGTACGCATTTTGAGGTGATTTTCCAGCCTTGGAAGTTCACCCTCTCTAATCTCTTTCAGCCCCAAAGATTTATGCCGTCATTCTGGACCCCATTTTGGATTTTTTTTGCTTTTAGGTGAATTTATTGCCGCAACCCTGCATTAGAACATCCTATATCTTTCCGATTTGCATCCTCATCGATGTAGACTTCCGTGTAGCTTACATCATCTTCCCCTGCGTAAGCCTAATAGCAGGCCCTCACCACACACTTGTGCCTCATCATCTGTTTCACCCTCTCACACCTCCCCGCTTTGTCTCTGGGAACCCCCAATCAAATGTCCCGTGCCACCTGTTCCTGACCGCTTGTTTTTCCTTCTCCTCTTAAGTGAGGTCCTACGGTACTTGCCTTGCTCCCTGGGGCTTGTTTCACTTCCCTAAAACCCTCACAGCCATTCTGGTGGTCACAAGTGGCTGGATTGCATCCTTGGTTCCGGCTGACTGGTATGCCATTGCGTGGCTATAGCCCATCTTCCTTCTGCACTCGTCCCTTGCTGGGCTCCAGGGAGGCTTCCAAGTCTTGGGTAGTGGGAGCGACGCTGTGGTGAACTCAGCGGTGCACATGTCTTTAGGCAGGAGTGTTTCCGAGTTCTTTGGATCAACACGCCGCAGAGGAATAGCTGGATCATATGGGACATGGATTCTTAAAGTTCTGAGGCAGTTCCACACCGCTTGGCGTAGTGGCTGCACCGGTCTGCACTCCCACCAACGGTGCAGGAGGCTTCCCTTCTCTCCACCTCCTCTCTGACACTTGTGGCTTCCTGTCTGCTTCCTTATAGCCATTCTGACCACAGTGAGCTGCTGTGCCCTTGCAGTTTGCATTTGCATTGGCCTGAGACTTCATGACGGTGAACAAGTGTTCATGCACCCGTTGGCCCTCTTTCGATCTTCTTGGCAGAAATCTCTGTTTCCATCTTCTGCCCAGGTTTTCATTGGCTTGTTGTTTTTTTTTTTCTTGTGGGGACGTGCGAGTTGATTGCATCTTTGGGCTTTTCACCCCTTGTCCGATGTGTGGTTTGCAAACATCCTCCCCCAGTCGTTGTGCTATCTTTGCATTCAGTCGATGGTTTCCTTCACTGGGCAGAAGCGTCCGCATTTGACGTGGTCCCGTTGGTTTCTTGTTGACTTGGTTGCCCTGGCCCAGCCGGACTTGCTTCTTCCAAACAGGCGGCTCAGACCGATGGCAAAGAGCACTCTGCCTAGGTCTTCTGCTACAAGGTTCACGGTTTCAAGTCTGCCATTCAAGGCTTTGATCCATTTCAGGTGGTGTGTGTGCCAGGTGTAACATCATGGTGTACTGTCGTTGTGTTCCAGGTGGCTGTGCAGGCTTCCCAGCACCGTTTATGGTAGAGACTCTCCTTTCTCCGCTGTCTCCTCTTGGCTCCCTGGTCGAAAATGGGCTGTCCATGTACGTTTGAGTTGGGCTCTGGGTTCTCGATTCTGTTGCATGGGTCTGTGTGCCTGTTTTGGGGCCCAGACTGTGCCGTCTCGGTACCTAGTGCTTCGTCCTATATGTTGAAATCGGAAAGTGTGCCACGTCCTGCTTTTTTCGTTTTCCTGAGGATTCCTTTGCCTAGTCAGGGTCTCTTGTTGCTGGCTAGAAGCTTTAGGATGCCCTCTTCTGTCTCTGTGGGAAACATTGCTGCAACTTTGACTGGGATTGCATGGAATCCAGAGATTCCTTGCTCCGGTAGGGACGTTTCCAGTGTGTTGCTGCTTCCACTCCTAGATCCTGGAATCTCCTTCTTTCTCCTTGTGTCTTCTTGAATTTCTTTCCCCCAACGTTTGTTAGTTTTCCATTGCCATGGCTTTCACCTGTTTTGCTAAGTTTCTTCATAGAGATCTCATCCTTCTCACTGGCATGCAGTTGTTCACTTTTTCTTTTCAGCTTCAGTTTCTCTATGCTTTGCAACTTTGAATCGGTTTTGCTCTGGCAGAAGTGCATCGCTGAGCTCACATCTGCTGGCAATGCTCCTGTATTTGCTGTGGAAGTCTGGCCCTGGCTAACGTCCCTTCCCATCTGCCTCTACACTACCTCGGACGCCTGCCCCAGAATGCCTGAAGCAGTGGTGAGCAGGCCCACCCGAGGGTCCACCCGGCCCACCCCGGGCCACCGACCCAGAAGGTGCGGACCTCACCGCTGCACCACCGGCCGGCCCCTTTCATGTTCCGTTGGCAACCTGCAGTTGAGGGCAATGGGACTTGAATATGCTACTTGAGCCCAACTCTGGCACTGTGTAGATGAGGCCAGGTTGTTTTTCGGGTCCACTGCGATGTCAGAGGATTGGTCATAATCGTGTCTCTGCTGTCCCGGCAAGCTCCACGGACACACGGTTTCCTGGCCCGCTCGGAGCAGTCTCAAAACTCACCCTTCCCACTTAGCCCAGCCTTGACCTTCGCTGCCGTCTTTTGGCTTGTGAATTTCTCTGCCTTTCAAACGTTCCAGCAGAGTCTGTCTAAAGACGGACATCATCTTTCATTGTGGATTATCCAGGGGTGATTTCTGTTCGCCTTCCATTTTCTGGGACCTTTGTCTCTTTTCCATAGGAGAATCGTCATGGTATTTCTCAGCTATCCCCCTTAGACATGCTTATCAGTCCGTTCCCCTTCATTCCAAGTGATTCATTTTGCATTTCTGGAATCACCGTATGTTCTCTAGGCCGAGGTGTGAGTGCTTTCGTGACTCTTGGTTGTTGTCTTTGAATTTGCACCGGTCACTTGAAGGAGTCTTTGCTGTCCTAGCCTGGGTCAAACTAAGCACTGGGAACACGTGGTCATCTGGGTTGGTTTGCCATCCTGAGGTCACAAACTCCAAACTCGAGGTGGTCCTGGCATCCCCCTTCACGGACACAATGTTTCCAAGACAAATTAGACGAATCTGATGAATCCCTCTCTCCAGGAAAGATATTTTTCTGTCTCCTTTCCGGATTTGGGAAGTTTCGAACTTCACCCCTGATCCTGGGACGTTCCCCCAGGTGCCGTCTAGATACGGGCTTACTTTATTTCTATAGGCTGTGCCATTTGTTTGCCTTACATCCTCAGCCCTGGCCTGTTTATTTTTCTTGAAACAGAATTGTAATGTTCTCATTTTCAGCCCACTTCCTTACATGTGGTGTCAAAACACATAATCAATAATCCTTCTACGGCAAGAGGTAGGGGGAGAGAATTTCGATGGAGGCAAACTGAGCACACTAGCCTGGGCGGGCAGCCTTCACGAAGGAACGAAGCCCTGTGGAAAAGGGTGCTTTTCAGCACCCTTGTAGAGCACTTCCAAACAAAGAGACGTAGCCCAAGCGTGACGGGGCTCCATTCCTTCAAGGCTTCCAAGACATCTCTTGGGACACATTAGCATGTACCCGGTGGGCCCCCGTGACGCCAGAGCTATGGAAAGTGAGACTGATCTGCAAAGAATGCCAGGGGCCTAGGAAAGGAGGCATCGAGTCTTCTCTTCAACGTCCTCAAGCCCTCATTCTTGACTTTGGCTTATGCTTAAGGCAGAAGGACCACGTAGGTCTGATAAGGCCCAAGTCCGGCCTCTTGCTTCCAATCAAGTTGCAAGCTTGAATCAGCATGGCCTCCCCATAGACTTGAATAGATGACAACGTTCTCCTCTCGGGGCTTGTCCCTCTATTCTCGCTTCTTGCCAAGGATCCCTTTCTTACCCCTCGAATCAGCGTCTGTTTTATGTCTTCCAGTTTCTGTGTCCGCTTTCTGTTTCTCAAAGCTGTTTCTGGGTATCCCTCCCTGTAATAGCCTAGCCTAGGCCAATCCTCGGTCTGTAACCGTGCGGCCATCTTGGCGGACAGGATCCTCGTGATGTCATAAACAACCTCAAAATTCGAAGTTGTCCTGACAACCTGCGTGCACACAGAGTTTCAGAGCCATCTCAGGCCAGTCCGACTCCTCACCCTTTCCTGGTAGGATAGTTTTCCTTTTTCTCGATTTCTTGTCGGTTTCTGTCTTGCTCCTCGAACTTTGGAAGGCCTGCTACATTCTCTCTAGACACTGGTTTCTGTCCTGTAAGATTATCCTGGGTTTTACCTCTTACATTTTATGTAGATGGCCAAGTGGGTGGACGTTCCCCAGAGAAAGTCCTGGACTCCCTCCCAAGTTGAAGTTGCCCGGGCAGTCCTCTGATGCGCAGTGATCGTGCCATCTCCTAGCACTCTGCCGATTCCACCTTGGCAGGTCCCATGTTTTCCTTCCTTCTTCCTCTGGGGAAGTGTACCAGATGCGTTCATGGATTGTAAAAGCCTCACGGTTCTTTTTCTGGTGCGTATTGATAAGGTGACCTCACCATTGCTACTTAGTTTATGATCCCTGTCCGCACCGTACCATGAAATCTGTATGTCCTAACACTGCCAATGTGATCTGCACCCGTGATGTGAAACAGTGAGGCCTGGGCCGGCCAAGCGGAACGTGGGCACTTACCCGCTCCGCCACAGGGCCGGCCCTGAATTGGACGTTTGGACCAACCTTTTGCCTGAGCTTGGGAACACGTGGGCCTGTTTGCATTATTCGTGAAGGTGATTGGTAGTAACGTCCTGGACGGTAACCTTTTCCGTTGGTGCATGGGTTTAGCAGGCAGCATGTTCTGTGGGTAGTATTCCTCTTCATCTATTTGGAAGGGTCTACCTTTCTGTAGCATCAGTACGCATTTTGAGGTGATTTTCCAGCCTTGGAAGTTCACCCTCTCTAATCTCTTTCAGCCCCAAAGATTTATGCCGTCATTCTGGACCCCATTTTGGATTTTTTTTGCTTTTAGGTGAATTTATTGCCGCAACCCTGCATTAGAACATCCTATATCTTTCCGATTTGCATCCTCATCGATGTAGACTTCCGTGTAGCTTACATCATCTTCCCCTGCGTAAGCCTAATAGCAGGCCCTCACCACACACTTGTGCCTCATCATCTGTTTCACCCTCTCACACCTCCCCGCTTTGTCTCTGGGAACCCCCAATCAAATGTCCCGTGCCACCTGTTCCTGACCGCTTGTTTTTCCTTCTCCTCTTAAGTGAGGTCCTACGGTACTTGCCTTGCTCCCTGGGGCTTGTTTCACTTCCCTAAAACCCTCACAGCCATTCTGGTGGTCACAAGTGGCTGGATTGCATCCTTGGTTCCGGCTGACTGGTATGCCATTGCGTGGCTATAGCCCATCTTCCTTCTGCACTCGTCCCTTGCTGGGCTCCAGGGAGGCTTCCAAGTCTTGGGTAGTGGGAGCGACGCTGTGGTGAACTCAGCGGTGCACATGTCTTTAGGCAGGAGTGTTTCCGAGTTCTTTGGATCAACACGCCGCAGAGGAATAGCTGGATCATATGGGACATGGATTCTTAAAGTTCTGAGGCAGTTCCACACCGCTTGGCGTAGTGGCTGCACCGGTCTGCACTCCCACCAACGGTGCAGGAGGCTTCCCTTCTCTCCACCTCCTCTCTGACACTTGTGGCTTCCTGTCTGCTTCCTTATAGCCATTCTGACCACAGTGAGCTGCTGTGCCCTTGCAGTTTGCATTTGCATTGGCCTGAGACTTCATGACGGTGAACAAGTGTTCATGCACCCGTTGGCCCTCTTTCGATCTTCTTGGCAGAAATCTCTGTTTCCATCTTCTGCCCAGGTTTTCATTGGCTTGTTGTTTTTTTTTTTCTTGTGGGGACGTGCGAGTTGATTGCATCTTTGGGCTTTTCACCCCTTGTCCGATGTGTGGTTTGCAAACATCCTCCCCCAGTCGTTGTGCTATCTTTGCATTCAGTCGATGGTTTCCTTCACTGGGCAGAAGCGTCCGCATTTGACGTGGTCCCGTTGGTTTCTTGTTGACTTGGTTGCCCTGGCCCAGCCGGACTTGCTTCTTCCAAACAGGCGGCTCAGACCGATGGCAAAGAGCACTCTGCCTAGGTCTTCTGCTACAAGGTTCACGGTTTCAAGTCTGCCATTCAAGGCTTTGATCCATTTCAGGTGGTGTGTGTGCCAGGTGTAACATCATGGTGTACTGTCGTTGTGTTCCAGGTGGCTGTGCAGGCTTCCCAGCACCGTTTATGGTAGAGACTCTCCTTTCTCCGCTGTCTCCTCTTGGCTCCCTGGTCGAAAATGGGCTGTCCATGTACGTTTGAGTTGGGCTCTGGGTTCTCGATTCTGTTGCATGGGTCTGTGTGCCTGTTTTGGGGCCCAGACTGTGCCGTCTCGGTACCTAGTGCTTCGTCCTATATGTTGAAATCGGAAAGTGTGCCACGTCCTGCTTTTTTCGTTTTCCTGAGGATTCCTTTGCCTAGTCAGGGTCTCTTGTTGCTGGCTAGAAGCTTTAGGATGCCCTCTTCTGTCTCTGTGGGAAACATTGCTGCAACTTTGACTGGGATTGCATGGAATCCAGAGATTCCTTGCTCCGGTAGGGACGTTTCCAGTGTGTTGCTGCTTCCACTCCTAGATCCTGGAATCTCCTTCTTTCTCCTTGTGTCTTCTTGAATTTCTTTCCCCCAACGTTTGTTAGTTTTCCATTGCCATGGCTTTCACCTGTTTTGCTAAGTTTCTTCATAGAGATCTCATCCTTCTCACTGGCATGCAGTTGTTCACTTTTTCTTTTCAGCTTCAGTTTCTCTATGCTTTGCAACTTTGAATCGGTTTTGCTCTGGCAGAAGTGCATCGCTGAGCTCACATCTGCTGGCAATGCTCCTGTATTTGCTGTGGAAGTCTGGCCCTGGCTAACGTCCCTTCCCATCTGCCTCTACACTACCTCGGACGCCTGCCCCAGAATGCCTGAAGCAGTGGTGAGCAGGCCCACCCGAGGGTCCACCCGGCCCACCCCGGGCCACCGACCCAGAAGGTGCGGACCTCACCGCTGCACCACCGGCCGGCCCCTTTCATGTTCCGTTGGCAACCTGCAGTTGAGGGCAATGGGACTTGAATATGCTACTTGAGCCCAACTCTGGCACTGTGTAGATGAGGCCAGGTTGTTTTTCGGGTCCACTGCGATGTCAGAGGATTGGTCATAATCGTGTCTCTGCTGTCCCGGCAAGCTCCACGGACACACGGTTTCCTGGCCCGCTCGGAGCAGTCTCAAAACTCACCCTTCCCACTTAGCCCAGCCTTGACCTTCGCTGCCGTCTTTTGGCTTGTGAATTTCTCTGCCTTTCAAACGTTCCAGCAGAGTCTGTCTAAAGACGGACATCATCTTTCATTGTGGATTATCCAGGGGTGATTTCTGTTCGCCTTCCATTTTCTGGGACCTTTGTCTCTTTTCCATAGGAGAATCGTCATGGTATTTCTCAGCTATCCCCCTTAGACATGCTTATCAGTCCGTTCCCCTTCATTCCAAGTGATTCATTTTGCATTTCTGGAATCACCGTATGTTCTCTAGGCCGAGGTGTGAGTGCTTTCGTGACTCTTGGTTGTTGTCTTTGAATTTGCACCGGTCACTTGAAGGAGTCTTTGCTGTCCTAGCCTGGGTCAAACTAAGCACTGGGAACACGTGGTCATCTGGGTTGGTTTGCCATCCTGAGGTCACAAACTCCAAACTCGAGGTGGTCCTGGCATCCCCCTTCACGGACACAATGTTTCCAAGACAAATTAGACGAATCTGATGAATCCCTCTCTCCAGGAAAGATATTTTTCTGTCTCCTTTCCGGATTTGGGAAGTTTCGAACTTCACCCCTGATCCTGGGACGTTCCCCCAGGTGCCGTCTAGATACGGGCTTACTTTATTTCTATAGGCTGTGCCATTTGTTTGCCTTACATCCTCAGCCCTGGCCTGTTTATTTTTCTTGAAACAGAATTGTAATGTTCTCATTTTCAGCCCACTTCCTTACATGTGGTGTCAAAACACATAATCAATAATCCTTCTACGGCAAGAGGTAGGGGGAGAGAATTTCGATGGAGGCAAACTGAGCACACTAGCCTGGGCGGGCAGCCTTCACGAAGGAACGAAGCCCTGTGGAAAAGGGTGCTTTTCAGCACCCTTGTAGAGCACTTCCAAACAAAGAGACGTAGCCCAAGCGTGACGGGGCTCCATTCCTTCAAGGCTTCCAAGACATCTCTTGGGACACATTAGCATGTACCCGGTGGGCCCCCGTGACGCCAGAGCTATGGAAAGTGAGACTGATCTGCAAAGAATGCCAGGGGCCTAGGAAAGGAGGCATCGAGTCTTCTCTTCAACGTCCTCAAGCCCTCATTCTTGACTTTGGCTTATGCTTAAGGCAGAAGGACCACGTAGGTCTGATAAGGCCCAAGTCCGGCCTCTTGCTTCCAATCAAGTTGCAAGCTTGAATCAGCATGGCCTCCCCATAGACTTGAATAGATGACAACGTTCTCCTCTCGGGGCTTGTCCCTCTATTCTCGCTTCTTGCCAAGGATCCCTTTCTTACCCCTCGAATCAGCGTCTGTTTTATGTCTTCCAGTTTCTGTGTCCGCTTTCTGTTTCTCAAAGCTGTTTCTGGGTATCCCTCCCTGTAATAGCCTAGCCTAGGCCAATCCTCGGTCTGTAACCGTGCGGCCATCTTGGCGGACAGGATCCTCGTGATGTCATAAACAACCTCAAAATTCGAAGTTGTCCTGACAACCTGCGTGCACACAGAGTTTCAGAGCCATCTCAGGCCAGTCCGACTCCTCACCCTTTCCTGGTAGGATAGTTTTCCTTTTTCTCGATTTCTTGTCGGTTTCTGTCTTGCTCCTCGAACTTTGGAAGGCCTGCTACATTCTCTCTAGACACTGGTTTCTGTCCTGTAAGATTATCCTGGGTTTTACCTCTTACATTTTATGTAGATGGCCAAGTGGGTGGACGTTCCCCAGAGAAAGTCCTGGACTCCCTCCCAAGTTGAAGTTGCCCGGGCAGTCCTCTGATGCGCAGTGATCGTGCCATCTCCTAGCACTCTGCCGATTCCACCTTGGCAGGTCCCATGTTTTCCTTCCTTCTTCCTCTGGGGAAGTGTACCAGATGCGTTCATGGATTGTAAAAGCCTCACGGTTCTTTTTCTGGTGCGTATTGATAAGGTGACCTCACCATTGCTACTTAGTTTATGATCCCTGTCCGCACCGTACCATGAAATCTGTATGTCCTAACACTGCCAATGTGATCTGCACCCGTGATGTGAAACAGTGAGGCCTGGGCCGGCCAAGCGGAACGTGGGCACTTACCCGCTCCGCCACAGGGCCGGCCCTGAATTGGACGTTTGGACCAACCTTTTGCCTGAGCTTGGGAACACGTGGGCCTGTTTGCATTATTCGTGAAGGTGATTGGTAGTAACGTCCTGGACGGTAACCTTTTCCGTTGGTGCATGGGTTTAGCAGGCAGCATGTTCTGTGGGTAGTATTCCTCTTCATCTATTTGGAAGGGTCTACCTTTCTGTAGCATCAGTACGCATTTTGAGGTGATTTTCCAGCCTTGGAAGTTCACCCTCTCTAATCTCTTTCAGCCCCAAAGATTTATGCCGTCATTCTGGACCCCATTTTGGATTTTTTTTGCTTTTAGGTGAATTTATTGCCGCAACCCTGCATTAGAACATCCTATATCTTTCCGATTTGCATCCTCATCGATGTAGACTTCCGTGTAGCTTACATCATCTTCCCCTGCGTAAGCCTAATAGCAGGCCCTCACCACACACTTGTGCCTCATCATCTGTTTCACCCTCTCACACCTCCCCGCTTTGTCTCTGGGAACCCCCAATCAAATGTCCCGTGCCACCTGTTCCTGACCGCTTGTTTTTCCTTCTCCTCTTAAGTGAGGTCCTACGGTACTTGCCTTGCTCCCTGGGGCTTGTTTCACTTCCCTAAAACCCTCACAGCCATTCTGGTGGTCACAAGTGGCTGGATTGCATCCTTGGTTCCGGCTGACTGGTATGCCATTGCGTGGCTATAGCCCATCTTCCTTCTGCACTCGTCCCTTGCTGGGCTCCAGGGAGGCTTCCAAGTCTTGGGTAGTGGGAGCGACGCTGTGGTGAACTCAGCGGTGCACATGTCTTTAGGCAGGAGTGTTTCCGAGTTCTTTGGATCAACACGCCGCAGAGGAATAGCTGGATCATATGGGACATGGATTCTTAAAGTTCTGAGGCAGTTCCACACCGCTTGGCGTAGTGGCTGCACCGGTCTGCACTCCCACCAACGGTGCAGGAGGCTTCCCTTCTCTCCACCTCCTCTCTGACACTTGTGGCTTCCTGTCTGCTTCCTTATAGCCATTCTGACCACAGTGAGCTGCTGTGCCCTTGCAGTTTGCATTTGCATTGGCCTGAGACTTCATGACGGTGAACAAGTGTTCATGCACCCGTTGGCCCTCTTTCGATCTTCTTGGCAGAAATCTCTGTTTCCATCTTCTGCCCAGGTTTTCATTGGCTTGTTGTTTTTTTTTTTCTTGTGGGGACGTGCGAGTTGATTGCATCTTTGGGCTTTTCACCCCTTGTCCGATGTGTGGTTTGCAAACATCCTCCCCCAGTCGTTGTGCTATCTTTGCATTCAGTCGATGGTTTCCTTCACTGGGCAGAAGCGTCCGCATTTGACGTGGTCCCGTTGGTTTCTTGTTGACTTGGTTGCCCTGGCCCAGCCGGACTTGCTTCTTCCAAACAGGCGGCTCAGACCGATGGCAAAGAGCACTCTGCCTAGGTCTTCTGCTACAAGGTTCACGGTTTCAAGTCTGCCATTCAAGGCTTTGATCCATTTCAGGTGGTGTGTGTGCCAGGTGTAACATCATGGTGTACTGTCGTTGTGTTCCAGGTGGCTGTGCAGGCTTCCCAGCACCGTTTATGGTAGAGACTCTCCTTTCTCCGCTGTCTCCTCTTGGCTCCCTGGTCGAAAATGGGCTGTCCATGTACGTTTGAGTTGGGCTCTGGGTTCTCGATTCTGTTGCATGGGTCTGTGTGCCTGTTTTGGGGCCCAGACTGTGCCGTCTCGGTACCTAGTGCTTCGTCCTATATGTTGAAATCGGAAAGTGTGCCACGTCCTGCTTTTTTCGTTTTCCTGAGGATTCCTTTGCCTAGTCAGGGTCTCTTGTTGCTGGCTAGAAGCTTTAGGATGCCCTCTTCTGTCTCTGTGGGAAACATTGCTGCAACTTTGACTGGGATTGCATGGAATCCAGAGATTCCTTGCTCCGGTAGGGACGTTTCCAGTGTGTTGCTGCTTCCACTCCTAGATCCTGGAATCTCCTTCTTTCTCCTTGTGTCTTCTTGAATTTCTTTCCCCCAACGTTTGTTAGTTTTCCATTGCCATGGCTTTCACCTGTTTTGCTAAGTTTCTTCATAGAGATCTCATCCTTCTCACTGGCATGCAGTTGTTCACTTTTTCTTTTCAGCTTCAGTTTCTCTATGCTTTGCAACTTTGAATCGGTTTTGCTCTGGCAGAAGTGCATCGCTGAGCTCACATCTGCTGGCAATGCTCCTGTATTTGCTGTGGAAGTCTGGCCCTGGCTAACGTCCCTTCCCATCTGCCTCTACACTACCTCGGACGCCTGCCCCAGAATGCCTGAAGCAGTGGTGAGCAGGCCCACCCGAGGGTCCACCCGGCCCACCCCGGGCCACCGACCCAGAAGGTGCGGACCTCACCGCTGCACCACCGGCCGGCCCCTTTCATGTTCCGTTGGCAACCTGCAGTTGAGGGCAATGGGACTTGAATATGCTACTTGAGCCCAACTCTGGCACTGTGTAGATGAGGCCAGGTTGTTTTTCGGGTCCACTGCGATGTCAGAGGATTGGTCATAATCGTGTCTCTGCTGTCCCGGCAAGCTCCACGGACACACGGTTTCCTGGCCCGCTCGGAGCAGTCTCAAAACTCACCCTTCCCACTTAGCCCAGCCTTGACCTTCGCTGCCGTCTTTTGGCTTGTGAATTTCTCTGCCTTTCAAACGTTCCAGCAGAGTCTGTCTAAAGACGGACATCATCTTTCATTGTGGATTATCCAGGGGTGATTTCTGTTCGCCTTCCATTTTCTGGGACCTTTGTCTCTTTTCCATAGGAGAATCGTCATGGTATTTCTCAGCTATCCCCCTTAGACATGCTTATCAGTCCGTTCCCCTTCATTCCAAGTGATTCATTTTGCATTTCTGGAATCACCGTATGTTCTCTAGGCCGAGGTGTGAGTGCTTTCGTGACTCTTGGTTGTTGTCTTTGAATTTGCACCGGTCACTTGAAGGAGTCTTTGCTGTCCTAGCCTGGGTCAAACTAAGCACTGGGAACACGTGGTCATCTGGGTTGGTTTGCCATCCTGAGGTCACAAACTCCAAACTCGAGGTGGTCCTGGCATCCCCCTTCACGGACACAATGTTTCCAAGACAAATTAGACGAATCTGATGAATCCCTCTCTCCAGGAAAGATATTTTTCTGTCTCCTTTCCGGATTTGGGAAGTTTCGAACTTCACCCCTGATCCTGGGACGTTCCCCCAGGTGCCGTCTAGATACGGGCTTACTTTATTTCTATAGGCTGTGCCATTTGTTTGCCTTACATCCTCAGCCCTGGCCTGTTTATTTTTCTTGAAACAGAATTGTAATGTTCTCATTTTCAGCCCACTTCCTTACATGTGGTGTCAAAACACATAATCAATAATCCTTCTACGGCAAGAGGTAGGGGGAGAGAATTTCGATGGAGGCAAACTGAGCACACTAGCCTGGGCGGGCAGCCTTCACGAAGGAACGAAGCCCTGTGGAAAAGGGTGCTTTTCAGCACCCTTGTAGAGCACTTCCAAACAAAGAGACGTAGCCCAAGCGTGACGGGGCTCCATTCCTTCAAGGCTTCCAAGACATCTCTTGGGACACATTAGCATGTACCCGGTGGGCCCCCGTGACGCCAGAGCTATGGAAAGTGAGACTGATCTGCAAAGAATGCCAGGGGCCTAGGAAAGGAGGCATCGAGTCTTCTCTTCAACGTCCTCAAGCCCTCATTCTTGACTTTGGCTTATGCTTAAGGCAGAAGGACCACGTAGGTCTGATAAGGCCCAAGTCCGGCCTCTTGCTTCCAATCAAGTTGCAAGCTTGAATCAGCATGGCCTCCCCATAGACTTGAATAGATGACAACGTTCTCCTCTCGGGGCTTGTCCCTCTATTCTCGCTTCTTGCCAAGGATCCCTTTCTTACCCCTCGAATCAGCGTCTGTTTTATGTCTTCCAGTTTCTGTGTCCGCTTTCTGTTTCTCAAAGCTGTTTCTGGGTATCCCTCCCTGTAATAGCCTAGCCTAGGCCAATCCTCGGTCTGTAACCGTGCGGCCATCTTGGCGGACAGGATCCTCGTGATGTCATAAACAACCTCAAAATTCGAAGTTGTCCTGACAACCTGCGTGCACACAGAGTTTCAGAGCCATCTCAGGCCAGTCCGACTCCTCACCCTTTCCTGGTAGGATAGCTTTCCTTTTTCTCGATTTCTTGTCGGTTTCTGTCTTGCTCCTCGAACTTTGGAAGGCCTGCTACATTCTCTCTAGACACTGGTTTCTGTCCTGTAAGATTATCCTGGGTTTTACCTCTTACATTTTATGTAGATGGCCAAGTGGGTGGACGTTCCCCAGAGAAAGTCCTGGACTCCCTCCCAAGTTGAAGTTGCCCGGGCAGTCCTCTGATGCGCAGTGATCGTGCCATCTCCTAGCACTCTGCCGATTCCACCTTGGCAGGTCCCATGTTTTCCTTCCTTCTTCCTCTGGGGAAGTGTACCAGATGCGTTCATGGATTGTAAAAGCCTCACGGTTCTTTTTCTGGTGCGTATTGATAAGGGGACCTCACCATTGCTACTTAGTTTATGATCCCTGTCCGCACCGTACCATGAAATCTGTATGTCCTAACACTGCCAATGTGATCTGCACCCGTGATGTGAAACAGTGGGGCCTGGGCCGGCCAAGCGGAACGTGGGCACTTACCCGCTCCGCCACAGGGCCGGCCCTGAATTGGACGTTTGGACCAACCTTTTGCCTGAGCTTGGGAACACGTGGGCCTGTTTGCATTATTCGTGAAGGTGATTGGTAGTAACGTCCTGGACGGTAACCTTTTCCGTTGGTGCATGGGTTTAGCAGGCAGCATGTTCTGTGGGTAGTATTCCTCTTCATCTATTTGGAAGGGTCTACCTTTCTGTAGCATCAGTACGCATTTTGAGGTGATTTTCCAGCCTTGGAAGTTCACCCTCTCTAATCTCTTTCAGCCCCAAAGATTTATGCCGTCATTCTGGACCCCATTTTGGATTTTTTTTGCTTTTAGGTGAATTTATTGCCGCAACCCTGCATTAGAACATCCTATATCTTTCCGATTTGCATCCTCATCGATGTAGACTTCCGTGTAGCTTACATCATCTTCCCCTGCGTAAGCCTAATAGCAGGCCCTCACCACACACTTGTGCCTCATCATCTGTTTCACCCTCTCACACCTCCCCGCTTTGTCTCTGGGAACCCCCAATCAAATGTCCCGTGCCACCTGTTCCTGACCGCTTGTTTTTCCTTCTCCTCTTAAGTGAGGTCCTACGGTACTTGCCTTGCTCCCTGGGGCTTGTTTCACTTCCCTAAAACCCTCACAGCCATTCTGGTGGTCACAAGTGGCTGGATTGCATCCTTGGTTCCGGCTGACTGGTATGCCATTGCGTGGCTATAGCCCATCTTCCTTCTGCACTCGTCCCTTGCTGGGCTCCAGGGAGGCTTCCAAGTCTTGGGTAGTGGGAGCGACGCTGTGGTGAACTCAGCGGTGCACATGTCTTTAGGCAGGAGTGTTTCCGAGTTCTTTGGATCAACACGCCGCAGAGGAATAGCTGGATCATATGGGACATGGATTCTTAAAGTTCTGAGGCAGTTCCACACCGCTTGGCGTAGTGGCTGCACCGGTCTGCACTCCCACCAACGGTGCAGGAGGCTTCCCTTCTCTCCACCTCCTCTCTGACACCTGTGGCTTCCTGTCTGCTTCCTTATAGCCATTCTGACCACAGTGAGCTGCTGTGCCCTTGCAGTTTGCATTTGCATTGGCCTGAGACTTCATGACGGTGAACAAGTGTTCATGCACCCGTTGGCCCTCTTTCGATCTTCTTGGCAGAAATCTCTGTTTCCATCTTCTGCCCAGGTTTTCATTGGCTTGTTGTTTTTTTTTTTCTTGTGGGGACGTGCGAGTTGATTGCATCTTTGGGCTTTTCACCCCTTGTCCGATGTGTGGTTTGCAAACATCCTCCCCCAGTCGTTGTGCTATCTTTGCATTCAGTCGATGGTTTCCTTCACTGGGCAGAAGCGTCCGCATTTGACGTGGTCCCGTTGGTTTCTTGTTGACTTGGTTGCCCTGGCCCAGCCGGACTTGCTTCTTCCAAACAGGCGGCTCAGACCGATGGCAAAGAGCACTCTGCCTAGGTCTTCTGCTACAAGGTTCACGGTTTCAAGTCTGCCATTCAAGGCTTTGATCCATTTCAGGTGGTGTGTGTGCCAGGTGTAACATCATGGTGTACTGTCGTTGTGTTCCAGGTGGCTGTGCAGGCTTCCCAGCACCGTTTATGGTAGAGACTCTCCTTTCTCCGCTGTCTCCTCTTGGCTCCCTGGTCGAAAATGGGCTGTCCATGTACGTTTGAGTTGGGCTCTGGGTTCTCGATTCTGTTGCATGGGTCTGTGTGCCTGTTTTGGGGCCCAGACTGTGCCGTCTCGGTACCTAGTGCTTCGTCCTATATGTTGAAATCGGAAAGTGTGCCACGTCCTGCTTTTTTCGTTTTCCTGAGGATTCCTTTGCCTAGTCAGGGTCTCTTGTTGCTGGCTAGAAGCTTTAGGATGCCCTCTTCTGTCTCTGTGGGAAACATTGCTGCAACTTTGACTGGGATTGCATGGAATCCAGAGATTCCTTGCTCCGGTAGGGACGTTTCCAGTGTGTTGCTGCTTCCACTCCTAGATCCTGGAATCTCCTTCTTTCTCCTTGTGTCTTCTTGAATTTCTTTCCCCCAACGTTTGTTAGTTTTCCATTGCCATGGCTTTCACCTGTTTTGCTAAGTTTCTTCATAGAGATCTCATCCTTCTCACTGGCATGCAGTTGTTCACTTTTTCTTTTCAGCTTCAGTTTCTCTATGCTTTGCAACTTTGAATCGGTTTTGCTCTGGCAGAAGTGCATCGCTGAGCTCACATCTGCTGGCAATGCTCCTGTATTTGCTGTGGAAGTCTGGCCCTGGCTAACGTCCCTTCCCATCTGCCTCTACACTACCTCGGACGCCTGCCCCAGAATGCCTGAAGCAGTGGTGAGCAGGCCCACCCGAGGGTCCACCCGGCCCACCCCGGGCCACCGACCCAGAAGGTGCGGACCTCACCGCTGCACCACCGGCCGGCCCCTTTCATGTTCCGTTGGCAACCTGCAGTTGAGGGCAATGGGACTTGAATATGCTACTTGAGCCCAACTCTGGCACTGTGTAGATGAGGCCAGGTTGTTTTTCGGGTCCACTGCGATGTCAGAGGATTGGTCATAATCGTGTCTCTGCTGTCCCGGCAAGCTCCACGGACACACGGTTTCCTGGCCCGCTCGGAGCAGTCTCAAAACTCACCCTTCCCACTGAGCCCAGCCTTGACCTTCGCTGCCGTCTTTTGGCTTGTGAATTTCTCTGCCTTTCAAACGTTCCAGCAGAGTCTGTCTAAAGACGGACATCATCTTTCATTGTGGATTATCCAGGGGTGATTTCTGTTCGCCTTCCATTTTCTGGGACCTTTGTCTCTTTTCCATAGGAGAATCGTCATGGTATTTCTCAGCTATCCCCCTTAGACATGCTTATCAGTCCGTTCCCCTTCATTCCAAGTGATTCATTTTGCATTTCTGGAATCACCGTATGTTCTCTAGGCCGAAGTGTGAGTGCTTTCGTGACTCTTGGTTGTTGTCTTTGAATTTGCACCGGTCACTTGAAGGAGTCTTTGCTGTCCTAGCCTGGGTCAAACTAAGCACTGGGAACACGTGGTCATCTGGGTTGGTTTGCCATCCTGAGGTCACAAACTCCAAACTCGAGGTGGTCCTGGCATCCCCCTTCACGGACACAATGTTTCCAAGACAAATTAGACGAATCTGATGAATCCCTCTCTCCAGGAAAGATATTTTTCTGTCTCCTTTCCGGATTTGGGAAGTTTCGAACTTCACCCCTGATCCTGGGACGTTCCCCCAGGTGCCGTCTAGATACGGGCTTACTTTATTTCTATAGGCTGTGCCATTTGTTTGCCTTACATCCTCAGCCCTGGCCTGTTTATTTTTCTTGAAACAGAATTGTAATGTTCTCATTTTCAGCCCACTTCCTTACATGTGGTGTCAAAACACATAATCAATAATCCTTCTACGGCAAGAGGTAGGGGGAGAGAATTTCGATGGAGGCAAACTGAGCACACTAGCCTGGGCGGGCAGCCTTCACGAAGGAACGAAGCCCTGTGGAAAAGGGTGCTTTTCAGCACCCTTGTAGAGCACTTCCAAACAAAGAGACGTAGCCCAAGCGTGACGGGGCTCCATTCCTTCAAGGCTTCCAAGACATCTCTTGGGACACATTAGCATGTACCCGGTGGGCCCCCGTGACGCCAGAGCTATGGAAAGTGAGACTGATCTGCAAAGAATGCCAGGGGCCTAGGAAAGGAGGCATCGAGTCTTCTCTTCAACGTCCTCAAGCCCTCATTCTTGACTTTGGCTTATGCTTAAGGCAGAAGGACCACGTAGGTCTGATAAGGCCCAAGTCCGGCCTCTTGCTTCCAATCAAGTTGCAAGCTTGAATCAGCATGGCCTCCCCATAGACTTGAATAGATGACAACGTTCTCCTCTCGGGGCTTGTCCCTCTATTCTCGCTTCTTGCCAAGGATCCCTTTCTTACCCCTCGAATCAGCGTCTGTTTTATGTCTTCCAGTTTCTGTGTCCGCTTTCTGTTTCTCAAAGCTGTTTCTGGGTATCCCTCCCTGTAATAGCCTAGCCTAGGCCAATCCTCGGTCTGTAACCGTGCGGCCATCTTGGCGGACAGGATCCTCGTGATGTCATAAACAACCTCAAAATTCGAAGTTGTCCTGACAACCTGCGTGCACACAGAGTTTCAGAGCCATCTCAGGCCAGTCCGACTCCTCACCCTTTCCTGGTAGGATAGCTTTCCTTTTTCTCGATTTCTTGTCGGTTTCTGTCTTGCTCCTCGAACTTTGGAAGGCCTGCTACATTCTCTCTAGACACTGGTTTCTGTCCTGTAAGATTATCCTGGGTTTTACCTCTTACATTTTATGTAGATGGCCAAGTGGGTGGACGTTCCCCAGAGAAAGTCCTGGACTCCCTCCCAAGTTGAAGTTGCCCGGGCAGTCCTCTGATGCGCAGTGATCGTGCCATCTCCTAGCACTCTGCCGATTCCACCTTGGCAGGTCCCATGTTTTCCTTCCTTCTTCCTCTGGGGAAGTGTACCAGATGCGTTCATGGATTGTAAAAGCCTCACGGTTCTTTTTCTGGTGCGTATTGATAAGGGGACCTCACCATTGCTACTTAGTTTATGATCCCTGTCCGCACCGTACCATGAAATCTGTATGTCCTAACACTGCCAATGTGATCTGCACCCGTGATGTGAAACAGTGGGGCCTGGGCCGGCCAAGCGGAACGTGGGCACTTACCCGCTCCGCCACAGGGCCGGCCCTGAATTGGACGTTTGGACCAACCTTTTGCCTGAGCTTGGGAACACGTGGGCCTGTTTGCATTATTCGTGAAGGTGATTGGTAGTAACGTCCTGGACGGTAACCTTTTCCGTTGGTGCATGGGTTTAGCAGGCAGCATGTTCTGTGGGTAGTATTCCTCTTCATCTATTTGGAAGGGTCTACCTTTCTGTAGCATCAGTACGCATTTTGAGGTGATTTTCCAGCCTTGGAAGTTCACCCTCTCTAATCTCTTTCAGCCCCAAAGATTTATGCCGTCATTCTGGACCCCATTTTGGATTTTTTTTGCTTTTAGGTGAATTTATTGCCGCAACCCTGCATTAGAACATCCTATATCTTTCCGATTTGCATCCTCATCGATGTAGACTTCCGTGTAGCTTACATCATCTTCCCCTGCGTAAGCCTAATAGCAGGCCCTCACCACACACTTGTGCCTCATCATCTGTTTCACCCTCTCACACCTCCCCGCTTTGTCTCTGGGAACCCCCAATCAAATGTCCCGTGCCACCTGTTCCTGACCGCTTGTTTTTCCTTCTCCTCTTAAGTGAGGTCCTACGGTACTTGCCTTGCTCCCTGGGGCTTGTTTCACTTCCCTAAAACCCTCACAGCCATTCTGGTGGTCACAAGTGGCTGGATTGCATCCTTGGTTCCGGCTGACTGGTATGCCATTGCGTGGCTATAGCCCATCTTCCTTCTGCACTCGTCCCTTGCTGGGCTCCAGGGAGGCTTCCAAGTCTTGGGTAGTGGGAGCGACGCTGTGGTGAACTCAGCGGTGCACATGTCTTTAGGCAGGAGTGTTTCCGAGTTCTTTGGATCAACACGCCGCAGAGGAATAGCTGGATCATATGGGACATGGATTCTTAAAGTTCTGAGGCAGTTCCACACCGCTTGGCGTAGTGGCTGCACCGGTCTGCACTCCCACCAACGGTGCAGGAGGCTTCCCTTCTCTCCACCTCCTCTCTGACACCTGTGGCTTCCTGTCTGCTTCCTTATAGCCATTCTGACCACAGTGAGCTGCTGTGCCCTTGCAGTTTGCATTTGCATTGGCCTGAGACTTCATGACGGTGAACAAGTGTTCATGCACCCGTTGGCCCTCTTTCGATCTTCTTGGCAGAAATCTCTGTTTCCATCTTCTGCCCAGGTTTTCATTGGCTTGTTGTTTTTTTTTTTCTTGTGGGGACGTGCGAGTTGATTGCATCTTTGGGCTTTTCACCCCTTGTCCGATGTGTGGTTTGCAAACATCCTCCCCCAGTCGTTGTGCTATCTTTGCATTCAGTCGATGGTTTCCTTCACTGGGCAGAAGCGTCCGCATTTGACGTGGTCCCGTTGGTTTCTTGTTGACTTGGTTGCCCTGGCCCAGCCGGACTTGCTTCTTCCAAACAGGCGGCTCAGACCGATGGCAAAGAGCACTCTGCCTAGGTCTTCTGCTACAAGGTTCACGGTTTCAAGTCTGCCATTCAAGGCTTTGATCCATTTCAGGTGGTGTGTGTGCCAGGTGTAACATCATGGTGTACTGTCGTTGTGTTCCAGGTGGCTGTGCAGGCTTCCCAGCACCGTTTATGGTAGAGACTCTCCTTTCTCCGCTGTCTCCTCTTGGCTCCCTGGTCGAAAATGGGCTGTCCATGTACGTTTGAGTTGGGCTCTGGGTTCTCGATTCTGTTGCATGGGTCTGTGTGCCTGTTTTGGGGCCCAGACTGTGCCGTCTCGGTACCTAGTGCTTCGTCCTATATGTTGAAATCGGAAAGTGTGCCACGTCCTGCTTTTTTCGTTTTCCTGAGGATTCCTTTGCCTAGTCAGGGTCTCTTGTTGCTGGCTAGAAGCTTTAGGATGCCCTCTTCTGTCTCTGTGGGAAACATTGCTGCAACTTTGACTGGGATTGCATGGAATCCAGAGATTCCTTGCTCCGGTAGGGACGTTTCCAGTGTGTTGCTGCTTCCACTCCTAGATCCTGGAATCTCCTTCTTTCTCCTTGTGTCTTCTTGAATTTCTTTCCCCCAACGTTTGTTAGTTTTCCATTGCCATGGCTTTCACCTGTTTTGCTAAGTTTCTTCATAGAGATCTCATCCTTCTCACTGGCATGCAGTTGTTCACTTTTTCTTTTCAGCTTCAGTTTCTCTATGCTTTGCAACTTTGAATCGGTTTTGCTCTGGCAGAAGTGCATCGCTGAGCTCACATCTGCTGGCAATGCTCCTGTATTTGCTGTGGAAGTCTGGCCCTGGCTAACGTCCCTTCCCATCTGCCTCTACACTACCTCGGACGCCTGCCCCAGAATGCCTGAAGCAGTGGTGAGCAGGCCCACCCGAGGGTCCACCCGGCCCACCCCGGGCCACCGACCCAGAAGGTGCGGACCTCACCGCTGCACCACCGGCCGGCCCCTTTCATGTTCCGTTGGCAACCTGCAGTTGAGGGCAATGGGACTTGAATATGCTACTTGAGCCCAACTCTGGCACTGTGTAGATGAGGCCAGGTTGTTTTTCGGGTCCACTGCGATGTCAGAGGATTGGTCATAATCGTGTCTCTGCTGTCCCGGCAAGCTCCACGGACACACGGTTTCCTGGCCCGCTCGGAGCAGTCTCAAAACTCACCCTTCCCACTTAGCCCAGCCTTGACCTTCGCTGCCGTCTTTTGGCTTGTGAATTTCTCTGCCTTTCAAACGTTCCAGCAGAGTCTGTCTAAAGACGGACATCATCTTTCATTGTGGATTATCCAGGGGTGATTTCTGTTCGCCTTCCATTTTCTGGGACCTTTGTCTCTTTTCCATAGGAGAATCGTCATGGTATTTCTCAGCTATCCCCCTTAGACATGCTTATCAGTCCGTTCCCCTTCATTCCAAGTGATTCATTTTGCATTTCTGGAATCACCGTATGTTCTCTAGGCCGAGGTGTGAGTGCTTTCGTGACTCTTGGTTGTTGTCTTTGAATTTGCACCGGTCACTTGAAGGAGTCTTTGCTGTCCTAGCCTGGGTCAAACTAAGCACTGGGAACACGTGGTCATCTGGGTTGGTTTGCCATCCTGAGGTCACAAACTCCAAACTCGAGGTGGTCCTGGCATCCCCCTTCACGGACACAATGTTTCCAAGACAAATTAGACGAATCTGATGAATCCCTCTCTCCAGGAAAGATATTTTTCTGTCTCCTTTCCGGATTTGGGAAGTTTCGAACTTCACCCCTGATCCTGGGACGTTCCCCCAGGTGCCGTCTAGATACGGGCTTACTTTATTTCTATAGGCTGTGCCATTTGTTTGCCTTACATCCTCAGCCCTGGCCTGTTTATTTTTCTTGAAACAGAATTGTAATGTTCTCATTTTCAGCCCACTTCCTTACATGTGGTGTCAAAACACATAATCAATAATCCTTCTACGGCAAGAGGTAGGGGGAGAGAATTTCGATGGAGGCAAACTGAGCACACTAGCCTGGGCGGGCAGCCTTCACGAAGGAACGAAGCCCTGTGGAAAAGGGTGCTTTTCAGCACCCTTGTAGAGCACTTCCAAACAAAGAGACGTAGCCCAAGCGTGACGGGGCTCCATTCCTTCAAGGCTTCCAAGACATCTCTTGGGACACATTAGCATGTACCCGGTGGGCCCCCGTGACGCCAGAGCTATGGAAAGTGAGACTGATCTGCAAAGAATGCCAGGGGCCTAGGAAAGGAGGCATCGAGTCTTCTCTTCAACGTCCTCAAGCCCTCATTCTTGACTTTGGCTTATGCTTAAGGCAGAAGGACCACGTAGGTCTGATAAGGCCCAAGTCCGGCCTCTTGCTTCCAATCAAGTTGCAAGCTTGAATCAGCATGGCCTCCCCATAGACTTGAATAGATGACAACGTTCTCCTCTCGGGGCTTGTCCCTCTATTCTCGCTTCTTGCCAAGGATCCCTTTCTTACCCCTCGAATCAGCGTCTGTTTTATGTCTTCCAGTTTCTGTGTCCGCTTTCTGTTTCTCAAAGCTGTTTCTGGGTATCCCTCCCTGTAATAGCCTAGCCTAGGCCAATCCTCGGTCTGTAACCGTGCGGCCATCTTGGCGGACAGGATCCTCGTGATGTCATAAACAACCTCAAAATTCGAAGTTGTCCTGACAACCTGCGTGCACACAGAGTTTCAGAGCCATCTCAGGCCAGTCCGACTCCTCACCCTTTCCTGGTAGGATAGCTTTCCTTTTTCTCGATTTCTTGTCGGTTTCTGTCTTGCTCCTCGAACTTTGGAAGGCCTGCTACATTCTCTCTAGACACTGGTTTCTGTCCTGTAAGATTATCCTGGGTTTTACCTCTTACATTTTATGTAGATGGCCAAGTGGGTGGACGTTCCCCAGAGAAAGTCCTGGACTCCCTCCCAAGTTGAAGTTGCCCGGGCAGTCCTCTGATGCGCAGTGATCGTGCCATCTCCTAGCACTCTGCCGATTCCACCTTGGCAGGTCCCATGTTTTCCTTCCTTCTTCCTCTGGGGAAGTGTACCAGATGCGTTCATGGATTGTAAAAGCCTCACGGTTCTTTTTCTGGTGCGTATTGATAAGGGGACCTCACCATTGCTACTTAGTTTATGATCCCTGTCCGCACCGTACCATGAAATCTGTATGTCCTAACACTGCCAATGTGATCTGCACCCGTGATGTGAAACAGTGGGGCCTGGGCCGGCCAAGCGGAACGTGGGCACTTACCCGCTCCGCCACAGGGCCGGCCCTGAATTGGACGTTTGGACCAACCTTTTGCCTGAGCTTGGGAACACGTGGGCCTGTTTGCATTATTCGTGAAGGTGATTGGTAGTAACGTCCTGGACGGTAACCTTTTCCGTTGGTGCATGGGTTTAGCAGGCAGCATGTTCTGTGGGTAGTATTCCTCTTCATCTATTTGGAAGGGTCTACCTTTCTGTAGCATCAGTACGCATTTTGAGGTGATTTTCCAGCCTTGGAAGTTCACCCTCTCTAATCTCTTTCAGCCCCAAAGATTTATGCCGTCATTCTGGACCCCATTTTGGATTTTTTTTGCTTTTAGGTGAATTTATTGCCGCAACCCTGCATTAGAACATCCTATATCTTTCCGATTTGCATCCTCATCGATGTAGACTTCCGTGTAGCTTACATCATCTTCCCCTGCGTAAGCCTAATAGCAGGCCCTCACCACACACTTGTGCCTCATCATCTGTTTCACCCTCTCACACCTCCCCGCTTTGTCTCTGGGAACCCCCAATCAAATGTCCCGTGCCACCTGTTCCTGACCGCTTGTTTTTCCTTCTCCTCTTAAGTGAGGTCCTACGGTACTTGCCTTGCTCCCTGGGGCTTGTTTCACTTCCCTAAAACCCTCACAGCCATTCTGGTGGTCACAAGTGGCTGGATTGCATCCTTGGTTCCGGCTGACTGGTATGCCATTGCGTGGCTATAGCCCATCTTCCTTCTGCA
Source organism: Equus asinus (assembly GCF_041296235.1). Classification (NCBI taxonomy): domain Eukaryota; kingdom Metazoa; phylum Chordata; class Mammalia; order Perissodactyla; family Equidae; genus Equus; species Equus asinus. The sequence continues at coordinate 7,340,169 of NC_091810.1, forward strand.
CTCGTCCCTTGCTGGGCTCCAGGGAGGCTTCCAAGTCTTGGGTAGTGGGAGCGACGCTGTGGTGAACTCAGCGGTGCACATGTCTTTAGGCAGGAGTGTTTCCGAGTTCTTTGGATCAACACGCCGCAGAGGAATAGCTGGATCATATGGGACATGGATTCTTAAAGTTCTGAGGCAGTTCCACACCGCTTGGCGTAGTGGCTGCACCGGTCTGCACTCCCACCAACGGTGCAGGAGGCTTCCCTTCTCTCCACCTCCTCTCTGACACCTGTGGCTTCCTGTCTGCTTCCTTATAGCCATTCTGACCACAGTGAGCTGCTGTGCCCTTGCAGTTTGCATTTGCATTGGCCTGAGACTTCATGACGGTGAACAAGTGTTCATGCACCCGTTGGCCCTCTTTCGATCTTCTTGGCAGAAATCTCTGTTTCCATCTTCTGCCCAGGTTTTCATTGGCTTGTTGTTTTTTTTTTTCTTGTGGGGACGTGCGAGTTGATTGCATCTTTGGGCTTTTCACCCCTTGTCCGATGTGTGGTTTGCAAACATCCTCCCCCAGTCGTTGTGCTATCTTTGCATTCAGTCGATGGTTTCCTTCACTGGGCAGAAGCGTCCGCATTTGACGTGGTCCCGTTGGTTTCTTGTTGACTTGGTTGCCCTGGCCCAGCCGGACTTGCTTCTTCCAAACAGGCGGCTCAGACCGATGGCAAAGAGCACTCTGCCTAGGTCTTCTGCTACAAGGTTCACGGTTTCAAGTCTGCCATTCAAGGCTTTGATCCATTTCAGGTGGTGTGTGTGCCAGGTGTAACATCATGGTGTACTGTCGTTGTGTTCCAGGTGGCTGTGCAGGCTTCCCAGCACCGTTTATGGTAGAGACTCTCCTTTCTCCGCTGTCTCCTCTTGGCTCCCTGGTCGAAAATGGGCTGTCCATGTACGTTTGAGTTGGGCTCTGGGTTCTCGATTCTGTTGCATGGGTCTGTGTGCCTGTTTTGGGGCCCAGACTGTGCCGTCTCGGTACCTAGTGCTTCGTCCTATATGTTGAAATCGGAAAGTGTGCCACGTCCTGCTTTTTTCGTTTTCCTGAGGATTCCTTTGCCTAGTCAGGGTCTCTTGTTGCTGGCTAGAAGCTTTAGGATGCCCTCTTCTGTCTCTGTGGGAAACATTGCTGCAACTTTGACTGGGATTGCATGGAATCCAGAGATTCCTTGCTCCGGTAGGGACGTTTCCAGTGTGTTGCTGCTTCCACTCCTAGATCCTGGAATCTCCTTCTTTCTCCTTGTGTCTTCTTGAATTTCTTTCCCCCAACGTTTGTTAGTTTTCCATTGCCATGGCTTTCACCTGTTTTGCTAAGTTTCTTCATAGAGATCTCATCCTTCTCACTGGCATGCAGTTGTTCACTTTTTCTTTTCAGCTTCAGTTTCTCTATGCTTTGCAACTTTGAATCGGTTTTGCTCTGGCAGAAGTGCATCGCTGAGCTCACATCTGCTGGCAATGCTCCTGTATTTGCTGTGGAAGTCTGGCCCTGGCTAACGTCCCTTCCCATCTGCCTCTACACTACCTCGGACGCCTGCCCCAGAATGCCTGAAGCAGTGGTGAGCAGGCCCACCCGAGGGTCCACCCGGCCCACCCCGGGCCACCGACCCAGAAGGTGCGGACCTCACCGCTGCACCACCGGCCGGCCCCTTTCATGTTCCGTTGGCAACCTGCAGTTGAGGGCAATGGGACTTGAATATGCTACTTGAGCCCAACTCTGGCACTGTGTAGATGAGGCCAGGTTGTTTTTCGGGTCCACTGCGATGTCAGAGGATTGGTCATAATCGTGTCTCTGCTGTCCCGGCAAGCTCCACGGACACACGGTTTCCTGGCCCGCTCGGAGCAGTCTCAAAACTCACCCTTCCCACTTAGCCCAGCCTTGACCTTCGCTGCCGTCTTTTGGCTTGTGAATTTCTCTGCCTTTCAAACGTTCCAGCAGAGTCTGTCTAAAGACGGACATCATCTTTCATTGTGGATTATCCAGGGGTGATTTCTGTTCGCCTTCCATTTTCTGGGACCTTTGTCTCTTTTCCATAGGAGAATCGTCATGGTATTTCTCAGCTATCCCCCTTAGACATGCTTATCAGTCCGTTCCCCTTCATTCCAAGTGATTCATTTTGCATTTCTGGAATCACCGTATGTTCTCTAGGCCGAGGTGTGAGTGCTTTCGTGACTCTTGGTTGTTGTCTTTGAATTTGCACCGGTCACTTGAAGGAGTCTTTGCTGTCCTAGCCTGGGTCAAACTAAGCACTGGGAACACGTGGTCATCTGGGTTGGTTTGCCATCCTGAGGTCACAAACTCCAAACTCGAGGTGGTCCTGGCATCCCCCTTCACGGACACAATGTTTCCAAGACAAATTAGACGAATCTGATGAATCCCTCTCTCCAGGAAAGATATTTTTCTGTCTCCTTTCCGGATTTGGGAAGTTTCGAACTTCACCCCTGATCCTGGGACGTTCCCCCAGGTGCCGTCTAGATACGGGCTTACTTTATTTCTATAGGCTGTGCCATTTGTTTGCCTTACATCCTCAGCCCTGGCCTGTTTATTTTTCTTGAAACAGAATTGTAATGTTCTCATTTTCAGCCCACTTCCTTACATGTGGTCTCAAAACACATAATCAATAATCCTTCTACGGCAAGAGGTAGGGGGAGAGAATTTCGATGGAGGCAAACTGAGCACACTAGCCTGGGCGGGCAGCCTTCACGAAGGAACGAAGCCCTGTGGAAAAGGGTGCTTTTCAGCACCCTTGTAGAGCACTTCCAAACAAAGAGACGTAGCCCAAGCGTGACGGGGCTCCATTCCTTCAAGGCTTCCAAGACATCTCTTGGGACACATTAGCATGTACCCGGTGGGCCCCCGTGACGCCAGAGCTATGGAAAGTGAGACTGATCTGCAAAGAATGCCAGGGGCCTAGGAAAGGAGGCATCGAGTCTTCTCTTCAACGTCCTCAAGCCCTCATTCTTGACTTTGGCTTATGCTTAAGGCAGAAGGACCACGTAGGTCTGATAAGGCCCAAGTCCGGCCTCTTGCTTCCAATCAAGTTGCAAGCTTGAATCAGCATGGCCTCCCCATAGACTTGAATAGATGACAACGTTCTCCTCTCGGGGCTTGTCCCTCTATTCTCGCTTCTTGCCAAGGATCCCTTTCTTACCCCTCGAATCAGCGTCTGTTTTATGTCTTCCAGTTTCTGTGTCCGCTTTCTGTTTCTCAAAGCTGTTTCTGGGTATCCCTCCCTGTAATAGCCTAGCCTAGGCCAATCCTCGGTCTGTAACCGTGCGGCCATCTTGGCGGACAGGATCCTCGTGATGTCATAAACAACCTCAAAATTCGAAGTTGTCCTGACAACCTGCGTGCACACAGAGTTTCAGAGCCATCTCAGGCCAGTCCGACTCCTCACCCTTTCCTGGTAGGATAGCTTTCCTTTTTCTCGATTTCTTGTCGGTTTCTGTCTTGCTCCTCGAACTTTGGAAGGCCTGCTACATTCTCTCTAGACACTGGTTTCTGTCCTGTAAGATTATCCTGGGTTTTACCTCTTACATTTTATGTAGATGGCCAAGTGGGTGGACGTTCCCCAGAGAAAGTCCTGGACTCCCTCCCAAGTTGAAGTTGCCCGGGCAGTCCTCTGATGCGCAGTGATCGTGCCATCTCCTAGCACTCTGCCGATTCCACCTTGGCAGGTCCCATGTTTTCCTTCCTTCTTCCTCTGGGGAAGTGTACCAGATGCGTTCATGGATTGTAAAAGCCTCACGGTTCTTTTTCTGGTGCGTATTGATAAGGTGACCTCACCATTGTTACTTAGTTTATGATCCCTGTCCGCACCGTACCATGAAATCTGTATGTCCTAACACTGCCAATGTGATCTGCACCCGTGATGTGAAACAGTGGGGCCTGGGCCGGCCAAGCGGAACGTGGGCACTTACCCGCTCCGCCACAGGGCCGGCCCTGAATTGGACGTTTGGACCAACCTTTTGCCTGAGCTTGGGAACACGTGGGCCTGTTTGCATTATTCGTGAAGGTGATTGGTAGTAACGTCCTGGACGGTAACCTTTTCCGTTGGTGCATGGGTTTAGCAGGCAGCATGTTCTGTGGGTAGTATTCCTCTTCATCTATTTGGAAGGGTCTACCTTTCTGTAGCATCAGTACGCATTTTGAGGTGATTTTCCAGCCTTGGAAGTTCACCCTCTCTAATCTCTTTCAGCCCCAAAGATTTATGCCGTCATTCTGGACCCCATTTTGGATTTTTTTTGCTTTTAGGTGAATTTATTGCCGCAACCCTGCATTAGAACATCCTATATCTTTCCGATTTGCATCCTCATCGATGTAGACTTCCGTGTAGCTTACATCATCTTCCCCTGCGTAAGCCTAATAGCAGGCCCTCACCACACACTTGTGCCTCATCATCTGTTTCACCCTCTCACACCTCCCCGCTTTGTCTCTGGGAACCCCCAATCAAATGTCCCGTGCCACCTGTTCCTGACCGCTTGTTTTTCCTTCTCCTCTTAAGTGAGGTCCTACGGTACTTGCCTTGCTCCCTGGGGCTTGTTTCACTTCCCTAAAACCCTCACAGCCATTCTGGTGGTCACAAGTGGCTGGATTGCATCCTTGGTTCTGGCTGACTGGTATGCCATTGCGTGGCTATAGCCCATCTTCCTTCTGCACTCGTCCCTTGCTGGGCTCCAGGGAGGCTTCCAAGTCTTGGGTAGTGGGAGCGACGCTGTGGTGAACTCAGCGGTGCACATGTCTTTAGGCAGGAGTGTTTCCGAGTTCTTTGGATCAACACGCCGCAGAGGAATAGCTGGATCATATGGGACATGGATTCTTAAAGTTCTGAGGCAGTTCCACACCGCTTGGCGTAGTGGCTGCACCGGTCTGCACTCCCACCAACGGTGCAGGAGGCTTCCCTTCTCTCCACCTCCTCTCTGACACCTGTGGCTTCCTGTCTGCTTCCTTATAGCCATTCTGACCACAGTGAGCTGCTGTGCCCTTGCAGTTTGCATTTGCATTGGCCTGAGACTTCATGACGGTGAACAAGTGTTCATGCACCCGTTGGCCCTCTTTCGATCTTCTTGGCAGAAATCTCTGTTTCCATCTTCTGCCCAGGTTTTCATTGGCTTGTTGTTTTTTTTTTTCTTGTGGGGACGTGCGAGTTGATTGCATCTTTGGGCTTTTCACCCCTTGTCCGATGTGTGGTTTGCAAACATCCTCCCCCAGTCGTTGTGCTATCTTTGCATTCAGTCGATGGTTTCCTTCACTGGGCAGAAGCGTCCGCATTTGACGTGGTCCCGTTGGTTTCTTGTTGACTTGGTTGCCCTGGCCCAGCCGGACTTGCTTCTTCCAAACAGGCGGCTCAGACCGATGGCAAAGAGCACTCTGCCTAGGTCTTCTGCTACAAGGTTCACGGTTTCAAGTCTGCCATTCAAGGCTTTGATCCATTTCAGGTGGTGTGTGTGCCAGGTGTAACATCATGGTGTACTGTCGTTGTGTTCCAGGTGGCTGTGCAGGCTTCCCAGCACCGTTTATGGTAGAGACTCTCCTTTCTCCGCTGTCTCCTCTTGGCTCCCTGGTCGAAAATGGGCTGTCCATGTACGTTTGAGTTGGGCTCTGGGTTCTCGATTCTGTTGCATGGGTCTGTGTGCCTGTTTTGGGGCCCAGACTGTGCCGTCTCGGTACCTAGTGCTTCGTCCTATATGTTGAAATCGGAAAGTGTGCCACGTCCTGCTTTTTTCGTTTTCCTGAGGATTCCTTTGCCTAGTCAGGGTCTCTTGTTGCTGGCTAGAAGCTTTAGGATGCCCTCTTCTGTCTCTGTGGGAAACATTGCTGCAACTTTGACTGGGATTGCATGGAATCCAGAGATTCCTTGCTCCGGTAGGGACGTTTCCAGTGTGTTGCTGCTTCCACTCCTAGATCCTGGAATCTCCTTCTTTCTCCTTGTGTCTTCTTGAATTTCTTTCCCCCAACGTTTGTTAGTTTTCCATTGCCATGGCTTTCACCTGTTTTGCTAAGTTTCTTCATAGAGATCTCATCCTTCTCACTGGCATGCAGTTGTTCACTTTTTCTTTTCAGCTTCAGTTTCTCTATGCTTTGCAACTTTGAATCGGTTTTGCTCTGGCAGAAGTGCATCGCTGAGCTCACATCTGCTGGCAATGCTCCTGTATTTGCTGTGGAAGTCTGGCCCTGGCTAACGTCCCTTCCCATCTGCCTCTACACTACCTCGGACGCCTGCCCCAGAATGCCTGAAGCAGTGGTGAGCAGGCCCACCCGAGGGTCCACCCGGCCCACCCCGGGCCACCGACCCAGAAGGTGCGGACCTCACCGCTGCACCACCGGCCGGCCCCTTTCATGTTCCGTTGGCAACCTGCAGTTGAGGGCAATGGGACTTGAATATGCTACTTGAGCCCAACTCTGGCACTGTGTAGATGAGGCCAGGTTGTTTTTCGGGTCCACTGCGATGTCAGAGGATTGGTCATAATCGTGTCTCTGCTGTCCCGGCAAGCTCCACGGACACACGGTTTCCTGGCCCGCTCGGAGCAGTCTCAAAACTCACCCTTCCCACTTAGCCCAGCCTTGACCTTCGCTGCCGTCTTTTGGCTTGTGAATTTCTCTGCCTTTCAAACGTTCCAGCAGAGTCTGTCTAAAGACGGACATCATCTTTCATTGTGGATTATCCAGGGGTGATTTCTGTTCGCCTTCCATTTTCTGGGACCTTTGTCTCTTTTCCATAGGAGAATCGTCATGGTATTTCTCAGCTATCCCCCTTAGACATGCTTATCAGTCCGTTCCCCTTCATTCCAAGTGATTCATTTTGCATTTCTGGAATCACCGTATGTTCTCTAGGCCGAGGTGTGAGTGCTTTCGTGACTCTTGGTTGTTGTCTTTGAATTTGCACCGGTCACTTGAAGGAGTCTTTGCTGTCCTAGCCTGGGTCAAACTAAGCACTGGGAACACGTGGTCATCTGGGTTGGTTTGCCATCCTGAGGTCACAAACTCCAAACTCGAGGTGGTCCTGGCATCCCCCTTCACGGACACAATGTTTCCAAGACAAATTAGACGAATCTGATGAATCCCTCTCTCCAGGAAAGATATTTTTCTGTCTCCTTTCCGGATTTGGGAAGTTTCAAACTTCACCCCTGATCCTGGAACGTTCCCCCAGGTGCCGTCTAGATACGGGCTTACTTTATTTCTATAGGCTGTGCCATTTGTTTGCCTTACATCCTCAGCCCTGGCCTGTTTATTTTTCTTGAAACAGAATTGTAATGTTCTCATTTTCAGCCCACTTCCTTACATGTGGTGTCAAAACACATAATCAATAATCCTTCTACGGCAAGAGGTAGGGGGAGAGAATTTCGATGGAGGCAAACTGAGCACACTAGCCTGGGCGGGCAGCCTTCACGAAGGAACGAAGCCCTGTGGAAAAGGGTGCTTTTCAGCACCCTTGTAGAGCACTTCCAAACAAAGAGACGTAGCCCAAGCGTGACGGGGCTCCATTCCTTCAAGGCTTCCAAGACATCTCTTGGGACACATTAGCATGTACCCGGTGGGCCCCCGTGACGCCAGAGCTATGGAAAGTGAGACTGATCTGCAAAGAATGCCAGGGGCCTAGGAAAGGAGGCATCGAGTCTTCTCTTCAACGTCCTCAAGCCCTCATTCTTGACTTTGGCTTATGCTTAAGGCAGAAGGACCACGTAGGTCTGATAAGGCCCAAGTCCGGCCTCTTGCTTCCAATCAAGTTGCAAGCTTGAATCAGCATGGCCTCCCCATAGACTTGAATAGATGACAACGTTCTCCTCTCGGGGCTTGTCCCTCTATTCTCGCTTCTTGCCAAGGATCCCTTTCTTACCCCTCGAATCAGCGTCTGTTTTATGTCTTCCAGTTTCTGTGTCCGCTTTCTGTTTCTCAAAGCTGTTTCTGGGTATCCCTCCCTGTAATAGCCTAGCCTAGGCCAATCCTCGGTCTGTAACCGTGCGGCCATCTTGGCGGACAGGATCCTCGTGATGTCATAAACAACCTCAAAATTCGAAGTTGTCCTGACAACCTGCGTGCACACAGAGTTTCAGAGCCATCTCAGGCCAGTCCGACTCCTCACCCTTTCCTGGTAGGATAGCTTTCCTTTTTCTCGATTTCTTGTCGGTTTCTGTCTTGCTCCTCGAACTTTGGAAGGCCTGCTACATTCTCTCTAGACACTGGTTTCTGTCCTGTAAGATTATCCTGGGTTTTACCTCTTACATTTTATGTAGATGGCCAAGTGGGTGGACGTTCCCCAGAGAAAGTCCTGGACTCCCTCCCAAGTTGAAGTTGCCCGGGCAGTCCTCTGATGCGCAGTGATCGTGCCATCTCCTAGCACTCTGCCGATTCCACCTTGGCAGGTCCCATGTTTTCCTTCCTTCTTCCTCTGGGGAAGTGTACCAGATGCGTTCATGGATTGTAAAAGCCTCACGGTTCTTTTTCTGGTGCGTATTGATAAGGTGACCTCACCATTGCTACTTAGTTTATGATCCCTGTCCGCACCGTACCATGAAATCTGTATGTCCTAACACTGCCAATGTGATCTGCACCCGTGATGTGAAACAGTGGGGCCTGGGCCGGCCAAGCGGAACGTGGGCACTTACCCGCTCCGCCACAGGGCCGGCCCTGAATTGGACGTTTGGACCAACCTTTTGCCTGAGCTTGGGAACACGTGGGCCTGTTTGCATTATTCGTGAAGGTGATTGGTAGTAACGTCCTGGACGGTAACCTTTTCCGTTGGTGCATGGGTTTAGCAGGCAGCATGTTCTGTGGGTAGTATTCCTCTTCATCTATTTGGAAGGGTCTACCTTTCTGTAGCATCAGTACGCATTTTGAGGTGATTTTCCAGCCTTGGAAGTTCACCCTCTCTAATCTCTTTCAGCCCCAAAGATTTATGCCGTCATTCTGGACCCCATTTTGGATTTTTTTTGCTTTTAGGTGAATTTATTGCCGCAACCCTGCATTAGAACATCCTATATCTTTCCGATTTGCATCCTCATCGATGTAGACTTCCGTGTAGCTTACATCATCTTCCCCTGCGTAAGCCTAATAGCAGGCCCTCACCACACACTTGTGCCTCATCATCTGTTTCACCCTCTCACACCTCCCCGCTTTGTCTCTGGGAACCCCCAATCAAATGTCCCGTGCCACCTGTTCCTGACCGCTTGTTTTTCCTTCTCCTCTTAAGTGAGGTCCTACGGTACTTGCCTTGCTCCCTGGGGCTTGTTTCACTTCCCTAAAACCCTCACAGCCATTCTGGTGGTCACAAGTGGCTGGATTGCATCCTTGGTTCCGGCTGACTGGTATGCCATTGCGTGGCTATAGCCCATCTTCCTTCTGCACTCGTCCCTTGCTGGGCTCCAGGGAGGCTTCCAAGTCTTGGGTAGTGGGAGCGACGCTGTGGTGAACTCAGCGGTGCACATGTCTTTAGGCAGGAGTGTTTCCGAGTTCTTTGGATCAACACGCCGCAGAGGAATAGCTGGATCATATGGGACATGGATTCTTAAAGTTCTGAGGCAGTTCCACACCGCTTGGCGTAGTGGCTGCACCGGTCTGCACTCCCACCAACGGTGCAGGAGGCTTCCCTTCTCTCCACCTCCTCTCTGACACCTGTGGCTTCCTGTCTGCTTCCTTATAGCCATTCTGACCACAGTGAGCTGCTGTGCCCTTGCAGTTTGCATTTGCATTGGCCTGAGACTTCATGACGGTGAACAAGCGTTCATGCACCCGTTGGCCCTCTTTCGATCTTCTTGGCAGAAATCTCTGTTTCCATCTTCTGCCCAGGTTTTCATTGGCTTGTTGTTTTTTTTTTTCTTGTGGGGACGTGCGAGTTGATTGCATCTTTGGGCTTTTCACCCCTTGTCCGATGTGTGGTTTGCAAACATCCTCCCCCAGTCGTTGTGCTATCTTTGCATTCAGTCGATGGTTTCCTTCACTGGGCAGAAGCGTCCGCATTTGACGTGGTCCCGTTGGTTTCTTGTTGACTTGGTTGCCCTGGCCCAGCCGGACTTGCTTCTTCCAAACAGGCGGCTCAGACCGATGGCAAAGAGCACTCTGCCTAGGTCTTCTGCTACAAGGTTCACGGTTTCAAGTCTGCCATTCAAGGCTTTGATCCATTTCAGGTGGTGTGTGTGCCAGGTGTAACATCATGGTGTACTGTCGTTGTGTTCCAGGTGGCTGTGCAGGCTTCCCAGCACCGTTTATGGTAGAGACTCTCCTTTCTCCGCTGTCTCCTCTTGGCTCCCTGGTCGAAAATGGGCTGTCCATGTACGTTTGAGTTGGGCTCTGGGTTCTCGATTCTGTTGCATGGGTCTGTGTGCCTGTTTTGGGGCCCAGACTGTGCCGTCTCGGTACCTAGTGCTTCGTCCTATATGTTGAAATCGGAAAGTGTGCCACGTCCTGCTTTTTTCGTTTTCCTGAGGATTCCTTTGCCTAGTCAGGGTCTCTTGTTGCTGGCTAGAAGCTTTAGGATGCCCTCTTCTGTCTCTGTGGGAAACATTGCTGCAACTTTGACTGGGATTGCATGGAATCCAGAGATTCCTTGCTCCGGTAGGGACGTTTCCAGTGTGTTGCTGCTTCCACTCCTAGATCCTGGAATCTCCTTCTTTCTCCTTGTGTCTTCTTGAATTTCTTTCCCCCAACGTTTGTTAGTTTTCCATTGCCATGGCTTTCACCTGTTTTGCTAAGTTTCTTCATAGAGATCTCATCCTTCTCACTGGCATGCAGTTGTTCACTTTTTCTTTTCAGCTTCAGTTTCTCTATGCTTTGCAACTTTGAATCGGTTTTGCTCTGGCAGAAGTGCATCGCTGAGCTCACATCTGCTGGCAATGCTCCTGTATTTGCTGTGGAAGTCTGGCCCTGGCTAACGTCCCTTCCCATCTGCCTCTACACTACCTCGGACGCCTGCCCCAGAATGCCTGAAGCAGTGGTGAGCAGGCCCACCCGAGGGTCCACCCGGCCCACCCCGGGCCACCGACCCAGAAGGTGCGGACCTCACCGCTGCACCACCGGCCGGCCCCTTTCATGTTCCGTTGGCAACCTGCAGTTGAGGGCAATGGGACTTGAATATGCTACTTGAGCCCAACTCTGGCACTGTGTAGATGAGGCCAGGTTGTTTTTCGGGTCCACTGCGATGTCAGAGGATTGGTCATAATCGTGTCTCTGCTGTCCCGGCAAGCTCCACGGACACACGGTTTCCTGGCCCGCTCGGAGCAGTCTCAAAACTCACCCTTCCCACTTAGCCCAGCCTTGACCTTCGCTGCCGTCTTTTGGCTTGTGAATTTCTCTGCCTTTCAAACGTTCCAGCAGAGTCTGTCTAAAGACGGACATCATCTTTCATTGTGGATTATCCAGGGGTGATTTCTGTTCGCCTTCCATTTTCTGGGACCTTTGTCTCTTTTCCATAGGAGAATCGTCATGGTATTTCTCAGCTATCCCCCTTAGACATGCTTATCAGTCCGTTCCCCTTCATTCCAAGTGATTCATTTTGCATTTCTGGAATCACCGTATGTTCTCTAGGCCGAAGTGTGAGTGCTTTCGTGACTCTTGGTTGTTGTCTTTGAATTTGCACCGGTCACTTGAAGGAGTCTTTGCTGTCCTAGCCTGGGTCAAACTAAGCACTGGGAACACGTGGTCATCTGGGTTGGTTTGCCATCCTGAGGTCACAAACTCCAAACTCGAGGTGGTCCTGGCATCCCCCTTCACGGACACAATGTTTCCAAGACAAATTAGACGAATCTGATGAATCCCTCTCTCCAGGAAAGATATTTTTCTGTCTCCTTTCCGGATTTGGGAAGTTTCGAACTTCACCCCTGATCCTGGGACGTTCCCCCAGGTGCCGTCTAGATACGGGCTTACTTTATTTCTATAGGCTGTGCCATTTGTTTGCCTTACATCCTCAGCCCTGGCCTGTTTATTTTTCTTGAAACAGAATTGTAATGTTCTCATTTTCAGCCCACTTCCTTACATGTGGTGTCAAAACACATAATCAATAATCCTTCTACGGCAAGAGGTAGGGGGAGAGAATTTCGATGGAGGCAAACTGAGCACACTAGCCTGGGCGGGCAGCCTTCACGAAGGAACGAAGCCCTGTGGAAAAGGGTGCTTTTCAGCACCCTTGTAGAGCACTTCCAAACAAAGAGACGTAGCCCAAGCGTGACGGGGCTCCATTCCTTCAAGGCTTCCAAGACATCTCTTGGGACACATTAGCATGTACCCGGTGGGCCCCCGTGACGCCAGAGCTATGGAAAGTGAGACTGATCTGCAAAGAATGCCAGGGGCCTAGGAAAGGAGGCATCGAGTCTTCTCTTCAACGTCCTCAAGCCCTCATTCTTGACTTTGGCTTATGCTTAAGGCAGAAGGACCACGTAGGTCTGATAAGGCCCAAGTCCGGCCTCTTGCTTCCAATCAAGTTGCAAGCTTGAATCAGCATGGCCTCCCCATAGACTTGAATAGATGACAACGTTCTCCTCTCGGGGCTTGTCCCTCTATTCTCGCTTCTTGCCAAGGATCCCTTTCTTACCCCTCGAATCAGCGTCTGTTTTATGTCTTCCAGTTTCTGTGTCCGCTTTCTGTTTCTCAAAGCTGTTTCTGGGTATCCCTCCCTGTAATAGCCTAGCCTAGGCCAATCCTCGGTCTGTAACCGTGCGGCCATCTTGGCGGACAGGATCCTCGTGATGTCATAAACAACCTCAAAATTCGAAGTTGTCCTGACAACCTGCGTGCACACAGAGTTTCAGAGCCATCTCAGGCCAGTCCGACTCCTCACCCTTTCCTGGTAGGATAGCTTTCCTTTTTCTCGATTTCTTGTCGGTTTCTGTCTTGCTCCTCGAACTTTGGAAGGCCTGCTACATTCTCTCTAGACACTGGTTTCTGTCCTGTAAGATTATCCTGGGTTTTACCTCTTACATTTTATGTAGATGGCCAAGTGGGTGGACGTTCCCCAGAGAAAGTCCTGGACTCCCTCCCAAGTTGAAGTTGCCCGGGCAGTCCTCTGATGCGCAGTGATCGTGCCATCTCCTAGCACTCTGCCGATTCCACCTTGGCAGGTCCCATGTTTTCCTTCCTTCTTCCTCTGGGGAAGTGTACCAGATGCGTTCATGGATTGTAAAAGCCTCACGGTTCTTTTTCTGGTGCGTATTGATAAGGTGACCTCACCATTGCTACTTAGTTTATGATCCCTGTCCGCACCGTACCATGAAATCTGTATGTCCTAACACTGCCAATGTGATCTGCACCCGTGATGTGAAACAGTGGGGCCTGGGCCGGCCAAGCGGAACGTGGGCACTTACCCGCTCCGCCACAGGGCCGGCCCTGAATTGGACGTTTGGACCAACCTTTTGCCTGAGCTTGGGAACACGTGGGCCTGTTTGCATTATTCGTGAAGGTGATTGGTAGTAACGTCCTGGACGGTAACCTTTTCCGTTGGTGCATGGGTTTAGCAGGCAGCATGTTCTGTGGGTAGTATTCCTCTTCATCTATTTGGAAGGGTCTACCTTTCTGTAGCATCAGTACGCATTTTGAGGTGATTTTCCAGCCTTGGAAGTTCACCCTCTCTAATCTCTTTCAGCCCCAAAGATTTATGCCGTCATTCTGGACCCCATTTTGGATTTTTTTTGCTTTTAGGTGAATTTATTGCCGCAACCCTGCATTAGAACATCCTATATCTTTCCGATTTGCATCCTCATCGATGTAGACTTCCGTGTAGCTTACATCATCTTCCCCTGCGTAAGCCTAATAGCAGGCCCTCACCACACACTTGTGCCTCATCATCTGTTTCACCCTCTCACACCTCCCCGCTTTGTCTCTGGGAACCCCCAATCAAATGTCCCGTGCCACCTGTTCCTGACCGCTTGTTTTTCCTTCTCCTCTTAAGTGAGGTCCTACGGTACTTGCCTTGCTCCCTGGGGCTTGTTTCACTTCCCTAAAACCCTCACAGCCATTCTGGTGGTCACAAGTGGCTGGATTGCATCCTTGGTTCCGGCTGACTGGTATGCCATTGCGTGGCTATAGCCCATCTTCCTTCTGCACTCGTCCCTTGCTGGGCTCCAGGGAGGCTTCCAAGTCTTGGGTAGTGGGAGCGACGCTGTGGTGAACTCAGCGGTGCACATGTCTTTAGGCAGGAGTGTTTCCGAGTTCTTTGGATCAACACGCCGCAGAGGAATAGCTGGATCATATGGGACATGGATTCTTAAAGTTCTGAGGCAGTTCCACACCGCTTGGCGTAGTGGCTGCACCGGTCTGCACTCCCACCAACGGTGCAGGAGGCTTCCCTTCTCTCCACCTCCTCTCTGACACCTGTGGCTTCCTGTCTGCTTCCTTATAGCCATTCTGACCACAGTGAGCTGCTGTGCCCTTGCAGTTTGCATTTGCATTGGCCTGAGACTTCATGACGGTGAACAAGTGTTCATGCACCCGTTGGCCCTCTTTCGATCTTCTTGGCAGAAATCTCTGTTTCCATCTTCTGCCCAGGTTTTCATTGGCTTGTTGTTTTTTTTTTTCTTGTGGGGACGTGCGAGTTGATTGCATCTTTGGGCTTTTCACCCCTTGTCCGATGTGTGGTTTGCAAACATCCTCCCCCAGTCGTTGTGCTATCTTTGCATTCAGTCGATGGTTTCCTTCACTGGGCAGAAGCGTCCGCATTTGACGTGGTCCCGTTGGTTTCTTGTTGACTTGGTTGCCCTGGCCCAGCCGGACTTGCTTCTTCCAAACAGGCGGCTCAGACCGATGGCAAAGAGCACTCTGCCTAGGTCTTCTGCTACAAGGTTCACGGTTTCAAGTCTGCCATTCAAGGCTTTGATCCATTTCAGGTGGTGTGTGTGCCAGGTGTAACATCATGGTGTACTGTCGTTGTGTTCCAGGTGGCTGTGCAGGCTTCCCAGCACCGTTTATGGTAGAGACTCTCCTTTCTCCGCTGTCTCCTCTTGGCTCCCTGGTCGAAAATGGGCTGTCCATGTACGTTTGAGTTGGGCTCTGGGTTCTCGATTCTGTTGCATGGGTCTGTGTGCCTGTTTTGGGGCCCAGACTGTGCCGTCTCGGTACCTAGTGCTTCGTCCTATATGTTGAAATCGGAAAGTGTGCCACGTCCTGCTTTTTTCGTTTTCCTGAGGATTCCTTTGCCTAGTCAGGGTCTCTTGTTGCTGGCTAGAAGCTTTAGGATGCCCTCTTCTGTCTCTGTGGGAAACATTGCTGCAACTTTGACTGGGATTGCATGGAATCCAGAGATTCCTTGCTCCGGTAGGGACGTTTCCAGTGTGTTGCTGCTTCCACTCCTAGATCCTGGAATCTCCTTCTTTCTCCTTGTGTCTTCTTGAATTTCTTTCCCCCAACGTTTGTTAGTTTTCCATTGCCATGGCTTTCACCTGTTTTGCTAAGTTTCTTCATAGAGATCTCATCCTTCTCACTGGCATGCAGTTGTTCACTTTTTCTTTTCAGCTTCAGTTTCTCTATGCTTTGCAACTTTGAATCGGTTTTGCTCTGGCAGAAGTGCATCGCTGAGCTCACATCTGCTGGCAATGCTCCTGTATTTGCTGTGGAAGTCTGGCCCTGGCTAACGTCCCTTCCCATCTGCCTCTACACTACCTCGGACGCCTGCCCCAGAATGCCTGAAGCAGTGGTGAGCAGGCCCACCCGAGGGTCCACCCGGCCCACCCCGGGCCACCGACCCAGAAGGTGCGGACCTCACCGCTGCACCACCGGCCGGCCCCTTTCATGTTCCGTTGGCAACCTGCAGTTGAGGGCAATGGGACTTGAATATGCTACTTGAGCCCAACTCTGGCACTGTGTAGATGAGGCCAGGTTGTTTTTCGGGTCCACTGCGATGTCAGAGGATTGGTCATAATCGTGTCTCTGCTGTCCCGGCAAGCTCCACGGACACACGGTTTCCTGGCCCGCTCGGAGCAGTCTCAAAACTCACCCTTCCCACTGAGCCCAGCCTTGACCTTCGCTGCCGTCTTTTGGCTTGTGAATTTCTCTGCCTTTCAAACGTTCCAGCAGAGTCTGTCTAAAGACGGACATCATCTTTCATTGTGGATTATCCAGGGGTGATTTCTGTTCGCCTTCCATTTTCTGGGACCTTTGTCTCTTTTCCATAGGAGAATCGTCATGGTATTTCTCAGCTATCCCCCTTAGACATGCTTATCAGTCCGTTCCCCTTCATTCCAAGTGATTCATTTTGCATTTCTGGAATCACCGTATGTTCTCTAGGCCGAAGTGTGAGTGCTTTCGTGACTCTTGGTTGTTGTCTTTGAATTTGCACCGGTCACTTGAAGGAGTCTTTGCTGTCCTAGCCTGGGTCAAACTAAGCACTGGGAACACGTGGTCATCTGGGTTGGTTTGCCATCCTGAGGTCACAAACTCCAAACTCGAGGTGGTCCTGGCATCCCCCTTCACGGACACAATGTTTCCAAGACAAATTAGACGAATCTGATGAATCCCTCTCTCCAGGAAAGATATTTTTCTGTCTCCTTTCCGGATTTGGGAAGTTTCGAACTTCACCCCTGATCCTGGGACGTTCCCCCAGGTGCCGTCTAGATACGGGCTTACTTTATTTCTATAGGCTGTGCCATTTGTTTGCCTTACATCCTCAGCCCTGGCCTGTTTATTTTTCTTGAAACAGAATTGTAATGTTCTCATTTTCAGCCCACTTCCTTACATGTGGTGTCAAAACACATAATCAATAATCCTTCTACGGCAAGAGGTAGGGGGAGAGAATTTCGATGGAGGCAAACTGAGCACACTAGCCTGGGCGGGCAGCCTTCACGAAGGAACGAAGCCCTGTGGAAAAGGGTGCTTTTCAGCACCCTTGTAGAGCACTTCCAAACAAAGAGACGTAGCCCAAGCGTGACGGGGCTCCATTCCTTCAAGGCTTCCAAGACATCTCTTGGGACACATTAGCATGTACCCGGTGGGCCCCCGTGACGCCAGAGCTATGGAAAGTGAGACTGATCTGCAAAGAATGCCAGGGGCCTAGGAAAGGAGGCATCGAGTCTTCTCTTCAACGTCCTCAAGCCCTCATTCTTGACTTTGGCTTATGCTTAAGGCAGAAGGACCACGTAGGTCTGATAAGGCCCAAGTCCGGCCTCTTGCTTCCAATCAAGTTGCAAGCTTGAATCAGCATGGCCTCCCCATAGACTTGAATAGATGACAACGTTCTCCTCTCGGGGCTTGTCCCTCTATTCTCGCTTCTTGCCAAGGATCCCTTTCTTACCCCTCGAATCAGCGTCTGTTTTATGTCTTCCAGTTTCTGTGTCCGCTTTCTGTTTCTCAAAGCTGTTTCTGGGTATCCCTCCCTGTAATAGCCTAGCCTAGGCCAATCCTCGGTCTGTAACCGTGCGGCCATCTTGGCGGACAGGATCCTCGTGATGTCATAAACAACCTCAAAATTCGAAGTTGTCCTGACAACCTGCGTGCACACAGAGTTTCAGAGCCATCTCAGGCCAGTCCGACTCCTCACCCTTTCCTGGTAGGATAGCTTTCCTTTTTCTCGATTTCTTGTCGGTTTCTGTCTTGCTCCTCGAACTTTGGAAGGCCTGCTACATTCTCTCTAGACACTGGTTTCTGTCCTGTAAGATTATCCTGGGTTTTACCTCTTACATTTTATGTAGATGGCCAAGTGGGTGGACGTTCCCCAGAGAAAGTCCTGGACTCCCTCCCAAGTTGAAGTTGCCCGGGCAGTCCTCTGATGCGCAGTGATCGTGCCATCTCCTAGCACTCTGCCGATTCCACCTTGGCAGGTCCCATGTTTTCCTTCCTTCTTCCTCTGGGGAAGTGTACCAGATGCGTTCATGGATTGTAAAAGCCTCACGGTTCTTTTTCTGGTGCGTATTGATAAGGTGACCTCACCATTGCTACTTAGTTTATGATCCCTGTCCGCACCGTACCATGAAATCTGTATGTCCTAACACTGCCAATGTGATCTGCACCCGTGATGTGAAACAGTGGGGCCTGGGCCGGCCAAGCGGAACGTGGGCACTTACCCGCTCCGCCACAGGGCCGGCCCTGAATTGGACGTTTGGACCAACCTTTTGCCTGAGCTTGGGAACACGTGGGCCTGTTTGCATTATTCGTGAAGGTGATTGGTAGTAACGTCCTGGACGGTAACCTTTTCCGTTGGTGCATGGGTTTAGCAGGCAGCATGTTCTGTGGGTAGTATTCCTCTTCATCTATTTGGAAGGGTCTACCTTTCTGTAGCATCAGTACGCATTTTGAGGTGATTTTCCAGCCTTGGAAGTTCACCCTCTCTAATCTCTTTCAGCCCCAAAGATTTATGCCGTCATTCTGGACCCCATTTTGGATTTTTTTTGCTTTTAGGTGAATTTATTGCCGCAACCCTGCATTAGAACATCCTATATCTTTCCGATTTGCATCCTCATCGATGTAGACTTCCGTGTAGCTTACATCATCTTCCCCTGCGTAAGCCTAATAGCAGGCCCTCACCACACACTTGTGCCTCATCATCTGTTTCACCCTCTCACACCTCCCCGCTTTGTCTCTGGGAACCCCCAATCAAATGTCCCGTGCCACCTGTTCCTGACCGCTTGTTTTTCCTTCTCCTCTTAAGTGAGGTCCTACGGTACTTGCCTTGCTCCCTGGGGCTTGTTTCACTTCCCTAAAACCCTCACAGCCATTCTGGTGGTCACAAGTGGCTGGATTGCATCCTTGGTTCCGGCTGACTGGTATGCCATTGCGTGGCTATAGCCCATCTTCCTTCTGCACTCGTCCCTTGCTGGGCTCCAGGGAGGCTTCCAAGTCTTGGGTAGTGGGAGCGACGCTGTGGTGAACTCAGCGGTGCACATGTCTTTAGGCAGGAGTGTTTCCGAGTTCTTTGGATCAACACGCCGCAGAGGAATAGCTGGATCATATGGGACATGGATTCTTAAAGTTCTGAGGCAGTTCCACACCGCTTGGCGTAGTGGCTGCACCGGTCTGCACTCCCACCAACGGTGCAGGAGGCTTCCCTTCTCTCCACCTCCTCTCTGACACCTGTGGCTTCCTGTCTGCTTCCTTATAGCCATTCTGACCACAGTGAGCTGCTGTGCCCTTGCAGTTTGCATTTGCATTGGCCTGAGACTTCATGACGGTGAACAAGTGTTCATGCACCCGTTGGCCCTCTTTCGATCTTCTTGGCAGAAATCTCTGTTTCCATCTTCTGCCCAGGTTTTCATTGGCTTGTTGTTTTTTTTTTTCTTGTGGGGACGTGCGAGTTGATTGCATCTTTGGGCTTTTCACCCCTTGTCCGATGTGTGGTTTGCAAACATCCTCCCCCAGTCGTTGTGCTATCTTTGCATTCAGTCGATGGTTTCCTTCACTGGGCAGAAGCGTCCGCATTTGACGTGGTCCCGTTGGTTTCTTGTTGACTTGGTTGCCCTGGCCCAGCCGGACTTGCTTCTTCCAAACAGGCGGCTCAGACCGATGGCAAAGAGCACTCTGCCTAGGTCTTCTGCTACAAGGTTCACGGTTTCAAGTCTGCCATTCAAGGCTTTGATCCATTTCAGGTGGTGTGTGTGCCAGGTGTAACATCATGGTGTACTGTCGTTGTGTTCCAGGTGGCTGTGCAGGCTTCCCAGCACCGTTTATGGTAGAGACTCTCCTTTCTCCGCTGTCTCCTCTTGGCTCCCTGGTCGAAAATGGGCTGTCCATGTACGTTTGAGTTGGGCTCTGGGTTCTCGATTCTGTTGCATGGGTCTGTGTGCCTGTTTTGGGGCCCAGACTGTGCCGTCTCGGTACCTAGTGCTTCGTCCTATATGTTGAAATCGGAAAGTGTGCCACGTCCTGCTTTTTTCGTTTTCCTGAGGATTCCTTTGCCTAGTCAGGGTCTCTTGTTGCTGGCTAGAAGCTTTAGGATGCCCTCTTCTGTCTCTGTGGGAAACATTGCTGCAACTTTGACTGGGATTGCATGGAATCCAGAGATTCCTTGCTCCGGTAGGGACGTTTCCAGTGTGTTGCTGCTTCCACTCCTAGATCCTGGAATCTCCTTCTTTCTCCTTGTGTCTTCTTGAATTTCTTTCCCCCAACGTTTGTTAGTTTTCCATTGCCATGGCTTTCACCTGTTTTGCTAAGTTTCTTCATAGAGATCTCATCCTTCTCACTGGCATGCAGTTGTTCACTTTTTCTTTTCAGCTTCAGTTTCTCTATGCTTTGCAACTTTGAATCGGTTTTGCTCTGGCAGAAGTGCATCGCTGAGCTCACATCTGCTGGCAATGCTCCTGTATTTGCTGTGGAAGTCTGGCCCTGGCTAACGTCCCTTCCCATCTGCCTCTACACTACCTCGGACGCCTGCCCCAGAATGCCTGAAGCAGTGGTGAGCAGGCCCACCCGAGGGTCCACCCGGCCCACCCCGGGCCACCGACCCAGAAGGTGCGGACCTCACCGCTGCACCACCGGCCGGCCCCTTTCATGTTCCGTTGGCAACCTGCAGTTGAGGGCAATGGGACTTGAATATGCTACTTGAGCCCAACTCTGGCACTGTGTAGATGAGGCCAGGTTGTTTTTCGGGTCCACTGCGATGTCAGAGGATTGGTCATAATCGTGTCTCTGCTGTCCCGGCAAGCTCCACGGACACACGGTTTCCTGGCCCGCTCGGAGCAGTCTCAAAACTCACCCTTCCCACTTAGCCCAGCCTTGACCTTCGCTGCCGTCTTTTGGCTTGTGAATTTCTCTGCCTTTCAAACGTTCCAGCAGAGTCTGTCTAAAGACGGACATCATCTTTCATTGTGGATTATCCAGGGGTGATTTCTGTTCGCCTTCCATTTTCTGGGACCTTTGTCTCTTTTCCATAGGAGAATCGTCATGGTATTTCTCAGCTATCCCCCTTAGACATGCTTATCAGTCCGTTCCCCTTCATTCCAAGTGATTCATTTTGCATTTCTGGAATCACCGTATGTTCTCTAGGCCGAGGTGTGAGTGCTTTCGTGACTCTTGGTTGTTGTCTTTGAATTTGCACCGGTCACTTGAAGGAGTCTTTGCTGTCCTAGCCTGGGTCAAACTAAGCACTGGGAACACGTGGTCATCTGGGTTGGTTTGCCATCCTGAGGTCACAAACTCCAAACTCGAGGTGGTCCTGGCATCCCCCTTCACGGACACAATGTTTCCAAGACAAATTAGACGAATCTGATGAATCCCTCTCTCCAGGAAAGATATTTTTCTGTCTCCTTTCCGGATTTGGGAAGTTTCAAACTTCACCCCTGATCCTGGAACGTTCCCCCAGGTGCCGTCTAGATACGGGCTTACTTTATTTCTATAGGCTGTGCCATTTGTTTGCCTTACATCCTCAGCCCTGGCCTGTTTATTTTTCTTGAAACAGAATTGTAATGTTCTCATTTTCAGCCCACTTCCTTACATGTGGTGTCAAAACACATAATCAATAATCCTTCTACGGCAAGAGGTAGGGGGAGAGAATTTCGATGGAGGCAAACTGAGCACACTAGCCTGGGCGGGCAGCCTTCACGAAGGAACGAAGCCCTGTGGAAAAGGGTGCTTTTCAGCACCCTTGTAGAGCACTTCCAAACAAAGAGACGTAGCCCAAGCGTGACGGGGCTCCATTCCTTCAAGGCTTCCAAGACATCTCTTGGGACACATTAGCATGTACCCGGTGGGCCCCCGTGACGCCAGAGCTATGGAAAGTGAGACTGATCTGCAAAGAATGCCAGGGGCCTAGGAAAGGAGGCATCGAGTCTTCTCTTCAACGTCCTCAAGCCCTCATTCTTGACTTTGGCTTATGCTTAAGGCAGAAGGACCACGTAGGTCTGATAAGGCCCAAGTCCGGCCTCTTGCTTCCAATCAAGTTGCAAGCTTGAATCAGCATGGCCTCCCCATAGACTTGAATAGATGACAACGTTCTCCTCTCGGGGCTTGTCCCTCTATTCTCGCTTCTTGCCAAGGATCCCTTTCTTACCCCTCGAATCAGCGTCTGTTTTATGTCTTCCAGTTTCTGTGTCCGCTTTCTGTTTCTCAAAGCTGTTTCTGGGTATCCCTCCCTGTAATAGCCTAGCCTAGGCCAATCCTCGGTCTGTAACCGTGCGGCCATCTTGGCGGACAGGATCCTCGTGATGTCATAAACAACCTCAAAATTCGAAGTTGTCCTGACAACCTGCGTGCACACAGAGTTTCAGAGCCATCTCAGGCCAGTCCGACTCCTCACCCTTTCCTGGTAGGATAGCTTTCCTTTTTCTCGATTTCTTGTCGGTTTCTGTCTTGCTCCTCGAACTTTGGAAGGCCTGCTACATTCTCTCTAGACACTGGTTTCTGTCCTGTAAGATTATCCTGGGTTTTACCTCTTACATTTTATGTAGATGGCCAAGTGGGTGGACGTTCCCCAGAGAAAGTCCTGGACTCCCTCCCAAGTTGAAGTTGCCCGGGCAGTCCTCTGATGCGCAGTGATCGTGCCATCTCCTAGCACTCTGCCGATTCCACCTTGGCAGGTCCCATGTTTTCCTTCCTTCTTCCTCTGGGGAAGTGTACCAGATGCGTTCATGGATTGTAAAAGCCTCACGGTTCTTTTTCTGGTGCGTATTGATAAGGGGACCTCACCATTGCTACTTAGTTTATGATCCCTGTCCGCACCGTACCATGAAATCTGTATGTCCTAACACTGCCAATGTGATCTGCACCCGTGATGTGAAACAGTGGGGCCTGGGCCGGCCAAGCGGAACGTGGGCACTTACCCGCTCCGCCACAGGGCCGGCCCTGAATTGGACGTTTGGACCAACCTTTTGCCTGAGCTTGGGAACACGTGGGCCTGTTTGCATTATTCGTGAAGGTGATTGGTAGTAACGTCCTGGACGGTAACCTTTTCCGTTGGTGCATGGGTTTAGCAGGCAGCATGTTCTGTGGGTAGTATTCCTCTTCATCTATTTGGAAGGGTCTACCTTTCTGTAGCATCAGTACGCATTTTGAGGTGATTTTCCAGCCTTGGAAGTTCACCCTCTCTAATCTCTTTCAGCCCCAAAGATTTATGCCGTCATTCTGGACCCCATTTTGGATTTTTTTTGCTTTTAGGTGAATTTATTGCCGCAACCCTGCATTAGAACATCCTATATCTTTCCGATTTGCATCCTCATCGATGTAGACTTCCGTGTAGCTTACATCATCTTCCCCTGCGTAAGCCTAATAGCAGGCCCTCACCACACACTTGTGCCTCATCATCTGTTTCACCCTCTCACACCTCCCCGCTTTGTCTCTGGGAACCCCCAATCAAATGTCCCGTGCCACCTGTTCCTGACCGCTTGTTTTTCCTTCTCCTCTTAAGTGAGGTCCTACGGTACTTGCCTTGCTCCCTGGGGCTTGTTTCACTTCCCTAAAACCCTCACAGCCATTCTGGTGGTCACAAGTGGCTGGATTGCATCCTTGGTTCCGGCTGACTGGTATGCCATTGCGTGGCTATAGCCCATCTTCCTTCTGCACTCGTCCCTTGCTGGGCTCCAGGGAGGCTTCCAAGTCTTGGGTAGTGGGAGCGACGCTGTGGTGAACTCAGCGGTGCACATGTCTTTAGGCAGGAGTGTTTCCGAGTTCTTTGGATCAACACGCCGCAGAGGAATAGCTGGATCATATGGGACATGGATTCTTAAAGTTCTGAGGCAGTTCCACACCGCTTGGCGTAGTGGCTGCACCGGTCTGCACTCCCACCAACGGTGCAGGAGGCTTCCCTTCTCTCCACCTCCTCTCTGACACCTGTGGCTTCCTGTCTGCTTCCTTATAGCCATTCTGACCACAGTGAGCTGCTGTGCCCTTGCAGTTTGCATTTGCATTGGCCTGAGACTTCATGACGGTGAACAAGTGTTCATGCACCCGTTGGCCCTCTTTCGATCTTCTTGGCAGAAATCTCTGTTTCCATCTTCTGCCCAGGTTTTCATTGGCTTGTTGTTTTTTTTTTTCTTGTGGGGACGTGCGAGTTGATTGCATCTTTGGGCTTTTCACCCCTTGTCCGATGTGTGGTTTGCAAACATCCTCCCCCAGTCGTTGTGCTATCTTTGCATTCAGTCGATGGTTTCCTTCACTGGGCAGAAGCGTCCGCATTTGACGTGGTCCCGTTGGTTTCTTGTTGACTTGGTTGCCCTGGCCCAGCCGGACTTGCTTCTTCCAAACAGGCGGCTCAGACCGATGGCAAAGAGCACTCTGCCTAGGTCTTCTGCTACAAGGTTCACGGTTTCAAGTCTGCCATTCAAGGCTTTGATCCATTTCAGGTGGTGTGTGTGCCAGGTGTAACATCATGGTGTACTGTCGTTGTGTTCCAGGTGGCTGTGCAGGCTTCCCAGCACCGTTTATGGTAGAGACTCTCCTTTCTCCGCTGTCTCCTCTTGGCTCCCTGGTCGAAAATGGGCTGTCCATGTACGTTTGAGTTGGGCTCTGGGTTCTCGATTCTGTTGCATGGGTCTGTGTGCCTGTTTTGGGGCCCAGACTGTGCCGTCTCGGTACCTAGTGCTTCGTCCTATATGTTGAAATCGGAAAGTGTGCCACGTCCTGCTTTTTTCGTTTTCCTGAGGATTCCTTTGCCTAGTCAGGGTCTCTTGTTGCTGGCTAGAAGCTTTAGGATGCCCTCTTCTGTCTCTGTGGGAAACATTGCTGCAACTTTGACTGGGATTGCATGGAATCCAGAGATTCCTTGCTCCGGTAGGGACGTTTCCAGTGTGTTGCTGCTTCCACTCCTAGATCCTGGAATCTCCTTCTTTCTCCTTGTGTCTTCTTGAATTTCTTTCCCCCAACGTTTGTTAGTTTTCCATTGCCATGGCTTTCACCTGTTTTGCTAAGTTTCTTCATAGAGATCTCATCCTTCTCACTGGCATGCAGTTGTTCACTTTTTCTTTTCAGCTTCAGTTTCTCTATGCTTTGCAACTTTGAATCGGTTTTGCTCTGGCAGAAGTGCATCGCTGAGCTCACATCTGCTGGCAATGCTCCTGTATTTGCTGTGGAAGTCTGGCCCTGGCTAACGTCCCTTCCCATCTGCCTCTACACTACCTCGGACGCCTGCCCCAGAATGCCTGAAGCAGTGGTGAGCAGGCCCACCCGAGGGTCCACCCGGCCCACCCCGGGCCACCGACCCAGAAGGTGCGGACCTCACCGCTGCACCACCGGCCGGCCCCTTTCATGTTCCGTTGGCAACCTGCAGTTGAGGGCAATGGGACTTGAATATGCTACTTGAGCCCAACTCTGGCACTGTGTAGATGAGGCCAGGTTGTTTTTCGGGTCCACTGCGATGTCAGAGGATTGGTCATAATCGTGTCTCTGCTGTCCCGGCAAGCTCCACGGACACACGGTTTCCTGGCCCGCTCGGAGCAGTCTCAAAACTCACCCTTCCCACTGAGCCCAGCCTTGACCTTCGCTGCCGTCTTTTGGCTTGTGAATTTCTCTGCCTTTCAAACGTTCCAGCAGAGTCTGTCTAAAGACGGACATCATCTTTCATTGTGGATTATCCAGGGGTGATTTCTGTTCGCCTTCCATTTTCTGGGACCTTTGTCTCTTTTCCATAGGAGAATCGTCATGGTATTTCTCAGCTATCCCCCTTAGACATGCTTATCAGTCCGTTCCCCTTCATTCCAAGTGATTCATTTTGCATTTCTGGAATCACCGTATGTTCTCTAGGCCGAAGTGTGAGTGCTTTCGTGACTCTTGGTTGTTGTCTTTGAATTTGCACCGGTCACTTGAAGGAGTCTTTGCTGTCCTAGCCTGGGTCAAACTAAGCACTGGGAACACGTGGTCATCTGGGTTGGTTTGCCATCCTGAGGTCACAAACTCCAAACTCGAGGTGGTCCTGGCATCCCCCTTCACGGACACAATGTTTCCAAGACAAATTAGACGAATCTGATGAATCCCTCTCTCCAGGAAAGATATTTTTCTGTCTCCTTTCCGGATTTGGGAAGTTTCGAACTTCACCCCTGATCCTGGGACGTTCCCCCAGGTGCCGTCTAGATACGGGCTTACTTTATTTCTATAGGCTGTGCCATTTGTTTGCCTTACATCCTCAGCCCTGGCCTGTTTATTTTTCTTGAAACAGAATTGTAATGTTCTCATTTTCAGCCCACTTCCTTACATGTGGTGTCAAAACACATAATCAATAATCCTTCTACGGCAAGAGGTAGGGGGAGAGAATTTCGATGGAGGCAAACTGAGCACACTAGCCTGGGCGGGCAGCCTTCACGAAGGAACGAAGCCCTGTGGAAAAGGGTGCTTTTCAGCACCCTTGTAGAGCACTTCCAAACAAAGAGACGTAGCCCAAGCGTGACGGGGCTCCATTCCTTCAAGGCTTCCAAGACATCTCTTGGGACACATTAGCATGTACCCGGTGGGCCCCCGTGACGCCAGAGCTATGGAAAGTGAGACTGATCTGCAAAGAATGCCAGGGGCCTAGGAAAGGAGGCATCGAGTCTTCTCTTCAACGTCCTCAAGCCCTCATTCTTGACTTTGGCTTATGCTTAAGGCAGAAGGACCACGTAGGTCTGATAAGGCCCAAGTCCGGCCTCTTGCTTCCAATCAAGTTGCAAGCTTGAATCAGCATGGCCTCCCCATAGACTTGAATAGATGACAACGTTCTCCTCTCGGGGCTTGTCCCTCTATTCTCGCTTCTTGCCAAGGATCCCTTTCTTACCCCTCGAATCAGCGTCTGTTTTATGTCTTCCAGTTTCTGTGTCCGCTTTCTGTTTCTCAAAGCTGTTTCTGGGTATCCCTCCCTGTAATAGCCTAGCCTAGGCCAATCCTCGGTCTGTAACCGTGCGGCCATCTTGGCGGACAGGATCCTCGTGATGTCATAAACAACCTCAAAATTCGAAGTTGTCCTGACAACCTGCGTGCACACAGAGTTTCAGAGCCATCTCAGGCCAGTCCGACTCCTCACCCTTTCCTGGTAGGATAGCTTTCCTTTTTCTCGATTTCTTGTCGGTTTCTGTCTTGCTCCTCGAACTTTGGAAGGCCTGCTACATTCTCTCTAGACACTGGTTTCTGTCCTGTAAGATTATCCTGGGTTTTACCTCTTACATTTTATGTAGATGGCCAAGTGGGTGGACGTTCCCCAGAGAAAGTCCTGGACTCCCTCCCAAGTTGAAGTTGCCCGGGCAGTCCTCTGATGCGCAGTGATCGTGCCATCTCCTAGCACTCTGCTGATTCCACCTTGGCAGGTCCCATGTTTTCCTTCCTTCTTCCTCTGGGGAAGTGTACCAGATGCGTTCATGGATTGTAAAAGCCTCACGGTTCTTTTTCTGGTGCGTATTGATAAGGTGACCTCACCATTGCTACTTAGTTTATGATCCCTGTCCGCACCGTACCATGAAATCTGTATGTCCTAACACTGCCAATGTGATCTGCACCCGTGATGTGAAACAGTGGGGCCTGGGCCGGCCAAGCGGAACGTGGGCACTTACCCGCTCCGCCACAGGGCCGGCCCTGAATTGGACGTTTGGACCAACCTTTTGCCTGAGCTTGGGAACACGTGGGCCTGTTTGCATTATTCGTGAAGGTGATTGGTAGTAACGTCCTGGACGGTAACCTTTTCCGTTGGTGCATGGGTTTAGCAGGCAGCATGTTCTGTGGGTAGTATTCCTCTTCATCTATTTGGAAGGGTCTACCTTTCTGTAGCATCAGTACGCATTTTGAGGTGATTTTCCAGCCTTGGAAGTTCACCCTCTCTAATCTCTTTCAGCCCCAAAGCTTTATGCCGTCATTCTGGACCCCATTTTGGATTTTTTTTGCTTTTAGGTGAATTTATTGCCGCAACCCTGCATTAGAACATCCTATATCTTTCCGATTTGCATCCTCATCGATGTAGACTTCCGTGTAGCTTACATCATCTTCCCCTGCGTAAGCCTAATAGCAGGCCCTCACCACACACTTGTGCCTCATCATCTGTTTCACCCTCTCACACCTCCCCGCTTTGTCTCTGGGAACCCCCAATCAAATGTCCCGTGCCACCTGTTCCTGACCGCTTGTTTTTCCTTCTCCTCTTAAGTGAGGTCCTACGGTACTTGCCTTGCTCCCTGGGGCTTGTTTCACTTCCCTAAAACCCTCACAGCCATTCTGGTGGTCACAAGTGGCTGGATTGCATCCTTGGTTCCGGCTGACTGGTATGCCATTGCGTGGCTATAGCCCATCTTCCTTCTGCACTCGTCCCTTGCTGGGCTCCAGGGAGGCTTCCAAGTCTTGGGTAGTGGGAGCGACGCTGTGGTGAACTCAGCGGTGCACATGTCTTTAGGCAGGAGTGTTTCCGAGTTCTTTGGATCAACACGCCGCAGAGGAATAGCTGGATCATATGGGACATGGATTCTTAAAGTTCTGAGGCAGTTCCACACCGCTTGGCGTAGTGGCTGCACCGGTCTGCACTCCCACCAACGGTGCAGGAGGCTTCCCTTCTCTCCACCTCCTCTCTGACACCTGTGGCTTCCTGTCTGCTTCCTTATAGCCATTCTGACCACAGTGAGCTGCTGTGCCCTTGCAGTTTGCATTTGCATTGGCCTGAGACTTCATGACGGTGAACAAGTGTTCATGCACCCGTTGGCCCTCTTTCGATCTTCTTGGCAGAAATCTCTGTTTCCATCTTCTGCCCAGGTTTTCATTGGCTTGTTGTTTTTTTTTTTCTTGTGGGGACGTGCGAGTTGATTGCATCTTTGGGCTTTTCACCCCTTGTCCGATGTGTGGTTTGCAAACATCCTCCCCCAGTCGTTGTGCTATCTTTGCATTCAGTCGATGGTTTCCTTCACTGGGCAGAAGCGTCCGCATTTGACGTGGTCCCGTTGGTTTCTTGTTGACTTGGTTGCCCTGGCCCAGCCGGACTTGCTTCTTCCAAACAGGCGGCTCAGACCGATGGCAAAGAGCACTCTGCCTAGGTCTTCTGCTACAAGGTTCACGGTTTCAAGTCTGCCATTCAAGGCTTTGATCCATTTCAGGTGGTGTGTGTGCCAGGTGTAACATCATGGTGTACTGTCGTTGTGTTCCAGGTGGCTGTGCAGGCTTCCCAGCACCGTTTATGGTAGAGACTCTCCTTTCTCCGCTGTCTCCTCTTGGCTCCCTGGTCGAAAATGGGCTGTCCATGTACGTTTGAGTTGGGCTCTGGGTTCTCGATTCTGTTGCATGGGTCTGTGTGCCTGTTTTGGGGCCCAGACTGTGCCGTCTCGGTACCTAGTGCTTCGTCCTATATGTTGAAATCGGAAAGTGTGCCACGTCCTGCTTTTTTCGTTTTCCTGAGGATTCCTTTGCCTAGTCAGGGTCTCTTGTTGCTGGCTAGAAGCTTTAGGATGCCCTCTTCTGTCTCTGTGGGAAACATTGCTGCAACTTTGACTGGGATTGCATGGAATCCAGAGATTCCTTGCTCCGGTAGGGACGTTTCCAGTGTGTTGCTGCTTCCACTCCTAGATCCTGGAATCTCCTTCTTTCTCCTTGTGTCTTCTTGAATTTCTTTCCCCCAACGTTTGTTAGTTTTCCATTGCCATGGCTTTCACCTGTTTTGCTAAGTTTCTTCATAGAGATCTCATCCTTCTCACTGGCATGCAGTTGTTCACTTTTTCTTTTCAGCTTCAGTTTCTCTATGCTTTGCAACTTTGAATCGGTTTTGCTCTGGCAGAAGTGCATCGCTGAGCTCACATCTGCTGGCAATGCTCCTGTATTTGCTGTGGAAGTCTGGCCCTGGCTAACGTCCCTTCCCATCTGCCTCTACACTACCTCGGACGCCTGCCCCAGAATGCCTGAAGCAGTGGTGAGCAGGCCCACCCGAGGGTCCACCCGGCCCACCCCGGGCCACCGACCCAGAAGGTGCGGACCTCACCGCTGCACCACCGGCCGGCCCCTTTCATGTTCCGTTGGCAACCTGCAGTTGAGGGCAATGGGACTTGAATATGCTACTTGAGCCCAACTCTGGCACTGTGTAGATGAGGCCAGGTTGTTTTTCGGGTCCACTGCGATGTCAGAGGATTGGTCATAATCGTGTCTCTGCTGTCCCGGCAAGCTTCACGGACACACGGTTTCCTGGCCCGCTCGGAGCAGTCTCAAAACTCACCCTTCCCACTTAGCCCAGCCTTGACCTTCGCTGCCGTCTTTTGGCTTGTGAATTTCTCTGCCTTTCAAACGTTCCAGCAGAGTCTGTCTAAAGACGGACATCATCTTTCATTGTGGATTATCCAGGGGTGATTTCTGTTCGCCTTCCATTTTCTGGGACCTTTGTCTCTTTTCCATAGGAGAATCGTCATGGTATTTCTCAGCTATCCCCCTTAGACATGCTTATCAGTCCGTTCCCCTTCATTCCAAGTGATTCATTTTGCATTTCTGGAATCACCGTATGTTCTCTAGGCCGAAGTGTGAGTGCTTTCGTGACTCTTGGTTGTTGTCTTTGAATTTGCACCGGTCACTTGAAGGAGTCTTTGCTGTCCTAGCCTGGGTCAAACTAAGCACTGGGAACACGTGGTCATCTGGGTTGGTTTGCCATCCTGAGGTCACAAACTCCAAACTCGAGGTGGTCCTGGCATCCCCCTTCACGGACACAATGTTTCCAAGACAAATTAGACGAATCTGATGAATCCCTCTCTCCAGGAAAGATATTTTTCTGTCTCCTTTCCGGATTTGGGAAGTTTCGAACTTCACCCCTGATCCTGGGACGTTCCCCCAGGTGCCGTCTAGATACGGGCTTACTTTATTTCTATAGGCTGTGCCATTTGTTTGCCTTACATCCTCAGCCCTGGCCTGTTTATTTTTCTTGAAACAGAATTGTAATGTTCTCATTTTCAGCCCACTTCCTTACATGTGGTGTCAAAACACATAATCAATAATCCTTCTACGGCAAGAGGTAGGGGGAGAGAATTTCGATGGAGGCAAACTGAGCACACTAGCCTGGGCGGGCAGCCTTCACGAAGGAACGAAGCCCTGTGGAAAAGGGTGCTTTTCAGCACCCTTGTAGAGCACTTCCAAACAAAGAGACGTAGCCCAAGCGTGACGGGGCTCCATTCCTTCAAGGCTTCCAAGACATCTCTTGGGACACATTAGCATGTACCCGGTGGGCCCCCGTGACGCCAGAGCTATGGAAAGTGAGACTGATCTGCAAAGAATGCCAGGGGCCTAGGAAAGGAGGCATCGAGTCTTCTCTTCAACGTCCTCAAGCCCTCATTCTTGACTTTGGCTTATGCTTAAGGCAGAAGGACCACGTAGGTCTGATAAGGCCCAAGTCCGGCCTCTTGCTTCCAATCAAGTTGCAAGCTTGAATCAGCATGGCCTCCCCATAGACTTGAATAGATGACAACGTTCTCCTCTCGGGGCTTGTCCCTCTATTCTCGCTTCTTGCCAAGGATCCCTTTCTTACCCCTCGAATCAGCGTCTGTTTTATGTCTTCCAGTTTCTGTGTCCGCTTTCTGTTTCTCAAAGCTGTTTCTGGGTATCCCTCCCTGTAATAGCCTAGCCTAGGCCAATCCTCGGTCTGTAACCGTGCGGCCATCTTGGCGGACAGGATCCTCGTGATGTCATAAACAACCTCAAAATTCGAAGTTGTCCTGACAACCTGCGTGCACACAGAGTTTCAGAGCCATCTCAGGCCAGTCCGACTCCTCACCCTTTCCTGGTAGGATAGCTTTCCTTTTTCTCGATTTCTTGTCGGTTTCTGTCTTGCTCCTCGAACTTTGGAAGGCCTGCTACATTCTCTCTAGACACTGGTTTCTGTCCTGTAAGATTATCCTGGGTTTTACCTCTTACATTTTATGTAGATGGCCAAGTGGGTGGACGTTCCCCAGAGAAAGTCCTGGACTCCCTCCCAAGTTGAAGTTGCCCGGGCAGTCCTCTGATGCGCAGTGATCGTGCCATCTCCTAGCACTCTGCCGATTCCACCTTGGCAGGTCCCATGTTTTCCTTCCTTCTTCCTCTGGGGAAGTGTACCAGATGCGTTCATGGATTGTAAAAGCCTCACGGTTCTTTTTCTGGTGCGTATTGATAAGGTGACCTCACCATTGCTACTTAGTTTATGATCCCTGTCCGCACCGTACCATGAAATCTGTATGTCCTAACACTGCCAATGTGATCTGCACCCGTGATGTGAAACAGTGGGGCCTGGGCCGGCCAAGCGGAACGTGGGCACTTACCCGCTCCGCCACAGGGCCGGCCCTGAATTGGACGTTTGGACCAACCTTTTGCCTGAGCTTGGGAACACGTGGGCCTGTTTGCATTATTCGTGAAGGTGATTGGTAGTAACATCCTGGACGGTAACCTTTTCCGTTGGTGCATGGGTTTAGCAGGCAGCATGTTCTGTGGGTAGTATTCCTCTTCATCTATTTGGAAGGGTCTACCTTTCTGTAGCATCAGTACGCATTTTGAGGTGATTTTCCAGCCTTGGAAGTTCACCCTCTCTAATCTCTTTCAGCCCCAAAGATTTATGCCGTCATTCTGGACCCCATTTTGGATTTTTTTTGCTTTTAGGTGAATTTATTGCCGCAACCCTGCATTAGAACATCCTATATCTTTCCGATTTGCATCCTCATCGATGTAGACTTCCGTGTAGCTTACATCATCTTCCCCTGCGTAAGCCTAATAGCAGGCCCTCACCACACACTTGTGCCTCATCATCTGTTTCACCCTCTCACACCTCCCCGCTTTGTCTCTGGGAACCCCCAATCAAATGTCCCGTGCCACCTGTTCCTGACCGCTTGTTTTTCCTTCTCCTCTTAAGTGAGGTCCTACGGTACTTGCCTTGCTCCCTGGGGCTTGTTTCACTTCCCTAAAACCCTCACAGCCATTCTGGTGGTCACAAGTGGCTGGATTGCATCCTTGGTTCCGGCTGACTGGTATGCCATTGCGTGGCTATAGCCCATCTTCCTTCTGTACTCGTCCCTTGCTGGGCTCCAGGGAGGCTTCCAAGTCTTGGGTAGTGGGAGCGACGCTGTGGTGAACTCAGCGGTGCACATGTCTTTAGGCAGGAGTGTTTCCGAGTTCTTTGGATCAACACGCCGCAGAGGAATAGCTGGATCATATGGGACATGGATTCTTAAAGTTCTGAGGCAGTTCCACACCGCTTGGCGTAGTGGCTGCACCGGTCTGCACTCCCACCAACGGTGCAGGAGGCTTCCCTTCTCTCCACCTCCTCTCTGACACCTGTGGCTTCCTGTCTGCTTCCTTATAGCCATTCTGACCACAGTGAGCTGCTGTGCCCTTGCAGTTTGCATTTGCATTGGCCTGAGACTTCATGACGGTGAACAAGTGTTCATGCACCCGTTGGCCCTCTTTCGATCTTCTTGGCAGAAATCTCTGTTTCCATCTTCTGCCCAGGTTTTCATTGGCTTGTTGTTTTTTTTTTTCTTGTGGGGACGTGCGAGTTGATTGCATCTTTGGGCTTTTCACCCCTTGTCCGATGTGTGGTTTGCAAACATCCTCCCCCAGTCGTTGTGCTATCTTTGCATTCAGTCGATGGTTTCCTTCACTGGGCAGAAGCGTCCGCATTTGACGTGGTCCCGTTGGTTTCTTGTTGACTTGGTTGCCCTGGCCCAGCCGGACTTGCTTCTTCCAAACAGGCGGCTCAGACCGATGGCAAAGAGCACTCTGCCTAGGTCTTCTGCTACAAGGTTCACGGTTTCAAGTCTGCCATTCAAGGCTTTGATCCATTTCAGGTGGTGTGTGTGCCAGGTGTAACATCATGGTGTACTGTCGTTGTGTTCCAGGTGGCTGTGCAGGCTTCCCAGCACCGTTTATGGTAGAGACTCTCCTTTCTCCGCTGTCTCCTCTTGGCTCCCTGGTCGAAAATGGGCTGTCCATGTACGTTTGAGTTGGGCTCTGGGTTCTCGATTCTGTTGCATGGGTCTGTGTGCCTGTTTTGGGGCCCAGACTGTGCCGTCTCGGTACCTAGTGCTTCGTCCTATATGTTGAAATCGGAAAGTGTGCCACGTCCTGCTTTTTTCGTTTTCCTGAGGATTCCTTTGCCTAGTCAGGGTCTCTTGTTGCTGGCTAGAAGCTTTAGGATGCCCTCTTCTGTCTCTGTGGGAAACATTGCTGCAACTTTGACTGGGATTGCATGGAATCCAGAGATTCCTTGCTCCGGTAGGGACGTTTCCAGTGTGTTGCTGCTTCCACTCCTAGATCCTGGAATCTCCTTCTTTCTCCTTGTGTCTTCTTGAATTTCTTTCCCCCAACGTTTGTTAGTTTTCCATTGCCATGGCTTTCACCTGTTTTGCTAAGTTTCTTCATAGAGATCTCATCCTTCTCACTGGCATGCAGTTGTTCACTTTTTCTTTTCAGCTTCAGTTTCTCTATGCTTTGCAACTTTGAATCGGTTTTGCTCTGGCAGAAGTGCATCGCTGAGCTCACATCTGCTGGCAATGCTCCTGTATTTGCTGTGGAAGTCTGGCCCTGGCTAACGTCCCTTCCCATCTGCCTCTACACTACCTCGGACGCCTGCCCCAGAATGCCTGAAGCAGTGGTGAGCAGGCCCACCCGAGGGTCCACCCGGCCCACCCCGGGCCACCGACCCAGAAGGTGCGGACCTCACCGCTGCACCACCGGCCGGCCCCTTTCATGTTCCGTTGGCAACCTGCAGTTGAGGGCAATGGGACTTGAATATGCTACTTGAGCCCAACTCTGGCACTGTGTAGATGAGGCCAGGTTGTTTTTCGGGTCCACTGCGATGTCAGAGGATTGGTCATAATCGTGTCTCTGCTGTCCCGGCAAGCTCCACGGACACACGTTTTCCTGGCCCGCTCGGAGCAGTCTCAAAACTCACCCTTCCCACTTAGCCCAGCCTTGACCTTCGCTGCCGTCTTTTGGCTTGTGAATTTCTCTGCCTTTCAAACGTTCCAGCAGAGTCTGTCTAAAGACGGACATCATCTTTCATTGTGGATTATCCAGGGGTGATTTCTGTTCGCCTTCCATTTTCTGGGACCTTTGTCTCTTTTCCATAGGAGAATCGTCATGGTATTTCTCAGCTATCCCCCTTAGACATGCTTATCAGTCCGTTCCCCTTCATTCCAAGTGATTCATTTTGCATTTCTGGAATCACCGTATGTTCTCTAGGCCGAGGTGTGAGTGCTTTCGTGACTCTTGGTTGTTGTCTTTGAATTTGCACCGGTCACTTGAAGGAGTCTTTGCTGTCCTAGCCTGGGTCAAACTAAGCACTGGGAACACGTGGTCATCTGGGTTGGTTTGCCATCCTGAGGTCACAAACTCCAAACTCGAGGTGGTCCTGGCATCCCCCTTCACGGACACAATGTTTCCAAGACAAATTAGACGAATCTGATGAATCCCTCTCTCCAGGAAAGATATTTTTCTGTCTCCTTTCCGGATTTGGGAAGTTTCGAACTTCACCCCTGATCCTGGGACGTTCCCCCAGGTGCCGTCTAGATACGGGCTTACTTTATTTCTATAGGCTGTGCCATTTGTTTGCCTTACATCCTCAGCCCTGGCCTGTTTATTTTTCTTGAAACAGAATTGTAATGTTCTCATTTTCAGCCCACTTCCTTACATGTGGTGTCAAAACACATAATCAATAATCCTTCTACGGCAAGAGGTAGGGGGAGAGAATTTCGATGGAGGCAAACTGAGCACACTAGCCTGGGCGGGCAGCCTTCACGAAGGAATGAAGCCCTGTGGAAAAGGGTGCTTTTCAGCACCCTTGTAGAGCACTTCCAAACAAAGAGACGTAGCCCAAGCGTGACGGGGCTCCATTCCTTCAAGGCTTCCAAGACATCTCTTGGGACACATTAGCATGTACCCGGTGGGCCCCCGTGACGCCAGAGCTATGGAAAGTGAGACTGATCTGCAAAGAATGCCAGGGGCCTAGGAAAGGAGGCATCGAGTCTTCTCTTCAACGTCCTCAAGCCCTCATTCTTGACTTTGGCTTATGCTTAAGGCAGAAGGACCACGTAGGTCTGATAAGGCCCAAGTCCGGCCTCTTGCTTCCAATCAAGTTGCAAGCTTGAATCAGCATGGCCTCCCCATAGACTTGAATAGATGACAACGTTCTCCTCTCGGGGCTTGTCCCTCTATTCTCGCTTCTTGCCAAGGATCCCTTTCTTACCCCTCGAATCAGCGTCTGTTTTATGTCTTCCAGTTTCTGTGTCCGCTTTCTGTTTCTCAAAGCTGTTTCTGGGTATCCCTCCCTGTAATAGCCTAGCCTAGGCCAATCCTCGGTCTGTAACCGTGCGGCCATCTTGGCGGACAGGATCCTCGTGATGTCATAAACACCCTCAAAATTCGAAGTTGTCCTGACAACCTGCGTGCACACAGAGTTTCAGAGCCATCTCAGGCCAGTCCGACTCCTCACCCTTTCCTGGTAGGATAGTTTTCCTTTTTCTCGATTTCTTGTCGGTTTCTGTCTTGCTCCTCGAACTTTGGAAGGCCTGCTACATTCTCTCTAGACACTGGTTTCTGTCCTGTAAGATTATCCTGGGTTTTACCTCTTACATTTTATGTAGATGGCCAAGTGGGTGGACGTTCCCCAGAGAAAGTCCTGGACTCCCTCCCAAGTTGAAGTTGCCCGGGCAGTCCTCTGATGCGCAGTGATCGTGCCATCTCCTAGCACTCTGCCGATTCCACCTTGGCAGGTCCCATGTTTTCCTTCCTTCTTCCTCTGGGGAAGTGTACCAGATGCGTTCATGGATTGTAAAAGCCTCACGGTTCTTTTTCTGGTGCGTATTGATAAGGTGACCTCACCATTGCTACTTAGTTTATGATCCCTGTCTGCACCGTACCATGAAATCTGTATGTCCTAACACTGCCAATGTGATCTGCACCCGTGATGTGAAACAGTGGGGCCTGGGCCGGCCAAGCGGAACGTGGGCACTTACCCGCTCCGCCACAGGGCCGGCCCTGAATTGGACGTTTGGACCAACCTTTTGCCTGAGCTTGGGAACACGTGGGCCTGTTTGCATTATTCGTGAAGGTGATTGGTAGTAACATCCTGGACGGTAACCTTTTCCGTTGGTGCATGGGTTTAGCAGGCAGCATGTTCTGTGGGTAGTATTCCTCTTCATCTATTTGGAAGGGTCTACCTTTCTGTAGCATCAGTACGCATTTTGAGGTGATTTTCCAGCCTTGGAAGTTCACCCTCTCTAATCTCTTTCAGCCCCAAAGATTTATGCCGTCATTCTGGACCCCATTTTGGATTTTTTTTGCTTTTAGGTGAATTTATTGCCGCAACCCTGCATTAGAACATCCTATATCTTTCCGATTTGCATCCTCATCGATGTAGACTTCCGTGTAGCTTACATCATCTTCCCCTGCGTAAGCCTAATAGCAGGCCCTCACCACACACTTGTGCCTCATCATCTGTTTCACCCTCTCACACCTCCCCGCTTTGTCTCTGGGAACCCCCAATCAAATGTCCCGTGCCACCTATTCCTGACCGCTTGTTTTTCCTTCTCCTCTTAAGTGAGGTCCTACGGTACTTGCCTTGCTCCCTGGGGCTTGTTTCACTTCCCTAAAACCCTCACAGCCATTCTGGTGGTCACAAGTGGCTGGATTGCATCCTTGGTTCCGGCTGACTGGTATGCCATTGCGTGGCTATAGCCCATCTTCCTTCTGCACTCGTCCCTTGCTGGGCTCCAGGGAGGCTTCCAAGTCTTGGGTAGTGGGAGCGACGCTGTGGTGAACTCAGCGGTGCACATGTCTTTAGGCAGGAGTGTTTCCGAGTTCTTTGGATCAACACGCCGCAGAGGAATAGCTGGATCATATGGGACATGGATTCTTAAAGTTCTGAGGCAGTTCCACACCGCTTGGCGTAGTGGCTGCACCGGTCTGCACTCCCACCAACGGTGCAGGAGGCTTCCCTTCTCTCCACCTCCTCTCTGACACTTGTGGCTTCCTGTCTGCTTCCTTATAGCCATTCTGACCACAGTGAGCTGCTGTGCCCTTGCAGTTTGCATTTGCATTGGCCTGAGACTTCATGACGGTGAACAAGCGTTCATGCACCCGTTGGCCCTCTTTCGATCTTCTTGGCAGAAATCTCTGTTTCCATCTTCTGCCCAGGTTTTCATTGGCTTGTTGTTTTTTTTTTCTTGTGGGGACGTGCGAGTTGATTGCATCTTTGGGCTTTTCACCCCTTGTCCGATGTGTGGTTTGCAAACATCCTCCCCCAGTCGTTGTGCTATCTTTGCATTCAGTCGATGGTTTCCTTCACTGGGCAGAAGCGTCCGCATTTGACGTGGTCCCGTTGGTTTCTTGTTGACTTGGTTGCCCTGGCCCAGCCGGACTTGCTTCTTCCAAACAGGCGGCTCAGACCGATGGCAAAGAGCACTCTGCCTAGGTCTTCTGCTACAAGGTTCACGGTTTCAAGTCTGCCATTCAAGGCTTTGATCCATTTCAGGTGGTGTGTGTGCCAGGTGTAACATCATGGTGTACTGTCGTTGTGTTCCAGGTGGCTGTGCAGGCTTCCCAGCACCGTTTATGGTAGAGACTCTCCTTTCTCCGCTGTCTCCTCTTGGCTCCCTGGTCGAAAATGGGCTGTCCATGTACGTTTGAGTTGGGCTCTGGGTTCTCGATTCTGTTGCATGGGTCTGTGTGCCTGTTTTGGGGCCCAGACTGTGCCGTCTCGGTACCTAGTGCTTCGTCCTATATGTTGAAATCGGAAAGTGTGCCACGTCCTGCTTTTTTCGTTTTCCTGAGGATTCCTTTGCCTAGTCAGGGTCTCTTGTTGCTGGCTAGAAGCTTTAGGATGCCCTCTTCTGTCTCTGTGGGAAACATTGCTGCAACTTTGACTGGGATTGCATGGAATCCAGAGATTCCTTGCTCCGGTAGGGACGTTTCCAGTGTGTTGCTGCTTCCACTCCTAGATCCTGGAATCTCCTTCTTTCTCCTTGTGTCTTCTTGAATTTCTTTCCCCCAACGTTTGTTAGTTTTCCATTGCCATGGCTTTCACCTGTTTTGCTAAGTTTCTTCATAGAGATCTCATCCTTCTCACTGGCATGCAGTTGTTCACTTTTTCTTTTCAGCTTCAGTTTCTCTATGCTTTGCAACTTTGAATCGGTTTTGCTCTGGCAGAAGTGCATCGCTGAGCTCACATCTGCTGGCAATGCTCCTGTATTTGCTGTGGAAGTCTGGCCCTGGCTAACGTCCCTTCCCATCTGCCTCTACACTACCTCGGACGCCTGCCCCAGAATGCCTGAAGCAGTGGTGAGCAGGCCCACCCGAGGGTCCACCCGGCCCACCCCGGGCCACCGACCCAGAAGGTGCGGACCTCACCGCTGCACCACCGGCCGGCCCCTTTCATGTTCCGTTGGCAACCTGCAGTTGAGGGCAATGGGACTTGAATATGCTACTTGAGCCCAACTCTGGCACTGTGTAGATGAGGCCAGGTTGTTTTTCGGGTCCACTGCGATGTCAGAGGATTGGTCATAATCGTGTCTCTGCTGTCCCGGCAAGCTCCACGGACACACGGTTTCCTGGCCCGCTCGGAGCAGTCTCAAAACTCACCCTTCCCACTTAGCCCAGCCTTGACCTTCGCTGCCGTCTTTTGGCTTGTGAATTTCTCTGCCTTTCAAACGTTCCAGCAGAGTCTGTCTAAAGACGGACATCATCTTTCATTGTGGATTATCCAGGGGTGATTTCTGTTCGCCTTCCATTTTCTGGGACCTTTGTCTCTTTTCCATAGGAGAATCGTCATGGTATTTCTCAGCTATCCCCCTTAGACATGCTTATCAGTCCGTTCCCCTTCATTCCAAGTGATTCATTTTGCATTTCTGGAATCACCGTATGTTCTCTAGGCCGAGGTGTGAGTGCTTTCGTGACTCTTGGTTGTTGTCTTTGAATTTGCACCGGTCACTTGAAGGAGTCTTTGCTGTCCTAGCCTGGGTCAAACTAAGCACTGGGAACACGTGGTCATCTGGGTTGGTTTGCCATCCTGAGGTCACAAACTCCAAACTCGAGGTGGTCCTGGCATCCCCCTTCACGGACACAATGTTTCCAAGACAAATTAGACGAATCTGATGAATCCCTCTCTCCAGGAAAGATATTTTTCTGTCTCCTTTCCGGATTTGGGAAGTTTCGAACTTCACCCCTGATCCTGGGACGTTCCCCCAGGTGCCGTCTAGATACGGGCTTACTTTATTTCTATAGGCTGTGCCATTTGTTTGCCTTACATCCTCAGCCCTGGCCTGTTTATTTTTCTTGAAACAGAATTGTAATGTTCTCATTTTCAGCCCACTTCCTTACATGTGGTGTCAAAACACATAATCAATAATCCTTCTACGGCAAGAGGTAGGGGGAGAGAATTTCGATGGAGGCAAACTGAGCACACTAGCCTGGGCGGGCAGCCTTCACGAAGGAACGAAGCCCTGTGGAAAAGGGTGCTTTTCAGCACCCTTGTAGAGCACTTCCAAACAAAGAGACGTAGCCCAAGCGTGACGGGGCTCCATTCCTTCAAGGCTTCCAAGACATCTCTTGGGACACATTAGCATGTACCCGGTGGGCCCCCGTGACGCCAGAGCTATGGAAAGTGAGACTGATCTGCAAAGAATGCCAGGGGCCTAGGAAAGGAGGCATCGAGTCTTCTCTTCAACGTCCTCAAGCCCTCATTCTTGACTTTGGCTTATGCTTAAGGCAGAAGGACCACGTAGGTCTGATAAGGCCCAAGTCCGGCCTCTTGCTTCCAATCAAGTTGCAAGCTTGAATCAGCATGGCCTCCCCATAGACTTGAATAGATGACAACGTTCTCCTCTCGGGGCTTGTCCCTCTATTCTCGCTTCTTGCCAAGGATCCCTTTCTTACCCCTCGAATCAGCGTCTGTTTTATGTCTTCCAGTTTCTGTGTCCGCTTTCTGTTTCTCAAAGCTGTTTCTGGGTATCCCTCCCTGTAATAGCCTAGCCTAGGCCAATCCTCGGTCTGTAACCGTGCGGCCATCTTGGCGGACAGGATCCTCGTGATGTCATAAACAACCTCAAAATTCGAAGTTGTCCTGACAACCTGCGTGCACACAGAGTTTCAGAGCCATCTCAGGCCAGTCCGACTCCTCACCCTTTCCTGGTAGGATAGTTTTCCTTTTTCTCTATTTCTTGTCGGTTTCTGTCTTGCTCCTCGAACTTTGGAAGGCCTGCTACATTCTCTCTAGACACTGGTTTCTGTCCTGTAAGATTATCCTGGGTTTTACCTCTTACATTTTATGTAGATGGCCAAGTGGGTGGACGTTCCCCAGAGAAAGTCCTGGACTCCCTCCCAAGTTGAAGTTGCCCGGGCAGTCCTCTGATGCGCAGTGATCGTGCCATCTCCTAGCACTCTGCCGATTCCACCTTGGCAGGTCCCATGTTTTCCTTCCTTCTTCCTCTGGGGAAGTGTACCAGATGCGTTCATGGATTGTAAAAGCCTCACGGTTCTTTTTCTGGTGCGTATTGATAAGGTGACCTCACCATTGCTACTTAGTTTATGATCCCTGTCCGCATCGTACCATGAAATCTGTATGTCCTAACACTGCCAATGTGATCTGCACCCGTGATGTGAAACAGTGAGGCCTGGGCCGGCCAAGCGGAACGTGGGCACTTACCCGCTCCGCCACAGGGCCGGCCCTGAATTGGACTTTTGGACCAACCTTTTGCCTGAGCTTGGGAACACGTGGGCCTGTTTGCATTATTCGTGAAGGTGATTGGTAGTAACATCCTGGACGGTAACCTTTTCCGTTGGTGCATGGGTTTAGCAGGCAGCATGTTCTGTGGGTAGTATTCCTCTTCATCTATTTGGAAGGGTCTACCTTTCTGTAGCATCAGTACGCATTTTGAGGTGATTTTCCAGCCTTGGAAGTTCACCCTCTCTAATCTCTTTCAGCCCCAAAGCTTTATGCCGTCATTCTGGACGCCATTTTGGATTTTTTTTGCTTTTAGGTGAATTTATTGCCGCAACCCTGCATTAGAACATCCTATATCTTTCCGATTTGCATCCTCATCGATGTAGACTTCCGTGTAGCTTACATCATCTTCCCCTGCGTAAGCCTAATAGCAGGCCCTCACCACACACTTGTGCCTCATCATCTGTTTCACCCTCTCACACCTCCCCGCTTTGTCTCTGGGAACCCCCAATCAAATGTCCCGTGCCACCTGTTCCTGACCGCTTGTTTTTCCTTCTCCTCTTAAGTGAGGTCCTACGGTACTTGCCTTGCTCCCTGGGGCTTGTTTCACTTCCCTAAAACCCTCACAGCCATTCTGGTGGTCACAAGTGGCTGGATTGCATCCTTGGTTCCGGCTGACTGGTATGCCATTGCGTGGCTATAGCCCATCTTCCTTCTGCACTCGTCCCTTGCTGGGCTCCAGGGAGGCTTCCAAGTCTTGGGTAGTGGGAGCGACGCTGTGGTGAACTCAGCGGTGCACATGTCTTTAGGCAGGAGTGTTTCCGAGTTCTTTGGATCAACACGCCGCAGAGGAATAGCTGGATCATATGGGACATGGATTCTTAAAGTTCTGAGGCAGTTCCACACCGCTTGGCGTAGTGGCTGCACCGGTCTGCACTCCCACCAACGGTGCAGGAGGCTTCCCTTCTCTCCACCTCCTCTCTGACACCTGTGGCTTCCTGTCTGCTTCCTTATAGCCATTCTGACCACAGTGAGCTGCTGTGCCCTTGCAGTTTGCATTTGCATTGGCCTGAGACTTCATGACGGTGAACAAGCGTTCATGCACCCGTTGGCCCTCTTTCGATCTTCTTGGCAGAAATCTCTGTTTCCATCTTCTGCCCAGGTTTTCATTGGCTTGTTGTTTTTTTTTTCTTGTGGGGACGTGCGAGTTGATTGCATCTTTGGGCTTTTCACCCCTTGTCCGATGTGTGGTTTGCAAACATCCTCCCCCAGTCGTTGTGCTATCTTTGCATTCAGTCGATGGTTTCCTTCACTGGGCAGAAGCGTCCGCATTTGACGTGGTCCCGTTGGTTTCTTGTTGACTTGGTTGCCCTGGCCCAGCCGGACTTGCTTCTTCCAAACAGGCGGCTCAGACCGATGGCAAAGAGCACTCTGCCTAGGTCTTCTGCTACAAGGTTCACGGCTTCAAGTCTGCCATTCAAGGCTTTGATCCATTTCAGGTGGTGTGTGTGCCAGGTGTAACATCATGGTGTACTGTCGTTGTGTTCCAGGTGGCTGTGCAGGCTTCCCAGCACCGTTTATGGTAGAGACTCTCCTTTCTCCGCTGTCTCCTCTTGGCTCCCTGGTCGAAAATGGGCTGTCCATGTACGTTTGAGTTGGGCTCTGGGTTCTCGATTCTGTTGCATGGGTCTGTGTGCCTGTTTTGGGGCCCAGACTGTGCCGTCTCGGTACCTAGTGCTTCGTCCTATATGTTGAAATCGGAAAGTGTGCCACGTCCTGCTTTTTTCGTTTTCCTGAGGATTCCTTTGCCTAGTCAGGGTCTCTTGTTGCTGGCTAGAAGCTTTAGGATGCCCTCTTCTGTCTCTGTGGGAAACATTGCTGCAACTTTGACTGGGATTGCATGGAATCCAGAGATTCCTTGCTCCGGTAGGGACGTTTCCAGTGTGTTGCTGCTTCCACTCCTAGATCCTGGAATCTCCTTCTTTCTCCTTGTGTCTTCTTGAATTTCTTTCCCCCAACGTTTGTTAGTTTTCCATTGCCATGGCTTTCACCTGTTTTGCTAAGTTTCTTCATAGAGATCTCATCCTTCTCACTGGCATGCAGTTGTTCACTTTTTCTTTTCAGCTTCAGTTTCTCTATGCTTTGCAACTTTGAATCGGTTTTGCTCTGGCAGAA
Organism: Equus asinus; assembly: GCF_041296235.1. Taxonomy (NCBI): domain Eukaryota; kingdom Metazoa; phylum Chordata; class Mammalia; order Perissodactyla; family Equidae; genus Equus; species Equus asinus. The sequence goes on from NC_091810.1 coordinate 7,383,797, forward strand.
GTGCATCGCTGAGCTCACATCTGCTGGCAATGCTCCTGTATTTGCTGTGGAAGTCTGGCCCTGGCTAACGTCCCTTCCCATCTGCCTCTACACTACCTCGGACGCCTGCCCCAGAATGCCTGAAGCAGTGGTGAGCAGGCCCACCCGAGGGTCCACCCGGCCCACCCCGGGCCACCGACCCAGAAGGTGCGGACCTCACCGCTGCACCACCGGCCGGCCCCTTTCATGTTCCGTTGGCAACCTGCAGTTGAGGGCAATGGGACTTGAATATGCTACTTGAGCCCAACTCTGGCACTGTGTAGATGAGGCCAGGTTGTTTTTCGGGTCCACTGCGATGTCAGAGGATTGGTCATAATCGTGTCTCTGCTGTCCCGGCAAGCTCCACGGACACACGGTTTCCTGGCCCGCTCGGAGCAGTCTCAAAACTCACCCTTCCCACTTAGCCCAGCCTTGACCTTCGCTGCCGTCTTTTGGCTTGTGAATTTCTCTGCCTTTCAAACGTTCCAGCAGAGTCTGTCTAAAGACGGACATCATCTTTCATTGTGGATTATCCAGGGGTGATTTCTGTTCGCCTTCCATTTTCTGGGACCTTTGTCTCTTTTCCATAGGAGAATCGTCATGGTATTTCTCAGCTATCCCCCTTAGACATGCTTATCAGTCCGTTCCCCTTCATTCCAAGTGATTCATTTTGCATTTCTGGAATCACCGTATGTTCTCTAGGCCGAGGTGTGAGTGCTTTCGTGACTCTTGGTTGTTGTCTTTGAATTTGCACCGGTCACTTGAAGGAGTCTTTGCTGTCCTAGCCTGGGTCAAACTAAGCACTGGGAACACGTCGTCATCTGGGTTGGTTTGCCATCCTGAGGTCACAAACTCCAAACTCGAGGTGGTCCTGGCATCCCCCTTCACGGACACAATGTTTCCAAGACAAATTAGACGAGTCTGATGAATCCCTCTCTCCAGGAAAGATATTTTTCTGTCTCCTTTCCGGATTTGGGAAGTTTCGAACTTCACCCCTGATCCTGGGACGTTCCCCCAGGTGCCGTCTAGATACGGGCTTACTTTATTTCTATAGGCTGTGCCATTTGTTTGCCTTACATCCTCAGCCCTGGCCTGTTTATTTTTCTTGAAACAGAATTGTAATGTTCTCATTTTCAGCCCACTTCCTTACATGTGGTGTCAAAACACATAATCAATAATCCTTCTACGGCAAGAGGTAGGGGGAGAGAATTTCGATGGAGGCAAACTGAGCACACTAACCTGGGCGGGCAGCCTTCACGAAGGAACGAAGCCCTGTGGAAAAGGGTGCTTTTCAGCACCCTTGTAGAGCACTTCCAAACAAAGAGACGTAGCCCAAGCGTGACGGGGCTCCATTCCTTCAAGGCTTCCAAGACATCTCTTGGGACACATTAGCATGTACCCGGTGGGCCCCCGTGACGCCAGAGCTATGGAAAGTGAGACTGATCTGCAAAGAATGCCAGGGGCCTAGGAAAGGAGGCATCGAGTCTTCTCTTCAACGTCCTCAAGCCCTCATTCTTGACTTTGGCTTATGCTTAAGGCAGAAGGACCACGTAGGTCTGATAAGGCCCAAGTCCGGCCTCTTGCTTCCAATCAAGTTGCAAGCTTGAATCAGCATGGCCTCCCCATAGACTTGAATAGATGACAACATTCTCCTCTCGGGGCTTGTCCCTCTATTCTCGCTTCTTGCCAAGGATCCCTTTCTTACCCCTCGAATCAGCGTCTGTTTTATGTCTTCCAGTTTCTGTGTCCGCTTTCTGTTTCTCAAAGCTGTTTCTGGGTATCCCTCCCTGTAATAGCCTAGCCTAGGCCAATCCTCGGTCTGTAACCGTGCGGCCATCTTGGCGGACAGGATCCTCGTGATGTCATAAACAACCTCAAAATTCGAAGTTGTCCTGACAACCTGCGTGCACACAGAGTTTCAGAGCCATCTCAGGCCAGTCCGACTCCTCACCCTTTCCTGGTAGGATAGTTTTCCTTTTTCTCGATTTCTTGTCGGTTTCTGTCTTGCTCCTCGAACTTTGGAAGGCCTGCTACATTCTCTCTAGACACTGGTTTCTGTCCTGTAAGATTATCCTGGGTTTTACCTCTTACATTTTATGTAGATGGCCAAGTGGGTGGACGTTCCCCAGAGAAAGTCCTGGACTCCCTCCCAAGTTGAAGTTGCCCGGGCAGTCCTCTGATGCGCAGTGATCGTGCCATCTCCTAGCACTCTGCCGATTCCACCTTGGCAGGTCCCATGTTTTCCTTCCTTCTTCCTCTGGGGAAGTGTACCAGATGCGTTCATGGATTGTAAAAGCCTCACGGTTCTTTTTCTGGTGCGTATTGATAAGGTTGACCTCACCATTGCTACTTAGTTTATGATCCCTGTCCGCACCGTACCATGAAATCTGTATGTCCTAACACTGCCAATGTGATCTGCACCCGTGATGTGAAACAGTGGGGCCTGGGCCGGCCAAGCGGAACGTGGGCACTTACCCGCTCCGCCACAGGGCCGGCCCTGAATTGGACGTTTGGACCAACCTTTTGCCTGAGCTTGGGAACACGTGGGCCTGTTTGCATTATTCGTGAAGGTGATTGGTAGTAACGTCCTGGACGGTAACCTTTTCCGTTGGTGCATGGGTTTAGCAGGCAGCATGTTCTGTGGGTAGTATTCCTCTTCATCTATTTGGAAGGGTCTACCTTTCTGTAGCATCAGTACGCATTTTGAGGTGATTTTCCAGCCTTGGAAGTTCACCCTCTCTAATCTCTTTCAGCCCCAAAGATTTATGCCGTCATTCTGGACCCCATTTTGGATTTTTTTTGCTTTTAGGTGAATTTATTGCCGCAACCCTGCATTAGAACATCCTATATCTTTCCGATTTGCATCCTCATCGATGTAGACTTCCGTGTAGCTTACATCATCTTCCCCTGCGTAAGCCTAATAGCAGGCCCTCACCACACACTTGTGCCTCATCATCTGTTTCACCCTCTCACACCTCCCCGCTTTGTCTCTGGGAACCCCCAATCAAATGTCCCGTGCCACCTGTTCCTGACCGCTTGTTTTTCCTTCTCCTCTTAAGTGAGGTCCTACGGTACTTGCCTTGCTCCCTGGGGCTTGTTTCACTTCCCTAAAACCCTCACAGCCATTCTGGTGGTCACAAGTGGCTGGATTGCATCCTTGGTTCCGGCTGACTGGTATGCCATTGCGTGGCTATAGCCCATCTTCCTTCTGCACTCGTCCCTTGCTGGGCTCCAGGGAGGCTTCCAAGTCTTGGGTAGTGGGAGCGACGCTGTGGTGAACTCAGCGGTGCACATGTCTTTAGGCAGGAGTGTTTCCGAGTTCTTTGGATCAACATGCCGCAGAGGAATAGCTGGATCATATGGGACATGGATTCTTAAAGTTCTGAGGCAGTTCCACACCGCTTGGCGTAGTGGCTGCACCGGTCTGCACTCCCACCAACGGTGCAGGAGGCTTCCCTTCTCTCCACCTCCTCTCTGACACTTGTGGCTTCCTGTCTGCTTCCTTATAGCCATTCTGACCACAGTGAGCTGCTGTGCCCTTGCAGTTTGCATTTGCATTGGCCTGAGACTTCATGACGGTGAACAAGTGTTCATGCACCCGTTGGCCCTCTTTCGATCTTCTTGGCAGAAATCTCTGTTTCCATCTTCTGCCCAGGTTTTCATTGGCTTGTTGTTTTTTTTTTTCTTGTGGGGACGTGCGAGTTGATTGCATCTTTGGGCTTTTCACCCCTTGTCCGATGTGTGGTTTGCAAACATCCTCCCCCAGTCGTTGTGCTATCTTTGCATTCAGTCGATGGTTTCCTTCACTGGGCAGAAGCGTCCGCATTTGACGTGGTCCCGTTGGTTTCTTGTTGACTTGGTTGCCCTGGCCCAGCCGGACTTGCTTCTTCCAAACAGGCGGCTCAGACCGATGGCAAAGAGCACTCTGCCTAGGTCTTCTGCTACAAGGTTCACGGTTTCAAGTCTGCCATTCAAGGCTTTGATCCATTTCAGGTGGTGTGTGTGCCAGGTGTAACATCATGGTGTACTGTCGTTGTGTTCCAGGTGGCTGTGCAGGCTTCCCAGCACCGTTTATGGTAGAGACTCTCCTTTCTCCGCTGTCTCCTCTTGGCTCCCTGGTCGAAAATGGGCTGTCCATGTACGTTTGAGTTGGGCTCTGGGTTCTCGATTCTGTTGCATGGGTCTGTGTGCCTGTTTTGGGGCCCAGACTGTGCCGTCTCGGTACCTAGTGCTTCGTCCTATATGTTGAAATCGGAAAGTGTGCCACGTCCTGCTTTTTTCGTTTTCCTGAGGATTCCTTTGCCTAGTCAGGGTCTCTTGTTGCTGGCTAGAAGCTTTAGGATGCCCTCTTCTGTCTCTGTGGGAAACATTGCTGCAACTTTGACTGGGATTGCATGGAATCCAGAGATTCCTTGCTCCGGTAGGGACGTTTCCAGTGTGTTGCTGCTTCCACTCCTAGATCCTGGAATCTCCTTCTTTCTCCTTGTGTCTTCTTGAATTTCTTTCCCCCAACGTTTGT